>NW_025814823.1:14107500-15361500 GCF_022079265.1 Lynx rufus
AGTGACCATTTCCAGCTTTCTGCATCTTAAGTGCAAGTTTTCTATTTTTTTTAATTTGAATTTCTAACTCATGATATTTCAAATTGTATTTTCAAAAATATTATGTGAGCCAAGTAGTATACTAACAGTACCCATTAACAGACTACAGTCACAGGAAACATATTCTCAGAGCACTGTATACAGGCGGTTTACTGAAGAATGTTCTTCACATCACCTATAAGTGGGAAGGGAGAACTGGTCTGAGGAAAAGTGAGGCGATTGGAAGGGAGGACCTAGGTCATTCTGTAGGAAAGCACTAAAACCAGGAGTGCCTGGCTGCCCCAGTCAGAAGCATATACGACTCTTGTGTTAAAAATATTATTTACTAGGAAAAGTTTTATTATTTCATTTTTATATCACGTATTAAAAAGACAATTAGCCTTACTCTTTATAGCACTAGGTCTGTTGTGTGGTCTCAGTTAAATGACATATTTTCTGAACTTTATAGTTAAATTTTATATTTTATTTGACTAGTTCACTAGAAAGGAGGAGTATTTCCATTTCAGTTTGTTTTTTTTCTTTTTGTCTAAGACACATGCAATTAACAATTTCCAAACATGCACTGTAAAAAAGCTTTTATACCTATCTAAAGACATCCCAGCATTACATTTCTTAAAACTTGAAAAAAATGCATGTTTGGAATTCAATTTACCTTATAAAAGAGTGAAATACTCCCTTGCAGAATTCTATTGAGATTCAATTTCTTAATCTTCTGTAATTTCATCTTCTTTCTTAATCTGTACTCAGGCACTTGAAAATATGTATGATTCTGTTTAAAAAGAATAAGGAGAAAATGTCAGTTTTTTAATTTAGAAGTCCATGTGGAGATAAAGTAGGCAAGAATTTTTTCAGCTTCACGTGTTCATTAGTTGCTATAAACCTAGAAAGTTATAGTGGAGAAAACTGTTTACCAGTAGGTCACAAGGTTACAGAACCTAAGATTCAGGACATATTTACTCTTCACTTGTCTAGTATGTTAAATTATATTTCACATTAGAAACTTAGTGAAAACTAAACAAAATATTTAAAGTCAATGTTTGTCGATTCCCAGTCATAGTATGTAGCTGATTAAGAATTTACAACTTATGGTTTTGCTTCATTAATACTCTCCTAATCTTTCCTTTTTATCTAAGTTTACTTAAGCAAATCACTTCACTTACCTATGCCTATATTTCCTAATTTACATAGGAGCATTTGAATACTGAAATCTGTTGTGGAATTTCACTAGTGTAATAATTTCTTTTATATATGAGTTGTATCTTTTATTGTACATTACTTAAAGTTACATAATTACTTTCATTCTAGATTTTATTATTATATACATAACTTTTTTATGATGTAAGAAGTGAGGAAATTTAAGAATTTTAATATACCAAATTAAATTATCAAGTATTTATCATATTTATGACATGCTAAAAGGACCTAGGAGGATACAAAAGTTAAAACTAAAAGTAAGAATTATAACTTTATGAAGTGACACAAACATAAAGGAGTTTATTAAAATAAAACTCACAGGGCACCTGGGTGACTCAGTAAGTTAAGCATCCACCTCTTAGTTTCAGCTCAGGTAATGATCTCATGGTTCATGAACTCGACCCCCGCATCAGGCTCTGCAGTAACAGTGCAGAGCCTGCTTGGGATTCTTTCTCTCTGCAGCCCCCATCCCTGCATCTCTCTCATTCTCAAAATAAACAAACAAACAAAGAAACACACAAACTCACAACATAAGCAGTGTCCTAAATGAAAGTAGAATTGTTATTATTTTCTAGAATTCTAAACTTTATCTGAAGTTTACTTTCCTTTAAAAGACATTGTGAGGAAGCTGTAACTCTTAATGACAACAATAACAAAATCCTGTCCATTTTCTTCACTGTAAAAAAGTGAGGATGAAACATTTCCACTTAGCATAGCTTGTTGTGTGATAGAGCTATCTGGCAGTATTATTTAATGATGATTTTATGTACTTAAAACATTTGGTCTCTTGCTGGGTAAAATGTTACTTTGTCCCTCATTAGAAAATTAAAATTATGGTTACAGGATGATATGTAAGAGCATCATTTAATATTCTATTGAGTTTTATAAGAAATTAGTTGCTTATTAAAATCCTATTTTGCGAGGGTTGCGGAGGGGAGGTGCCTGGGTGGCTCAGTCAGTTAAGCTTCCAACTTCAGCTCAAGTCATGACCTCACGGCTCGTGGGTTCGAGCCCTGCCTCATGCTCTATGCTGACATCTCAGAGCCTGGAGCCTGGAGCCTGCTTCGGATTCTGTGTCTCCCTCTCTCTCTGCCCCTTCGCCCTTGTGCTCTGTCTCTGCCTCTCAGAAATGAATATATGTTTAAAAACACTTTTTAAAAAATCCTATTGTAGGGATTCACTCACTGAGAAATGTCTGTTTTTATCCATTACCCTTAAGATAATTAGTACATATGTATACACACTCATGTAAATATTTGCTTAGATTAATTGAAGTTTCTATTTGATCTGTAACTTAATCACTTAGAACACTAATGTTGCAATTCTGATGCTTCTAAATCATACATAAACCCATAAATTATGGGAAAAAGTCATAAACTAGGGAAAAAATACACCTGGATTTAATTACCCAATAGTATATTATGATAATATAACTGATGTGGACCTTTATACATCTAAAATTTTTCTAAAGTAATTTCACTCTCATTAATTAATCTTAAATAAAAATATTCATGCTTCACTCAGAATTCAAGTATAGAAGCAAACAACAGCATCTGGATTTTTCTCCTTTTCATAGGTTTGCTCTTCTCATTCTTACTCATCTTTCCTTAAAGGATGGGATTACTTTAGCTGGGAAGTCATAGGACATGATCCTGGAGATAAGAAGGAATGAATTAAGTAGACATGAAAAAGGAGCTCTGTCCATCTATATTCACTAAAGTCAGACATAACTTACTGTGATTATTTTACGACTTCAGGTAGCCTTCCCTTTGCTAGCTATTTTATTCTAATTTACTAGTAGTAAATCTTCTCACTGAAACAGTTATCCTCCAAGTGTGTTTCCTGGATCAGCAGTAGCAAGCCACCTGAGAATGTGTTAGAAGTGCAAATTCCCGGGGCGCCTGGGTGGCGCAGTCGGTTAAGCGTCCGACTTCAGCCAGGTCACGATCTCGCGGTCTGTGAGTTCGAGCCCCGCGTCGGGCTCTGGGCGGATGGCTCAGAGCCTGGAGCCTGTTTCCGATTCTGTGTCTCCCTCTCTCTCTGCCCCTCGCCCGTTCATGCTCTGTCTCTCTCTGTCCCAAAAATAAATAAACGTTGAAAAAAAAAATTAAAAAAAAAAAAAAAAGAAGTGCAAATTCTCACAGTACACCCAAACCTGCTGAATCAGAAGTTAGGGGGATGGGGTTCTAGGAGTCTGTTTAACCAGCATTACAGATGATTCTAATCTACACGAAAGTTTGAGAACCACTGTGTTAAAAGAAGGTTCTAGGTTCAGGAATAACGGAGTAAGGGAGAATATTGAAAATTCTGTTTATCTCCGGCAAGTCTTCACAGCTGCACCCGAGTCCCTTTCTTGCCGCGAGTTGTTCCTCCAGAATAGTCTTTGTGGAAGTGCTCACACCAGTTTTCTGAGTTTTTTGTCTAAAACTGTTCATCCAAATAAGAGAAGAAAAAGTCAAATAGAAGTGCTGATGGTGAGGCTTTGAGTACACAAATGAATCAGATCATGCTATTTCCAAGTTAAGAAAGAAGGAATCCTGTCTATTCCCTTATCCCTATTTAATCATTTCACAATGCAGTTCTTTAGTTTTAAGTATTAGTAATATATGGAAAATTATTCTGTGATTACTAACCTTTTTGGCATTTATGTTTTTCCTCATACGTAGCCAAAATGTTACTTAGCTTTGTGGCTGAACTTTTATTTTGAAGCATTGTTCAATTTTTTGCCATAGATGTCTTCGATGTAGAACAGTGTGTGTTCATCTACCATTGTATTATTATAGTGATTTTGTTTTTTTAAGTCAGAGCCAGATTTTGTAAGAGTAAATATAGTTTTGTTGTATTCAAAGTAATTGTTATAAGAGCTACCGTGACTGACCTCTCACAGTGTGCCGGGTACTTTTCTGTGCACTTTACATGCCTTAGCTCATTTAATCCTCACCAGTCGTACTACAGTCATCTTCATTTTGTAGGCAAAGGAAGTCTTAATGTCCCACGCTCTCCTAGGTCGCCTCAGAACCAGCATTCTAGTCCAAGCAGTCTTACTTCAGAGCATTTACTTCTAAGACAGATAGTTAGATGTTACCAGATTATTTATTTGCTTGAGCAGAATTATTTTCTTTACGTCTGTTCTTTTTTTACACACACTACTTAAAGTATTTTTAAGAATGTCAAATAGTGTTTATATAAGGCCATATAATTTAATGAAATAATATAAATCATATTACAGGGATCAATAACTAAAAGTAAATGGGCTTATGAGGTGGAAAATGCCTACTTTAGCACAGCAATTTAGTTGTATTACAGAGGATTCTAGTTACTGTGTTATTAGTCTAGCCTTCCAGGGAATTTTTAGGTAACTCTTGCGAACAAAGGTTAATTCTTTGTAACCGACATAATGATCCCTGTAGGGGGTGTTCAAAACAGCTCTCTTTCATAGATAGAAGGATAGTCACAGAAGACATAGAAGAACAACTTTTCTTGAAGCTCCTTAGAGCTACGAGCAGAGTCTATGGCCCTTGCGGGTTACACAATCCCAACAGCTTTTCACAGAATAGTCATTCCACATTAGCTGAAGTCTTCAGAGTAGCCTTATGTCTGATGTGAAACCGTACAGGGTGTCCCTTCTACTGAAACTGGTACGATTCCATGGGTTAGAATTGTATTTTTGTGATTTTTTCAAGATTTTAATTTAGAAGTAAACTTTATTTGACTTTTTATATTGAATTATATTTACTAGTCTTTATGTCTTAATTTCAACAGCATCACTGCAAAACTTGAAAGAGCTTTAGAAAAAGTTGCTCCTCTTCTTCGTGAAATTTTTGTAGACTTTGCCCCATTCCTATCTCGTACACTTCTTGGCAGTCATGGACAAGAGCTATTGATAGAAGGTATGATTTCTCTCTCTATTCTAATTATTTTAGTTTCCTATAATGTATCTCTTAATCATGACGTAATTTGTACTTCTGGAGGAATATTTATTGCCAAAAGAATGTAAAGACATTGCTTCCACAAATTCGAATACGATACTCCTGTATGCTTTCTTCTTATTCATTTTTTAAGAATAACATGTTTTCACAGTCAGTGCTAATAACAGAATGGAGAACTGTGAAAAAGTGTTGGACTAGGAGACTCTGGCTCTTACAGTCCTAGTCTACCAGGGGTGCGGTATAGCCTTCGTTAGACAGTGTGTGTCCTATGCAGTACTCTCTGTAAGAGCCGTGCTTCTGCAAGTGACTTCTTACTCCCCTAACGTTTGTAATGTGACAATTCTTCACTGAGACAATGTAAAGAAATACTTAACCTGGAGTTGATGAAGTTGTTGTCTTTTACTCAACAGCAGCTTCAATGGAGTGAGGAGGGAAACCAGATAAATTAATTGTTGTGAAGATTTAATTAATGCACCTGTATTAGGAGAGCAGCTTTGAAAATATGGTTTTCTGAAGCCTTACTTCTTTAACAAGTTTGTTTTATAAATATTCATGAGCTTCAGAAAGGGGTAATCTCAATATCTAGATGATCCTGTGAGGACATAATGGACGTAGGTACTATTCCTTGGATTTAGCAGCCTTACGTATATATCCTTTTGCTTTTCACTTTCTGTTTACTGTCATTTTCCTGTGACTGTTCTATCATTGTCTCAACTGCTTTTACACAAGAGAGGCAGTAATAGTTAATAACTTGACTCGGTTAGCTTAGAAAGTGACTTAGAAAGTTACATCCTTTCTGTAAAATGTAGTCAGTGATAGCACCTCCCTCCCAGGGTTCTTGTGAGAACTAAATTATTTAATGCCTATAAAATGTCTTAGAACAGTGACACATGGGTGAGCTATTCATTTAAAAAAAAAAAACACATGAGTTCTTGTTCTAGGCCAAGCATTTTCTTAGGTACTTAGAATATATTCACATATCACAGACGAAGATGTGGAATCTACAAAAGAAAGCAAGTGAACAAACAAACAAAAGCAGAAACAGACCCATAAATACAGAGAACAGACTCTTGGTGACCAAAGAGGAGAGGGGTGGGGAGATGGGCAAAATGGGAGTGGCAGACACAGGCTTCCAGTTATGGAATGAATAAGTCACAGGGATGAAAAGTTACAGCATAGGGAATACAGTGAGAAGTATTGTAATAGTGTTGGATAGTGACAGACGGTGAGCATAGCATAACATACGAAGTTGTTGAATCACTATGTTGTACACCTGAAACTAATCTAATGCTGCGTGCCAACGATACTTTAATAAAACAACAACAAAACACACCTTAATTAAGAAAATATTCCCTGCCTTGAGTTTATATTCCATCAAGGAGAGGTCACTTAGATAAACATTAAACACAATAAATAAATTATATATAGCATGTTAGAAGGTGGTAGATGCTACGTTAAAGGATAAGACCAACACGGGTTTGGGATGATAAAAACAGCAGGGTCAGGTTGCAGTTTTAAAGAGGGTGATTTATTAAATAAACCGCAACTTGACCCTGCCATTTTTATCATCCCAAACTCTGTGTTGGACATATCCTTTAACGTAGCATTTACCATCTTCTAACATGCTATAGAATTTTAAATAGACCAGTGGTAAAAATTACATTTAAGCAAAGACTTACAGGAGGTGAGTCATACACCTTACTAGAAAAACATTCTAGACTGAGAGAATATTTAGTGTAATGACCCCATAACTTGTGTTACTTTACAATAAGAAAGAAAAATCAATAAACATTATTGAAAAAAT
The DNA here is from genome assembly GCF_022079265.1 of Lynx rufus. Lineage (NCBI taxonomy): Eukaryota > Metazoa > Chordata > Mammalia > Carnivora > Felidae > Lynx > Lynx rufus. Next base: position 14,114,467 of record NW_025814823.1, read on the forward strand.
AAATCTTAAATGTTTCCTCATTCACTTAAAGTCTTTCTTCTGTATTTATATATGTCTTTTCCAAAAATGATTTGGCAAACTTATACAAGAATATATAAATAGTGGTCAAAATGCTAAAATAAATGGAGGATAAATTTAGAAATGTTAGCATGGGTCCTGTAGTGTTATTAAAACTGGAACACAAATGAGCACTAAGTTTTCCAGCAGCCAAAGCAAAGAAGGAATTATTTTAAGTTATTAAGACTCACATTCCTGGTTCCTCAGTGACGGTTTGTGACAATTTTAAGCTCTAAGGAATTACAGCCAGATAACTATTAACTGCTTTATGTTGATCAGGCAAGACCCCACATATGTAGCCCCTTCCCAGAATTTGCCATGATCAGACACCTGGTCTGTTTTTTTATTTCTTCCAGTGCTGCAGAAAGAAGGTAGAAGAAAGGGCTGGGTAGGTAACTGAGAGCTGTTTTTCTTGGGCTTCCCTAAGTTTACCTAAAATACTCTGAATTGAGTACTCTGAAAGAGTATTAAGAACATGCCTCTTGGATTTTTAAAAAATAACTATGCTAAAAATGAAACATTGGAACAAGGTATATATTGAAAGTTCACCTTGTTTTCATCTGGCAGAATACAATTTTATGTTCTAACTTTTTGGCATCCAGAGTTTATCATATTTTTTAAAAGTATGTAGATGTTGTGTTCATATTCTTTTTTGTGTTAACATTACTTAGTACAATATAGCAAATGTTAGAATTTTAGGTTTAATTTTTATTTTTTTAAATAGAAAGTTGACACACTTAGGATATGTCCTCCAAATTTCTGCCAAACTATACATACATTCCAAAAACCTAGAAACATCTGCTGTATAACAGAACAACATTCTATATCTCTCACAATTTAGTTACAACTTTCCTTTTCAGACTCAACTAGTCTCCATTCTCTTGCTATAGAAAACATTAATTATTGAAAACAAGTTACACAATATCACATTTCCTTGTGTTTCTACAACTATGTCTTCTGCATTGGATCTCTTTCCTTTTTTCTTTCCCTCAAATTGTTATCATCCTTTGAATCCAGCTTCTTATTAATGTCCTCTATTCTGTAATCCTGTGTTGTTTTATGTATATAATTTTAATAAAATCATTCCTCACTTATAAGTAGGAAGTATCTTATTGTTTATGTTACATTGCCTAGCTAATAATATTCAGTATTTTCTCTATACTTGACTAGAAAATTATTTTTGTTACTAATAATTTCTGGAAGAGGTAAGTTTTGAAAATAAGGTGGTAAGACAGATAAAATGTTGTGTTCTATAATAAGAATTCTCCGTATTGATCAGTCATCCACAGTCACGAATTAGCTGCTATGCTCATCCAAGGTGTATTCTTGCTTTCCACCCCGGTCTCTGAAATACATGCCCTTTCATGTTCTCATTCTTGAACATGTACTCTAGATCATTCTTTTTTTTTCCCCCTCTCCTCCATTTCCCTTCTTTCTCTAATTTGAAACACTTCCTCTCCTCTGAGAAGAAAAACTATCAAACTATTGTAAAGGACTCAGGAGATTTACATGGTAAAAATACTTTTATGCTAGCCATTGACTTCAAAAAGAGTGCTTATGATAACTAAATCTCATTGCTTTGACTTTGTCATATATATCTAAGTGGTAGGAACAAAGTTGGGTTTAGGTAACTGAAGATACTTGAATGTTATGAAAAGGGAAGGCAATTATTCTTAATTTCAAATAAGAATTTATTTGAATTGTATCTTTGTTGTTTTATATTCATTGTTAATTTATACTTATATTCATTTGGTTTTTTATAGAATAATTAGTCATTGATATTTTACATTGTCTGTGTCCTTTAAAATACAAGCTAAAATAGTGTCTTTCAATGATCTTATCTATCACTTTTTTCGTCAACCTGTGTTAAATTACTATTGAATGATTCTAGAGTACTCAATGTAGTTCTTAACTTTTAAGGTCACTCATTGACAGTAGCTATTTTTATATACCTTTCCTGTATTTCTCTTGGAAATAATTAAGGATTTTTGAAGATAGCAGTTATTCAGAACTTAGTGAACTTTATATAAGAATAATTATAGCTTTTAAATCTGTGAACTAATGCATAAAAATTAGAATAGATATATAGGCAAGTATCAAAATCCACCAGCTCAAGGAGGCAAAACAACTGTTAGTCCAAAATTGTTATATTTATTTGACTTGCTGCACTGATGGAGGATACACTTCACAGGAACAGTGTGGCTTCTCTTAGAGTTTGGATTTAAAGGTGTAGGTCCAGTTGTACATTGGGGGCTGACTGTCAGGAAGCAGATTAGACCTTGCTCTCTATGTCTATATGCTCTCTATCTCATAATATCTCTATTATGCTCTATTTATACTCTATCAGTTAAGATTGGGGTAGATGAGAAGGGTGAGGTTGGATGTAATCTATAGGCTGCCTCTTTTAGAAGCTCTATGTATAGGTTGAAACATCTTAGAAAGAGATGATAGCAGTGCAGAAAATGTTACACTAAAGCATCTGTTACTCTTTTAGTGACATAAATAAATATTCTGTTAAGTCATATAATACTCCAGAATATTTAAATTTCCAAGACTAACACTTTAAAAAAAAATAGCCTGTAATTTTCACTCTACCAAAAGAGAACATCACTGAAATGTTATTATAAAAAGAATGATCCTGATCAAGGAGGCCATATCACCCTTGAATCATTCATAGTAACAGTATGGCCAAATAATTAGAAAAACTTGCATATGTTTAATTCAAAAATTATGGATTAAAATATCTGTTCAGAAGTTATTTTAAAATGGCAATAATACAAAAAAAATGAACATGACAAATTCAGTGTAGATGGCAATGGGGGGCATGCTTTTTAAATAACCCTGAATTCCTCCATGAAAAACAGACAGAACCCTAGGCTTTGAAAAAATAATTACAACAACAAATGAACATTTACAACAAAACTAGGTGACAACGTATCCCACTGAACTCCAAAATATGACCGGGTTGAGACACAACACCTACAGGAAAGCACATGGATCAGCAGAGGCATGGTAGAAAGTGGTGGGAAACGAGACAGCATCTGAGGAAACTGGTCTACGAACACTCACTGGAAAACCCAGAGGGCTAAAACCCAGCAGCTAGAATAGAGAGGGTTTTTACACACTGTAAAGCAGATGAGTTGAGGGGTTCCATGGTAACAACGGAAGGGCTGAGCCGTGTAGGCCCCATGAGAAATTAACCAACCTGAGTTATCTTCCAAGACAAAGTCCCACAAGAAGAAGAAACTACTATGAAGAGAACCCAAATGGAGCGACAGAAGGGCAAGAGAGACAAAGAGAAAGTCTTCGTAAAACTGGGGAACACCAGGGCACCTAGGTGGCAGAGTCAGTTAAATGTCTGACTCTTGACTTCAGCTCAGCTTGTGAGATGGAACCCTGCATCAGTCTCTGCACTGAGCGCAGAGCCTGCTTGGGATTTTCTCTCCCTCTCTCTTTGCCCCTCCCCCCCTCCCCCACCTTTCTCTCTCTCTCTCTCTCTCTCTCTCTCTCTCTCTCTCTCACTCTCAAAATAAATTTTAAAAAATGGGGAAGATAAGCAGAGCTAATAGAGGTCAGAAAGTACACTGTCATATTTTTTTAAAATGACATGAAAACAAACAGAAGAGGGATCTCTAACCTGAAGAGGAAAAAAAAAAAAAAGCTATTCTAAGAGTTTGGGTAAGTTAATGTCACATAAAATAACCAACAAAAAGTATCCTAATCCCACAAATTACAACAAGAAAAATGAGAATAAGTAGAATAATACCCTCTCAGCCCATGAAAGCAAGACAGAAAACAGATGAAAAGTTTTTAAATGAGCTAAAAAGACACCAGAAAATAATACAGGATATGAAAGAACAATTTATATCAGAATTTAAAGAATTAGAGAATCTTACAAATGTGGTTATAGAACTTAGGAAATAATTTGAAATAAAGAAAAATTATTTTAGAAATGAAGGTTAAATTAGAAGAAATAAAGAAGTGTATAAATTCAACAGTTAAGTCTGTAAGAGTAATATAAGGTAAAAAAGGAGAAATAATAAATATTAAAAAAATTACTAAAGGGAATGGAAAAGATGAGAGTGAAAAGGACAGATTTAGATTACTTAATATATATAAATATAAATATAAATATAAATATAAATATAAATATAAATATAAATATAAATATAAATGAGTTTCCAAAGAAGAAACCAAATAAAAGAAGAGCAACATAATAAGACCATAATTCAAGGAAACTCCTGGAATTTGAAAAAAAGAGAGATTTTAAATATATATATATATTTAAAAAGCACACTGAATATCTGAGAAAATTACTCAAATGACCAACACTGAGACACATTCTAATAAAATTAATGAATTTTAAAGAAAAAGAAAAATAATCTCAGGCATCTAGATAAAAATACAAATTAACTTGGGGAAAGAGAATCAAATTGTCATCATAATTTTTGATGGACATATTTTCTACCAGAAGAAAAATGGGGTAGGATATTTAAGATACTCTAGGAATGAAAATGGCAGCCAAACTGGCTTTCATGTATGAAAGATAAACAGATAAACTGTTACACTGAAAGAATTCAGGGAATATTATTCCTATTAGGCTCTCCTGAAGAATCTACTGTAGAATAAGTATCAGGCAACCTAAGTGACTGGAGAGTGTAAACATGATAACCCATGATAACCATCAAGTATACATGTGTTTAGACAACTAACTGAACTAATTTGGTTATATGGGAGAGAGTTATAGTAGTATATAATGGCTTTATGCCCTGAAAACTGAAAAAAGGAGGAGGACTATAATTATATTTGTGGTGGCATTACTGATATTTTTTATAAAACTGTTACATAATGTTATATAAAACCAATTAATAATTGTTGATATTGTAATTATTTTATCTTGTGTGCCTGAAAATTAAGATTCTCATTAAATCTCTCATTAGTTTTGAATTTGAATGGGATATTATAAAAGCTAAATTATTATCTGCATGCACACACACACACACACACACACACAAACAGACACACATTCATATATGTACTCTAGTTCTGTCTACTGTTTTGCCTAGGAACAATGACAAGTTAGTAGCAGAGAGTACATCTGGATTCTAGATTGTAGTCTTGAAATATCATTTACCACTGAAAGAAACCAGTTTTTGGAGAAATGAGTGATGCCAAGGCTAGAACAGTAAATGTTCATGATTTGCCTGCAAAATTTGGTGATACCAAAACCAAGGAAAATCTCAAACACTGTCAAAAGTACTCAGGACCTAACTTGAAGACACTCTTATTGGCCAAACATGGGGCATTTTCAACATCAGTAGGTATAATAACTGCAGTGCATCCAAATGCATGGATATGTTAAATATGTAAGTTGTAAGACTGATTTTTAAAATGACTTGGTTGAATTTAGAAGATAGGGAGCCAATTCATTATTTTGAAAACTGATCAATAAAGGGAAAAATTTGTCTTGTTATTCCTTTGTAAGTTATATCATTTACGTTATCCAATCATTAATGAGGGAAGTCTTCTTTTACAGAAATATAAATATATCTGATAAGTGATAGATTTTTGGGTTAGGTCATTAACATTTAGCATCCCCTGAGAAATTAATAGACCTTAGCATCAATTGCTGCTAACATCACAGAAGGAGAGACAAATAGATAACCGGATGGGAGAAAGCTCTATCATCCATCAAGACTGACTGAGTGACCGAATGAATGGATGAATGAATGAATAAAGTAAAGCTAAATCTGATTGAGATTATATACCAATATGTTAAACTACGCCATAAGAATTCTGCCGTCAAAATTAACACTGGTGGAAATTCTATACAATAAATATCTTGGTTCCTTCAAAATAATTTATATAGGGAAAAAAGTGATAGAGGCGATCTGTAGCTTAAAAGAGCATTAAAAGATATCTCAAAAAATTAATAAAACTGAATTGTTTATAGCTATAACTATCATTTTTGGGTCATAAGCTTTAAAAAGAAAAATCAAAGTGATTATCATAAAAATTAGATAATGATTTGTTAAAAAGAAGGAGAATAACACAAGACACATGGAGGGCTTCTGGGATACTTGGCAAAAGTCTGTTTCTTCAACTATGTAGTGGTTTTAATGATGTTCATTTTAAAATAATTCTTAATCTATGTTTTATGCATTTTACTTATCTGTGTTGTATTTTACAGAAGAATTTTAATGTTCTCGAAGGAGAAAGTTATAAGAAGCTTTTATTGACATTAAAGACATAAGTAACACTGACTATATCACATTCATGGTAGGAAGATGATATCACAAAGAAGTAGTTTCTGTCCATGATAATCCATCACTTTCAATAAAAAAATTGTTTTCAAAAAATCTCAAATTATTTTCATGGAATTTGATGAGTTTTTCTCTTAAATTTCTGTAGTTGAATGGAGGTTGAAAAAAACCAACATAATTTTAAAGATGAACAAGCTATTATAATTTTAAAGGTGTGGTAGTGGCCTGAGCTAAACAGATCAGGCACATTCATTCTCTCTCTGTCTGTCTCAAAATAAATAAAAAGAAAATATCTATAGAATTTGTGCAAAATAATTGAAAAGGAGATTAAAGCACATCATTAAAAAAAGTTAAACACAAAGAAAGGCAGTAAGGGAGCAAATGAGGTACCAAAATGCTTTAAAACAGAGCACAATTTGCAAAATGACAATAGTAAGTTCTTCCCTATCAGTAATTACTTAAAAAGTTAAGTTTATTAAATGCTCCAATCAAAAGGCATAGATTGAATGATTTACAAAGAAAAATGATTCAATTAAATGCTGTCTACAAGAGATTCATTTTAAATCTCAGCACACATACACAGATAGAAGATGAAAGAGTGGAAAAAAGATATTCCATGCAAATAGTAACCAAAACAGAACAGAGGTAGATATACTAATATAAGACAAAAGAGACTTTTAACTCAAATGTTTCAGGATACCACCAGTTCACCGGTGTTATATGTAAGTGATGAATCACCAAATTCTACTCCTGAAATCATTGTTACACTATATGTTAATGAACTTGTATTTAATTTAAAAAACAAAAATTAAAAAAATAAAATATCATTAAAACTCACAATCTATAAGCAGATAACTATAAGTTAAATTGTGAAATACCTACATAATTAAATCTTAAGCAGCCAATAAAAAGCATCATATATAGAATGTTGTCTGATCATTGGAATCTCCTGGTGTGTTATAAAAGCATAGGGCTTACCCTAGACTTACTGAATCAAAATCTCCATGAGGAAAGAATAGATATATATTTTTTCATCAGGCTGCCAGGTGATTTTTATGGTGAGGCAAATACATGAAATTCTTTTATAGAAAATGTATGTTCATTGCTGAGAGAATAAAATGCTATCAATATGTACCATTCTTTAACATTCTCATAAAAATAATAATTAAAAAGAAACAGAAGCTCAAAAAAATATATACTACCAGATCCACCAGATCTTCTCAAAATTTTCTAAAACACTGAAATTGAAGAGAAGTGAATACCTTCAAACTTACTATGTGAGGCCAGCATTTCCCTGACACTGAGACCAGACAAAAACATTAAAAGAAAATTCAGACCCAAATCCTTTATAAAAACTGATGCAGAAATCCTCATCAAAATACTAGCAAATCAAAGTCAGCAGCATATTAAAAAGGATTATACATATGACCAAGAGTGATGTATTCCTAGAACACAAGGATGGTTCACATAGGAAAACCAATATAAATGTAAGACACCACATTAATAGAAGGAAGGAAAAGAAAAAACCTACAATCATCCCAATTGATGCAGAAAAATGATTTAACCAATTCAACATCCTTTTATGATAAAAACACTTAAACTAGGAAGAGGGGAAAACTAACTCAGCATAATATAGGCCATATATAAAAAAATTAAAAGCTAACATGCTTAATGGCAAAAAAAATGAAAGCTTTTCCTTCAAGATCAAGAGCAAGATAGGGATGCCCACTTTAACCACTTCTATGCAACATAGCACTGGAAGTTTTAGTAAGAGTAATTATGTTAAAAAAAGAAAAGGCATCAGGGGCACCTGGGTGGCTGGGTCGGTTAAACATCCAACTTTGACTCAGGTCATGATCTCGCAGTTCATGGGTTTGAGCCTCCCATTGGGCTCTGTACTGACAGCTCAGAGCCTGCAGCCTGCTTCGGATTCTGTGTCTCCCTCTCTCTGCCCCTCCCCTGCTCATGCTCTCTCTCTCTCTCTCTCTCTCTCTCTCTCTCTCTCTCTCTCAAAGATAAACATTAATTTTTTTTTAAAAGCATCAAAATTGGAAAGGAAAAAGTAAAATTATCTGTTTGTATATTACATGACCTTATATGTAGAAAACCCTAGATATTCTACAAAATATTTGTTAATGAATTCAACACAATACAAAATCAACACTTCAAAAATCAGTTGTAGTCCTATAAATGAACATTGAAAAATACAAGAAGGAAATTAAGAAAACAATTCAATTTACAATCACATCAAAAAGAGTAAAATATTTAGGAATAAACTTAACCAACGACCTAAAAAGAAAGCCTTATATACTGAAAACTATAAAACACTGATGAGAGAAATAAAAGAAGAAACAAATAATTGGAGAGACAGCCCATAGCCCATGTTTATGGGAAAACTAATATTGCTAAGATGTCAATATTACCCACAATCTACAGATTTAATGTAGTCTCTCTCAAAATTCCAGTGGTGCTTATTGAAAAATAGCAAAATCTATACTAATATGAATATGGAATCTCAGGGAGCCCCAATTAGCCAAAACAGTCTTGAGAACAAACAAAGTTGGAGGTTTCCTTCTTCCTGATTTCAAAGCTTATTACAAAGCTACAGTAATCAAAGAGTATGGTACTGGCCCAAACACAGACTCATAGACCAATGGGATAGAATCTCTGGCCCAGAAATGAACCCTTTCATACATGATCAAATAATTTTCAACATGGATTCCAAGACCATTCAGTTGGAGAAAGGACAGTCTTGTCAACAAATCATGTTGTGAAAACCTGATGTCCATATATGAATGAATGAAGTTGAGCCCTTAACCTTACACCATGTGCAAAAATTTAAACAGATCAAAGACCTAAATTTAAGACCTAAAACTATAAAACTTTTAGAAGAAAACATAAAGATAAAACTCCATGTTCCTGGATTTGGCGATGGTTTCTTAGATATGACACCAAAAGCACAGGGAACCAAAGTAAAAATAGATAAATTAGACTTCATCAAATTTAGAATCTTTTGTGTACCAAAGGACACAATCAATAGTGTAAAAAGGCAGCATACAAACAGGGAGAAAATATTTACAAACCAAATCTATTGAAGGTTTAATATTGAGAATATATAAAGAACTACTACAATTCAGCAAGAAAAACATAAGCAGTTTAAAAAGGAGCATATTAAAGCCACAAGGTATCACCTCACACCCCTTAGGATGGCTACTATCAAAAACCCAGAAAATAAAAATGTTGTCAAGGATGTGGAGAAACTGAAAACCTTGCATACTCTTGGTGGAAATGTAAAATTGTGTAGCCAGTATGGAAAACAGCATGGCAGTTCCTCAAAATATTGGAAATAGAATTATCACATGAATCAGCAATTCTCCTTCTGGGTATGTATCTATAAGAATTGAGGGGTGCCTGGGTGGCTCAATTGGTTGAGCGTCTGACTTCAGCTCAGGTCATGATCTCACGGTTCATGATTTCGGGCCGGCCCCGTGCCAGACTCTGTGCTGACAGCTCAAAGCCTGGAGCCTGCTTTGGATTCTGTGTCTCCCTCTCTCTCTACACTCCACCGCCATTCAAAAATAAAAATAAACATTAAAAATTTTTAGAAGAATTGAAAGCAAATGCCAAACGTGTATTTTTACACTCATATTCATAGTGACATTATTCAAAATACCCAAGGGGTGGAAACACCCTTAGTGACCACATATAGATGAATGGATAAACAAGATGTGGTCTATAAATGCAGTGGAATATTATTCAGTCTTAAAAAAGGGAGAGAATTCTGACTTGCTACAACAGGGATGTACCCGTGAGGACATTATGCTAAGTGAAATAAGCAAATAACATAAAGACTGTATGATTCCCTTTATATGAGATATCTAGAATTGTCAAATTTATGTATACAGAAAGTAGGATAGTTGCCAAGGGATGCGGGAGAAACAGGGAGTTGTTTAATGGTAATAGAGTTTCAGTTTTGCAAGATGGAGAAGTTCTGGAGGTTGCACAACACTATAAATATACTTACGAGTTAAAAATGGTTAAGATAGAAATTTTTATGTTATGTGTATTTTGCTGCAATTTTTAAGAAAAGTGAAAAGTTTAGCCACAGACTGGAAAGATGTACTTTTTTTTTTAATATATGAAATTTATTGTCAAATTGGTTTCCATACAACACCCAGTGCTCTTCCCAAAAGGTTCCCTCCTCAATACCCATCACCCACCCTCCCCTCCCTCCCACCCCCCATCAACCCTCAGTTTGTTCTCCGTTTTTAAGAGTCTCTTATGCTTTGGCTCTCTCCCACTCTGACCTCTTTTTTTTTTCCTTCCCCTCCCCCATGGGTTTCTGTTAAGTTTCTCAGGACCCACATAAGAGTGAACACATAGGGTATCTGTCTTTCTCTGTATGGCTTATTTCACTTAGCATCACACTCTCCAGTTCCATCCACGTTGCTACAAAGGGCCATATTTCATTCTTTCTCATTGCCACGTAGTACTCCATTGTGTATATAAACCACAATTTCTTTATCCATTCATCAGTTGATGGACATTTAGGCTGTTTCCACAATTTGTCTATTGTTGAGAGTGCTGCTATAAACATTGGGGCACAAGTGCCCCTATGCATCAGTACTCCTGTATCCCTTGGGTAAATTCCTAGCAGTGCTATTGCTGGGTCATAGGGTAGGTCTATTTTTAATTTTCTGAGGAACCTCCACACTGTTTTCCCGAGTGGCTGTACCAGTTTGCATTCCCACCAACAGTGCAAGAGGGTTCCCGTGGAAAGATGTACTTCTAACACCAATAATTGAAAAAGATTGAAATCCAGGTTACACAAAACAGCTACCAATCGTTAAGAAACTCGTAATTCCACAGAACAGTGGGTAAAAGGCAAAATCATTTAATTTGCAGATGAGGAAAATGCAGATGGTCAATAAACATGTAAAAGAAAAAGTTCAACCTCATTTTTAATCAGGTAAATGGTACAAAATATGTCTTTGTATCCAGTTAGTTAAAAATTTATATTTAAAACCCATCCCATTGGCACAAAATACATATTTTTTAAATCCATGTACTAAGGGTGTAGAATCATCTAGTGGGAGTGTAAATTAATGCAAACACTTTGAAATATAATTTACTCTACTTATAAATTTGAATTTGTAAGTTGTATTGACTCAGCAATTTCATGCCTGTGTGTGTACCACGAAGTAATTTTTGCATATGTACACAAGCAGATGTAAATATAAAATATTTATAGCAACACTGTTCTTGCTGAGGACAAACTAGAAGCAAACTGTTCACTAACAAAAGAGTGGACAGATGAATGGTATGGTTGTGTATTACAGTACTATGCAGTAGTGAAATGCAATTTTATAAAAACATTTTTGACCAAAAGAGCTTGTATAAGGATAGTACTATATCTTATATAGAAATTCATTAGTATGTGGCAACATTTTTTAAATGTGACTAAAAATGGTTCATTTATAATTGTTGTTTCTAGGGAATTGGGATCAGGGAAGGTTACACAAGTGCTTCGGGTCTATAATTTTTATTCCTTAAAATGGGTGTTGATTATCATTACATTACCAGAGGTCAACACACTGTGGCTTGATAGCCAAGTATACCAGCCATCTGTTTTTGTAAATAAAGTTTTATTGGAACCCAGATATGCCATTGTCTTATGCATATGTAAACTACTTTTATGTTGACAGTGGCAGAGTTGATTGATTTAGCCAGAGACTGATACCCAAAAAACATTTACTGTCTGACTCTTGTAGGAAAAAAAATGACCCCTGAACTGGACCAATGTCTATACCAATATGCCTTTCAGTATTCCTAACAACAACAACAAAAATACTGAAGAAATAGTGTGTTATGATTGTTAAGATTGTTATCTTGACACTTCTAATGAAGTTATAGAGGCTCTTTGTGGATGAAGAAGGGCAAAAAAGTCATGAATACAGTTGATTGATTCCCGGTTAATTAGTTTTGGACATGGTTTTGGAAATTTGTCAGGTCACATACATTATTTGTTTCTCAAAATTCAAACCATAATATTACCAATTATGCCTTATAATTTACTATGTCTCCCCTATAACCAAGTCCTTATCTAAATCTTTAGTTGGCTAAAAATAATGAATTAAACATGACCTTATTGGGGTGCCTAGGCGGCTTGGTCAGTTAAGCATCCAACTTCAGCTGAGGTCATGATCTCGCAGTTCATGAGTTCGAGACCCATGCTGGGCTCTGTGCTCACAGCTCAGAGCCTGGAGCCTGCTACAGATTCTGTGTCTCCCTCTCTCTCTGCCCCTCCCCCTCCCATGCTCTGTTTCTCTCTCTTCCAAATAAATAATCTTTAAAATTTTTTTAAGAAATGACCTTATTTTTTTCTATCTTTTTGAGTAAATGATAATAGTGTACATAAGAACTTTATGCCTAATTAAAAGCATTTAGTTATTTGTTCAATTCTAATTAGGATCTTCGGGGGTAATATTTTTATTATAAAACTCTTAAGCAATTAAAATTATATTGTAAAGCCTTCAAAAATATAAGTTTCTATAGTTTTTATTCCTTTTGATAGCAGTGTCAATATAAATAATACCTTAAGGGTTTTTTGTTTTGTTTTTTGTTTTGTTTTGAGAGAGGGAGAGAGCATTACTGTGCACAAGTGAAGGAGGGGCAGAGAGAGAGAGAGAGAGAGAGAGAGAGAATCCCAAGGAGGCTCCACACTGTCAGCATAGAGCACAACATGGGGCTCAATCTCATGAACCATGAGGTATTATGACCTGAGCTGAAATCCAGAGTTGGGCTCTTAACTGACTGAGCCAACCGGGTGCCCCTAGGGTTTTTTTATTCTTGAAATAAGAACTGACAAATTTTTTCCTAAGTTAAAAAAACTCACAGTTCAATTAACCATCTTAATATTATATCTTTTGCTTATTATAGTTGTTGACATACTACTTTGAGTTTGAATTCTCTTATTTAAATTTAAAAAATATTCAAAATTGATACAGCAAATATATTTCATTCCTGGGGGTGGGGGGGGGGGGGAAAGATGCTGTCACAGTGTTCTATCCAAGGTGTGAAATAGAGAAATCCAAACTGGATTCTGTAAGTCAAAGGCTCATTAAAAATTATAGATGTTAACATATTTTTTTAATGTTTATTTATTTATTTTGAGAGAGACAGAGAGAGAGACAGAGCATGAGTGGGGTAGGGGCAGAGAGAGAGGGAGACACAGTATCTGAAGCAGGTTCCAGTCTCCGAGCTGTCAACACAGAGCCTGATGCGGGGCTCGAACTCACAAACCAAGAGACCATGACGTGAGCTGAAGTCAGAAGCTTATCCGACTGAGCCACCCAGGGTCCCCTGATTTTAACATATTTTTGACACTAATAGTCCTGAATTTTCAGTTTTACTCTTGGTAATTCTTGCCAGTATATTTTTATCTATTTAAAATATTGTCTATGTAATTAATTTCTGTACCACTGAGAGATGAGATGGTGCAGTAGTCATCTAATTTTTCTCAAAACTTCTATTAAAATGTACATTTTAAGAGTAGCAATGGACAGGACAACAGTGGTTATGTCTAGTGACTGAGATATTTTTAAGAACATTTTGTGGTTTGTTTCAATTTTTACACAAATTTGACTGAGTTTTTAATGCACAAGATGATGGTATAGCCTGAAGGAAATGGAAAGCAAACTTAAGTAATTCCTACTCTAGACAAAGATGAATCTAGCAACAACAATTAAAAAAAAAACATTTCTGGAGAAGTTACATATAGAGGATTAACTGTATTTGAAACTCATTCTTAAGGGATAAAAAACTGTAGCATTGACCTTGTTAATGGAAAGATGGATAATTACGTTTTGTCAGTTTTTCACAGAGATCTGATTCATAAAAGAAATTGAATAAAGGAAAAGTCTCCAATTGTTTTTGTATTTGAATGAATAATTTAAATTTTCCAACATCAGATTGTGAGGTACCAATCTAACACCAGTTATCTTATGCAGGAAGTCATCGTATACATAAGCTCGTATTCATAAGTTTTGTCTTTCACAAAATGGAATTATAAGCAACTTTCACAGATTTTCATATTTAAGATCTTTTCTAATGAATTTTGCCTGTGACGCAAATTTTCATTTTAATGAATTCAGCATTTCTGTTTGTTTTCTAGATGTGTCTTAAATCTGAAAGTACTCTGGAACAAGAGTTTGCAAACTTTTTCTTTAGAGGTCTGGATTATGGACCAACAAACAATCTCTCTCATACATTCTTTGTGTTTTGTGTTACCTGTTTTCACAACCCTTTAACAGAAATGTAAAATCTGTTCTTAGCCTATTGGCCATACAAAAACAAGCTGCAGGCTGGATTTGACTGTAGTTTGCCAACCCCAGGCTAGAGTAAGAGATGATGGCATCATCAAAAGAAAAATTAAATTTAGATACTATTGGTAACAGTAGTTTTTATTTTCACTTAATTGGCTGTGTTTATTATACTATATGATTCTGGAGCTTGAAAGTCTCATGGTTTCAGAGGTTCCTTTATGTACTAAGCACTCACAAGATTTTCCTTAATAAATAGTTATAAACCACTTTTTATTTATTTTATTCATCACATAGTATCTTGGATACCAGGATATTTTTTTTGAAAAATTTGTTTAAAATAAAGATAAGTTTCTTTTAAATGAAAGCCAAGATTGTAGCATTGACAACTACAGTTCAGTGGAGTGTTATTTAAGATTATATTGACTGCAGATTGCATTTCTCTTCCTGTTTTTGATTATTACTTTTGATAAGTTTGGTTAGCTGATACTTAGGTATCATTGTCCATTCTTTGCATAATTCTATTTAAGCAACAGTGTGTATCTTTAGTTCTTAGAGGGTTTTTTTTTATAATTTTTTAAACGTTTGTTTATTTTTGAGACACAGAGACAGAGCATGAGTTGGGGAGGAGCAGAGAGAGGGAGACACAGAATCTGAAGCAGGTCCCAACCCGCAAACTGTGAAATCATGACCTGAGCCGAAGTAGGGTGCTCAACTGACTGAGCCACCCAGGTGCCTCCCTAGAGTTGTTATTGATGTTTTTGTAAGAAAATAGTCACTAGCACTTTAGGAAAATTTCACAAATGTATACCAGTAATGTTTTCTGTAACATTCCATGTTTTTGCAAATGATCCATTTTCATATGAAGGGGGAGTACTTCACTTTTTGTGCTAGCTATCCCAAAATTTAGGAATTTATAATCAACCAGTTTGATTCAAGCAAACTATTTAATGTGCAATTTAAAATTTTTTATCTTCCTAAATTATTCTTTGGAGGTATTTGTTGGTATATGAGGAGTGGATCACTTTAATTTTTACAAATATGATAGTTAAGTGGCATTTTATCAAGGGATCTTATTATAGCAAATAGCTACTGAAAAATTTTAAATACCTGAGTTATTTGGGTTGTCAGAATGTCAAGAGATCACAGTATAACATAACGTTAAGAAATTATCCTTCAGAAAGGACATCTTCCAAAATGTTTTCACATGAATCAACAAGATGGAAAAGAGATTTGCATGATTGATCAGCTATATCACTTGACTTAACATTGACAATCAGTGCCTTTACAATTGTGACAGCCAGAATGCCTTCATATAAAAATTATAATCTATTGTGAATATCAGAATATCTTTTGGTATCTGTTCCATAGTATACAGTATATGTTTAAGGATTTTACTTTAAATGCAGAAGATCCTTCCTTAACTTCTCTGTGCTTTCAAAAAAGGAGAAGTCAAATTAAAACCTGTGAAATAACAAGGTGTCTTTAGTCAAGATTGAAGCTTTTTTAGAAATGTTGGTTAAATATAAAGTCCTGCACAAAGTTTGTCTCCCTGTTGACAAATAGGGAGAAAAGGGCAGTGGCATAATGGTTTGAAAGAAAAAGGTCTAAGATATTTAGTGTGATTTCCTCTTTTTTGTCATGATAGAATAACAGTTATTGAGTGGATTGCCCTCCAAATGTAACCACTAGAAAATTGGACAAAATCTATAAACCAACAGTTTTTTAGGTCTTGGACAGGAGGCCAATGTGAACTATAATCCCTGAGAAAAATGGAAATAATTTCATTGGATTCAATGATCTCCCTGACATTTTGCCTGGAGGCACATTCTAGAGTGTTGTAAAAGAAAGGGAATCTGAAGTAAAAGCAATCTTGCTGATCTGAAGAGATGATGATTGAAGGACAGGAAGTTGTGCAGCAGAGTTTCCTAGAGGAGGTTAGCTCTGCAGTAAAATAGTTCCAGAACCTTGTGTATGGGCCCTTTGAATCTTTGCTGAATACCAAACAGCACATATATAGAAAGCAATTCCACGAAACCTGGCAAAATATGACCAAGGGGCTTCGAAGTGAATAATTTCCTTAACTCACAGAAGAGAGAGCACTGTTCTAGCTCCGCCCAGCCAGAGTGGTGAGTCCTCACAGATTATTGGGGGCAGTGAAGAGAGAGTTCAGAAGCGTTAGTAGTAGAGTTAAATTATTTTTACAGCACAAGATACTCTAGTGTAGATCCACCCTTAAAAAACCCAAACTTAAAAGGGAGCCTCTATAGAATCAAATTGATCCGCCAGTAATTTAACTGTCGAAACAAAGCCTAACCCACTTTAAAGGAACAGAGCAAACTATAACCACTGAACAATGCAATAATTGCAATTCCCAGCATCTGAATAAGATTACTAGACATAAAATGAAGCAGTGAAGTATAGCACAAAACCAGAAGGAATATCATTTGATAAAAATGAGAGATGATGAGTTTAAAAGACAAGAATTACCAGCTTTCCTAAAGATGTATAGGTATTTAAAGGAAAACAAGAATACAGAGTGGAGAGAAATGAACAATATAAAACAATGGAGCTCTGAGAAATTAAAAAGCCAAGTGAAAAATTCATTTAATGGATTTACAGCTTATTGTACACTAAGACTATAACAGTGAATTGCAAGATATAGAATAGTATCTTCCCAAACTGAAGCAAAAACAAAAAACAAGTAAACAAACAAAAGAGACTAAATAAATAAAAATGGAACAGAGCCACAGGAGCCTATGAGATAAATCAATTAGTTAAATATAGTTGGAATTGGGGTCTAAGAAGAAGGGTGTTAAAACTGTATATATTTTTGAAGAAATAAGAGTCAAATAATTTGAAAACTGTAAATCCTAAAATTCCAGGAATTTAGCTAATTCCAACCAGAAGCAACACAAAGAAAAATATAATGCAACATCATAATTAAAGTATTCAAAACTATCATTCAGAAGAAAATTTTAAAAAGTCATCAATGGAGAAACGGGAACCCTCTTGCACTGTTGGTGGGAATGCAAATTGGTACAGCCACTCGGGAAAACAGTGTGGAGGTTCCTCAGAAAATTAAAAATAGACCTACCCTATGACCCAGCAATAGCACTGCTAGGAATTTACCCAAGGGATACAGGAGTGCTGATGCATAGGGGCACTTGTACCCCAATGTTTATAGCAGCACTCTCAACAATAGCCAAATTATGGAAAGAGCCTAAATGTCCATCAACTGATGAATGGATAAAGAAATTGTGGTTTATATACACAATGGAGTACTACGTGGCAATGAGAAAGAATGAAATATGGCCCTTTGTAGCAACGTGGATGGAACTGGAGAGTGTTATGCTAAGTGAAATAAGCCATACAGAGAAAGACAGATACCCTATGTGTTCACTCTTATGTGGATCCTGAGAAACTTAACAGAAACCCATGGGGGAGGGGAAGGAAAAAAAAAGAGGTTAGAGTGGGAGAGAGCCAAAGCATAAGAGACTCTTAAAAACTGAGAACAAACTGAGGGTTGATGGGGGGTGGGAGGGAGGGGAGAGTGGGTGATGGGTATTGAGGAGGGCACCTTTTGGGATGAGCACTGGGTGTTGTATGGAAACCAATTTGACAATAAATTTCATATATTGAAAAAAAAACAGTCATCAACACTAAGTAAACCAACAGCTGATTGAAAAGTCACTTGAACAGACACATCACCAGTAGCAATATTAGGATGTCAAATAAGCACATAAAAAGATGGTCAATATCATTAGTAGGTAAATGCAAATTAAAACCACAGTGAGTCAGCACTACATACATATGAAGAGTGCTTAAAATAAAAAAATAATGGTAATACCAAGTGCTGAGGAGAATTTATAGCAACTGTTGCTCTCATGGCTTTGAGAATACAAAATGGTGGCCACTGAGGAAAATGGTTTGGAAGGTCTCTTACTAAATTTAACATTTACTTACCATATGAGCCATTAATCCCATTTCTTGATATTTTGCTGAGGTAAATGAAAACCTATTTTCACACAAAAACCTGTACACAGATATAGCAGCTTTATTTAGACAAAAGCTGAAAAACTCAAATGTCCTTCCATGGGTAAAAATAAACCACGGTGCATAAAGCAATGGAATACGACCGAGCAGAAAAAAAGGAGCAAACTATTGATAAACCTTACTACTTGGATGAGTTCCAGAGACATTATTGTGTAAGACAACTTCATCTCAAAGGGTTGTGTATTTTATGTTCCCATTGTTTTTTGGACAGTCTCAAAAAGACAAAACTGTAGTGATGGAAAACAGACCAGCAGTGGCCAGGGATGATGGGTAGGAAGAGAATGTAGCTGCAAAGGAATAGTGCAAGGGAATTCTTGGGGGTGATGAAACCATTCTGTGTTCCTATTGTGGTGGCCATACATAAATTAATACATGTGTTAAATCTTATAGAAATTTACACACAGAGTGAAAAAAGCCTTTTTACTGTGTGGCAATTTAAAATTTAAATTAAAAATTTAAAGAGTTCCCAGAGGAAAAACACATTTCTTACAAAAATAAAAATTATTAGCGACACTTTGTCAGAAATTATGCAAACCAGAAGAGATAGTGGAACATCATTAAAGTGCTGATAGAAAAGACTTCCAATCTGGAATTCCCTATCCAATGAAAATATTCTTCAAAACTGAAGAGGAAAGAAAGACTTTTTCAGACAACCCAAGATAAGATTCATTGCCAGCACATCTGTGCTGTGAGAATTGTCAAAAGAAATTTTTCAAGCAGAGTTAAAGATACCAGATGGAAACTTAGACACACACAAAGGAGAATGCAGGAAATATGTGGATAGATAAAAAATTTCTTCTCATTTTTAATTGGTGCACAAAAGGCATTTGTTAAAATTCAACACCCATTTATGCTAAAAATCTCTAAGAAAATTAGATCCCAAAGGGAACAAACTTAGCCTAAAATTGGTATCCATAAAAGAACAACTGATGTTATACGTAATAGTCAGAAACCAAATGAGATTGAGAAGCAGTGAAAGATTTTGCCTTTCTTACTCATTTTAACCACTTTAACATTTTACTGAAGTATGTAAATACTACAGTAAGGCAAGAAATTAAAACACATAGAGATTGCAGGAAGTAAAAGTATTTTTAATTGTAGGTGAAATGATTGTGTATATAAAAAATCCTACAGACCTCATACATTGCTGATTGAGAACATAAAATGGTTCAAGTTTGGAAAACAGTTTGGCAGTGTTTTATAGTTAAACATTCAATTAAAATTTGACCCAGCAATTCCACTTACAGTTATTATTCAAGAGTGATGCAAACATATGTCAACATACATAAAATTTCATAGCAGCATTCGTAACAACCACAAACTGGAAACAACTATATTCATCAAAAAGTAATTAAACAAATGCTTGTTTGTCCATATGATAGATTACTACTCAAGAATAATAAAAAAAGTATATATTGGGGCTCCTGGGTGGCCCAGTCAGTTAAGCATCTGACTTCAGCTCAGGTCATGATCTCCTGGTTTGTGGGTTCGAACCCTGCGTCAGGCTTCTTGCTGGCAGCTCAGAACCTGGACCCTGCTTCAGATTCTGTGTCTCCTCCTCTTTCTGCCCCTCCCATGCTCATGCTCTGTCTCTGTCTCTCAATAAATAAGCATTAAAAAAATTTAAAAAGAATTAAATTAACTACTGATACTTATAGAAAAATCCATGAATTTGAGAAATACTATGCAAGAGCAGCCTGGCTCAAATGAGTTCATATTGAATGATTTCATTTTTATGACATACTGGAAAAGAACACTTCTTTTTTATACTGTAGAAGGCAGGAAAGTGGTTGCCTGAGGTTAAGGGTGTAGAGAGGACTGAGAATAGGAACAAAGGAATTTGAAGGGGAGTAGATTATACTGGTAACCACATGGACATATAAATTTATCCTAACTCAAAGAAGTATACATTCAGAATGGTTATATTGTATTTTATGTAAACGATCTTTTAGTAAAGTTGAATTAAGCTTAGTTATTGACTATGGGGGATGCATATTTATTCTTAATACATGGATGTGGTAAATACTCTATAGACGTGAAGAGAAAGTCTGAAATCAGAGTCATTGATTTCATAAATCACCTTTGGTTACCTCGGAGACATTTCAGAAGAGTTGTGGGAACAGATACAAGCATTGTAGAATGCCAGAGTGTTTGGCAAAGAAACTAAATGTAGACCAGTCATTGGAAAAGTCTGATGATGAGAAAAAAGAGTAAAGTTTAGTAGAGGTTCATGTGACTACTGAGGATTTTATTCATGGTGGAGAAACCTGTGCCTGTAAGGAGAGAGAAAGGAAAAAAATCCTTTTGGAGATGTAAAAATGAAGATGCTTGATAGGGATAAGAGACATTAATGCAGAAAGGACATCAAGAGGGGCTCAGGCCAAATAGAGAAGTGTGCTCTGGGAGGGAAGGGTCACCTCGAAACTTAAAGGATAACTTATAGGATAGGAATAGACATAGGTTGAGGGAAACGTACCTGGAATTTTTTGCATCTGATTGTTTAGTTAACTTACCTTTAAAGTTGTGCTAATATAGTTTTAGTTGCTGCTGGGTTCAAAGGAATAGTTCCTTTTGAATTGGACCTAATATGAGGAGCGTCTTGTTTTAATTTCTTTTGTCCTTACAAATAGGTAGAAATTAAATTGTCCAAAAAATAACACTAGTATTTACTAAATGTAGATGTTAACAAGGTTTTTCATCATAGATAACTTCTCACATGAAAATTATACCCTCTAAAAGTAGAAATCATATTCTTATAAATAAAACATCTCAAACTGCACAATGTAGTGTTTCAATGTGGAAATCTTTTTTTTTAGCCAAAAAAGATATTAACACAAAAAAAGACACGATTTGTCAAGAATGATTTTTGCTAAAGCCTTCAAACAAATACTAGTTTTTCATTCACTAAAATTGTTTCACTCTTTATATACTCATTGACTAGCTGAGCTAGAACTATATTCCAACACTCTAGTATAAAAGTAAGTATTGATGAGAAGTCAGATAAGCTGTATTTACTAAAGAGGTTACCTAAGAAATATAGTCAGAGGTAATGCATCATCTCCTACTCTCCCGGGAGAGAAATTCAGCATAAGGTATACAGGAATGCATCTTCTTCACAGAGACAGGAAATATGACTAACAACATACAAATCCCTAGTAGACCAAGAGCAGTGATCTAAAAGTCATAGATGGCATAGCTGAACTGTTAAAGGAATAACTGAATACAAAGAATTTGCCATCAGTGGCAGACAGATTTATCCCTTAAGAAATGGATCATTGGAGCACCTGGGTGGCTCATTCGGTTAAGTGTCTGACTCTTGGGTTTTGGCTCAGGTCATGATCTCACAGTTCATGGGTTTGAGCCCCACATCAGGCTCTGAGCTGATGGTGCGGAGCCTGTTTGGGATTCTCTCTCCTTCTCTCTCTCTCTCTCAAAAATAAATAAACTTTAAAAAAAGAAATGGATTATCTACTTTGATAAAGTGATTGGAAAATATTTTTACTTTACAAAATAATAGAATATAGTACCTGCATCATATATTACATGATTAACTTAATTTAGAAAGGGAAAGAGTTTCTCTTCTGTTCTAGTAAAGTATTCACGTAATTTTTCATGCAAATTAGGACAATTGCAAAAGAGAAAGGGTCCATATTTAAAATTACACCCAGGCAACTGTTATGAGCTTTAAAAACCAAGATATATGGATGCTCAAAATACAGTTAATGCTATGAAGACAAGGTCTATATACTCAGTGAAACAAAAGACATTGAATAACAAGTCCTTTTTTGGAGGGTACCAATGGAATTTATATTGAGACAAAGTGTTTTTACAATGTGAAAAAATTGCCTGCATACTGATTTAGATATAATATTTACATGTATGATAAACTACATGAGATCTTCCAGAAACTAGTCTTGAAATCAGTATAGGCTTTTATTATTTTACCCTCTGAGATATTATGCACTTTAGATAAATATGTAAACAATTGGGGAAGAAAAACTAAATTGGAAAATTTTAAAGAGGAAACATATTGCTGAGAAGTTCTATCATAGTGGTTATATTTTCTACTATTTCAAAAATATTTTTATAGTTTTATTATGGACATAATGTCATTCTAAAATAAGAATAGTTTATAGTATTAATCCTTAGTTTATTTAGTACCCGATGGCTGCCTCTGTCCACATTGCTGTAGGAAAAATCCAGATTTTTTTCATTGAATTCTGATTATTTTAGAGTATAAAAGGTTACAAACTTGGGCAGCTGGGTGGTTCAGTTGGCTAAGCGTCTGACTATTGGTTTTGGCTCAGGTCATGATCTCATGGTTTTCTGAGTTCAAATCCCGCACTGGGCTCTGTGCTTGCAGCACAGAGCCTGCTTGGGATTCTGTGTCTCCCTCTCTCTCTGTCCCTTCCCCATTTGTACTATCACTGTATCTCTCAGAATAAGTACATAAACTTTTAAAAAAATTACAAATTTTAATTTTATAGTACTAATTTACGTATTTTGAAAGTTGAGAATATTGTATACTTTTCCCTTCTGTTTTAATAGATTCATGCGAAGCATGCATTCTCATCAAAGTGAAAGCACAGCATGTCTGGCCCCAGGTGGCCCCAGGTGGCAGGAGTGGACAAGGATGTTGGGAGATAACTATATGCAAAATTTCAGTTATGTTAAATTCCTACATAAGAACAACTGACTATTATTGTAAATAATGGTTCAACAGCATCTGATAATAGTGGTAAAAGGGCAGGGACAATGTATTTGCCACATATAAATATCCTCGTGTGCCAGTTGGTAGAGTGATTGATCCAAAACAGAAGCCAATTTATGGATTTTTTAATGTAATCCTTTAATTTCAGTTAATTATAGAAGCAACACGTATTAAGCTTCACATGCACTTCAGTGATTCTTTGTATAGATATTTAGCAGATAAATTAGAACTGCCCCTTGGTGTTTATATGTTTGCATACTACAGCTCCAGAATTTAATGAAATCAATGTATTTCTAGTCATTGAAGAATATGAAGGATTCTGAAGTCTTTCCGGAATTGAATTCTTGTTTAATGATCATGAAACACTTCCATGTACTTGTACTTGCCTGGCTAACTCCTTTAGATCCTGTGCCATAGACTTCATCTAAGAAGACTACCTGATACTCTAGACTAAGTCAGGTTCCTTTGTTATAACCTTTGGTAACACAGTATACTTTTTCTTCAGAGCATGTATCAAAATTATAGTAAGTCACCTACCTATGTGTAAAACTTGGTAATGTTTTTATCACCTACCAGACCAGACTCCACAAGGTCTCCAGGACCTGCCAGAGTACCCCCAAAAATACTTGTGGATAGATAAGTGGATGATAGAACAAATGAGATTGTGTTCTATCATCAAATAGATTTCAGTAATTGGTCTTAATAATAGAAGAGAAGGGTATAATTTCACTTCATACAAGCAAAAAGCAAAAATTTCTGGACTACCTTATTACAACATTGTCTGAGGATTTTATGAGTGATGGTGACAGTAACCAATTTTTAATAGTGCACATGAAATAATATATTTCAGTATCACCCTTGAAGTTTTACTTGTATTGTAAAAAGCTGATATTTATCTAGATATTGCTCTATTCCCAACTATATTCCTAAAACAAAAGTTAGTAAAATAATAGTACAATACACACAAAAATACACCATGGATGACATTTGGTCAGGTTTAAACCTGATGGAGAAACCAGGGCCAGAAAAGCACATATTTGTTCATGACTACTGTTGAAATTTGTGGAAAGGCAATGGCATTGACTTTGCCAAATACACATATTCTACAGTAACAAACAAATAAACAAACAGCTAGGTCCTAGTCATCCTTGGAAGAATTCTGAACAGGGAGGGACTAAATTAAAATATGACTAAGAAACAATCTATTGAATTCCTGAGGGCCGAAAGAACAAAAAGATTTTATTGAAAAAAAAGCAATGCTTAAATTAAGGTCCAATGTGAACAAGGAAATGTTTAAAACAGCACAATTGAAAGACGTTTC
Organism: Lynx rufus; assembly: GCF_022079265.1. Classification (NCBI taxonomy): domain Eukaryota; kingdom Metazoa; phylum Chordata; class Mammalia; order Carnivora; family Felidae; genus Lynx; species Lynx rufus. The sequence goes on from NW_025814823.1 coordinate 14,139,196, forward strand.
AACTCAGATAAAGAATATTAAAGTAGAAAGAAACCCTGGTTTCCCTTTCTCTACATGCCTATTTTATCCTTATGAATTTGGCATGTACTTAACGAATACAGTGCAACATAACTGGCCATGTTGTGGCCAAAACTAATCCCTTCAAAAACAATTCCCAACCCTTACTGGGCCCATCATAAAACTGAAACACTTAAGGGCTACAAGTTAAAGCCCGGTGAACTCACAGGAACAGGTTCTGTAAATGATTTTAATCTTTATACTGTCACCAAATACTGCCTGTCAGTTTTCCCACTTTTCATTCTTGTTTTCAAGTATGGAATGAAATAGAAATCTAATGCCTAAATAACTGACCAAGAATCCACACTTTTTCGTATCATTTCCTTTTCCACTGTCATACATCTACTTCCCCTTGTTCTCAGGTTAGCCCAGTAGGGCATGAAGGACTTAGAACCACAGATAGTCAAGCCAGAAAGAACTATTAATGCCCTTTATTGCAGGAGTCAAGCAACTTTTTTTGATAAGAGGCCAAAAATAAGTACTTTAGGATTTTCAGCCATTCAGTCCCTGTCATAATTTCTCAGTTTTGTCATTGTATTGAGGAATGTTGCCACAGATAATATGTCAAGGAATGAACTTGGCTATGTTCCAATAAAACTTTATTTGTGAACAGTGAATTGTGATTATATAAACTTAAGTGTCACAAAATATTTTTATTTCTCTTTTTCCCCCCAACCATTTCATAATGTAAGAGCCATTCTTAGCTTGCAGCCATATAAACACAGGAGAGAGTCCCAACTCTAGTGACATTCAGACTGCAGACTGTGACCCATTAATAGTATGGTGTAGTCAGTAAAGCACATCTTGATGGTATTTTTGTAATGGCATGTCATGACATAGCATAACATTGATGAGAGCATAGAACACAGGGAGTGGAAGTGTGGTTTTGTGAAACATTTGTTTCAGTTATATATACTGGATCATGAAGTAAAATGTACTACTTTAGATTGTAAGTTTTAAAAGTTTCAAAATAACTGAAATACGGTTTACCAGCAAAGAATTTTAGTATCAAGAAAGGCAAGTGTCTTAGCTGAAGTTTACCTAGCTATTTAGATTGTCCACTAAAACCAGATCTTCACGTTTTTAGTCCAGGGCTGCTTTGACTTAATTAAAAGCTTGATTCGGATTAAAGGATTCTGTAATGCTGATAAAATGGGTTTAATCCCAATGTTAAAATATTTAGAAGTATAAGAACTAACTGGTTTGTTACTAGCATTCAGATAATTAGTAGCATCCACGTACATGGTGTTTGAAACACCAGTACAACCAAAGGGAACACAAAAAGCACACTTTTTCCTAGTCCATAACCTCCGCTGTCCAGATTTGTTGTGCTAGGTCTCTAGTTTCTGATACTGAGGTCAGGCTCAGGGCACATCAGCCTTGACCCTCATCCTCCAGCCTATACTTCTCAGATATCAAAACACAGTTTTCCACATTACAGACGCCCCTTAATTAACTGAAGTTACTGCAATTTACGTAGGCTCTGGATCACAAGAAGAACAAGCCCTTTCCACAGTAACTCTTTCCCCGGGAATCTCTTCATTTTACCAAGTGAGCATCTTGGGTTTCCTGTAACTTTTTCCCAGACTTCACCTCATACCGTCCTAGTATTCTTCCAACTAAATGGATTGCATTTCACTATGCCCAAATTTATAAATTTACTTTTTATAAATTTATAAATTTACTGTTTCTGGTGCCATTATCTCCAAGGACAGTAAGATAGTGATTTCATCTTTAATGTTTCTACTATACAGTAATAGAAACCAAGGTGGTGTAAGTTATGCCATGCATGGTGAGATTTTGGTCAACTTCATGTTATTTTTTTGTTTCAGCTATTCATAAGCCATGCGAACATTTCCTAGAAGATTAAGCTTATCCCTTTGTGTCTCCTTCGAAGCTATTTTCCTGTGTAACTTCTTTGTCTTCACTGCTTTCTTTTGTATATACACTGCCCCTCCATGTAGTATCAGTGCTTTTAATCTATGTTTGCTTGGTATCCAGCTAACAAAATTTACTGGCTCGTATATAAAATAAAGTCTAATGTGTGTAATAGAATCCACGAAAGCTACAATTTAGACTTGTGATCAGTTTTAACTGCTAGGGGATGATTTTCTCCTTTTTCTCCATCATATGGAACTATGACCTATAATGCATTATCTACGTGCTTTCACCCATGCCTAAAATGTTCTTCTTTCCATACTCAATAGGGTTGTTCTAATTACAGTAAATCCAGCCAAAGACAGTTTTCTCTGAGGATATTATTTTCAGTTTGAAACTAATTCCTTAAAAAGTTTAGGCAGGTAATTTTAAAAAGCTTTACTTTGGGACATTTAAGCCAGAAAATATTCTTGTATTAAATGTGTTTTCTATTTACATACTTGTTTTGGTATAGAGAGACATTTCAGGGGTGGATACACTGATGAGAGTCGAGGAAGTTACTCAGATTCTGTTTCACAAATTGAATAATACTGTTTGTGACTGCTGATCTTGGAGTGATCTCTAGTTATTTTTTCTAAGAAATTAATAACTGCACGTTACTTCAAATTAAATATTTCCTGTTGTTATTTCCACCATATTTTTGTAATCACAATAGGAATATCTTAACAACATTATGTATCTTGCTTACCAAGTCAACATCCTATAACGGTTCTGAGATAACTCTTGGTCTCTTCACATTAAATAGATTTATCAGCATGCAACTTCTGTTAGAATGTAGGCTTCTGAAATACATGAAACATATCTGTTTCGTATTTCTGCTTGGCATATAGTAAGTGTGGAATACTGAATCATTGAAAGTCTTTAACTCTTGGAAATTACTAGCTCTTTACTTTTTCACAGACATTTTTGTGGTTAGTTATTTGATTCCATTTTGTTGATTTCCTTGTTTATACTGTTTCAAAAGATAATTGATATTTGTAATAGTTCTATTATTGTAAGAAAGATTGGAAGAAATAAAAGCAACATTTGCATTTAGTTTATAAGTAGGTCAAATATTTATACTTGAAGTGTTATTTTTTAATTGCTAAGCAATCCACATGCTGATTTCTTTACTGCATCATTATTGCATTGTATTCTGGTATATTACTATATAATTTGACTCTAAGACATCACTCTGAGTTATGGATATGTGAGTTTGATTGATGTAGACAAAATAATCTTGTTAATTCAATGAGCTATACTTTTTTTTGTTTATATAGTGCATGGTATATATTCCCAATAAATTATTGCTTGCATGAAATCACATGCTTATAAATAATTTCTGTAACTTTTGAGAGTATCTTCAATGTTGTAAAAAATTTAAGGAACTTTCAGGGTGCCTGGGTGGCTCAGTCTGACTTTGGCTCGGGTCATGATCTCACGGTTTGTGAGTTCAAGCCCCACATCAGGCTCTGCTCTGACAGGGAAGAGCCTTCTTGATATTTTCTCTCTTCCTCTCCTTCTGCCCCTCCCCCATTCTCATTCTCTCTCTCTCTCTCTCTCTCTCTCTCTCTCTCTCTCTCTCTCTCTCAGAATAAATAAACTTGAAAAAAAAATAAGGAACTTCCAAGTTCTTCCAGGTCCCAAGAGCTTCTTCTTTTATTACTAAGAATGAATAGAACTGGATTAGTTATTTATCTCTATTTAATATTATGCCCTAAATGCAGAATTCAGTAAAGAAAATGAGCTTGGGTCAAAATGGAAAATTTGTTGCTTTGAGCACAGATCAGGAACTTTGTGAAGGTCTTATTTATTTCCTCAGAGTACTTAAGCAATTTAAGCCTATAATTATTGGATAAAGTTTATGCACTTTTGAAAATAAGTGAGGTTCATCTGACTGATGCAGCCAATGTGGGACTTGAACTCATGAACCATGAGATCATGACCTGAGCTGAAAGCAAGAGTCTGATGTTTAACTGACTGAGCCACCCGGGAGCCCCCAGTTTCTCACGTTTAGAAAGCTGTGACATTTGGGGGCACCTGAGTGGCTCAGTTGGTTAAGCATCTGACTCTTGCTTTTTGCTTAGGTCATGATCTCACAGTCCCTGGATTTGAGCCCCATATAGGCTCTGTGCTGACAGCATGGAAGCTGCTTGGGATTTCTCTCTCTCTCTCTCTCTCTCTCTGTCTCTCTGTCTCTCTCCCTCTCCCTCCCTCCCTCTCTCTCTCTCTCTCTCTCTCTCTCTCTGACCCTTCCCTGTTCTCTCTCTCTCTTTCAAATTAAATAAACATTTAAAAATAAATAACTAAAGGGGGACGTGGATGGCTTAGTTGGTTAAGTGTCTGACCTCGGTTCAGGTCATGATCTCACTGCTCATGAGTTCGAGCCCCACATCAGGTTGTGGGCTGACAGCTCAGAGCCTGGAGCCTGCTTCAGGTTCTGTATCTCCTTCTCTGTACCCCTCCCCAACTCATACTCTGTCTCTCTCTCTCTCTCTCAACAATAAATAAACGTTTAAAAAATCCATTAAAAAAATGAAGCATTACGGAGCACCTGGGTGGCTCAATCAGTTGAGCATCCGACTTCGGCCCAGGTCATGGACTTGCGGTTCTTGAGTTTGAGTCCCAAGTCGAGCTCTGTGCTGACAGCTCAGAGCCTGGAGCTTCCTTCATATTCTGTGTCTCCCTTTCCCTCTCTGCCCCTCCACCGCTTGCACTCTGTCTCTCAAAAATAAAAAATAAAGATAAAAAATTAAAAAATAAATAAAAAATAAATAACTAAATACAAAGCTGTCCCATTTTTAAAATTTTACTAAATGCCTAAAATGCTTTATTCAAAACCTTAGGCCAGATGTGTCTTGTACTGCAGATATCTTGGGATTTAAGAAAGGTAAGGGGCACCTGGGTGGCTCAGTTGGTTAAGTGTCCAACTCTTGATTTTTAGCTCAGGTCATGACATCACGGTCTGTGGGTTCGAACCCCACTTCTGGCTCCGTGCTGACAGTGTGAAGCTTGCTTGAGACTCTCTCTTCCTCTCTCTGTCTCTCGGCCCCTCCCCTGATCTCTCTCTCTTTCTCTCAAAATAAATAAATAAACTTAATAATTTTTTTTTAAAAAGAAAGGTAATAGGTACCTATATGTATTATTTTGTAGCATCTTCAGGAGAGTATGGGGTAGCTCGTTAATCAAGCACATTAATGTGTCTGCAGTGATACATAAGGATGTTCACACTAAGTGGAATAAAGATTGTGAATAGCGCCAACACTATTTAGGTGAAATTATGCTGATAATTAAGTTTGCAACAATCTTACAAGAAAGCTGCTTTTCAAAGCTGCTTGGATTTTAAATTATAAAGCATCATAGATATATAATCGAAAATAATTATCCCCGCAGTTTAAAAAATCTATAGATGTATGCATGAGCATATGTATGTGTTCTCTCTCTTCTTTACACACAGACATACACACATGCACATGTACACACACACCTTGTGATGAGTAAATAGATTTTTTGGAAGACAGCCAAGCCCATTTGTTTTATGTGTTATGTGGCTGTTTTTGCTCTGCGGCAGAGTTGAGTAGTTGTAACAAAAATTTATGGCTGCCACCAAAGCCTAAAATATGTTACCTGTGCCTTTATAGAAAAAGTTTGCTGACCCCTGATATATAGAGAATTCAGTTTTGTTCCTATTCTAAAGACATTAAGACTTCCATAAGTTGCTGGCATCTTAGTTTTTAGTGAACTGAAGTAAATTAGTGAATGAATGAACTCTCACTGTCTCTACAGTATTTCAAGGTGGTTTTTTTTTTCAGTTGAAATGTATAATCTAAAAGTAAACTGTAATAGTTTAATTACACTTAAAAAGCTTTTACTTAGAAAATGAACTTAATGTTATTTTAGTTTCTGGAAGGTAATATTATAATTGTTTCCATTTGTAATGCAGTTTTAAATTAAAATCTTTGAAATAACATGAAATCTTGAAACATGAAAGCAGTAATATTACATATACACATATTAATATTAGTTGTAGAAATAATAATTAATATTCAAGCCATCATCATTATTGCAAAGGATGTTTAATATTAAGTTTTTTATTTGGTTTTGGTGTTTTGGTTTTAAATGAGAAAGTCACACAAATTACCTCCTTTGCTAATTTTTACGTTTTGGCCTTAATAAGTTCAGATGACTTACATGGTAAAACTGGAAGTAAGTTTTTACATACAGGGGCATACCACAGTGATGAAATAGAAAAACAAATTTCATATTGCAGATAAGAAAGTAAAAGATTGGTAAACCAAAAAAGGAAATTGTTATTATACTGATAGAGATGTGTAAACATTGCAGAGGTCATAAATGATAGACACAGATATACATATGGTGTATATAGTGTATACTATATTTTAGAATGCTTTAGAAAGCATTTGGTTTGGAAGCCAAAAAAGGACATTGCTATTATGCTGATAGAGATGTGTAAGCATTGCAACAGACATAAATGATAGACACAGATATACATATGGTATATACAGTGTATACTGTATTTTAGAATGCTTTATAATACACTGTGAAAACTGCATGGAACAGAGACTTTCAAAGAAATTAGCAGCTGTGGACCACTGAAGCTAAAACAAGTGAAGCATAGCGAGCCTATTCAATTCCTTTCAAGGTCTGTAGTTTTTATTCCACATTTGTTACTAAAATGAAACTATTTCAACCATTTCAGTGTCCCTCAATCTCTACTAATTTTGGAATTTAAGAAAGTTAAAATCATTAGAAAGTTATTTAAAAACTAAATAGTCCTGGGGCGCCTGGGTGGCGCAGTCGGTTAAGCGTCCGACTTCAGCCAGGTCACGATCTCGCGGTCCGTGAGTTCGAGCCCCGCGTCGGGCTCTGTGCTGACTGCTCAGAGCCTGGAGCCTGTTTCCGATTCTGTGTCTCCCTCTCTCTCTGCCCCTCCCCCATTCATGCTCTGTCTCTCTCTGTCCCAAAAATAAATAAACATTGAAAAAAAAATTTAAAAAAAATAATAAAAACTAAATAGTCCTGGGAAGACTTGATTTTTGTTTTTAAATTTTTTTTAACGTTTATTTTTGAGACAGAGAGAGAGCATGAATGGGGGAGGGTCAGAGAGAGGGAGACACAGAATCTGAAACAGGCTCCAGGCTCCGAGCTGTCAGCACAGAGCCCGACGCGGGGCTCGAACTCACTGACTGTGAAATCATGACCTGAGCCGAAGTCGGCCGCTTAACCTACTGAGCCACCCAGGCGCCCCAAGACTTGATTTTTAAAACTCAAATTATCAGAATAGTCATGTCTGTTAGATGGAAAATTAATTTGGATATTTTATTATGAGGAGAAATAGAAAACTAGACTTTAAAACTACTGGTAGGAACTCTTCTAAAAATTACATAATTATGTTTTCTTTAACACCACGCTCTCTGCCTGACTTCTTTATATCTGGTTTGTTAGAGTTAGAACATCTATACTTAAAAAACATACACTCCTAAAACTCAACATTAATTTTTTGCCTATATTTCTAATTTTGTCCAGGATGAAACTCGGCACTTTCTTTCCACATATCTGCTGCTTCATTTGTTATCTGTAGCTCAGGTAAAGTCTTCACCACTCACACTTTCATTGCTCCTGTACCCTGCTGTTTAACCTCCTACCCTATTGTCTGAAATACTGTCTCGTCTCATTCCAAAATGACTTTCACATCTGCCTCTATTTGCTTTGTCACTGCCTTCAGCTCAGGCTCACATTGTCTTGACTGGACTCTACAGTTGTGGATTTCTGCCTCTACCACTTACAGAAAGGGATCTTCCCAAAATAGATGGTATTCTGTCTTCCCTCTGCTTAGAATCCTTCAGGGGCTCCCTGTTGACACTAGGAATACGTACCATATATGGTCCTGCTTCCTCAATCTCTCTCTCTCTCTCTCTCTCTCTCTCTCTCTCTCTCTCTCTCAATCTGTCTTCATTTCCACTTGCTGCCTTCCATCTTTTGCACAAGGCAACATAATACTCCAACCCCATTTTACTATCTAGTTCTTGTTTCTTTATACCTCTAATATTTCTGTCGCCTCAGATGACTTTCCCTTCTTTCCTTTTTTTGCCTAGATAAGCATGACATCTTCCAAATGACATAGTGCATACCCTGTAAATTCTCAGCACAGTTGCTCACTACCTTTCTGTGCTTCTAACACTTTGTACTTTCTGTCTACCTCCTAGGATTCTATACATGATTATTTGTATATAAAACCTGTGCCACTTTCCTTCTTTTTATACTTAGTACTTGACATGGTATTTGACACATTAGACATTAAGCTCAATAAATGCTTTTTGAATGAATTGGGCTCTTGTCCCTTCCAAAATACTCTTATATTTTTCTCCAAATCTTATGTTTTTTTCCTCTATCATCTATAGCAGTTACTCAGTGAATGATGGTTTCCAGATTTATTCATTAATTGGTATTTATTGGGAGCATACTCAGAGCACTGCCTTAGTCATAGATGCCTGTAGGTCTCCTCTCTTGGTAAAGGACCCTTGCTGAAGGAACACTGATACCGCTTAAAAGATGAGTCCCACCTATGAGTGTGATTCCTTGCTGGGAGTGTGGTTCCTTGCTTATCACTGTAAGGCTTCACACCCCTTACCTCCCACTGTGAGGAACATCCTGCCAGAGAGAGAATTTCTCCATACTATTCTGAAGCTAAGGGTTCTTTTAATTTGATCTAATTCTACAGATACATGAAATCAGACTCAGAGATTGATGCAGAAGAGTCTGACAGCTCTGTATTAAAACAGCATCACTGGACCTTTCAGTATTCCTTGAGTTAAAGAAAGATAGTTTTCTCCCAAAGGTCAAAGTTTTAACTTTCCATTCATCTTACATTTTAATGGGGTTTGGTGGGGTTTTTTGCTTTGTTTTGTTTTGTTATGTTTTGTTGTTTATGGTAGGGAAGTGGAGTTCTGAAAATAAAGCTGACTTCTAACCCCTAATAAGTGGGAACCCAAAAGAACTGCCAATGTTTTGGATGGTGGTCTACTCAGATCTTTTCATTCCTTACTTCCTGCATCTGGGCCACCTCAAATTTATCCATCCAATTAATCTTCTCAAGTGCTTCTATGTAGACACTCAGCTGACTTTATCTTTCAACAGTATAGTTCACAATATATTCAAAAGCTATTACTAGACAGTTTTCTTCACTGTTGAGTATCTCCTTTACATACATATTTATTTTCTTCACTCCAGGTGTTAATTTTATACTGGTAACTTGTATGGTATACAGTATTGGATTAGTAATTCTAGTCAGAATATTCTGGTGAATGTATATTTGCTGGTGAAAATAGTCTAGTAACTGGCCAATACTTCTAACTAGATTTTTGTTGGAGAGGCGCATGTGTACAGCTCTTTTGGGGGCTACCTCCCTGAGAGGGTGGGAAAAGTGATCAGAGAATCGGAATACATACCTTAGCCTTCGTAACATTTCCCCAATTTTGTATCTTGCTCTACATTCTTTCTCTTTCAAAAACATTTGTAATTTTACTGCTCTAAATCTTTACTTATGTTTGGGGGCACCTGGGTGGCTCAGTCAGTTAAGCATCTGACTTCAGCTTAGGTCATGATCTCACTGTGAGTTCGAGCCCCACGTCGGGCTCTGTGCTGACAGCTCGGAGCCTGGAGCCTGCTTCGGATTCTGTGTCTCACTCTCTCGCTGCCCCTCCCCTGCTCACGCTTTGTCTCTCTCTGTCTCAAAAATAAATAAAACATTAAAAAAAATAAATAAATCTTTATTTACGTTTGAATTTTACCCTAGGCCTCAGTCCCACTTTCAAATGCCTCCTATACTCTACTCATCCTTCCCCTAAGCAATAAAGGTCTTTCAGATTTATTTTTGTTCCCTTTCCCCTCTGTGCTTTTGCTAAATATAATGCTTTTTCCCCCACGTCTGACTAACATATGCTGTCTTCTCCAAGAAAGCTGTCAAAATCATCCCAGTTGGAATCAACCATTATAACCTTTCTCATAGCCACATATTGCCATCCTAGTCATGTTTAATTATTTACGTAACTCTGCAGAAGACATTAAATGGGCTTTCAAGTTAGGTGACTTGAATTCAGGTTTCAGCTCCACTACTTACTAAGGGAAACTCCTTGGGCCAGTCACTGAATCTTCATATTTTATCTATCATATGAGGTAATAATAACTAAATCAAAGAGTTGTTAAGAGAATCAGATGAGATAGCAAATATATAAAAAATGATTTGTAAATGACAAAGCTCCTGGTAAATGCTAGATAACCTTAGATGTGAATTAAAAACTTGGAGCATATGGGAAGGTATAGATAATGTCTTAATTCCTCAATGCTAACACTGTACTGTGCTCCTATGAGTAGATGCCAAATGAGTCGATTTGATTATGAATTTCTTGCCAGGTACAAAAAGGATAAAATCAACCTGTTTGAAATATACACTTATAAAATATCTGCCTTATGCTTATACAGCCTGAGTTCTTTATAGCATCACTAGATAAATATGGCTTTCTTGAGCTTATGATTAAAGTTATAAAAAACCATGTTTATTCCTACATCTTAAACTTTCAGGTATGGATACTTTTTAATTTAGAAAGTGTGCAAGGATAGAGTGTCATCAAACATTGCTTGTATTTTTAGTATCTGTAATGAAAAACATTGGAGTTAGCCTATTTGTTATAGTAATACTAGAAATAGTTCCAACCAAAGTGATTGTATAGAATTGGAAGGCTGATAAGTTTTCCAGAATTGACTCTGCTTGTGTTCTCATTGTCAAAGCTGGATGTTTTCTTCCTTTAAAAGAGAATCCATTAGTTCCTTCTGTTCAAAACCAATTAGACAAAACACATTAATAAAGTTGTGAGGCTTTATGGAGTTGAAATCCCAATGGCTGTCCTGATTGCAAATTGCAGTGTGGCTATGCTGTTGATTTGTTATGTCCTTTGAACAAGGCATTGATGGGACATTTTTTTATTTTTCCTTATGTCAGAATTTGTAAAAATTGTGAGCATTCTTGTAACATAGAAGTCTTTTAGAAGTTCCTTTAAAGAATGAGTCTGAGAAATTAATGCAATTGCATATTTTTCCTAATTTTTACTTTAAGTTGTTATATATTTAAAAAAATTATTATATGCAAAATAAATATATGGTGAATAATTCTTTTTATAGTTATCTTTTATATAGCCTGCAGTCTAAAATCTAAACTGATATGGAGTACATATCATAATTATGATTGTTTTGCTGTGCATAGTCCTTTGGCCTTTTACTTAGTTTTGTCAGAGTTTCAAATAGTTGAGTAGCCAACAGGTGATAAATGTCCCATTAATCTTTTTGACTCTCTAGCTCCTGAGCATGAGAATTGCTGATCAATTACAGCAATTGTCTCTTAAATGAGCTTTTCACATCTGCCTCTTATTTCATTAGTTAACTGTCTGCCCAAAGATCTGATAAGATGGAATACTAGCGCCTTTTTACAGCTTTTTCTGTCATGTGTACAATAAGGATAGTCTTGTTAGCAGAGTGGGCACAGAAGGGTATTTATCCACTACCTACAATAAATATACATGCTACAGCCTAGAAGGCATTTGAGACTGTTTATTGAAATCACCTTAAGAAAAAAAAGCTGGCTCCACCTCAACTTTCCATTTAGCAACAACTAATGTAAGACCATGGCATTTCCTACTATATACAATGCTTTTACAGATTACTTTTGTGCTCATATGAAAAGAAGAAACAAACCTATTAATTTTTTTAAAAACCAAAACTATTTTAAAACCCTTTTTTTTTAATTAAGAAGCATCATGATTACATACTCTCAACCCAAGATGGTTATTAATTCTTAGTTATATCTTCCTCTATTGCTGGCACTTTTAAAAAACTACCAATCATGATCTGCTTTCTAATTATATGTTATTCAGCAGTCATCCTTTTGATTGGGAAAAGTCTTAATGAATAATTAGTGTTTAAATTGTTTGTGGGAAGAATATTTTCCTGCCTGTAGAATGAGTATAGTAATAGTATGTAACAGAGTAAAAAATGAGAATTAAAGGGCTCCTGGGTGGCTTGGTCAGTTAAGCGTCCAACTCTTGATTTTGGCTCATGTCCTATCTTAGGTTCCTAGGATCAAGCCCCACAGCAGGCTCATGCTGAAGGCAAAGAGCCTGTTTGGGATTCTCTCTCTGCCACTCCCCTGACTCATGCTCACATGTGCTCGCTCTCTTTCTCTCAATAAGTAAACTTAAAAAACTAAAAAAAAAAAAAAAATTAAAAAAAGAAATGAGAATTAAATGAGACTATGTATATAAGGCACTTAACACAGTGCCCAGCACATAGTAAGTGATCAATGAGTAGTAGCCATTACTATGTACAAATTATATAACCTTTCATTCTTTTCTCTACTGATGACTGTTCAGAGACTTTGGAAACACAACAGTGGAAGATTTTATAAACATAGCTTAATGTGATACTTGTGTGTGAAGTTCATTTTTAAAAATATTTTAAAAACATTTAACAACTGACAACCGAGGGAGTGTTACTATTTGTAAATTATTTTAATTTTGTGTTTTTAGAAGAAAATTTAGGCGGATCTTCACTGATTATTGTTCTTTGTTCTAGAGACAGTCACATAGCAAATGTCTTTGGAATAAAAGTAGCTCTAACAAGCTCACCAGTTTCAATAACTACCCTGTACCTTGTTTAAATATGAGAAATGCCTTGACCAAATAAATAACCCAAGCATGAAGAAGTAAATTTTTTTAGTATTTTTTATAACTTCTTGAATATCTGAATGTTTTAAAATTGTCATAAAAACTATGTGAATGTTTCCATTTGTTTTATTTTAGGAGTTCTATTTTAAAGAAAGTTTTGATAAGTTAAAATCACATAATTAATTAACTCGGAATGATGATTTCTACCATGGAGATTTATTGTTTCAACCTTTCTTCGTTGCAGGCCTCGTTTGTATGAAGTCCAGCACGTCTGTGGTTGAACTCGTTATGCTGCTTTGTTCTCAGGTAGGAAATCTCATTCACTGGATTGCATTAAACTCCATGAGGATTTTTAGTCATAGAATGCATATGCATATATTTGTATTTGTTTATGTATATTTAAAACTTCCATCTCTTATAGATGACGAAAATAATTTATATTAAGATATTTTTATGTAGATGATCGTACTGTGTGAATATTGATATTGTCTCCCTCTCCCTTCTTCCACACACTTTAGCTATCTTATTCCTTCCCACCATCCCTATCCTTCTATTGTCTCCTATCTGGAAATATATATGTGTGTGTGTGTGTGTGTGTGTGTGTGTGTGTGTGTAATTTGTTATAGATCTTTTGATACCCTTCTTTACATGTCTCCATTTAAAAATGGTGTAGTAGAATTTATAGTTTTGACATTTATTGTTAAATGATTTCTTCTATTAGGTTAGAGATAATGAAAGCAAAGCCTTTTCATACAATAGCGGAGTATAAAATACAGCTTATTAGTGAATGGCCTTTGATACAATACCTTGTGGCTTTCCTTTTTTTTAAGGTAATTTGTATATTTCAGGATACATTCCAAAAATCTACTTGTGCTATTTATCTTTAATAATCAGATTCAAAAATACAATTTATAGTTTTGGGGTTTTCTTTCTTCTTAGCATTTATAAGAAATTAAAATACATATATTACATTTTTCTAATAACTAAAATTAGGGACCCAGTGGTCTGTCTTATCAGCTCAGTCAAGTCTCCGAGTGATCCTGATTTTCATATAAGTATTAAATATTTTGTATTATGAGAACAAGAAAAACAGCTTATGTGTGTTTGTAATAAGTAGTTATTACATTTATCCCTAGTTTCCTCAATAGAAAGAAAAATACATCTAAACTCTTTCTAGTTACTGACCTTGAGGTCCGTCTGAAGCTGCAGCTAACTCCCAAATAAACAACAATATGGCTTCAATATTTAAAGGATCACCTTTAAAATATTAGCAAAAACAAAACAACCAAGACTTACCTATTGATTTCCAGTCTTTAGGTTTATTTTCTTGAAGAATATATTCATAGGGAAACCATTAGGTCCATTTCTCCCTTTTCAGCCAGGAAGAATATGAAGAATAAAGAAAACAGCAACTCTGGCAGGAGTTCATTTGCAGGGCATTTGAAAATTGTTACCTATTGCCAGAGTCCTGAGTTCAAGAGACATTTGGAGAGATCCGGACCTTTTAGGTTCTTGATGACGCACATGTATTAAAAAAAGAAGAAGAAGAAAAAAAAAAAAGCTTTTGTGGGAAAAAAAAGTACCTTAAAATTCCTTCTTCTTTAGCTCTGGGTTTTACTGCAGTTCAGAGAAATAAAGAAGAATGTAGCATTAGGGTCTAGTGTCTTTGATGGCCTCATCATCTAATCATAGGTTTAACATTACTCATTTGCTGGCTCTAGGAATTCCTGCCATTAAGGGCCCTAGAGATGAAACTTTGCCTCAGATATTGATTGAAAGGAAGAGTGAGAAATTTAAGCACTCTGTGCAGTGCACTTTCTTTCAGTGTTTCAGCAAAGCAATATTATAAACGTCTCTCAGTTTGATTTTTAAGTTGAATTTTTTAAATAATTCAGAGTGTATTTAAATATTTCAAGTGGTTAATTGATTAAATATACTTCATTTAAGTGACTACAAAATGTATGTTTGTAAAAAATAGTTCCCATCATTCTGTTATTTGTTAAACTGAAATGCTGCTTTCCATAAAATATTTTTAAAGAAATAATGAGTAATAATCTTACTTTAATACAGTTGAGGTAGGATGAGTTTATGATAATACTGTGAAATTAGCTTATGAAAGCATCTTTATAGATCATTAATTTTTCCATGGATGTGTAAAATCTTGGTTTTAAGGACACTCACAAAAATAGACATGCGTTTAAAATTTCTTTTAATCTGTCATTTTTCTCTACTACTCAAATTCAAGATGATCTATGTCCTGTTTTCATCCATTAGCAGGACAACCATAGCAGTAGCAGACTTCTGATAAAGGAAAATAATTACAGTTAATGATGCTCTGGAGCTTGCTGGGCCTAGCACTCTCCAAAGCTGGGTTCTCTTCTACAGGCCTTAATGCGTCTCTTGGACAATGGAGCTAATCCCTGTAGAATTAGCAAAGTTTGTAGGGCTGTCTTTGTGCCAGGGCAGTCCTGAGGAATCTTTAAAGCTACAGAGTTCTGAGTTGTCTTTTTGTTTTATCTTACAGTCAGCTTTTTAGAAATATCTATGGCTCTATGTTGTTATGATTTATTATAAGTTTGATGGTAGTTATGTTATTAAAATTCCAATGCAAATGGAATTTTTCTGTTTATTGATTTGCTTAAAATGTGTTTTTCTTTTTCCAAATTTAGATAAACTACTGAAGGATAAAATTTTGTTTGGAGAGACTAGGTAGCTAAGGATTGAAAAAGGAAAAGAAAAGGCAATCTTTCTCTCAATATTTGTTTTTCTTTCATTTGTGACAACACATTAGTTACTTTAATTTTTATGCTTTTCATTTCGGAAATTTCATGTTAACAACTATTACTAAAGATATCAGTTTTTCTTTTCTTCTTATCTGAGCTCCTGAACAAACTTACTATTGCCACTGGTTTGTGTGCAAAATATGGTCTAAATTTACATGAGATCGTATTACAAGTGTCTGAAGGTACTTGTCAAGGATAATTCAGTTCATATGGACAGCCTTTTAAACTCCAAGGGACATGCCATCCAGTCTACTCCCCAGTGGAATTTTAGGTCTCTGTCGAGAACATATTTTTACTTTTAAGAAGCTATTAGCATTATCATTGTATTGCATTTATTGTTCCACAAATACCCAAATGTTTCTTACAATATTTTGCATAGCTTTCCTTCCCATGCATACCTGACGACACAAGAGTACATTTTAAGAATCAACTCTTTGTTCTTCTTCCCTTTCAATGTGTATTAAAGTTGCGCCTTAGTAGTATCTTTTTAAAAAGAATTGGTTTCTTGTCGTTTAGAAAGAAAATGAACTGAAATAAAATAAGTCAAATAATTAATATATTTTGTTTTAACAAAATCACTGCTTTATCAGTTAAATGTAGTGTTTCCTAGTGTTCTTCAGGATATCACAGGTCTGACACTGTCTTCTGTCAACTTTTTTTTTAATGCTTTACAATTACATTTGTTTGAGGTGCTCTATGTCATTCTATATATGTACCTTAATTTTCTATTACATTATTCTGAGTGTATTGTGTTCTTTGATGAATAGCAGATTTAGTTTTCAAGTAAACTTTTTTAGGTACTATAATAGTTTCTAATTATTTCCAGATTTTTTTTTTTTAGGAAGTCTCCATCAGAGGTACTCCAGGAAAAATTGAGTGATGTTATCCCGTAGGATTTCTTTAAGTTTTTCTAAGTAAAGCTTAGCAGATGTCATTGCATTTTTCTGTGCCTTATCTTTCAATAGAAAACGTTTTATAAATTGAGAAACTTTTATGTAAAAAGTAATGTCTCTCAGTATTCAAGTACTTTCTGACTTGAAGTACTGATTAAGCAAAATGCATGCTTAGTAAATCATTTTTATTCTCATTAGAAATCCCAAAACGTATACGTACCATAAAATAGAAGTCAGCCTTGCAAGTTTCTTTAGAATCTGTGTATGAAGTTACTAACATGAATTATTTTGTGGTTTTGTTTGCCTTTTTTTTTTCTAAATATTTCATATAGTTAAATAAAAAGGAAGTTAGTGACTTCACTGATGTGATCAAGGCTCAGACCCAGGACTTCTAAACACAGCACTTAACAAAAGAACCACAACTGAGGAACAATCTTCCTTTTTCAGATGATTTGGTATTTGAACTTTTAAAATTTTCATTTTTTCTCTAATTTGATACAGTTTATTCAGATGGTACAAAGGAAAAAGACATACTTTTCTTCCAACTATAATAAACCAAAGATAGAGGTAAAAACACAGATGAGATGAATATGGAAAGCTAGTAGTGCATATTCATTCATGAGTGCCCACTATTGAAAACATTTGGGGTGTCTATAGTAAGATGATAAATGTTAGAAAACTTGGGATGAACTAGATTTTTTTCAGTGTTTTTTTTGGGGGGGGGAGCAGCAGAGAGAGGGAGACAGAATCCCAGGCCGGCTCTGTGTGCGGTCAGCACAGAGCCCAGCGTGGGGCTGGCTCTCACGAACCGTTGACATCATGACCTGAGCCGAAATCAAGAATCAGATGGTTAACAGACTGAGCCACCCAGTCACCCCTGGATTAGATTTTTTAAAAGCATCTTCAGAAATAGGAAATCCTAGTTTTCTGATGAAATTGTGTCACAATTATTTATTTAGTGACTGCTTTTTTATATTAGCCTTGTGCTGGTTACTGAAGATTTATTGGTAACATCCTTCCATTTCTTAATGTGGTCTGGTGTTATCTGTGAAACTTGCCTGTTATGTAGCTGAGTTTGAACTCAATGATGAGTAAAAAAATTGTAGTATGATATATTTTTTAAAATTTTTATTTATTTATTTGTATTTTTGAGAGAGAAAGAGTGCAAGCAGGGGAGGGCCAGAGAGAGGGGAGACACAGAATCTGAAGCTCTGGGCTCTGAGCTGTCAGCACAGAGCCCAATATGGGACCCAAACTCATGAAGCATGAGATCATGACCTGAGCCAAAGTCAGAAGCTTAACCAAGTGAGCCGCCCAGACTTAGAGCACACTCTAAGCCTTTTATGCTTTAGACCACACTCCAGCTTAGAGCACTGACGTGCTTAGAGCACACTCCAGCCTCATTTTAAGTACATCAGAAATTAAGTAACCACACAATAGGTTTATTTGGGTTTAATTTGTCACTTAGGGAGTTACCCATTTCCAGGCAGTATATGAAACAATGTTTCCTCAAGGGTAGTTTTTAATATAAAATGTTATTGTATGTTAATAGCATAGAATTGAAGTCGATAAGAACTTTCTAACTTGTGATTAGTATTGAGTAGTTCCTGGTGTTTGCTTTTATAAGTTCTGCCTCAGCGTTTAGGAGAAATAAAGCCTCTGTTTCATTCCTGAATATCTCACAAATCCCTGCCTTTTTCTCTGGACAGTGCTTGGCCCCAACTTCTATCTGTGGCATAACATCCTCTCAAAGTTAAAGGGGCAAATTAGGCATTAAAGTTTTTTGAAATTGCCCAGAGCATACCCTCTTTCTCGCCATAAAGTTTGTAATATGTCTTAAGTAGAAATAAAAGTTTAGCAGGAAATTGCACATGTGATGATGCATGAAGATTACTGTCAACTTGAGTCATAATAAAGTTATTAGAAAATATGGAGAAGATTTATAGTAAAAATATAGACATTTGGAAAAAAAAGTATTTCCATTTAATGTATCTTGGGGAGAATGCCTACTGCACAAATGCAACAGGCTCAGTCTGTTATTTACCCAACTATTATGGCATCCCTCTATGAAAATTTAATCCAAGATTTAAAGAACATACAATTCAAATTACTTTTGATTATTTCCATGTGGTCTTTTATTATTGATTTCTTTTACTCAACTCCTAGAAAAGTTAGGAGGTATAATGAACATTGAGTCTATCAGTTTTATGTCATAAAATATTTATTTTCCAAGCTACCTATAATATATGTAATTCTTGTGCATGATATAAATACTTTCATCTTTGTATATTAATTAACTCATATCCAACTCAAATTGTAAACTGAAGAAAATGATGAATAAACAGAAGTTCTGAGCTCCGCTGTATGTGAATGGTAAAATATAAGAGAAACAACAGCCCTTTTTCTCATGTCTGAATTCTTACAATTTTACTAAAAACAGGACAAAAAGAAATCTGTAAGCCTTGTCCACCCATACAATAATCCTTGGGAGCTATAATTTCTGTAGGAGAGGAGAAAGAATATAGCATATTCTGAGGTAGACAGATTTCCCTTGGTCGCTGATAGACCACCTCCCTGACGTAGAACCCCTTCCCATACTTTGCCACAATATCCACCCCTTTCCTTTCTTTCTAGCTATTTTGGCATGTTTGTATTCCCCCGTGTCTATTTTTCTATGTTTACGTTTTATAAATTCTTCAGACACATTACCACAACTTTGAAAAATAGCAACAATAATGTGTATGCATTCCACAGTCCTACAACTATTACACATTCTCTTGATTTTAGGTGGTTTGTTGTTGTTTTACTTTTGTCCAGTGTATACTTCAACATACTTTATTTTTAATAGCTATTATGTTATAAGTAATTGTGTCCTCTTTTACTTTCATTGTTTAAATAATTTCAGACTCACAGTAAGTTGCAAAAATAGTACCTAGAGTTCCACGTGCCCTTCCTACAGCATTATTCACCCTTCACTGTTTTTTACGTGCATTCATTTGTGCATGTGTATATAGATCAAAGCAATTTCATTTCTTGTAATGGTGTAACTACTGACATTATCAAACTATGGGATTATTAGTGTTACCTCATATCTTCCCAGTTAATTCAAACTTCTCTTTCATGAAGCTTCTTGTTCATGATTATGTGGTTCTAATCACTCCATCATTCCCTTTAGCATTTGAAATACATACATCTAGATAGTAAATACAGGTGCCTGTTTACATGTTTTAATTAAATGCTCTTACATTTGATATACGCATGCTTTTCTTTATCCAGTTCATTGGAATTTCCTTTTGGATAAGCATTATGTTCAGTATTTCCTCTCATTTCGAAGCATTCCATACAGCCAGTGGAAAAAATTAGTTATGTATAGTGTCATCAGTATATTTATGTAAAATCTATGGAGAGTATTTTAAATTATAGAATGTTTGAAATTATTCAAAAGGAGAGACTTCTTAAGGATGCTGCAAAGCCTTAAAGTCTTCCAAGGTTACTCTATGGATGTTAATCCACTTCAATTACACTACAAATTTACACCATAACAAAGTTAATTTTATATTTCTGTTCACCATTATGTCATCCATGCTTCGCAAACTAACACATAGTATATATATTTATTGTTACTTACTGAATTAATGAATGACTAGAAAGAAAACACAGTCCCCAAGATGATTTGATTGATACACTTTTATTGTGGTAAAACAGAACATAAAATGTGCTTTTTAACTATTTTTAAATGTGCAGTTCAGTTGCATTAATTACATTCACCGTGTTGGATAGCCATTACCATTATTTATTTCCAAGAACTTTCAGCATCCCAAACAAAAACTCTGTGTCCATATCTCTCTCCCCCCAAACTCTGGTACCTCTAATTCACTTTTTATCTTTATGATTTGCCTATTCTCAGTATTTTATATAAGTGGAATTCCTTTATGTCTGGTTTATTTCACTCAGCATAATGTTTTCAAGGTTCATTCATGTTGTAACGTATCTCAGAACTCCATTTTTTTTATGGTTGAATGATAAATACTCCATTCTATTTACAGACCCATGTTTTGTTTATCCATTAATCTGTTGATGGACACATGGCTTGTTTATACCTACTTACTATTATGAATAGTGCTGCCATGTTAACATTGGTCTACAAGTATCTATTTGAGTTTCTATTTTCAGTTCTTTTAAGCATATACAATTCTTGAGGAGAATTGTTGAGTTGTGTGGTAATTCTGTTTAGCTTTTTGAGAAATTTCCAGTTTTCCAGGATGACTCACTTTTTCCATTTCCATGAGGAATCAACAAGTGTTCCAGTATCTCCATATCCTCTCTGACACTTGTTATTTTCTATTTTTGTTGTTGTTGTTTTAATGTGTTGCTGTTGTTTTAATTATGGTCATCCTAGTGAGTAAGAAGTGGTATTTCATTCTTGTTTTGATGTGCATTTTCCTAATGACTAATAATGTTGAGCATCTTTTCATGCATCTGTTGGCAATTTGTATCTTCTTTGGAGAAATGGCTATTCACATCCTTTTTCATTTCCTAATTGAGTTTTTTTTTGGGGGGGTTGGTGTTTTTTTTTTAACATTTATTCATTTTTGAGAGACAAAGAGAAAAAGAGCATGAGCAGGAGAAGGGCAGAGAAAGACACAGAATCTGAAGCAGGCTCCAGGCTCTGAGAAGTCAGCACAGAACCCAACGCAAGGCTCAAACCCACGAACCATGAAATCATGACCTGAGCCAACATCGGATGCTTAACCAACCGAGCCACCCCGGTGCCCCCTAATTGACGTTTGTTGTTTTTTGTTGTTTTTGGTTAAGTTTTAGGTGTTTTTTATTCTGGATATAAAATCCTTGTCAAGTATATGATTTGGAAATATTTTTTTCCTATTCTCCGGGTTATTTTCATTCTCTTGATACTGATTTTGGTACACAAAAGTTTTTAATCATGTCCACTTTGTCTATTTTTGTCCAATTGTTTCTTAAACTTTTGCTATCATATTTTAGACCCAAGGCCAAATCCAAGGTCATGCAGATTTTCCCCTATATTTTCCTCTAATAGTTTTAGTTCCTCAATTTAGGTCTTTGATCCATTTTGAGTTAATTTTTGTATATAATGTGAAGTAGGGATTTAACTTCATTCTTTTGGATGTGGATATCCAATTTTCCAAGTACCATTTATTGAGAGACCATTCTCTTTCCATTGAATGGTCTTGGTACCCTTGTTGAAAATCAATTAACTGTAGATGCCAAGATGATATCTAATTCAAAAGTTGTTCCTGGGGCACAGGGGTGGCTCAGTCATTGTGCGTCCAGCTTCGGCTCGGGTCACAATCTCATGGCTTGTGAGTTCAAGACCCGCATCGGGCTCTGTGCTGACAGCTTGGAGCCAGAAGCCTGCTTTGGATTCTGTGTCTCCCTCTGAGACTCTGCCTCTCTCCCACTTGCTCTCTGCCTGTCTGTCTATCTCTCTCTCTCTCTCTCTCAAAAATAAATAAACATTAAAAAAATTAAGATTATAATTCATAAGTAGTTCCTGTACATTAAAAGAAAAACAATTTTAGGATATTAGAAGGTTAAATGAAACTTCCCCTCACCTCATATTTTCACTACCCAGGAGTGATAACAGCTAATCATTGAATGAATATTCATTCAAACTAGATTTCTATACATAAATGCAAAGTTACTTCTCTTGTTATTAGTGTAAGCAGAAATTGGTCTTATAGCAGTGATGGCTTATAAATTGCTTTCCCAGTTGGTACTCTAGAGAGCAGCACTGTGTGATAAAAATGTAATGTGAATCACGTACAATTGAAATTTTTCTAATTACCACATTTAAAAAGGTAAACAAGATAGGTGAGATTAATTTTAATAATATATTTTATTTCACCTAAATATCATTTCAACATGTGATCCATATAAAAATAATTAATGAGCTATTTTACATTCCTGTTTTTATACTGTCTTTCAAATCAGATAGGTGTGTGTGTGTGTGTGTGTGTGTGTGTGCGTGTGTGCGTGTGTCTGATATATATATGTGTGTATGTGTCTGTCTGTCATATGTGTATTTACTTGTAGACTCTTTTTTTTATTGTTTTTAAATTATTTTGATGACCTTGTTACTACCCTGTGTTAATTATAATGACGAGAAAATTTTATTCACAAGTAACAGTTACTGAGGGAGCCAGGTTTACAAGTCTTTGTTCTTGTTCAGAAGTCCAAACACCACACAAGTTTATCAATTATTTAAAATTAATCAGGTATGGGACACCTGGGTGAGTCAATCGGTTAAGCATCTGACTCCTGATTTCAGCTCAGGTCATGATCTCACCCATATCAGGTTCTGCACTGACAGAGAGTAGTCTGCTTGGTACTCTCTCTCTCTCCCTCTTTCTCTGCCCCTCCCTGGCTCACATGAGCACTCTGTCTCTCTCTTTCTCAAAAATAAATAAATATTTTTAAAAAAATTAATCAGGTATATAATTTATACTTAGAACACATATTAGTTCATCCAGCTACATTTCAAGTACTTCTAATAGCCACATATGAGTATAGATGCTATATTGGTCTCCACAGCTCTTCCTCCCATATATGAATATCTATGCTTCTTTTTGTAATGTTAATATAGTCCAAAAATAGAACAAGTTTTTCCAGAATCCCAGAAATATTATAAGTCTTCAAGCAAATATCAGCGAATTGTGTGTAAAACATTCTTAGAGTGGGTTAAAAATTATGATATCTAAGTCTCTACAACACTAACATTCTTGTACTGGCTTATACACCTATTGCTATGTGATTATTTATGAAAAATATA
The DNA here is from genome assembly GCF_022079265.1 of Lynx rufus. Taxonomy (NCBI): domain Eukaryota; kingdom Metazoa; phylum Chordata; class Mammalia; order Carnivora; family Felidae; genus Lynx; species Lynx rufus. The sequence goes on from NW_025814823.1 coordinate 14,162,390, forward strand.
AAGTAATGTAACTGTACATGATTGCACTTTGTGCCAGTGAAGCACACCAGGGTCCTAGCATTCAAGATTTAACATTGAAAGTTCCTTCTATTTTTAAGTAGTAACATGGGTAACTGGCATAGTGTCATTTATTGTTTTGCCAGGGCATGAGTTGAGACCGTGTGTGCTACTAATTTGGTATGTGGGAATGAATTCGCCAAGCAGTAACACAGCATCAACAGCTCAATACAGTGTGGTTGTTTTCTATTTACTCTGGAAAATAAGGCAATTTTATAATGAACTTTTGTTGTGGGATATAGTATGAGCCTAGTGGTAGTCACAAAACATAACTAAATACAAGGTCTTGAAATGTACATCTTGAGAAATATCAAATGTCTATTGTATTATTAGGTTATTTATGAACATTTTTTGAGAAGCTACATATGTATAGTAGCTTATTAATACCCAACACTTTTGTGCTGCAGTTGAGTACAGTCTAGAGCTCTTATGCTAATGGTATAATTTTCTTCATATTTATATTTTACTGTGTACTCCTCCTAAGTTATGATGTTTTGAGAGTCAGTCTACTGATACACTGATTCTTAGCCCTAGAAAAATATGACATTCAAAGATGATCCTCAAAAAAGTGATCTCAACAGCATAGTATAACTTAAAAAATAGTAGTGCATCTAGCCATGTCTCAGACACATGGTAAGCTCTCAGGAAACGAATTTTGCTGAACAAATATTTACCTTTGTAAATCATGGAAATTATAGAAGGATAGTCACTGTTATTTCATTGATTATAGACCAGTACAGGATTTTGTTTTATTGTCAAATATTATTTTTATTTTGTTTTATTTCTTTAATGTTCATTTAAAAAAAATTTTTTTAACGTTTATTTATTTTTGAGACAGAGAGAGACATAGCATGAATGGGGGTGGGTCAGAGAGAGGGAGACACAGAATCTGAAACAGGCTCCAGGCTCTGAGCTGTCAGCACAGAGCCCGACGCAGGGCTTGAACTCACGGACCGCGAGATCATGACCTGCACTGAAGTCGGCCGCTCAACTGACTGAGCCACCCAGGCGCCCCAAATGTTCATTTTTGAGAGAGAGACAAAGTAGAAATGGGGAAGGACAGAGAGAGAGGGGGACTGAAGCAGACTGGAGAGAGAATCTGAAGCAGGCTCCAGGCTCTGCCTTGTCAGCACAGAGCCAATCGTGGGACTTGAACTTATGAACCGGGAGACCATGACCTGAGTCGAAGTCGGATGCTTAACCCACTGAGCCACCCAGGCGCCCCTATTGTCAAGTTTTAAAAGTTATTATTCTATCAAACTAAAGTTCTTCAAAACCACATTAGTATTAAATCTTAAAGTGCATATTTGAATGTAATAAACCCTAACTTTTTTAATGTTGCATATGTTTTAAATTTAAATTTAATTTTTTTAAATTAAAAGCACAACTCTGAAAGTTTATTTAAAGAATCCTAGTCTAGCTTTTACCCTTCTCCTATCTAAATAGAAAATATGAAACTTTCCTCTATTTTCATATTTTTTTTAAGTTTATGTGTTTTGAAAGAGAGAGAGGGAGAGAGAGAGAGACGTGGAGAGGTGCAGAGAGAGAGAGAATCTCAAGCAGTCTCCACACTTTCAGTGCAGAGCCCAATGCAAGGTTTCAACTCATGAACTGTGAGATCATGACCTGAGCTCAAACCAAGAGTCGAACACGTAACTGACTGAGCCACCCAAATCCCCCTATTTTTTTATTTAATAAAGTTATCATTTCTTGATATCTTTCTGATTGTTTCTAGTAGCATATGTTTTCTCACCAAGGAAGAAATATCTTCAGCAACTTAACATAGCATATAAATGTGTTTGTTTATTGTATATATTTAGAGTTATAGAAAAAATACTGTTTAAAAAATATCTTATAAAACAACCTAGATTATTTTTCATTAAAATACAAACACAAGTATGTGTGTGTGTATGTGTGTGTATCTATCTATCTATCTATCTATATGCATAAGAATATTTGTAATAAAAAGCGGTGTTAAATTTATTTACATAATTTAATGATCTACTAGGATCCTGGGAAACTTATACTTATTTATATTTACATTTATATTTATATTTATATTTATATGAAACACCAACTTTTAGTAACCAATTGGATCTATTTCCACATTGCCTAATGGTTTTTCTATGGCTGAATTTCATATCAATAATCTCTTTGAGATTGATTATTCATTTCTTATATCCGATTTTTCCTATATGCTTTAGTAGGATGTTCATAAAAATAAGCAATGAAAATGAAAACAAAAGATACATTGAATACTTGCATATTTATTTTCATTAGTTCATTTTTGTATTCATTGAAAACATTAGTTATATCTGGTTTTATTTATATACCGTATGTTTTTACTTCAGTCCTTTTACTTACTAATTTCTCCAACTTACTGCACAGAATTTATAAGCACACTTGTTATAATGAACATTCACAAGGAAAATATTTGAGGCACATAACCTACTTCTTTTCCTGGCAATTAATGATAAGTAGACATTAAGGATATAAAAGCAAAAAAATCAATTCTGGAGTTCCTGAAGACAAGATTTCAACATAACCCTCCTTTTTTTACCATGAAATATTTTCAAAGATTTTGAGATGGATTGAGTCTCTAAGGACATTAAGTTGGTTCACCTAATTGTATACAAAGCAAAAGGAAATGAGAAATGTGAATTGAGCTGACATAGAGGAGGAAAAACCGTTGGGGGGAAAAAATATGTCCTGGGTCTGAGATTTCTACTAGGTCATCTAACTACCATGAAGTGATTGTTGAAGAGAACATAGGGATTTCATTGTCATCCTTCTGGAACCTATTTGTCTTCAAAGTGTTTAGTTTCAAAGGATCCTTAACTTGATATCCAATTCTCTGAAAAAGTCCTTCATCTTGAGGAAATTTTATGCATCCATATAGAAGAGTTAAAAAATTATGACAAAACTGTCTACAGACTTGGCATCTCTCTGCAGGCATTCAAACCCAGTTTAGTATGTTTCCCATGAAGACAAAAATTTGATGCCAATGTTTAATTTACACCTTTTCTTATAGATGTTCATTTTTTTCCAACTTGAATGAATGCATGTGTGCGTGTTTTCTCAAATGGCAGAAAACTTTCTGGAATGATTCGTAGACACAATTTGAAAATACACTTTTTTCCTATCATTGCCAAAAAATTGTCTTTGTTGAAATGACAATAGATTATTACCCCTTTGTATACATTCTCATGTGTCCGTTTCCCTTGTTTTAAGTAATTTCTCTAAGTCTACATGTCAGAGAGAATTGTTAGAAAGTTAGGACAGCGATTAAAGTGTCTTCCCTGTCCGGCTCTCACCCATTCATCAACTCTCAATGTAGTTTATGCCTCAGCCATCACAACAAACACAGAGTTCCTCTCTATGCTAGGTACTCTACTTGTGAGCCTCTCAATATTTTACCTAATTATTCTTTTGAAACTCCTAGAATCAGTTACATGGTAATGCACATTTAAGAAACACTTTTTAAAATGCAGAACCAAATGTGCATCAGTGTTAAAGAATAGGACCATTGCCTAGCCTCTATCATTACTCACATTTTTTTACACAGTCACTAGAAGTTAATGTTTGAGTCCTACAAAAATACCATGTGGGAGAATGAAATGCCATGTCAGAACTGGAAAGGACCTTAGTTACGGTGTTATTTTAGGGATGTGAATACCTCAGTAATTATGGTGTAAGTTATGATGTAATTATGATACAATAATATACTATTTATGAGAAGGAAATTTAAATAAGTGAACAGTCTGAAGGAAAAAATATATATTACCTCATGACTAAATTACTCCACGCTGGGAAGTTAGGTACTTTGAGGTTTGTATTGTGCAGTCTTTTTGGGAGAGAGAGATGACCTAAGACAATGGTTGTCAACACTGACTTTACATCAAAATAATTTGGGAAGCTTTAAAATGATACCAATGCCTGGGCCCTGTCATTGGAGATTATTGTCTTATGATTGGTACTTTTTAACAACTCCCCCGTTGATTCTTCTGTACAGCCGGATTGAGAACCATACATTGAAGCAATACCCTTAATTTGGGAGGATTAAGTTCAGTTCGACAACAAAAGTACATTGAGTATGTACAGTATGCCAGGCATTTGTACTTAATATCCCAGGGCACCTGGGTGGTTCAGTCGGTTGAGCGTCCGACTTTGGCTCAGGTCGTGATCTCCTAGTTCGTGAGTTCGAGCCCCACATTGGGCTCGCTCCTGTCTGTGTCGAGCCTGCATCAGATCCTCTGTCCCCTTCTCTCTGCCCCTTGCCCACTTACACTCTCTTTCTCTCAAAAATAAACATTAAAAAAAAAGATCCTCCCTTTCATTAACAAATTTATGATGTAATAGGGAGGTATATGTGTGAGTATATTACTACAAAATATAAATATATTTCAGAGGGAATATTTTCTGATTAATGAAAGTATTAAGCAGTGAGAAAATAATGATCTAGGCTTGATCCCATTTCCAAAGTTTTAAGATTATCATTTCTTGTACACACTTTTGGGATTTATTACATTACCAACATAAACTGTTGTTACAAGTTATACTTTTCTCGGAGAATACTTTTCCCTTCACATTCCAGTTTTTTCTTTGCATTTACACATTTTTGTTTACTATTCAGTACTGAGTATGATATTTTACTGAGGTTGTAAAGAGTTTGGAATTTTCAAAGATGCCCAAATAATTATTTGTGCTATTTTTATAACTGTCTTTCAGAAATTATTAAACGAGCTTTAAAAACCATATTCAAGCCTGATGATTTCTGAGATAAAATATACTTTATCTTCTGAGGAATATTTTGTTGTCCCTTTTTCTCTCATTTAGTTTTTTTCTTCTCATTTGAAAGAAAGAAACCTGTGTTTATGAGATACCTTATGAGATGTAGAGAGGAACACAGGCAATGGATGTGAAGCTTGAGCAAGAAATTCATCTTTGGTTTTTAAGCCCCTGAGATTCGGGGACTGTCACAATGTAATCTTGTCTCTCCTGTGGGAGAGATGCCCTCATTTTTGGCAGAGTAAACCATTACTAGGTTCTTCAAAGAGAGTGGATGAAAAGCAAATATTTATTTGTGCCTGTCTGAAAATGTGACTCATCTATCCTCATATGTTATTGATACTTTGGGTAGATATTGTGCCCTGAATGTTCTCCATAACTGTGCAAGCATTTCCTTTTCTTCTCTTTTCTGGATTTGCTACTGAGAAGTTTAGTTTGATTCTTATTCTTGATTCTTTGTATTTTTTTTCCTGTTAGCCTTTTTCTTAACCCTCGTGTTAAGGAAAATGTTATGATGATGTGCCTTGCTAGGGGTTTTATGTCATGTACTTCATTCCTGGGAGCAATTTTATTTTTTTTATTTTTATTTATTTTTTTTCAATATATGAAATTTATTGTCAAATTGGTTTCCATACAACACCCAGTGCTCATCCCAAAAGGTGCCCTCCTCAATGCCCATCACCCACCCTCCCCTCCCTCCCACCCCCCATCAACCCTCAGTTTGTTCTCAGTTTTTAAGAGTCTCTTATGCTTTGGCTCTCCCTGGGAGCAATTTTAAATTTATCTGATTTAAACTAAATCCTCTCTTCCATGGTCCCCATCCACTCTTTCTAGACTTCCTACTCAGTGGGCCTTTCAGTTGGAGAGCCTCCAGTTTCCTTATTTCTTTACTTTTGTTGGTGCTGTTACGGTTTTTGCATCCCTTTATCCTTTTGTTGGCACCTTATCTTTTTTTTCTGTTTTCTGGGGGGGGGGGGGGGGGAGATGTTTGCAACTTTGTCTTTTAAGCCTTCTTTTTTTGATGTTTGCAATGTCTTCACATCCCTTAACCGTGTAATTACAGACTCATTTTTCTGTTTCTTCCCTGCCTTTCATTTTCCAAGGTTTTTGTTGTTGTTGTTGTTGTTGTTGTTGTGTTGTTGTTGTCGTTGTTGTTATTGTTCCTGGTATCTCTTTTGTACTCTTGTCTTGGTCTGGGTCTTTCTTGTCGAGTTGCCAACTCGAGATCATGGCTTCAACAGTGATAGTAGAAGTGTCGGCAGCGGCTCTTCCGCGAGCTCTAGCACCAGCTCCGGCACCTGTGGAGTTCGGGAGAGCAACTGAACAAGCTGTAGGGCCTCACACAGCTCTGGGACCCCTTCCAGCCCCAGAGCTGAAGGCAGTGCCTGCTCTAGAACTGGAAGCAGCTCCAGACCCGCTCCAGGACAGAGCTCGAGCCAGCCCCGGGGATAAAGGTAGTGCCATCGTGAACTGCAGCACTGGCTCCAGCAGCAGTTCCAGAGCCGGGGCCAGTTTCAGAACAGGTCCAAGCGGCGGCTCTGGAGCCACAGCCAGCGTCTGCACCAGCTGCAGAGGTAGAGCTAGGGCTGGCTGCCGAGCTACAGCCAGCTCCAACAGGAGCTCTTGCTCCCACTCCGCACTTCACGCCAGTTCCGGCTCTAGCTCCAGAGTCACGAGCAACTCCAGCTCCGGAGTCCTCTGCATCACCAGTTTTCACACCAGGTCTGGCAACAGTGCGAGGCTTAGAGTCAGCCCAGAACTAGGGCCAGTCCAACAACCAGCTCTCTCACTGCAGTCTGAGCATCAGCTCTAGAGCTGGATCTAGCTCCACACCGAGTGCCAACTCTGGTACCGTACCACCACTGGCGTCACAGATAGAGTCAGCTCCAGAGGGAGAGCCCGCGTAGGCTCCAACTCCCGTGCCAGCCCCCGCTACAGCCAGCGCCAGCTCTCGCTTTCCATCCCCTCCCTTGGGATGGCATCTTTTTGTCTTTTCTACTTTTCAATTTATATTGCATATACTTTGGGGCGTGCTGTATTTTGCGTTTTACAAGTCACGTGCAATAAAACTTAAATTCTTGATCATCAAAACGAGAATGATGTTAGTGATTAAAGGGTCTTGTTTGTATCTTTTTGTTTCGTTGAGCCAATGCAACCAGTGAATTATTTTCTTTTAAATAGTGCTATAATAACTTTGCTACTATTCTTAAATTTTGTTAGATCTTTTCTTGTCTCTGTTAACTGCTTCTTTTTCTGTTTTTTATTTGAAGTTTTTGTTTATATTCTAGCTACTTAACATATGGTAAAATTGGTTTCAGAAGTAGAATTTAGTGATTCATCACTTACGTACAACAGTCAGCGCTCATCACAAGTGCCCTCCTTAATACCCAACACCTGTGTAACTCACCCCCACACCCACCTCCCTCCATCAACCCTCAGTTTGTTCTCTCTAGTTAAGAGTCTCTTAGGATTTGTTGGGGCGCCTGCATGGCTCAGTCGGTTGGGCATCCAGCTCTTGATTTTGGCTCAGGTCATGATCTCATAGATGTGGGATTCAGCCCTGCATCAGGCTACGTGCTGAGCCTGCTTGGGATTCTCTCTTTCCCCCTCTCTCTGCCCCTCCCTCCCTCACTCACACTTGCTCTCTCTCTCAAAATAAATAAATAAACATTTTTTTTTAAAGAGTCTCATGGTTTGCTTCTCTCTCCCCTTTTTCATTTTAGAAATGTGAATTATTCCCAAAACTCGGCCTAGGTCTTTTGATCCTCTTTCTGTTGATTCTTCTTTAGAGACGTGCCTCTGGTTTGCCTTAATCAATATTTTCATGTAAATAATCTCAAATTCCACATTCTATTTGATATACCATCATGATTCTCAATCCAACAAATATAAACGTAAGCAATCCTATGGTTTTCCTCAAATGTGTTCCATTCTTAAATATTTTCATGAGAATGCCACCATTCTTCCTGCCATTCATGTTAAACACTTAAACCTTATATTCTTCCACGTTGTTACTTTAGCCGTTAAATCCAGTTTCTCATCCAGCCCTGGCATCTCTTCTTTGTAATGTCTCTTGTTTTCCATTCACCTGTTCGAAGTACCAGTGTAGGCCTCTATTGCTTCTCTTCCGGAAAGGCACATAAAACAGTCTTCTACCACTTTCTCTTCCTCAAAAATGTCAAATTACTCTTCTAAAACATATTTCTTGCATGAAGTCTTGCAGTGATATATTTTCAGCGTCTTCTTCATCCTTTAAATTCTAATATCCTTAACTTGGCTAAGACTTATTTGTGCTGCTCCTCTATCAAAGATTGCAGATTAGTGTCTCACGGGCTGAGGCGTCTCACAGATATATTTTGTTTGATCTTTGATCTGAACAGAGTTTTTAAAACATTTTACTCTGTGATCTTTTAGACACAGTATAATTTGGGATGCATATGTAATATCTGAATATGTACTTTGAAATATCTTCTTGAAAAATCCCATGCATATTAAAGTTTATGCTGATAAAAGAGCCTTGGTGTACAAACAGTGTCATAAAGAAAATCACGTTTAAGAAGTTGTCTGTAAGAATTTATTCTTCGGAGTGTCATGGTTCTCGCTATATAAGAATCAGTTTTCCCTTTAAGCTAATGCCACAATAAATGTCAAGTATTCCTGAGAAATTTCCACATTTTGTGGGATATCGGCTTGCAATAAATATAGTATATGTAATGGGAATATACAAAATACATAAAAGGATGATGGTAGAAGACATCTTATTAAAACATAGCAAAAAGAGTTCCCTGTATTCACAATAGAAATGATTGGAAAGTTTTAATAAGCTCTGTAAAGTGCAATAGTGGTCTTATCATTTAGATGAATTTTTGCTAAAGGTTATGTATGATAGCTAAAATACAGTGGCTTTGCTAAAACCACGTAGCCAACCATAGAGCCATTTAGGTCTTTATAAGATCATTATAGTCCCCAGGCTTCCATATCCCAAGTTGTTGATTCTCTCTCCTGGGGAAATGTAGGTTCATGATATGTTCTTCTTTAATTCTTCACAGATTGACTTACAGCAGAAAATACTTATACAGCAAGTGTCTATGTTGGGGGACCGCATTTTTTCCCCAGCATGGGTGCAAAGCTCTAAAAAGGCAGTGTGATCAAGAGTAGAGAGAAGGGCTGACATAAAGACTGCTTTATGTGAAGCTGAATTTGTGGGGAGACAGGTGACTACCTCGGTGTGTAGCACTTTAGTAGTAGGAAAATCATGCAGAAAAATCTGGCTAGAAAATCTGGCTAGATGAGTGATGTGAATGGTCAGTAGGTTTTTTTTTTATATATAAAATGTATTAACGAAGTGTTTATTTACAGTACTGTTGAAAAGGATATTACTTTTAATCCAAAAAAGTTGTAATTTTCCAGCTATATAAAAAGCAAAAAAAAAAAAAAATCAGTCGACTAAACCAGGATCCATTGAAAAAAAATTGGTTAAAGCATATTCTAAATATGTCATAGGAAGAGTATAAAGTAAGCAATATACTTTCCTAATCCAGAAACACTGTATAACAATCAGAAATTTATAATGATTACACTGTGGAACTACCAAATTCACAAATATGTTCTCATCTAGATCAGCAAGGAGAGATTACATTTGGATATAGTATTAATGTTTTCTCCTTTTTTTTTTGTTTTTTTACAAATTCAAAAGAATTCATTTGTAAACTTTTCCCCTCTGTACTTTTCAGTCACTTGGAATGCACGTGTAAATAGAACATTTAATCTCCTGATCAATTTAAATATGTTGTATATAATTCTGATTTTGTTTACGTGCTCATTTTTCTTATACTTGGTTTGGTTTCTCCTTTTAGGAATGGCAAAATTCTATTCAGAAGAATGCAGGACTTGCATTTATTGAACTCATCAATGAAGGAAGGTAATTAATTTTACAGTTTTTAGATAATTCATCTGTGTACATTTTATTCCACTAGACGACTGCTCTCCTACCATCTGTTCCAAAAATGGGTAAGAAAATATATTTTAGTTAAATAATTTATCATACAGGTAATTAATCTTCAAAGGAACAAAGTTTAAGATACTAATCATTTATTTTGGGGTAGGGGAAAGCATGTATGAAATAAAGGAACAGACTTTCTGAGGCTTTTGTGAGTTGGAGCCTCATCTTAACTGGGTAGAAAAGTTGTGTAACACAGATCGAGTGAGCCGCTCGGCAAGCCCATCTGCCACTCCATCTGTTTTCAAAGCCATGCTCGGCATTCACTCCCGCAGCCCATCTCCGTTCACGTGACAGAGTTTTATCTGAACATATCATGTTGTCCGATATCCAACTGAAAATGGGAAGGATATTAATTATGGGAAGAAGAACAGTCAGGTCAGGAATTTATATGTACCATTGTTAAAATGAAGCTGTAAGTAAATTCATGTTTGAGCCCATCATTGTACTCATCACTTTATGATAAACAGTTGTTCACTGTGATTTTTCCAATACTTTATTGGCAGTGGATACATGAAGATAGATGTAACTGTCACCAGTTTGACATGTATAGCTTCTGTCAGCCAAAGACCTGCATCCTTTACAATTCTTTTCTATGATATAATATATTCATTGGAAAATAGTGACTGAATATTTGGCATAATCTATTTATTTCTTATTTGAAACTGGATTTAATTAAATTGATGATAAGGGGATAATACTTACTGTATATAAAACTTCTCTTTATCAAAGGAGGTGTCATCAAAGGATATTTGACAAGATATTCCTTGAAAATTAATTTATATATGCTGTAGAAACCCATTTAAAAAATTAACTAGGGACACCTGGGTGGCTTAGTTGGTTGAGCATCTGACTCTTGATTTTGGCTCAGGTCATGATCCCAGGGTCGTAGAATCAAGCCCTGTGTCAGGCTACACACTCAGCATGGAGCCTGCTTTAGATTCTCTCTCTTTCTCCCTTCTTTCTCCCTCTCCCCTTCTCCCCAGCTCATGCTCTGTCTCTCGTTCAAAAAAAAAAGAGATTAACTTCAATGCACTTTAGTATTACTTTTTTAGTATTAGTTTTTTCTCATCAGTTTATTATAATTAGAGACATAACCTCTTTTTATAGTAATTTATCTTATTTTATATTTCTCATTTACATTTTCCAGGACTAAATTATTTTTAGTCATAGTAATACAACTCTAGAAGTTAAAATAAATTTTACATTTATTGCAAAGCAAAAGATACAGGAAAATACCAGTTTTCTTTTATAACATAAATACTAATTTTACATAATAATAACATACTTAGTTCTTATAAAACTTGGTTGTGATGAGAATTGATAATAATTATTATCCATCCTAAGGCAATGAAAAACATATAAAAACAAAAATTTGCCCAGACTATTCATTTTCATTTTAGTTATAGAAATCTCTCAAATCACACACATGCTAATTTTGCCAATTTGTTTCAACTGTGAAGTAAAAAACAAAAATTATCTTGTCATCAGTAACTCTGAAGACTTAATATAATTGGATCTTCCTCACTTAAGATTATAGTTATTGTCTTAGGAAAGGAAAGAGTAGAAAATTTGCTCATATCAGAGGTTTTAGCTTCTGATACTGTTTTATTGCTCAGGGGTAGAGTTTGGAATTCGTTTTGTTTTGTTTTAGGAAAAGAGTTCGATTTATAGAAAGCAGTTATAATTTTTTTAAATTTTAGTCCCTGAAAACCTTCCAAATGCCCATCATAATGTTCTTTGTGTCATTCTAGAATTTGTTTTCATTTTTCATACCAATTATTCCTCCAATAAAGAGGATTTTGAAACAAAAATTGAAACATGACTAGCTATAAATATGAAAGAACAGATCATGTGTACATTGATACAGCAAAAGTGTATTCAGTGCCTATACTACATACAAATACTATTATGGAGATGGGAATAGAGAAGTAAATGATACAAACATGGTTCTGAATTTTGGGGGAGAGACAAATATTAGAGGAATACACACAGTATTACAAGGGTCCTGTGATAGAGGTGATATAGGTATGAATACAAGTAAAAGACAAGGCATCTAATCTAGACTGAAGGGGTGTATTCCCCAGGTGGTAGGACTATCGGGGTTTTCAAACAATGTATCAAAGAAAAGCAAATACAATAGAACAAAGATAGCCTTTCAACGAATGGTGCTGGACATCCACATGCAAAAAAATAATAATAAATCTAGACACAGACTTTATACCCTTCATAAAAATCACTCAAAGTAGATCAGAGATCTGAATGTAAAATGCAGAAGTATAAAACCTGTAGAAGATAACATAGGAGAAAATCTAGATGACCTTGCATTTGGTGATGACTTCTTAAATACAATACCAAAGACATGATCCATGAAAGAAAGAGTTGACAATCTGGACTTCATTAAAATTGAAAACTTCTGGGGGTGCCTGGGTGGCTCAGTCGGTTAAGTGTCTGACTTTGGTTCAGGTCATGATCTCATGGTTCATGAGTTCAAACACTACATCAGGCTGTCTGCCATCAACGCAGAGCCCACTTTAAATCCTTTGTCCCCCTCTCTGTGCCCCTCCCCCACTTTCTTGTATGCTCACTCACTCTCTCTCAAAAATAAATAAACAAAAACAATTAAAAACTTCTGTTAAAGTCAATGTCAAGAGAATGAAAAGACAAGCCATGGACTGGGAGAAAATATTTACAAAAGATACTTCTGATAAAGGATTGTTATCTAAAATAGCAAAGAATTCTTAAAACTCTACAATAAGAAAATAAACAATCCAGTTAAAAAAATGAGCCAAAGACATTAACAGACACCTCACCAAAGAATATCTACATATGGCAAATAAGCTTAGAAAAAGATGCCTGTCATCGTCAGGGAAATGCAAATCAAAACAACAGTGAATAGTACTACATACCTTTTAGAATGGCCAAAATCTGAAACACTGACACCACCAAATGCTGACAAGGATGTGGAGCAGCAGGAACTCTCATTCATTGGTGGTGAGAATACACAACGGTATAGCCACATTGCAAAACAGGTGGGTAGTGTTTTTTGTTTGTTTTTTTGTTTTTTTTTTATAAAGCTAAACATATTCTTACTGTAGATCCAGCAGTCATTCTCCCTTGTATCTACTCAAAAGAGTTGAAAACATGTTTACATAAAAACATTCACACAGATATTTCTAGCCTCTTTATGCATAATTGCCAAAATTGGGAAGCAACCAAGATGTCTTTAGTAGATGAAGGGATAAACAGATACCCGTATATTTATGTGGTACATCCAGACAAGGAGATATTTATTTTTTAGTGAAAAAATAAATGAGACAAGAAATGAGCTGTCGAGCCATGAAAAGATATGGAGAAACTTTAATTGCATAATACGAACTGGAAGAAGCAATCTGAAAAGGCTTCATTCATACTATATGATTTCAACTATATGACTATATATGTCTCTAAGGAGAGAGTAAAAAGATTAGTAGTTGCCAGGAGTTAGGGAAGAGGAAGGCATAAATAAATAGGCAGAGCACAGAAGATTTTTAGGCCGGTGAATCTAGTCTGCTTGATACTCTAATAGTGGATACATGTCATTATACATTTGTCAAAACTCATAGAAGCTACAACACCAAGATGTAAACTATGGACCTTAGGTGATAAAGCTGTCTTAATGTAAGTTCATCATTTGTGACAAATGTACCACTCTGGTAGGGAATGGTGGTAATGAAGGAGATATGTGTGTGGGGAGGGCATATTTGGGCATTCTCTGTATCTTCTGCTCAAGGTTGGTGTGAACCTAAAATTACTCTAAAAATAGTCTATAAAAAAAACCCAACAACAGGAGGTTCAAAATAAAAAGTGTATACAACTAGAATGCCAAAGATGGCTTTGAGAACTGAGAGATGGTTAGAACATGGCTAGATAAAAGAAGAAAAAAAAAGAGGAATGAAATTCTGGACCAAGGGAATAATTTGATACCAAAGCCTGGAGGCAAGAGATAGTAAGACATGTTGCTGGACAGCTCTTTTTAATCAGCCAAAAGCTATGTACCAGCCACATAGGCAAGGTCATCGCATCTTGGCAAGGGTGGCCGGCAAGGGTCATGCCATGAAGGGTTTATAAGCTATGCTAAGGGTGCTATGATATAATTAAAGAGAGCTAGGCATAATCTACAGTGTAGCAAGTGGACTCCGGATTGAAACTAATCTGAGATTCAGAAATCTTGTTTCAGATGCTGGTATCATAGACTGACTAATAGTGGCTATGAGGAAGGAAGAAGTGGACACATTTAAAGTATCCTTTGGAAATTAAGTCTAGAGAAATGCTGATAGATTAGATTGTAAGAGGGAAAAGAAGGGATCAAACATAACTTGATTGCTGGCTTTAATAGCTGGATGGTTTATACTGTAAGTATAGTTTACTTGGAACAATAGAGAAGGAAGAATATGGGTTGGGTGGGACATAGTTTCACTTTTGGTTACACTGATTTTGTAGCGTCTGTGAAATTTCTGAGTGGAAATGTTGAATAGACATCTTGAATTTGCATCTCCAAAGAGACAGGTAGAATGGGGATTTGGATTTAGGAGTCCTGAGCTTATATGGTAAATGGTAGATAAGGATACAGATGTGATGCTCGGGGAACCTGTGTGGAAGGAGCAGAGAACATGATGCCATGCTTTTTGCTGCTGTTTCTGCTGGGAATCCTCTTTACCCACAGCTGTACATGATTGGCTGTTTTTTGTCATTTAGGAATCAGCTTAAATGTCACCCCCTCAGAGAGGCTCCCTTAACCATCTTATTGAGTTACCACACTTCCGTCATATGATTTTGTTTTAACATCTAGTAACACCATCTCAAATTATTTTCATTCTTTACGTCCATCTTCTTTACGAAAATGTACTTGGCCTTAAGAATTTGTGTCTTCTTCAGTGATACATTCCTGGTTTCTGGAAAAATACCTAGCACATAGTTCACAATCACAAATATTTATTGAAGGAATTAAGAAAAGAATGGTGAGTAGAATGTTTGAGAAGCAATGAGGAGTCAACAAAAGAGGGTTTTTTTTAAATTTTTAATTTATTTTGAGAGAGAGGGAGAGAGAACGAAAAGAGAGAGAGAGAGAGAGAGAGAGAGAGAGAGACAATCCCAAGTAGGCTCCACACCATCAGCACAGGACTTGACATGGGGCTTGAACCCACGAACCATGAAATCATGATCTGAGCTGAAACCAAGAGTCTGCCTTTTAACCGCTGAGCCACCCAGGCACCCCAGCAAGAGGGTTTTTAAGTTAGGATGAGAGGGACCACTGGATTCGGTGACAAGATGGTCGTGTTGGTTTCACCCACACATACACCGGTGAGTACCTGTGTGCTAAGGATGCTGCGTAGAGACCCAGACCCTGCTGTAAGAGAGCTTACAGTCCAGTGGGGACAGCAGTCTTCTAATTACTGATATAATAAATATGCCAGAGTAGAGGGTACTGCGGGAGCAGATAATTAAGGGAATGACTTCTGAGAAAGCAGTGACTTAACTAGAGTACTGGGGTCAGGACCTAGGTTGTTTTGAGCTGAGGAGTGAGTGGGATGTGAGCATAGTCAGCAAGTACACACAACTCCAAGGAGTTTGGCCAAGAAGGGGAAAGATAGAGTGGTTGCTGCAGATGGGTTTTTTGGGTAGTGAGGGTATTTTTTGGAAGATCTTTCTTGCCCCTTTTATCTGAATGTTGGAAATAATATATGACATTTATTATAACTGCTGCAATATAGGCTTTTAAAAGTGGAAGTTTTGTTGTTATTGCTTATATATTTAGAATTTTACTGACTCTCACCTTCAGTTTACCTCATTTCTTTTCACTTTAGACCTTTCTCTTTCATAAATTTGAACTTGGGAGTTCCAGATTTTAAGAAAATATCATATATAGGGGCATATGGGTGGCTCCGTCGGTTGAGCATCTGACTTCAGCTTAGGTCATGATTTCACCATTCGTGAGTTCAGGCCCCGCATCAGACTTGCTGCTGTCAGCACGGAGCCCGCTTCCAATCCTCCGGCTCCCTCTCTCTCTGCATCTCTCCTGCTTGGGCTCTCTCTCTCAAAAATAAAATAAACATTTAAAAATATGTGTATATTTTTTGAGGAACCTACACACTGTTTTCCAGAGTGGCTGCACCAGTTTGCATTCCCACCAACAGTGCAAGAGGGTTCCTGTTTCATATTTTAAAAAATAATAATAAAATAAAATAAAACAAAATACGATAAAAAATAAAAAACTAAAAAATATAATAAAATAAAATAAAAATGTGTTTATATATCATATTTGGATAGTTAGGATGTAGTTACAGTAAAGACACATTACTCTGTTAGATAAACAGATAGGCTTCTATTTGTTGAGGCCCTACTATGTGCTAAGCACAAATTAGACTATACACTCTTCTATCTCATTTGCACAGACATACGGCATTTTTCTTAACTTTCTCTAATAGTTTAAAATAAAGCATATAAAAAACACTTTCTCTTGGTCGTTAGAATATCAGTCTTTAATTTGTCCTTGTGGGAATGAAGTTAAAAATCTTTAAGTTGAAATTGTTATAAATGTTGATCCTACTTAACAGCTATACCCGTGAATATAATTCATCAATCATAGCCGGAGAAAGCAATTGTGCAGTTGTCTACAATTAACAGGACAAAAACAGTTGATGAATGTGCAGCTGAATTAAAGTACTCCCTAGGACAGACTGAAATTATAAACTGGATCATTTAAAGGAATCTAACAAAGGATCTTTATAATTAAAACAAAGCAAGGTTAATGGGATGTAAAATTGCCTATAATATCTTGGCAATAATAATTGGATTTTAAATTATTAAAATATGAATTGAACTATAAAGCAAATAAAGACTTTTTTAAATTATGGAATTTGAGTATCCTTTGAAATAAATTAATCATTTGCCTAAAATAAACGTTTATCACTCTTTTGAAAGCATTTAGGATATAATTAATTAGTATGCATACAAAGCAGTGTGTATTTGTAGTTAGTACCGAATTTAACATAGGATTCATAAGATTCCAATTTTATTTTGTTCTTTGGAATAGTGAAAAATATATAGCTTACATTTCTTTGGTTTTAAAAGGGAAAAGCATATTGCATCTAAGCATAATTCCTTAGTGATTATATAGCCCCAACTTGAATATCTTCTTTATTTTAACAACTGTTATTTAATAATTAAGCCAATAAGCTTTGGTTTATCTATTCGTTTTGTGTGTTTGATTTGGCAAAAAGTGTATTAAATAAAGAGTAACTTCCAAAACTGTAAGGTAAGAAACTTTTTTTCTTAGAGTTGAGATTCCGGTTTAATTTTGAACCAAGAATCCCTGAAAACTTCTGGAAAACAGAAGCTCCCCACCTAATCTAAACCTTTTTTCTTTACTACTCCATTATTCATTTTACACATGTGGTAAGTTATTAAATGTGCAAGTTTTGTAAATGAATGAGGTAAAAAAAAATCTTGTACTTTTACAAAATTAATTGTATAGATCTTAAACAGTATTGCTAATTTACAGACTTAGCTTTAGACATTGATTATAAATAAAATGTTATTTACCTAAAACTAAGATTAGCAAGTCCTATCTAATAATGGCTAGATTTCAAGGAATAAGAAAATATATTTCAGAATTTGGTTATCATAAATTTTATTTGAATTGCATTTTTAACTATGTTTAAAATATATCTGCGTGTGTGTGTGTATTGAGATTCTTTTTCTTTTATGAGGACGACTTTAAATATACTTCCCTCCTAGAGAGGATTATTTTAATTTTGGTGAGAGTTAAGTAATAATTCATAAAACACTTCTAATTTATATTATTTTTATTAAGACCAAAAAAAAAGGCAAGAGTGACAATTTTTTGGTATAGTCATTTATATATCTTATTTCCTGTTGTTTCGTATTTCTTCTAGAGACATTAATTTTTTTGTTGCTCTTCTTAGCTTACTTATTGCAGGCAAATGCCAGTCAAGATTCAGATGATCCATATCTTTATTAGAAAACTTGGATTCAGTTTCTATACCATTCTGATATAACTGGTTTCTATTTTTGACATAACTTGGCAACAGAGGAGCTGAGAATTGGCATTTATAGCTCGTATGTTGTTTAAATAAAAGATATGGGTAAAAGTGAGCTAACGTGTTGCCGGAGGGCCTGGGCTAACATGAAGGTGCAATGTGTATGGCCAGTCCAAGCATAAGCTAAAGGTGAGAAGTGAGGTGAAGGAATAGAATGAGCAATCCAGGTAAGACCAGAGTAGAGCCATGGCCTGGGCTATAGATTTTAGTCTAGAAGCTCTTCCTAAGGTGCTAGGGAAATAGAAGCATTAAGTATATAGGCTGATTATTTTTCATGTTAGTTACTATTGTAGAGACCAACGTTTGAAAAACCAGGATACTTCCTTTATAATATGACTATCTTAAAGAGTCACAGTCTGAGATAGAAGAGTAATAAGAAAAAGTCATTTGTTTATATTTGCATATATAAATGTTTACATATTTTTTTAAAAAAGCACTACTCCCATTTATGAATCAGACTTCAAAACAGTCCATTATTCAAGGTCTAGATTTTTTTCATTCCTAGCACAATGTAAGAAAAATAAGACTTAACTTACTTAAGAATAGATTGATGTTAAAATTGTTTAATATTTCTACCAAACATTTAAGGAAAAAAAATGATAAAATTAATTTCAAAGTCTTCCCAAAATAGAAGAGTAGGTAATGCTTTGCACTTCATTTTATGAGATTTCATCACCCTGATAACAATAACAATTACAAGTAATAAAATTATAGATCAATATCCACCATAAGCATAGGTACAATATTAATATTACCTTTAATAAAAGTTGGCAAATCAAATCCAGGAATACATGAAAAAGATGTATCATAAGCAAGAGGTATATATTCCAAACATGCAGAGTTGATTTAATATTCAAAAATATCTATGAATGAATTATACAATGTCAGCAGATTAAAAAAGAAAACATATGTATGGATATTTTAATATTCATAAGAAAAACATTTGAAAAATTCAACATATGTTCATAATAAAATTCTCAGTAAACTAGAAATCAAACTCCCTCAATGTAATAAGTGCTATCTATAGAAAATATACAGCTAACATCCTACGTAATGGTGAAAGACTAAATGCTTTCCCTCTAGATCAAAAACACTGCAAGGATGTTCTCACTCACTATTTCTATTCAATATTGGGCTGGAGGTCTTAGCCAGTTCAATTAGGCGAGTGGAACATTCTAAGATGTTTGAAAAAAGATAGTGTCATAAGTGAAATTAGCAAAGTCACATGATATGAGGTCAGTATTCAAAAATCAATTATAAAAAAAGGATTATAAATACATGCAGCATGCATAAAAAACCAAAAATCTATTACAATAACATTTAGTTATAATATATGTGAAATATTGGAAGCTTAAATAAAGCAAAACCATTATAATATTATCAAAAACATGAACTACTTATGGTTGTACTTAATAAAATTTGTGAAAGACCTGTGTGATAAAAACTACAAAATATTTCTGTAAAAAAATTAAAAATAAATAAATGCAGAAATATGTATTCATGAATCAGAGGGCCTAACGTGGTTAAGATCTTAGTCCTCCCCAAACTGGTCTATAGACTCAAACCTAATCAGAATTCCAGCAGGCTATTAACAAGATAGTTTTTAAATTTCGGTGAAAATACAAAGGACTAACAGTAGCCAACACAAATGAAAAATGAACAGAGTTGGATGACTGGTGTAAAGATAGAGAGATAGAGCAATGGAATGGAGGAAAGAAGATCTTACAGCTCAATAATAAAAAGACAAACTACCCAATACAAGTCAGACAAATGATTTGAACAGACACAGTAACAAAGAAGATATACAGATGGCCAATCAGCACGTGAAAAGATACTCCACATCATTATTCATTTGGGAAATTCAATTTTAAATACAGTGAGATAGCATTATGCACATACTGTAATCGATATAATTCAGTAGGTTGTCAATACTAAGCCTTGGTGAGAATGTGGAGCCCCTGGAACCTTGTACCTTGCTGGTGGGAGTGCAAAATGGCACATCCACTTGAAAAACAGTTTGTCAGTATCTTACAAGGTTAAACATCCACTTAACCATTTGACCCAATAATTCCAAACTTAGATATTTTCTTGAGAGAAATGAAAATATTGGTCCAAATTAAGACCTGTATGTGAATGTTCATAGCAGCTCTATTTATAATAGCCCAAGATGAAAATAACCCAAACGTCTATCACTAGATAAATGGATAAGCTACTATGTAATGTTATAGGGAATACTACTCAACAATAAAAGGTATAAGCCACAGATATGCGCCACATACATGGAACTTAAAAGTATTTTGTGAACCCAGAGGCAACTGCGTGACTCAGTTGTTTAAACGTCTGGTTCTTGATTTGGGGTCAGATCATGATCTCACACGTTCCTGGGATCGAGCACCACATGGGGCTCTGCGCCAACAGCGTGGAGCCTGCTCAGGATTCCCTTTCTGTCTCTCTCTCTCTCTCTCTCTCTCTCTCTCTCTCTCAATTAATAAATAAACATTTTTTAAGTATTTTGTGAAGCTAAAGAAGCCAGACAGAAAAAATATGCTATGTGGTTGCATTTATGGGCATTATGGAAAAAACAGAATTAGAGGGACAGAAAATAGTTCGATCCTTGCTATGGATGGCAGGAGAAAAGCACAAGGGAACATTTTGGGTGATGGAAATGTTGTGGTTGTAGCAGTGGCTACCTAAAATATGCATTTGTCAAAACTCATGAAATTGCATTTAACAAGAATTAACTTTATTATGTGTAAATTATACCTCAATAAACCTCACTTTAAAAAAAAAAAAAACAAAACTACAGTAGTGCTTCATTGCTTATAAAGTTCTGTAACATGACCTGAGAGGCTTTTACTTATCTGGCCTCCCTTGCCTTCCCACACTGACTCAAGCACACTCCATTCACTCCTAAAGCACCCCTATGTCACCTCATATTTCATTGTCCTTTACTACCAGGAAGAAGGCTCCCAGTAAATTATTGTTAAGTGAATGAATGCCTAACTCTGCATCCCACTCTCTGGAATGCCCTGGGAGAAGCCATACTAAGCTGATTATTTCCCAAACAAGTCAAACACAATTTGCCTGTTTGTGTGGCTTTGAGCAAGATACTTAATCTCTCTAAGCCTTAGTTTCTTCATCAGTGTAATGGGGCTAATTATGCTTGTCTAATAAGATATCAAATGAGGTAAGAATCAAATGAAATGATACCTATAATGCACTTAGCCTGGTATGTAATCAGTACTCAGTGTTCCTGACACATAATAGGGACTCAAGAAATTTATATTTCTTGAATTTCTTGAAATTTATTATTATTATTTATTTAAGTGACATTTGAGCTGGATTTTGAAGACTATGGACAGAGGAGGTTGAGGACACTAGAGTACCTTACACATCCCATCCAGAGCACTGATGGGTTTCTGTGTGTTCTCAATATGATAGTGTCACTACTCCCTCATTGACTAAATCACATTTTACACAGAACACTAATACGCACACAAGTGGAAGGATAGGGTGGTAATCATGACCTAGTCAGAGGCTTCCTAGTATATTGTATCACTAACCAGTGGAAACAGCAAAGATAAAAGCCAAATGTTACTTGTTCTCTCCCTTCTTTTCCAAAAGAAATATATTTTAGATTGCATCATTCTCTAGTTCTTAGAATTCATACTGGTAGACTCAACAATAAGAAGTTGTATTTTTAGCCAAGGGTAAAGCTTTTATTGGGACTTGTAATCATAGTATTTGGGACACTTTTGCAACCGTTTTCCCTTGGTAAAGGAACCATATCACTGAGGGCACACAGAACTTGGTAAATTAACCAGAGACTCTCCTGGAGTACACATTTTTTCCTGGCATCACTGTGGCCACTGGTGCTGTTATGCCTCATTTGCTTCCAGATTTTTCCCCCAAGTTGTCTTTATACACCATCAATCCATGTTTCTCTACTCCTGTTACTAGAAGTTAAGTAGAATAAAATGGCTTGAAGCAAGCCTTCTTTTCTTTTAGTCACTACTACATCTCTGATCTTGAGCTGGTTTTTCTCACTTCACCAAGTCCTGTTCCATTGCTTTTCAGCCTTGTATTCCCATTAGCATTGGCTGTCCTTCTCCTGGACATTATAACTTTGAGCCCTTTACTTGCAATCACAAATTTAAGCTAGGAGCTTGACTATTTGGCCCAGGGTTAACCCTAAAAGGAGGGAGTCTTCTGATCAGTATTTTTGAAACTATTTTCTTGGCCCTTAACAGTATATGAAAGTAATGGGTTGCTGTTGGCATTTTCAAAAATAGGAAATAGTAAATAATAGAAAAAATAATTGGGTATAGGTAAATATTGCTTGCTGAAGTGTTTGCTGTATGGGTGTATAGGGTTATGATATGAAGTGTATTTCTCATAGTTTACTTTGAGACACAGTTTAAAAGTCACGATTCTAAGCTGATTTCCTAGTTTATGTGTCTTAAAACAACTTCGACATGTTCTGCCCTGATAGCAATGTTTTCTAAATCCATATTAAACTATAGGGTGAGTAAAGTATACAAATCCTTCATAGTGGTATTAGCTGGTTTTGCATAGAAGAGTAAATAGCTAAGCAATTAGTCACTGAAGAGACTGGAAAGAAGAAAAGTAGGAGATTTGATAAAAATTGACCTTTGTGGCCTGTGAACAAATGGAAAGTTACTCTCTTTGTATGTGTACCATATAAGTTGACTTCCTTAATCTAGTGACGAAACTAGTATTAGAATACCTGGAGACTCCTCTTAAGAAGTGACCAACAATGTTGAATTAGTGTATACTCTTTGTAATCTTTCTAATAATATTGTTTCTGAGCTGGTTAATTCAGGGATAGACTTTGGGACTGTACAACTAAATGAAACTAACTAAGCAGGGCCATGCTCCCCACATAAAAAAAGAGAAATGAAGCTTGCTGAGAAATGAAATCCAGACTTTGCCATCTGCATGAACTCAGGACACTGCATGAACTCAGTGGTCCTCCTATGTCAATGTGCATTAGTATCACAGGGATGTTTATTAAACATACAGATGCTAGGGTCTCACCTCAGTCAGACCCGTGCAATCAGAATCTCTCCATGGGAGTTATCCCACCCTTTTTAATATGTTCTGCAAGTGATCAGATCTTCAGTATACACCAAAATTTGAGAACTGTTACACTTCATTCATTCATCTTACGAGCCATGTAAAATTATCACCATCTTTACCCATAACTGGAAACATAAATATGGTCATGAGCTAAGTCATTTTTTTTCTATCCTGTACTAAGAAGTATAATAACTGTTTAGGTTCATGGTAGATTATAATATATTTTTCTCCGAAAAAATTCCACTTTTATGTATTTGAAGTTATAGACATATGAAGTTGCAAATAGGTGATAAGAAAATAAATGCTTATCTGTGGATCCTTGTTTTCATCCAACACAATTACTTAATTCCCAAAGCTTTTTCGTAACAGTTAATTAGATGGAGGGTGGGGGCAGAGGTAGGTTTTCAACCAAGGTGAATTCCGTCTCCTCACCCCACTTTGTATCTTTAATGCCTCTCTCTCTTCATATCAAGTCCTTCGATATCAATCTCAAACTCCAAAATTATCCATTAGGCTTTATCTTCCTTCTCTCTAGTTCTCCCCAAGCAAACCCCAGTCCTCCAGTGAATCTGACACAAGTGTAGGTCTGATTATATTTTTATATAATAGGTTTTCATATATTAATTTGATCCAAAGTCATGAATAATTAGTAGATTTTATCCTCTGGGAAAGATTTAGTGTTTTAAGAGAATAACTTGATATTGTATGTAATTTTTTTTTCCTAACAGCAACATAAAGACAGAGATTTTTAAGTCTGTAAGTGTCTGTTTTCCACCTTTCCTTCTTTCGTTGCAATAGAAAGGCTCAGGATAGCCCACTCCAGAGACCCCCCCCACTGTACCCCAGCTTTCTAATCTTTGTATTATATCAGTATATAATTGAGTAAATTGGGTCTTGCTTAAAAAGAATTTAAAAAAGTTTGATTGAGTAGTACAACTCCTACTAATATTCCAAATTCCAAATCTAGATTCAAATATGCAGAATCTCTTTGAAAGTCCCACCACAGCCTGGTGTGGGGGTTCATAGACAAATGTCAAGATGTGCCATTGTTTTTCCTTCTAATGAACATAAAATAACCAGTATATCAACGTGTACCTTTTAGAAAAGTGCAGTACTCTTTGGCAGGGGTAGAGGTAGGGGATAATATATGTCAAACATTTTACAAATATTCTTTTACTTATGCTCCTAACAAATTTTCCCTCCTTAAAGGAAATGTACTTTTGGCTAATGCAGGAGAGTTGGAGTCAGAGATATACTTCTCAGGAACAACATGGTATTTATTCTACTATTTTCATTAAGTGAAGACTGTTGGCACTAAATTAAGAATCAGTAGAGGCCAAAGCTTGTAAACATTTTCCAAAAAAAAAAAAAAAAAGAAAAAAACAACATTAATTTTAGATTTAAAAATCAGATTATAATTTTTTTAAATAGTCTATTCAAAGACTATAGCACAGGAAGCAGTTGAACTTCTCTGACCCAGTCAGACTCCACCTTGCAGTGTCACCAGAATCTCCATGCCTTTCTCTTAAGATTTTGGCACCAAAGGGAATTCTGCTCCTATGCTGTGTGGCCACTCCACTTTCAATCAGTCTGTCTTCTTGGCTGAATAAAAATCTGATCTTACAGTTTGAGCCTGCGTTCTTTCCCACAGTTTATAGAATATCTGAAAGAGTACACCCTCATTTTCTAATCAGGAAACTGAAACACAGACACAAGGAAAATTCTTTGCGCAAATTCATAACGCTGACAAAAGGCGGAAGCTTAATATTAACTGCTTTTCCCCTCTTCACCTATAGATGATGGAAGACTAATTTTTTCTGACCTCTCATATTGCCTTTTCTGTTGACTTGTTTTCTTTCATCAAATTACAGAGATTATATTGGGGCACCTGGGTGGCTCAATTGGTTAAGCATCCAACTTCAGGTCATGGTCTTGCAGTTTGGTTTGTGAATTCGAGCCCCGCGTCAGGCTCTGTACTGACAGTTCAGAGCCTGGAGCCTCCTTCAGATTCTGTGTCTTCCTCTCTATCTGCCCCTCCCCCACTCAGACTCTGTCTCTCTCTCAAAAATAAATAAACATTGATTTTTTTTAATTATAGAGATTATATTTAAAATTCAGGATCTGTTCATCTCAAGTCAGAGACAAATAATTGAATTATAACAAATGGCCTAAAATTGGATTCTTCCTAGAATATCAGAACTTGCTCTTCTGATATCTATTCCATTTGGAATAGAATACTTTCTTTTGTCTCCTGACTTCTTTCCTGTATCCATGACAACTCTATCTGCTTTAGAATAGGAATAAATAGGATTGAACAAATTACGTTTTGTTCTGTTTCTTTTGGAAAGTAGACTCACATTAGAAGATGAAGACCACTTCATTCACTTCCTGTTTTGTATAGATACTTGAGAAAGAAAATATCCTGTAACAGATACTCCTAAATTATCCAATATTTTTTATTTACCTAATTTTATTTACATTGTGCTAAATGTACCATAGAATTTCCTGGTATTAAGAAACTACCTTAAATTAAATTAAAACTCTACATTAAAATTCTATTTCTTCTTTGCCCCTCCTTCTCATATAACATATTCATGTATTCATTCAGTCATTTATTCATCTAGCCATATATTACTGGTGAATCTATATTTCATAACAGGTACCTTGTCAATGCATGTTGGCTAGAGATGAATAAGCACTATACCTCATTTTATGAACATCCCAGTCTTGTTAAAAAGAAAAGAAAGAAAAAGAAACAAAACAATGTGATTAATATTATAATGACAGCATCGAGAAATTGGGAGGCCTCTTAGCTTTATTGGGTGCAAGGGTTGGTAGGGTTTACAGGAAGAGATGGCACTTACAAAGGTCCTGAACTATCATTAAAAGATACTATAAAGATTTTTTTTTAGACCATAGAATAAGTATGTTAAAGAGGCAGTAGACAAGATTAGAAAAGTATACAGTCATCTATATATAGTAAGCTTGACTATTATCTTGTCTATTATAAGTAGGCATTGAAAAAATTTAAGAATAGATAGCACTGATGGACAAATGGAAAATGTATTAGATAGATGGAAGATGGGGGGGGGCAGAAAAATGAGGGAGCCATTGTAATCCAAATGATAATGATTTATGTGAACTTAAGTAATGGCTTAAATTAAAGCAATGTTAGTGTATGAGTAAAACAGTTTAAAATATATTGAGGTAAAATCGACAAGACTTGGTGACTAGTTTACTGTGGGATGATCTTAAAGCCACATTTCAATGGATTGGAAAGTGAATAGGGGTGTTTAAGATTATTTCCTGTTGTGATGTTGATCTAGCTCCTAAGATCCAATATTTTGTGTTTGACACAATGTTGATATTTTTGGCCTACCTGCTAAATATAGTCAAATTTCAATGTTAAGCAACTTAAGACTTTGTTCCCTTGCTCAGAATGCTTCACTTTTTCCACACTATGTAAAACTTGTGGTGTAATTGTTCTTAATCTATAAAAAGGAGCATAGGAATTAAAACTCCCCAAAAGTCTACATTAATGTTGTCTAAGAAATATATAAATAATAAGTTGATTAATACCCAAGATTATACCATGATATCCTAAGGGAATATGTGTATCAGATGTGAAGAAAGAGTTACTTAATTTTCTTAAAATCTTTCATTTCAGGAGTCAGCCTCACATAACAAACCCAGACAGATTTGGGTTGTACATTGGTTCTGTTGCTGTAAGTTCCCTGGACTTAAACAAATTGCTTAACTTATTTAATTAATTATTTATTTTGGTGCTTTCAACTATAAAATGGGACTAATAATATATCCAACTCATGGTTGTTTGGGGATTACCCAAAATAGTATATGAAAAGAACCAAGCCTGTGTAAGGTGTTCAATAGAGTTCATTTCTTTCCTTGAAATTTTATTTTTGAGGGGGACATGTGTGGAGAAACCACATAGACAGTTCATATTCAGGAACAATATTGTGAAATAATAATTTTATACAAGAAGAGGAACTATGGGTTACTTAGTGATCTGAGGTTATGTTCTGCAAAGAATACTCACATCCTACATAGGGTGCACGCTTTGAAGCAACATGGGTCTTACAAGTGTTTTAGGAGTTCTCCAGTTCTGCTCCTCCTCCCTATAAACTGTTGTCTCAAAGAGCAGGAATGCTCTGGGAGCACATGCCTAAAGCAGTTGGTATTTTAAGCCTATGACAAGAAATTAAGTAGAGAATCTAGCCTGGAACATTCTGGATAAGCCAAGACCCATGAGAGGCTAATACGGTTCTAGTGACTCCTCCTTGATATCACCAGGAATTAAAGGAAGCACTTACCCAAGATAGGTCTGTTGAATTCCCACTCATTAAGACTAGAAGTGAGATTTAAAAAAAGGTCACTAAGTGTATGAGAATGAAAACTACTGTATATGAGAATTAACAAGGAAAAAACAACAAACTTGCTATTTAGTTTATACAAAATTAAGTGAGGTTCAATCTGCCCCGTTCTGATTGAACTTGACAATTGAGCAAGAAAAAAATGATAATTCATTTCATTAATGAGCAGTGCAAGTAAAGAATGGCAATCTTGAGAATAGCACTGTTGTTAAAAATCTAAGTGAAAGGGGCACCTGAGCATCTCAGTAAGTTAAACATCCTGTTTGGGTCAAGATCTCGAGGTTCATGAGTTCAAGCTCCACATAGGGCTCTGCACGGACAGTGCAGAGTTGCATGGGATTCTCTGTCCCTACCTCTCTCTGACCCTCCCCCACAGCACAAGCTCTTGCTCTCAAAAATAAATACAGTAAAATCTTGGTTTGCAAGCATAATTCATTCTGGAAACAGGCGTGTAATCCAAAGCACTCATATATCAAAGTAAATTTCCCCATAAGAAATAATGGGAACTCAGATGATTCATTCCACAACCCAAAAATATTCATATAGAAATGATTACAATACTGTAATATAATATAAAATAATAAAGAAAATACAAAATATAAAGAAAAAATAAAACATTAACTCGCCCGAAAATCTTTGTGACTGGTGTGAGAAAGAGAGAGGAGGGTTATTGTGTAGGGCGACTTTCGCTATCACTGATGGAATCACTGCTGTCTGTTGGCTCAATGGAATCTTTTTCTGCATAGGGCCATTGTATACACTCACACAGATGTTTACCACAGTACAGTTTTAATAAACTCTTGTGATATACTGTATTTAATGTAACTGGCAATAAGGCAACAGAGGAAAGCGTCTATATCTGCAGGCAGCCTGACCTGGAATGAAGCAAAGCATTCTAAGCTTACTCTTATATGGAGCACCAAGATCTGTCCCTAGATGTTTTGAAGTGACAAAAACTACACTAGTGCCGATTGTGGGCACCTTCCAACATTCTGAATAATCACTGATTTCTGCCAAACACCATGGCCTGAGACCGAGCATCTGAGCACGGGACATGATTACCCACAATCCCTCAGTGAGAGAGGAAGAGAGAGAGGTAGAGAAGAACCATTGGTTCAGTTATGATCATGTGACAGTTGGCATCACCTACTACTTGTATTGCAAGACATCACTCATTTATCAAGTTAAAATTTATTAGAAATGTTTGCTCATCTTGCGGAACACTTGTAGAACAAGTTACTCGCAATCCAAGGATTTACTCTAAATAAACATTTTTTTAAAAACTAGGTAGAGAAAAACTGGACCAATGAATGAATGTGAGTGTTAGAACTGAATTTAGAAACAATTTTTAATGTTTATTTATTTGAGAGAGAGAGAGTTGCAGCACGAGCGGGGGAGGGGCAAAGAGAGAGGGAGACACAGAATCTGAAGCAGGCTCCAAGCCATCAGCACAGATCACGATGCGAGGCTTAAACCCACAAACTGCAAGATCGTGACCTGAGCCAAAGTCAGACGTTCAACCAAATGAGCCACCCAGGCACCCCATTAGAACTAAATTTTAAAAGGACAATGGTAAAAGAACAGACATTAATTTGTAAGTTTGCCCTTTAAGAAAAACCGGAAAGACTTGAGTTAACTTCAAATATCCTATGATTATTTTTAACACAGTAATTGCTTACTGCAAAAGAAAAGAATGTAAAAAGACCTAATCACTGTTCATAATTGGAAAAATGAAAAGAATTAATGTTAGAATGCCCACAATGGAGGAGAGCACCAGTAAACACAGAGGTTTTACTTCAAAAAATATTGTTGGTTAATGAAGATGCAATGCAAATATAAAATTAGAATTATTTTTTTTAATTATGATCTGAAGCAAAGAACTTAACTTTTCTGAGCCTTGGTTTCTTATGTTTAAAAATGAAAATAATATGTATCTCCAAGGTTTCTTGTGAGAATTGAGTATTATGTGTAAATTACCTATTTTATTACCTAGCTCTCAATAAGTGGTTTGGTGACAGCTGTTATGATCAATATCTTCTTCCTCCTCCTCGTCTTCTCCTCCTTCTCCTCCTTCTTCTCTTCCTTCGTCATCATCATCATCATGATCGTCATGTGGCTTAAACAAACAACCATTTTTTAATCTCTCATTGTTCTCATTGACTGGGCTTAGCTAAGCTGTTCCTTTGCACCACTCTGTGGAGCTGTCTGGTACTGTAATCACTTGGGAGGCTGGCTCTGGGCTGGGAGTTCAACTAGGCCTGGGAGCCTAATGTCCTCTCTTCTCTTCCTTGAGGCTCTCCACGTAATATGAGCTTCACTCAGCATTGCAGCAGATTCTACAAGACAGGTTTCCAAGAAAGAAAGGCAAAAGCTTCAAGGCATCTTATACCCTAGGCTCAGAAGTTACAACACTTCATTTCTGCTATATTCTGTTGGTCACAGGAAGTCACCAGGCACATCTAGGGGAGCAGAAACTCTTCATTTTTAAAGAATTATTTTTAAATGTTTATTTACTTTGAGAGAGAGAGGGAAGTTGAAAATCCCAAGCAGGCTCCATGCTGTTAGTGCAGAGCCTGATGCCAGGCTGGATCTCATGAACTGAAACCATGAGGTCATGACCTGAGCTGAAATCAAGAGTTGAGTGCTTAACCAACTGAGCCACCCAGATGCCCCAACATTGCTCTTTTCGACGGAGCAATAACAGTATCACACTGCAAAAGAGTATGTGGGATGGGAGATATTGTTGCAACCATCTTTGGAAATAAGCTTGCTCCATGCTATCAAATAAGTATGAAGAGGCTCCCTGTGCGCTCCCACTTAAGGAAGGATCTTCAGTTATATTGCTAAGTGAGAAAAGCCAGGTATAGAAAAGACTGTGTAATATACTAATATTGGTGTAAGGATGTGGAAAAGAACATTTGTATTTTCTTATGTATTTTTAAAAGCCTCTGAAAACATATGCAAGAAACTGTCAACAGCAAGTGCCTGATGAGGTTGGAAATCAGGTCAAGAGGTAATATCGTGAGAGGCTTTTCACTATATGTCTTAAACTTTTTGAAAACAATTTGAATATTCAAATAACTTTGTTAAAAAGTTGAGTGCATAGGTTTCCTAATATATGATTATCTAGCTTTTGTGTGAAAGTTTACTTCCAAGATAGTGAAGTCTATTGTTTTAACCATTTCCTTCAAAGATAGGGCATTCTGTTGTTTTAACCATTTAAAATACTAATAAAAACCTTGATTTTTTTTTTTGCATTAACTAATTTTATTGAATTAATTGAATCATTCATTCACAAGATACACTATTGAACAGAGGCATTGTTGTAACAGTTTTATGGTACATTTCTATATTTCAAATGTCTTTGAATTATAATTTTGACTATGTTAATTTCATAATGTAACTAAATTTTATGCATAATTAATATTTCAAATACTGAAATTTTATTATTAAAAATTAGATTAACCAAAGATATTAGGAATAATAATTGCAAAGGTATCTTCCTTTTTAGATTACTATGCCACGCTATGAAGGACCATATAGTTCGTGTCGCAAATGAAGCTGAGTTTATTTTGAACAGACAGAGAGCTGAGGATGTACATAAACATGCAGAGTTTGAGGTAAGGTTTTGGTGGCAGATTAAATTCTGCTTCTCTGTTATAAGTCAGCTGTCTCTGATGGTAACTTACATAAGTTTTTTTTATAGGAAAATTTCATTCAAATAATTTTGGTTCTTTTTTTTTAAAGCTTTAGTAAATACCAAACACAGAGCACTAATTTTCATCTCATTTACAACATGGAGAGATCCCTCTTACCTTGTGCCTAACCCTTTAGTAGACTGAAGTTTTTCTAAAGTACTCTCAAAGGCAAATAAAATTTTAGAATGCAATTACCTTAGTAATTTTTAAACTAGCAGAGTTTATACACTACTAAATGTGGGTTTAACAAGTGGTTATATAAAAATACTCAATTTTTCCATGTATTCAGTAATTTATTATTTATCAATGTATCCATCTTTAGAGTGGCCAAAGATCATTGCAGTTCATATTTTATTGTTACAATTGATATTTTATTGACAATTGAAGGATTGCTATTATATGATATGCTTGCAGATCTATACGTATATCTGGGAATATATAATTTAAATTAAATATGTAATTTTATAATATATAAATATATAAATTTAAATATATAATTTAAAAATCCTCACAAGTCCCGTGACTAAAGAAAAACTTAAGTATCATTTCTATTTTATATGAAAAAACTAAAGTATGTTGAAATACTGTATATTCCATACTAACAGGTTTTATATACAAATATTATTTTTATATTTCTAGCATGTCAAATTATTTACCATTATTTGAATTTCCTCCATTCAGTATCCTGATTTCAGTGTTTTAAATTACAGCAATTACTTCATTCAATTTGCAAAACAAACTTGGTTTCAGAAATAATCAGGTGACTTGGTATTTGGCTTAGGTTGAACTGCCATTGGCCTTGAAAATAATAAATAACCATCCATTTATTTTCCTGATGCCACATGTGAACAAGTGTGGCATGGCTAGAAATCAGAGCCCAAGATTTCAGTTTTGATGAGGTTTTTATCTCGGTAAACCAGCTCTCTTAGTCATGCGCGTTGATGCCCTAGGTCTAGTAATCTCTGACCTCGCTGGCTGAAAAGCATGAGACAGAGAAATAGCTGTTGTCACTTCCATACTCTTAACCTCTGCTTCATTTGTCAGATGAGACAGCACACACTTGTCATGTGAGATCGCAACAACCTTATTTTGAAAAAAAAATACCAAATATTTTAAACTTTGATCAAAGTACGTGGACAATTGAGTGTATATCAAAGTGAAGCTTCATATCTTTTTAACAATAAATACCATTGGGTATTTATCAGGGGGTCCTGTTGTAATCTGGATGTCAAGAAAATTCTGAGTTATCTGTTCTTTGACAAATATGTTTAGATATAAGATATGTCAGGACTTTAAACAAAATAAGAATATTCAATTAAGTATTGACTTCCGTTAGTAAATAAGATTTAGAAAATTAACTGAATTCCCTGCAAGGTGAATTTTGAGTCATTCATATTTCTAGTAAGAAAATCTAGATGCTTTGTGGGGATATAAGAAGATCAATATTTGTCATGTGAAAACATTTAAAATAGATTCTCAAGCAGCTAGGTATCAGTAACAAGCTTTAACACATATTTAACGAAGGTGAAAATTAAGCTGAAGGCAGTGTTTCTCAGCCTTTTTTTCATTATTGCCCCCTAAGCAAGCCTTTTAGACCATTTTCACTCTAATCACCCCCTCTCCATAAAATTTTGTATCTACTAATATGCTGTATATCTGTTTATGTACTATATACACATCTGTGCTTTACCCATAAAAAGAATACAATTTTTTCACACACACACCCCCCTCGCAATACCACTTTTCACCCCTGGGGATGAGATCATTCCTATTGAGAATGCATGGCTAAGAGTGATAAGAGGCCATGAAGTGGATGTGAAGACTCAGTGTTTTTTAGAATTATGTAAACATAAAATAAAATACTACTGTAAATCAAATTGGAGAGTATTATCCTTGTTATTTAATGGATTATACTGTTTTTTTAACTAAAATGTTTGTTCTTTTTAGGTTAGAGCTGTCTTACTAAATGCATTGATGTGTGTGTGTGTGTGTGTGTTTCACCATTTACCACTTTTAAGTTATAAAAAATTTCACAAAAGCCATGGCATTTTACTAGGCCTTTTTGGGGGAATTTCTCTCTCTCCCATATAAGCTTGTATTTAACAGATAAAGTATATTTAATTTGAGATGGGTACCTCACAGTTAAGTTTTTTTTTAGTTAACCATTGTAATTGTTAAGGAAGAAAAATGAAAATTTAATTTTGCTCTCCAATGAGCTAATGAAATATTAACCTCATTATGGAGGCAGATCATTGTACTAATTGGTGATTCCCTGTACAAAAAGATAAATTGGAAAATGAATTAATCCTCCTTAGATTACTGTAGGGTTATTTCTCTGAAAGAGATAACTTGTGGTAGTAGTGGATAGAATAGACAGACTGAAGGGATATGTTCAAATGCCTTCCTTGAAACACATTTTTACATGGTAAAGATGAATGTGAGCCAATTATATGTATTTTTTTTAGACGTGAGACTTTTTTTCTTCTAGTTATAAGACTCATATTACATACTTGGTAATGTTAAAATTTACAGTGAATCCACCCGATATAAAAATCACTATACAAAAAAAATCACACTCATAATTAAAGAGATGTTCATCTTCATCATCATATTGAACCTTTTTGATACACAGTGGGATTGATTAGCTTTGTTGCTAATGCCAGTGAGCATGAATACAGTAGCCGACAGAACAACTGATTATTAGGAAAGATAAGAATAAGATAGTTGTTATCCTGAGAACCTTTGAACACATTAAATACTAGGATTGGGAAAGATTGTAGAGAAAAGCTTACCTTATTATTTTACAAATATGAAACTGAGTATGATGATGAAATAAAACAATTTTCATAAAGTGTGAAATAAAATGCAAGCCTAAATTCCTAAATCATTGCTTTTCCTTGTACATCGCATTGCCATTTATGAGATGGAAATATTAATTAAATGGCAAGTTTTGGATCTCTATATAACTATCAGGAATGTAATTCTTTATTTTAAGTGCAGTATATACTATATTGGTTAAAATAATAATTAGAATTACATTTTTAATAAACCATTATTCTAAAATGTTTTCTTTTTAATGTATTAGCAACAGACTCAGAATTTTGGGAGCCTTAAATGTCATTAATTGCTTTATATAACATCATCCAAATTATCTTCCATATACTTTATGTATAAACACATAGGACACATTTTTACCAATTTAAACAGTAATTATAATGACTATATTCTTTAGAATAAATTTTCACAAGATTGGATTATCTGAGTTTTTAAAATTGAATTATTACCCTTTAACTGAAGGTTAGATAATATTCCTTACTTAGCCATAGCAGAAGTTATGCATTGTTAAACATTATGCACTGTTTGTATGTTTTTATAGTCTCAGTGTGCCCAGTATGCTGCTGATAGAAGAGAGGAAGAAAAGATGTGTGACCATCTTATAAGTGCCGCTAAACATCGAGATCACGTTACGGCAAACCAACTGAAACAGAAGATCCTCAATATTCTCACAAACAAGCATGGCGCTTGGGGAGCAGTTTCTCATAGGTGAGTAATAACAGATTACAAGTAAATAATAATTCACAAGTTATTTATAATAGAAGTTTTAAAAACGTCTATAAACTTTAAAATTATCTAGAAAATATGATTTAAAGCATAAAAAATTGCTTGAATTTTTCCCTGATATTTTTAGTAATTCCTCTTTAGAATCCTTTGGAAGAAAAGCTAAACTTTTAACCGAAGCTCCAGTGGAAGTTATTTCTAATTTAATAATAATACGCAAAATCATAAAAAAATTAGGCAAGTATTTTAGACTACTGTCTCTTACATGAGGATGTGTGTTAATTCTAAGAAGTGGCTCTTTTTTTCATGTTTCAAGAGTCAACTCTTCCTACTTATTAAATTTATATCATTCTGAATTTTTCTTATAAACAGGTAATAATATAAACATTTACTGTGGAGAGTTAATACGTCCTTTTTAGAAATTTTTTTCCGTATTTTTCTATTCAGTCTTTCTTGCGATGGATTTTCATTGCAGATTAGGAGATTTGTGATATTATAGTGTAAGTAAAACCAAAATTGGTTGTTTATGGATTACAGATGTTCTCCTTGCTAAAGTGTTGTGGTGTAAAATTATTTTCTTTATTTTCTCTATACAATGAAGTTTTCTAGAAAAATAATAATGAAGCAGATCACTATATTTAGATTGCTAATGTTCTTCATTTTTATATCTTCGTTTTATTTGTTCCCATTAATTGCTTTTAAGTGTTTAGCAGAGTTTAGGGGTTGGCTAATTGTGGACAGGACACTACTAAGAAGAATTCTGATAGAAGCAATTCTATTAGTTAGGGAAGAACATCTAGAATATGACGAGGATAGTGTTTGATCATCTGACCTGGTATTTCAAGTGTAAGATAGATTTAGTAAATCTTTTTTTTATTTTTTTATTTTTTAATGTTTTTTTATTTTTGAGAGAGAGAGAGAGAGAGAGAGAGAGAGAGAGAGAGAGAGACATAGTGTGAGTGGGGGAGGGGCAGAGAGAGGTAGACACAGAATCTGAAGCAGGCTCCAGGCTCTGAGCTGTCAGCACCGAGCCTGATGCGGGGCTCGAACCTGCGAACCGTGGGATTGTGACCTGAGCCGAAGTCAGACACCCAACTGGCTGAGCCACCCAGGAGCCCCACCCTAGTAAATCTTTATTATTTTTGCATTTAAGGTAATACTAAGAACCTTACATGAATTATTTCATTAAACCTTCATAACATCTCTACTTAGATTGATACTCAAACGTTTTCCATATTACATTGAGAAAACTGAAGCTTTCAGAGGTTACATAAAACTTACATAGTATCACACAGCTTATACAAAAAGAAAAAATTGTTCCAGTCAGGGTTCTCCAGAGAAACACAGAAACAGAACCAATGGGATATATGTGAGACACAGAGATATACGTATAGGTATAGGTATAGGTGTAGGTGTAGGTGTAGTTAGATATAGATATAGATATAGATATAGATATAGATATAGATATAGATATAGATATAGATATACAGATTTATTTTAAAGAATTGGCTCACATGATTGTCAAGGCTGGTAAATCTGAAATAACGTATTCCAGTCACTGCGGCTTTCTCCTATTTTTTTAGGCTTTTGGGACATGCTTACTCTACTTAGAATGCTTTTTCCCAAACATTCTATGCAGCTAGCTCTCCTACTTTCTTCCAGTTTTAATTCAAATGGTACTTTCTCAAAGGAGCCTTCTGTAGCCACTCTGTCTAAAATTCTACTTCTTCCCCCAACTATTTTATATTGTATTTTTCTGCTTTATTTTTCCTTTCCAACATTTATTTCTATCTTACGTATTATATCCTTTACTTATTTGCCACTTGTATTGTTTTGTGTCCCACCAGCATCCAATTCCATAATGGAAGGGATTTTCTCTCTTTTGTCCACAGTAATATACCTAGCACCTAGAATAATGCCTGATACATGTAGATGTTAAATAAATATCCATTGACTAAGTTAATAAATGAATACTTAATGTATACCCTTTTTTACAGTGATACTGGGGATGAGTAGAAAAATAAATTAGTCTATTGTCTGGGACAATTTTATATTTTAAATGAAATTATTTTATTAAATGACAAAATGTACTTATCCTTGCATAAAACCAAAGTTCAATTCATCTGGGAATTAGGATGAACAATTCCTGTATCATTGGGTTATTTTAATGGTAAAATAAAACATGCAAAATACTTAACACGATGTCTAACACAGAGTAGACTTCTCATATTTGTTAGTCTCTCTTCTTTTTTGGTAGCTCTTTGAAAAAAACTTTAAAAAGACTTATTTTTTTAGAGCAGTTTTAGGTTTACAACAGAGATCTCCCTTATATCCTCTCCCAACACACATATGTACCCTCCCCCATAATCAAGGTCATTCATCCAAATTGTACATTTGTTACCAAGAATGAACCTACATTGACACATCATAATCACCCAGTCCATAGTCTACCTAAGGGTTCACTCTTGGCGTTGTATATTCTGTGGCTCAGGACAAATATGTGATGACATATATCCATCATTTTAATATCATACATAGTATTAAATTTTATTTATTTATTTATTTATTTATTTATTTTTTACATTTATTTATTTTTGAGAGACAGAGCATGAGCAGGGGAGGGGCAGAAAGAGAGGGAGACACAGAATCAGAAGCAGGCTCCAGGCTCCAAGCTGTCAGCACAGAGCCCAACGCGGGGCTCAAACCCACAAACCGTGAGATCAAGACCTGAGCCAAAGTCAGACACTCAACCTACTAAGCCATCCAGGCACCCCCATACATAGTATTTTAACTGCCCTAAAAATTCTGTGTTCTGCCTATTCACCTCTCTTTTCCCCATCCCTGGCAACCACTACTTTTTTTTAAATTTTATCCATAGTTTTGCCTTCTCCAGAATGTCATATAGTTGAAATCATACAGT
The DNA here is from genome assembly GCF_022079265.1 of Lynx rufus. Classification (NCBI taxonomy): domain Eukaryota; kingdom Metazoa; phylum Chordata; class Mammalia; order Carnivora; family Felidae; genus Lynx; species Lynx rufus. The sequence goes on from NW_025814823.1 coordinate 14,200,003, forward strand.
ATGTAACCTTTTCAGACTGAATTCTTTTACTTAGTTACATGCAATTAAGGTTCCTCCATGTCCTTTCATGGCTTGATGGCTCATTTTCTTTTAGCACTGCATAGTATTCCATTGTCTGGATGTATTTATCCATTCACCCAGTGTATTTATCCATTCACCTACTAAAGAGCATCTTGTTTGTTTCCAAGTTTTGGCGGCTGTAAATAAAGCTGCTGTAAACATCCATGTACAGGTTTTTGTGTAGGCATTGGTTTTCAGCTCCTTTGGGTAAATACCAAAAAGCATGATGCTGGATGGTATGGTAAGAGTATGTTTAGTTTTACAAGAAACCACCGGAGTATCTTCAAAGTGGCTACAACATTTTGCATTCTCAGCACCAATATATAAGAATTGCTATTGTTCTCCCTCCTTGCCAGCATTAGGTATTGTCAGAATTCCCGATTTTGGCCATTCAAATAGGTATATAGTGGTATCTCGTTTTGATATGCATATTCCTGATGAAACATGATGTGGAACATCATTTCATGTGCTTATTTTCCATTTGTACATCTTTGGTGAGGTGTCTGTTAAGGACTTTGGCCCATTTTTTAATAAGGTTGTTTGTTTTCTTATTATTGAGTTCTAAGAATTCTTTGTATATTTTGCATAACAGTCCTCTATCAGATGTGTTTTTTGCAAATATTTTCTCTCAGTCTGTGGCTTATTTTTTCATTGTCTTGATAGTGTCTTTTGTAGTGCAGAAGTTTTTAATTTTAACGAAGTCCAGTTTCTGTTATGTCTTCCATGGATAGTATCTTTGATGTTGTACCTAAAAAGGCACCACCAAAAAGTAATAATAATAATAATAATAATAATAATAATAATAATAATAAATTTTAACAAGGCACCAACAGTACCAAACATCATCTAGGTTTCGATGTCATCTTCTAGGAGTTTTATGGTTTTACATTTTACAGTTAGGTCTGTGATCCATTTTTAGCTAATTTTTTTTGAAGTGTGTTAAGTTTGTAGTCTATTTGTGGGCACTTTGTTCCACTGACCTACTTGTTCTTTCACCAATGCCTTATTGTCTTGGCTAGTGTAGCTTTTAGTATTTACATAAACTAATTTGTTCTTCTCCTTCCAACTTAAAAATTACTTCTTAAAGTAATTTCCCATGCCACTTAATCACCCTCTAACTTGCAATATATAGCTCTAATCTATTGATTTTATTCATATAATGAACAGATAGCTCTTATTAGCATGGTGAGAAACAAAGTAGAATAACTCCCTCCCTCGCTTAGTTCATAGAAGTCCAATAGAAGAGACATATTACACGAACCCAATGATTATAGAAATAAAAGATGTAAAGGCAAACTTTGGCAATTACTAGGAAAGAAAAGTACAGGGTGCTCTGAAAGAGAGAGTATATACAGCAAAGGATCTTCATTTTAGATTCAGAAGTTAGGGAAGTCTTCTTTAAAGAAGTTCTATTTGAATTTGGTACTCAAGGAATGAGCAGGGAATCATCAGTAAAGGCTGGGGTATAGAATATTCTAGAGAAAAATATTACAAAGACTCAGAATTTAGAAATAATAAAATGAACAGAAAGGAGGGTAGTATGTCTAGAACTTACTGAGCACTGGAGATAGGTGTTTGAGATAAGGCCGGATAGTGACATATGAGCTAGATGATTTAAAGTCTTGTAGATCCTGTTAAAGATTCGTGACTTTATCCTAAGTGGCATGAAAAGCAGTGAGAGGCTTTGAGCAAAAGAGTCACATGATCTGATGTATGTTTTAAAAGATCAGTCTGTCTTTTTCTGTATGACTTATTTCACTCAGCATAACACTCTCCAGTTCTATCCACGTTGCTACAAAAGGCCATATTTCATTCTTTCTCATTGCCACGTAGCATTCCATTGTGTACATAAAGCACAATTTCTTTATCCATTCATCAGTTGATGGACATTTAGGCTCTTTCCATAATTTGGCTATTGTTGAAAGTGCTGCTATGAACATTGGGGTACAAGTGCCCCTATGCATCAGCACTCCTGTATCCCTTGGGTAAATTCCTAGCAATGCTATTGCTGGGTCATAGGGTAGATCTATTTTTAATTTTTTGAGGAACCTCCACACTGTTTTCCAGAGTGGCTGCACCAGTTTGCATTCCCACCAACAGTGCAAGAGGGTTCCTGTTTCTCCACATCCTCTCTAGCATCTATAGTCTCCTGATTTGTTCATTTTAGCCACTCTGACTGGCGTGAGGTGGTATCTCAGTGTGGTTTTGATTTGTGTTTCCCTGATGAGGAGTGACATTGAGCGTCATTTCATGTGTCTGTTGACCATCTGGATGTCTTCTTTGGAAAAGTGTCTATCCATGTCTTCTGCCCATTTCTTCACTGGATTATTTGTTTTTTGGGTGTGGAGTTTGGTGAGCTCTTTATAGATTTTGGATACTAGCCATTTGTCCTATATATCATTTGAAAATGTCTTTTCCCATTCCGTCGGTTGCCTTTTAGTTTTGTTGATTGTTTCCTTTGCAGTGCAGAAGCCTTTTATCTTCATGAGGTCACAATAGTTCATTTTTGCTTTTAATTACCTTGCCTTTGGAGATATGTCAAGTAAGAAATTGCTGCGGCTGAGGTCAGAGAGGTTTTTTTCCTGCCTTCTCCTCCAGGGTTTTGATGGTTTCCTGTCTCACATTGAGGTGCTTCATCCATTTTGAGTTTGTTTTTGTGAATGGTTTGAGAAAGTGGTCTAGTTTCATTCTTCTGCATGTTGCTGTCCAGTTCTCCCAGCACCATTTGTTAAAGAGACTGTCTTTTTTCCATTGGATATTCTTTCCTGCTTTGTCAAAGATTAGTTGGCCTAGTATGACTAAAATTAAAACAAAACAAAAACCTTACAGTGTAAGACCTGGCAAAGAGGTAAGATGTAGCTGGAACCCACATACATTGCTGATACAGGTACAAAATGGTGCATCTTCTTTGGAAGAAAGTTTGGAAAACAGTTTATTTGTTTTTTTTTTAATTTTTTTTCAACGTTTATTTATTTTTTGGGGGGACAGAGAGAGACAGAGCATGAACGGGGGAGGGGCAGAGAGAGAGGGAGACACAGAATCAGAAACAGGCTCCAGGCTCTGAGCCATCAGCCCAGAGCCTGACGCGGGGCTCGAACTCACGGACCGCGAGATCGTGACCTGGCTGAAGTCGGACGCTTAACCGACTGCGCCACCCAGGCGCCCCTATTTGTTTTTTTTTTAATACAATGAGATATACAGTTACTACATGACATAACAATCCTACTCCTAAGTATTTACTCCAGGAGAAATGAAAACGTACATTCACACAAAAACTTGTACATTCGTGCAAAAAAACTTGCACATTAATGCTCAAAGCATGCCCCTAAATAGCATAAATGCTCTTCAACTAGTATATGGATAAATAACCAGTACATCCATATAATGGAATAGTACTCAGCAGTATAAAGAATAGACTATTGTTATATGCAACAGCCTAATGAATCTCAAATGTATTCTGCAAAGTGAAAGCAGCCAGACTCAAAAGAACACAAATGGTGTAATTCCATTTATGCAACAGCTGGAAAAAACAAAACCTTAGGCAAATAAAACACAGCGGTGGATTCTAAGAGTTAACAGTAGAAAGAGAATTTGACCAGAAAGGGACAACATGAGGGAGCTTTCGGGATGATGAAATTGTTCTATATCTTGATTGTGGTAGTGGTTTCATGATTCTGCCTTTGTCAAGATTCTGCCTGTACAGCAAAAAGAGTGAATTTTACTGTATATAAATTAATTAATTGTTTTTAAGCCTTTGGGCTAAGATCAAGTGTATATAAATTAATTAAGTTTTCGAAAACTAAAATAAAAAAAAAATCAAAGGCCCAGAGAAGTCTTTATAGATGGCTTTTGAGCTGTGAATACTAATGTTTACCTAACTATATTATACTTTTCATATAGAGAATTACAATCACATATTATTTATTCACTGTTTTAAAGTTAAATAAGTTGCAACTGAGATTATCTCAATTACTTTCATGCCAACAAGGTGTATTGGTCTGTAATCTAAAGCACATACGTTCGATTTTCCCGTAACTAATACCTCTAAATGAATTAATTTTCACTATGTGTATTTTTTTAATTATATAGTTTTTAAATCCTAAAGTAAATGCAGTAAATATATTATTATCTAATAAAGATTTTGAAATGTTCAGAGGGAGAAGAAAAAAGAACCTTCTTTCCAGCAATTTGCAAGTGAAGTGTCAAGATTTAAATTAGGAATGTGCTCTACACTCAGTGAATACAGTTGTAGCAAGCTGTATCAAGTATATTGGTAGTAACTGAGTTAGACTAAGCAATCTACTAATTTTGATCACTATAATAATGTGTGATATAAGAGGGGGAAAAACCTGCTTAGAAATCAGATATATATATATATATATATATATATATATATATATATATATATGTCTCTCAACCCATATTTGTTTTATGGCAGTGAAGTTTCATAAAAACTTAGGCCACAGCTTCATAAGAGCTAGGTAAATGCACATAACAGGGTCAAATGGGAAGATGGCGTACTTCTTGGATTTCAACCTGAGATCCTACACCTCCAAAACAAGAGTTCTCAGACTCACCGTATCATGATTTTAAAGTCAAAATAATAACTTAAAGTTACATAAAGAATGAGTAGGTAGTGCTGTGGAGTAATAATTGTATGCTTTGGGAATAAATTCTGTATTTGGAATATTCTGAAAGAGTCACATTAACTTTCGCTTTCTGACTTTTTCTTCTGTTTCCCTTATTTTTAAATATTCATATTTAGGAGTGCCTGGGTGGCTCAGTTGGTTGTGTCTGGCTTCGGGTCAGGTCATGGGTTCGAGCCCCCCGTCGGGCTCTGTGCTGACAGCTCAGAGCCTGGAGCCTGCTTCAGATTATGTGTCTCCCTCTCTTTCTGCCCCTCCCCCTGCTCAAGTTCTCTCTAAAATGAATAAATGTTTTAAAAATTAAAATAAATATTCATATTTACATATGGGTATGAACTACAACCACTGCACTTGGATATTTATTTAATCCCAAATTAATTTGCTCTGAGTCCCTTCATGGGGCTTTTGGAAAATCCGATCGTAATCATTAATAGGACCCTACATATACATTCCTGGATTATGCAGAGATTTTTAGTAATCTTATTAATATAAAGCCATGGGATCCTCATTTCACTCTGGGCCCCAGAGATATGCTTGATTTATGCTTGAAGGTAGGTCTATTTCTGGACAAAATGAGATATTAGGTTCTACATTAATGCAAAGAGCTGTGGCCCCCTCAGGGTACAACCATATATGTTTCTGCTATTTCATTGGGAGTAAACATACCCCACCACTTTCAGGACCCTCTTCATACATCATCTTCTCAGTTCGGGAATAAACTCAGGCCCTGGATACTTCAGTCGCTTTACACCTCAAGCCTCCATGTCCATCATTTCTTTTAGGATAGCTGAGCTACTTTTTAAAAGGAATATATCTTATCACTGCTGAAAAGATAAGAGTAGCGTCAGATTTGCTAGATTCAAAACCCCGCTCGTTTGGGAGGGGTTGGCATAGAGTGAAGTAGAGATTTTGCTTATTTTTCTCATCCGTTTAGATTCCGTAGCCCAAACCTTTCTACAGCTATCCTGGGGCATCTGTTTGACGCACAGGTTCTGTGATCATGGAACATATTTTATTTTTCATTCGGAATTTGAACCTTTGGCATTCACCTCACTGTATTCTAATTGTGGTTGCTAATTCTAACTGCTCTAATCAAAAAACACAAATCTAGGGGCGCCTGGGTGGCGCAGTCGGTTAAGCGTCCGACTTCAGCCAGGTCACGATCTCGCGGTCCGTGAGTTCGAGCCCCGCGTCAGGCTCTGGGCTGATGGCTCAGAGCCTGGAGGCTGTTTCCGATTCTGTGTCTCCCTCTCTCTCTGCCCCTCCCCCGTTCATGCTCTGTCTCTCTCTGTCCCAAAAATAAATAAAAACGTTGAAAAAAAATTTTTTTTAAAAAAACACAAATCTAAAATTAAGTAGAGTCATTATGACTTAATAATTAACTAGATACGATGTTGTCTAAGTTATTCTCATCATTCACTGGGTGAATGGTGGGGCCATTCTTAGAACTGAAAAATACTCAAGGAACTGGTGTAGATGGGAAGATGATTATTGAGTTTGCCTTGCCCATGGCATATTCTAGTGTAATTATCCACCACAAAATTGAAAGTAGAGCCATATGTCATTAGTTCCCTAGTTATGCATGTGATAGCTTTCTCAGACATGGCCAAAACATATTTTCTAATCCAAATTTCATTTCTCCTATTCACCCAGTAAAGGGCATCTAGGAGACATCCTTGATTTACTTCTTTCTTTCAGCCCTCCCTCTCCCCATAAAACACACATACACAAATTGCCCCTCAGAAGATGTTGTCAGGAATACATTTAGGATATACACTTTCTTCTTGGAAGAAGTAGAAGAATATAGTAGATTCTTCCAAGGTTGTGTTTTACTGGGTAGGTTCATCAAGGCAAATGAGCAGAATTATTAAGAAGTAAGAAATTGTTTGAAGTGATAGATTGTGTACTTAGTCTAAGATAGTTCAGGAAGGATTGTAAAAAAAGAAAGGAGATTGATTGGCAGATAATAATGGAGTCAAGAAAACAAGAGTCAGTGAGCTGAAAGAATGGGAAGTTTTAGGATGTTTTAATTCAAAATTTCAGAACGACGTCACTACAAGATTGACAAATTCAGAATGTGGTCCTGAAAGTGGTTGTGGGGTCAAGCTGAAGGTCATGGTAATGATGAGCTCGAGAAACTGAAAAAGATGGAGCCTTGCATGTGACACACATTGGATTACCCAAGACAATTCCAGTATTTGGGATGGAAAGAAAGGTTGTCAGCATCCTCTAAGTCTCCAGTAAATAGAAGGAATGGCCTGGGATGCTGATACAAGTCTCCATATGGGGAGAAGAATAGGTGGGATTGCCAGATTTAGCAAAGCCTCAAAGGAATCTCAAAGCTCATCTTCCCTATATATATATACACACACATATATATGTACATATGTATATGTATATGTGTGTGTGTATATATACATATATATATTTACATACATATATACGTATGTATATGTATTTATTATCTTCCCTAAGTGTATATGTGTGTGTATGTATGTGTGTATGTGAGTGTATATATATCTCCAAATGAATAGAGGTAAAAAATATACCACAGGATGGCAGAAATTTAAAAAGCCTATGAGGTCATTTTCCCTGATAGAAATCTAATGCAGATCACATAGGCAAGAGCAGTGTTTTGAAAGGACGAGGTGATATAAATCAATAGTGATTCTGTGGGTCAGACCAAAAATGTCTATAATTTGAATATGAAGATGATCAGGCTGAAACCTTTATGACCCACTTGATTGCCAGCCTTATTTCTGCTGCCCTTTTTCCTAAAATATATAGTTTTTTAAAATTAGGATGACTATTTTAATAGGCCTCAAAATAAGATACTTTGTAAAATGCTTAATACATAGAATTGTATAAAACACACAAGAAAGAAAAAAATCAATAAGCAGAATATAAAATAAACATCTCACAAATATTAGACTACTTTCTCAGCTGTGGAAGTCATTAGGTTTAAAACAAAAATTAAAGCTTTGGATCTTCACATTAATGAAACTTCTCCTTGGTTTACTAAACAAATGGCATAAAATTTAAAAATTTTTGACCATTTGCAACAAGTGCCTGGAATTAAAGGGAGATGATCACAGTCCCTCAGTTGTTTATTGGGCTACTAATTAAAATATGCATTTATGAAACCATAGGAAATATTTCTCAAGCAGTAACATCTGCTATCTTGGCAGATGGTATTTTTGCTAGAATCATTAAAGATGGTACCTTATTAGGCTGTCGAGAAGAATCTCTGGACTCCTTTGATGTGATTGTTTTTATAAACTTATATTTTAGATTAGACATTTTCAGTTAAATATCACTGTATTCCCTAAAATAATATGCTCAACCCATTGACTTTTTGAAAATCGTAGAGAGACATATAAGAACGTTTAGTAATTTGAATTCAACCAGTATTTTTCTCTATAAAGATCCTCTTTTTATAACTGCATATCATATATATTTTTGTTTTTATAAATGAAATGAGTAAATTAGCTTACAGTGGCGTTGCTCTGTACTTGCACACTAAAGTTTTGTACATTAGACTGTCAAGTGTTTTTTGCTGTTTGTGTTCACAAGGAGTTTGCTGTCTTTTGTCAATAATAAGGGTTGCTTGTTTGGTTGGAAAGTGCCATTGCCCTAGAGTGCTGTATTTTGAAGTCATCTGTCATGGATACATTGTAGAGAGAAGACTATTTATGTTTATGGCATTTTAAGTAACTGAGTTAAACCCTTTGGAATATAGAGAAATGGCGTGTTTACTGTCATCACTGTTCACTTAATCTTGTGACCCTGACATGGTAGCATTCCCATAAATCTCCCTGTGGGTAGTTCAATAAAACAGATGAACATCAAAATGTAATGATTGTTTCAGCTTTAGGAATTAACTACGTGATGGAATAAATATGGCCCAGATAGTAGTAATGTTACAGAAGCATTTTACTACTCCCTTTTTCTAACAAGTAACACTAGAAAATAATTATGTATTACAGTTTGTGTTCTATTTTCAGATATTTGCAGTACCTTGTAGTCCTATCATTAAAAGAAAAAGGAAATAGATTTAAAAAATATTTGTATTATGACATTTTTTAAAGCAGTTTAAATTTTTTGGTATATTTAAGGCTCCAAAAATAGTAAAATTGGTTTCTGCAAGGATATTTTAATATAGCTTTTTATTGTGTTTTCATTGTATTACATCTTTGTTATTTTTTCTATATTCATTTTTAAAAAATACTTGCCATTATATAATTTCTCAAACATAAATTTTTTACTTCAGTAGTTTTTTTTACACCACTCATTTTGTAAGCATCTATTGAGGCATTCAGGAAAAATAATTGGGGACAGTGAGGCATTCCAAAAAATAATAATAATAATTAACATGAAACACGAAGATAAATCAGTGGAAGAAACTAAAAGGACGTAACACCCAGTTCTCACTATACCACATTCCAGAGGTCACATCCACAAACTAGAAGAAAATCCAACTCATAAATGCTATTAGTACTCTTACTACTTAGATAATAGATCTATAGGATGAAATGATCTGAAAACAAGTTACTTTTGCCTCCCAATTTCCATATGTAAAAAAACTTTTGTCAGTTTAGTTTGGTATGATAAAACCTCTAAGCCTCTTTTCAAATAGGATTTTGTACTTTGGCTAGTAATAATCCAATTTGCATGATAATGATAAATTCTAAACACCAAAGTGTGCTGTATAATGTAAAACCTGTGGGGGAAAGCATAGAAATTATATTTTTATACAAGTTATTATAAAAATATATATAACAGATCTATTAAAAGACCGTCATAAGCATTTTCAGTAGCAACCCAGGCAGAAAACTAAGAAAATGAAGGGCTCTGAACCCTGTCAGAAAAGAAGGCCAATTACTAATATGATACAAGACCCCAGGAAAAATAAGATTGACCTTACTAATTAAATCTTTGAGCATTAGCATCAAGTTGAAAAACAGTCTTCCATGAAGAGAAGGTTGATGTGTAATACTTAATAAATAAATGATCAGCTACTTTACCTTAGGTAACCAAGCCCTAATAATACTTTCTTGTATTTTTAATAGCCTTTCAAAATGATAAGAGCCCTTAAAATTTGATTGGGGACAGTGTTAAGACAGAAACTGTTTTCTGTTAAGTGGGATTCTTTTCTGTTAGCTATTAATATTCAGTAAATAGCTACCAAATTGCAATCAAGCACTCAATAGATAAAAACACTGTTCAGAGCTAGGTAACGGGATATTACATAAGAAGGATTTTTATGTGTTTTCAGTCTTAACATAAACCTTAAAAATTAAGTATGGCTATGTTCTGGATTAAGAAAGACTTTCAAGGGCTAGGCAAAAAAAAATAGTAAATATAAACTATCATACAGGCATTTTTAAAGCTTATAAACTAGATTTATCCAACTGAGTAAACGGAATGGTTTTTTTAGAATATTTTAAGTTACATTTTTAACCAGTAAATTAACAAACATATCAAATAGCTACAAAATACCTTAACTTCTTTAAAAGCACTTATTAAGTATATGATAATTAAGTGATAATTAAAGTTTTCACCATTCAGTAAATTTGATGGTGCCATGATCAGAGTTAGACAAATATTGGTTCTAAGTATTAATAGTTCAAGGGCACTTAAGTGATGAGTGGATGTCATTGTAATCAGTCATTCCCTTGAGGAGCATCATGTCTGTGATACTTAGTTTAAAATAAGTTTGATAAATCAATTAAGGCTTTCTTCTCTAGTTAATCCCAACTACTTTTTATTTACCATCTTCCAGATTATTTTCAATTAAAATTCAACTTTTTTGATCTATAAAATGATAGTCATCTCACAACCTTATGTGTGCTCCTAACTCAGACTTTGTGACTGTTCTCTGCTCTTCTAATTTGGGTATAATTCAGGACCTAGACAAATAAAATACCTTGGATTTGTCTCTTCAATTTTCTTGAATTTCTTCAGTATCCACCCCTGTTCTGCCCCACTTGAAACCATGCCATTAAAATGATTTTTATTTTGAAATGTCTCACCCACCTTCCTTCAACCACAAAATTACGGTAGCCTGCCAATTTGATTGACTAACAGAATACCTTAATGATTGTCCCAGGAAAATAAACAAACACAAGAAAACCAATAAAAAAATAAAACAAAATTTTTAAAAAATAAACATTTAACTGGCCTTTGTTAAAATGCCATGTGGTCAGATCAGAATTTCCAGCTGTCCACTTGATATCTTTAGCTAGGTCTCCTGTGAGGCCTTACAGTGAATAAAACAGCTGGAGTATTACCACTTTAGGTTTCGTTTCTTCCTTCTTTGTGCTTCTGTAACACTTTCTTATTTATATCCCTGCTCTATTGTATATTTATTTTTTTCCTTTATAGCCAAAACTCTGTATTCTTCAGAAGTCTTGGCATGTGTCAGAGTGCCTGGCATATAAGAGGTGGTCTGTAAACAAATATTATTGAGTCAGTAAAGAAGTGAATAAATAAAAGAATAAATGAATGAATGAAAAGATGAATGAATATGACTGGTCTCAGAGAATTCTGAAACATTATGAAGAATGCCCAAATATTAATTGTTATTGGGAAATAAGATAATAGTAATTATTATTTGGGCATATTTGCTAACTTTTCAGAAATTATTAAGGTCAGATAAATAATTAAGTAAGAGTACATTTGGCCTCTGTCTCCAACTCTAACTTTCTGCTTTACCTTGAAATATGGAAAGAATTAATCATATTATTCAAGAAATTGAAAATATTTTAACTATAATATTTTATATATTTTGGCAAAATTCTTACTTTCAGTGTATCATTTAGTAAGCTTTGTATGTAATAAAAGTAAACTAAATTGTTAAATTTAGTTTAAAATTTAAGTTGCAAAAATTAATTTTTAAGTGGTTATTAATTATATGGATAACTTTATGTTGGAGCTATAGACTCAGAGAGACTTGAATTCAGGTTTCATCTCCAGAGCTTCAGATCTGTATAGCTTTGGCAAATTTCTTTTCTTGTTTGTTTATTTATTTTTGAGAGAGGAGACAGAGCGTGAGCTGGGGAGGGACAGAGAGGGAGACACAGAACCTGAAGCAGGCTCCAGGCTCTGAGCTGTCAGCACAGAGCCTGATGCGGGGCTTGAACCCACAAACTGTGAAATCATGACCTGAGCCGAAGTCCAACACTTAGCAGACTGAGCTACCCAGGAGCCCACTTTGGCAATTTCATAACCTCTTCAGGCTTCAATATTTTTCATATGAAAAATGTGGCATATTAACTATATCATAGAATTGTGGACCGTAAATTAGAACACAAAATTTTGTAATTTCATCAAATGCTTGTTAATGAATATTTTAAATTGGTAATAATTTTAAAGCAAACCTGAATTTTAACTTATTGGCATTTTCACTCTTTTATATATTTGAAGTTTTTTTTTGTTTTTTGTTTTTTGTTTTTTGTTTTTATTCTTGAGAGGGAGAGAGAGAATCCCAAGCAGGCTCTGCACTGTTAGCATGGAGCCTGACACAGGGCTCAAATTCACAAACTGTGAGATTATGACCTGAGCTGAAATCAGGAGTCAAATGCTTAAAGAACTGAGCCACCCAACCACTCCCCGTTATATGTTTTTAATTTAAATATGTATAGTAATATATTTGATCATTGGAATAGTTACCAGCATATTTCAGGCCCAAAACACTTACAGAGGCTTGATATCTTTACTATTTTGATTTCTAATAATTTGTCTTACAGTTTTCGTTTATACTTCTCACTATTATCTAAATGAAAACATTTATTCATTGGCATTATACTTTTATAAATACATGGGAATATATGGATAGAATATTAAGTAGAAATAACTTTCCTGAATAAAACTGTGACAGTATTTTCCATTAGTACTGTTTTCCCAAGAGAAACAATATCACCTATAAGCCTATAAAGTCAGAAATTCTGCCTTTGGTTTTAAAAATTTTGGGCAGCTTTTTAAAAATTTTTGAGGTTAAAATGTGTATAGATTTGTTTTTCTTTATTTTTGAGTAATTAACTATTATTAAGCACCTTGGCATTACTTTCCTGGCCTTTCAAAAAAGTACACACACAACTTTTGGTCACTTATACTAGATTACGTGTTTGTTTGCATAGTGAAATCTGATTTACAACTCATGGCATACATACATTTCTTTTGATTTTTGATTAAAACCTAAAACATCTATTTTGATTCAAGAGCATTTAATTATGCCATTTCTGGGCCACCTCCTATTCCAAAGTCATGTTCTGTTTTACGTGTTCAGTAGGTTCTTGTTAAATTTGCCAAATGAAGTTTAAGACAGTTACGCTATTTTTTTGTGGAGCGGTTTAAAAAAAGAAAACCTTAGAAAATCTTCCTCTGTTTACTCAAAGAATAAGATTATGACAAGTCTCATCCTCTTGACTTAACACCTTCACATATTTCAGTCTTTACTTCCACTATAACATAATAGAAATGTACAGCAATGTTTTCATAGAATACAAACAAGGGATACACCTTATTATATCGTTTCACAGATATCTAGCAAGGTAGCAAGTTAACTTATGTTCCCAGAAACTATACTCGAAACCATACCATTTGGGAGGTTGAAATTTATAATAAATGATAAAACTTTGGCTTTGTAATAACAAGTTATCAAGAATATATTGTCAGAAAAACTAAGGAGTTTAGGGAAAACGTTAGGCATGTTTCCTAAATCACTTTTTTTTTTCATAGTTAACTGAATTAGTATGGCTGTTGTTTCCAGTTACTTAGTAGACAAATTGTTGTATCTTGAATATTTGAAAGGTAATATTTCTGTGTTAAATATTTTTTTTACCTCACAAGTATTTATAAGAGAAAATGTCTAATGACAATGCAATTTGTCAGGAACTATTTGGGTAGTATGATCATAAACCTTTTGCTGTTGTTATTCCTTTTTTATTCTTTTTTTTTTTAACTTTTGTTTTTGGTCAAGAATAGGGAAAGAAAAATGACTCATTATTTCCATGATCTAAAGGTTTTACTGCAGCAGCTGAACAGCTCAGTTTTATTCAATGCTACATTAACTTTTCCATTAAGGGCACTGTTGTAAAGTATGGAGCCCTTAAGCATTATGAAGTTGCTGTCTGGTATTTGTTCATTGATATGGCTGCTATATTTGAATGTTGGAATCCTTCCAGAATGAAAGTCTTCATTACTTTTTAAGAATGTTGTTTCTTTCATCTTCAATTTAGTTAAATTTAACTTCACTGCTATGGATTAAATGTCTAAACATTTTTATAAATCTAATTTTTTTCCTCATTTAGAATTTCTGTCACATAAGCTATAATATGATTATGATGTTTGTGCTATTCACAAAATCCAGATTTGTATGTGACACATCCTACTTTAGGAAAAAGGCAAATACTTTGGTGTCACACATAGTCTTTAGTTCATCTTCTTTTCCTCTTTCTCATTCACTCTATAAATTATCCCAGTTGTCTAGAATTGTGCAAGATCCGCAGAATAGTCTCTAGGATGAAGCAGTCTTTGGGTGACACTGAGGATGGAAGAAACAGGATGTCCTCCCCGGAGATGCTTAGGCTGTTGAAGGGGAGAGTGGGATTTGGACTTGTAGAGCATTTAGGAAAAGGGGGGATGAAGTTGTGGACACAGGCGCTAATAGAGACTGCTGAAAAGTTATTGCAAGCCTGCTTAGGGTGGACAGTATGGTACCCCACTAAAAAGGCTGGGGAGCTCAAATATGGAGCAGTATGTCCAGCATTTCTTTCTAGCAGATTTTCAAGCCTCCTTCATCCTGATAAGAGGATAAATTCTATGATGATGACAAGGCTATGGCAATCAGATACCCCGTGTTTTCATGTTTATTTTAAGAGCTAAGAAAAGGGAAAAGCTGATAAGAACCAAGATTATGTTTTGAGATATTTTGTTTGTTGATGGGCTGTTTTGTAATATCTTATTTTATGTTATCTTATCAGATGTTTGTCTTTCTCTGACTTATTTCACTTAGCATAATACCCTCTAGTTCCATCTACTTGTTGCAAATGGCAAGATTTCATTCTTTTTGATTGCTGAGTAATATTCCATTGTATGTATGTACCACATCTTCTTTATCCATTCATCCAGTGATGGACATTTGGGCTCTTTCCATACTTTGGCTATTATTGATAGTGCTGCTATAAACATTGGGGTGCATGTGTCCCTTTGAAACACTCCCTTGGGTAAATACCTAGTAGTGCAATTGATGGGTCATAGGGTAGTTCTATGTTTAATTTTTTGAGGACCCTCCATACTGTTTTCCAGAGTGACTGCACCAGTTTGCATTCCAGTGCAGAAGGGTTCCTCTTTCCCTGCATCCTCGCCAACATCTGTTGTTGCCTGAGGTGTTAATTTTAGCCATTCTGACTGGTGTGAGGTGGTATCTCATTGTGATTTTGATTTGTATTTCCCTGATGATGAGTGATGTTGAGCATCTTTTCATGTGTCTGTTAGCCATCTGGAAGTCTTCATTCAAAAAGTGTCTTTTCATGTCTTTTGCCCATTTCTTCACTGGATTATTTGTTTTTTGGGTGTTGAGTTTGATAAGTTCTTTGTAGATTTTGGATACTAACCCTTTATCTGATATGTCATTTGCAAATATCTTCTCTCATTCCATCAGTTGTCTTTTAGTTTTGCTGATTGTTTCCTTTGCTGTGCAGAAGGCTTTTACCTTGATAAAGTCCCAATAGTTCATTTTTGGTTTTGTTTCCCTTTCCTCCGGAGACATGTCTAGTAAGAAGTTGCTACAGCTGAAGTCTAAGAGGTGGCTGCCTCTTTTCTCCTCTATGATTTTGATGGTTTCCTGTCTTACATTTAAGTCTTTTATCTGTTTTGAGTTTATTTTTGTGTGTGGTGTAAGAAAGTGGTCCAGGTTCATTCTTCTGCAGTCGCTGTCCAGTTTTCCCAGCACCATTTGCTGAAAAGACTGTCTTTTTTCCATTGGATATTCTTTCCTGCTTTGTCAAAGATTAGTTGGCCATACATTTGTATGTTCATTTCTGGGTTTTTTTCTTCTGTTCCACTGATCTGTGTGTCTGTTTTTGTGCTAGTACCATACTGTCTTGATGATTACAATTTGTAATACAGCTCAAAGTCGGGAATTGTGATGCCTCCAGCTTTGGTTTTCTTTTTCAGGATTGCTTTGGCTATTCAGGGTCTTTTCTGGTTCCACACAAATTTTAGGATTGTTTCTTCCAACTTTGTGAAGAATGCTGGTGTTATTTTGATAGGTATTGCATTGAATATGTGGGTTTATTTGGGTAGGATTGACATTTTAACAGTATTTGTTCCTCCAATCCATGAGCATGGAATGTTTATCCATTTTTTTGTGTCTTCCTCAATTTCTTTCATAAACTTTCTATAGTTTCCAGTGTATAGATTTTTCACCTCTTTGGTTAGGTTTATTCCTATGTATTTTATGGATTTTGGTGCAATTGTAAATGGGATTGATTCCCTGATTTCTCTTTCTGCTGCTTTATTTTTGGTGTATAGAAATACAACCTATTATGTTGATTTTATATCCTGTGACTTTCCTTAATTCATGTATCAGTTCAAATACAGACCAGTTTCCCTGATGAACATGCATGCAACAATTCTCAACAAGATACAAGCAAACTGGATCCAACAATACATTAAAAGAATTATTCACCACAATCAAATGGGATTTATTCCTGGGATGCAGGATGGGTTCAATATCTGCAAAGCAATCAATGTGATACATCATATTAATAAAAGGATAAGAACCATATGATCCTCTCAATAGATGCTGAGAAAGCATTTGACAAAATACAGCATCGTTTCTTGATAACAACCCTCAAGAAAGTAGGGATGGAAGGATCATACCTCAAGATCATAAAGGCCACGTATGAAAGGCCCACCGCTAATATCATCCTCAATGGAGAAAAACTGAGAGCTTTCCCCCTAAGGTCAGGAACATGACAGGAATTTCCACTCTTACCACTATTATTCAATATAGTGTTGGAAGTCCTAGCCTCAGCAATCAGACCACACACAATAATAAAAGGCACCTAAATTGGCAAGGAAGAAGTCAAAATTCACTCTCACAGGCAACATGATACTCAATGTGGAAAACCCAAAAGGTCCACCAAAAAACTGCTAGAACTGATCTATTCTCTATGGTTTTGATGGTTAATTTCACCCAATTCGAAATGTTTCCAAACTTTTACATCTGAAACACATAATCATCCACATAGTGCTACCTCTCATTCTATTGCCTTGTTAAAATTTACTTCTTTTAATAAATAAGCCTCTAGCTCAGATCCCAGTTGTCTTTACCTATCCATTCCAGATATTCAGCCATCGAGCTGTCTTTAAATTCTTTTCTTGGTTTGGTGCTTTACCATACCATATCATCTTGGAAGCCATCTGACTCCTGCCTTTACAGTAACTTCCCAATAAATTCTGAGACTTCCACCAGTAAGGCCCTGTCTTTAGTGGCCTCTGTCATGCTTGTCTTCCATTTATCCAACCAAAACAAATAAATAACCATAAACATACATACAGGTACACAGACTCATGCCCCACCAAAAACAAGAACACTGATTTGGATCTTTTCATTGAAATCCCTTATTATTCTGGTCTTTGTAAGCTTTTTACTAACCACTTTAAGAGAGTACCTGAGAGGAGAGAGTGTCATCCTATTGTAGTGTCTTTCCAAAAACCACCATAATTATTCTGATTTCAGGGTAGCTTTAAGATTAGAAGAACAAAATTAGAAGAACAAAATAATAACTTTGATAATGATACATCAGAATTTAATTGATATACCATTGAATCCTACTGTTTTGGGGAAAAAAGAAATTTAGATATACAAAGTGAGGAATGTGCTTATGTGTATATATATGTATGTGTGAATCTAAGAGTAGGCCTACACAAACTAAATTAAATCTATTTTTCTTTCATTCTACCTTGTATTTCAGAGGTCTGTGCTTCCAAAAGTTTCTCTGGCCCCATTGGCTGGCATGGCCTCTGAAAAACAAACCCCTAATAAAGTGTCTCTCCCTCATAGATAGGCCTAAATCTATCTTTCTAGTGGAAACTAAAAGATAGAAACAGGCTCATAACTCATAGGAATGGAAGTCTGTGGTCAAACTCAAGAAAATACAACTGGTCGCTGTAAACATATTTTGGAGGTTTCCTGGTATATTTAAACTATATCATGACATTGGCTGGCCATTTTAACATCCTCTGCTTTTTAAGTTAGCTTTGTCATTTCCCTTCATGTATTGGTAAACATTGCAAATAAAGTCAGCATTTGAAGGGTCTTGGGTAGATTTTACTTGGTAAGTAAATCAAATTGATAGATGTGAATTTCAGATAAGCAGCAAAATAGACCATAGATTTTCACAGAGTGAAAGAAGAAGGCAAACAGAAACAGTGATTTTTTTTTTTTACTTTAAAGTGTGATACATACAGAAAAGTGCATATATCATAATGAGACAGATCAATGAATTTTCAAAAACCGAAAAAACATCTATGCACATATCCTAGATTAAAAAAAAAAAAAAACCAGAACATTACCAAACCTTCTAAATTCTCTTCTAAGGCTTCTAAGCCCCACTTGTACTTCCCACCCACCTATCTACCAATAACCAGTGTCCTAAATTCTAAGATGATATATTTCTTTTGCCTACTTCTGTATTTATATGAACAAATCACATAGTATGAGCTCTTTTGTCTGGTACTTTTTACTCAATATAACATTTGTGAGATTCATCTATATTGTTGCTTATAGTTTTAGGTTGTTTATTCTCATTGCTATATACTAGTTCATTTTGTGAATATACTTTTGACTAGTATGAATAGTATTGCGGTGAATATTTTAATATGTATTTGTTTTTGTTATTTCTTTGATGAACAAGTAAATACATTTCTGTTAGGCATATAGCTAGGATTGGTTATTAAGGCATAGTAAAGCTTATGTTTAGCTTTATGGTGTAACAGTTGTCCAAAGTGCTCAGTTACTTGTTCTACATCTTCTCTAACACTTGGCATTTTCAGTCTTTTTCATTTTAGCCATTCAGTTCAAAGTTAAATATATTACATTGCTGTCTTAATCTGCATTTTCCTGATGACTAATGGAGTACCTTTTATAATGACCAGTAAAATTTTGCCTATCGATTTATGTCAAATCTCTGTATAAGTCTTTTGTCTATTATTCTATTGGGTGTCTTTTTATTCTTACTAATTTGTAAGACTTCATTAAATAATCTGGATCTGAGGCTGGATATATGTATTGTAGATACCGTCTCCCACTCTTGTGTGTTGCCTTTTGCTTTCCTATATCTTGGTCAAATTACCCATTTTTTCTTTTATGGTTAATGATTTCTGTTTCTTGTTTAAGATATCTTTGCCTTGGAGTGCATAGGTGGCACAGTCACTTGAGTGTCTGACTCTTGATTTCAGCTCAGGTTATGACCCTGGGATTGTAGGATCGAGTCCCTCATCAGGCTCCGTGCTAAGCATGGAGCCTGCTTGAGATTCTCTCTCTCTCTTCCTTAGCCCCTCCCCTCTGCTTCCACACTTTCCCTCTCTCTCTCTCTCTCTCTCTCTCTCTCTCTCTCTCTTTCTCTCTCTCTCTCTCTGTCTACAATAAAAAAAAATAAAATAAAATAAAATAAAAAGATATCTTTGCCTACTCCAACATCACAGAGATATCCTCTTAGGTTTTCTTCTAAAAGTTTTATTGCTTTGCCTTTCATCTTCAGATTTGGAAACCATCTGGAATTGTGTATGGCAAGGGATAGAAGTCAAGATTAATGTTTAACCATATGGACATTCATTTGACTCAGCACTATTTGTTGAAAAGACCATGCTTTTCCCCTCACTGTACTAAGATGTCTTTTTCTGGGTCTGTCTTGGACCTTCTGGGCTTTTTCTTCAGTACTTGTGATCACTTTGCTATTCCTGCACCATCCCACACTGCCCTTATTACCATTGCCCTCTAAATAGGTCTTGATACCCAGAAATGCAAATCCTTCAGCTCTGTGGTTCTCACAGATTCTTGGTTACCCTTGGCCTTGACATTTCCATTGTAATTTTTTCAATCAGCTTTGCCAATTTCTGCAACAAAAAATATGTTGTAATTTTGATTAGGATTACATTTAATCTATAGAGCAAGTTGGAGAGAATTGACATCTTTAAATACTGAAATATAAACCATATCATGTGTATGATATATGACTATTTACATAGGTCTTTAACTTCTCTCAGTATAATTCCTGATTTTAGTGTGTAGGTGTTGTAAATCTTTCATAGGGTTTATTCTTACGTATTTGATGTTTTTGTGTAACTTCTGCAAATGTTGTTTTAAAAAGTTAACTGTGAGCTTGAGACTGAAATATACTGTTTCCTTGCATAGACCTTTATCTAGTAGCCTTGCCAAATTCACTTAATTATAATAACTTTTATATTTTTTAGACTTCCTATCACCTGCAAATACTAATAGTTTTACTTCTTTTTTTAATCTGTATACTGTTGGGGACATTGTTTTTCTTACTTAACTCTAATGACCAAGCCCCCTGATACAATGTTGAATTGAAATGTAATAGCACTTGTCTTGTTACTAATGGAAAGGGGAGAGTTTTAAATAATTTGCCATAATTGTGATATTTGCCAGAACATGGTTGGTTGGTTGGTTGTTTGGTTGATAGATATTCTTTATCAGGTAAAAACAAAGTTCATTTCCCTTCCCTTTCTATTTTGGTTTGTTAAAAGATTTTATCCTGAATAAATTTGTAATTTTGTCATATGTTTTTTATTCATCATAACAGTCATATGATTTTCCTCTTCTTCTACTGAAATAGTGATTCAGTTGACTAGTATTATAATATTAAGTTATCAAAGGGTGATTAATTGGAGTAGATAACAACTTTTCAGACTGAAAACTTCTCAAGAGTTCAAGTGCCTAACCTCTAGCAATGTGTTTGGCACATAGATTACTGTATTTATTAACTAACGGGTAGTTTAATTAATATGTTTGGGGGGATATGCCTTCTTCCATGCAAATTAATATGTATTAAACAACCATTCTGTGATAGGACACACAGCCAGCCATTGTGCTATGCACTGTGTAGAATACAAATAAATGTAAAAATTAATGTAGAAGTTAATCTCAGCATCAAGTAGCTATAGTCTAGTTTGTGAGATCATACCAAGTCTTAGATAATTATAATGTTAATATAAAGTAATATTTAGTTATATTTAAGTGAAGCATTGACTAGACTGTATGCTTTTAAAGAATAAATAATAAAGACTGTATGCTTTGTAAATGAATATTCAGACTTCTCAGTCCCAAGGAATAGCACAAGGCTGAAACAGCCAGGCTCGTCTCATTACATTAAATTATCCAGAATAAAGTATGAGAATGGTAGTAGTTAAAGATAAGACTGCAAAATAGAGTTCAAATTCAATCAAGGAAGATCTTGAATGCCCAGCTAAAGATTAGACCTGGTTGTGTAGGCAACTCAATTTTACAGATAAGGAAATAAGTCTTGAGAGGTCATGACCTGCCTTTGGTGATACTAAATCAGAACTGGGAGTGCATAAGGAAAAGAATGCAGTCTTCTTGATTCTTAGTGAAATTTTTCACCCAGTGCAAACAAGTTTATTTGGCTAATTATTAAAATGGTATTACTTTATATTCATAAAGATAGTTTGTTTCGTGTCTTTCTGTAATTCTTTTTGTATTCTTCTATGTCTAATTATATTTAATACCCAGTTATATAAGTAAATGGATGAGGAACGGGGGGAAAAAAAAACAATTATTCTTTAGCCATGACAGATATAATAGGCATTCATGTCATATGATACTGAATGTTAAAATGAGGTCACAGGGCACCAGAGAAAAGGAAACAAGCAATATAGTACCTCAGGGTGATGAATGTGAGGGGAAACATCTTATATACGGCACTAGCCAGGATATTTATCATTTACTGCTGAAACTCTGATGACATGATAACAAGGTTTTCCTATAGTAGTCACGGTACCAGAATCCCATAGAATTTCTTCATGATGGCTTCTTTATCCCATTAGCTCAGTACTTTCTTAAATAAGAAGCAAATGGCCACAGGATTCCCTGGGAAGGATGAAAATGCCACTACCTACTCCTTCTTTGGTATTATTACCTTCACTATCTTCATATTCAGAACGGATCATTTAATTCTACTCTATTTAACATATATTTAAGTACCACAGGGTTGGCCTTTACTTTACAGTCAAAAGTACAGGAAACATAAAAGAAGAAACAAGTGCTAAGTGGATCTGGAGTTAACACTCTATTGTTATTTCTGAGTAGTGTAATGCCTCTTGGGTAGTAAATTATATATTTCAGGAAACACTAATGCACGTGAAAATGATCAATAGATAATTATGAAATAAATGAATTAATGATGAAAATAATTGAATTGTTACTACTATTCCCACATAAGCCTGGAAGTAAGGAAGGCATGAGTCCTTTCTCATTCACTCTCCTTTTATCATAACTTTGTAATAGGTTTACATTTCCAAAAAGTGTTACAGTTATTTATAATATTATTCACATTAATAATAATAAAAATACCTAATTTTTGTAACATGAACCAAAAATTCTTGAGCTAAGTTGAACAAAAATGAAAATGCTTATGGCAACAAAGAACACATCAGTTGGGTTTAGCCCCTGGTTTAGACTTTTATGGGCTATATTTCAAGTTTGAAGTTTTACTAGAAACAAATGAGTGATCAGTCTGGTATTAGCCGCGCCACCTTTATCACAGGATTCCCTCATGCCATCTGCTTTTATATAACGTGTGGACCAGCAGATACAGATTCATAATAGAGTTACTTTGCCCTCTGCCCTTAAATTCATCCTGGCGGGATGGAGAGAGAGAGAGAGAGAGAGAGAGAGAGAGAGAGAGAGAGAGATCGATCATTGATACATAGTGATCATGCATACCAATACCAATAGTACCTTAGAGATTTGCGTAAATTTGAGTTTAAAAGAATTCAGTGGAAGAGAAATTAAATACAGGCTTTAGAAGAGATAAGTACAGCATTCATCAGAATTGCCCACCTAGGAAGGCTTCCTGAATCAGGGGTCCTTAAAAGGAGGGAGGTTTGATGACTGGCAGAACGTTTAAGAGCAATCACAGTTGAAAATAGAAAAAAAAAATTATTGTCTAAAGTCAGAAATTAAAATAATGTCAATCAGGAGCAAATTATACTTAATCAGTGTATATAAACTATAAATAGCTGGACCCCTGGCTGGTGTCAGACTCTTGATTTGGGCTCAAGTTGTGATCTCATGGTCATGAGATCAAGCCCCCGTCGGGCTCTGCACTGAGCCCTGCTTGGGATTTTCTCTCTCTCTCTCTCTCTCTCTCTCTCTCTCTCTCTCCCCCTCTCTGACCCTCCCCCACTCTCATTCTTATACTCTCTTTCTCAAAAAAAAATTAATAAACTACAGATAGCATTAGTTAAGGGGAATTAGGAAATAGAATAAAAATTCTTCTTAAAGCTCAAGTAAAAAAGGTGAGTCTGCTTCAGAACACATGGTCCACATGGTCAGGGAAATTGTCAAAGTGTGTGGTTAGAAAGATGCCTTAATTTTTTTTTTAAGTTTGTTTATTTTGAGAGGGAGAGAGAGAGAGAGAGAGCGCGCGCGCATGGGACTAGCAGAAAGAGAAGGAGAGAATCCCAAACAGGCTCCACACTGTCAGCACAGAGCCCAACACAAGACTCGAATTCACGAACCGTGAGATCATGACCTGAGCCGAAATCAAGAGTCAGATGCTCAACCAACTGAGCCACTCAAGTGTCCCAGAAAGAATGCCTTTAAGTGAGCTTGTAGTCTGACTGGAAGAAGGACAGGAAGAGACCACTGAGAGCCACTGTGAGGAGCAGGTCAGGACATGGCCAGGAGAAGTGACTAGTCCTAGTGCAGACATTCTCCTGGCCTAGGGACAACAGTCAGTAAACGGGTTGTATTTTACATAGCTCTGTTGCTCAAAAAAACATGGGACAAGATAGTAAAGATACAGAAGTTGGGAGGGGCACCTGGGTGGCTCAGTCAGTTAGGCGTCTGACTTTGACTCAGGTCATGATCTCACGGTCCGTGAGTTCGAGCCCCACATCAGGCTCTGTGCTGACCTCTTGCTCAGAGCCTGGAGCCTGCTTCAGATTCTGTGTCTCCTTCTTTCTCTGCCCTCCCCCGTTCACGCTTTGTCTCACTCTGTTTCTCAAAAATAAATAAATGTAAAAAAAATTTTTTTTAAAAGTTGGAAAACAGAAAATAAAATTATTCATAAAATTGACCTTGTTGACAAGAATAATGTTGATAAAATTTCTATCAGTATTTTAAAAGAAGAAAAGAGAAAAGAATTTCAGGAAATGGTGCATATTTGTGTGTATATGTTTAAACACTTTTGTATGTTGTAGATAAATGGATATTTTCCTCCATGTTTGGGATAGTGATGAAGGAGCCAGTCAGATAAGTATTGGGCTATCCTGTAATGGGCTGGTCATATGAGAGACCCATCTGGAAAGATAAATCGAGCAAAAGGCCCAGGTGGTTTTTAGAACTAATATAAAGATTGAAGAGAAAAGAGATTCTAATATCCAAGCCCTGCAAATACACTGATTGGGAAGGCTTGAGTGACTAACTGACTATAAGACACCAAAGACAGGGTCAGCAAATAAAAAGAAAACCAATGAGCATTATGAGTATCAATTTTAAATGTTGATGTTAGGCTAATACCTTGTTAATGAATCATTTGTCATGTTCTAAAGATTATTTAATTATCCTAAACTTTTATTAACTAAATAGATTTTTTTTCTACCTTTAGTAGAAATTACTAAGGAGCAAATTACATCTCTTAAACATTAGTAGAATCCTTGACATATGTAAAGGTAGTACATGTCCAAAAGTGCCTGATATATAATCAAGAGAAATAACTTAATCACCCAGTAGCTTAAAGCCTATTTTTTCTCGAGGCTCTCTTAACTTATGCTTCTTTACAGACCAGAGTATGTTAGCATCTACAACCTAGAATTGTAAAATGATTTTTAAGAGTTCATACTCATTTTCAGTTGTGCCCATTATGCAAATGGACTACCTTTTCTAGAGAGATAAGAGTGTACTATTGTGCCATTCCCAAAGTTAATTTTGAACCCACTTGAAGATCACCAAACGGAATTTGGATGAAGATTTTATCTACTTTTTCTTGTACCCTTCTCTTTCAAAAATGTACTCCCTCCACTGTTCGCTCAAATATCTTATGTTTGAAACTCTGCATTGACGATACACATTTTCTTCTTCTAGCGTTATTTTTGTTCTTCACGTAAACCTTTTTGAGTCTTAACTGTTTGAAAAATTTTAGCAAGTTCTACAGTTTTATTAGACTTGGGTAAATTGAGATTGGCTTGAGTGTATTCCATATATTGTCCACAAAGTACTTCGTTTTGATTATTTACAATGTAAATTTTAAATAGTTTTTTTAACTTTATAATTTCATAATACCTGATTTTTTTTGTTTTGCTTTTCTTTTATTTTAACCATTTTACGTCTGCCTAGTTAAAGAATACAAACCATATGTTCTGGGTTTACACCTTGAGGAAATTAGTATTTTCTTTTACTTAACATGTTAGTTGGAAATGTTTTATCTGTGATATGTGCTTAATACGATAAAATACCTTTTGATATTACCTGTTTCATTTTGAATGGGTAGGGACTGAATCCATTTATCTGGCTTTGTACAACTTAACCATAATGCCATGCACATACAGAAAGGGAATCTTAATAAATAACAGTTAACATGTATGATTTACATCACTTCCCCATCCTTTCCGTTTTCTCATAATTTTCTTTAGAGATCAGTAGTAAATGTGATAGTATTTCATGTATAAAATAATTACTTTAATGTGAAAAAATTTTAATATAAATATATTTGCTAAATATGTATAGAAAATACATAATGTTTCTAAATGTAAAACATAAATATACTTACAAAATATATAACTTGAATGCTTTCATTTTGGAAAATTATTTAAAGGCAAAATTATCCCATAGTAGTAACTCCCTCTGCTCATGTCCTCTAGATTCTTAATATCACTTTGAAATAAAATACTAATAATATGACAATAAATACGTACACTTTGTTTGCAACGTGTATTGATTTTTACTTTTTCTACTTTGAATCTTCCAGAGCATGAAGGATGACTTTGGGCAAAATTCCTGTTTTTAAAATTAGCAGGATTTTCATCTATATAGTTTGAGTTCAGAAATATTTAAGTCCTCTGTGCCCCCTAAATATTGCGATCACCCAGTCTGAAATTCTTTTGAAATGTCTTCTGTCATTCTCTGCTGTCATTTTTAGCTATTGATTAGCAAATAAAAATGGGGCGCCTGGGTGGCGCAGTCGGTTAAGCGTCCGACTTCAGCCAGGTCACGATCTCGTGGTCCGTGAGTTCGAGCCCCGCGTCGGGCTCTGGGCTGATGGCTCAGAGCCTGGAGCCTGTTTCCGATTCTGTGTCTCCCTCTCTCTCTGCCCCTCCCCCGTTCATGCTCTGTCTCTCTCTGTCCCAAAAATAAATAAAAAAAAAAAAAAACGTTGATTAGCAAATAAAAGCATTTTACATATTAAATAACAATTCACTCTATAAATTTCTGTCTCTACTTAAATGCAAATATTTAGAGTAACTTAAAATAGAATAACTCCAGGACAATCTGTGAAAGTAGATCCAAATAACTGAGAAACCCAGGAGGTAATGCTGGACTAGTTAAAATTGAGAACAAAGTGAAAAGTAATAGATATTTCCTACAGTATAAAAAAGTTTAACTCAATTTCTTAATTAACTAGACTAAACCGTTCTTGATAACAATGCCTAACCAATAAGACAAGTAAACCCGTATTTCATTTGATCATTTTATTTCCTAAACCTTTGTTTAAAAATAGATTGAGCTTTCTTTATGATTGTTGATAAATGTGCCTGTACTAAGCTTATAGCAGAAGATCAATGTTTTAAAAATTGAAACAGTATAGGTTTGTATTGATTAATGTGGCTAAATCAAAACGAGAGGTTTTGTAACGGCTTTCTTAGACAGGCTACTCCCCAGTAATGGCAACCTATCAATTTTAGCTTTCTACTGATAAATCAACTTGAAAATTGGATGTCAAAATTTTTTTCACTGAAGGAGTGATTTTTCCATGCCCTTTAACCTTTTCTGATATATTAGATTGGTTTATAAGACTAAGCTCTATCTCACAAAAAGCAGTTGTCAAATTGACACTTGGATAGATTTTCAAATGACTATTACACCTATTTTTATCCATGTATATAAAATAAATGTATGTACAATTATCTATGATTCACCTCTGTAACTGCAAGTATTGTTTATCTTGAGAAAAATTCAGTTGCATGTTATAAAATTGTGGATTGTTCTGGTTATGGATTTAGAAGTTCAAAGGTCAGAGCCTCAACTAGAAAATTAGGAAACATGCTTCCAGAAGTACTTAGGTTTTCGCTGAGTAGAGACACTGATTGTTTTTACCTTATGAAATGATTTTTTTTCTTTTCTTTTTTTTCTCCTTCAAAAATACCAATGGGTTAATTAAAAGCAGTTCTCCAGTGTTATTATATGGTCAGTAGTAACTTGGTATGTTTTAGTAACAAAAAACAAACACAAAACCTGACAACACTTTATTTCCAAGAAACCAGTATTGAGGACTTGAAATAACACTGAGAAAGATTTGATTAACAGCACCGAAGAACAGGCTTAATTTGGATTTAATGGGGTAGACTTCAGTGACAATCTACAGTGCCATACCTTCATGCCTATATAGCCGAGTTTAAGTTAGCCTGAGAAGGTATTGATTGTGAAGTTTCTGTTGTATAATTACTTTTTGCTAAGGGGGGAAAAAAAAACATGGTGTATTGATCTAGATGGGAGCATTTGAGTAGCAGTTTCCCTTGGCTAACAGTGAGTGTCATCTTTCAGCCATGATAAATTGTAACATTCTGGCTCAGCATAATTGCTTTGTGGTGAAATGAACCTCCTATACCCTTCTCCTTTTCCCATCAAGGAGATATAGTAATCATCTTTATCTCGAAGCCATGATTTACTGAACTAATCATCCTCTTAATAGAGGAAAATCTTTCCCCCAGAGTATGTCCAGTTTTTGCTAACTGAAACAAATGCATTATGAAACAACGGAATTTTTTTTTTAATTTCAGAATCCACAAGTATGCATCTTTTTGATCAACTGTCAGTTATTCCTGACCAACCTTTTATCCATCTCTCCTTTCCCAGCCTATTAAGTAGGCTTTGATCTTCCATTGAATGCAAATTTGAATGTAAAAAATGTAATTTGAATGTAAAAAAGAAATGATAGAAATTGGCGGAATCTTCTGCCCTTTATCTTGACAATAGGTGGAATCCATAAATTAAAGTTCAGGGTTTTTTTTGAAATTTACTACATTTGGCAAATATAAAAGTTTACTTTATTTAGTTAAAACGTATTTTAGAAAACTTTTCTCTGGGTATAACAATTTTTTTTTTTACAATTTTAAGTATTAAGCATTTCTGTTTTTTAGATTTTTTTCCTGTGATGCTGATCTCCATTAAAAGGCAAATAAGATGCCTTGAATGTGAAAACCATACATTTCTTACCAATTCTGGCAAACTGAGATAATTTGTATTAGTTGTTAGCTTTTTGTTTAATGTGTTATCAATTTTTCATTAAGCCCATGTTATATTTTGCTGAAAATAGATCTGTGAATACTTGCCAGTGCTTTAATATTGCCCCTGGGTAATGACTTTTAGTTAAGTAATGTTATTTAAAGAATATCTGGCAGTCATTTTAGATCATTTTAAGACTGCTGTGCAGGGTTTGGATAAAGGTCATTTTCAATGATTGTGCTTAGTTAAATAAATGTGAAAGGTTTCACAAAGGGGATCTTGCTTTTCAGTGTGCTGTCATAAATTTCCTCTTAGCACATCTGGGAATACCAAGTAAAATGTAGTTGTTTCTGCCTTGAAGGCAGTATATTTTGTATTTTCCTTCTCTTTGTTTATTTTCTCCCCATAATTCTGTTTATTCCCACAACTGAGCACAAAGGTTTCATTTTATCATAAATTGTATTCACCACTTTTGACAGTTTGTGGAAACCCTTGTATGTATTTCTCCAAACGTTTAGAAAGAGTAGTTTTTTTGCTAAAAAGTCTTAATAAGTATTACTTTTTTTTTTTTTTTTTTAAACAATCCCCCTCTAATGTAACCCTGGTTCACAGTTTGCTCCCACTCTGGCCACAGCTGGCCTCTTGCTGTTCACAGCTGAAAAGTGAAATCAATGCTTGGTCTAACAAAATGCAGATGAAAGCCATTCTGATCATATATAGTCATTTCCCGTAACTTTATCAGCCTTCAGTTACTTATGTGATCTCTGGAAATCATTGTTTATTCAAGTAAACACAGCCCCAACTTCTGTGTTGAGATGTGCTGTCTTCTAGGAAAATAATACTTCCTTAAAGCCATAAGCATTGTGAATAGCTCATCATTATAGTTTTCTAAAACAGCTATTCCTTTTGTTCCCCTGCAGGAAATATTACAAATCTAATCAAATCATTTATCACTTGAATTCTGGAAATTTAAACTCTGAGCAAAGATGTCTCTTTGTTCTTAATGTTAACACAATCTAAAATTCTGAAACAGAAAATACTAAAATACCTCAATCCAAATTAGAATTGATCTAGTATTTTCTTGAATATTTATTTGAACAAGATTGGATGGAAAGCTGTATTGTAGCTGAATGCTTCAAAGGTCACAGAACTACAATGAGTTTGATGGAAAACAGCCTTTCTCCTTCCTATTTTAAATGGTTCCTACTTTGATTACAAGCATTTATTATAATTATCAAGAGATTAGGCTGTTGTTATAGAATCCTTGTAATGGAACCATTTAGAAGGAATATAATGGCAGTTTATTGGATTCTGCAAAAGAAAAGAGCACAGATAAAGTGGTCCTTTTTTGTAAATGGTTCAACTGCTAGCTAAGTATACTAATTTTATTATTCTATCTCAGTTCATTTGCTTCAGTAGTTTATGTGACTAAGGATATAGTTTTTTCTAACAAATAACCTGCCCTTTAGTCTTTTCTATGATTTATTTTTTTGTAGGGCTTCTGTATATATTCGTTGTGTGTGTTTTCTGAAGGCAGAAGGTCCACAAACAAGGAGCACTCAGTACTCTGATTCATCGTCTTTGTTCTAGAATTTACATTTGTACCATTATCTTTCCTGATAAGACTTTTTGTTATTATATTTTTATTTTTAAAACTTATTGGGGTATAGGATGAGTCCATTCATTTGTCAAGTCTAATTCATGTGTACTTATTCTTCTAGCTTAAGTGAAACGGGCCCAATGAAATAAATTCCCAGGAAGTTGACCAACGTCAGATCTATTCAGTGCTAATATCTTTTCTATCAAAATCATTACGTTTAGCACTCAGGTTAGATATGTGCTGGGTCTTTTGTAATTCCTCAAAAACAAAGATATGGACGTTAACAATACTCTTTCTTTTGAGACTTAACTTATTTGAGGCCACACACAAGAAAATGCAAGATATAGTATTTTAAGAACTACTAAATTCAGTGAAGTGAATTTTCCTTTTTTCCCCCAGTCTAGCAACTAGTGAATCTGCGATGTTTGCTAAACTACTAGAGTAAACAAATAATTAGGGAATCCATGCCCACAGAAAAAAGGAATTAAGGCATTAAATATTACCTGTCCTGTCAGAGGGGCAGGCGGGGGCGGGGGGGGGGGGGCTGTTGGAGGGGGTGGGTCACAGGCTGAAGTTCAGGAAGAATGGTTCTTGTGAAGCAAGGGTCTGGGGTGGGGGATGGTAATGCTGTTTTACAGATTATAAACTTCCTGAAAACCAAGATCACCTAGTAAGTACCTTGTGCTGATAGGTATCTTGGGCGTAGTAGGTCCTTAAGGATTTTTTTAGAAAGCTGTTTTTTTGAATCAGAGTAGCAAAGGAAGCACCATTTTAAATCATAGATTATATATATATATATATATATATATATATATATATATATATGAAGAGTGTCAGATCGTATTATCTCTACTCCTGCATATTTTGTGGTATCAGTGTTCATACTGTTATTTTGTTGATGTTGTTGATATAAGTGCCTAATTGAGTAGGAGCAGTGATTTTATTCCTACAACTTACCTGAAGTTTTTTTTTTTTTTTACCTGAAGTCTTAAATCACTTTTCATATACCATAAGAAAGCTTTACGTGTAATTCAAATGTTTCTAGAGATAATAGAACACCCTTTCACAATGTGCTTTGTAAGTGTAAGGGTGTACCTAACCTTCTTTTCTTCATAAATGAGTTTCATATATGTTGTACATATCAGGGAATGTGAAATTGCAGTTATGCCAGTTAACATAGATGTGAAGAGAGTGATATAAAAAGGAGAAACATAATTTAGAAAGGCTCTGAATAATGAGGAGAGTTAAAACATGCACAAAATCACTATACGTTCTCCAGATCTACACTGCTATGTTATTTAATTCCATATTAATTTAATACTAAGCTTTGCTTGAAATAATATAATATGTGTATATATTTGAATTGTGGAAATGTGGAACATGAAGAAATTTCAAAGGGGAAATTTCTGTTCTCATCATAGTTCCTGTAAGAACTACACCTAAAACGTTCAAAAAAGTGAAATCAGAAACTTTGCACATGTGGGTCAAAGACTATCTCTGTCATAGCTTGTCAGACTAGGTCATCAGGAAGTTGTTTCTTAATTCTTACTATATCTTCAAACATGATTATGTATGTTAGTTTTGTAAATTAATTTTTATATGTGAATTTAGTTTTTCCTCAGATATCAAGCATATAATGCTGCTTTCATTAGTATGACTGTAGTCATAGTTAGTACTAGAATCTGTATACAGGAGAGATTTAAGAATGATAGCAGGTAGGAGGCATCACAAGCACACTGTTCCTCTGCGATGTTATAGGACAAATCAAAAAAATAAACTTTTCCACAAGTGCCATTCATATTTTATATGCAATATGTTTTATCAGTGTTATCTAGAGGAACCTGAAGAGGCTAATAAGATTATGATCTCATCATTTTTGAAAATGAAAGCAAAAAAAGTTTAAGCTTACCTGCTAGGATTGTAGTATGGCAACTGAGTAATATTATTGGAAAATAAAATAATGAAATTTTGTGTTCACTTAGCATTTGTGCCAAATGTGAATACAAGTTTCACTTCTAGGATTTGTTACCGATCGAATCGTCTTAAAGCTCTGAAAACCATAAATTTTTTCATATGTCTTTGTCATATTGGGTGACAGAACTAAATTTAAACCAATATGTGGCTATTTGTTGTTATCCCATTTAGTATAAATATTTGTGCATTTCTTTGCAGAAATATTAATTTATTTGATTGGAGAGTAGTAACTCACACACTACTAGGAGTGATCCATAATATAAAGAGCTGCACCATACTATTTTTCTAACATATGAAAAATTATGGTTTGTAAAACATATTCAATCCCAAGGGTTTTAGATAAGAAGCATACTAACAATAAAAATAGCAGATCAAAGTTGCCATGAGACCTGGAGAGATCTGAAGGTAAGTAAGAAAGTCAGGTATTTAGAAACCTGGAATTTTCTTTACCCTACATAATTTCATAGTAAGAATGGTAATCTTGCCTAGAACCAAAGGTATTTTGAGACACACAATTAAAAACTCAGTAGAGTCAGCAGTATTCAAAAGAGATCCAAATAGGGTACATTGTGATTGTTAATGACCTTTTAGGTCACAGATGAACATTCCATTAATTGTTTCCTGATATATTGGTTGACTCTCCAGAGCTAGTACTTCTAGCTAGCTGGGACTTTGGCTAAGTCCAAATTCAGTAATTATAATCCACATTCTTTCTGAGAAGCTATTTCTTTACAACCTCCCTAAACTAGCCCTACCACTGTGACTGGTTTCAAATTGTACTTAATCAGTGTAAGTTGTCCAGTTATCCTAAAGTTGAAGGCTAGCGACTGCAACAGATGACAACCCAATGCAGTACCTTAGAGAGTTAAACTGAAGCAGTAGTAGAAGCTTCCTCTTAAAACATATTCTTTAGCACATTAAAAAAAAAAAAGATTTTGAAAATTCTACTGATAGCCTCCTAAACTTGAAATTGAAGACTTCCCCTGGATTTCACTTTCATCCTATCTGAAATGACTATAAATGCAGTGCTCTAAAATTAGTAATTATATATTATATATCATAGAATAAGTAATAAATGATAGCAAGTTCATTATCAAATTTTTCAAAGAACTTTTTATATTTGTTTATTATCTTTGAGAGAGAGAGAGAGAGAGAGAGAGAGCAGGGGAGGAGCAGAAAGAGAAGGAGACAGAAAGAATCCCAAGCATGCCCCCTGCACTGTCAGCATGGAGCCAGGAGGGGGGTGGGGGGAGCTTGAACTCACGAACCAGGAGATCTTGATCTGAGCTGAAATCAAGATTCAGACACTTAAGCGACAGAACCACCAGGCATCCATCAAATTTTTTAAAAAATATTTAATTTTAGGTGGGTGATGGGTATTGAGGAGGGCACCTTTTGGGATGAGCACTGGGTGTTGTATGGAAACCAATTTGACAATAAACTTCATATATTGAAAAAATAAAAAAACAAAAAACAAAAATAAAGAACAACTTTAAAATAAAGCTCAATGTAAGATGAGCTCACCAAAATAATTAGCATCTAAATTTATTATTTTAAATGCCTTTGTTAAAAAAAATTAATTTTGAGAGACAGAAAACATGCATGCTCAGGGGAGGGGACAGAGAGAAGAGAACTGTCAGGACAGTGCCTGACACTGGGCTCCATCCCACACCCGGAAGATCTGAAATCAAGTGTCCAAGGGTTAACTGACTGAGCCACCCAGGCTCCCCTTCATTATCAAACTTTTAATTAAAATCCTTTGGTATGGATTTTTCTTTGAAGTTTGTTTGGTAAAAGTCAAAGCATCATTGAAACATTCATTTGTTTTCGAAAAATTTCTGGTTATTCTATTTAGGTAATTTAAATTTAGAGGACTTTTTAAGCAAATCTTCTAAATGTAGGGAAATAGCACATCTTGCCCTTCTAAAAAGGAAAAGATTATTCATTGAATTTGTGTATAAGTCTGTATAAAGCCAAGGAGTGGAAAATTGAATCCAAAAAAAACGTTCTAATTATTTGCTATCTTGCTCCCTCTCACTGATGGATTGGTCTATCTCCACCATAACTTCAGTGGAACACTAAACAGATCTGAAATCACCGCTTTTAGGAACAGAAACTTCTATGTTTCTTTATCTTTGAAGAAAACGATTGTCTCTTCAAGATAAAAGGCAGATGTAATTCTCCTCTTCTTTCCCTCCTTTTCTCTCTCTCTTTCCTTTTTTATACTCTTACAGTAGAGTATATTTATGATCATTGATGAAAATTTATGTCACAATAAAGGTGTAATATTATAAAACCTTGAGATTTTATTTAGTTATAAAGATTTTCCAAATCAAATGAAGTGATTCAATACCAGTTTACCAACAAATTCAGAGAATTAATATAAACTTATTTTTCTTGCTATAGAAGCAAGAAAGAACTCCAATTACCAAAGCTCATTGTGAAATTGGACATTTTTTGTGCTAATTATTCTAGATACTGATATCTCCTCCACATGACATATGCATACACACACACAGAACAAAAACTCAGTTCTTGGGAGATTTGCAAATCTGTGCTAGACTCCAGGCTAGCTAGTTTAACAAATTCTCTGCCAGATAATAATCTGTGATTTCTGCTCTCACCTTTATTATTTTCTTTTTTCTACTTGTGTAGGTTTACTTTGCTCTTAGTTTTCTAGTTTTTTTTTTTTTGAGATGCAAACGTAGGTTATTGATGTTCTAATGTATCTTTTCTTTCTTTTCTAATGTAAGTATTTAAAGCTATAAATTTCTTTCAATGATTGCATTAGCAGGATCTCACATTCCTTTTACTTTCATCATCATCAAGTTTGAAATCTCTTCTTTATTTCTTTAATAATGTATGTTATTAAGTGTGTGGATTAATTTACAAATATTTGGGGTGTTCATAGATCTTACTATCATTCCATTGTAGTCAAAGGACATAGTCTGTATAATTTGTTATTTTAAATGTAAAGGTTGCTTTATGACCATTTACATATGGCATATTTTGGTAGATATAACATGTGCATTTGGAAATAGTGTGCATTCTTTAGTCATTGAGCATAATGTTCTATAAACTTAAACTAGGTCAAAGTGGTTGATAATATGGTTCAGATGGTCTATATGTCTTTGGTGATTTTTTTTTTGTCTACTCATTCTATCTACTGAAAGAGAGGTATTAAAATTTCCTGACATTATTATGGGATTATCTATTTCTCCCTTTAATTCTGTCAATTTTGCTTCACATACAGGCAAACCTCATTGTATTGTGCTCTGCTTGATTGTGTTTCATAGATACTGCGTTGTTTACAAATTGCAGGTTTATGGAAACCCTGAACCCGGCAAGTCCGTTGGCACCATTTTTCCAACATTTGCTCACTTTGTGCCTCTGTGTCACATTTTGGTAATTCTCACAATATTTCAAGATTTTTCATTATTATATTTTTATAGTTATCTGTGACCAATGATTATGACTCACTCAAAACTCAAATGATGGTTAGCATTTTTGAGCAATAATATACCTTTTAATTAAGGTATGTACATATTCTTAAGCATAATGCTATTGCACACTACATAAACTACAGTATAATGTAAACAGAATTTATATTCGCTGGGAAACCAAAAAATTCATTTGACTCACTTTATTGCAATACTCACTTTACTGAAGTAATATGCAACTAAACCCATAGTGATTCTGAGGTATGCCTATATTTTGAGGTTCTGATACTAGCTAACTATGTGTGAATATTATGTATTCTTGACGAATTGACCCCTTTACCAAGATTAAATATCCCTCTCTACTGCAGGTAATATTCCTTGTTGTAAATTTTTTTTCAGTTTTTTTTTTTTTAATTTTTTTTTTCAACGTTTATTTTTGGGACAGAGAGAGACAGAGCATGAACGGGGGAGGGGCAGAGAGAGAGGGAGACACAGAATCGGAAACAGGCTCCAGGCTCCTAGCCATCAGCCCAGAGCCTGACGCAGGGCTCAAACTCACGGACCGCGAGATCGCGACCTGGCTGAAGTCGGACGCTTAACCGACTGCACCACCCAGGCGCCCCTCAGTTTTTTTTTTTTGAGAGAGAGACAGAGAGTGTGAGCAGGGGAAGGGCAGAGAGAGAATGAGAGTCTCAAGTAGGCTCTACACTGTCAGCACAGAGCCCAATATGGGGCTTGAACTCACAAACCATGAGATCATGACCTGAGCCAAAACCAAGAGTCAGAAGCTTAACCGACTGAGCCACCCAGGTGCCACCCCTTGTTTTAAAGTATACTTTGCCCAATGATACTGTAGCCACTCCAGTTTCTTATACTTATTGTTGATAGATATAGCTAGAGAGAGAGAGAGAGAGAGAGAGAGAGAGAGAGAGAGAGAGAAAGATACAGATATAGATACAGATATAGATATAGATGATATAGCTTCTTTCTATTCATTTACTTTCAACCCAGCCATGTCTATATATTTTTGATGCATGTCTTGTATACTAGTACACTAGTTGGGTACTGCTTTTTAATCCATTTTTTCTCTGCCCTCCAGTTGGAATAGTCTATTAATAGTTAATGTAATTGTTGATATCGTTGGGTTTAGCTCTATAGTTTCAATGGTTGTTTTTCATATGTGTCCTCTGTTTTGATTTATTCCCCTTCTCTTCTTTTGGACTATTTGAATATTTTACATAATTTCATTTTAATTTATATATCATCTTTCTAGCTATACCTCTTTGCATTATATTTGTTTTAGTGGTTGGTCTGGGGATTATTTTATACATCTTAATTTTCAGTCTACACAGAATTAATTGTCTACCACTTTGCGTAAAATATAAAAACTTTGCAGCCATATATATCCATTTAGCCTCCCCACATCCCATCCAAAATACTTCGTGCTGTATTTCTTGTGTAAGGTATATTACACCTGCATACATTAGGAATCCCACAAAAGCATATTATAATTTTTACTTTAACATTATATATATGTTGTAGAAATTAAGGGAGAAAATAGTTATTATTATTATTTCTTCAATGTTTATTTATTTTTTGAGAGGGATAGAAAGACAGAGTGTAAGCCAGGGAGGGGCAGAGAGAGAGGGAGACACAGAATCTGAAGCAGGCTCCAGGCTCCGAGCTGTCAGCACAGAGACCAACACAGAGCTTGGACCCACGAACCCCGAAATCATGACCTGAGCCGAAGTCGGACATTCAACCGACTGAGCCACCCAGGCGCCCCGAGAAAATAGTTATTTATATAATCCAAACATTTACCATTTCTAGTGCCTTTCAGGCATTACAGAATATTTGAGTTTCTGTCTAGTATTTTCTTTCAGACTGAAGAATTTTCCCTATCATAATGTCTGATAGTGCACATTCAATGTCAGTGAATTCTCATACTTTTCCTTTTGCTGAAAAGACGATTATTTTGTCTTTATTCTTAAAGTATATTTTTGCTGGATGTGGAATTCTGGGTTGATAGTATATTATTTTCCTTTCGATATTTTAAAGGTGTTTTTGCACTGTTTTCTGCCCTCTGTATTTTCCCCCATATGTAATTTGTTCTTTTCCTCCATCCACTTTCATCATTTTGTCTTTATCTTTAGTTTTCGGCAGTTTGACTATGATGTTCCCGGGTGTGGTTTTCTTTATCTTTATCCTCTCAGAGATCATTCACCTTCTTAAATCTGTGTACTTATTTCATTCTAAATGTGGGAAGTTGGAGGCCATTATTTCCTCAAATGTCTATTTTGGGGACTCTGATTGCATGTATAATAGACCTTCTGATACTGTGCTATGGGTAACTAAAGCTCTTAATTTTTTTCAATCATTTTCTGTCTTCAAGTTCACTAACTTTCTTTGTATTTCTATTCAGCTATTAAACTTATCCAGTGAATTTTTATTTCAGAATTTTACTTTTGCAATCTCAAATTTCCATTTGATTCTGTCTTACATTTCTATTGCTGAGATTTCATATCTTTCATTAATTATGATTATATTTTCCTTTACTTCATTATACTAAATACTTTTAAAGTCCTTGTCTAATAATTCCCACTCCTGAATTATCTTGTGGTTGACATCATTGATTGCCTTTTTCCTCCAATGGTTCATATTTTTCTGACTCCTTTTAGCTTTTATTTACCATATTCCAGAAACTGCAAATGTTATGTGATGGAGACTGGATTCTGATACATTCCTCCAAGGAGTGTCGATTCTTGTTTTAGCAGGCAGTTAACTAGGTTAGACACAAATTGTAAACTCCATCACACGTATAGTGAGTTGTGGCTCAGATTTTTCTTCAGATTGTTTTTGTCTGTCCTACTCAAGTATGGCTCAGGATCCAGCAAGAGACTTGAATAGAATTTAAACATAGAATTTGCCATTCCCCTTCTCAGGCACTCTTTTCTGTGGTTCCCACTTTACTCTTCAGCATCCCTGTTTACCTCAACCTCCTTCCCCTTGTTTCTCTTTCCAGAAGTAGGCTTTCTATCAGTTTTAGTCACTTTGCACCATTATCCTTACTGTAGTCGTCCTCAAGACAAACTCTCAAAAATGAATAATTGTCCCTGTGTTGATCACTTCCTCGAGTTTTAATTCCCCTCCAAAATCATACTGCTTTTGTTTACCCTCCGTAGCTCTCAGGTTGTTATTTCTGCTTTGCTTAGATTTTGTAGTGGTTATCTTTGGAATATTCAGTTTGTTAAGAGCTTACTCCCTAAACTAGAAGCAGAACTCCAGTTAGGAGTGATTTTTCATTTCTTTATTTTTCTCACCACTCCTCCAGGTACTCCAGTACCTCTTCCTCTGCCTCTGTATTATATCAGCTCATTCAGTTAGCCCTGTCTGTAAAATATATCTGTACTCTGACCTCCCCTTTCCAGTGCTGTCTACCACCATTGTCTCCATCTTGACTTCTCCAGTATCCTCCTAATATGCTTTTTAGCTTCCACATAACCTTAAGCCATTTTCCTCTCACACAGCAGCCAGAGTGAGATCAAGTAGAAATCAGATCTTGTTACTATTCCTTTCATAAAACCTTCAAGATCACAAATGATCTTGTCCCTGCCTGTTTTCATAACACATTTGATCCTGCTTTCTAAGCTTAAACCTCACTACCGTGCACTTTGTTATTCAGACATATCAAGTTCATTTCCAGTGCCTTCTCAGCTGGCTCTCTCAATTTTCTAGAACCTTTTACCATCGGGTGGCTGCTGGATTCTTTTCATCACTGAGATACCAACTCACATGTTACTTTTCTTTTCTCATAGAGGCTTTCCCTAAACACATTGCATATAATATATCCAGTCATTTTCTGTCCCATAGCTAACCTGTGTTTTCTATGTAATTCCAATCATTATCCAAAGTGAAGTTTTGTTACTTTATTTAGATACTTATTGACTGTTTCACTACATGAGAATGTAAACTCCATGAGGGCAGAGACCTTTTCACTCTTGATCATTGTTGAATCCCTAGTTCTAGAAGTAGTGCCTATTTTAGAATAGGCTCTAAGTATTTATTCACTGAATATTGAACCTGCAGGTTGGACTGGTTGGTATATGACTTCTGGAGCCTCCTTTCCATCTATGAAATCTGAGGTTATTACATATTTCATAGAACTGTTGTAAGGCATAAATGATATGTTTAGAGAATATAAACATATATCCCTGGGAGTCACACACACAAAAAAAGAGAGACATCTATTTTGCTTTATTTTTTTCAGAGCAAGAAAAATGATGTATTTTTAAAGGATTATAACACAACCTTCAGAAAGACTTTGAGGGGAAAGAACTTTAGAGTTCAGAATATTAAAGATAATCAAAAAACTTTATGCAGCCCTAGAGGCTGTGTGTAATCTGGCACAATCCTTCCTTCCTTCTCTTACCATTCAATCCATAGTAACCTTTCTTTTTCTGTATTTTACCATTTCTGGTCTGAATTTCTAGTCTAGAAGTTTCCCTGGGAATATTCAAGTGGAAATCAAACTATGGGATGATGAGGCAATCACAATTCTTGCTGACCCAAAATTACTTTATCTATTCACTCATTTATGGAACATTCCAATATAGGAAAAGAGGAAAAAAACAGCTAAGAAACCATTATTAGAGTTGGACACTTTTGGGATTACTCTTTTTCAGTGTGGCTGTATCTTTGGGTCAGCACCTCTCCTCTCCTTGTTCACCTGGTATATCCCTCTTTATCCTTTGAAGGCTTATTTCTACCATCATCTCTCCTTGATCTCTCCACCAGAGTTTGTAAGTCTCTGCTGCCTTTATTCAAGCATCAGTTCCACATTACATTGTAATTGTGTATATCTTTGTCCTCCTCATACAAAACTCTAAGCTTCTTAAGTAGAAAATACTCCTTACTAACCTTTGTTCCTTTGCTCCCAAACACGGTTACTAGAGCATAGTAGTCACTCAAAACAGGCACTGTAACAAGCACTATTTCTAAGCACCGGCTATGTAGCAGTGATCAAAACAGAAAAGGTCTTTGCCCTCTTGAGCAAGGGGGAAGTTGCATGAATGAGCTAACATAGCCACTGTCTCATAGTACATATTTTTAAAGGAGGAAACACCATATCACTGACAACATTCCAAAGTATGATCCAAGAGATGTAGGTGAGGGTTACTTGAGTCAACTATTACATGGTCATATGAGTTTGGGATGTTGATTTGGGATCTTGAGTTAAAGAAAATTACACAGTTTTGTTTAATGCAGACTTCCATTTATGCAAAAAACTCATCACTAGAGCCCCCCAAACATCTCAGTTAATTAGATCTTTCTATATAGGACAATATTGTAAAATATTTATTAACGGTCTCTGTCTCAAACTTGAGACAGTTATAAAAGAAAAGTTTCTTGGTATTTTGCAAAGAGTTACTGTCATCTTTAAATAATTGCTTTAGAGAGAATATGCTTTTCGGGAAATACAGAGGTCATTTATTATCAGCTAAATGGTACATTTTATCCTCATTATTTATATTTATATTCAAAAAAACTACTGTTAAAGATCAAATCAACTGATATGGATTGGTGAATTGTAAACTGTGTGCTGAGTTTTCTAATCATATTTTTATGTTGTGTTTTCAACATATAAGCTGCTCTTATGTAAATGAAGAAATATAAAATTGAGTAATACTGAGTAGCATC
This sequence comes from Lynx rufus, assembly GCF_022079265.1. Lineage (NCBI taxonomy): Eukaryota > Metazoa > Chordata > Mammalia > Carnivora > Felidae > Lynx > Lynx rufus. Next base: position 14,241,136 of record NW_025814823.1, read on the forward strand.
GATCCATCTGTAATTATAGGATGTGGGGATGTGGATATGTGTATAGCAAACCTTATTTCATAACATGTCCAAATTATTAAATTTACATGAACTATTTAAATTTTGAAAATTGAGTCAAAATAAATAAAAGTAAAATGTTACGCAAGAAAGTTATCCAAATTTGGATACCTGTCTACTCAGTCATTGGAGCTTGTGATTCTTGATCTTGGGATTGTGAATTTGAGCCCCATGTTGGGTGTAGAGATTATTTAAAAATAAAATCTTAGAAAAAGAAAGGAAACTTATCTAAAACAAGGAGTTTAAAGCTATTCCAAAAGTGAATAAGAAAACATTTCAATTATTCCACTTTAATAATAAATGTATTTATTTATTTTTAAAGGTTTTTTTTTCACTTATTTATTTTTTAAAGATTGCACATGCACGTGGGCAGGGAAGGAACAGAGGGAGAGGGACACAGAGGAATTTGACTCTGTGCTGACAGCAGAGAGCCCAATGTGGGGCTCAAACCACCCAGGTGTCCCATTAATAAATTTAAATATAATTGTAATAAATGAAGCATGAATATTGAGGTGAATATTTAAATACCCTTAACTTATATAGGCACATGAATTATGCTACCCCTTAGAAAAACATTGTATACCTGAACACTAAAAATGAATTCAAAATTAAGTGTTATATTTAAATACCAGTTTGAAAATAATTTAAAAATTATTCCTCTGTTGTGAATACAGTTTTTCAAAATATTATCTACATTAATGAGAATTAGATAAAATGTAATGAAAAGTTTGCCTTATGAGTACTTACCTAGTGGAGTGTGTGTGTGTGTGTGTGTGTGTGTGTGTGTGTGTTTTTGTCTATTATTATAAGACTCTCAGTGTGACAAATAAATATAAGGGAGGAGCGCCTGGGTGGCTCATTCAGCTAGGCATCCAACTCTTGGTTTGGGCTCAGGTCAGATCTCAAGGTTAATGGGTTCAAACCCTGTGTCAGGCTCCACATTATCAGGGCTTGGGATTCTCTCTCCCTCTCCTCCTCTCTCTGCCCCTCCCCAACACATGCTCTCTCTCTCTCTCTTAAAAAAAAAAAAATATATATATATGTATATATATATGTGTATATATACATCTATCAGATAAAATTGCTTTTAAAAATGGTTTTAGGGGCGCCTGAGTGGCTCAGTCGGTTGGGTGTCCAACTTCGGCTCAGGTCATGATCTCATAGTTCGGGGGTTCAAGCCCCACATCAAACTCCGTGCTCACAGCTCAGAGCCTGGAGCCTGCTTTCAGATTCTATGACTTCTCTCTCTCTGCTCCTACCCCACTCATACTTTGTCTCTCAAAAATAAATAAATAAAAATAAATAAATAAATAAATAAATAAATAAATGCTCTGTCTCTCCAAAATAAATATTTTTTTTTAATTTTAAAAATAAAATAAAAATGGTTTTATATTTTTAAGGATCAATATTTGTAGGAAAAAAATCAAAGTGAGGGGGGTATATGATTCGGTTGTTTTCTGAATGGACAAAATTAAGTGTCAACAAAGTTGAGAGCCTTTGTAAATAGAAAGTTAATTGTAAAACTAATAAGCATACTTTTTCAATCAGTTTTGAAAGTATATTGTCAGATAATTTTTTTTGAATGCTAACATTTTTCTTTGGTGGGCTCATAAATACCAGAAAGAATCAAATATAAATGCACCAGCTTGCATCTGATTACTGAAATAATTGTGTAGCCTAAAGCAAACTTCACGGAGGCAGACTAAATTGTCACCATGTTCTTAATTTACTATGTTATGTTTTCCTATTTGGGTTAGATATGTTACTGGCAAATCATTCCCTCCTACAAAGTGATGATAAGCTACTAAGAAAGTGGTATTTTTAGTGCCATTATCAGAAGTTTAATAACTGATCCCATTCCACTTAATGTGCACCAGTGGAAAAGCCTAGTAGACCATATATGGATGGTTCTGTTAAAATTCTTAAGCGTGTTTAGTAATTACTAGCTTTGCTCTACCTTTTAAGATTTGTCTCTGTCATAATTTGTTTTTAAAAGTTAAATCTAATTTTTATCACAAGACAACACCATGAGAGAAAAATCAAATTAACAAATATTATTACATACCTATTATTTGCAAACACTGCTCGAAATCTGTGGGGTTACAAAGCTGCATAAAACAAATATCTCGATCTCTTGTTTATAGTCTACTGAGAGAGTCAAGGTGTACGTGCATGAGGTACTAAATGAAAAGTTGAGATCCACCAAAATACAATAATTTGTTTAATTACCAAATTTACAAGCAAGGATATTTAGAAGAATGGCAGGTGACCAAAGTAAACATAGAAGCATAGCAAAGAATAATACACAACTAATTGCTAATTGGATAAGCATCGATATTTTAATGAGAGGAATAGCACAAGTTTGAAGGACAGTGTGAAGAGAATAGAGATTCTAAATGTGGTAGGGGTGATGAAATTGGAAAGAGGTTCACTCTGTGACCCTGCCAAGGAGGATAAAAGAATTTACTTCTGTATGTATGTCACCTCAATTAAATGTTGCATTTAAACTATTAGACCTTAAAAATATATATCTGAATTTCTGGAAACTTATTGTTGTAGTTTAACAGAAATGGAAACCTAAGCACACTTAGTTTGTTTACCAGCTGATATAATTGTTATTTATTGGTAGACTTTTAGCAAGCACTGGGTGAAGAACTATTAATAACTATATAGATAAGTTAGTAACTCATATAGAGAAGAAAACTAATACTCAGACAAGTTGTCATTCATCTAACAAGTGGCAGGGCTGGGATTTGAACCTGTTTCTATCTATTCTTGCCCCTATTGCCACCTCTTGCTTATATGTACCATGCACTGAGTTCAATGCTTCACATGCCTTCCTTATGACAATTCTATCAAGTAAGTTTTATTTATCCTCATTTTATAAATGAAGGAACTGAGGTTTGGAGAATGTAATAGCATCATAAACGTAAATAATCTTACATAATACCAGACTTGTAACCATTATATAACCAATGGGACCCCTTTTATATTTTACAGGATTTAGAAAATATTTATTTGGCAATAACAAATACAATTTTAAAGATAATTGAAAATTATACAACTTAATATGAGGATATTCCTCAAAGTTAAGTAAATCCTTTTCTATGTGGTTTCTTATGGTGATCAATTTCTGAAGTCTTATGGGAAGAATTTTTAATTATAATTTCTAAAATACTTAAGCCTATTCACCACAGCAGTAATTATTAGGATGGCAGAAAATCTCCTTTCTTCAAGCACGGCAATTGCTGTCCAGAATTAGATGTTCACAAGTAATTTTACAATTTTCTCAATAAAGATTAAGGTAGTTATTTCTGTCCTAAGATTGCTTTAAGTGGAGAGTCTAGCTCTACTAGAAGAGAGAAAGAAAAGGAGTCTATAAACTCTAAAAAGCTTTGAATGCCGTTGCTCCCCCTCTCCCCCCAAAAAGGCTGAGTCAGAAGAATGGTTGGTTCAAGATGAAAAAACAAAGAATGAAAATGCAATTAAACATGTGCTAATCATGTGCTCATTGAATGAAGGTCTTTTCTTCTTCTTTTTGGAAACGACTTCTCTGCTCTACTCTCCAGCTCTGCCTCCTTGTTTAATTGTTCATAATATTGGAGCCACTCCCCCTCCCACATTAATAAATTATATCAAATTGTCCCTTAAACAGTTTCACCATTAAAACCCATCCCTACCAAATATTTTATGGAGGGTCACACCTAGTGACCTCCTTAAGAAACCACCTTTATGGGAGCTGAGACAACAGTGCTCCAGTGGGGCAGCTCTTCCTCTTTAGCTGCAGATTAAGGGAAGCTCAGGAATCAACTCTACAGCCCTGTCTGGATATTCAACTCCTCATTGCGTTTCTCTTCTTCTAGTTGAGACAATATACAACCATTGTAAACAAATATTTTGTGGGAATCGAGCACAATTTCCTGGGCAACACACTTAAAATAGCTGTTCTTGCGTTATGATAACATATAGGACCTGACCAGATGCTTACAGGCTTATTCTCATCTATCATTTTCACATTGAAAACTATCCCTTAAAGGCTATAAAACCACTTTATTCCTTATGATACCAGGAAACCAGGCTCTTGGGGAGTAATGGTACACCCACAAGGCAAAAGTAATCACCTAAATTTTTTTTTTTGTCCTCAGAAAACTGCTTTCCCTGAAGAAAAGAAAAGAAAAAGCAAATTGAAGGATCAAATAAACTATCCAATACTCTATCAGGACTTTTCTTTCTGCAGTATTAAGAATAAGTAATATATTGGGGCGCCTGGGTGGCTCAGTTGGTTGAGTGTCCAATTTCACTCAGGTCATAATCTCATGGTCTGTGAGTTCGAGCCCCACGTCGGGCTCTGTGCTGACAGCTCAGAGCCTGGAGCCTGCTTCAGATTCTGGGTCTCCCTCTCTCCCTCTGCCCCCCCCCACTCTCTGTTTCTCTCTAAAAAATGAATAAATGTTTAAAAAAATTTAAATAAGTAATATAAACCCTTTGATGGGATTATTTGGGAACAGAATAAAGATTTTTTTCTTGAATGGTTTGTTCACCCTTTTACCAAATAGGCATGCATCTACCTTCAAACTTGCAATATAACATATCCTCCTTTAAAATTACCAGATCGGGGGCACCTGGGTGGCTCAGTCAGTTAAGCATCTCACTTCAGCTCAGGTCATGATCTTGCAGTTCATAAATTCAAACCCCACATTGGGCTCTGTACTGACCACTCAGAGTCTGGAGCTTGCTTTGGATTCTGTGTCTCCCTCTCTCTCTATCCCTCTCCTTCTCATGCTCTGTCTCTCTCTCAAAAATAAACAAACATTAAAAAATGTTTTTAATAAAAAAATAAAATTACCAGATAACATTAACATGGCTTTTCAAAGTTCACTGTGAGTTCACTTTTTTTATATAATGTAGTTTATGCTGAAAGGTTTTACTTTTCATGTTATGATATTATCGTATGTAAACCCAATGATACTACTTTTTCCTCTTTCTGATAAAGTAAATTAGGATCAAAAGTAATGAGAAGTACAAAGGGTTGTCACTTCAGTAAACAGTACAGGGAAAAAAGAAGCGAAGAAGCTACAAATGGGGTGGGTCATCTAGAGAGAGCCACAGCATAAGCAAAAAGTTAGATGGGAACTTGGGTAAAAAATAAGAAACCCACACAGGAAACAGATTTTAGGCAAAAATGTTTCTTTTCTACCCACTTTCTTTTTCATGTCTTAGCTGTTTGATTAGATTGCTAATAAAAATATTCTCATTGTTAAGTATAGCTTGTACAGTCTAACGTACACTTTAGTAATTCTCATTATTTTTTCACCAGAACTTTCATTATAGTTAATTGGGAACCTTGCTTAATTCACATACATTCATCAATCACTGTCTCCCTCTTCTGTGAATCCAAAATGTTTCAGAGATTCTCAAGACTCATCTTTCATTGTAACTACTCCCCACTGATATGCATGGGAACAAATGATGTAGCCAGAGGTTGGAATGCATCCCCAATGGTGTATTTGGCATCCTTGTTATGGGATCCTGTCTCTCCTTCCAGGTTCAGTAATCATGTGGAGAGGGAGCAAACTAGTCTGGCTGAAAAAGAATGGGCTCAAAACAGGGATTTGGCTTTCTGAACTTTGACTTTGCAGTGTCAGAATGTGAGAAGTGCACTTTTCAGAGACAGGAAGAAGTGCACTTTTCAGAGACAGTGCATTTTTCAGGAGCATCACCAATTAATTTGTAATTTAAATGACCGTATATAATATACAACCTGAGGTTAGAGAAGATGGAAGCATGTTAGAGAGAGAAGACTTTGGAAGAAGTGCTCAGTAATACATAGGAAAAAGAGTCAGAACAGTAAAAATGGCTTAAGACGTATGTCGAATGTACGTGCAGATATATAATTTGGAGAAGAGGGCTTGCACACATACAGACATGCACTTATAGCATTGAGGTGATATATATCACTAGGAATTGACTAAACAGCCCACAAGGATGTTGAATAAAAGGCCAACGATTTTTCTTAGGGAGGAGAACGAAGGATGCCAATAAATGTAGACTTCTTTTTGCCAACATGTTTTATAATTATGTTTCATTAGCATACTCCCACCTGTGTACTTGTACATTCACTTAAGCAGCCAGTTGGTTTCCCTGTTTTTATTATTATATCTCATCTCTTTCCTTCCTAACACGTAAAAAAATTAACTATAGGTTTATTTGTTTATTTGCATTATGAGATAGATTGAAAGGTGCGTAAAGGCAGGAATCATGTTAGTCTATTCATCTGTGCACACCTAGTACTTTAGCCTGTGGCCCGGGTCATAGTAGGTGTCCACTAAATATTTGCTGACTATATGATGAGCATACACAATAAGCACACAGCATTCTGTGTATTTCGTGGTTATTATTGTTCATTCACAACAATTAGTTCTGCTTATAGAGAAGCAGGAAACAGCTGTGCTGGTGCTTTCAGTGTAATAGCCTCAAGATAGTCCGTTTCCTCGGTTGCTTTCATTTATTTATTTATTTATTTATTTATTTATTTATTTATGTTTATTTTTGAGAGAGAGAGGGAGGGAGGGAGAGAGAGCACGAGCAGGGGAGGGGCAGAGAGACAGAGAAGGAGACACAGAATCCAAAGCAGGCTCCAGGTTCTAAGCTGTCAGCACAGAGCCCAACTCGGGGCTCAGACTCACAAACTGCAAGATCATGACCTGAGCTGAAGTCAGATGCTTAACTGACTGAACCACCCAGATGCCCCATATATATATATATATATATATATATGTGTGTGTGTGTGTGTGTGTGTGTGTGTGTGTGTGTGTGTGTGTATTTTTTTTTTGAGAGAGAGAGAGAGGGAGGCAAAGAATCTGAAGCAGGCTCCAGGCTGCACAGAGCCCAACATGGGGCTCAAACTCACCAACTGAGATCGTGACCTGAGCCGAAGCTGGATGCCTAACCAGCTGAGCCACCCAGGCTCCCCTTCCTCAGTTGCTTTGTTTACAGTTTGAGGCAGGGGAGCATGAGTTAGGGAGCCAGCCATCCTGGGGTTGGGTTCTTTTTCTGTCACCTCCTGGTTGCTTCATGGTGGGCACATATTTAACTGTGCCTCCATTTCCTCATTTGTAAAATGGGTTAATAACAGTACTTATCTCAAACGGAATATATCAAAGAGTGAAGAGTTTTACATATACATTGCTTAGAAAAGTGTCTGGAACACAATAGGCTCACAGTAAAGGTTGGACCTTGAAAAAGTATTATTATTCTAGGAATTTACTCAATTGGGTTAGATTATACAACAGTGACGTATGACCTTCAGTTCAACCCAAGAGAAGTTTATTTCTCACTTACACTGCATGCCCAACATGGGTCTGCAGGGAAGCTCATTCCCTTGAGGTCACTCAGGGATGCAAAACGATGGAAATTCCATATCAGTGCATATTTTCTTGATTACTACCGTGGAGGGAAGGAAAAGTGGCAGATTGTTCATTGGCTCTTAAAACTTTTGTCTGGAAATGACTCACCTTTGCTCACATTTTAAGTCACATAGATGTGCTTTATTTCAAAATGGTTGGAGAAGTATAATCTCCAGTCTGCCAGTTAATTTTAGTGTTTTTCTTTGATCTTGGTTAGATTAAAAGTCATGCACAGAAGTCCTGACCCTAGTAATTACCACCAATTCTTTAATAAAGTAGAAATTCAGATTCTCACTGTATTTGATGTGTATAGTTAGCAAAATATTCCTTTGTTCTTTTTGCTCTTATCTCTGTTCCATTGGGTAATTTTTGTTACCAAATACTGAGTGACCAATTAACAGTACAGTCATGCTTTTTCAGGTAAATTCAGTTTTCTCCCTAGCTTATGAGGTGATCCATTCCTGGGAGGGCAGTAAGGAACTGTAGTATATTCTCATGAGCCTAAAATATAATTATTAAAAATTTTGTGGAGAAAAACTATGATTTCCTGAACTCTATTTATGCTAAAATAATACCAAATTTCATTTAATGAACACCATTACATTCATAGTAACATTAATATCATAATACAGCCTAACTGGTGATCTTCTCTTGATTAATTACTGGCTGTTTACCTACTCCTTTCCAGCACTTATGCGGCTTATAAAACCACACTCATGAACAAAACATACATATGGTACTCTATGTTTCTATACTCAGTCCTAAGAGGTAAAAACAAAATTACAGGACTAAAATAAATAAACAAATGGAAACAATACATACGATATCACTTTCACCCTCCTAGCTGACAAATTAGAGGTATCAGGCATGACATTATCAATGCTAAAAACTCACAAGTCCCAACAGAACTTCAGCGCAGCATGACCCCCCTGTACAACTTTGGTGATGCTTGTACAGCATCACATGCACATGTTCACCTGGACACCTGCTCTCCAACTGCAGGGAGTCTAAATCAGCCCTCCTTCATGAAAGACGTGTTTGTAAACCTAACTCAGGACATTAAATGAATATTTTTGTTTATGGTATAGGAGAGTGGTCCAGATTCATTATACTGGAATTTGAAATGGAAGGAGTGATAGAGGAACAATTTAAAGACTCTGCGGTCTTGTATATTGATGAATTTCAGTGGTAAAACAGCGAAGAACATGCTAAGTGAGAATAAAAGGAAACCTAACTTAGGACATGGAAAATATACTTATCTAACGAGGTGTATCACACAGTACAATTTTTCATCCTGCTTACAAATTATTAATAACAGTCATTTCTGGAGTTCTTCTTAAAAACTCAGTGCAGTGGTCTCTTGTTTTTCTGGAGTGACTCACAGGTTGTAGAAGAATATAGCAAAGTATAGTACATACACTGAAATTTTATTTTTTTTTAGTTTCAATTTTTATAGAAGCATAGTTGGTATACGTGTTACATTAGTTTTGGGTGTACAACATAGAGATGCAAAAAGTCTGTACACTATGCTGTGCTCACCACAAGTGTCACTACCGTCTGTCGTAAAACACTACTACAATACCATTAACTATATTCCCCAGGCTGTACCTTTTATCCCCATAACTTATTCATTTCATAACTGGAAGCCTGTATTTCCCACTCCCCTTCACTCATTTTGCCCCCATCCCCCTCCCCTCTGACAACCACCAGTTTATTCTCTGTATTTATGGGTCTCTTTTTGCTTTTTTTTGTTTGCTTGCTTATTTGTTTTTTAGATTCCACATATAAATAAAATCACATGGCATTTGTCTTTCTCTGTTTGACTTATTCCACTTAACATAATGCCATTTCGGTCCATGTTGTCACAAATGGCAAGCTCTCCTTTTTATAGCTGAGTAATATTCTGTTATACATATATAATATATAAAGAATACATTCTGTATGATATATATTATATCCTCTTTATCCATTCATCTGTCACTGGACACTTGGGTTGCTTCCTTATCTTGGCTATTGTAAACGCTGCAATAAACAGAGGGGTGCATATATTTTTTGAAACACTGTTTTCATTTTCTTTGGGTGAATACCCAGTAGTGGAATTACTGGGTCATATGGTATTTCTAATTTTTAATGTTTTGAGGAAATTCCATACTGTTTTCCATAGTGGCTGCACCAGTTAACATTCCCACTGACAGCGCATGAGGGTTCCTTTTCCTCATTCCTCACATTGTCACCAACACCTGCTATTTCCTTTCTTTTTGATTGCAGCCATTCTGACAGGTGTAAGGCGATCTCTTTGTGGTCTTGACATGCACTTCCCTGATGGTTAGCAATATTGGGCATCTTTACATTTGTGTTGGCAATCTGTATGTCTTCTTTGGAAAAATGTTCAGTTCCTCTGCTTATTTTTTAATCAGGTTATTTGTTTTATTGGTGTTGTGTTGTAGAAGTTCTTTATTTTGGTCAATATACCCTTTCTTGGATGTATCATTTGCAAATATCTTCTTCCATTCAGTAGGTTGCCTATTCATTTTGTTAGTGGTTTCCTCTGCTATGCAAAAACCTTTTATTTTGGTGTAATCCTAATTATTTTTGTTTTTCTTTCCCTTGCCAGAGGAGACATAATGAAAAAAAATGTTTTTATGGTTTGAGGTCTCACATTTAGACCTTTAATCCAGTTTGAGTTTATTGTTGTTTATGGTATAGGAGAGTGGTCCAGATTCATTATACTGGAATTTGAAATGGAAGGAGCGATAGAGGAACGATTTAAAGACTCTGTGGTCTTGTATATTGATGAATTTCAGTGGTAAAACAGCGAAGAACATGCTAAGTGAGAATAAAAGGAAAGGAGTATACTTATCCATTTATTATATATGTTTTGCTACCAGAATATATCTTCAGCACCAAGAATATTACTAACAAGGGATAAGCACTCAGTAAATATCCTTTTGAATGAAAACATTGAAGAAGGAAGGAAAAGAGAGAAAGAAAGAAAGAAAGAAAGAAAGAAAGAAAGAAAGAAAGAAAAGAAAAGAAAAGAATAGGAGTTCATAAAAAAAAAGAGTGATGACCTAAGTTGGTAACCTGTCACAGATGCCAGGTATAATGGTGCTAGAATATAGGACTTTTGGAGGTATAACATTCCGCCAACAAAAGGACCTCTAATGATTCTTGACTTGCTGGTAAATAGTATCAGAAAAAATGGGGACACAAGGAGAGAATAATTTATATACTCTTTAGCAATATTTCTAAGCATTTGGATCAGAAACAGTTTTGAGAAAAATTCTGTTAAAATTGTGGACCTCTTTTCCCAAAATACATATGTACATATCCCTCAAAATTTTGCATGCCATTTCAGGAGCTTTGTGGATGCATAAAAGTCATCCATGGCTTAGTGATGAGTAAATTACCACATATTTCTTTATAAAAATGAGAACACTAGGGGCGCTTGGATGGCTCAGTTGGTTGAGTGTCCGACTTCGGCTCAGGTCATGATCTCACAGTTCGTGGGTTCGAGCCCCACCTCAGGCTCTGTGCTGACAGCTCGGAGCCTGGAATCTGCTTCAGATTCTGTATCTCCCTCTCTCTTTGCCCCTCCCCTGCTCGTGCTCTTTCTCTCTCTCTCTCTCGAAATAAATAAACATTTTTTAAAAATTGTTAATGGGAACACTAGATATAAGTCATGTAGGAAAGCAGATTTCAAAATTTTCAAGAAAAAAAGTACAAGTCCCATGAAGAGAAGTTCAGCAATAAAAACCTTTCAGTATTTGTAAGAAGTTTTAAAAACAGAACTATGAAAATACAGTAGCAAAAATGCCAGCAAAAAAAGAAACCATTGTGAGTGAAAAACACATACCAAAAAAACAAAAAGGAAGAAGAAAAAGAAGAGGAACACAAGTGCAGAGGAACAACACAAAACTATGAGATAAATGTGAGACAGACCAAAACCCAGAGCGGAGGTGTAGTTGACAAAACTAACGTTAAGTCCTCCATCAGTTTCCATAGTGACAGGGAAATGGCTTCTTCCCCTGCTTTGACCTAACAATCCACTGTTGGTACAAAATACTGCTTTAGCTTTCCTACAGAGAACAGTTTGCCCATTTACTCAGCCTCTTCTGAGCATCTAGTTCCCCCTGTACCTGGTCTTTGTCCTCTTTTCTACCCTCTGCCTCACCTCAACCCTCCAGGAACATGGTTTCTTCCAGATTATATAAGGCCAGGGCCATATGGGTGCTTTTTCTAGCCTCTTGCTGTATGAGTCTTCTTGGACCAGTGTAATTTGCACATTTTCGGGGACCTAGGGTTCAGGGTTTTCAGACTCATCAGACGGGAACATCTATAAAATAAACCGGTGTATTTCTTGCTAGTGTTAACCATCTCTCAGTAAGTAATTACATTTTACGGGAAAAATAAATAAAATGAGGAAAAAGTCCCCTTTTCTACTAGGGTTGGAGAAGGGAAGGGAAAAAAGCACAGAGTGGTGAATAAAGTAGAAAACTCCTTCCTCCACACTGCAGTGGATTTGGAACAAGAAGAGGAAGATACTACTGGCACCCTTTCAAGTTCAAAGGCACAGTCTAGGTAAATGATACCCACTGGACTGGCCTGTTGTTGGAGACCAACAGTAACTTTAGAAGATGATCCAAAGAAAGCACAACTCTCCAATTCCTATTATTATTTCATCTATACTCAGTGCCAGCACTATCTTTAAACTAAAAAGAGTAAAATAAGTAGGGTGTAAAAGGAACAGACAGTTGTTTAGAAGAGTTTATGTCTGTTCAAATATTGAAAACCCCAAGTATGATTCAAGACTGACTCTCAGTACTGTAAAATAATTTCTATATAGATAATGGGAAAAATACCATAAGAACAAATCAGAAAACAAATATTCAAATTTTCCCAGTTTCCCCCGTCAAAAAAAATAAGAAGATGGATTTTAGATTTTTGAAACTACAGTTAAATATTTTTTCATTGTTACTTATACTTAAATTTTTATATGAATCAAGAAGTGTATTATTGACTTGTTTAATTAACATAAGGATATTTTTTAGTCTAAAATGGTAAAGGAGAAACGTAATTTAAAATGGAACAAAACAGAAAATGCATTTGAAATGAACAGGAAATTAGATTTCGAGATTAACAATGGTGATTTTTTTAAATAGATATGACAGAATACAGTCTTTCACAATTTAAACTCGTTTGTGATATTAGAAGGAAGAATGACTTTCCATTGAGATGTAGCTTTTACTCTGTCATTTATTCTTTGATCTTGGTTAACAGGTGGTAGGCGCTTATATGTCTCTCCAGTAGAGAAGGAAATAACTGTCAGTCACAACTGGACATTAGTTTCCTGTGTGTCCTTTCCCTCCACAGAGAAAAGTGGTGCATTCCTTATTATTTGCTCCCAGTACCATCCTGGACCTCGCTTGTTCTATATGCAGTATTCTCTACCACAGGTGCCCATAAAAATAGCGGGTTGCTGGAGTATTGGTACGTGCTATACTTCCCCAACTGAAATAGATATTAACCCTAGGAATAAGGATCCAAGATTCTTCTTTATGTAGAGCTGTTTAGGGAACACAGATAGTGAAGGAAAAGTTTGTTTTTCATCATGAAGAGTAAGTAAATATAAAGGAGGTATAGAGTATTGAGTTAATTTGTATAACTACATTATATTAGGGGATATATTTGTGAGTATTAGGAAATTTTACATACATAATGAAGTCTCGGTATAGTGCAGACATTTTTAAAATTGAACTTTATTTTGAGATAATTGTAGATTCACATTCAGGTTAAGAACTAAGACAGATCTCATGTCCTTTTTATCCAGTTTCTGCCAACGGTAACATCTTGCAGAACTACAGTATAATATTACAACCAGGATACTGATACGGTCAAGATACAGAACATTTCCATTTTCACCAGGGTCCCTCATGTTGCTCTTTTATGACAACACCCTCCCTCCTCCTGACTCTCCACACTGGTCTGTTCTCCAGTTCTATAATTTTGTCATTTCAAGAATGTTGTGTAAATGGAATGATACTGTATGTAACCTTTGTAGATAGTTTTTTTCAATCAGCATAATTCCGTGAGGATTCACCCAGGTTGTTGTATGTATCAATAGTTTGTCTTACTTTACTGCTGAGTAGTATTCCATGGTATGGATGTGACACAGTTGTTGAACCATTTTTACCTATTGAAGGACAACTGGGTTGTTTTCATTTTTGGGGTATTACAAATAAAGCTTTTATAAACATTTGTTTACATGTTTTCCTGTGAACATAAGTCTTCATTTCTCTAGGATAAATGCCCACGAATACAATGCTGGATCAAATGATAATTGCATGTTTAATTTTTAAGAAAACTGTTTTCTCTAGTGACTGTTCTGTTTTACATTCTTGCCAGCAAATGAATGAGTGGTCCAGTTTCTCCATATTTTTACCAGCAGTTTCTGTCATCACTTTGTTTTATTCTAGCAATTCTTATAGGTATATAATAATATCTCACGTGGTTTTAATTGGTCTGTCCCTAATGGATAGTGATATTGAATATCTTTTCATGTGTGTATTTGCCATCTGGTTGTCCTCTTCAGTGAAATGTCTCTTCATGCCTTTTGACCATGATCTAATTGTATAGTTTGCTTTATTTTACTGTTAGGTTTTGGTAATTTTTCATATATTCTAGATTTTACTTCTTTATCAGATATGTGTTTGGCAAGTATCTTCACCCACTCTTTTCATCCTTTTGACAGGTTCTTTTGTAGAGCAAATGTTTTTTTTTTAATTTCTGTATAATCCAGTTTATCAATTTTTCCTTCCCAGGCTTATGCTTTTGGTGTCAAATCTACAAACTCCTTACCTAGCCAATTACAAAGATTGTCTCCTTTTTTCCCTAATTTATTTTATAGTTTTACAATTATTTATGTTTCTGAGCCATTTTGAGTCAAGTTTCTTAAAGATATGAGATTTAGGTCAGGGGTTTTTGTCTCTTGTTTTTTGCGGTTTATTTTTGGGAGGGAGGTTTGTTTTTTTGGTTTTTTTTTTGTTTTGTTTTGTTTTTCTTTTTGCCTCTGTATGTTCAATTGCTCCAGCAATTCAGTGGAAAGATATCTTTCTTCCGTTGAATTAATTTTCTACCTTTGTCAAAATCAGCTGGGCATCTTTGCGTAGGTTTATTTATTGGTTCTCTATTCTGTTTGTCTAATCTATAGGTCTATTCCTTGCCAGTATCACATAGTCTTTAACTATTTAATGTCTTGAAGTCAAATAGACTGGTTCCTCCCCCTTTAACCTTCTGTTATATAAGTTTTAGAACAATCTTTTTTAAATCTACTAAAACTCTTGCTGGAATTCTTAAAGGAATTATATTAAGCCTGTGTATCAATTTGGGGAGAATTGATACATTTACTATATTGAGTTTTCCAATCCATGAACATGGTATGGCTTTCCATTTTATTTAGGTATTATATTTCTTTCATCGTTACTGTGTAGTTTTCATTACACAAGTCCTGTACATGTTTTGTTACATTTGTAACTCTCTTTTTTTGTTAATTTAAATTGTGTTTTTATTTCAGTGTTCATGTGTTCATTGCTAGCATATAGAGATACAATTGATATTTTTATGTTTATTCTGTGATCTTGTTAAACCCAGGCATTACTTTCAGGGGGTTTTGATAGATGTTGTTTGATTTTCTACATAGAAAATAATGTTTTCTGCAAACAAAGACAGTTTATTTCTCTCTTTCCTATTCTGTATTCTTTTTTGCCTTTTTTGTTTGATTGCATTGGCTACAAATTCTAGTACTTTGTTGAATAAGAGGAGTGGGAGCAGATATTTTGTATTTTTCCCAGTTTTAGGGGAAAATCATTCATTCCTTCTTCTTTTATTATAATTTAGCTATAGGATTTTTGTAGATGCTTTTATCAAGCTGAAGAAGTTGTCCTTTATTCCTGTTTTTCTGAAAATTTCTTTCATCATGGATGCATGTTGAATTTTATCAAATTCTTTTCTATATTGACTGATCATGTGATTTTTCTTCAGCCATTAATTTGGTGGATTATATTAATTAATTTTGAAACATTGAGCCAAACCAGCATTCCTGGAATAAACTTCAATTGTCATCATGTATAATTTTTATTATATATTGTGTAATTCTATTTGCTTGTATTTTATTTAGGATTTTTTGTCTGTATACATAAGCGATGTTGGTCTGTAGTATTCTTCTTTGTACTGTCTTTAGTTTTTATTTTGGTATTATACTAGCTATAATATTAGTTGAGAAAAGTTTCCTTCCCTATTTTCTAGGTGAAATCATGTATAACCAGGATCAGTTTTCTTTAAATGTTTGATAGAATTTTCCAGTAAAACCATGTAGGCCTGGAGATTCTTTTGGGGGAGTTTTTAAGTAATGTCTTAAATCTCCTTAATAGTTAATGATCTATTCATATTATCTATTTCATATTGAGTGAGTTATGGTAGTTTGTACTGTTTAAGAAATTTGCCCATTTTGTTAAAGCTGTCAAATTTATGTGTGTAGAGTATTTTACAGCATTTACTGATTATGCTCTTGATGGCCTCAGGGTCTGTAACAATATATGCTATTTCATTGCGGGTATTGGTAATCTTTCTCTTCTTTCTTTTTTCTTTGTCAGTTTTACTGGTATTAAGACTCAGCTGTTTGTTGTATTGATTTTCTTTGTTGTTTTTCTGTTTTGAATTTCATTGATTCTTACTTTTATCTTTACTATTTCCTTCTGCTTGCTTTGCTCTTATTTTTCTATTCTTAATGTTGGAATTTAGGGTATTGATTTGAGATATTTCATCTTTTCTAATGTATGTATTTGCACTATAAATTTTCCTATCATTACTGTTTTAGTGGGGCCCCACAAAGTTTGATAGTTTTATTGTAATTTTTATTCAATTCATTGTATTTTTTGTTTTCCCTTGAGAATTTTTTTTTTGACCCATAGGTTATTTAGAAGTGTGTTGTTATAGTTTCCAAGTGTCTGAGGATTTTTTTTCTGTTGCCTTTCTGTTATTGATTTCTGTCTTTATTCCTTTTTTGTAGGAGAGTACACTATAGGATTTCAGTTTTCTAAATTTGTTGGATGTGTGCTGTGGCCCAGCATATGGTCTGTCTTGAACAATGTGTATTCCTCTGTTGTTGCATGTTCTAAAAATGTTGGCTGATGGTGGTATTGTGTTCTTCTGTATCTTTGCTGATCTTCTAACTAGGTGTTCTATCAATTGCTGAAAAGAAGGGTGTATATACACACAATATAGCTCTGTATTTGTCATCTCCTTTCAGTTTATCAGTTTTTGCTTGACATATTTTGCTCCTCTATTGTTTGGTGCATACACATTTGGGATTGGTATCTAATTGGTAGATTGGCCTTTGTGTCATTAGATAAGGTCCTTCTTTATCTCTAGTAATTTTATTTTTTCTGGAGTATATGTTATATTAATATAGCCACTCCTGCTTTCCTTTGATTAGTGTTTGAATGATAGATCTTTTTTATTCTTTATTTTCCACTTGCCTGTATTATTATATTTGAAGTTGATTTCTTGCAGACAGCATTCTTTTTAAAGCATTATTATTTATTGTTTGTTTATTCTCCTTGTTTTCCATTGCTGTGTTTTGTTTTTCATGTCTTCTTGTGGGTTACTTGTACATTTCTTGGAATTCCATATTGATTTATCCATCATGTTTTTGAGTATATCTCTTTGTATAGATTTTTTAGTGGTTGTTTTAAGTATGACATTATGTATATGTATTTTATCAGAGTCTGCTGTGTTTTACCAGTCCAAATGAAGTACAGAATCTTTATTTCCTTTACATCCCTTTACCCTCCCCCACTTATAATATCTTTGTCTTAAATATTACCTCTACACACACTTAGAACCACATTGGACAGTGTTAAAATTTTTACTTCTATGATAAATCATAATTTAAAACACATATTTACTCATGTTTTGCTTCTTATGTTCCTTCTTCCTTCCTGGTGTTCCAATGTTCCTTTTATTGCTTCCCTTGTGTTCATAAGACTGGTTATAGCCACTTTTTAGACTGGCTTTGATGGCAACAAATACTTTGTTTTCCTTCATCTGAAAAATCTTAATTTTTCATTCCTGGGTAGTATTTTCATGGGTTATAGGAATCTGAGTTGACAGTTCTTTTTTTTTTTCCAGTACAAAAAATATATTTGGCCATTTCTTCTGGCCACCGTAGCTTTTGATATAAAATATGCTGTCATTCTAATTGTTTTATACCTGTAGGTGAGATGTCATTTTTCTCTGGCTGCTTTGTAGATTTTGCTTTGTCCTTTGTTTCAGAAGTTTAATCATGATTTGCCTTGGCATAAATTTCTTCAGATGTATGGAGTTCAATCAGCTTCTTATATCTGTACATTATGCTTTTTTTTTGCCAAATTTGAGAAATATTCAGCCATTATTTTTTCAGGGACTATTTCAGCCCTGCTCTCTTTCCTGTCTCCTTTCCAGAATTCCCATGACCCAAATATTTTGGATGTTATAATTCATAGATCCCTGAGGCTTTGTTCCTTTTTTTTTTTTTTCAGTCCATTTTCTCTGTTATTCAGATTGGGTAATATCTATTATTCTATCTGCCACTTAACTAAATCTTTCTTCTGTCCTTTCCATTCTGCTGTTAAGCCCATTCACTGAGCTTTTTATTTTGGTCATTTATTTGTCAGTTCTAAAATTTCTTGGTACTTTTTATATCTTCTAATTTTTTGCTGAGTGAGACTTTTTGTTTCTTTCCTGAGGCTTTCTATTTTTTTTATTTGTTTCAAGCATGTTCATAATTGCTCAGTGAAGCATTTTTTAAAAATCATACATGGTTTAAAATCTTTGTCAGAAAATTCTAACATCCCTGTCATCTCAGTATTAGCATCTATTGGTGACATTTTACATTCTGTTTGAAATCTTCCAAGTTCTTGATGTGACATGTAACTTTAGATTGAAAGACGATATTTTCTTATTATTCTTTGAGATATATTGTATCCTATTTAAACCTTTTGTTTTAGTTGACCCTCTCTGACATTCCTCCATTAGGAGAAATAGGGAAGCACTGCATCTTTCCTGCCAGGTGGAGGTAGAACTCCAGATTCCCCACCTGGATTCTACTGACATCTAGAGAGTGAGGGAGGAGGCAGTGCTTCATTACTACTGGGCAGGGGCAGGAGTTCTAGCTAGTGAGGCTAGTGTGGGTAGCCTTATTGGTGTTGATCAGAGGTGAAAGTCCTGACTCTCTACTAGGCGTTCTCTGATACCACCCGAGTGAGGAGGGAGAAGAACATCTCATTACTGTTTGGCAGTGGGGGGAAATCCAGGCCTTCCACATGGTTTCCGCTGACTTCTTGAGGGTGGTGTTCAGAGATGCAAGTCCTGGTTCCCTGTTGTCCTTCTCTGATACACCCCTGACTGAGGATGTTAGAGACTCAATCTCTTGACTGAGATTACATCTTGATTAGTAGACTTCCCAATTACTTTCTGGTGTGGGTAGAGTGGGGCTACTGTTTTTCTGTGGTGTTGAGCTAGAGTGCGATAGTTGTCTAAAAGTTTTCTCTTTTGCTGGGTTGCACCTTTCTTGGTTCTTTGGCTGGAGAAACCAGGCTTTTGTTGGGGACTTTTTTTTTTGGTCTGTACCCATGGGTCTAATCTAGGTTGCTAGCCTCTTTGCCTTGAGGTCTAGGATATGTGAGGCAAAAAGACAACCCTGGCAACTCTACTAAATTTATTCTTTGGCCCTGGGGTCATTAGTCAGTCTGCCTTCTGCTTTCCAACTTTCACAGTCTTGTTATATTTGTTTTACATATAGTGTCCAAATTTTTTCAGTCATACCTAATAGGAATAGAGAAAAATATGTCTATAGTTGGTAATTTGAGATAATATTAGATCTGTCTCTCCTGGGGAATTCAAAATTTGATTTTAACATGCTCTATTTTTTAATTTTTATTTATTTATTTTAGGAGAGACAGAAAGAGCTTGTGGGGGTAAGAGACAGAGAGAGAGGGAGAGAATCCCAAGAAGCCTCCATGCTGTCAGCACAGAGTCCAATACGATGTGGGGCTGCATCTCAGGAACCATGAGATCATGACCCAAGCCAAAATCAGGAGTGGGACCCTTAACTGACTAAGCCAACCACACCCCGATTTTGACACACTCTTAAGGAAAATCTGTATAGCAAGTTTTCAGCAGGGTCTTCCTTAAACCACTACGATTAGTCTGTATTTGTAAGGATAGATACTGTCCTATTTTAAATTCACAGAGGTACCTGTAACCATTATTCTTTGGCAATCTTATTTTGAATGAAAAATGAAGTTTTAATAATTATGATGTGTAGAAAAACAAGTGAATTCAAATATACTTCAAATGCTTATAATTTTAATATTCTCTTTATATATCCCTTACCTTGTTATATTCTTTAACAATTAAGTTGTGGAAAACAAAATTGGATAGCCACAAAATCCAAAATGTTTTTCAAAAGTGTATTACTGTTCTCAATGACTACATGTCTATAGGTTTTCAAGGTGAAGAATTGGCATAATAAATTCATTGACTATTCAAAAACGTAGTATGTCCTAGATATTGTACTAGAGATATAATGATGAGCAAAACATATACAGTTCCTGCTTTAATAAAATGTAGTATTCTTTTACAATAAAATAGCAAAATAAAAATGAAATCAAATCTCTTCTATGAAAGCATTTTATGTGTTTTTATGAATAGTGCTGTTCAAGAACATTAGAATATTATCTCTTGAGTATATTACTCCAAATACTAGAGAGAGAGAAAAACAGACTTCTCAGACAGTGGCTTTTATCACCAATGGTTATTGAAATTGAATTGAAAACAAAAATTATATTGTGAAACATTCCATTGATATACAATGAACAGATTTCAGTAGTTTCTGAAATATCTCGTGGATTTTTAATATTAGTTTAGAGCATAACATGGTTTAGACAATGTTACCCAGTGAAGGCTGTAATTGTTAATGGTTTATATTAGCTGAAAGCAGTAAAATCATCCAAGGACTCTGTTAGTGTTAGAATAATAATTTACCAAGACAATTACCACATCCTGGAATTTTTTGCAGCTCTAATTCAGTATTATTAATAATGGATAAAATTGCACTTTTCTCAGGTTGCTGTGGGCAGCAGGGAATTATTTCAATGAATATTTCAGCACATTATTTTAATCATTGTTCCACCAAATCCAAGCAGGCAATATTTTATGGTTCTTAATTCAGTCTACTAAGAAACCATGGTCATTAAATTGCAAACTATTTGTAGTGAGGTCTATCCTGTGATTTACAAGCCTTGTTAAAGACAGTGTAAAAGAAGGAAAACTGTGCCATTAATACTTGTAATTTGATGCTGCATTTGTTACTGAACTCCCCATGATTAATGTTTTCAGTAGAAAGAAGAACATTGTAGAGAAAACAGAGCTGAGTATTACAATGCTTAAAATATGAGAATGTTACTCTTTTAAGTTTTGGTCATTTGGACAGGAAATACGTATGTAAACACAACCGTAAAACATAAATATCTCAAAAATCATCTTAATTTTCCATTGAGACCAAAGAAATAAAGCCTTAATGTTATGTAAAAAAAATATATTTCCAGTTATGCATTGTTGTTAATAGTGCCTACTGTTTATTTCCTCATTCCTAGCCAATTGCATGATTTCTGGCGTTTGGATTACTGGGAAGATGATCTTCGTCGAAGGAGACGATTTGTTCGTAATGCGTTTGGCTCCACTCATGCTGAAGCACTGCTCAAAGCTGCAGTAGAATATGGTCAGTACCAATACCTCTTACACAACACTTCCCTGGATACGATGGGACTCTTTGTGGTTGAAAATTCATTTTTTTTCACTAGCATTTAAAATTCAGCATGTCGGGGTACCTGGGTGGCTCAGTTGGTTGAGTGGCCGACTCTTGTTTAAGGCTCAGGTCATGATCTCAAGGCTCATGGGTTTGAGCCCCACATCGGGCTCTGCACTGATGGTGTGGAGCCTGCTTGGGATTCTCTCTCTCCCTCTCTCTCTGCCCCTTCCCTGGTCATTCTCTCTCTCTCTCAAAATAAATAAACTTAAAAATAAATAAATAAGCAAGTAAGTAAATAAATAAATAAATAAATAAATAAAATTCAGCATGTCGTAAGTCAAAAATACTATGTTCTGCTTTATCCTTCAGTGTCATGTAGGTGACACTTACTCAACCCAATATTTCACCCATCTTATATATTTTAGACCCTTAAACTTCTTTTTAATAGATTAAAAGACTCTAGGGGCATCTGGGTGGTTCAGTCGGTCGAGCACCTGACTTCAGCTCAGCTCATGATCTCACAGTTCGTGAGTTCGAGCCCCATGTCAGGCTAGCTGCTGCCAGCGCGGAGCCTGCTTCAGATCCTCTGCCCCTCTTCTCTACCCCTACCCCGCTGGCGCCCTCGCTCTCAAAACTGAATAAACATCAAAAAAAAAAAAAAAGACTCTATACGAAGGATTATTACTCAACATCAATCTTACACAGCCTGAAACAAGAGTAAAATCAGTTTCTTTATCAGTTTCAAAGTCTTTCAAAATTTTGGTGACCAAGATACAAGGTGGCAAAACACACGATTGTAACTGTGTACTCAGACTTATATATTTTTATGTACAATTTGTGTATGTGTACATACACTCATATATGCTATATAAATGTACATATATGCATGATATATATATATACACATATGTATAGTGTTTGTATATATATACATGCACATATTTGTGTATTTAACAGAAACAAATGTCTTATTAATAATCTCATCATACGACATTCTCAATTTTTTTACTGTTTTATTCTCTTCAGTCTAAAACAAAACAAAAAAATAAATACTGCTACAATATGTAAATTGAAATTACCAGTCCTCCAATGGGTTGCAAATAAAGTTTAAAAAAAACCATCTCACATTAAATATATCATCAACTATTACACTACAGTAGAACTGTACCTTAATTTTTCCTTTAAAAAATCTATATTAATAGAAAATATCAAAATATTTTTATAATTTAATAAAAATACTACTATTTTAGTTTGCTGTCTACCAAGAAATATAAATAGGACTATTTTGTACCATTTTTAAGTGCTCCAACAAATTGAAGTGTAACTGATCAACTCAGAATTGAATAAACTATATACACTCAGAAAATACCATTAATGAACCCCTATCTATATATTTTTGTTATTAACCACTTTTGTTCTTACAATTACTTGTGTTTTTATTATGATAATTTTCATTTACTTGAGTATAATAAGTGAGCCATCTGTTTTAAAATTTACCATAGTTTATAACATTTAATACTATTCATGTTCTTGATGGATTAGACAGAGAAAATACTTAATCCTGATAAAAATAAAATGTGCAAAGCTTTTAAAACTTGTTGTACAGGTAGTCCAGGAATTGATATAACTTAGTAAGACTCAAACATATTAAATAAATAGATGAGGATTTCATATTAAAGAATTATGCCTAAGATAAAAGTTTCAACATAACTTTATACAATAAAAGTAACTATAGGAAAGAACATGCTAGAAAAAAATTATAGTTGACTGGTACTATAGGGGATTTCTTTAATGAACAAGAGAGATCACCTAAGGATTTTAGTGCCTAAGGATTTAAACTTAACTTGTTGTGTTATCTTTATGCTTAAAATAAGATATTGTCTTGGGCGCCTGGGTGGCTCAGTCAGTTAAGCGCTGACTTCGCAAGGTCATGATCTCGCAGTCCGTGGGTTCGAGCCCCTGGTTGGGCTCTATGCTGACAGCTTGGAGCCTGGAGCCTGCTTGGGAGTCTGGGTCTCCCTCTCTCTCTGCCCCTCCCCCACTTGTGCTGTGTCTCACTCTCTCAAAAATAAGCAAACATTAAATTTTTTTAAATGACATATTGTCTTTACACTCTAATAGAAGAGATTTTTAGAAATACCTAAAATGTCATGCTTTATAATTTGAACTTGAAATTATTAAAACTTCACTTCATACACTTTAGACTTTTTCACCAACCCATCCTATTTGAATTCATCCCATTTGAAAATAGAAACATATAGAGACAGTTTGTAACAGAGCTAGGCTAAATTGATATTAGTAGTGATACTGAGTTGACAAAGGTTTATTTATACAAGATCCACATTATACTGTATTCAGCATTCTATAGGTTGCTTTTAAAGAGTCTGTTAGTTTAAAAAACAAAAACAAAAAACAAAACAAAAAAAAAGGAGCCTGTTAGAAAAAAATGGCATTCTCTGTAAAAGCAGATACTTTGTATGTTTAATTTGTAAAATATCTGTATTATTAAACCATTGTTAAAGCCTATCAGAAACAAATTTTAAAATCTTTTACTTTAAAATCTTTTAAGACATCTGATAGTCAGCTTTTGATGCCATAGTAACTACTGTTACTGAACCTAAACTGAAAATAGCAGTTTAATTTTGAAATGAAAATGATGAAATGAAATGAAAGATGTAGGTAATACTAAACATCTTCCGAGTGTAGTGTAAGAGTATTTTATTTTATTTTTTGTCTACACATAAATAAACCTTTTGTTATTAAGTTTTTTGATTCCAATATAGTTAACATACAGTGTTCCTTTTAGTTTCAGGTGTACAATATAGTAATTCAACGATTCCATACATCAGCCAGTGCCCATCACAAGTGCACTCCTTACTCCCCATCACCTATTTCACCCATGCCCCCCACCCAGCTCCTCTCTGGTAACCATCAGTTTGTCCTCTATGCTTAAGAGTCTGTCTCTTGGTTTGTCACTCTCTCCTTTCTTGCTTTGTTTTGTTCTTAAATTCCACATATGAGTGAAATCATATAGTATTTGCTTTTCACTGACTGACTTATTTTGCTTAGCATTATACTCTGTAGCTCCATCCGTGTTGGTGCAAATGGCAAGATTTAATTTTTTATGGCTGAATAATATTCCATTATGTATATATACCACTTCTTTATCCATTCATCTGTCAGTGGACACTCGGGCTGCTTCCACAATTTGGCTATTGTAAATAATGTTGCTATAAACATCGGGGTACATGTATCCCTCTGAATTCGTGTTTTTGTACCTTAGGGGTAAATATCTAGCAGTGCAATTGCTGGATCACAGGGTAGTTCTATTTTTAACTTTCTGAGGAACCTCCATACTGTTTTCCAGAGTGGCTGCACCCGTCTGCATTTCCACCAAGGTGCACAAGGGTTCCTTTTTCTCTACATCCTCAGCAACACCTGTTTTTCTTATATTTTAATTTGAGCCATTAGTGTAAGAGTATTTTAAAGTATGGAGCAATTGATGAATTTGAAATTCGGAATGAGCGGTATTCAGAACTAATTATCTCTCTTGAGTTGAGTTCATTGATAGAAGGCAAGAGGGGTATGTTTTTTTAATACATAACTAGAACAAAGACCACGTGTATGCCATAAAACATTCAGAAAAGCTATATGGTACCCATGCCAGAGTTATTGTCACATCATTCTCAAGATTAAGATCGTGTCATGGAAAACAAAAGAGAACTGAAACAATTCTACCTCCAAAACCAGCTCTAGAGCATACCTCTTCAACCTTCAGCACAGTTTCTTTTGGTGGGCCTTTGCAATTGCGTAGAGAGTAGGGAGTAAAATATGGAGGATGTAAACAGATGAGTGGGAAAGTGCCCCCTGGTGTGAGCTGTACACAGAAATAGAAAGAAGTATTAAAAACTGCCAAGAGAAAAAGGTAGCATTGTATCTTCTTCCAAACTCTCAACGTGCCTCCTAACCTATATGTAAAGTTATTTCTTCAGAAGAAATAGAGAGTAAATGTAAGTTATTATTACAAAGCACTTCATCCAATAAAAATAAATGTTGAAAACCTTAATTAAAAATATTTTAAATAAAGCTTTTTATTCACATATTGCTAGAACATTCATATAAAAGTAAAAAATTCAGCCCATCATCTGGCCACTCTGCCTGCCATTAAACATTTAAATGTGTTTTAAGTACCTTCAAGTCTAGCAGCATATAGACTTAACATCTAAATTATTAAAATTTTGGTTTGTGTAGACCTAGGAAAGGTACATTTATTGTACATTTTTGTAAAAGGCTTCACATTTTGAGAGGGCTTCTAGGACAAATTGAAATTCAATTTGTTTCTTCCTCGATGTTAAATAATTAGAGTATTTCAATTTCCCTGTACATTGTGTCTTGAAAATTAAGCATTAAATGAACAGAAACTCTGCTATAATCTTTGGTCCAAAAAAATTATATTCATCTACATTGTGGCAGCAAAATTCTTTTAAGAGCAGAAGAATATTTTGTGAATGGAACTTTCAGTATGGATATAAGTGTTTGAATCAGTGATCAATGTTTCCAGACTATTAAACAAGTTGTACATAAATAGAGAATACTTACATGGCCATCAAAGCAGTCCCTGGGATTTGAACACTGGTAAGGTCTATCTGTTCATTCCTATAGTACAGTAAGTTTCAAGAAGGTGAGCCTATACTAATGTAACAGAACTGAAACTGAATTAGCAGACTTAATATTTTATTTAAAATGTTTTGAATCACTTGACTTTTCCCTAAATTCAGTCATTTAGATTAAACTGGAGTTAAACTTTCATGTGATGGGTGGGAACACTTAGCCATAATTTGAACATTCTTTTCCGATAATCTGTGTGGAGCCACAAATCAAATATATTAACAGTGCTTTCTTTTATATGAGCAAATAATCAAAACTGGGTATATTTTCAAGAAGATAGAAAGGACAATAATTTTGTTTCATACTGACTTTGAAAAGCTTTCCTTTCCATTTCATTATTAAAACTTTTGGTTGACCTTTTTCTGTTGGAAAACATTCTTAATACTGATGGAGTTTTTCATGCTTCTTAGTAATACTAATGAGTTGAATAATTTATGAGGTTGTCATGCGCAAAAGATTTGGTGTGATTTGATATACTTTCAGCCTTGGTGTTGGAATGTGATTAATAAAACCTAGAGGCATGTAATTTTTTCCTGATGTTTAATGTTCTAATTTTGTATGTATTAAATATGTTATTTAGGTATTTTCTAATAGTAAAATTTCTTAAAAGTGCAAATTTAATTGATTAGTAGGAATTTTACAGACCATAAGGAAGAATATAAGGAAAATATTTTAAACTCAAAATTCATCTTCTGACCTGCAGGATTTTCTTCTTCAGGGCAAATTAGCTAATGGGGAAATGATTGAAAAGGAAGGGTTTTGTGTATTGTTTATGTGTTTAAATAAAACCTAGACTAGTCAACTTCTGGTGCATTTCTGGTGCTTAAAGATTATGCTGTCAAAGAAGAGTACAAAATCTTAATAAGTTTGGTTGTCTTTGTTGACTGTCAATTATCATTTAAGACTCTGTTTCCCTTCCATAAAATTATAGTGGAACAATGTTTCATCAAAGCCTAGTATCGCAAGCTCCCCATGTCTGTGATCAAAGACATCATCTTAAATAGGTCTGATCAGGCATCGCAAAAGAGGGCAGGCTGCTTCAGCTGGAAGAAAAAAAACATAGAGCAAAGATGACAAAGTTAATCAGTCATTTCTTTGGCAATAAATAATAAGATATGCTGAGAACTGCAAATGAGAACATCCTTAGGTTCCTCAGAGATGTGTCTGCTTAACACCTGATTTATCTAAGCTTGTGAAGCCATCAAGATATGACCTTGATGAATAAAAAGCAGCTCTGTAATGAATCTGGAATTAAATTAGTTTTGATGGTATATGCATGGCTACTGTAATGTGCTGCTTGCAGAAATAAGAAAAGCACTTGAGACTAAAAAATACTAATGCAACTATAAAAATTGAGAAAGAAGCTAATTGACTTCTTTTTAAGAGTTTACAGTTATTATCATATTTGAGAAATACGATTTGATTTTTTTACGTAATAATCTATCGTTTGTATTATGTAGAAGCACTCGCAAACATCTTATTACTGTTCATCGATAACTCCATTTTAATTGGTGTGTTATTAATCGAATCTCCATATCTTGAATAAATGAGGTGATCTGATTATGGTTAAAATAATTCACTGAAAGTTAATGATGTAAACTCTTTTAAAAGAAGAAGAAAAAGACATACAAGGAATCATCTTTCAGCTCTTTTTTATGCCAGTGTCACATTTTAATATCAGAGCATTGTCTTCACTTCTCATTTTTATATTCTCTTAAAATAATTGAAACAGATTACATAAATGCTGTTACAAAATATGCTCATCAGATGCATTTTACAGACTTTATATAGCATTTTTGTACCAACAAATGTTCTAATTACAACTCCCCTGTCTTTGTGTTGAAGATGCAGATTGTAGCTTTAAACAGATTCAGAAGAATCAAATCACTGTATTAATTTAGAAGCATTTATTGAATATCTTCTATATTCCAAGCATTTGCTACATGATGGCTTCGAAGTTTGAGACAGTTTCTACCCTCTAAGAGCATATAGTTTAGTGCTTTATAACAGGGTGGAGGTGGGGGTGTGTTCCCAGCATCTACTGAATAGAGACTGCTGCTAGAATATCCTGTCATGCACAGGCAGCTTCCCTAGAATGATGACAACAACAAAACTCCAGCCCTAAATGCCACTAGTGGAATGCCACAAGGTGGAAAAACCCTGGTCTACTGGTGAGAAACAGTTATCATAAAGAGAGGTAGTAGCTCATAAAGGAGCGCAGGGGACAGAGTGACTAACTGTGAGTCTGATGGGTTGGAGTAGGCTTCATAGAAGTAATTACTTAGGAACCGTCTTGAGAGAAGATTAGGAATTTACCAGGTGAGCCAGGAATGGCAGAGGTAGTATCAGAAATTACCAAGATATGAAGGCATAACTTATTCCTTTGAATGGCCTCAATGTTTTGCATTTTGTGATAGGCCCCTATGTAAAAATTTCAGAAAATGTTTGACTTTAGGTGTATCATATTCTGAGATAAAAACGATTTGAAAACAAGAAATGATATCTTCTGTTCCATTTAGAGCGTAGAATTAATTCAATTCTATGTAGTTAGTTGCTGTTTTTTATTGAATTGATAATCGATTAATTTCAAGGTATACATACAGTATTTTCATCATTTAAAGTAGTAGTATTGAAAAATAGGATTTTTATGGAATAGGTCTACGAGTATGGTATTTTCAAATTCTGAAATGTATTTTTTATGCCTACATTTTCTTTCCACTTAGAACATCGAAGGCTGTTTAAGATAGGGAGCTGACAAAATTATATTACTGCTGAGTGGCATAGAACTATCTGTAATATTATTTATGTTCTTTCAGACTAATTTTTCATAAAGTGTATACACAATTGCATTTATAAGTAATTACAGCGCACCATGATAAATATTTTTGTCAACGTGTGTTAAAATGCTATCTGAGCTCAGTGAAGGGAGTTGCCTAACTGAAGAAATACATTTTAGCTAGACTTGAAAGGATGAATGGAGATCTTCACAAACCAGTAAGTGAAATGGTGGCAATGTGAGAAAGGGGCCACACAGTACAACGTAATGTGTCCAGGGGATGCAAAATGGTGCTATGTGATGGAACACAGGATAGTGGGGACAACTGTACAAAATGAGGCTGAAAAGCCTGTTTGAAGCCACATTGTGAAAGGATTTGTCAATAGACAGAGCCATTAAAGGATTTTTATTTGAGAGAATGACAGACCAAAGAAGTTAGATGGCATGCTAATAAGTGGTAGAGAGAACAAAAATGCAACCAAAATACCATTCTCTTACTATATAGTATGTTGCCTTAGGTACACTTGGAATTCTGACTGCAAAGAGCATTATTGAACACTTTCCTGCTTTGAAGTTTACCTGTTAAATTTTGGTTACACCTGTAGCCTACAGATGAACTTAGTGTCGTTCACAGCATGCACTTCAGGTGTCATGTACAAGACGTATTTTGAAATGTTCTGAGGGGCAGGGCACCTGGGTGGCTCAGTGGGTTAAGCATCTGACTTCAGCTCAGGTCATGATCTCCAGGCCCATGCGTGCTGACAGTTCTGTGATCTCTTCTTTGTTCTCTCTCTCTCTCTCTCTCTCTCTCTCTCTCTCTCTCTCTCTCTCTTTCTCTCTCTCCCTCTCCCCCCTCCCCCTCTCCCTCTCCTTCTCTCTTCTCTCAAAAATAAATAAAAATTTTAAAAAGATTTTTAATGTTCCCTGGGGCTCTTGGGTGGTCAGTCAGCTAAGCAACCGACTCTTTGATTGCAACTCAGGTCATGATCTCACGGATTGTGAGTTCGAGCCCCGCATCTGGCTCCAGACTGACAGTGCAGAGCCTGTTTGGAATTCTCTTTCTCCCTGTCTTTCTGCCCCTCCCCTGTTCATGTGTGCACTCTCTCTCTCGCTCTCTCAAAAATAAATAAACTTAAAA
The DNA here is from genome assembly GCF_022079265.1 of Lynx rufus. Lineage (NCBI taxonomy): Eukaryota > Metazoa > Chordata > Mammalia > Carnivora > Felidae > Lynx > Lynx rufus. The sequence goes on from NW_025814823.1 coordinate 14,271,030, forward strand.
AAATAAAATGTTCTGAGTGTTTTAAAAGTGCTTTAAATAACCTATATCAACACCATCTCTTAGCTATTCCATGTTTTTTAATGATCAAGGAGAAATTTTTATCAGTTTTTTTCTCCCATATTTGAGCCACTTGCTTATGTAGCCAAAATATCTCCTACTCCCCGTTCCCAGGATCTTAAAGTAAATTTTCCCCACTGACTTCTGTGACAGGCTTTCAGAAGCAAAACCAAGCATCATTCCCTAGGTTGATGCCCCCCACTGCCATAGGAAGTGTGCCCATCTCTCAGCCCTTGGTTCAGTTGCCCGATGCATCTTTCATTCCTAGAGTTGTCAAAACTTTCTTCCTTCCATTCTGCTCCTCATCTGCCATTTACTCCTCTTGACTCACCATGCAAGGTTTTAGTCCTCCCTTCCTTCCTTCCTTCCTTCCTTCCTTCCTTCCTTCCTTCCTTCCTGAAAAGAAATATGCTCATTGTAGAAAATCTACAAAAGGCCAGAAAAGTACAAAATGGGGAAAAAAAATCTCTCATTGACACCCATGTAAAGCAGCTATCTGCCAGTTTTGATGGCTTTATTTCTTGCTAGTCTTTTTCTAAGCAAACTTCAGCATAGGACCCAAACACTATGCTCTGTATCAAATAATCGCAAAGATGAATAATGCATCGTCTCTGCTCTTTATGATATTGACAGGGTTCCAAATTGCCCCAAGTTTTCTATATGTTTTAGCATTTTTTTCCATAAGTAAAGTGTGCCATGTGACTTTTAATGTAATAAAGTCCTAGTTTGAATATTTCACAATTACCCTAACTTCATGGCTAATCAAAACCCAACCAAGTAATATCCAGTCTAAAATGCACAGGGATTCTACATTTACTATCATGTATATTCTTAAAATATGGTTTATCAGATTTCCTTTAAAAAGCACAGAATGCATTTTTCTACATTCACTCCATTAAGAAGCTTATTGAGTTAGCATTTTATACTTCTATAGTGCTGCACTTAAATTCAATAAGATTTTCTTGCACCTTTTTAATTGCATTTTTTTTTCAGTTTAAAAATGCTGTTTGAGAATATCCCCTTTGTTGGTCTGCTCTAAGAAATATTGCTTACATATGAATATTTTGAATTAGGAATAAATGAAATTCCATTTTTGCTGTCAGAACCAAATTGTAAAAATGCATTGCATGTCTTGGAAAATCAGTATACTCTATTAGCAGGCCTGTCAATATAAAAAGTGCCTTCCATTTCCACCTCTTGCTCTAATAACCTTTTCTGTGTTACTCTGAGGCAGTTCACATAATCAGAGTATATTGTCAGCTTACTGGAGTTGGGGAAGCATGAAATGAAAATCACGTTAATATTGATCCAATTCTTTTACTTGCAAGTGTCCTTGATGTCCTTTTCCACTAAGCAATAACTGTTGATGTTAGGTAGCCATTTTCTTATTTTAGTTCATACAGTCCAGTAAATCATTTACAAGCATAGCTAATCTAAATAAGAATTTGCTGCTCAGAATAATTTCTGTGAACACTCTATCTTAATTAATGCCCATATTGCTAATTCTGTATTTCACTCTACCACTGAATATTTTCCTGCAGCTTTCCAGAGAACAGCCTACCTGCAGATATAACATTTGTCCGGTTTGAAACAAAGTCTGTGCAAGTTTTTCATTGGTAAAAAAAAACCACAAGGGATGTGGCACTCTAATTTTATGTAATGCAATGATGTGCTAAAGATGGACCATAAGTAACATAATTATTGATTCAGGCGAGGATTACCATTTCTGAATCAGGTTCAGTGTAAATTTGAAGCCGGGATCTTGGGTTTTTAGTTTTATGGTAGTTTAGATAATATCTATTTTGGATTATTCAATGTATTCTCAGACAACAAAAATGAAGTGGAAGCCACAATTAAATCTAATGCATTCAGAATGCATTTATGTATCCATTTATTGCATGTTTATTGAGTCAGTGACCACTTAGATTTTTACTTAAAGTGTGTTGTTTTCATAACATGATTTTGTGTTAATGAAGGGAGTCTCCTGACTCAGCACCAGGTATAGAAGAGAGAAAAGGTACTTGAAATTTTTAGTCATTCTTTTTAGTAGTGTTTTTATTCAGTATCACTAACAGTTTTTATCATTAGGATATTTCTACTGTAAAGTCTTGGATTTTTTAAAATTTGTTCTACATAAACCATGATTTTTTTCGTCTTTATGTCAGCAGTATTTCTTATGAAAATATTTCCTTCTTTCCTAAGGAAAGAAATACTATGTCTGTGATGTAGAGTCAAACACAAAATTTAATTTTGAATTTAAAGTATTTACAAAGAAAAATATTTACTTTAAACAATTTTTAAATTATATTACAGTGAAGTGTATTGTGTATATGTATCTACTGCATTTATATTATATTAAGGTCGGCCTAAAATGTTTCTGAGTCCTATGTTTCTCAATATAGAAAAAATTTCATCTTATTTGAAATGTTCAAAATTATAATGTTTTCAGTAATAGATTGATTCATATATATTATTGCATGGTAAAATGTCGCTATCTAATAATATTAGGTGAGAGGTATATTTACCTTAAAATCTTTTCCTTTTAGTGAAAATTAAACTTAAAGTTACTAAAAGCACTGTTCTATAATAGTATTTGTTGCTCTGATTTCAGCTTTAATGAGGAAATGTAATCTTTGTTTTACAAGATTCCAAGAAATTAATACCTCATTAATATTTCTAAAAGCATTTAGGTTTGAAAATGAACTGCAGCACATTTTTATTACTGAGGTATAACTGACATCGAATTGAAACTTTTTTTTTTTTTTTTTTGGAGGAGAGGGGAAAGACAGACAGAGAGGGAGAGAAAGAGAGAATAGTAAGCAGGCTCCATGCCTAGTGCTGAGCCCGATGCGGGGCTCAATCTCAGATCATGACCTGAGCCGAAATCAAGGGTCAGATGTTTAACTCACTGAGCCACCCAGGCACTCCCGAATTGAAGCATTTTATCTTATTTACATAGGAGTAGATTTTGTCAAAACACATTTTACAACCCAGAAATATTGTAAAGTGGTGTATATTGGAAAGAATTTTCTCTTTCACGAAAGAATGTTATCCTGCGAAATTGACTTCCAGATGTTTAGAAACATTAGAATTTTTCCTGATGTTACATTTAGCTGAAATTGAAATGATACTAAATTTCCATTCTGCCCATTCTCTTCCAGTGATGGAGAAGTATATATTATGTGCATTATCTATACATAATACTCTAAAGCAAATTCTGATGCTAACTTTGTTGAGAAAGCTGTTCTTTTCATTCGAATGTCTAAGATATTAATAATACTTACATTCTAAAGATACCAATATACAAAATCACGAATGCATGCCAAATACATTGATGCTTATGTAGTTTTATTTAAAAATGAATATTATGGTTATTGGGGAAAAACAGTTTTTAATGTAAGCTGTTTACATTCCATTGAGTTTCGCAAACACTTCATGGCACCTGTCTCCAGGCCCTCCTTCCTGTCTTCAGGGAGCATCTAATCAATGGAGGAGTTGAAGGCTCATACTGTGTTTTAGTGAATATAAACAGAGAAATGACAGCATGGCAGAGGGAAGATTAATCCCAACCGAAGGAAAGAAAACATTTATTTGTTGAATACCTGTTGTTTGTTAGGCATTCTGCTAAGACCTTACATGCATGAATTATCTTGAGATTTTTTTTTTTAATTTTAATCCTCACATCAGCCTAGTTTTTTTTCCCCCCTCCTTTATATAAATCTTAAAAGCATTATTATACACAATAAAATACTGGCTGTATTCTTTTTCAATTTTAAGTTATATGCTTAGTAAACTCTTTTAATACTCTCTTGTTAATTTTTTATTTTACCATAATTTTAACAAACATTTTGAAACCTTATTATATAAATAAGCTTCACACATTTTAAAGTATTTTAATATCCACTGTCTCATTTTAACATTGCAATAATACTATAGGAGTTTGGTTGATAGATACCTATTCCTCCTTCACAAGTTGAGAAACTGAAGTTAAGAGATTGGTCTAAGTATGTTTTTAAAATATGCTCTTAATAGATGTTAGAGGGGAAAAATAAAGTAAGAATTGCAAACCTCATAGCCCAGGTTCTTCATTTTTGAGGAACCTATAAAGGACATAAAGAGTCAAGTGACTTCTGTATTGTGCATAAAAAAAAATGATTACTATTTGAATTATGCTTATATTTTCATGTGCTCATTCAACAAATGTTTGTTGATTTCCACTTTGTTTGGTATTTGGCACATATCTAATTAAAGTCTTATTAGGATAACACCTAAATGAAAGAATGCAGAAAATACCAAAAAATCATAATATATTTTGACTAATTTGTTAGATACAAAGCTTATACACGAAAGGGAGTAATCAACTAAACTGAATCTTGAAGGACAAGGCAGATATTACATATGTCAGATTTAAAAGCTTGAAAAAGTATTGCATGTTTGGGACCAGACACATCCAATTCTTGGGGGATATGAGATGTGAAGATACCAAACCAATGAAATAGTGAGGTTAAATAAGTAGGGGGCAGACCATGAGTCATAGATCATGTATTTAATTGTACAGGTCGATTAATACTGAAATTGTATTCTTAAATGGTAGATTTACATTAGATAGGTAAATAGATGCATAAACACATGCATATATCATTTTTAATAAATAACAAATTAAAGCTATATTTCTGTACTCAGTGAAAAATAAATAATAGCGTAAAATTGGTAAGCTGATGCTGTGCTAAAATTGGCTTATTACGGGTTTATATCTTTTCTCTGTGTGTTAGTCACATATATATAATTTATAGCTAACTTATGGCTGTAAATTACTTTTTTTTCAATATATGAAATTTATTGTCAAATTGGTTTCCATACAACACCCAGTGCTCATCCCAAAAGGTGCCCTCCTCAATACCCATCACCCACCCTCGCCTCCCTCCCACCCCCCATCAACCCTCAGTTTGTTCTCAGTTTTTAAGAGTCTCTTATGCTTTGGCTGTCTTCCACTCTAACCTCTCTTTTTTTTTTCCTTCCCCTCCCCCATGGGTTTCTGTTAAGTTTCTCAGGACCCACATAAGAGTGAACACATAGGGTATCTGTCTTTCTCTGTATGGCTTATTTCACTTAGCATCACACTCTCCAGTTCCATCCACGTTGCTACAAAGGCCATATTTCATTCTTTCTCATTGCCACGTAGTACTCCATTGTGTATATAAACCACAATTGTAAATTACTTTTTATCTTTGTTAGTATAGATGTTTCAGAGCTGTATAGAATATTCATCAAATAATTTCTGAAACAAATAAACTACAATGTGCTCTTTTTCTTTATATTAACTGTTAATATTTATCAATAATAATTTAAAAAAGGACGTGATGGGTAAATGAAATAACTTCTTTTGCCTAGATTGTCCTGACTCTCCAGATGGACATATTCTCTGAGTATTATTAAGATAAGTGAATGTCTTCAATTTGTCATTTCTATATTTAACATATTTAATGATAATACATTATAGTAGTGATATTAAAGTATAGAAACAATTCTAGAAACATTTTAGTTCTCTTGTTACTTCGGTTTTAGAATATACTGTGTTTCACATGGATCTTGTTTATTAATAAATTTAATGAGGGGTCCCTCAGTGGCTTAGTCGGTTAAGCATCCAACTTCCGCTCAGGTTGTGATCTCACGGTTCGTGAGTTCGAGCCCCGCGTTGGGCTCTGTGCCAACAGCTCAGAGTCTGGGGCCTGCTTTGGATTCTGTGTCTCCCTCTCTCTCTGCCCCTCCCCAGCTCGTGCTGTGTCTCTGTCTCTCAAAAAATGACTAAATGTTAAACAAAATTTTAATAAATTTAATGAAAGAGGAGCTTTATTTAGGTTCATATAACAGATTATTCTACATTAAATAACATTTTCACATACAGTGCTTCAAACATATATATTTACTAAGAAATCTAATGGGTATAGAATGTCTTCCTGTAGTTGTTGTTTGTAACACAATGTGGAAAATAATGTAAGAGTAACTTTGGATTTGGATTAATCTATAATTTGGTGGCATTTTTTTGTTTCTGAACCTTCCCAACTTATGGCATTTTGATGTTTTCTTAGAAAATAAGTATATATGTGTATACTATCCAATTTTACACACAATTAACATTTTCAAATCTAAGTAGGGAGTTCTCATGGTCTGTAGTATTTGCTTGTTAATTTCTTGATGAATGGTTAAAGAGGCCAAGAAGTGCACTCAGTCCAACATGTCTTCTGAAGACAGATGATCTCAAATAAATTCTCTTCCCAATCAGATTTTGATTTGTTGGGTGTTCAACCAATTCTTTCCAAGGACAGTGTTTATAAGCCTTGTAATGAGACAGCCTTTGAGACCTTACCTCTTTTTGCCTGTAATTTTGATGAATGAATCTCTAATTCATAAAAGATATTGCGATTGAAAAGCACCTTTGGATCTTGTACACTTTAATTTAGATAAATGTTTGGTGCAATACCACAAAATCAGGAAGTTTACTGAGCTACAGACTGATAACACTTCAAACAGGGGTGGCAAGTTCAGTGTGTTGGTACAGATTACTTTACTATCTATCTTTTAAAGGCATGATTGTTTTACTACTTTAAAACCAGAGATGATAAAATTGAAAGCTTAATATGCATTTCAGAGTTTACCTTCCTTTGACTACATTTATTTTATTTGTAGATTTTAATAACACAAGAGTAATGTAAAGCATTTTTCTTAATGACAAAGCAGATTAAACATGATTGTGTACAAGGTAAAACATGTTTTATCAGGCTGACTCATACTTAAAGGGTTTAACTGATTATTTCATGTAAAGGACCAAGTTCCCTTTTGTGTAAATACACAGATTCTCCAGTTTGCCCCCAAATTGAAGGCAGATCAACCAGAATCTCTGAGAAATTTTAGGATCTTCAGATTAAGAAATATCCAGAGGTGACGTTTATGTCTCAGGTCATCCATTTGTTTAGCGTTTAGGAGGGCTCACTCTGTGTCAGGCAGTGTGCTAAGAACTGAGAAGACAAAGACAGAAACATGTTGCCAGTGATCAAGGAGCTTTTGGGCTGTATGGAGACAACAAGCCAACAGCCAATTCCAATACCTGTAACTCCAGTAGTAGGATTTGCAAGGGTGGGGGAAGCATAAGGGAAAAAGCACACAAACTTTGCTTAAGAAATCTGCGAAGAGGGGTGCCTGGGTAGCTCGGTCAGTTAAGCGTCTGACTCTTGGTTTCCCTCAGGTTATGATCTCATGGGAGTGAGATTGAGTCCTAGCCTTGGGCTTTGCCCTGGGCCTGACGCCTGCTCTCTCCCTCTCTCTGTGCCCCTCTCCTGCCCCCCCCCATAAATAATAAAGAAAAAAATAAGAGAAATCAGAGGGGTGCCTGGATGGCTCAGTTGGTTAAGTGTCCAACTCTTGATTTCAGCTCAGGTCATGATTTCATGGTCTTGTGAGTTAGAGCCCAGCATCGAGCTCTGTGCTGACAGTGCAGAGCCTGCTTGGGATTCTCTCTCCCTCTCTCTCTGCCCCTCCCCTGCTCGCACTTGCTGTCTCTCTAAAAAAGCAAACAAATAAATAAATAAATCAGAAATCAGAAGGGCGCTTGGGTGGCTCAGTTGGTTAAACATCAGAGTCTTGGTTTCATCTCAGGTCATGATTTCATCATTTCATGAGTTTGAGCCCAAGCATCAGGCTCTGCACTGACAGTTCAGAGCCTGCTTGGGATTCTCTCTCTATCTCTCTCCCTCTCTCTCTGCCTCTCCCCTACTTGCACTGTCTCTGTCTCTCTCAAAAATGAATAAATAATTTTTTTCCTTAATAAGAGAAATCAGAGAAGGGAACACAGAGTGGGTAGACTTGAACTCATTCAGCGAATGTTTGTTACATGTCCCCTGGGTACCAGGCGCAGAGGCTGCAGAAACAAGGCCATAATCTAATGGAAAGGACAAACACATAACAGATTAACACCTGTACAGTGTAGTTGAGTTCTATGTAAACTGTGACAGCACAGAGTGGCTGGCTAAGAAAAGGCACCTAAAGGAGGTAATTTGAAAGATCAAATAGGAATTAGCCCAACAAAGGAGGAATGAAGGAACACACCATACAGAGGGAATAATATTAGCCCTGGATGAAAAGGTCCGAGCACGTATTTTGGAAGCTATAACTGGTTCAGTAATGGTGATGGGGGAGTAAGAAAATATAATGCAAAACTGGTAATGAGGATAAAAGGCCTAGACCAGCTGTGCTAAGGAGTTTATTTTTTTATTTTTTTTAACGTTTATTTATTTTTGAGACAGAGAGAGACAGAGCATGAACGGGGGAGGGTCAGAGAGAGAGGGAGACACAGAATCGGAAGCAGGCTCCAGGCTCAGAACCATCAGCCCAGAGCCCGACGCAGGGCTCGAACTCACGGACCGCGAGATCGTGACCTGAGCTGAAGTCGGATGCTTAACCGACTGAGCCACCCAGGCGCCCCAAGGAGTTTAGATTTTGACTCCTATCATGTATGACTTGCATTGAATGTTGTTGATTGGGAGGAGTTAGTAAACAATATTCAGCAGGAAAATATCAATTTATTTCTGCTTTGTAATAATAATCACTCTGACAAAAACATGGGGATAGAGTGAATAAGGAAGCTATCGAAGACCTCCAGTCTAAAACAATGGGAGCCTGAGCTGGGGCCATGGCAGTCACCTTCCAGGATGACCCCCAAGGTTTATGGCTTAAGTAAGTGGGTGTATCAAACCAGGGAGAGGTGGAGAAGCCAGAGATGATTCATTCAGTTAGGGAAATGTGGAATTAGGAATATCCAACTGCAGATGTCTAATAGAAATATGGCTTCTCGGTTATTAATCATTGGATTTGTGTCTTTTGTTCTCAGATGATGCAAGCTCTGAGTTGCTCAAATTAAGTTACTACCCAAGAAGCAAACAAGTTATAAAGATAGCTACCCCCAGAAGAGTTCTGTTTTACTGGCTTTATATCACCAAGAAACCAAATAAAATTAAGATAAGATTCTGGAGCATTCAGTATTCAGTCCTCAGGCTTTTATTCCAGAAGTAAGAATCATCTGTGGGCCTGTGAAAGAATATACATATAACCTGTTTAATTCCTCTCACCTCCCACGTAGCATTAATTTGTAATAATATTGTTTGTTTCTGAAGTATTTATCAAAATATGTTTTAACAAATCTATTACTTTATGCTGTTCTAATTGCCATTATCCAGTAAGAGCTAGGATAACAGACTGTACCTCTCTGACAGTGACATTCTACAGCGCTATTATGACATGACCGTGTTCACCATATGTTTTTTATTCCTCCACGTGCTACTTTTGAGCCAACTTATTAACGTTTTAAGCAAACAGAATTTGCTCTGAGTCGCTGACAGAAACAAGTGTGTAAGTCGCAATGAAAGGCTAGCTCTTTTCCCATGCAAGTTTTACAGCGGCTAGATGTACTTCTGAGGAAATGGTCGAGCAGATATCACAGACATTAATGAACTATTAATATCCAAAGTCCTATATTGAGGCTGGGAGAATGGACCAAAAGTATTGCTAATTGTTCACTGTAGAGAATTTTGGCCAAAGGTGTGATAAGATTTGGAGAGTTATTGCACATGTACACAAGCATCATAACAGCCCCTAGAACTCTGATGTGACACCACCATGCAGGACTGATGTGTTAGGCTCCCATTTGCAGGAATATTTCCACCATGCCTAATGACGTGTAGGTATTTTCCCAGGAAACGCTGCTTCCTTGAAGCCTATATGCTAATACTACAGCTAGAACACATTAAATTACATTTTCTTCCAGAAGAAATTCCTCCTTCAAGTGATATGAAATAGAGGTGTTTTTTAGCTATCTATATAGATAGCTAAAATATATGTATGTTTACATATATATACATACACACACATATATATGTGTGTATGTGTGTGTATGTATATATATAAGTTTACTTGCTCTTCAGATCATTTGAGTCATCATCACCTGCCAAAGCGGGTGGCTGAAGTGGCTATTCTTAAGGTATTTTAATATAATGTAAGGTATTTTAATATACCTTTAAATCCTGAATTATATCCATTACGCAGTCAGATCCATGAGAGATTCAAATGCGTTGTAATTTGTAACCTTAACTGATTGCCATGTTAATGCTAGGTCAGCTCTGGCTGTATTTCAATTTTTCTGACTGACTTTGTTTTTATATATTTGGCCTTCTATACTATTTTATATAACAAAATAAGGCTATCAGTTTAGAAAAACTATTGATTTCACTAACTGTTAATAGCAATTGTGCAGCACATTTTATGTCTATACTAGTCCTAACTTCACCTGTTTGTAGCTTCCCAGTGACAACCACTTCTCTCTTCAGATGTGGATGCGTTCTTGTTTTCTTCATACTTCTGTACTTTCAAAAATGATCTGATTGGGGTGCCTGGGTGGCTCAGTCAGTTAAGCAAGTGACTTTTAGCTCGGGTCATGATCTCACGGTTCAGGAGTTCAAGCCCCGCATTGGGCTACAGAGCCTGCTTGGACTTCTCTCTCTGCCCCTTCCTCACTTGCACACTCTCTCCCTCTCTCTCAAAATAGAGAAACTTTAAAATTAAAAAAAAATGATCTCGTCTAATGATTATCCAATTCACACAAAAGTACAATTGTGTAGAATTGTGTACTTTTATGTATCAGAAAGCCAAGTTTGTGGGGAGGTGCAGATTTTTTACAGAAAATGGTGATCTTAGAGCCCTGAGACATGGGTCTGTAGAGTCCTTTCTCCTAGGCCAACTCCTAGGTCCCCACGAGACATGAACTTTCTCGGCCTGCTTCCTCATCTGTGAGATGAGGGTAGGTGATTACACCCCCCACCTTTCTCAAAGCTTTTCTGAAAGCAAACCAGATGAAGGGGAAAATGTTCTCTAATTCTGTAATTGTGAAGTCATATGTAAGTGCAGCATAAACTTATAAGAAAGTAATAGGTTGTTTTTTATACAAAAAGCTAAGCAATCATGATCACCCATATTATTTTGGTTGTGATTAGGCACTGAAGAAGATGTGGTCAAGTCCAAGAAAACCTTCAGAAGTCAAGCGATAGTGAATCAGAACGCAGAGACAGAACTTATGCTGGAAGGGGATGACGATGCAGTCAGCTTGCTGCAGGAGAAAGAAATCGACAATCTTGCAGGTAAATGTGTAAATATTTTTCTTCTATTTGTTATGAGTGATAAATACACACAAAGTTCCTGAACTGGAGATCTGTCTCCTGGTGAATGAGTTTGTACCAGTGGTTGGAACGAGGCTGAATCTCGTGAACATTAATCATTTACTTTATCTCGTTTCTTGTATTGGAGAGAAGAAAGTACATACCAAACAAATATGTATTTTACTACTAATAATTGAATACTGTACCTACTCTCTTTGTAATGAGGAGCAACATTTAATGTGAGATAGTGTATAGCATAAATTGTCCTCTCTAACTGCCTGAATAATTGGAAGGGGGGACAGAATGCTAGACTCATCAACATACATGTGACTCCAACATGCTAACGGCTGTGAAGAACAGCCACCTCAGCCACGAGACCATCGAATTTGCCGTTTTTTTCCCTGCTCTCACTTTTGGGAATGTCCCTCCCCATTCCTGTTTTTTTTTTCTCTATCGCCACACTGCTAACCCCCACATTCTTTCACCTGCCTGCCCTCAGTTTTCATCTTGTCCTATGCTGGTGTAAGGTGAGTTCAGAGCAGTACCTGCCATGACCATGTGGGATATGGATATCTCAGAGTGTTGGCCTATACCCTTGTTTGGGTTTTAAACCATCTTTGAGACTCTGATGAAAACAGATTGCTTCACGAAGGTGCACATATAATTTTGTACACAATTTCAGAGGGTTCACTGACCCCTGGAAACCATTCCATAGAATCATATCCTGGATCTCAAGTGAAAAACTCCTGCTTTAGAGTCGAAAAGTGGCTGAGTCTTCCCTCAATTCTGTATTTTCAGTCCATACCACGGTGGGGAGGCAGGTGCCAGTAGAGAAGTGGACTTGTATTCATCATTCTGTTTACAAAATAGCACTTCTGTTTTCAGAAATGTGCTGAAAATGATCTGGCATGCTTTATGAAAACCTCCAGTGAGGGCCACCTGGGTGGTTCAGTCAGTTAAGCATCTGACTCTTGATTTTGGCTCAGGTCATGATCTCAGGGTTCATGGGATGGAGCCCCACATCGGGCTCTGCACCACCAGCACAGAACCTGCTGGGGATTCTCTCTCTCTCTCTCTCTCTCTCTCTCTCAAAATAAATAAATAAGCTTTAATTAAAAAGAAAAAAGAAAGCCCCTGGTGATGTTTTCTACCAGTTAGAGATTTCTCTTTTTCCCAGAGGTGTTCTTATTAATTGTAAACTAGAGGTGGCACATTATTCTCCCTCTTCTATAAAATGTTTAATAAGGTTATTCTAATGCCAGCTCCTGCATATACCTAGTCTAGTCACAGACGTTTCTGTATCATGAAAATTATGTGTTCCATTTGGAACTCATCCTAAGTCTATGAACAAGTGTTTGCTTTGAATTCCTAGGTAAGTGTTGAAGTTTTGGTTTTGTTGTTTTCGTGGTTTGTTTTACTAGTTCAAAGATTTACTCTGAGGCCATTTGGAAGTTTAAGCAAATGAAGTCTGTGATTTCTTTTTCCCAAAGATTTGTTTTCTCTTTTCCCGGTCTTATTCTTGATCCTAAAGAAGTAGAGAAAATTTATAAACATGTTTTGGTACCTTTTTAGATAATGTGTTGTCTTTCCTCATTCACATATGGTAATAAATATGTTCAATAATTATACAATTTAGTTTAGACTCTCCATTATAAAAGTAATTAATTAGTTGATACAAATTTGGCTGGTACCCTGAAGTTTATTATAAAAAGATTTTCCCTGTACTACCAGAGGCAAAATCCAATAAAGACTCATAACTTCTTTATGTTTCTCTCCTTTAATGGTATCTAGAGTAATTATTAATATTAATTAACAGTTTTTTTACTTGTATTTATTTTTGAGAGACAGAGAGAGACAGAGAACAAGCAGGGAAGGGACAGAGAGAGAGGGAGACACAGCATCTGAAGCAGGCTCCAGGCTCCGAGACGTCAGCACAGAGCCTGACGTGGGACTCAAGCCCATGAACCATGAGATCACGACCTGAGCCACCCAGGCGCCCCTATTAATTAATACTTTAAACAAAATTCCCAAAATAACATTAAGTTAAAATACCTACAGGACAATGAAAGTATGCTTGCAGTAAATTAGTTAAAAACCTAATTATGTGGCTCTTGACCAACTCACTGTCAAGACTCTTCTAACTTCAGTCTTTTAAACAGATTTTTCTTTGAGCAGATCCCCTCCTATCTATTTCCACCTGGTTCTAATTCATACTATTTTTGCAGAATGCTTGTGTCTGATAAATCTTACAAACTGTCCTAAAATATTGATCCCTGATCTGGTCAGTAATGATCATCTTTAAAACAGCAATCCATGAATGTGACACTGAGCTTTGAATGCAGTAGAAAAGAAGGAGGGGATGGATGTTTTGTGAAGGGAGAAGTAAAGGTAACAGAAATAGTCTGCATAATATATAGGTATATATAGGTTCATCTTGTAAATGCTGAAGCCTGTTTATTATCTAGACTGGCGGGATAGTTATAGTGTCACAGAGAAATCATTTTTAGAAGTTAATTACAAACCGCTATTCTTAGATTTAAGAGGTTAATAAAATTGCAGACCACATAAATATGTAACTTTTTGGTTGTCTTTGTCTCAAAAACTAAAATTTCTTCAATAATAGTGGCTTTCTTGTATATAACTTAAAGTTCTATATATCCAAATAGTGCTAAGCTGCCTTTATAAAGAGTGCTTCTGTATCACAGGAGATGTACACTCATTAAAATCCAGGACATCCTAAAATTAGTATAATCTGATACTGTTGTCTGGAAATATTATGTAAGATAACAAATGCCCATTTTCCATTTCTGGGATTAAAAATTACAGGTTGATCTTTTCATGATTTAGTGATAGGACTTGCATATCAGTAATGTAAGAAATGTACCTTCAAAAGTATACAAGTACTTAAGAGTTCTTACATTTTAGAGTTTCGTTGAATGAAGGCACCATTTTTATAATAATAATGGTAAACCTAAGCCTGCCGATTAGCCTAATTCATTTTCTTGTTCTTACAAAGCCCTGTTTTGCTGATAGGCACACAAATGAGGAGACCATGCATTATAATTTGTCAATATGCAATATTTCTTATGAGTCAAGTTAAATTCCAAGAAAAAAAAATACGCTAATTAGAATAGAAAACTAAGGAAAGTACTAATTTGGTTAAGATTAATTCTATTTGGTGGCTTAAAAGACAGGTTCAGTTTTTGTTTATAAAAAGAAAAAAAAAAGAATAGCTAGCATGGCTTCCTAAGAACCAGGCGGTGTTCAAAGAGCTTTATATGCAGTAACCTATTTCATGTTCACAATAACCCTATGACCTAGATACTATTATTACCCTAATTTTACAAATGAGGCTTTAGAGGCCAAGACAGATTAATTTGCTTGTGTAAGATTAAAAAGTAAATAAAATAATGTATTTCCTCTTAAATACATAGTTTATGGTTTGAATTGAAATATACCAAATACTATATTTAAATATGCACGTGTATATACTTAAAGACTCTCCTAAAATAATGTCAAAACAAGATCCTCAGCTTATACCTCAATTTTTACATTGGTCCATTATACTATATTTAGAAGTCTATGAATATGCCCAATAATTAATTTTGGTTTTATATATCAGTTCTCTAAAATCATTCCGGTAAGTTAAGAAAATTTGGTAGAGTATTTTTTAGCACAATTTTATTTGAATTTTGACTCCTTTTTTTCCCCATTTTCTTTGGAGTTTTCTAGTTTTAATAAAGATAAAATGGTCCACAAATTTTACAGCTTTAAATGTCATACAATTTTCTGTTTCACTTTTTAGTTCCCTTTCTTCCCAAGCTGTTCATCTCAAGAGGCAAGTTAAATGTGTGTGATTATTAATTACTCAATTTATTATGCATTGTAGCAAGTGGCTAATATAATTATAATATAGAAGTATGCAAATCAGTTAAGTAATTATTATATTAATAACACCTAACCTTATTTTAATTGCTTTTTTTAGTTTGTAGTGATTCACCAAAGTGAATTAGCACCTAAGATTCCATACGTAACTAAAAATTTCAATTTACTAATTATATTGTTACTTAAAACATTGTAATTAATTAATATAATTTAACTGATTTTAATCTAAAATCCCGATATACATTTTAATTTGAAACTTACTTTGCCAAGTTATTTCTTCAAATAATTATTAAGTAACTGAAATTTAAGATTAACTCAAATTTATATGAATTGACAAGTGAATGATTTACTTCAACTGATAGAATTGTGTAGCACTGATAAAACGTACCTCCTTTTTTTAGGATGGTAGTTCTGTCACATACACTGAGTGAAAGTACAAATATTTTCCATAACAGATTTGAAATTTGTACAGATTTCTTTATTGTTACTTACAAATATTAGTCATTTTGCAAAGTTAGGGAATTCTGGGTTCATGTTGATGATGGTCACTTATGGTTCATCAGTTCTGCAAATTATCAAAAAAATGTTTTATCTGTGTAAGCTCTTTTTACCAATAATCCACCCATCCATTGCTACACCAATATCCAAACTTCTTAACCAGAAATATCCTTCACATTTTTCCATTCTACACCTTCCCTTGTATCACTTATCAAAATCTCTACCCATTTTTTATACGTATTTTAAACACTTCATGAAGTATTCACTGGCCAGTTTTGTCACCCCATAACCTTTGTGTGGTAGCAATTTTATTGAGACATAATTCACGTGCCATACAACTGACCCATTCAAACGGCACAATTTAATGATTTTTAGTATATTCACAGAGTCATGCAGCCATCATCACAATCTTAGAACACTCCATCACACAAAAAGAAACCTCCACACTCTTTGGCTATTCCACCCAATTTCCCATGCCCCCTCTACAGGCCTAGAGGACCAGTAATCTACTTTCTGTCTCCATAGATTTGACTATTCTGGACATCTCATATAAACATAATTGTATAATATGTAGTCTTTTGTGATTAGCTTATTTTACTTACCATTATGTTTTCAAGACTCATCCGTGTAATAGCATGCATGTCCTTTTTATGGTGAATAATATTCCATTGAATGGATATTTCACATTTTGTTTATCCATTAATTAATTGTTGGACATTTGGTGTGTTTCCACTTTTTGGCTACTGTGATTAACAGTATGAACATTCACATACAACATTTTATGCCAACATGTGTTTTCATTTCTCTTGAGTATATACCTAGGCATGAAATTTCTAGGTCAAATAATAACTCTATCTTTGACTTTTTGAGGAACTGTTAGACTCTTTTCCAAAGTGGCTGCATCATTTTACATTCCTATCACCAGTGTGTGGGGATCAGATTTCTCCACATCTTTACTGCTCATTATTATCTGTCTTTTTTATTATAGCCACTCTTTGAAATTTTGATTATATCACTCTTAAGATACTGATACAATACAAGATGTTTTTGTGTATGTTTTCTTTTTCCTTTTAGATTGCAAATTCCTTAAATATAGTGACCATATCCCATATATCTTTGAACGGGGAAGAAATCTAACACAATTACTTGCACTAAAAATGTTCCCATTGAAAAAAGTTTATGTAGGGGGCGCCTGGGTGGCTCAGTCCATTGAGCGTCTGACTTCGGCTCAGGTCATGATCTCATGGCCTGTGAGTTTGAGCCCCGCGTAGGGCTCTGTGCTGATAGCTTGGAGCCTGGAGCCTGCTTCAGATTCTATGTCTCCCTCACTCTCTACCCCTCCCCTACTCATGCTCTGTCTCTATCTCAAAAATAAATAAACATTAAAAAATTAAAGAAAAGAAAAAGTTTATGTAGGTTGAAATAAACTAGAGAGCTAGTTTAATAACTATAGATTATTATCTAGTTAATTTATACCAAAACCAAAAAAACAATTGAGCTATTAGAATTAAGTGTTTGGGGCTTAAATTATTCAGATCATCTGTTCATACTAATTGAATCATTCAAATTACTCAACTCATCAGTTGACTTTTTCAGGGTAATGTGACTAAACTAATCTTTCTTCCGTTCCAGTTTTTGCTAATTGTATCATTTTAACTAAATGTCTCTTAAGACTCCCATTTTTAAAGTCAAGATACCACTGTGACTCTTACTTAAAAATTTTTTTTTCTCTATCGCACAGAAAAGATATTCTATAACCAAAGGATTATATTGTTATTTTGAATACTTAAAAAGAGTTAACTAGTATAGAAAACTGGCAACGTGGGAAAAAAGTGTTAGAATATGAAAGTTGGATATTTTTATGTGGCTTTTTCAAAGTGATAGATTTTATTATCCTTTACACACACACACAATCACCCCACATACCACACACCAAAGTCCAGAATCCATAACTCAGAAAAAAAATGCATTATATAAACTTAAGAATGAAAAAGATATAGAAATGAGGAGAACATCTACTAAAAGAAACAGGATGTAATCAGTAAGAGGTTCTCCTAAATGACAGTCAGCTTCCTTGCAGGACACCCCCCTTTAATGCCCTAGACAGTTCCCAAGTATGCTTTCAGTGATGTTTACAGGGCAGTACCTTTTCAGACTATTTTTCTGGTTGTTAATGGGTCAAATTTTTGGTCTGTTTTCTGTTATCTTTATTAATTCATGGTGAATGCAGATATCAAATAATTGGAGGGGAGCTTGCTTAGACTTTGTTTTAAGGTTGACCATTCCTACCTCCCTAAGTCTCTATTTTCTTACATTCACACACCAACTGATTTGCTTACTCATTAACATCTATTAAATATTTAGGAGATAGAACTCTGGGACTCAGAGACTGATAGAAAAAAAATCATCAGAAGGATTAGCACTGCTACCACTACCTCTCAGTAACTTCAGTAACCAGAAAGTTACTTCATAAAATATGTCTACCCTAATAAGTGAAAGTAGACAATTCCGATGATCAGATAAGTGGGGCGCCTGAGTGCCTCAGTTGGTTAAACATCTGACTCTTGATTTAGGCTCAGGTCATGATCTCACGGTTCGTGAGTTTGAGCTCCACATCAGCCTCTGGGTTGACAGCTTGGAGCCTGCTGGAGATTCTCTCTCTCCCTCTCTCTCTCAAAATAAACATTTTTTTAAGATGATCAGATAGATACTGTAGGCCTTCCAATGTTCTAACTTGGAATGTCCAGATACCAGAGGCAAAAGTTGTTTATATATACATCGAACGTTACCTAAAAACTGAGCTAAGAAAGGTGGATAAAGCAAAATATACAACATACGAGAAGGACAAACTCAAGATTCTAGAAAAATATAATAAAAATACAGGAACAACAGGAACTCGAAAAGCTAAGAGTTTTTCAGAGAAATGTTATTTAAAAAGAAAAAAGTTTGAACCTAAACACAGAAAAGTTTTATTATAATTGTTTAATGGAATAAGAGAATACATACTACAGAAGGAACAGGTTCAGTGTTAAACAGATAAACTCATACCATATCTGCTTAAGCCTAACTACTCCATGCAATCCAGTTCAAATATGGTTAATGAACAGTATTTCCCTAACAAAACTAGTATGTTTTGCAAGATTTCTCCATATTTATTTTATGTAGTTTTAGTTACAGAGTCAAACTAGAATTGAATCGATCTGATATTTGTATTTAGGGGGAAAATGCCTTTTAAACATTCTGGATTCTCTAAGATGCATTTTGCTCAGTATTTTCCCCTTAATTTTTAAGCCCATGTGTATTTCAAGGGAAATTTAATCCATATGTCCCTGACTCACTCACACTTAACTCATCAAAATATTGTTTAGTAAAAGCATTTGATGTTGAAAAAGCCTTATGAGTCTTTATAAGTCTTTTTTCTCTCTCTTTGAATTAGGAAGTTGCTTTGCTAGTCATAAATAGTATACCCAAAGGGTTCACATTCAGCTTCAAACACAGAATTCACAGAGCTCTTGGACACAACATTAACACATGCCCATTGCCTACAAAAGCTAAAATATTTAAACTCCTAACTCAATTTTTTGATTCAGTTAAAGAATTGTAAAAATAAATAAAAGCTTTACCTTGACTACCTAGCCTTTCTACTCTCTCCTCATTATTTTTTCAATGTCTACAAGGCCATTTTAGAGTCTACAACATTTTGCTATAATCCATATTTTGTTGTTTCCAAAAATGTATGTCTCCTTCCACCATGTAGTATATAAAAATGCTTTTAAGGTACTCTTAATTATAACACAACCTGCTAGCCCAACTATGTAAATTTAAAATATAATAAAAAGACAAATTCAACTATTATTTAGTAGTTCACCAGCCATGATTCAAACAATATATAGCATTTTTCCATCTTTTCTTAAGAAACCATCCTTTGTTATGCTGCAAGTGTTCCACAAACCACAACAATGCCTATTCTTCCTAATACAGTTCTAGTTGAAACCTATTTTTATTTTTTTACTTGTTTCTCTGTACAGAGACTTTCCCATAAAGTAATTCCTCTACAGACTTATAATTATATTTATTCCCAACCTGAAAAGCAGAGGTGACAAAGAACTGAACTAACTTATCAGTAGACCAGATCTCTCCTACGTGTAGGGGACTAAACTCTCCTATGCTGTGTTTTTTAAAAAGTACATGAATGAGTATGTTAATCACCTACTGGAAATATATGGGTCATCTTGTCTGTCACACTTGGAGGAATAAACAAACAAACAAGAAAAGTTCCTACTGCCAAACTGTGGATGTCAGCAACTTGGAGAAGAAGAGATGAGTATTCATCATCGCATATTGCCACACCTGTGAGGACTCCAGTGGTCTCTCCAAAAGAATTTAGCACTAATACAAACATTATATAAAAACTGATCTTGCCACTGCATTTAAAGCCGTAATATACAAAAGGACAAGTAAGTTTTTCTGCAGAGCGAAAATATTTTATTTATTTGATTATTTTATTTCCATGGCTTGGTGTTATAGAGCCAGAGTAATATCCTGCAGAAGGTACTTAAGGACAAGTATTTACATGGTGGTCAATTTGTAAGTTGTTATCACAGTAGAAGCTGCTCCATCAGTTCAAATCATCAGCCCAATAAATATAAGTGTAGAACTTTTCATCAGCAAAAAGGAAGGGAAAGTCAGACTGAGTTGCCTGTCTAAATATTGTTTTTTGTATTGTATCTTTTTCCAGTTAAAATGTTTAGGCATTTACTTGATCAGAAGATGACTGATTGCAATGTTTTATGCTTTTTTAATTCAAAAGTTCTGTTGAATTTTTCCTTCATTTAGGTCACTAACAAACAAAACTGCTTAGTTGTAGCCTTATTACAGTTCAGTTGTATACAAAACAGGATTGTTAAGAACCAGGTATCACAAAAACTTTCTTAAAAAATCTTCTATCTAAGGTTGAGCTAGAAGGAGTCTCAATTCACCAACTAGTTTTCTGGGGAGAAAAATGAGCTTGATAGGTAGTAAAGAGGTATGTGTGGATGGGCACATGAAGCTGGGAGACATAATTAAAATTTATTGAAAGAAAAAAATAACCATAGGCAGTAACTTTCAATTCTGAATTAGGTAGCATAGTTCATTTTAGGGTGTGGAAATTAGGGGTCCAGACATTGGGGTATTTACTCATGATCACATTACAAGCAAAGAGATAAGCTGAGATTTAAACCCATTTTTCTTCCTCTGTTAAATCCCTTGTTCATTTCACTATTCCATTATATATAAACCAGTGTTTGCTTGGTTTTTAATTCTAAGTTGTAACCCATTGTGGGTAAGCAAATCAACTATGTGGATTATTACCCACATTATTTGTAAATAAAATAAAATAAAAGAGAAAATAATAAATTCAAATACCAAACTTCAGAATTCATCACACATAGTAAAGATAAGAACTGGAAGGACTTGCTGGGTCCTTATTCTCTGATGCCAGATCCCAACTTGATTGAGGTTGGATGTGGTCATCCAAGCAAAACAATTATCAATATTGAATATCTACTATATGCATGATATTATGGTGGGTGCTTGGAGTAAAAAGACACATACGATTAAAGTTTCTGCTTCCAAGGAGGTTATAGTCTAGAGGAAACATACACAATGAAAAACAGCAGCAACCTAGATATACAAAGGGAACAACAATAACACAAAACCGGACCCTTGACTACCATGCGGATTCTGGAAGGCCTTCCTAGAATAGGTGTTTCCTGTATTGAGTCCAGAAACGTAAGTAAAGGATTTCAAAAGATTTAAAGGGTTGTTATTGCAGACAGTGGAAACAATTATATACTAAAATATCACCCTCCCTGTGAAACTACAGTAGTTCTAAATTATTCAGGTAAATGTATGAGGCAGGGAGTTTGTGAAGTTGAGACTAACAAGCTCCTGGGGGAACGTTATGTGCCATGAGGACCCTGGATTTTTATCCTGAAGGCCACAATGAGACAGTGAAGGATTTTAAGCATGGAAATGATAAGATCCAATTTAAAAAATTTGAAAGAAATCACTCAGGCCACTGTGTAGCTTATGGTTTTAGGATGCCGAAACTTGAGGTAAAAGGCTGTTGTTCGAAGTAGAGGCAATGAGAGCCTGAACCGAGTTTAAACTGGTAGTGGCAGAAAAGGGAAGGGGACACTTAAAAAAAAAACACTTAAAAGGTAATATGTCAGGGACTGTGATAATGGGCTGGTTGTGAGGAGTAAGAACGAGGGGCACCTGGCCTAGGAGAGGGAATGATCTAGGAATTATTAAATGTTTTTGGGAATGCGAAGATGCAAGGTTTTAGGGGAGAGGAGAATGACGATGATTGGTTTAGCTAGGTCAGATGGCTATCCGACATTTTCAAACGGTTGTCAAGGTTTGGAATTTGAGAGCCAATGTTGGACATAGAGTTTATAATTAAAACACTGAAATCACCCAAGGAAAGTGAGAATACATATGGAGAAGAGCAGCGGGCCAAAGTCAGAACCCACCAAGGATACTAACAAGGAAGTCAGGCACTAAGAGAACAATAAAGAACAGTATGCTCTAGAAGTCAAAGAACTCTCCTCTTGTTCAACATTTTTCACACTGATATTCCTTAGGACACAGGTATTTTGAAATATGCTAATGAGGGGGGAGTATTGCTAAATGTGTTTGGAAAACTCTGGGTTTAAATATACAATGTCATGCAGGGTTTTTTTGGACTGATGGATAGATTTTCTGAGCTTTTAACACATGAATTCACATGTGCTCCTCTGCCACTGTGGCCTAAGTAGAGGATAAAAGTGCAGGCAAAAGGAGTGAACAGGGGTGGAGAACTACGAGGGAGAAGCTGATGTGTAGGACCAAACCCCAGGTAGAGTGAGTAACTGGTTTGAACAGGATTAAAGATACATTTTCTGAAACTGGGGGAAAAAAGAGAGAGAGAAAGATAATGACAAATGCAGAGGCAGAAAAGTCTCAGATGGAGGAAGGCATCAAGATAAATGACAAATTTTCATTTTTCTCCAAAATATGAATACTTCATTTATTACCGAAGCAGGATGGACAGATGTTCATAGTGAATTTTCTAGGAAGGAGCCATATATCTAATCATCTTCTCAACAAGATGTGTGACCACAAAAAAAGGATAAACACCACCGTGCCACACTGTAATATCTGAGCTTTAATCATTGATTCCTTAACCTGAAACATCTCACATTCACAACTTGGTATGTGTTTTCAGCTTCACATCATACTGTCCCTCCCCCTTCACACGTCCTAATCACTGGCCAGTCTTACTTCTCCTGTACACATACTGCAGCTGTGTGTTTGTTCAAACTCTTCTGCTCTGCTTACAATGCTCTTCCCCCTCGTATCCATCTGTCCACATCCTACCCATCCATTACAGCTCACTTCAAATACCATTGCCATCTTCCTGTCCCAATTACAGCTATCCCCCCAAAAAAGCTGGGTGGAAACCATCACAGTTCAGTGAATGTCTATGGAATTTTTTCTGTCCCTTCCTTGTTGGGAGGCATGTATACATAACAGCCCTGACTTTGAAGTCAGATAACCAGGGCAGAATCTTGTCTCTACCATTTACTAGTTGTATGACCTTCCCTAAATTACTTCACCACTTCATCTCATTTTCTATCTGTGAAATGGACACAATAGCAGTTCCTGTATATCATAGGTTTGTTGTTATGAGGAACAAATGAGATCGGTTCATGTAAAGTGCTTTAACAATGCTTAGATAGCTTTTCTCCTTTATGTCATTACCGCGTGTATATATTTCTTACCTCTACGATGTACTATAAGCTCTCGAGTAAAATTCATGTCTCATACTTTAGTCTGTGCTCTCTTAGTACCCAAAACAGTGAATAATTTTTGTTGACCACATGAATGAATGAATGGATGCTGAGTTAAGTATGTTTCTCTAAGCATTTAAATTATAAGGAGGGAACAACTTAGTAGGAAAACTATGGCAGTTGTAACATTATGCCATTAAAAAAAAATAATAGTATACATGTGACATAGCTACAATGACCAATTACATTATAACCCTTGTTGGTTTTCAGCATATCTTTTACTTATGTTTTCTCTAAAATGCAGTGTCTTTCATATTTTTAAAGCACAACTTGAAATGAATTCCAGAAAAATGTAAAGGGTGTGATCTGTTAATCTAATGTCTTTTTACTAGTACATCCACATGCAATAATGGTGTATTTCTTTTTCTATTTTCAATTCCATAAAGATATATTGCATACCATGCAACAGCCACTGTGTTAGAGGAAGAAGGTAACACCCTTTTCTTTAAGTAGCTTATGCCAAATGGGAGGATAGACGTTTAAACACATATATGAAATATATTATAAGGCTGCAGTAAACGTGCACCCATGAAGGCTAGGCCCTTACTCCACCCGAGGGTACAAAGACTTGGTCCTCCTGGTCCAATAGATTTAAATCATCTCCTCTGGTTTATTCACTCATCTAGTCCAGTAGGAATTTACTCTTCTCAATCATTAAATGATATCCTCGTGCCATAAAAGAGTCACTACGCTTCCAGAAAGTAAAAAATGTATTCCATATGTTGAACTAAACGTGATATAACTAGAAACACAAATCTCATCTGGATCACCTAGTGAATCAAAAGACAGAACAAATGAGCACAATGAACATTAAAATGATCGCTGTTTCTTAGTAAATTTTTGTGCTAAAAATAACTCAGTTAAAATTTACTTAGCGTATATATGCTTTATAAGTTTTTTTTCCTATAAAATTACTCATTGCCTTTGTGGAAAATGCACGGGTTTTTGTTGACTTATTTTTTATAGAAAAAATTACCTGTTCTACAAATATATTGGAAAACCTAAATGGTAGGTTAAAATTAGAGCCTATCAGATTATCTCTTGGTACATTTAAAAATTATTTATTATAAACATGCTAAATAAGATGAGATGCTAGATAATATTAGTGCAGAAATAGGTGTTCTACCATGATGAACAAATATTTTGTTAAAATGCAGTTTTCTATTGCTCTTATATAGAGGGCTCCATTCTTTCTGTTTCCATTTCAGACTGTGTTGAGTTTTACCACAGGTAGCTTTACTCAGATCTGAAGACCTTGATGTGGTTCTTAAACACGTGTATAATTTTGTACAATAATAATCTAAGGAAACCAGTGTATTATGGGGATGGTTGGTTATTGTCCATCTCAATCTAAAAATAGATTACGTTTGGGGCACCTGGGTGGCTCAGTTGGTTAAGTATCCGACTTCGGCTCAGGTCATGATCCCATAGTCCGTGAGTTCGAGCCCCATGTCGGGCTCTGTGCTGTCAGTTCAGAGCCTGGAGCCTGCATCAGATTCTGTGTCTGCCTCTCTCTCTCTCTGCCCCTCCCCACTCATGCTCTGTCTCTCTCTGTCTCTCAAAAATAAACGTTAAAAAATTTTTTTTTTAAATAAAAATAGATTACATTTGGGGCACCGGGGTGGCTCAGTTGGTTGAGCATCCAACTCCAGATTTCAGCTCAGGTCATGATCTCACTATTGGTTCAGTAGATCCCTTCTTAAGGCTCTGTGCTATCAGCATGGAGTCTGCTTGGGATTTTCTCTGTCCCTCTCTCTCTGACCTTCCTCTACTCATGTGTCTATGTGTTCTCTCTCTCTCTCTCTCTCTCTCTCTCTCTCTTTCTCAAATAAATAAACTTAAAAATATATATAAATAAAGGCAGATTATGTTCAAGAAGTCACCAAAGAGCTTAAGAAGCTACTTCTTGGACACAGTGAGCTTTGTAAAAAATTCAGGTTTATAGAGTGTTTGTAATCAATAGTGTGTGTGTGTGTGTTTGTGTGTGTGTGTGTGTGTGTGTGTGTGTGCGCGCGTGTGTGTGTGTTTGGGAGGGAAGGAGGGAGAGAATAATGCTGGAAGTTAAATTCATAACTCTTGCGATGTGTATCCCATTAGTTGTTCACATTATATTTTTTTGATTCAAGCATAAACATTCTATAACTATTTTCCTGCAAGAAGTTTTTGAAAGCTTCAGAGGATTATTATTCTGAAATTATATTTGGACCACTATCAATATTTTCTGTACATAAAGAAAAGAGTCACTGTCTAGAGATTTTGTTACTATCCTATCTTTTTTCTTGGGGAATTTCAAATGCTTGAAATCAGGGAACTATCCTGGCTAATAGAAATCTCAGATCTTAACATTTCCTCTTAACTCCCTCTCCCCCAGGCACATACACAAACACCTCCATTTTCTTTATGCCTAAAGCTTTCCTAAGATTTCAAAACAAAGTCCCAGCTCTCTTATATTCTTCATTAGTTCCCTTTAAGTTGTTTTGAGATTAAAGCATGTTATTCTTTGAATTCTATGGGGAAAATGTTTTCTTTAAATTGATATTGCCATACTTAAAAGTAATAGAAGTCCATTGCAGGTAGATACTTTACATGTGTTCAGCTACTCACTCTATGAGTTTTTCCTACAAATTGTATCATATTATAGAAGAAATTGTAAAGATTACTTCCATATTAAAATTTTATCTTAATTGTTTTTGGAATGATACCTTCTTCCACTAAACAAAGGATTTCAGATTAGTTCTTTTTCTTCTAAGTAATGTCAGGATTTTAAGTTTAATGATTTTATAAAGATTAGTCAATGTTTATTATCCCCCAAATAATTATCTTCTGCATGTTCCTAGAGCAAACTGAATATGTAGTTTTAAAGTAATTGAGGTTGAAGAAAATCTATCTAGTTAATAAAACTTTTATTAATATTAAACTAAGTTTAGAAAGTATTCAAGTGATACTAAAATTCATTGTAACTTCATGTACACTAAATATAGGTTTGGCCAGTTGAAATTCATCAAATAATTATAATGATGCCAATTTTCATTCAACTTCAGCTCTTTGTCCCTATATAGTCTTCGTTGTACTTTATATTGAAACTTGTAAAGAATCTTAGCCTTGTTTGAAAAATTAATTGCCATAGTTGCCTGTTAATGCCTGTTAGTATGTTACTGACACCCCTAAAAATGACTAATTCCTGGATGTGAGAAAAAGAAAAGCAGCCCTTGACCTCTGGAAACTTGCCTGACCCTTATAAGGAAGCCCAGTATTGTCAGGAGCTAGAATGGAGCTCATAGCTAGGCCCTGGTGTTTTCTTATTGGTCATAAACAATCTCACAGAACACCAGCATCAGACAAGAACTCATGATGATGATGTGAGGCAAAAAATAACTTTATAATTTTGTGCAAGCATTGACAAAAGCAAGGTCACTCGGCATACCACCTAAATATCAAACATTCCCCCGCCCATCTCCTGGTTTATATGGGGGACTGCTGCTTCTTTGCTAATTATAGCTTTAGCCTAGATCTTGCCCTCCATCCCTCTAGATAAGATTTATTAAGACCCATAATCACAGAATTATCCCTGCTTCCCGACAGAGCCCAACTCAGAGCAAAGCCAAGCTCCTTGAACTCTTCTCAGAATCACTTAACCAAAGCCCATATCCTACAAAGTCCCTTATGAAGTTGCCCGTTTCTCCCTCATTGCACTGAGCAGTAAACCCGACTTCTTCAGCTACACATGTGTTCCTGGCGGTCTTTGACAAGAGGGTATTGACACATCCATAGCCCCCAAAACTGTCAATATTGAACTAGTAGTTAAGTAAAAATGATGTAAAAGAACCTTGTACACTGTAAAGCTTTATTAGAAAGTTGATGTATTATTAAGATTTCCAGACTTGGAATTTTGTTTTCAGTGGAATCATCCAAACCCACAAGTATTTTTTAACATTCTACTTTTTAAATATATTTGATGAATAGTTCCCTTTCCAAATATAAAACATGTGTATTTTCTACTCTAGGTTTACCATCTCAACTGATTAAAGATGGTGTAACTCTCAAGAGAAGTTCATTCATTTAAAGATTCTTTTCATTATGCTTGGGTGATCTTTGTTCTAGTTCAGATTTTAAATTAACATTGAAATGAATGTCAAGTAGTATCCCTATCCTTTCAGAAATAGTGATGGATCAATATTTCTTAAACATTACCTGCCAACTCTAAAAGCAAATAACGCTTATTGTTGCTTTCGTCACCACTTTAGATGGTGGCATTTTAAACTGCTGTGTTCTACGCATCAGTATGGGGGAGGAGGTTCTGACCCCCCCCATCTGTTTAATGGCCATCACTAGACTTCACTAGGTGCTAAGAACATTATTGTAACATATCCTTTATTGCCATAATAGTGGTTGGAATGGATATACCTACGTTCAGTCCGGAACTCACCACACCAAGCAAAGTTGGGAGGTTGAATTTGTACCCAGTCATCTTCCAGGACAGAGTCTGCAAGATCGCCATCTTTCTGGGATCCACAGATGCTGCCCTCTTTAAACTGTTTTTATTTGAAAAGGGATCCCAGGTTTTCACATGGAAAATCTCCCACATGGAGGATCTGGTTTGTGATGGTGTCTTATGTAAACATTTTAATATCAGATCCCTAAAATCCAGAGGCTCCCCCAAAAGGGATTAAAACATAATCCCCTCTCTCTATTGCTGTAGTGGATTAACTGTGTATTCTCTCTGCGGCTGGCTTGCTCCCTGAAGGCTGCAACAAAAAGACTCGGTGCTCCTTAAACATGCTATGGAATTGGAAGTTGTAATTGGAGATTTCCAAAGGACAGGGGTAAAAATGACACACCATTAAGGCTGAATGTTTCATGACGCCTCTTTCTGAAAGAAGAACCAGTTCGAAGTCCTTTTATAAGCCCCCAGAAAATCTGAGTTCAATAGAATCAGATTGGAGTAAAAGCAGAGGCAAGCGCAGTGTCCTTTCAGAAACGCAGAGAATCCAGTAGAGAGAATGTGCTCCCTGTGAAAAGTTCACGGAGACGTGTACTTAGAATCCGTAATATATTTCAGTAAATCACTGTATATGGTTTTGATACTGTGCTTCGTGATTTTTTTTTTCAATTTCTCCCAATTTAATTGCTTGAATATGTTAAATTACTCTTTAAGAAAAAGGAATAGTTCGCCATTTTAAATGTTTTTGACCATTCTTCGTCTCCAAATGCCAGAAACCTCTATTAAACCAGAAGTCACTAGCCTTCGCTGTATATATAGCATGACGACTTTTGTAAGGTTTTAGCAAGGCCCAACGATGTATAAGAAGGCACTGTTTTCAATGTCAGTCACATCACCTTCTTTCTCACCTCGCCCCAGTCGAGAGTAAGCCTCCAGTCAAGATCTCTCCAGAAAGGAAATAGGAAAAGTGGCATCCACTGGAGCGTCCTGGTGGCTCAAGGGTTAAGGGAGCGGTTCGAACCGGCCCGAGCGTTGGGGGATTCCGAGGAGGACGCGGGAGGCAGGAGGCGCCGCGGAGCGCGCGCACAGACCCTCCAATAAACACAAAGGAGGGCCTGGGGAATAGAAACCCAAATCCACTTGTAATCGTACAAGAGATTCGGGCATAATTACTTGAGCAACCTAGATTAAGATTGATGAGCCTTTAAAGTGGCGCTTCAGATCGACCGCCTCGCCCTTTGGAAAGAAAAACCTTGTGCAGCCGAGATGGACCCCGACTCCGCTTGGCTACGCGGCGGGAACTGGCGGCCCGGGACCCAGGCCGGGAGTGCGCGCGCCCCGGGGCCGGGCCCCCCGGTGCGGGCTCGGGGGGTACCGAGGGCAATAAACTAAGCGAAAGGGCTTCGCGTTAGTGTGACCCAGGCGGTCAGCTCGGGGGTGAAGGCTGACACTGACGCAGTTGGCTTCCTGTCCACCCGGTTAGGCGCGACCGAAGCCGGCCGAGAGCCCTCTCCGTGCCTCCCGCGGCAGAAACGGCCCGGCTTTGTGCAGGACGGTAGCGGCCTCGGGGCGCACGCCTCCCTGGGAACGTGAACTTCCGCGCAGTCCCCGGGCCCCGCCGGGTCGGGCCTGCCAGCGGTGGCCTCGGCGGTGGCGGCGCGAGCCGGTCTCACCGCGAGGAGCCGCCGCCGAGGGCCCCGAGCCCGAGCGGCCGCAGGGGACCTGCCTTTTTATTGCCTTTATCCTACTGTTACTGTGACTCGTTTGACTATGTGCATTTCAGGGCGTGGGGGGAGATGGAAGGGGGGGAGGATTGGAGGGGAACTTAAGGCGCCCTTGCTACAAAAAAAAAAAAAAAAGAGAAGAACAATAAAAAAAAGAATAATTTCTGTGTTCCATGTCTGTGTTTTCAGTACAGGATAGCAAAGAGTGCCTCCCCTTTCGGGGAATCTTAAAGGGGCAGTTAAGTGATCCCCTTTGAATTAATATTCTAAAACGTAATTTTCAACATTAACTCAGATTGAGGGAACTCGAAGTAGGCACACTTTCTGAAACATCTTTTCCTGAAGATTAGTTTCTCTAGTTTCAAAAGTTGAGAAATAGCACTTTTGGCACGCTTTTCTGAGAATCGCCTTGTTCGAGCGTCTTACAATTTCATCACTTTTGACTGATTCTCTGTGAAAATCACTGCTACGATTTTTGTTCTTTTCTACATAAGAAATGTACTTAATATCCTTGTGTGTGTGTGTGTGTGTACGTGCGTATGTGGCGCGGCTTAGGACGCCGATGTGAATCTTCATGCAAGTCGCAAACCCGTTAGTACAGTGGAATTCATACATCCAGGTCCTGTACCCCTTCACACCCTCCCGCCCATCCTTGGGGAACTCCGCTGCCCAGTGGACCGGGCTTTCCCGGATGGCTGGCCTTTGGGGGCAGTGCTGACTGCCTAGGGTCTCCCAAAGCCGGTGGTGCCCCACGGAGAATCGGGGCATTTGTGGGATTTCTAGGCAGAGGTTACCAACTCTCTTGCTAAGGGTCACTTATTCGGTATTCTGACCTCTTGGGGCTTTATAGGATTCTGTATCTCTACTCTCGTTATAAGATAATGTGCAAAAGCTAAGCAGACCTTATCTCACACGAGAGGAGCTGGCCGCATGACCACAGGCACCATTTTCTTAGTGCATCTTTAAAAATAAAGACCTGCGGCACCCTTCGGGAGGGAGCGAGAGAGGGCCACAGGGATTCAGCCTGACTCCGGTGCCCTTGTCTTTCAGGCCCAGTGGTTCTCAGTACCCCAGCCCAGCTCATCGCTCCTGTGGTGGTGGCCAAGGGGACTCTCTCCATCACCACGACAGAAATCTACTTCGAGGTAGATGAGGATGATCCTGCCTTCAAGAAGATCGACACGAAAGTGAGTTAGAGTGATTCTGTAAACAGTCCTGGTGGCTTTGTGGCAGGAAGTGGTTTTCCATTTTGCTTGGTTTTAAATGACAGTGGGGGAGGGGAGCATGTTTCCATCTTTGTCATAGGAAATAAAATGAATGAAATAACACATGCTCTATTTTATGGGACTGAAGAATATATTAATGATTTTAAATCCCGTGTTACCAGAGCATGCTCATTTTAATACTTTCTACATGAGAGCCTTTGTCTGCACTTGGGTAGATTTGATAGTTAAGCCAATTGTTCAAAGTCTCTGGGGTACAGCATCCCAAGCTCTTTGGGAAGACTGGGAAGGTTTTTCTGAAATACCTTAAGATCACTTTTAATTTCCAGACGTGTACATTGAAATGTGAATTATTATTCATTAAAAGGTTATAAGGAAACGGGGGGGGGCGAGGTGGCATTTAAATATAAATTCATCTCCATTATTACATCCATTTTTCATCTCCTGAAATAAGAATGCGCTTTACATGTGAATTTAAGAGCAGGAGAAACTAATTCTCTAAGAAGCATCGATTTCAAGTGTATAGGTCATATATACTAGCAATCAGATGTTTAAAGTTTGCATTCTTCTGTGGGTGTAATGCCAGAAGATACATATTTGGACAATTTGAAATGCATAAATATTTATTTAGTATATCTTATTGTGCAGATTTTAAAACCTGATGTTGGGACAGCTCTACACCTCTGCACTTTCTTTTCAAATCAGTGTGATTGTTGTTTTAACTTTTATGTTACCCTGCAGTTTGTAAACTTTTCTGAGGTTAAGAATTCAAGTGTCCTGCTAGATATCCAAGCATCAGTATACAAAAGATCTTCCTTTGCAAGCTTTATCAGAAGCAATTATTCTAAAATAGTCGAAGACAAATGCTCCCCACAGATTCAGAACTTTATTATTTGTATTTAATTTTTGTATAGAAATAAAGTATTATAAAACACGATTTGTAGAAGAGGAACTGAAACTCCAAAATCTACCCTCACCTGAATTAACTGCCTACCTTAGGGCCTGTAGGTGGTTAGCTCTCAGCACTTGTTGACTATTAAAATACTTGGAAGGACAGTCAAAGGACTTCTTACACTTCTGGCTCCCAAAGGATGGAATGTTTAAAATGAGCTGAAATGTAGTGTATTTGATTTTTAAATAATTTAAAGTTTGTCTTTATGCTTTTATCATTAGCTTGCCCTACAAAGGAAAAATAAATTTTGGGTTTCTGATTAACTTATTCAGCTAATGGAACACTAACTGCATAAAATAAGATTTGACATAAAGTGGTCAGAAATAATCTTTATTTTATTAGCATAGTTAGTTTTCATATACAAATTTTGAAACTTTCATTGTGACTTTGAGTTCACTTTCTCTGAGTCAGATTTTTAACTCCACAGTCTTTGCTGTCATGACATATTTTTTTCCTTATATTATCAGAAATGCTACAGAACCTAGTCCAGAAGAGCAGACTTTCAAGGGTAGATTTAAATCTGTCTGTCATAGAAAGAAATAGTCTTACAAGTAGATCATTAGCTTCTGTAGCTGTACAAAGAGTTTTCTCCGGTATTTTAAGGTTTTATTTTTAATAATTCCATTAGCACACTCCTCAAAATGTTTAAGATACTCAGGTGGGTTCAGTTTCCAAAATGAAGCGTTAACATCTTTTGATAGAAAAACAATTTAAAGTGAGACACAACAACTTTTATTTACTTCATTTATTAGCTTCTAATTAAATAAAAACCAGCAACAGAAATTAAAATCTAAGTCACAAAAGTAGTTATCCAGTGTATTTCAAGTGCATTTTCAAATATATAATTCAGATATTCAAGCGTTATTATATAAGCTGAATTCAAATTTCTTTGAATATATTTAAATAACATTTCAAGTATATTTATGGAATGTTAGAAATAGAACAAGCATTATATTTGAAACAAAATGTAAACTTTTTTAAAGTTCAGACACTTTCAAAGACAGATAAAAGTACCGGGAGGAAATCTACCTTTAAATGGCATCTTTGTTAGCGGAAAATGTCTGGAAGTATCCAAAACGGCAATTTAACTTCTGTTCACCAAATCACAAAACACCAACATCCACACGTTCAAAGACAATGTGAGATCACAATATTTGTTACAAACCAAAATATACATTACACTTTCCTTCAGATGGCATATCCAAATGGTGTTTACTCACAGACAGATGCACCTAAATCACCAGGATTGCTATAATCCTTTGATAGCTGGGCAGAGTGTTCTCTGTGGTCTTGCATTACAGCCGGGTTGCTTTCCGGGTGTTACTGTGTACTTTTCGAGGGCGATAAGAAATCCTTTGTAAAAGAAGTCTTCTAATACTTGTGGGTTTGGGTTTTTCTCTACCCGCTTTCCCTACTTCTTCTTCTCCCCTTGGAGGGGTGGGTGAGATGATGCCTAAACATTGTACTGTTATTCCTTTTTAAGGAAGAGATTGTTTGCACTGACAAGTGGAATATTAGATAGGAATCGACCAGGAAGTTTACACCGAAGTAGGTCTTTGAGAAGAGCAATCACATTTCGGCTCTTGACGAAACGGTCCTCTAAAGTTTCTCCAAACTTTTCGGGTTGGTCAGGATCTCTCTCGCCAGTCGCCACGTTTGTTTGGCAGCGTTCTCCAGAGCCGAATGAGGTTTGCCTTGGAACAGATCTAAGTTCGGGAGGAAGTAGTGAGGACACCGCCGGCACTGCAGGCAGGAGATAAGTTGCAGCAAAATCCCGTTAAGCCGATCACCCAGGCAGGACTCGTCCCAGTCCGACTCCCGGGGATGCTTTTCACACTCGTAGGAAACCAGAGTCTTCATGTGGTAATTGTTGAGGGGCTGGCCGGGCAGTTCGAGGTGCCGATCCCGCAAGGTTTTGAGGATGGAGAGGCATTTCTTCCTGCAGCCCCCCATCTGCAGTCTGTTCTCCGCTTCCGCGAACTGCAGCACCCAGGCGTCGCTCTCGGCCGAGCTCTGTTTGCCGGCCAGGGAGTGGCACTCCTTGGACAGGAGATTGAACCCTTCCGCTTTGACCTCCGCCACCCGGTTGGGTCCCGGCCAGGGGATGTGGGGAAGCGGCCAGTGGGCAGCACTCCTGGGCCAGATGCCGGTGCACTTAAAGGCCGGGGTGATCTGCACCACGTACCTATCTCGGATTCGCAGTTTCACTTCGCTGGTGTCCGCCACCATTTTCACCACGTCCCTGTAGCTGCATTTGTCCACCGCCTGGGCCACCAGCGTCTGGAACCTGGACCGGATCTTGCGCGCCGAGAGGTAGCCGGAGGCGGTGATGAATTCCACCCAGAGGGACATGCTCCTCTTGCGCCCGTCGCTCAGCTTCAGCACCGCGCAGCCGGGCAGCGAGCCGTCGTCCACAAAGTTGAACACCCCCATCTGGTTCAGGTAAAGCACCACTTCAAACTCGGTGGGGGAGATGACCTCGAGGCCCTCGTAGCGATTGTCCATCTCGTTGAGAGAGCTGATGAAGCGGGGCTCCTGGACCTCCACTTCTTTCAGGACGTCGGAAACGACTTTGCAGACTTCGCGGATCGTCTTGGCGATGGCAGCCTTCCTGGCCTGGCACTTCTCGTTGTAGTATTTATTCAGATGGTACACCAGCTTGGCCTGGGCCGCGATCATGTTGGGGCAGAGATCCGGATTGTACACCGGAGTCTCGCAGTAAGCTGTGGGATCCAATGCGGCTGCTAGAGCGGGAGCCAACTTCGGTGGAGAAACGGGCCGCCGCGCTCAGAAACGCACCCAAACGCTCTCCGACGTGCTGCCGCGCTGGACTCCCAGCCCGCTGCTCTCCCCCCTTCCTTTTATCTTTGAGCCCGGACGGCCTGAAAGTGAAAGCCTGCTCTCCCCCCACCCCCCCTCTCGGTCTTTCTTCCTCCTTTAAAGGATCCTTGTGCGAGAGAAACGCAAGGAGAGATCACCTTCTCAGTAGTGAAAACAAAAGTTGCGCCGAGACCCAGCAAAGCTCCTCCCGTAGCCAAAAAAACCGGCCCTCTCCGTATTTATTGACGCCTTCCCGCAATCATCGTGTCTGCCGGACTGTTAATCAGACGGAGGAAAAGTGTGCGGAGTGTGTGTCGGGGGTGAGTGTGCGTGTGTCTGTGTCAGAAGAAGCTGCTGTTGGTTTGTCTAAGAGCCCAGATGCACTCGTGTGGAAATTATAAAGGCAGGGCCAGGCAGGCTGGCGGCCAATCGCCACTGGGCTCGTCACGACAGCCTCCTTCAGCTCCAACCCGGCTAATTAATCCCCCCTCGTGGATATAGGCACACAAACTAAAGGTAGGAGGCTGCTGCCGGCAGAAAACCACCCAGGCCACCTAGACAGTTTTGGAAATCAAGAGGAATCTCTCGGCTTTGGTATTAATGGAAGCATATTGACGTTTTGAAAAGACTTGGCAAAGTGCTTCTCTTCTGTGTTGAAAAAAAAAAAGCCCTGCTTGTCTTTTTACCGCGGAAATGCAAATACAGGTGTATTAATGGTCATCCATCAATTAGTGAACTAGATGGGGTCTTCTAAAACCAAAGTCACTAACTTGCATTTAGAATAAGATAATTAACGTCTCTTAATCCTGGAGGTCTTTTAAAATGCAGGTTGAGAGCTCGCTGTTGCACGTCGGTGCGAGTTGGCTTTAGATGGACTGATGCCTGTGTAATTTTTTGGATGTTCCTATAATGTCAGAATGTTGCTGTTGTTGTTGTTGTTGTTGCTGTTGTTGTTTTAATGTTATGCAGCGTTTTAACTCTGGTTTTTCCTCATTTGCAGTGGTTGAAAGGAATCTGAAAATTACTGTTTTGTTAGACGTTGTCTACTGCTCTTTAAGTTAGGATGTTTAAAAAAATGTTTAGGATCACTCCCCCTCTGTCCCCAACTGCAGCCCTCTTTGTACTTCGGTTGACTTGTCAACATAATCAGGACACTGAGTTTTGTACGCACTGGTAGAAAGCTTTAAAAAATAACTTCTCTCTGTGATTGAGAGACTGTGGTAACGTGAGTTCCTAGTGGGCTGGGTTTTAATATGTGAAATGAAGGCGAGATCATAGAGATGAGACCTACTGGCAGATAACTGTTCCAAAAATTTTCAGGCTTGGGGTTTCTGGCTTGCCTATTGATGTATAATTCAGGATATACCTCCTCTCCTAAGTGTCCTTAGTGGTGACCTGACAGACTTCTAATTTTATACGATTTCATGTGATTTGATTGAGGGAAAAATCAGTTATGATTGTAAAAGAAAACTAATTTGCAGTCATCCAGGGTGTTAAAATTTAAATGCCATTTTGGAAAACTTTGAAAGAAAAATCAACATTTCCAAATTTTGGAACCTTGATACAGGAGGGGGGAATGGATTTATGTAGAACATGTTTTTGGTTTTGTTTTCTGGTGATACCAATTGTGTCCTTCATGTACAGGAAAGGAAATAAATACTACTTAGGGACCATGTAGTGGTTTTAAAACCCAGGCAGATTTTTAATGCCTACCTTTAATTTAGATGTCGTGTCTTTAAAATTAACAATATTTCCAGCCAAATCTTGTAACTCCTGGTAACAGGTTTGTAGGCACTTTCTTTCAGAGCCACTTTCAACAAGATCTTGTTCAGGGCTCCCACTTTTTACCTGAGCTTTTGATTTTTTTTTTTTTTTTTTTTTTTTTTTTTGCACAGGTACGAGCATCACAAAGGCACCTATTATTTCCTTTTTCCTTATCCAAGAGTGATAGGTTCCAGATTTAGCTTAAAACAATACATTAGATTTGGGGCTCATGGCATCCATCTACTCTATTCCCCAGGAACCTTCCATTCCCTGGGGAGCAGGGACTGGGAACACGCGAACAGCCCCTCCCCACTTTGCAGGCTCTGCGGGTGAACGCACTGCTACCTTTTGGCAGTTGGAAGAGGAAGAAGAGGAGGCAAATCCGATCCGCAGAACCCGAGGCCAAGAAGGCGAAGATGCGCCTTGGTCTCAGGGGAAAAGCCGCCTCTGGCCCTCACCCAGCGTCTGTCCCCTCTCTCCCGCTGCTCCGCACTTCCAAGCCAGCCTCCTTTCCTCTCTCTGTTCCGTGGGTTTTTTTCTCCTGCGTGCGCGTTATTCTAAGCCTTACTCGGTGTCCTCGGGTTCTCCCCGTCCGCTCCAGGCCACGGCCTCTGCCCGCGCATCCCTCAGCCCCGCCGCCGCCCGGGCCCACGTGCGCCCGCAGCCTAGCCCCGCACTTTCTCGTCGGCGGCCGCGGGCCCCTGCGCCCAGCGCTCTGTCCCTTGGGTGCGGACCAGAGTTGCTCGGCCAGGACCTCGTCCCTCGATTTGCTGGGCCACCTGCAAGTACCCCGGCCGCCGAGGACGTGCGGCCTGGGACGCGGAGGCCCCGGGGCCGTGTGGGGGGACCGTGGCGCGGCGGTCCGGGTGGGTCTAACGCGAGGGACGCGAGGGGCGCCCGGCCGGCCTCGCTGGAGCCAAGCGCGCAGGTGGCGCATCTTCGGGGCTCGCTGTGCGGCTTAATTGGGTTAAAGCGAAGCTAAACACCGAAGCACTTTGTGCAAACTAATTGGTGTAACCGGGGCCTTTTCACTAACGATTTGCACTTTGAAGAAGAAAAATGGATGGTGAGAAAAGGACTAAGAAAGTCGTTAGTCCTAGAATGTTCCAGGCAAGTGAAGTCATTCAGTTCCAAGGACGCCGGGACTGTGTTTTCCGAGCTGCTTCCCCCAGCACCCTTCACGCTGGGAGCTGACAGTGATTTACATAACACAGGATTCACCCACCCGCCGTTATCACTGTAGGTGAACTGGGCGCCCTAGAATAATACTCGAGCGCAAGTACTGCTTGTTGCTGCAACACAGTGATTTTCTATCACACTGAACACGTGAAATGAATTGCCTTCTGTAGCTGAATCCTTTCAGTGATCTCAGACACCTCTCATTGTTGAAGGGAAAATTAAACTATCCGAGGAGTGTGTTTTCTATCCCTTATTTTTTTTTTTTGTTTGTTTTAAGGAAATGACCTATGGAGAAGAATTTACAATATATAGTATACATTTATGTAATTCAGCCGCGTTTTTGGAGGTAGTTTTGTGGGAGCAACTTAGTTATTTTATAAGATTTTTTTGTGAAATATCACTTGACCTATTGAACTAGTTATTTCAAATGATTATTTACTACCTGGGGATGGCTTGAAATCAATTTATTTACTTATATGAGAAGTTATAAAACAACTCTAATGATTTCAGTCTTGTATTATTTTTTTTACTATAAATATAATCTTAGTAGTTAGTACTAGAGTAAAAGCTTGTGCGTGTCCAATGCTTTAGGATATAAATGCTGAATTGTTTTCAGTGCTTTGCTATGCAGTCATCTTTGACGTGAGCTAATAATAGAATGATAATTGAAGAAAACTGACCTAATTGAAGGAAAAAGGAAAAAAAGCCAAGAATCTCATGATTTAATGATAGTTTGAGATGCTTACATTTGAATGATATTTGGGATTTTAAGGTCTAACTGGCTTGACTTTTTCATTTCATTTACTTAGGTTACTAGGCAGCCTTGACTTAAAGTGTATCATTTAGGAAAAGAATCCAAAAAAGTCACCAACACACCATTATCATAAATTTTAGTGGTATTAATGAATACAAAACAATTAAATATTATGGTCCTTAACGTTTCAAAACATTCAAAATAACGATGGCAAAATAATTTTTCCTGAGGTCCTGTTTCCTAAGTAACTTATTCCCCCTTCTGTAATCCTACTTAGTTTGTATGGGATACACAATGTAATGTGTAAATAGTCACCTTATTAGGTTTAAAGAAAAACTATTACCTTGAGAAATGCAGGAATGCAAGGCTTCTGTGTTTAAAAAAACTAATTTAAATTTGAATTACATGTTCATGAATTTAAGCAATTGTGACCTTTCATCTGGAAAAATGTGTCTGTTAGAGAATATACATATACATGTTAAATGCTCACATAGATATTGTTTTGTGTTTTTTATATCTGCTGGCTGCTATTCTATTCGCAAGTATTCATGAACTTAAAGTTTTATTTTTTTAATATGTGCTTATTACACTGGGGAGATAAAAAGAATATGAAGTTGAGTTTATTAAATTATTTATCCCTACTGCTGGAGTGGCTTTGAAGGCTCATTGTACGCATCTGATTTCTACCTCCCCCCACTTCGTTTTTTAAATGCACCCAGGCTATTTCATCTGTTTCATTCTGCCAGACACAATATATTTCTTTTTTTACACTAGAGAAATTAAAGACAGATATTTGTGCAGGGTTTTCTCTATGTGTCACATTAAATAAAGTAAAATAGAGGCAGTTTTTCTGGTAATCTAATTTGATGGCATCTATACCTTTCTTCTTGTTGTGACTCCTCGTATAAGAACACTTGAAACAAAATAGCTTGAGAGCTTCAAAAGTTTCCATGATTTCTTAAAACAATTATTTCATATTTTAATATCAGGTTTATGAAACGGTGAAGCTGAGAATTGAGGTCACTGTTGGCACAATCTAGACCCTATTTTATTTCTTCAACCAGAGAGCATCCTGATAATTGAAGCTTTTTAAAAAAATTATTTCCTT
Organism: Lynx rufus; assembly: GCF_022079265.1. Lineage (NCBI taxonomy): Eukaryota > Metazoa > Chordata > Mammalia > Carnivora > Felidae > Lynx > Lynx rufus. The sequence continues at coordinate 14,310,513 of NW_025814823.1, forward strand.
AATTCTTCACTTGAATGATCAAGGCTATGGCCTCACTTTTCCTCATCCCCCTAGTACACATCAGATAGTCAACATTTGTTGTGGGGCGTACTTTTCTTCCGTACAGTGTTGCTTAGTAAACTTGTTATTGGTGCTAATAAATGTTGAAAAGAAAGTAACTTTGAGATTAAAGATGGAAGTTAGAAGTGTACCTACTAGATTTGCGGATTTGCAGTCATTCTGGGTAATTCCAACCAAAGCCTTTCTCTGGGCAGAAAAAAGAAAATGGAAGGACTGGGTTATTCAGACAGTTGTCTATTTCCTCACTTCATTTGAATGTGTACATATTGGTGTAGGATGTTTTAAGTTGCATCTATGAACTGAAAAATTTGGAGGGGTGGAGGGTTATCAAGCAGAAGATATTCTTATTGCTCAAAATAGAATGTGATCTCTTTACTCTTTCCAGAAATTTAAGGATATTGGGGTCAATCATTTATTTATTGAGTGTTATGTAGGAAGTGTTGATTACAATGTTCCAGTTCCTCATAGACCCTTCAGAAAGTCACTGTTAATCTTTATAATCTAGAAAATTCGAATTCATTTTGTTAGATTTCAGCCTCTATTTTTCCTTTGGATATTATAGGAATATTCTGGCAAGATAAATGGACTCACATGATTCTTTTCTTTACGAATATATGAGAACTAGGTATTCCTTAACCCATAATTCACGTGGATTTACTGACATTTGTGTATATGACCACAACCTTGGTACTCTTAGCACATTTGCGTTTTATTGCACTTAGAGAAAACAATGGAATCAAATGTGATTAGTGTCTTAATCTGTACATCTGTAGTGGGTCATCCAGGACTGCATAGCTCTCATTACTGTCCCATACTGTATGTGATTAAGCCACTGGAAATATTCAACATGACCTTGAGGCTAGAGAATGGTATATAGATAATCAACATTCAGTGATTGCACGTCTAAAATAACCTTTTCTAGATCTAGTTTACCGTTTTGGAGCTTACTTTTTCATGAACGAAGCAATTCCTCTAAACCAGGATTTATTATTTTTTTAATGATTAGCAACAGGAGTAATAATTTAAGAGAATAATTACATTGAATAAAAAAACTATTATTTCTTATCATATATATATTTTTATATAATAAATAAGTGCTTTATAGAAAATGAAGGAAATGAGTTTATGAATAGGAATTTTCTTTATCGTTTTTTTTTTACACGTAGAGATTATGAACATCCGAGAATACACCACCTAAAGAATGATTTCATTTCCACCTATGTGTGATTATTTTCACTCTTCTAATAATACACATTTTAGTATACAAGTATGTATTTCTAAAAAGCCCAATTTTCCATGTTTGTCAAAAATATCAAGTCAGAAGTATTCATAAGTAGTTAATACTTTCTGGTCTACATGTTTATTCCTATTGTCTACACATCTAGATCAAATCAAAAGCATGAAGAGCACAGAGTTTGTAAGACATAGTCTTTCTAATAAGAAAATTTGAAACCAATGAAGTAGAAAGTATAGTTTTATTTGATTTTTATGTGAACTCTATTTTTTTATTATTGAAGCCAGGTTTACTGATGTGTATTTTGTGTACAGAACTATCCTTTTCTATGGTTTTTCCCCATGAATGTGCCATTCTGTGAATTTTAACAAATATATACAGTCATATCATGCTGGCACCAACAGAATATTTCCATTGCCACAAGTTTCCTCATGCCCCTATTTTATTTTTTCATTCATAAATTCTGTGATTCATTTATAAGTATCTGGGTGTTTTACTTTTCTCTCAAAAAATCTTTAGATTGTAAATCTATTTTTATTCCTCTAGAATTTATTTATTTTTATCATGTTTCTAATTTAAGGCCAGTTTTAATCAGATCACACTGACGTAGAGGCAGAGTATGAAATGATACTTCAGAGAGATAAGCAATAGGCTTACAATTTTTGTTTGACCTGAAGGTTGTTTGACTTTAATATATATCACCTTTACGCTTGGTAAAAGATTCATTTTTCAAAGGAACTGCTAAGATCTGTTACGTTGGTATGAATGTACGTATTAGACTTATGAATATAGCTTATAGTTTGCACGTCAGAATATCTATTGAGAAACAGGGATTCCTTATGTAAGTTAGCAACATTTGAGGCATATTGGTAATGTCACTAGCTTTATGTCACTGGGGAAATAAATCTCTCAGCATTGAAATTACATTGTACGTTATATTTCGGTAAATTAATCCTCCCTTTGAGTGGTGGGGGACAAGGCCAAGGAGTTTATTAGAGCTAATATTAATTAATATATATACATTCTTGAAACATATACCTCTAATCCTAATTTTATATAAATATACATTGTCATTGAAATTTAGATGGCTATAAAGACTCCAAAGAATTCTTAAATTATAGGAGAGCAGACATGTTCATTGACAACGATGCTCTTTGAAGTATTTTGCCTTTTTACAACTTGGAATAGTACAACTAGTCTTCTGTTTCTTTCCCCAAGATATAAAATTATTTAAATGCTTTTTGTTTTATATTTTTATTTGGCAATTACAATACAAATTTTAATGTTATGCATGCTTACAGCCCTATTAAGAAAGAAGTTATTGCTTTCTTAATAATCTTAAGCCATTTTTAGAAAGTATACTCTTTTTATGGTTTGCAAAATAGCCTGTGCATGCAGGCTGTGTGTACACACACACACACACACACACACACAGACATCCCCAGTATTTCAGATAATAAAAGATTGAATCGGCCTGTATACATTTGTTTTAACCTGCTAAAAGGAAACAGCTACTAAATATAGGATTCTTGCCACCAGGATGTAATATCACACTGCAAGTTTATTCCATGATAACCTATACAGTTTTCAATAATACCTTAAGAGACTGAGGCTAAATAGACTTTTAAAATAATAATAACTGGAAGTTCTAACAGTATTTATCCAGACACATACACTGTGGCAGTTTTGAATATCATAAGATTTTAATTGTGAATGAGTTTAAACATTGCTAGCCATTCTGTCCATGTAAATACAAATATACTTAGCTCCATCACTCACATACCTAATATGTGTGTGTATCCATAAAAACACTTTCATATATTTAAAATTGTTTTCTGCTTTCTTGCAAAGACAATGGTTAAATTTTTTGTGCAACCTGAACCTGTATTTGATAAGCAAATTGCATAACTCTCTGGGGGGGGGGGAAATTTTAGGGTTTTTTTTTCTGGTTTTGGGGTTTTGCTTTTTGTTGTGTTTTTTTTTTCTTTTACTAGCAAATTCAGTTCTTCATTTGTTTTGCTCTCCACGCTGCATTAGCACAGTTTTCCCCTGTGTACATCTGCCAGTGTACAATTTAGCCACGGGCATCTGTAGACCTTGTGGTGATCAGTATTGCAGGCAAAAGCCATATGTGTTTAAATAAAAAAAAAATCTCTTTATTTCATTTGCTATTTTAACTGGATGGATAACTTTTGTGCCTCAAGACAGAAGAAGAAAAAATACAGAAATAATTAATTGCCTCTCTTCTTGAGGCAGTTTCATTTCCCCTCCAATATGGAATGCTTGTCAGCTTTCCTGATAAATGACTGCATGTATTTGCATAGATTTTACATTAACACAAAAATTAGTTTTATTTGTGGAAAACTAGTTTACATAATAATATAAAACCCTGTGTTATTGATTATGTTTGCAAACATTGATGATTTTTTAAAGGGGTTGTAGCATACTTATTTTTCAAAGACCTGATCAACCTATTTTTTAAGTTAAACTTTCTTTTGCTTTATACAGTTTTGCACGAACAAGACAAACATTCATAAAATGTTGGTTTTAGAAATTCTTTTCTGGCCATATGAACCACAACTGTTTCAGGCCCACAATTAGTAACCTTCAATTGGTAAGAAGATTCTGATTTTAAACTTTGGCCGAGGATTATTTTTAAATACTTATTACCGATTGTATACACCTCGGACGGTTGGAGGATTGCATCTGTGTGAATGATTTTAATTTTCATATTCATGTTCTCGAAAGGATGGGTACTCTAATGGGTGTGTAGTCGAACTCACTCCTGAGACGTTATGAACTGTTTACAACCAAATTTAAAATATCACTGAGAATTATTCTCTCCATCTTCATTCTGTTGCCTTGAGTATACTTAATCGTTGATCACCCCGATCCAACCTTGAGAGAAACAGTGTGCCAGAGCTATTTGGGTACTGCAGACAATTCTCACTCTCTAAGTGGCAGGCAGTAGATGTTTATTCATACGGCAATCCGGCATCTTGTTGTCTAGAGGCAACCTGCTAACTATGTGCTATCATCGTATTATCCATGTTACGGAAAATTCAAATATGTTCACTGCTGTTAGTTATATCACAAAGCTTTTTATAAAATATACTTGATCCTCAAGAAACCTCCTACACTTAATGGCAACCTAAACCAAGAGTCTCTCTGCCACTTCTTGATTCTGGGACACCCTGGGTGCCAGCTGTCACAGCTCAGCTAATGATGACAAATGCCCCTCTCTATGCAGATTGCAAAGCTTGCAGGCTGCTGTGAAAGGCGACCAGATTACCTTTCTTCAGATAGTAACTTAACCTTTTAAACTCATGTCAGAATGAAATTATCAGCTGTGATTTTCAATATCTGTATCTTTAAAAAACAAAAATCAGGACAAGATCAAATCGCAGACTCACTTTTTAAAAATTCTTCCAATTTTTGTATAATTTACATGGCTTTATCCGTGAAGGCCATAATCTTCTTATATGAGAAACTCTAGGTAAAATATACTTTACAGCAGCATGAGAATGTATATTTGAACTCCGCATAGAACTCAGGTAGTGTGAATTATTGAGAGAATTATCAGTATTGTTTAGGCTACAAAATAGGCTGGTGGAATTTTGAGAGAAAAAATGTATTCTCTCCTTATCTTCACCTGAGTGGTAAAACGTCTGTACTCCTGCCGGGTGTATAGACCCAGCCTGTTCTGGATAAATTTTTATATCATTTCCCTAAAACTCTGTGGATTGTTCCAAAATGATTTAGAGAATAATTATTGTTAACGATTGTTTTCCCTATTTCCAAACTTGAGCTTCTGTTTTAGGTTTCTAATTTGTTGTAGAAACTTGTTGTCATATTTTGATACATACACCTACATGGATTTTTCAAAACAGTAATGAACGCTGTTAACCATGATGTAATGCGGGGGGTTAAATTGCCTGTTAAATGAGATAATACAATTGCAACGTTCTTTTAGATTTACAAAAGACTTTTATATGCATTAATTCACTTGAAACTTAAAATACTTCTATGACTTGAGAGAAACGGGTGATATGGAATGGGGACCAAGACTTCATGAGTATTTGATCACATTTAATCTTCACAACAAATATTAGTTCCCATTTACAGGGAGAGACTGAGGTTTAGAAAGGTTAAGTGTGTTACCGAGGGTCGCATAAGTAATTACAGAACGAGGTTTGTCTGCCTGCAGCTGCTTTTAGCACTGCAGCGTCTAGACTTGTGTATCGCAGAGGCATATACGTTTGCATGGAGGCATGGGGCGTGCGTGTATGTCCTGTCTGTACCCAGAGATAATTTTCGGCAACTGCTACTAGGATAGATGTTATTCTGAAAATAAACTACGAGGCTTGCATTTACATTACGAATATGATAGTTTGATGAGTTTTAAAGAGTAAGTTCTTTTTAGGAGGGCTTTAATTGAGTAAATAGTGAGGCACTTTTTATAAGTTTTTATTTTACGACAATGATGTGTTCATCTATTACATAGGGAGAAACCATTTAGTATCACATGTACTGTTTAATGAACATCAAATTGTACTAGTTCACCTAAAGAACTAGTTTCGTTGTAAAAGTTAAATTAATGGGATATACCTTTATGAAAATGATGAAGAGAAACAATTCAGCAATTAACTTGAATAAAATATCCATATACTTTTTTTATACCTATAATTTTACTCTGTGACATCAGTGGGTTATACAAGCCGCAATGTTGTACATCTTTCAGTTTAAGACACGTTGAAAACTCCCTTTTATCATGCACTTACATACAGTTGTTTCAATGAAAGCTGTTGGAATGCCGATTGTTTTCATTCCTTACCAAATTTTTATTTGGTACAGATACTACAATATAGGGATTTTTATCAATGATACGTCTGTTCATGTTGTAAATGTTCCATCTTTATATGTTTTAATTATAGAATTCTATTTATAATTACTAACCGGTATTAATGCTTAGTAAGTTGTATTTCGCTACGTATAAAAATTAGGTAGAATTTACAGTGACCATTTTATAAGCTATATCATGCAATTCGTACTGGGAGGAAGAAACTAATTCTACTCCAAGAGCCATATATTTTATACCAGAACTTTAGAGGAGAACATAATGTAACCCTCATCACGAACTGCCTGAGTTTTCTCTGCAACATTACTAAGGAATAGTCATCCTGCCTCTACCTTTACCTCCACTAATGAGAAATCCATTACCTACTCAGATATACACTTACAGGCAGTTCTAATTGTTAGAAAGTTCTTTCTTCTTCTTCTTCTTCTTCTTCTTCTTCTTCTTCTTCTTCTTCTTCTTTTTTTAAGTTTTATTTACATAATCTCTACACCCAATGTGAGGCTTGAATTCACGACCCCGAGATCAAGACTCACATGCTCTTCGGACTGAGCCAGCCAAGTGCCCCAGAAAGCTCTTCTTAATACTGAACCAAAATCTTTTCTCCTTAAATCTATCACCTTTTGGTGTCTTCTCTATAGCCTTATTCCTTTAATGGAAATAAGTCATTTAGGGGTGCCTGTGTGGCTCAGTCAGTTAAGCGTCCCACTCTTGGTTTCAGCTCAGGACATGATCTCACAATTCATGAGTTAGAGCCATGTGTTGGGCTCTCTGCTGACAGCTCGGAGCCTGCTTGGCACTTCCTTCTCCCTCTCTCTCTGCCCTCCCCAGCTTGCTCTCTCTCTCTCTCTCTCTCTCTCTCAAGAAAAAAAATTAAAAGAAATGTATACAAAAAAGAAGTCCTTTAAATTCAGCATTTAAGATATCAAATTGAATATGCTTTCGCCTTCAGCCATTACACCAATAGCATATTTTAAGTCACCTCACCATTTAAGACCCATTCTCATACATCATTTTCTTCAAGTGTGTTGCCTAAATTTATTACCCCCAGAGTAGATTGGTGAATGTAGAGTGGAGAGGCCTCTGTTAAGTGAAACATGGTCATATTCACTTTATGGAGTACCTCCATAACCCTGTTGACAAACGTTCAGCTGGATGTCACCAAATATCACATTTGTTTAAACATATGATGGAGTCCTGAGCACATGACTTTTTTATTTATCCAACGCATTTTATCTTACAATTTTTAGCTGTTTTTCCATGACTTGACTTATCATGGTCAAGTTGTATATTATTATTTAGAATAAGAATTAACAGGCATAACAGTTCCTTCTTAAAAGTTATTATAGGCTGCATATAGAACGTTCATGGCAAAGTCAAATTTTACTATAATGAATCTATTTTTGTTCAGCTAGGTATATAAAGAGGCTAATCCACTTAAGATATATGGATAGATTAAACTCACTAAATATTCCAGAACCTTTGTGGAATTTTTTGCTAAACATTTGAAATCCTAATCCTAGTTTTTCATGGTTTTATCAAAATATGTAACAAATAAGCCCCATTTGGTATAAAGTGTACTTTATATATTTTGAAGTATTTATCAATTTTTCCTTGCCAACCACTTTTTGTCTGCAAATGGAGTCTATAAGTTTCCCATATGCCTGAACAATGCAGAGAAAAACTAATAAATTTTTAATGTAAATGTGTTCATAGAGTGTTACAATGTTACTGGAATAATTTTCATATTGATCCACCAATATTTTGGGAATCATTTTTGATACTAGTAGTTACTAAATAACTGAATATAAAGAGAGGCAAATGCTTTTTAAGAGAGATATATTTAATAAGTTAATGTCAGTGTAAAAATAATTTTATTAAGCTAAAGTAGTTTCACCAATCAGGGCCCACTCCCATTATTTTCTTCAAAAGCAATGCCTAAATCTAAATAGATACAGTAACCCAGAGTGAATTGGTACAGTTAAAGAAACATTCCTTAAGTAATGAATATATTACTGGAAAAACATACTCAGAAGATTAAGTAGTAAAAGGTAACCAATATTAAGTATTTCGATAAAATGTACTGTGAGTTGTAAAAAAAGAAAAAACTTTTTGTGTGATGTGTTATTTTAAAGCCTTAAACTTCTCTTAGTGTAAGCTCATGTTTTTATTTGCCACGGGGTTTTTTTTTCCCTATATGAGAGTATTTCATTAATATGTTCTTTACTATTGCTGTGTCATCTAGGCGGTAAGACACACGGAGAGCCTGCCTCAGATTTGGCTTTCCCGTGGTTTGTGTCTTGAATGGAGAATAAGAAAGTCCAGTGTTTTTTACAAAAGAAACATCCCATCTGCTTCATCTGGTGGCTTATGCAATAAGAGGTGTTATCACATGAATCTAAATGCGCAGGCAGTTGTTTTATGAACTCTTTCTGCGCTTTGAGGAGTTTATAACTTGCCCACCCTTATTGTGTGTCGGTCCCAGCTGACCCAAGTGCATTTTGCTGAGCATATTTGGGGGATAATTAGACCTAATGAAGCCTGGTACACAGCTAATTCTCTAAATGATTTATTCTTCTGTTCTTGTCTGATTCCGAAGAATTCTCCAAATCATAATCTCCGCCACTAATTTTTGCTAGCACCTTGTTGGTACAGCCACTCGATTTTTATGTTTGTTTGAACTAGCCTCTAATTCAAACACCTAATTTTATGTTTGTCTGAATTAGCATCTAATTATCAAAAATAAATCAGGTTTTTGAAATGCTGAGAAAAATGTTTCAGAGTAAAAGTTGGTAGTATTTGTTAGTCCCCAGAGTGTAGGGGACTGCCAGTTCCTCGCCATCTTCTGTTTCTGTTTGTATCTCAAAAAGTTGATGGCACCGGTGAGCAGATAAGGGGATAGCAGATAGCAAGTGGTAAGAACCTCTTTAAAAAAATGTACCACTGGGAAGTAAACCTGCAAGGAAAATAATTGAAGATCACTAATGGAAGATCCCTATTTTCTGAATTAGGTTTCCTAAGGAAATCAGAAGCTTTTTAAAAATCCTTATGAATAACCCTCGTGTTTCAAAACCGTTTCCTTACCAATGGCTTCCCAGCACTAGCGGTGTTGAGAATGACATTTCTCTACATGCCCTCACCAAGTAGTCACTGATTCAGTGGCCTGTAACACTTTAAATCCTATCAACTTGCTTTCCTTTCCTGTTATAACTGTTTCAGTGAGTGGCACTTTTGTTGTGCAGGGTAAGATCTGGTAGCTTACGGAGGGCATACTAGAATGAGGACAGACACAATTGCCAGCACAAGAAGGCTATAACTTAATTAAAGCCTTACGCTCAGTAAATAAGACACCGAAGTCTCTTCAGGTATGTGGGTTTTGTAGCTTATGTCCTATTCATTCTCCTGTTGCCTAGAAACTATAGCATAATTCATTGTTGAGTTATTACTTTTATCTAGTGATCCCAGTACTTACAATTCACCTTACTGGAGAGCCCAGATAATAAATACGTTCAGGGCAAGATACACTGAGATACCTAAACTAGTTAAATCACCAGCTCCACTGCCTAAGTACTGACCTAGGAACCATTTGGTGATTCCCTGATTTTCATTACAAGATATTTAATGGTGCCTCTGAGAAATTCTATTCTTACCTGTACGCCTCAACTTAAGGCAGTCCTCTTCCTCATCTTTAACCCACTGCCTGAACGTCACCTAAACACTCAAATAACATGTCTCAGAACATTGAAGGAAAAAGTCGCAGGTCATTGTTATTGCTTGCTCTTCAAGAACATCTTTTTTTTTTTTTTTTAATTTTTACATCTCTAAATGAGACAAAGAATGGGCTGATAAAATTAGTACTGAGTTCCTATTATGTGCTAGGTACTGTCCTAGGTACTCGATCTGTGTATCACTGCACCTTTATCCTCTGAACAGCACTAGGGTGCAGATCCTGCTGCTGTCATTTCATTGTTGGGAAACTGAGGCCCAGAGAAGTCAAGGAATTTCTAAGCTTTCAGAGCTAGGAATTTGCAGAGTTGAAACTGTTCAGCCAGCCCCTCTGAATCCAGACTCTAGAGCCCCCTCTTTTAGTGATTACACTAAACTTATCCTAAGTTTATTTTCTCTTCTGTAATATAGGGGTAATAATATCTACATCATCGGTACATGGATTAAATAAATGAATACACATAAAAAGCTTAGACTTTTTTAACTTGTATTACCCGAGTCCATACAATAACTGCAGAACTAGGATTCACACCCAGCTTTTCTGTCTCTAGACCCCTGAGCTTAACTAGCATAGTGCTTAGGTGAATATTTATTGAGTGAATAGTGAAATGAGTATCATCTGTTTTGTACTTCCCAATGGAAGAATTTGTGAGTTTTGCTGGTTGTTTCAGTAGCATAGAGCAGATACTCCATGGTGGTTGAATGAGTGAATGATTATTCATCCTTACCTCTAATAAAATAAATACATTGATGACTCTCAAGTGTATAGCCTCAGCCAAGACCTCTCCTCTCAACTCCAAACTCATTTATCCAGCTGTACCCCCCCACATCTTCTCACATATGTAACACGTGTGTCAAACATAACATATCCAAACCTAGCACCTGCTCTCCAACATGCTTCTCCAGCAGTCATCCATGCATGGCTCAGCAAACGGCAGTCCTTTTTTCCAGTTGGGAAAAAAAGGCAAAAATGTTGGCTGCCATCCGTGACTCCTCCCTTGCTTTCATACCCCACGTTCAGTGCATCGGCAAATCCTCTAGAGTCTGATAACTTCTCACCAACTTTACAGCTTCAGTCCTGGTCAAGTCACCATCATCTCTTATGTGTGTTGTTAGTTATTCAAGAAAGTGTCCTGATTTTCTTCCTCATCTCATTCTTGCTATACCCCTTTACATTCTTTTCTCGACATGGCAACCAGAGAGATCTGTCTAAAATGAAGGCCAGATCATGCCACCCTTAAATTCAGAATTCCCTAACGGCTTCCCATCTCAGAGTAAAAATCTAAACCCATATTAGCCCTACAGTCAGCACCTTGCCATTCTGTTTCTCCCAGCTTAACCTTCTGACATCATTGCCCACTACTGTCACCATTGCTCTGTCTTCACTTGCCGCCCTGGCACCCACTAACATTAGGGCCTGTGCACGTGCTGCTTCCTCTGTGTGGAGTTCCCTCTGTTTCCAGTATCTGCATGACATTTTCTCTCACGCCCTTTAGGTGTTTACCCTACCTAAAAATGAAATATATCTCCACACAGACTCTCTCCATCCCCCTCTGCCTTCTTTTCCCCCTATCACTGAGCACTGTCTAACGTATGTTTTTACTTTCATGGTTAATGTCTCACTCCCCCAATTTAAATCTACGCTCCTAATAAGGGCAAGGGTTTTGTCTCTTCACTGCTGCATACCCAGAATCTAAAGCAGTGTCTGACTTATAAATGAGTGTTCAATAAATACCTGTTGGTGGGAAGGAAGGGAGGGAAGGGAATAGGGGTAGATGGGTAAAGAGAAATAATAGGAGAGAAAGAAGGAATGAAAGGAGATAACCAGTTAATTCTGCTGAATGTTCCGTTTGTCATAAGGCTATGGATACTGTACTTAAAAGTCGTAACATAATTCACAAATCTTAACGACGTCTTGACATCATTGACCTCTCCCTCCTTTTTGAAATTTTATTCTCTTCACAAAAGGGGTGATATTAGCTATTACGTTACTATTAATTATTCTGTGCAAGGAAGGCCCTGTGCTAAAAACTTTGTGCAGCAAGAGTTTGAGTGGGATTTTTCCTGTGGTCCCAGAACTGGCATCTGGGGCTCACAGCTGATAGATAGCAAGGAAGCATCTAATTAATAGCTCATTTTCTAAAGAGCTGAAAACAGTTGAGGGTAGACAATGGAGCTTAAATTCCAGTGGGGAGACATTAAGTGAACAAATATACAAGCAAGTAAACAACTATGTAGCACGTCAGTAGGTCGTAAATGCTCCGAGAGGTAGGTATTACTATCTCATTTTTGGAGATAAGAAAGTGAACCTTAGAAAAGTTAATTAAGGCCCACTGTTGGGGCTCGGGCTTGAAACCACTTTTTGTTGACTTCGGCATCCACGCACCTAATTGATGTTCTACTCACTACCTCCGTTCATTATTCTGTTACACCTCTTTCCTCACTGAGTTTTGACCATGAACTTTTGACTCCCCTTTCTCTTTCTCCTCAAACCCTTTATATACAGGTATTACTGTTTAACTACTTCTTGTCTGATGTAATGTAACTTGAATGATCATCTCTGTGTTGATGTGTCACAAATCTATACCTCCAATCCTGACCTCTGTTAGTTCTTCATTGTCATTTTCTATTTCTTGGTGGATATTTTCCAAACTGATGCCTTTGTTCTCCTCTTGTTGTTATACTGTTATACCTCCTTCTTCTTAAGGAGAAGTCAAGAGCTTTACTTGAGAAGTGCGTCTCTCATTTCTCCCCTTGTTTCTATCATTGACTTGAGTCATTGTTATAATTTCAGAGACTTGACATCCTAGCCATTATTGAGTCCTTTCTTGCCCTTTGCTCCTTCTCTACTATCCCTGTGCTCTGTTCATCAGCAAGTCTTGTGGATTCTCATTCTTTCCTGGTATCTTTCACATGTGTTGCTGTCATACCCACCACCATCACCCTAGTTCAGGTCTTTATCACTTTGTTACTGGACTGTGGCTCCCTGTGCTGTCTTTCCCATTTCTAGACTATCCTAAAGAATACTGCTGGACTGACTTTCTCATAGACACTTCTATCATGCTACTCCCCTGCTAAAAACCTTAGATTGACTCCCAATTCTCTTGGAAGGAGGGATGGAGGAAATGAGGGAGGGAGGGAAGAAAGCCTCCTCTGGTACTCAAAGCACTTCACTCTCTCAATATTCCTTAGCAGTATTTCACTATTAGCTTCTTGATGTCCATACTTGAATGCACTGCCTATTGATTATTTTCCAAACATAATTCTTACATTTCTTTCTCTGCCTTTTTACCTCTCACTCTTCACCTCTCAGAATTGCATTCCTTCCTTAAGATCAAATATATCCTTTCCCTGATTTTCTCAAATAAAAGTGATTTTTCCTTCTCGATAGTCTTATATCACTTAAAGATATAAGGTAGTGTTGGTATAGTGTAGATAAGTGCTATTTAAAAGTATATATTTAAATTTATAAATGTTTTTCATCCCCAAAATGGATTACAAATTCCTGGCTGGAAGTAAAATTTTACCTTTTTCACCCTTGCCCCAAAATGCCTAGCATAGGACTGTATGCATAGTAGATAACCAACATGGAAATGTTGAATGGATAACTTACCTTGAGGTATCAGAAATGTAGGAGGAAGATTAGGGCAGGTTTGGTGATTATGAGAACAACTGATGAAAGTGATCATAGTACCCATTTCATCTGTAGACTGATCACACATAGAATGCACAGACTGATTTTCATTCATTATATTTCATCCAAGATCACTATAATACTGTAACGTGTTGAGTCCATTGGACAGACTGGCTGGCTTCTATTTTCTTTACTGATCATTATTAAAAACCAAACTTTGGTAAATAGGTTGAGATTCTGCACAGGCATCTCCAGTTGCCACTGTTCTCTTGGTGCCATAAGAGTGTGTAAGGGAGCAATTCCTGGGTCTCTTCCCTGCCTTATGTTGCACATGTGGCAGTTCTGAGCCTTCTTTTACCGTTAGATAGTCTTCCCTAAAGACACAGATTGGGGCGCCTGGGTGGCGCAGTCGGTTAAGCGTCCGACTTCAGCCAGGTCACGATCTCGCGGTCCGTGAGTTCGAGCCCCGCGTCGGGCTCTGGGCTGATGGCTCAGAGCCTGGAGCCTGTTTCCGATTCTGTGTCTCCCTCTCTCTCCGCCCCTCCCCCGTTCATGCTCTGTCTCTGTCTGTCCCCAAAATAAAATAAAATTAAAAAAAAATAAAATAAAATAAAATAAATTAAAAAAAAAAAAAGACACGGATTGCTCAGCACACTTCAAATAAATGTCTTCATTCAGGAGAACTTAGAGAGATTTTAAATAAATATTTTTAGTGCTCCAATGTACATGAATTATGAATCTCCAGTATTAAATATGTATATAAGCAGTGTTTGAAAATTATAAAATTATAATCATCTGGCCGCTGATGGCAAATAGATATCTTACCTTGGCACGAACATACAACTGCACAGGCCTGCAAGATTTCTAGTTGTGTCTGTAGAGAGTGCAGTGGGAAAAAAAAAATGCCGTTGTAATGCTTTCTCAGGAAAGTGCAAAAACATTCCTTTATAATTCCTCCTGGAGGACTCAGGTGAAGAACTTTTTAAGTCATTCAATTATCAGATATTCCTTGTCTATCTCTTGTGCCTTTCACTACGTCCTGATGATACCGCCACTGCCTTCACAGACTTCTTAGGCAAGTAGGAAACTTAAAAACAACTGAGAGTACAATTACAATTCAGTGGGCCAAGTACCAAGTGATTAGAAAAGGAGAAATTATTAGGGATCATAAGGGAGGGGTATGTAAACACAATCCAGGAGAGCTTTCTGGAAGGCTGAATATGTTGGTCCTTTCAGCAGACCTGTCAAGCATATGTTTTTTTTTTTCTCTTTCTATCCTTCTGTTCTCAAGCATTATGCTAATTAGTACAGTGGATATGTAACTCATAGCCTCCACAGTGAAAGGCAACTACATGAGAAAGAGAAATCATAAAAAGTATTTGGGTACACTTAAGATGATTCTCAGGTTTCTGCCTTGAGTGACAAAGGTACAGAAACTCTACCAGTGGAGATACAGAAATATTGGAGTAAAAACATGTTTTCTGGGAAGATGAAGAATTCAGTTTTAACCACCAGAACCTGTGGGTGACCCAAGTGGAAAAATTAAGAAGGCAACTAAATATATGACTCTAAAGCCTAGGAGAAAGATCTAGTTTTCATCATAATATTTTGTGTACCTAGCAGCATGAGAGTGTTTGAAAGACACTTGGAGACATTTTAGAATGAAAAGGGTTCAAGGACATTATCCTAAGGAACACCAACAGAAGAAGATGATCCAGAACAAATGAATGAGAAATGAAAAGTAAAGAGGAAAACCAAGAGACAGGACTCTCCTAAAAGCCAAGAACAAGAGAGTTTTAATAAAAAGGTAGTGGACAACAGTTCAGCTACCACACAGAGTTTAAAGAAGAAGAATTTTTTTTTAATCTCTCCACATCAGTTTCAACAGAATCATAGAGACAGAATGCAGATTACAGTGGGGGTGAAGAGTAAATGGAAGTAAGTGAAGTGTAAAATACACTTTCGAGAAAATGAGATATAAAGGAGTTGTAAGAGATATTGTGTCAACTATGGAGTGATGCAGGATACATTTTAAGAGAGATTTTTCACCTATTTAAGGTATAGAGGAACAATAGAAGCGTGGTTAAAATTGAAAAAGAGGGCTAATGCGTGAAGGCTTATCTCCAAGACCAACAGAAAAAAAAGGTATCATTTTCTTGAGGCTGCAATTGGAAGATGGCTCAGTTGTCCTTGAAGGTAAATTCTGCATAGTTACTAATATTACATTTTATTGACTGTATTCCATATGTAATAATAACAATGGAGGGTGAGGTTTTGGGTTCGGGATAGACAGGTGAAGGTCTAGAAATCCACCAGGAAGAAGCTGTTGCATGGTGCAGGGTAATTGTGGATAGAAATAAGTTTAAAGGTGGTTGTTTAAACAGTTGATGGAGCATCTAACTTGACATCAGTTTTCTCGTGGCAGTAGAGAACACTGGGACTTAGGTAAGCATTGAGGAACGTTGATGTTTAAATCGTCACTAAAAGGGATAGGCGGTAATACACTGATCAAAACAAGTAAAAGGATTGAAGAGGAACAGCAGAGACCTACCATGCTGGAAATCATGAATTGGCAGTGGTGTCAATTTACCTAAAGTTGAAATTATCCATGTCATGTAGCCATCCAAATGCGGAAGAAGGGAGAGACTAAATTACAGAATGAGGATTTATCGAGAGTTTATGACTGAAGGATATGGATGCAAAAGAACTGAAGTACTTACATGATTACACTTATAGACTACTGGTTCTAAGCAGGAGGGAAGAAAATGCAGTCAGTTTACTGGGGGAAAAAATGGAATGATGAAGAAGAAACTGGAAGTCTTGGGGTGCCTGGGTGGTTCAGTCAGTTAAGCCTCTGGCTTTTGGTTTCGGCTCAGGTCATGATCTCACAGTTGGTGAGTCCAAGCCCTTCTTCAGGCTCTGTGCTGACAATGTGGAGCCTGCTTGGGATTCTCTCTCTCCACTCTCTCTCTGCCCCTACCCTGCTTGTGCTCTTTCTCTGAAAATAAATAAATTTTAATTTTGTTTTTAAAGAAAGGAAGTCTTGTGGGGGTTAACATATGGAGATTCAGGATTTTTCATTAGTATATGAAAAGGTTATTTCCATCTTCACCTAAAATCATGTAAAAATGTAGGATTTCCAATTAAATTTGAGTTTCAGATTAACATTTCATTGTTTGCCTGAACAAACATCCTTTACTTTATCTGGCAACCCTAGATGAGAGTAAGATGTAGATAGAGTAAAATCCTAGGTTAGATGAGTTAGTGGGATCATTTAGAGGTAAGAGGCCAAGTGGGTCATGAAGCAGAACGTGGCCATCCGTAGGCATAAATTGTTGGAATTCAAAGAAGTCTAGGAACTCTGAGATTAAACTGGAATAGATTGAATATTGAATATATGAATATTGAATTCTCTAAAAGTGATGATAAGATTTTGGGTGGAGAGGGGAAGAAGAACCTTTGAAAAAGAAAAACCACAAACAATAGAACGAGTGAATGGAAAGGAAAACAGGCCGAGTCATCAGAACCTGGGCAGGAGGAAACAAATGAGCCTGTGAGGGGTTGCTGGAATATTGGGAGCCAAAAGACTACTTCACAAAATCATTTCCAGTTTAATGCTTTGAGTACTTTTGAGATGTTTAGTAAAATAATTTTTTCATCCATAGCTGATTTGAGTAGAGTTTATTTAAAGGTAATTCCTGTACCCAGGACAATCATAGGCTCCTTTAAAAGACCCTGCTACAGGGGTGCCAGGGTGGCTCAGTCAGTTAAGTGTCCGCCTTGGGCTCAGGTCGTGATCTCGCAGTGTGTGAGTTCAAGCCCTGTGTGGGGCTCCGTGCCGACAGCTCAGAACTGGGAGAGAGACTGCTTCGGATTCTGTGTCTCCCTCTCTCTCTGTGCCCCTCCCCTGCTCATGCTCTGTTTCTCTCTGTCTCTCAAAAATAAATAAACATTAATAATAATAATAACCATAATAATAATAAAAGACCCTGATACATATGAAACTCTATTTAGGGGTCAGCCCAAGTCTTCATACACTTGGCATAACTGTTTCCAGTACTACCAAAGTGTTTTAGGATTTGATAGAAGTCGATCATGTCTGTTTCATTTCAGGTGTGTAAAAGGGCCAAAAATACTTTTCCTTTAAGTCGACGGTTATCAACTAACTTCCTTTGGTTTTGCAGTAGAGCAAGAATAGCCCTTGACTCAGAATCAGAACACATGAATTCTAGGACTTCCTCATATGACCTTTATTAGTGGGTTCAGGTAACTTCTGTCCAGTTTCTTGCCCTATATGATGAGAGCCATTGGGATACATGATCTCTAAAGCCTCTTCTATGCATTTGCTTCTAAATTATTCAGCTCTCTGTATTTTATTTAACTTTGAGGTCAGCACAAAATATCAGCAGTTTTACCTTTGAAAATGTACTTCCTTCATTATATGTACCATATACATTCCTGAAAAGTTAGTAGCAAATCGTATTTTTATTAGTTGAATTATGAAATATATTTGAGGCTTTTACCCAAGGATGCTTATAATAAATCTTCTAGAAACAAATTATTGTTTTATACTTTTAATGATCTCTTTATAATGTATCATTTTTAAATTAAATCCTTAGTTACTAAATATTTTTAAAAAGACAACTCTACATATCTTTATATAGCTTTAGGGAGGATACAATGGATATGATTAAGAGTAAAAACTGATGATAAGAAAAAGTAAATAGTAAGAGAGTAACTGATCACTTTAAAGGGATTCATTATTTCCGGGTACTAAAGAAACTTGTAGGTTTGATTGGAGAACCAGTCCTCATTGAGGAATTACAGAGATGTGTGAAAAGACCAGATATGGACAAAATACTAGGAAATTTGTACTTGGCACCTTGTTCATCATTGTTAATAAAGATAAAATGGAGATTTAGGGGAAAAACTCAAAAGTGCCTTAAATCCTTTTGATAAACAAATAAGATCTAAATTTTTTTGAAGCAAATTTGTATCCTGACAAGATATATATTGTAAACCTGAGAGCAACCTCTAAGAAAATAACCTCAAAAAAAATAGTTTAAAAAATCATTAAAGGAATTATAATGTTGCGCTAGAAAATATTTACTTAATGCAAAACAAGGCAGTAACAGAAGAACATATGAAGAAAAAAGACCCTAGACATATAGAAAATAAAAAGTAAAATGGCAGACATAAATGCAACCATACCAATAATAACATCAAATATGAATGGATTAGACAGTCTAATCAGAAAGAAGACTGTCAGACTGCTTTTTTAATTTAATTTTTTTTAATTATTAAAAAGTGAAAAGATCTATGTGCACCCTACCTACAACTATATGCTTTCAGTTACACTTTGATCCAGTTTAGATTCAAAGATACAGATAGGTTGAATATAAAAAGATGAAAAAAAGGTATACCATGCAAACAGCCACCATAAAAGTTGGAGTGGCTATACTAATATCAGAAAAGAAATAGGCTTTTGAAATAAAAAAAATCACTAGTGTAACTGAACCCGGGTCCATCTGCTCAAATCCAATCATTGAGACATCAGCTCTGTAGCAAGGAAAGAGTTTGAGAGGCAGCCAAATGAGGAGACTGGAGGGCAAGCCTCAAATCCGCCTCGCCAAAAGAGGAGAGAACAAGTTTTTTTTTTTATAATTATCGGAGTTGAGACTGCATACATATTGATAAATTGGGCGGGGAAACTTTTGATTATTCATGAGGAATGACGGTGCATGCACATTGAGTAAACATATATGTGATGTATATCCCATGTTCACTTTACGGGAAGACTTAACCCCAGAATGAGGCAAACTCCAGCCCCTGACATGAGGACGTTACATCTTAGGACAAGGAAAAGGAGCTATGGACAAGCTCCAAGAGCTGATATAAACTGGATGGAGTGTTGGGCTTCCAATCTTGGGTAAGGAAGGCAGGCCCTCACTTGTTCATAGACTGGAACCAAATCAGTTGACCTTGAGTCCAGGCTTCTGCAGAGACAACTAGTGGCTTTGATAGTGTCTGAAAAGACACAATAGGCGATTAGGGGGAAAGAGTTCTCTGAGAAACAAGCTTTAAACGTTTTGCTGGTTTCTACCTCATTACCCTTGTGGGGCATGGTTTCACTAGCAAGAAAGAAAGACATTTTATAATGATAAAAGGGTTAATACATTGCGAAGATATAACAGTTATAAACGAAGCAAGAACTGATGGAAATGAAGGGAGAAATAGACATTTCTTCAATAATAGTTGGAGACTTCAATACCCTACTTTTCAATAATGGGCAGACTAAATAGTAGATTAACAAGTACATGGAAAGCTTGAACAGCACTATAAACTGACCAGAACTACTGGACATCTATAGAACACTGCACCAAACAATAGGAACTTTTTCTCTAGCTCACGCACAACATTCTCCAGGCTAAACCATATGTTAGGCCTAAGAAAACAAACAAACAAACAAAAAAACACTTCCATATTTAAAAGCACTTAAGTAATACAAAGAATCTTCTCTGACACGATGGAATTAAATTAAAAACCAATATACAGATGGCACAAAACTGAGTTAGTGAATACTTTGACATCAAGATTCACAAATGATATGGAAAACCATATTGTGTGAGTTGAAGAAACTGAGGTTAGGTTAACCCATTGAAGAGACTAATTTGGATTCTAAAGGTAGGAATCAGGTAGGACACAACAGTCTCCTCGAAAAAGCCTGTTATTTATAATAAGGAGTATATTTAGAAGAGATCTTCCGAAGGTCGCTAGTAAGACCAATGGATGGAAGTTACATCACAAAATAAGGAAGAATATTCTAATAGGACTTTACACCAAAATATAGGCAGTCTTGTGTTTCCATATATTGTGTCCCTTAAAATGTGTTTTAAAAGTGTTACATTGGAAAGTCAAGCAATAACTTAAAACAGTATTTAAAAAAGGGTCTAGGGTCACCTGCGTGGCACAGTCAGTTAAGTGTCCAACTTCAGCTCAGGTCATGATCTCGCGGTTTGTGGGTTCAAGCCCTGCGTCAGGCTCTGTGCTAACAGCTCAGAGCCTGGAGCCTGCTTCAAATTCTGTGTCTCCCTCTCTCTGCCCCTCCCCTGCTCATGCTCATGCTCATGCTCATGCTCTGTCTCTCTCTCTCTGAAAAATAAACATTAAAAAAGTTTTTAAATAATAAAAACGTCATAACAAGGGTCCCATTCCCAGGAAGTTGAACAAATTATAAATATGGTTCCTGTAAAATATGTTTTCCCAAAAAGTCAAGGAAAGGCCTTCGTGGCAGCACCAGCTTGCTAGGCAGAGAGGTTCCACCCCTCCAGGGTTGGATCTAGAACTTTGAACCCAAGTCAGCCCATTTCACTTCTTTCTCCAAATAATGCCCCCCCACCACCAAATTTAACACATTTTTCAATAAAATCTTGTTCAATTTCCTTATGCTTTAGAACTTCTTATCAAGCCAATTCTTAATTGGCTGAGTTTCTAGAGAACAATATGAACAACTCTTTCTCCTAAATCTATGTTCCAATCATACGAACTGTGAATTATTTAAACAGCAATTCAGAGTTTATTGTGTAATATATATAATCTTCAAAAATGCAGATTTGTATGAAAATTAATGACATGAAAGACCAAGATCACCTCCACTACATTATCTTGCAAGTAGAGAACATGGGACAAAGTTAACTCAGAATTCTGAAGAACCTTCTGTGGGGAAATTGAGGAAGGACCCCTATGCGTGATTTTGTACCCATGCTCACATGCACACACACACAGGCGCACACAAATGGACTGAAAAATGTCAACCTATTTTGTCAGACATTGTGAACTTATGTATTTCTCTTCACGAAGACAATATTTTCATTACTAAGAGCAGAATTTTCAAAAAGGTTTTAATAAGAAAAGTCTGATTCACGATATTCTCCCAGAAAATAAATTACACTGGTGGAGGAGGTTAGGCAAATTCTTTTCTACCTGGGGTTCCTTTAGAATATTATTCATCCAGTGAACTAACTGATGCCCTTAGATGCAGAGGAAGGGAGCACCCAAATTGTCTGGTGTAACTAGAAGACACTACTCTACATATCAGGAAGATGTGTATAAATCTTTCAGTCTGTATAAATCTGCATCTTTCAGTCATTTGTCTGTTTTGTCTATATTGGCCAGTCAATTTAGACAGCACCCAGAACCTCAGAAATGAGGAAGATATTGGTATATTATCTCTTTTAATGGGGGCAGAGTTCACTTTAGAGAAACCTAAAGGCTTTGATATATCTCAGAGACTTTAGACTACTTATTTATAATTTATACATATTACATAACTAAATATATGTATGCTTTTCCATTAATTTTCTGCCAAAAGTTTAGAGAGGTGTATTTAAAATCCACTTGAGGGGCGCCTGGGTGGCTCAGTCGCTAAAGCATCTGACTTCGGCTCAGGTCATGATCTCAGTCTGTGAGTTCGAACCCCATGTTGGGCCCTGTGCTGACAGCTCAGAAGCCTGGAGCCTGCTTTGGATTCTGTGTCTCCCCCTCTCTCTGCCCCTCCCCTACTCGCACTCTCTCTCTCTCAAAAATAAACATTAAATTTTTTTTTAATCCACTTGAATATTTCTGTTTATGGCTTACTCAACTTTCTTTGTAAGATTGGCTCTTATTTTTTACCTTGAATATGTTGTTTTACTTATTCGTACTCTTTTTTCCTGAATATGATTATTTTAGAAGCAAAACTTTTTAATGATAGATTTATGACATTGTGGATCTTAGCAAATTTTAATCGTTCAAAAACTCCATTTTTTAAGGGTCACGTAAATCAAATTTCATGGAGGGAATGCAATGGAGATGCTTAGTAGACATTTTCCTGGGCACTAGGAGTTATTTGTTTATGTGTGAATTAGGTATTTTACTTGTAACACCCAGTCCTCCCTGGGTTGAAAACTTTTCATTGCTAATCGTGCCTTTTATGTGTCCAATAAGGATAACCAGAATATCTTCCATGAGGTGCAGCAAATAATTGCTAATTACCATTCAGCTTCTCCCTCCCCCAGGCAAGTTGGTTCCTATCTAGTTCCCAGAGCAAGGGGGCCAAAGGAGGAGTCCTCTGGTGTCGATGCCTGGTGGGATAATCCACTATGACACATCCCTACTGTACCACATGAAGACATCACAATTTATTTATTGTAGAGATGGTTGCAGCAATATTAAATGATGAAACACTTTTCTTAAATCACTAGGAGCCCAGGGATTAACTTAGCATTTTTTGAAAACATTCGGATAATTGGAAGAGAAGTTGGAAAAAATGCTCCAATCTTTTGAATAAATTGTACTTTCTCCTTGACTATTTAACTTATTCATGTGCACCTGAAAGATATTTTACCTCAAATCTGAATCCTCATAAGAAAATGTATATTTAAAAATACTGAAAATATATGTATCAGTTAGCTACATTAAATGTTAGTTCCTGTTGTAGTTTAATTAAATGATATCTGTCTTTGCTAATGGAAATGTAGCATGCCAAATGCTCCATTAATTTTTTTTTCCCTGATACCTTGTGGTCAGCCATCTAACACCATGCCCGGTACAAGAGACATACACATGTACACTTTTCTGATCTTATTAATGAGTTGTTCACAATCTTGCGGTCAAGATTCGTGCGTCGTTTCCGCATTTAAAGAAAACGTACTTAGCGACATGCATGTGACCACACCAGGCAGTTTAAAAGTAGGTATTAATTATTCCTGGCTTGGATCCTTAACCTACGTGAATCAGAATCACTTGTAGGAAAAAAAAAAAAAAAGATAGTCTTGCCATAAGCAAGCAGTTTTGTTTTGTTTTGCTTCCTCCCCCCCTCCCCCGCCCAAATGAGAGAAAATTGATGTAATGTTCTTTACCGTCGCTTTTTCCAGAAAAGCATGAGATCTGTTTACCTGGTTGCAATTCACATTGTTTTACTGCGGTGTCAGTTCTTTGGTTTTGGCAGCGTTTCTCAAGTGTCTATTCACAAAAAGACTAGCACAGCGAATGAATGGTAGTGTTGCCACCACCTAACAAGCGGGGATTATGTGTTTACAGAAGAAGTAATATGATAGGTCAAGTATAAGAGGCACTTCTCGAGAGCACTTCAGCACATAATGAGTGACTGACTAGAAAGTGCGGAGGCTGCCACTCTTTGGCTTCCAGTCCGTGTTGATGCCTGCCTCTCTTCTCCAAAGCTCTCTTGATCATGTTCAGCTGCTCTGTTCTCATGTGGGGAATAATAGTAGAGTAAAGCTGCTTTTCTGTCTCATTTTTCTTGCTAATTTACACATTCAAGCCATTTTTTGTTCGCTACCCTTATTTGCTATTCCCTTTTGTCAAGGCACTGTTCTCTTTTTTGCCTCAGGCCTAAGAACTAATTTGAGCTTCTATAATTACTCCATGTTTTACACCTGTCTGCATATCATGCACACCCCCCCCTCCTTGTCTCTGTACTTAAGCTGTATATTTCCTTGCAGAAAAGCTAGTTTTCATACACAAGGAATCCTGAGTTTCTCTCCTCAGACTTCCTACAGAAGAAACACAATTAGACTGTTGAGATGTCCTCCGAACGCAGCTGACCTCTGGAGTTCAGGAAGGACAAATGAATGCTGTCTGCTCAGACAGTTTGTGTGAAGACGTTGTCGAGCAGAGAGCCTGAGCTTTGTTCCTCGTGAATGAAGCAATGGTTGTAGTCATTTTAAAATCGTTAAGACTCTGAATGCACAGTATCATTGTACAGTGTTTGCTCCACAGCCGCTCCTCCGCTTTAATAGCAGCTTATTAAATTTGGGTCAAGCGCACTCTGAAGAGTATCACAATGAAGAAACTGTTCTCAAAGTTACCTGTTTAAAAAAAAAGGCAATTGATTAGATTTTTAACTTAAGTGACAGCTGCAATTCATTGCCTATTCTTTGTGATGTCCTGCAGCCACAGCGGCCTTTTGTGACGGGGGCTTCATTTTGTAAGGGCTTTCCTGAATAATCCAGGGTTGCTTTCCACTCAGAGGCTGCTTCAATCCAATTAGGAGTTTAACAAGGGTCAAATTAAGGAGACTTTACACTTCATGTTTGCATCATTAGCCGTAAGACTGTTATGCGAGCGCATGACTGTGTGTCAGGGACGAGGGGGGAAAGGCTGCAAGATGGGACGGACACAAAGCTGTCATCCACCGTGTGGCGTGTCCCTTCACTGATGGAGGCTCAGCAGGCTAGCAACAACATTTCCAGTTGTCTTTGGGGTTGTTGCCTTGTCAAATCAGCTGGTATATAGTTGTTGGGAGGTTACGGGTGCTAGCTGGGGCTGATGAAGAAGTGTTTTTCGCCTACTCTTTTCTGTTCGGGTAGCCTACTGCGATTGGACCAATGACTGGAAAGACATGAAGTTGAACCCTCTCGAGCATTCATTATTTTTGATGAGATGACAACTATCTAGGTTCCTGTTCTCACTCCTCGTGCTGTTTCCTGCTCCTTTTTTTTTTTTGAAAACATAATTGTTCATTCTGTAAGATATTATCATAGCGAGTGGAAACTCATTTTTTTTTTTTTTAAGAGAGAGTAGTTTGTTAGAGGCTTTGCAAAGACGCGTTACTATTGAAGAAAAGAAGGACCTCACGATGGTCTCTTCGGATCTGCAACATTTAGAATAACTTTTGGTTTTAGTCTGTGCATGCTACCAAGATATATTTATATTTCTTAATGACCTCTAACCACAGGATGTCAGTGTGAAGAAAACGACCTATTTCTGAAAAGAGAAGACAACAAAATTCCGCTAATCAGCGCTTCCATGCATGGGCTATTGCTGGAGAACTGTTGGCTATGCCCTTCAGCAAAGCTTTGTGCGGCTATACACAAAGTAAAGATTTATCTAAAAATAACACTTTCATTGTTCCTTTCTTACCTCCTCAACCCATTAATAGGTACTTTAGTATCATGAGAGTTTTCATAGTTTAATCCCCTTTCAAAAGCTTTTCAGAATAAAAGCTCTAAATGGTCCTCAGTATTAATTTGATGTGACTTCTGTACAATATGGTTTAAAACTCTCAGAAGCGCATTTTTACCGCTTACCCCTTTGCATTGGAGCAGTGCGTGGAAAACGCCAGCTCAATGTTTAGCGGGGTGTCTAATGTGAACCATTTTTGTTACTTTCTAATAATATGCTTTCCCAATTTAAAAAATTGTCGTGATGATGTCATTCTTAATCCTCAAGAATATTATTTTGGGTTTCCCCTTGATTTTTTAGTTGTACATGCCTTCTTCATGTTGACATTCTGCAAAGCTGTATTTTTAGTCTCTGATTTGCTAAGAACTAAGATCCAGTAATAAAGTCAGCCTGGTAAGTAGCAATCAGGCTAGATGATATGCATTCGGTTACATCTTTCTTTATGTTTGGACCACAGTGCCCTCAAACACAAGAGCTTCTGGTGCTAATAACCAGCTTCACCCTTTTTGTGTGTTTTGTTGCTTTTGAACACACATCGGTCTTTCTCAAAAAGTGGTATATGCTATATGTAATTCTTGCTGGCTACAAATCATTTCATAGTGGCCCCATGCGTTCCATGCCAAGTTCCATTTCCTCAACTTCTCTTACGTCTAGAAGGCTTCCAGTATGAGGGGAAAAACTATTAATTCCTTTAACTTCCAAACTCCTTCACTGAGTTTTAATGTTCACATTTTCCAAAGGATTGTGTGTGCATGTGCTCCTACCTATGAATAGATACAAATAACATCTTTCTGCAGCAAACAAGGCATTCATTTATTTAAAAAAAATATATTTGAATCACCTACTCGTGCAGACACTGCTGTTTCTGATGAAACAGTAGAGAAAGCTAAGATAATACCACCCTGCCCTTTGGATTTTGGGAGACAGGAAGAAATCAAATGAGCACACAAATATATGTAAATTTACAATCATGAGTATACTCTTTGTGGGGAATGTGATCTGGTCAGTGAGTTCAGGGAAGATTTTCCTGAGAAAGTGACTTTGAGTTGACCTGTTGAAGACACCTTGCCATATAAATATTCATATCTGTTTATTTTCATTCCAAAGATCTGAAGACACTTGCACATACACTTACAACTCAACATTGATATACATAATGAATCTTTGCACTGATAACCTATTAAAGGGAACGTGTAGAAAAAGGCATCTGAAAAATATGTAAGTAATTATCATTTCAGAGGAAAGTTTTAGTCTATGTTCGTGGGCAGGAAAGAAGCAAGTGACCTTCTCTAACAATGTTTCCTTCTTGGTTACATTTTCTCTGGTGTCATTTTTTTAACTCCTTCTATAAGGCTTAGTACATGATTCGTCTGCTTACTCTGTGGAGACAGATTGGAATCCTCCAGTATATAACCAGCGGTGCCCTGGAGCCTCCTTTGCAGGCTTGTAAGGGCCACCCGTGCTCATCCTTCCCAGCTCCACATTCAGTGACCTCACCTTAGCAGCTTGAAATTTGGCGTGGTGCAAGTTTACCCAGCGAGGATTGGTGCACCCTGCAGATGAGCCTCGCCACCCCAGCTGGTCTCTCAGCACGTGGTTATATGTGCTATAGTGCATGGGATCTGGGCCTGCAGAGAGATTTGGAAGGAAGTCCATAAATTCGCACAGCTTCCCATCATTCCTTTATAGGAGCTGGGAATGGAAGTTAGAAAACACCAAGTCCAGTGTTTGGTTGTTTTTTAAATTATTTGGAGTTTTATGAACATATAAGACTTAACAGTTAACGAGGTGCCTGGGTAGCTTAGTAGGTTGAGCGCCCAGCTCTTGATCTCGGCTCAGGTCATGATCTCATTTGTGAGAGTGAGCCCCGCCTCAGGCTCTGCACTGTCAGTATGGAGCCTGCTTGGGATTCTCTCTCTGCCCCTTCCCCCTCTTTCCTCCTCTTTCGACTCTCTCTCTTTCTCTCAAAAGTAAATAAACATTAAAAACACAGTTAACAAAAATACAGTTTCTCACCATATAAAAATTTAGCTAATGATACTGTTTACCTTTCGAGGTTAACAGGCAATAACACCTCTTCTCCATGGACTAAATAAATGATGATTCTCTTTTTAAAATAATATAATAATATAATATAGCATAGTATAATATAATAATAATAATATATATTATAAAATATATATTATATATAATGTATATTCTAAAATATAAATATATATTTATATGTATTTTTATGTATTATATATAGTCTTTTTATATATGTTATATCTTTTATATAATTTTTATATATTTTTATAATATATTGTTTATATTTATATAATATATTTTATATATATTTATATTTTAATAAATGTATTATATATAATATATATTTCAATGTATTTATTTCAATACATATATTGTTTTTACTGCATACAAATGTAACAATTGCTAAATGCTAACATGTAGGCAATTTAAAATAGGTGTGGGTTTATTTTGGCAATTTCAAACAGTTTTAAAAATTAAAACCACTTACTATCCAACAGCCCAGAGATTAAAATTGTTAACATTTATAACATGATACCTTTTCAATGTGTGTATCCACATATATAGCTAGATGTATTTTTATAGATGATAGTATAGAGGTTATTTTGTAACTTGCTTCTTTTAAACAACAGTATAATATAGACATATTTCTATATCAATAAGTACATATCTACATCATTATTTTTAGCAACCACCTAACAGTTCATTGTATAAATACAATATAATAACCAATCACCTCTAGATAAACATTTAAATGCTTCTCTATTTTAAACAATGAATAATTTTGTAACTAACCCCTTTATACTATGTTCACTTATTCCTCAGAACAAGTTCCTAGAGGTAGAGTTGCTGGAATGGAGAATTCACATTTTGTTTTATAAAGGGCTTTCATACATATTACTTTTAAAACTGTGTTGTAGGGGTGCCTGGGTGGCGCAGTCGGTTAAGCATCCGACTTCAGCCAGGTCACGATCTCGCAGTCCGGGAGTTTAAGCCCCGCATCAGGCTCTGGGCTGATGGCTCAGAGCCTGGAGCCTGTTTCCGATTCTGTGTCTCCCTCTCTCTCTGCCCCTCCCCCGTTCATGCTCTGTCTCTCTCTGTCCCAAAATTAATAAACGTTGAAAAAAAAATTTTTTTTTAAAATACAACTGTGTTGTAGAAAGTTTATACCAGTGCATAAAGTAGCATTTACAACTATTACATACCATTGCTCCCTGTCGACATGGCGTATTATCATTGTTATTAATTTTTGTTAACCTGGTTGTCAAAATGGTTCTGATAAACTTAAAAATCTTTATTTCTTCTTCACCTATAGATTGTGAGCTTGAAATTGTCCAGTAAAATGTTAATGCTTGGTCCAATTATAATTATTCTTTCAGAGAAAGGAACAAGAACCAATTTGAAATGGTGCAAAATTATTCTTTAATGCTTACTATTTGTTTTTTTCAGAGACAGTATGAGTGGGGAAAGGGCAGAGAGAGAGGGAGACACAGAATCCGAAGCAGGCTCCAGGCTCTGAGCTGTCAGCACAGAGCCTGACACGGGGCTTGAACCCACGAACTGTGAGATCGTGACCTGAGCTGAAGTCAGACGCTTAACCGATTGAGCCACCCAGGTGCCCGGAAAGGTGCAAATTTTAAGTAAAGGAATGGGACTGCAGTTTCAGGTTAAAGAGCTGGAGGTTATATATTATAATTATATTCTCTAGGATGAAGGCAACAAATATGAATATTCATTTATAATTGGATTATCGGGATATTTCACATTCTTTATTTATAATCCCGCATGAATATTCATTTTACAGGAAATATTTTGGATTACAAATAAGAATGTGGAACATCTGAACTATAGAATATTGCCAGCTAAGTGAAGTTAAAAACAACAAAACAACCAAAAACACTGCACAGGCCAAGTAAAACATATCTATAGCAAACTCGGGCAGAGAGGTTGCCAACTGACAAACTCTGCCAAGGGTTTTGTGGCTTTCTTCCATGCAAAGTAGTTTCTTACCAATTCTTAACTAGAACTGTTTTCCCATTCCTTTACCTGAAACTTTATAGAGCTTCAGATACACACACACACACACACACACACACACACACACACACACACACACGCACGAAATTTTCCCCGTAAGTGTAACTACTATATAAAGAATTGCTCTAAATGATGATGGAGATGGGGCGCCTGGGTGGCTCAGTCGGCTGAGCGTCTGGCTTCGGCCCAGGTCATGATCTCACGGTTTGTGAGTTCGAGCCCCACGTCGGGCTCTGTGCTGACAGCTCAGAGCCTGGAGCCTGTTTCAGATTCTGTGTCTCTCTCTCTGCTCCTCCCCTGCTCATGCTCTGTCTCTGAAAATAAATAAATAAACATTAAAAAAAATAAATGATGATGGAGATGCATAGCACCTACCTCCTGTGGACTGAGCATGTCCAGCTTGAGGGTTGCCATAGTTCAGAACCCTCGTTAAGGCTCATACCTGTCCCATCCTCACTCAGTGACTTTACTTGCAATTTCTATTTTTGAGTACGTAAAAGTAAAGCCTAAAAATTCTTTTACTGATATAAATTTTTCATTTTTAAGTGGGATGTTGCTTATTTTTCACTAATAAATATAAATATTACTATTCAGAACATCATTTGTCACAGTAAATTGCTGGTTTGCATTAACTGACTTTTAAAAGTAAATATATTGAAAAACATGTATTATTGTACGGAATGGACATGGACAAAAATCAGAATTCAAAATAACATTTCTTAAAGTTACTTTCATAATGAGACTAAATGGCATTACCATAAATACTGAGAAATGCATCTAAATAAAAAAAATATATTTTCTTATTTGGAATTATGCTGTATCTATATGAATCCAAACATTTAGTTGAAAACTGACTTTTTTGAAATTTAGTTTATGTTAGATACATAAGTGCACATGTAGACTTAGCATTGCTAATACTGGGTGGGGCACCCGGGTGGTTCAGTCGGTTAAGTGTCTGACTCTTGATTTTGGCTCAGGTCATGATCTCACAGTTCGTGAGTTTGAGCCTCGCATTAGGCTCCATGCTGACAGCACGGACTCGGCCTGGGACACTCTCTCTCTCTCTCTCTCTCCTCTCTCTCTCTCTCCTCTCTCTCTCTCTCTCCCTCTGCCCCTCTCTCCCCCACTCATACCTGTGCTCTCTGTCTCTCTCAAAATAAATAAACTTAAAAAAAAATTTTTAAAAAGAAATCACTATTATCTCAATGGTTACATATTTAGCCTTTCATCTTTGTTGCTTTAAGGCCAACTCACTATGGCTCTGTAGTTAATCTACCACGTTATTGACACCAAAATAATGTGAAAGTTTGAGAGTTGAAAGTGAAAAGTGGAAGTAAGGCTTCAGAACTAGAAGTATAACCACTTGGCTATTATTTTGTAAGTACTCCATTTTTGCTTAATAACCTTACAGCTTATTTTTCCATGTAATGTGCATAAAAGCAAACCTCTCAATTGTTTTCTTATATCAGGAATCCTTCTAGGCCTAAAATGGAGTTAAAGCTATGTTTTGAATATGTGACTGCATCTTACAAGAAATAGCCAGAGTACAGTCTTGAAGAAAAAGGTTAAAACTCATGGTTGTCAATTTCCTTTGTCTCTTGGGAAAATTTCCTTAGTAACTACATTTTCTTCATCGAAAAGGTAAATGTAGTGACATAAATAATCTCCGAGGTACTAGTGAATTTTAGTATTTGGGATGTCTTTTGTGCATGGGAGGACATTTTAAAAATTGGGTTTTAATCAATATTCAGTTAATGAAATGATTTTAAATTAATTAGTTTTAAAGGTAGAAAACTTTCCACTTTTGTCTTTAAGTTCGCCTTATAGACTTTATTTTGCTTGCAAATGTTTTAATTTATCTATAAAATAACATTTACTTTCAGTTGATCTTTAATTCCAATTTAAATAACAGATAAGCTGAGAAATCAAATCCTGTAATCATTTGACACCAGATGAGTATTAATTCATCAAATTCTCTTAAATTTTTCCAGTTTTATCTATTGAATGTATGTGTGATTTATTATTAGTTATGGCAGGTTATTAGAAAGATTTGTGTTAGATTTATGTCTGCTTGTTAGGTTTTTGCGGTGTTGGATGAATCTTATATCTATATCTATCTATATCTATATCTATATCTATATCTATATCTATATCTATATCTATATCTATCAATTTAGCAATAGTAATTTGAAATTATTGCACAGAACTGTGACATAGAGATGTCATAGTTAAAACAGCCCAGTCTGCACAGTTAGCCAGAGGTGGATATAAATCCATTTAAAAGTTCAGATCTCTAGTTTCCTCATCCAGACACTGGGACCACTAAGACCTACCTCATAGGATCTTTGGAAT
The DNA here is from genome assembly GCF_022079265.1 of Lynx rufus. Classification (NCBI taxonomy): domain Eukaryota; kingdom Metazoa; phylum Chordata; class Mammalia; order Carnivora; family Felidae; genus Lynx; species Lynx rufus. The sequence goes on from NW_025814823.1 coordinate 14,342,400, forward strand.
TTTTAAATAGTATGCAAGGACGAGCAAATGCCTAGTACCCAAAAAAGCATTAGCGTTCTGTTACTCCCTCACTCATTCCCTACAACATAGTCAGAAGATGAATCCTAAGCCAATTACCCCCTAAATATTGAGAGTTAGAATTTGAAACAAATCACTTCCCCACATCGTTTCAGGTCACACAGCTAGCTGGAACTAGTGTGGCCCATTCTTCACTGCCAGCTCAGTGTTCTTAACTGCAAACCATCTTTCGAATTATAAAACCACCTGCCATAGGGTTAGAAAAGACTCTGTAAGTCATCTAATTTCACACTGCAGGACTTCTTTTTAATATCCACCCATCCATTTGGATGAGTAAAACAATAAGGACCTGTTGTTAATTTTTCCCCTTCTAAGTACAATACACTTTCCTCCCTCATTTCTCCTTTTTAGTCTCCTTTGCAGAATCCTCCCTTCTCCTCAACCACCCAACACTGGAGTCCCTCAAGGCTTAGTTCTTGGACCTCTTCTCTTTCTCTCCAGTTTCTCCCTTGATAATCTCACTCAGTCATATGACTTTAAATATCTTCTATATACTGAAATTCCACAATGTATATTTCTAGCCTGAATCTCTTTGTTGAAATCTTAAATTCAGTACCTACTTGGCATTTCTACTTGGATTTATTTTTTATTTTTTAGAGATAGTGAGGGGTGGGGAGAGGGGCACAGAGAGAGAGAGAGAGAGAAAGAGAGAGAGAGAATCTCAAGCAGGTTCCACACTCAGTGCACAGCCTGACATGGGGCACAATCCCACAACCCTGGGATCATGACCTGAGCCAAAATCAAGAGTTGGACACTCAACCGACTGACCCAGCCACATGCCCCTACTTCGGTATCTGATAAATCAAACTTACCTTGTCCAATCCTTAACTCCTATTTTCCTTTCCTCTTGCCCCCATCCAAAAAAAACCTGCTCTACCCACAGTCTCTCATCTCAAAGTTCTTGGAACTCCATCAATCCAGTTGTTCAAGCCAAAACCTTAGAGTTATCCTTGACTCCTCTCTCTCCCTCCTACCTCATATATATCGTCTCTTAGCAAATCATGTTGTCTCTACCTCAAAATATATGCAGGATTCTACCACTTCTCACCACCTCCACAGCTACCACATGGGCCAGCCTCTTCTGGGTATTCTTTAATTTTAAATGTACCTCTTATTGTATAATGCTCAGAAATGCCCTGACTGAACAGGTTACAGTTATATCCTTTTCCTATCACAATAATTTGTCCTGGGATTACAAGGACCAATTTAGTTCTGTTACAGTGTTGGCTAGAATCAACTAAAACTGACTGATGTTTTTAAATAGTAATTGTTGATAGATTGGTGTTCCCATCTAAAGTGATTATAGCACCTATCATTTGCTGGGCGTCTACATACACAACTTTATCACCACAATCCTTTATATATAAATAGTATTAATCCCATTGGGAGATGAAGAAATAGAGGCCCAGCACAGTTAAGTAATTTGCTCAAGGTCACAGAGCTAAATATTAGTAGAACTGAGCAACAGAATTCAGATCTGTCCCATTGTCTCCGCCTATCATTAGATGACCAAATATGAAGGCCTAGGGATGAGAAAGAAGATGACGCATTTAAGGGTTTGAAAGGTTCTGTATATTGGGAGGGTGTAAGGGGTAGGATGCTGGTAAGAATTAGACTAGAGAGGATAGTACCAAATTCTGAGGGAGATTATAAACTCTATCGAGGAGTTTACACTTTCCTATCAGGTGTTAGGAAAGAAGCTGTTAGGGTATTTTAGCCATATTATTTTCCAAATAATAATGAGTCTGACTTTGGTATGAAGGAAGAATTGGAAGACAACAGTGCTAAAGAATTTCTTGATGGCCTAACCTAGAGTAATGGCAGTGAAAAGGAGTCACCTAAGGGGTAGTGTTTGCAAATAGTTGGCTCTAGTAGGGTGACTACAAAGCAGAATTGTTCGAAATCGGACCATGTGTGAATACCTTTACTGAAAGTTATCTCGATGCCCAACATAGACATTTTGATACTTTTCTCTTCTCTAGTTGTTTGTTTTAGGCAAAGAATTGTATTTATGACTGTTAGCTATGGAGTGAAAATCTGAAGATGAGATTTTCTGTCATCTGTACTTCAGAGGGGACTCAGACTGATCTTCCTGAATGAATCTTAGCCCTGCTCCTGGTTACCAAGAGTAGAAATGGAGCAGTCTTCTCTTCAGGCCGGCATTAAAAAAAAAAAAAAAAAAAAAAAAACAAGTTTCTAAAAGAGCTTACCAAACTCACCCCTGTCTTGAAGTATCAGCGAAAGCATATGGTTTTGCTTTTAATTTCTAACACACATTAGTTGCACTATAGGTACATGACAGGAAGCAAAAATCTTCACACACCGCCCAATACCAATTACAGTTTTGGCTGCAGGAAATATTATTTATAGAGGATTACCTGAATGTAAAGGAGTTCATTCATTCCTAAATATTCTGTACTCCTGGATTACACCTGATTAGCAGAACATGTGAACTCGATCACCATGTTGGCCTCTTTTCTGGTTAAATTCCTTGGTTGTATGGAATAGACTTCATTCAAATTACCTCATGAAAGAGGGGCTTCATTGTAAAGATATATATTGTAAGGATATATAGATATATATATACACACACACACACATATACACATACACACACACATATATATACCATATATAGATATGTAAGGATATATATATATATATATATATATATATATATATGGTATGATACATATATATGGTATAGAGTTGTAAAACTAAAAAACTAAGTTGGGTCTAGAGACTTCTTTCTCTACCCATCTTTCATAACCACTTGGTCTGCTAATCTATGCATTCTCTTGGTCTGCATTCTCTTCTTCTCTGTAAACAGATAAGCCTTCTATGCTTATTCATAGCCTTGGTTTCCTTGAATTTTCAGCTTTGCCCAGGTCCCAACTTGGCTCCCCTGGCCTCTCACTACGTCAGTTCCTAACTGCCAGTTACACCATTCTTTCTGGGCTTATTTCCTGCTCTCTACAGGAATCTGATTCCCTGAGCTCAGATTCATGAGCCAGGCCAAACCACAGAGTATTGGCAACCCTAAGGATTAGCTGCCCTTGATTCTGCCTAGTGGAGGCACCTCATGCTCCATGTCGGTGTGCCCCTTGCACAGACACTCTGGATGAGCCCATTGCTCTCAGAAGGCAGGTGTGGGGTCCCTCTTACTATTTCTCAATAGGATTCTTTTTTTTTTTTCTAACTTGTGCTTTGGGAAATACCATTCACCTTGAAATTCAGTGTAAGGATATTGTTGAGACATTATTTATTGCACTATACAGTGCCCTTTTTGTGAAAACCCTTGGCATAAATTCATTTCTAGCTTTGGTATTGGAAATAATTGTGCAATTATTCCTGAACCGGTTTGTTTTTATCTTATTAACTCTGGTGAAGTTATTACTTCTTTTCCTAAATTGGCTGTTGGGAGTTCACAAATCTATAGCCCAAACAAGGGAAGTTTAAATGACTCTATGGTATACTTTTTATTTTTATTATCAATCTTACATCGAGATTCATTTTCTGCTTTTGACTTGGTTTATTCATATATTTCTAATTCAAATCACATTTTATATACCTCTGTAAGTTACTTTACATCTTTACAGAAGCAAGTTATATATGTAAATTATACAAACTTTAACACACTCAGGGACATGTTAAAGTTCCTGGCTAGTTTTTAGTTAAATGTGACCTAATTTTAAAGAAAGGAAGAAATAATTTGAGAATATTAATATATCACATTTTTCTATATTTATGTAATTTTAAAACCATCCAGATGCTTTTTTTTCTAAAATATAAAAATCCCTTTGGGCTTAGAAGTATCTTTCAAATAAAGTTTGAGATAGAAAAGATCCTATTACACATTAATCTGCTTTTGGCGCTCATTAACTCTTTGTAACATCGTTTTTGAGAAGGTAGATGCGTAATAAAATGAATACACGTTTAAAATTGTTTTCCCGTGAACCCTGTTTCAAAACAGCAGCCTCTACCCTCCAACAATAACATATTCCTAAAATTATTTCCTTTTTCTCCCAGACTTTACTTCTCAACTACTCCTTTAAAAAAAGAAAAGAAAAGAAAAAGAAACTGACATCAATTTTATATAAAAGAAGCCCTTGAGGTGGAAAGTGAGGGAAGACTGCATGAGTTTATAGCAGACAAAATGTCGCTTACATTTTGCTGTTCAGTAGTTTGATATACTCATTTGCTGATGTGAAATGACGAGGGCTTACAAAACAGGGTTTTGTTTTTTAGCTGCCTGTAGACCTGGTGGGGCCTAACAGAACCCAGTCAGCAGGTCATTAACTCTGGAGAAAACAGCTTGCATTAATATGCTCTAATCCGGTATAATTAGTCAAATTACTGCACGCCGACCAGCTTGTCATGTGTTGTCAGACTTGGCATGCACGCTGGATTGCCTGGGTCCCTCTGGAATGCCACCCTCAATCAGGGAAAACTGCTCATTTGTAGTGGTCTTGAACTCTTGATAGAAAAGCTAACTAAAACAGCGGACGTGGAGGAACTTTTATTAATTCTTTGAGTTAAAATATTTTTTCATCAAAAATAATTTAGTGTTTTGGTGATTGAAATGGCATCTTTTCATTTCTCCTGTTTTCTGTGGCACGTCTATGTAATACTCAAGTGAAATTAACATTCGTAGCGGGGGAAAAAAAAAAAAAAGATTCGAAATAAAGTAATTATCAGTTGGTCAGCTCTAGTTCCAGTATATGAGAGTGTGAGTTCATATGCGTTTGTGTGTGTGCGGGTCTTTTTCCAGTAGGGTAAGAGGTTATTAAACTCCAAAAGGGCTATATTAGCATAAATTTACAAGAGCTCTTGTTCTGGCGGCAGGATAAAAACCTGTGTTACCTTTGCATTAACACTGAATTGCTTGTTGTGCTTTTGGCAATGACAGATAAGTCAGTGTAATTCCCCATTGCAACGGAAATGATGCTCCAGATTCTAAACGCATCCTGAAGATGTCACTGACAATAATCTTCAAAGAACGGCCAGTGAAAGTGGGCTGTATGTTTGTAGGATGATATACTGCAAATGACAGGAAGAATTATGTGAGTGAAGACGAATCTGTAACATATTATTAAGCAATTTCACGAGAATAACAGGGATAAAAGGATAATGGATGAGGGTGTCATTATTACCTTCATGTAGAGGGAAAGCAAAAGCAAAGGTAGAGAGACAAGATTAATTGAGGAAGGGTGAAGCATTCATTGCTCATCAGCTCTTTTGTACGCTTTGCTCCTGAAATTCCAGACTGGGTGGGGGCGGGGGGTGGGGGAGAAAGGTGCTCAGAGCTGCATTTTAATGCAGCTGGCAAGGAGGAGGAAACTGACAAGGCACTTTTTAGTCCCCTCCCCTCTTATCAAAAAACACAAAATCACTATCACCTTTTGAATGTTCTGAAGCCACGACAAAAATCCAGCAGAACTGTTTCTCTTCTTTTGGCGGTGGTTTTCATTATTAGTCACACCTTAAAAAAGAAAACTTACAAAATTTTTAAATGCGTTTTTCCACATATTGCCCCCAAAACTTGCTCTTTGAAATTTAGAGATTTCGCATTCAGTGATGAAGCATTTCACAATCCATTAGATTATTATTTTGGTTATACTAAAATCATTAGGTTAAGGAAACAAAGCATTTTATGATCAATTTTGACTGTGCCTTTCATATTCTAAGCACATTTCCCTTGCATATAATATGTTTTTCTTAGGTAGTAGTAAATGTGCTTACCTTCGTGAAATGAAGGTGTGATTAAAAATTTTAAATACTAAAGTCTTCCTCTATCATCTGTTTTTTTGTAACTTCTCATCTGGCCAATTATTCCAAAGCTACATTATATCCCACGCAGTTAAGGTGCAATTATAATATAGCAACCACTGTCCTTCTGGTTGCAAAACAGTAGCACAGGTGTTTTGCTGGAATCTAAGAAACCTTTTGGGACATGAATTCCCCTCCTGATTGTAATTTACACCTCCTACTGAGTTAACCTTCGATGTTGCAGAAACTTCAAAAATATTTTTGTGTGTGTGTACTAAGCCTATAGGAAGATCAGATGATCAAGGTACATGCTTAAATATGTATCCAGTGGAGGTACTCAGAGTTGAAGACTACTTGTCTGCATAATGGGTTCATATATTCAGGAAAGGTAACAAAGGGTCGGGATTCGGGTGTCAGTGAGAATTGAGAATTATTCAGCGTTAATATGCAGCTAGCAACCAGCAGTTTAATGTATACATACATATAAAGACATGCAAAGCAGTGCTGTTATCAAATGCTAGACGTATATACTATCCAGTAATACTATGTTTTTATTGTATAGTAATTTTCAAACTGTCTTCTATACACCTCTTCATATTTGATCCTTGAATGGTCATTTTGGATGAGCAGAATTAGAATTCCTATTTCAGCTCTTCAAATGGGAAAACTGAGGGGCAGAAAATTAAGTGAGTTTGTCCAAGTAATTCCATCTGCTACGAATAATACCGACATCTTCAGACACCTGATCCAGTGTTCTTTCCATTCGCTATTTGATTTTTAAATTTATTATTCATGCCACACTCTGATCTTTGATATTTTACTACTTTTCACGTATGTCTTTCTGCCTTAAATGTTTCTTCACTAAGAAAGCGTCCTGTGCCTTGTGTTTTCCATGGACTGAGAAACAGAAACTAACACTTCTCATGTTCGTGATGTGTACCAGACGTGGTATTAGACACTACACGTTATACATTATCTAAGTTAATATTCACAAACAGCCAAGGAAGTTAGATATCGTATCACTTAACTAAAGAGGAAACTAAAATTCAGACATGTCAAGCCACTTGTCGAAGCTCACAACCAGGCAGTGTCAGGGATTCACATCTACGTTTTCCTGGCTCCAAAGCTCGTGGTCTTTCAAACACCATCCAGCCGTTTTCTCTTGTCTGTACCATATGGTATATGTGCAATCAAAAGTTTACTGTCTTTTTGCATTGATCCCATATTTTAGGTCTCCGAGTGTCTACATTCCGTGGCTTTTTTTCCATCCTGGCATTCCCTGATTTCTGCATAGCATTTGACACTGAGTTTCCAAAATCCCCAATAGCTATGCCACTAATTCACTGGCCCTGAAGTCTTTTTCACCGGCTGTTCTTCCTTCTGCTGTGCCCTCTTGATATAGATTCTCCCATTCTCAAAGGTGTGTTTTTTCCACCTCCTGGATTCTCTGCCACAGAGATCGAATCTCTTTCCATGCCTTCAGCTTTCTCTCTGTATACATGATGCCAAACATCTTGCAATCACGCCTTCTCTGCACAGCTCCATTTTCTTAGCTACCTGCTCTGCTGAACAGCCCTCTGAGGATGCTTTGTGGTCTCAAACCAAACTCAGCATTTTCCTTTTCTTCTCAAATTTCCTCTTCCTTATTTTAAAAGAGACCATGTTCTTCTCATCATCCAGGCCTTCTTGCCAATTTGAATTAGTTAGAAGTTTTTTAACCTGACATTAAAATCTCTCCTTCCTCTTTAGACTGCTGGATTGCACCCCACGTCCCTTCTCCATCTTTTACAGATCAGCCATCCTTCAAGGCTCTCATCCAATTTCATCTTTTTTTGTGTGTTTTCAAATTTTTGGTACTGTTTATTTCTGGGGGGAGAGGGGGAATGGGTGGGGAGAGAGAGGGAGGGAGTGCATGAGCGGGGAGGGGCAGAGAGAGGGAGATGGAGAATCCGAAGCAGGCTCCAGGCTCTGAGTGGTCAGCACAGAGTCCAGTGCAGGACTCGAACTCACAAACCATGAAATCGTGACCTGAACCGAAGTCGGAAGGTTAACTGACTGAGCCATCCAGGCACCCCTGCCTTCTTTAATAGGAGGTTTTCCCCAAACCCATCCGATGTATATATTTCTCTCTTCTTTAAATCTCCAAACACTTAATTTGTATCCAAGCTTTCCTGGCTCCAAAGTTCATGAAACCTAACAGAAAACTCAATAAATATTTGTTAATTGAGTTAAATCAAATTCTCTAACAACCTCAATCAAATATTTTTAATTTGTATCATTTTTTTAATTTAATGCTTATTTTTGAGAGAGAGAGAGAGAGTGTGTGCGAGGGAGGGTCAGAGAGAGAGGGAGACACAGAATCTGAAGCAGGCTCCAGTCTCTGAGCTGTCAGCACAGACCCCAGTGCAGGACTCGAACTCACGAACCGCAAATCATGCCCTGAGCCTAAGTCAGACACTTAACCAACTGAGCCACCCTGGCGCCCCTATATCATTTTTCTTTATACTTGAATGAGCCTGGCTTTCCCATGTCAAAATTTAATATTAATCTTTTGATTATTTATTTTACATTTTGGAGGGTTTTCTTTGTTGCTGAACTTGCATCCGTACATCCTGATTATCAAATACTTGCCATTTGTTGAACATGCACTTCCTGCATGCTTTCCACAGACCAGGCACTCTGTTCAGTCCCAGGGATGCTGAAGTGAACTAGTCCCTGCCTTCATGAAGTTTCCTGCTTAGTTGGGAAGATAGTACTCTTTTCCTATGATATTTGAATCAAATGTGTTAAACATGCCCACATTCTCTTACAGGTATATTTATGATAAATAGAGATAAGACAGAACTGTAGAGCACTTGATTATGTTAAATTTAGAAATATCTAAATCTTTATCCCTTATAACACCCCTAAAATGTAGATATTATTTATCCCCGTCTTACAAATGAGGAAACAGACTGTGAGAGTCCAAATCGTTCGCCCCAAATCACAAAAGCAGTAAAGCGACAGGGCCAAAAGTGAGACTGAAGTTTGTTTAATGCCAGAGTCTGTGCTTTTCTGCTGTGGCACACAACTCTACATGACTTTGTCCCAAGAAGAGGGATGTTGTATGACAGGGTTCTTAACTTTGACTCACCCGTTTATCCAGTTGCCTTGACTTGTAGAGAAGGTGGGAAGCAGTAGTCATAATTATGCCACATGGTGGGTAGAATGATATTACTAATTACACTTCTGGAAAACACAGCCCCACAGTTTTAGGAGTGGAACTAAAACAACTTTCTCCTTTTGTGCACAAATGCCCAGTCGGGGTGGGGACACGTGGTTGCCCTGCTTGCTAAGCACTAGTCAGAGAATTCCAGTTACTGGTATAATTTGGGTCAGGGAGGACATGCTGTCCATCCTACCAAGCATTTGGGGGCGGCGTGTTGTGGAAACCTCAACTGACACTTTCTACTGCACTTGCTGCCGCTCCAGTGACTGAAGGAGAACAATTCTTAAGTGACCATAAGCCCCAACCAAGCACAGAAGATGTAAAAGGAGTCAGAATTCACTCCTTTCTCATCCCTACATTGAGCCAATTTTGGACTCCATTGTGGAGATGAGAAGTAAACATCAGTGGATTCTTTTTTAATGTTTATTTATTTATTTACTTTTGAGAGAGAGACAGAGCGCGAACAGGGGAGGGGCTCTATAGAGAGGGAGACACAGGATCCGAAGCAGGCTCCAGGCTCCGAGCTGTCAGCACAGAGCCTGACTTGGGGCTCCAACTCATGAATCGGGAGATCATGACCTGAGCTGAAGTCAGAAGCTTAACAGACTGAGCCACCCAGGTGCCCCCCCCCCCCCCAGTAAAATTCTACTTAGCCTTCTAAACAGTCTTTCAAACTGCTTGTTAGCTTGTTATGCCTAAATTTCTTTCTCTTGCTTGCCTTTTAAATTCAAACTTCCCTTATGGCTTCTTTTGTCTTCTCTTCCTGTAAGCTGTTTGTTTTTGTTTTTGTTTGTTTTGGTTTTATTTTTGTTTTTGTTTGTTTTTCTCCTCTTCTTTTGTCTTCTCTTCCCATAAGCTGTTTGGGTGTTTGTTTGTTTGTTTGTTTGTTTTCTAATCCAATCTTTTTGGGGAGGAAATGTAGACATTTTCTCATGGTTTCACATTTTTCAAATTTCAAAATTGTAGTCCACTTACCTGGGCACAAAATGACACTCCTTAGTATAAGTTAGGATTTGACTTTTATTTAATTACTTGCATCTAATATATTATTCTAATTTTATATTTCAATTTACAAATTCAAAGGTGGGATCATTCATGCCTCTCTAATTGGCTTTATATAGTGCCCATCACATTGACATTCCCAAATACTTATATAGAAATGGTTTTGATAATAAGATAATCTCCCTTAGTATTCAGACTTCCTAAACATCCATGAGTGAAATATTAGTTTCATTTAGTTTTTAAAAAAATATTAGCCTTTCAGTTACCACTCGATATAGACATGAGTCAGTATGCTTCATAGAGAAACTAAAGAGCATAACTTAATCTGATGACTTCGTTAAATAGAAGTCAAGCCTAAGGTGTCTAACATTGGTATAGTGACCATGTATAACAATGCTTCCATGGTAAAAATGCATCGGAAAACCACTTCTCTCCCTATACTAGCAAGAGTGGGTACTTCTTCCCCTTAGCTTCAGTGGCACTGAGGACAGGGGATTTTGACTAGAATAAGGGCCTGGAGACAGGTAGTAAGGGAAGATGTGCCAACAGTGTGACTAGTGACAAGTAGGTAAGAGTATCCAGGGTTAGAAGAGCATAGTGCCAATAAATCTAGGACATTTTGTCACCAAAGCTGTCAGGGACACCAACCAAATGACCAGTTGCCTCTTTCTTTCTGACAGCTCCAAGGACTGATTCCTCCTGTCCCTTTTCCAGTACCGTTAAACGTTATTTTCAGCCTGATTTTCTTTTCTTCTTGACCCCGGAGGGGAAAAGGACACAGTCTTCTAGCTTCTCACAACTCTCCTCCTTAAACCAGAGTAAAGTTCTCTGGAAGTTTCTAAGTGTCTTTATTGATTCAGTTTGAGAGGTTGTCCTTGCAACTCATGGCTTATTTATGACATACCATAAACCCAACTTTTTTTTTTTTTTGACAAATTTTTACTGATGAGACTTCTGTCAAGGAGAGATCTTTTTATTTCCTCACATCTCTGCTTTGTTCATACAGAAGAAACTTCTGCACAAGCTTTTGTTGCTCGTCCCATGAGAAAGGAATTTCTACTCTGATTTTCCAGAGCCAGAAGTATTCATTGGTCCATAAAAATTCACTATTGGTCGGGTCAGTATAACGTTCACTTGTCAGTGGTCCCATGAGGTAAACACATCTGGACAGAGCTGATCCCTCAAGGTAGACTAGCCAGACCGTTTTATTTTGTTCCATAGAATCATTAAGTTGAATAGGTTCCTTTTGAAGTCTAGCCAAAATTGTCCCCATAGGGTTATTCAGGTACATATACCCCAAGATCTCTTTTCATGCCAGACGTCATGGAAGCCTTGCTTCAGCTCCACACCAAATTCTTTAATCTAACTCTTGCCAAAATAGCCTTGCAACAAAAGGGGATATATCCGCTGTTAACTGTTTTAAAAAAATTCTTTAAAAAAAATTGCATCTGGTTATTATTCCCTCTTGTGTATTTTCTCAGTCAAGAACCCTCCCAGAGAAAGCAGAACATGGTAGGATTTAAGCAGCAAAATGCCACCCACGAGTTCTAATCCCGATTCCATTGTTAACACACATGTACGAACTTTCAGGGAGCATTTGGTTTCAAGAGATAGAACTCAGATAGCTTAATCTAAAAGATCACTTAAGCAGTTAGGAGTAGTTCATAGAACCAATGACAAGTGCAGCTGAGCCTGACAACAGACTGGAACTGAGAATTGGAAGACTTAAATTTCTAGAACCGAAAAGTCTAGACTTCTCCCTTTCTTGGCCATAGGATCTCTTGTCTTTGCTTCTGCTTACTTGTCATCGCTCTCCACATGTCCGATTTCCCTAAATTCCCTGTTCAAAACCCAAAGGTAGCCACCACAGCTTTCTGCAATTCACTGCTGCTCCAATACCGACTAAAATTCCAATTTCACCTCCTAAGGAGAGGGAATCTCATTGGCTAGTGTCTGCAGCAGGAGTTCGCCCTGGTCTACATCTGCTATGGCTAAGTAGAAGCGGGGGCACACATCAACAGAATTTGAAGGGTAGACCCCTGGGGGTATGGGAGAACTTCTCAGAGAAAAGGGGGATGGTTGGGACACACGCTCCAGAAAAGTCCTCTCTCTAACTATTCCAGTGCTTCCTTCCCTCAGGTTACTGTGCCAGAAGAAAGAAGGAACAAGCACCCCATTTTAGAGGATGGCAGGAGGATTCTCAAATATGAAGCAGTCAACAGTAGGTCAGACAGAGGGGAGCAGGGCATTCCATACAGATAGAAGGCACAAGGCTGCAAGGAGGGCCAAAGCACGCAGGGGTTCTGGGAACAGCAGAGCTCCAGTGGAGTGTGTGACGCAGGGGCAGGAGCGGAACCTGGAGATGGGAGCTGACAGGCAGCGGCCCTGTAGCTACCGGATGCCAGGGGTGGGGGTCAGGAGAGTGTGCAGGGCATTGCAGAGGCTACATTAGAGGAGATCAGAGATCCAGGTAAAGGCTTTAGCAGTGGCAATGAAGAGGAAAGGGCAGATTCGAGAAGTCGTTTTTTTGGAGCCAGAATCAACAAGATGGAGCCATCAGCTGGATATAGGGAGTGAAGTAACGGGAATGTTTACAGATATGTCCCAAATTTTAACTTTGATTACTTCAGGAATAGTAGTGCCATTCACTGAGAGGACGACAGGAACTTAACCACTCTTGTAGTTACCACTTGTTCTGAGTCCTACTGTTACACAGAAGCCCTGGGCCAAAGACGTTTCCATTCATTATTTTATTCAGTCAGCATAAAGGCTCTATGAATTTTGTATTATTGTCACTATTTTAGAGATAAGCAATACAAGCTCTCAAGAATTTAGGTACTTTGCATGTACTCACATAACTCATAAAGTGCGAAGTTAGTTTTCACATCCATTTCTGTCTGACTTTGGAATGATTGGTTACTGAGGTTTACTTTTCATAAGAAAGTAGAGCACATTTTAAGGAAAATGTAACTTTCATTTTGGACATATTTCATTGAGTTTCCTGTGAGACATTCAGCTTAAGAGGTCTGATGGACATTGGACTATGGAACTGTAACTGATAAGTGGTCTGGGCTGGACACTCAGATTTGAGTCGGTGGCTTAAAATGGGAACTCTTTAAGGAGGGCGGAAGGCCTCGCTCCGGGAGGGGAGACCCACATAGTCACTGGGTAAAGCAGAGGCCTGCCTCCGATGGGAGTTGCTTCACAATGTAAAAGAGGAATTATATTAAAATATATACAAGTCTTGGGCGTCTGGGTGGCTCAGTTGGTTGAGCATCTGACTTCAGCTCAGATCATGATCTCATGGTTCGTGAGTTTGAGCCCCACGTCAGGCTCTGTGCTGACAACTCAGAGCCTGGAGCCTGCTTCGGATTCTGTCTCTCTCTCTCTCTCTCTCTCTCTCTCTGTCTCTCTCTCTCTCTCTCTGCCCCTCCCCTGTTTGTGCTCTGTCTCTCTCTCAAAAATAAACATTAAAAAATGTTAATGCATACAAGTCTTCAGAATATTCATTTTTACTTTTAAGCATCTTTCTGCCTCAGTTGTTACAGCCCTACTTTTTACTTGTGTACAGGTTTTTTTCTTTTTTAAAGATATTTACCAAGGATTTGTCAAATTTACTTGTCTTTTCAAAGAATCGGTTTTTAGACTGACAAGCTTTTCACGTTTTAATTTTCTGATGATTTTATTTTTTTTTTTCAACGTTTATTTATTTTTGGGACAGAGAGAGAGACAGAGCATGAACGGGGGAGGGCCAGAGAGAGAGGGAGACACAGAATGGGAAACAGGCTCCAGGCTCTGAGCCATCAGCCCAGAGCCCGACGCGGGGCTCGAACTCACGGACCGCGAGATCGTGACCTGGCTGAAGTCGGACGCTTAACCGACTGCGCCACCCAGGCGCCCCCATGATGATTTTATTTTTAACTATTTTCCCTCCTTCTACTTTTTTCCTTTGGTATGTTTTTCTGTCATTTTTTAAAGATTTAAGTTTAACACTAAATTCATGTATCTTCTTTTCCTTTTTGACAGTTGAAATATTTAAAACTGGGGGCGGCTAGGTGGCCACTATGGGAGGCTAGGTCGGTGAAGTGTCTAACTCTGGTTTCTGCTCAGGTCATGATCTCATTCATGGTTGGTGAGTTTGAGCCCCATGTCAGGTATTGTGCTGACAGCACGGACCCTGCTTGGGATTCTCTCTCCCTCTCTCTCTGCCCCTCCACCAGTCACGCGCGCATGATCTCTCAATAAATAAATAAATAAACAAATAAATAAATAAATAAATAAATAAGAAACATTTAAAACTAAGAACTTGTATTGACATTTTCATCATATTCCATGATAATATTTTAATTTTTTTTTTCAACGTTTATTTATTTTTGGGACAGAGAGAGAGACAGAGCATGAACGGGGGAGGGGCAGAGAGAGAGGGAGACACAGAATCGGAAACAGGCTCCAGGCTCTGAGCCATCAGCCCAGAGCCCGACGCGGGGCTCGAACTCCCGGACCGCGAGATCGTGACCTGGCTGAAGTCGGACGCTCAACCGACTGCGCCACCCAGGCGCCCCTCCATGATAATATTTTAATATTTATTGTATCCTAAGTGCTCTGTTGCTGTGTTCATTCCTAACAGTGACAGTAATCCAAATGAACCTTGGTAGGATGTCTTTAGTACTAAGGTCTTTTCAGGACACTGAACAGAGGAAGCTTCAGGGCTTCACTTGTTCCCTGTAGGTACACCACGTGTTGCCCAGCCAACTCAGAATCCATACCGAGGATCTGTGCCGTAGGTTAAAAAAAGAGAGAAAGATCCCTCTCTTTCAGAATATGTTCCAAAGGAGCAAATCAGATCTTCTGGACATGTTCCAAACAACTAGTCAGCAACGAACATAGTCTGAGTGAGGAAAGGAGTCCAGGGAATGCCCGGGAGGTCCCTCCACTACCCTCCCAACCTCCTGTTCCTGCTCTCTCCCACCCCCACCCCCAAGTACCTACCAGTGGTTCCTGTAAACTCCTTTTAGTTGGACTGTGCTTAACATATTAGCTCCATAGATTATTTATTATGATTAAGAGAAACTTCTCTATCAAGTTCTGTGTCATTGAACAGTATTGTTATTTTTTAATTCCTTTATTTTAACCTGGTATATTACACTGAGTTTGTCATACTTAATCAGCAAACCGAGTAAAGATAAATATTTTCTAAGGATAACACAAATGGCATAATACATCACCTAGATTTTATTTTATATTATTAAAAATAACATTAATTAGAGTATGTAAATGTACATTTTATAATTAAACTTACTGATTTATATATCATAGAAAAGTATAAAACACCTCTCTTCCAAATAAAGTTTTATTTACACCATGGTAAACAGAACTATGGGCACTTATCTGTATGTTCCTCATCGGCATGCAAAGCATCTTGGGAAAGACTACCTGCACGAATGAGTAGGAAGCTTTTATCTAGACAGCATTACAAAGTTAGGGTATAATGTATTCTGATCGTTGATGTGGACCCATTTTTTTTTTTTTACATAGGGAGGTAAAACTGATGTCATTTGTTTAAAATTATGCCAAGTCATAAAATTTATTAACTCTTAATTTTTTGAATGTCCTACCATATTTTAGAAAATATTTAAAGCAAATTGATGCATATCAGAAATGAGCTACCATCAAAGCCTATTAAATGTTATTGCTTAAAACACTTAGTCTCTTTGCTTTAGTGCTTTGTATATCAAATCCTCAAATGTTTACCAAGATATACATTAAATGATTAACGAGATTTTGGCAAATATTACTGTATTAAGGAAACAAAGGTGGGAAAACTTGCCCATATTTATGGAAAAGTGTTACTCTGTATGGAAGCTGAGGCGGGATACTTGGGTTCTAGTGTCTGCTCTGCCGGGGATCCGATTTCTTGTGACCCTGATGGGAGTCAGTTAGCATCACCAAGGCTTTTCTTCCTCAAGGGTAAAATGGGAATGAAACTTCCATCCCCACCCATTACACGGTGATGTTGTGATGATGAAATAAAGTTGAATGTTTGAAAATGTTTGGTAAACGTAGATATGAAAGTATATATTCAGTACCTTTAATTTTGTTTTGTTAATATTTTACATTATATTATTATGAAACAGTCAAATTATTATGAAACTAGAAAAAAATCAAAGAGTATGGGGCACCTGGGTGGCTCAGTCTGTTAAGCGTCCCACTTGGGCTCAGGTCATGATCTCACGGTTTGTGAATTGAAGCCCCACGTCAGGCTCTGTGCTGACATCTCAGAGCCTGGAAACGCTTCAGATTCTGTGTCTCCTTCTCTCTCTGCCCCTCCCCTGCTTGTGCTCTGTCTCTCAAAAATAAATAAATGTAAAAAAACTTTTTTAAAAAGAAAAAAAAATCTAAGAGTAGTATAACCAATGCCATGTACCCTACACCCAACTTTAACATATCATAAAATGATGCCATATTTGCTTCTGATGATTTTATGAAATAAAACGTTACAGGTACAAGTTGTACCCCATCATGGTTTCATTTTATTTCCTCTTTCTTAGGAATTCCACATTGTTTTATAGATGAGTTGTAGTAATTTGATCCTGTTCAATTAGGCTTTCTACTCAGTTTTCACAGTTCATATATCCAACAGTTTTACTCCAAGAATGAGTATATCCATTATGATGGCTTTTAACAGAAGGGCAAGCCAATTACATAGATTTCCAGAAGCACTCTATCCAGTCATTATCAAGAAAACCTATAATCAGACTCTATTTTTCTTGTTTTGTTCCCATTCTAGATGTTAGTTGATGCTAAGCAAAAATAAAGAAGACATTCTTTTAAGTGCATATATACAGTAATAAAGATAGCTCATTGAAAATAGTTACTTTTCATCTGTTTTGAGGGATAGATAACCTAAGAACAGAAGCAATTTCATAACTTGATTAAAGTTGCAATTGTAAGCAAATCTGGATGACAAATATGAATATTTACTGTAATGGGAATAAGGTTAATATTTTAAAACAAGGTTGACAGGAGAAAAATTGTCTTAGTTTGCAAAAAGGAAATTTGTTTCTTTAAGTGAAAATTGAGGTCAGTAGGCCATAGCTCTCCTTGCTCCTACATGACTGAAATGAATTAAATAATGCAGCAGGAAAGCAGTACCGAGCAAACTAATGACAAAATTATACTGAAAGCTTGAGTAAAATCATTATATGTTAGCAACATGTATTTTGTATAAGAAAATATGAAATTTTAAATGTGTGTCCACTTCACTTTGACTGTCTTAGGATAGAAAAACGAAGTTCTTTTCTCTTGTGTTCATTAAAATCTCATGGTCCTTTTCTGGGGAGCAAGGGTCATAACCACCATTTGGACATATTCCAGTTTGGGTGGCTGCATTCTGTCTACCTAGTGTGATTTCAGTGTGATTGGGTTCTTGTGAAAGACTTGTTCTAGACAGTAGAAGCGCTATCCACCCTCATATGCTATCCAGAGGGAGCGTTATTTTGTAGAAGGTGAACCTAATTTTGTTTTGTTTACTCTTCTGGATTCTCTGAAGTGAAATAATGGTAGTGACTTTGCCAATCATGTGCTGTGTTCTAGGCATCGTGATAGATGCCCTGTATCCACTGTCTAGTCCATAACAACGCTTTGAAGCAGACCTCATTTTCACTATTTTACAGGTGAGGAAACAGGCTCAGAATGGTTGTAGAACTTGACCAAATTGGCCAGGCCAGCAAGTGGCAGTTATTATTATGCCAGCTCCATATTTTCAGTCGTGACATTTTCAGTAATATATTTCAAATATATTAATATTTGATGTGATATTGCTACCATATATATGCTGAATCTTATGATTCGTGACCTTAAAAATAAGTGGGCATGGGAGCCTGCTTTTAGTTGACAGAATGAATAGCTCTTTAAGCCTGTTCCGTGCATTTATATAAACTGAGACATGCATAGAGAGCTGTATTTGGCTCTTTTGGTTCAGTGTGAATGCTGGCAGTTACACTATGGAAGATGTGAGTGAAAAATACTAATGAGTATAAGGTGTATTTTAATATATAATTATTTATTTACATGTGGGCATATGCTGAACAAAGTATTAACCTATACATATATTACATGTAACTTCTCTTTGAAGAGTTATATATAAATAGCTATATGTCACCACATTGACATGGTGATCTTACCGAAACAACCTTATCTGATTCACGGAAATTAGTCAATCACTGTGATTTTTATTACAAGTCTTCATTCTTTAGTCCTTTGTGTCAAGTTATATAATATAAACATGACCCAAGTTGTAATGTTCTCAGTGGGTTGTATTTATTCGTAACGGCTCTTTTTCCCTACATCACAAAAGGAAGAAATACGTTCCAGCATCTGAAAATACTAGTTCTATCCTATTACTCTCTTCACACATATTGGTTCTCAGAGCACAAGAAATAAAATCAGCACTAAAGCTACCTAGTGACCTTTACAAGAAAATTCTTTGAACATAAGGGATTGTGATATCAATAAACTGAATTGAAAAGTATTAAATTTATGATATGATACGGCCTCTCTTTGGGCAGGGACCGAGGTGGTCTTAATGTTCCTTTTTTCTGCACCCACATTATCAAAGTAACCTTTCTACGCGTTTCTCTCTAACGATGACATTTACACTTTGTTGCGTTGATATGAAGTAACATGGATTGCAAGTGTGAGCAGATTACTTTTAATTGCTGTGGAAAAATGATACGTAATTGAAACAAAAAGCATTGTTTCCAACCCTAATTTTTTTTTTTTTTTTCCTCAAGTCCGTCCTGTCAAGCTGAAAGCATGAAAGTTATTTTCTGGTGGTGTGATTAGATTGGGGCTGGACTCTCCAGCTGGCAGGCCTGTCTATGACTGGCGGCGGCCTGTCCCCAGTGCTTGTCATTTCCTGACATGCCTGACAGGATGGGGACAGCCGCCCCAGACAGGTTCATTAGATGGTGTTTTCTACAGCTGGGCTAAAAATAAATAAATAAATAAAAAGTCTGTGCTTTGTCAAGGCCCAAGCTGTAGGGGCCCTTCTTGTTGGTTTAAGCCAGGGCCTTGTTTTGACAAATTTTGATCTGTGCGGTTTTTAGATTTTCTGACACATTTTTGTTTCCTTCCCCTTTGGCCTGCACTTTGTGCACCCTGCCTTGTTGCTGCTACAAAATCCTAACATAGTCTTCCCAAGAGAGAAAAGAACCACAGGTATTGAGATCTTAAAAGGAAAAAATAGTGCGATGCTCTATAAAATAGCAATAATTTATTTCCATGGTGATCTGCACAATGATAGGAAAAACAATCTTGGGACTTGGGATAAGCCAATTACAAGAAAGGTTAAGAGTTTTTCCACTGCCAGAAACATGCCATCTATGTGAGAACATAGTATCATTACTAGCAGTCTACACTCTCAAATGCATTGCTCTTTAGAACTGCCAGAAATTTAAGCAATCTTCATCCTTGGGCTTTTAGGAAGCTGACAGACTTTTCTGCCCGTGCTGATAGGCTTTGATGTCAGGAAGGGAAATTATAGCAGATTACAGAATACCTGCTAATTAAAATCAGAAATAAATTCCAAATTCAAATTTAGAAATGTTTTTCCTTGTCAACGCTGGGGACACTTTTAAGGTTAACTGGACTTGACAAAAATCGGTGTGCATTTGAAATGTACATGCGTAACCGAGTCGTAATTTATCATGTTCATTCCCACATTTAAACTTTTAAAACTGTAGGGCTAGAAAGGGAAAAAACAAATCTGTAGCCAAGAAATTATTCTTTCCGGGTTGTACCTGCGATTAAAAAGTAGATATTGACATCTTTACTTTATAAACTTATTAACCATAGCCTCTTTACTATGGTAGTTTCGGATTGCTGTTTTCCGTTGGGAGAAACATTTGATCTTTAATTTTTAGCCAGTAGAACATACCCAAATAGAAAACATTTGACCGTATATGTTGACGTAACCTTATTGCTACTGTTATCTATCATTCCATTCACATGCAAGATACAAAATGCAATACTGTTTGTGTCTCTTGTACGTTGTCACTGGTGTAATAAACAGTGTTGCAGAAAAAAAGCGAGCTCCTCATTCACAGAAATCTTAGCCCTTACCTTTCCTTTGTATTGTTAGTTTCTGCTGCTTTAGTTCCCCGTCTCTATGACAACTGTTTAAATTGGGATGGGCAACTGTCATCTGGAGCATTACCGAGAGAAAAGTGTTAGTGAGCACACAGTTCCCATAGATAGAGCATTTCAATATAATCCAATTTTAATTGAGCTCCAGAGACTTTGATGTGCTGCAGAAGGTTGGGAGGGAGCTATTCCAGGGAGAAATTAAAGCAGCCCAGCAAGGCTTCTCTACTCCAGACTGTCACCATTTTAAGTAAGCATTAGCATCAGACTTAACCTGCCCCTATGGAACATCTCACTTCCTTCTTCAGCTTTCCACTGATTCATTTTGCCATATGTAAAAGCAAACCACTTTCATCTCTTTATATATGTTTTTACACCCATTTGATTAGGCTTCAAAAGCTTGTACTGGACCTGAGATTCATCTTACGCTGTCTATTGGACTTTGCTTCTGTGGTTCATAAAAGAAAAAGAAGGTAGAGTAGGGATTACTTTGAAATTGTCAGCTACCATATATTAAACTTTCCTTTTAATATTGCTGTGTAAAACCCTATATTGGAGCTAAAAAGTTGAAGGTAGTGTAATTTTTATTTAGCTTTGATTTACCATTGAATTTCATTTTAATGCCTAGATGCTTGTGCATTTATGAGAAGCTTGGATTTTTATTTCAAAATGCATTGAAATATCTTTTCTTCATCACATGAAAAATGCCTTTCAGGCAAAGCTACTTTAAAGCAGCTGAACACAGGCACATCAGTCCTTCATGAAGAAAGCATGAATCTTTTTTTTTTTTTTAATGAGGAGGAAACTGGATATTTCCCATCTATATTGAAAGATCTTTTTAAGTATTTTGAAATATTAACGTTGAATATACACTAGGCATTTTATTTATAATAAAATGACATAAAACCACAATGTAAACTTAAAAAATTAAGCGAACACTAAATACAATGCTTGTGATGTTAAAAAGCTTTGTTACAGGTATGGTAAACTTAAGGAAGTTATTACCTGTTCATGATAGACCTGAGATTTCTAATCTTATATATATTGGCACATTTACAACAATAAATTAAAAATGCATGTTGAGAAATTAAGTAAAATTGTGACCGTAATTAGAAATTAGCGTATCCACCATCATAGATACATCTAGATTTACTTGTGCATTTACTGTAAAGCTAATGAAGCTTAGGCACCAGGGTCCTTTGGTCCACAGAGCCTGTGACAGATGGAAGTTTCTGAGAAACTGTGTAGTAGGCTCAGTTCACTCAACTGTTGTAAGAGATCTCAGAACTAAACAAGCTTAATGTCCAAAGCTCTAGTATTTGTTGTGATTTTTCTTTTCTCTTTGTAAGTTTTCACTTACATAACATACCAAATTTTTATTTGTAACTTTGTGTTCTTTTTCTTTAAAAAGGCATCCCCCAGGGGCGCCTGGGTGGCGCAGTCGGTTAAGCGTCCGACTTCAGCCAGGTCACGATCTCGCGGTCCGCGAGTTCGAGCCCCGCGTCAGGCTCTGGGCTGACGGCTCGGAGCCTGGAGGCTGTTTCTGATTCTGTGTCTCCCTCTCTCTCTGCCCCTCCCCCGTTCATGCTCTGTCTCTCTCTGTCCCAAAAATAAATAAACGTTGAAAAAAATAAATAAATAAAATAAAAAGGCATCCCCAAGAAAGTAAGCTTATTCCATACTGTATTTACTTTATTGAATTACGCCCCTCCCCCCATCCGCCTCCCTCCCTCTCCCCCATTGGTTGGCATTTCCTTCCCATTTTTTTTTTTTACTATTATAAGCAATACTGCAGTGAAGAATCTAGTACTACTTAATCTTGCTTCATCTTGCACGGGGTAAATTCTAAGAAATGAAATTACCGGGTCAAGGATATATGTATTTGAAATTTTGATAGATAATGCCAAATTTTTCTCGTTGTAAGTTATACTAATTTATGCTCCCGCCAGCAATGTAGTGAGTGACTATTTTCCCCACAGCAAGCTCAGTATTATTAAACTTTTAGAATTTTGCCAATCTCCTAGATAAAAATAGTATGTCTGTATCTCCATATAGTTTTAATTCTTCTATAGGTAAAGTTAATTATGTTTGTAATCAACAAAGAGCTATTTGTACAGTGTTTTCTGGGATTATCTGACTTTTTTTAATGTGTATCTATTTATTTTTGAGAGAGGGAGAGAGAGAGAAAGAGAGAACACAAGCAAGTGGGGAGGAGCAGAGAGACAGAGGGGGAGGGAGAGAATCCCAAGCAGGCTCCAAACTGCAGTGCAGAGCCCAACATGGGACTCGATCTCATGAACCGTGAGATCATGACCTGAGCCCAAATCAAGAGTCAGACGCTCGACTAACCGAGCCACCCGGGTGCCCCTGCTTCACTTTTTCTTAAGCAAAATTGTACTGTTGTCCTAATGTCTATAGGAGGCAATTATTATCAATTGTCTCAGGTATGTGTTTGTCTCAGGTACAGTTTGTCTCAGGTATGTGTTTTTGTGTATTAGACATCATATAAACTTATATATTATGAAAATTCTATACATGTATGTATCTCCTCTTTTCTCTATTTACCATCTAGACTAAACTGTTTTTCCTCTATGGAATGTCCTCCCAAATTTTAGTGGCACCAGTTGTAAGAGTAAGAATCTTTTAAATTTATCTACCTACCCAATAAGAATTGCCCTGCTGTATTAATACATCATGGTATATTTACTATATAGAATTACATACTACAAGGGCCACTGCTTTGTAAATTAGTCTGCTATGTGGATGTCTCTGGTTTACAGTTTTATTTCTTTACTCAGACTTAAATACTGGAGAAGCATATAGTGGAGTTCCATAGAGCTACACACACAAGTTGCGTGCCAGACATGATGCCCAGTGCCAGGGAAATCATTCAGTGTCAATACGGGGTTAAGACTGAGACTTATAAATCCTCTATCTCTGGAGAAAATAATATTATTAGGTTTACTTATATTATTAGTGGAGAGCAGAACTTTAAGAAATTAGGTATTTAATGGATTTATATGTTATTCACTGGCTATCATTTCTTTAAGGTCATCCAGTGTAGGTAGGTTGATTGTTGTTGTTGTTGTTAACACATTTTATTTGCACAAGTTCATGTTTATATGGGTGATAATGAGCATAGTGATTGCTTTCTGTTTAGTCTGAGCTGAACCTCTGACTTTTTCCCCCAATACTCATCTGCCAGTAACCCTAAACCTAGAATCCAGTGACTGAGCACCATTCTCTCAGTCACTGGAGCCAGAAACCCTTGCAAAGATTTGATTCCTTTCATTTCTTTATGTCGGCATAAAACGAAATGAAAACACACAGGTCTTATTAATTCTGCCTCATAACTATGTTTACTCTCTTTCCCCTCCTCTTCCTCTCTTCAGCAATTGTCTTAGATTAGACTTCCTTTACTTCCCACTGGCATGGTTCAAACTCCCAATTTAGCATCCTTCCAAATCCTTCTCACCACTTCTAGAACAGTCTTTCTAAAATGCAGATTTAATGCTACAACTACACTCCTTTCAAGTGGTCTCAGTGGCATCACACTTATCTTTAGAGCTACTATTTATTGAGAGCTAAGTTTAAAATCAATGTCGCCATTAATCCTTTCTGCAGTAAATGCTCTGGAGAGCCTCTTGCCTCCATAGAAAATAGATAGATGACCATATAGAAAGATGACCTCTGGTACTTATACTGGAGACACCTATTAGACACAGTGACCTATTTAATGTTTTTTTGTTTTGGTTTTTTTTTTTTTTTTAGCAACCCAGTAAAATCAAATTCTTCTATCACTCGATTATCAAGGCTTTCCATAAAGAGAAAGTATGTGCTGTGTAAAAGAAGGGGCCATCTTTCTCTTGTTCACTGGTGTATTTCCATCACCTAGCACAACATCTGGAACCTAGTAGGTGCTGACTAAATTGTTCTCTGATGAATAAATGATATGTGATGCTAACAGCCTTGCCTGGGGACAGAGTACTTGCTCATGATGTTCAAATGAAACATAGAAAAGGAAAATTCTCAGCAAAATAGTATTCTGCTGCAAATAGCTTTACAACCAAAGAGTATAAAGTAAACAGTAGAAGCAAGTCTTAGAACATTATAGTAATAAAGAAGAAACTTTGCGGGAAGGGTGATACCTAACCCTAGAATTACTATTTTCATTGCCTTTACAAGTTGGGAGACCTCTAAACCCTCTTATTGCCCCCCCCCAATTATATATATTTGTGTGACATTCATGTACAAACAAGGGGTGTTTACTGAGCTGTTTACATTTAAATTGAGTTGTATTTCTTGAAGAGCTATCAGTTATCCCGTAATACAGAAAACAGAGAGTAGAAGTAAAAATACCACAGGAAGTTCGGTAGCTGAAATGTCTCTAGCTGAAGCAGTAAGAAAAAATTTTTTTTAAGATTAAACTTCAAACACAGCAGACACAACACTCCAAGACATCTAGTACAAACTCTTGGAAACGACCAGATTTAGTTGAAGCACTGGGAGATGCAGAAGCAGAGTTTGGATCAGAGAATGATGTACAGTGGAGAGGGACCTGAGCCAAGGCCACAGCAGGGACTTGTTCTCATCACCCCTGACTGTTTCACGAAGGTCCTGGTGGGGAAGGATCATGAGTTCATTTGTTCAACACACTGATGTAGCCTACCTTTGTACCAACCTCTCCACTAGACACTGTATGTGTTATTTCACTTAATACAACAACTCAGTAAAGTGGATACGATCATTCTTCTCTTATGTAAGTGGAAACTGTCTCCGTTATGTGAAGGAACATTCTCAAGTTACACAGTTCTGAAGTGGTTGCATCAGACTTCAGTCTGTCTGTCATCCTCTAAAATCCAAGTTCTTTCTGCTCCGGTCTGACATACAGATTTATAAAAAATTATAGTCCACCAGACTAAGTGCTAATAAACTACATACTTTTTGGTACATACTGGTAGTGTGAGAAAATGTGTCAGGGGTAACACCAATACTGTGGTGGCAGATACACATGAATATAACCTCCAATCTAAAGGGCTTCCCGAATACAAATTCCCTACGTAAAGCAGTTTCATTCTATAGCTGCTCTTTGGGAGACAATGATTCTCCAAGAGTTCCAGTTTTGAAAAAGAAAAATTCTCATGAACCCCAGTGATGCACCTGTGAGTCCCCAAGAGTACTCAGGTTTTCAAGGGAAAACATACTTATAAACTCTGCACTTACATTTTATGAAAATAGCTGTAGGTGGCTAATTATTGCTGTAAAAGAAGTCTTTAAAACTTGAAAATAAGTCACATTCATATTGTGTTTCTTGTCCCCAATGAGCCTGGTACCTACGTGACAGATAGATACATGATAAATGGTAAATGTCTTTTGAGGAAACGCTTTTCTGAGCAGTAAGCTTAATAGGACTTGATCAGGAAGACAAGGAAGGAAAGCTATTCTAGAACACATACAAAGTATGGAAATGTTTAATGTTTGCATATTTTTTAAAAATTTTAATATATTTTTTAGAACTATTTGGGTTTGTAGATGCTTGAACAGACAGTACAGAGTTTGGTGTGTGTGTGTGTGTGTGTGTGTGTGTGTGTGTGTGGTATTAGTCAGGCTTTTTCCTTCTTCAAAGAACAGACATTAAGTTTACATCAGACAATACGAGTTTGTTTCAGAAAACTTTGGGCTGCAAGTAATACAAACCCTAATTCCAATAGTTTTATAGATTTGTATGTATTGTGTATGCATTATAAAATATCAAGTCCTGAATTGTACCGGTCTCCAGGGTTGATTGCTTTAGCTATCTGTATATGTTTTCCAGAACCCAGGCTCATTCCCCATCTCCATTCTGTCACCCTTGGTTTGTCCTCATTCTCACATTCAGAGCAGCGTGGGCTTTAACATTTCCCCAAATCCATGTAAGCCCAGGAATATTCACAGGAAGGAGAAAGTACCTCTTCCATGGGTTTCCTCTTAAATCTGAGGGCATTTTTACGAACTTAATCTACCCCTGGGACTGACCATGGGGTCAGTGTGCCCTGACTCGGAAGTGCACAGAAGAGAAGCCAATAACCGAACGCAGTCAGGGTTCTGTTGATCAGGAAAGTGGAGGGCGGGGGAGGCAGGAATGGATTCCAAATGGGGCAGCCATAGTGTCTATTCCAGAGTTTTTATCGTAGGAGAGCATGGTAATGTACAAATGGCAAATTCTTATCAGGCCTTCTGAAAAACTGGAATTTCATCCAAGTTCCCTGACCCGTTTTTTTTTTTAATGAACCTCCAACCATTACATTACATCCATTAACATTACAGCTCCAGTTACTCTGTATCTTTATCTTTTTGCTACCACAGACAAACTGACTCTAAATATACCTTTAATCCAGTCACTCAACAAATTATTTACTGAGCTTTACAATGGGACAGGCACTGCACCAAGCGGTAGAGATACAGTAATAAGTAGAAACAAATGGTCAAAGAGTGGGGGAGATTACGTTAATAAAATAAACAAATTCGCAAAATTATATTTGTGTTAAGTGCTGGAAAGAGAACTTCTCTCATATACGGTGTTATGAGAGTCTGTGATGGTGGGGGAGGTTACCTAGCAAGAGAGGGCAGCTGAGAAAATAAAAAGTAAAGAGAGCTCAAGGATGAGTAGAAGTGAAGTAGGCAAATAGGGGATGGAAGATATTTCCAGAGAAGAAAGAATATGTGCATTGGCTCTGTGACAGGAGACAACATGGTATGGATAAGATATTGAAAGAAGACCGGTGGGGCTGGAGCCAGGAGAGCAAAGTGGTACCAGATGTGGGCGGCGCAGGAGATTGTTACATCTACCACTAGACCCATCTTTTTTGGTCTTGGCTTCTGCTTCCTCAAAATTCCTGCTGCTTATGATTTCTGGTGACTGCTTTCTCTGCCTTTTGGCTTCCTCCCGCCTTCCTGTTAGAGTTGTCTCTGAATATCTCACATTCAGATCATTAAGACAGATTATTGAATGGTGTCAGCCAGTCAGCATTCGTGATAGCATGGTTCTGATGGACAGATGGGATTTTTACAGCCACTAGCTGTGGCCATCCTACTTAGATAAACTACTTTTATAGTGGTTGTTTATCCTGGTCCAGTCCACTGTGGCCCAGAGCTGTGGGGTCACAGGTAACCAACATGCTAAAAAAGGAACTCTTCAGGAGGGGGTACCTTTCGTCCTGTCCCAATACATCATGAATTGGGAATCAACTCTGAACTGTCTTGATATGACTGCTTTTTATTTTTTTTTTACACATTTTATTTTTTGTTTTTTTTTCAATATATGAAGTTTATTGTCAAACTGGTGTCCCTACAACATCCAGTGCTCATCCCAAAAGGTGCCCTCCTCAATGCCCATCACCCACCCTCCCCTCCCTCCCACCCCCCATCAACCCTCAGTTTGTTCTCAGTTTTTAAGAGTCTCTTATGCTTTGGCTCTCTTCCACTCTAACCTCTTTTTTTTTTTCCTTCCCCTCCCTCATGGGTTTCTGTTAAGTTTCTCAGGATCCACATAAGAGTGAAACCATATATGACTGCTTTTTAATTAATATAAACCATATAAATTATAACTTTTCTGCACATGTGTGTTAATAAATATTGATCAACAAAGACATTTATAATTAATTACTACTATTGAATTATTGCTGTGGGCTGGGCTCTGTGCTAAGTATGAAACATGCAGAGATGAACTGAGAATTTTTGCCCTCAGTGAGCCCACAGGTTAGCAAGAGACACCAACAAGTAAACTGATAATTGCAATAATGGTTTGGTAAGTGTCATAGGTAGGTCCCGGGTTCCCAGAGGGAGCAGCAGCCTCTTCTAGTCCAGTCATTAATAGGAGCTAATCAGAAGAACAAAATAGGGAGACATCTACCAGACGGAAGAAACACCATGTGCAAGGACACAAGTATAACAGAACATGACACATTTGGGGGCTGAGAAGTGTTCAGGATGGTCAGGATCTTAAGAACTAGGCATAATGCACATTGTGGCTCAATATGGGGTTTGATACTACCATTAATAATAGTAGTTCACACTTATTAAATATCTATTGTGTACCATAAGTATATATACCTTATATAAATAAACTCTATTATAAAAAATTTGAAAACAAAAATTTAAAAATTAAAATTAAAAAAATTAAAAATTTTTAAGATAAAAATCTTTTAATGTGTTAAAAGATTTCTCTCGTAACAACATCATTAGATCTCCAGTCAAAAACAATTCCCCTTTATATCTACTCTGTAGGTTAGGAATGATTCATTTCCCTATTGCAACAATGACCGCAAATGCCCCATCTAATCTTGTGTCATTTCTTTTTTTTTTTTTTTTAATTTTTTTTTCAACATTTATTTATTTTTGGGACAGAGAGAGACAGAGCATGAACGGGGGAGGGGCAGAGAGAGAGGGAGATACAGAATCGGAAACAGGCTCCAGGCTCCGAGCCATCAGCCCAGAGCCCGATGCGGGGCTCGAACTCCCAGACCGCGAGATCGTGACCTGGCTGAAGTCGGACGCTTAACCGACTGCGCCACCCAGGCGCCCCTAATCTTGTGTCATTTCTGACTGCACCTAAAACTCGACTATGAAATATTTGCAAAAAGGGAAAACAATGTGTGCTGACAATTAATAGTATCCACAGATCAGACCCTATTACAAAAAAGGTTCAAAGAAAAACCTGTAACCCAGAAATCCAAATGATGTCATATAGAAGAAAATAAAGCCGAAACAGGAGATGCATACATATAACTAGTTTAGAACTTGACATCATACAAAACAGTACAAAGGAAGGTAACATATTCAGTATGTAAATGAAAGTAAATTCTAGAAACCAGAAATAAGCTTCTTTCCAGTAGTGTAGAGTTCTCCCTCCCCCTACCGCATTCCTCCCCTTTGTTAGCAGAGGGACAAATACAAAATTTTAGAGTTTGCCAAATTTGAGAAAATGAGAAAACACAGCCAAATATATAATAGTTACACATGGGGACATTCATGAATAGGACAAAAATGAAGCAACCTTGCCAATACCATTTTTTAATTTTGAGGGTTTTACCATAATTTTGAGTGTGTGTTTGAAGATGAAGTAGGCACAGAGGACTCCAGCTGCAAGCCCAAGTTTGTTTGAAAATTAAATTTTAAATATTTTCTTCAACAAAAATTGATTGAGTTTCCTCCATGTGCTGGTTCTGTAAGGAATGTGAAATAGACTACAACCTAGTCTCTACCCTCAAGAAGTGTCCAACTGCTACAGAATGTATATAATAAAATAAGTGAATTTAAAAGCCTTTGCC
Organism: Lynx rufus; assembly: GCF_022079265.1. Lineage (NCBI taxonomy): Eukaryota > Metazoa > Chordata > Mammalia > Carnivora > Felidae > Lynx > Lynx rufus. Next base: position 14,371,908 of record NW_025814823.1, read on the forward strand.
ATGATGTGAGATACTATTGGAGAGAATACAAATAATACTCTTTTGAAAGGGTTCGTGGTTTTCTACTAATGACAATAAAACAGCATTTGCATAGACTATTGGAACCACATCTACACTGAAGTCACAGCAGTGATTTTCAAGTGATTTTCAAATTTAATCATTTCACCTCTTTGTTTAACATAGGGACTCTCTGTTTTTCTCAGACCAAAGGTTCAGACTCCAACATGAATTACTTAATATTTCCCCATGTCTAGGTTCCCCACCCACCTTTTATTATTCTCATTCATTCATTCATTCATTTATGTTTCACTTTCCTCCTCTTTACGATATGTGTTCCAGACAGCCTGGGCCCATTCCCCAAGGCACCATTTTTACATACATCTTGTTCCTTCTGCTTGAGAACCTCTTCTTTCCCCCTTTTGCCCACTATTTGTGATTCTCCAGCAGACTACGAACTCCTTGAGGTGAAGGATTCTACCGCTCTTGTTTGCCATCAGCTCATGGAGGTCAATCGGTAGATATTCGCTGAATGAAAGTCACTGAAAATAAATACAATTGATAAATGATGAGGACAGGTTTGGTAGAAAAGAGCTGGCCCATGTTTAGATAGATAGAAAGATAGAATGGAAGAAGCCTTCTCAGAATTATCACTACTGACAATGAGAGTGGCAGCTGATGTCCCAAAGGGTTGGGCTTTCTCATTACAGCTTAGTAGTATGAGTTCAGATAATTTCTAGAATACAAACTGTCACTAAGGAAACAGTAGCTGTGACTGTTAGTTTAGTAGAAGTTTATTTGCTGTGGTCCAGCTTTTCTCCTCCCTTGCTGGCAGTGTTGTGTATGTGTGTCTGTGTATGTCTGTGTCTGATAGGCAAGAATTATAGTTCTAGGTTAACATATGTTTAGCACTTCCTATGTGCCATGCCCTGTCCTAAGCATTTTTACAAAGAGTTATTCCATTCAGTCCTCATAACTACCCTATGCAGTAAGGTATTATTATTTCCCCCAAATCTTAAGATAAGTAAAGAATTGAAAAGTAGCTAACTTGCCTCATGTCTCACAGCTTGTGAGTAATATAGGCAGACCCTAGGGTGACTTTAAATTGAGGATAGGCAGTTTCCTTTTAAAAAAATAGTTACAAACAGAGAGAGGGAGGCAAACCACAAGAGACTCTTAAATATAGAGAACAAATGGAGGGTTTTTGGGAGGTGGGGGAGAGGGGAAAGTGGATGATGGGCATTGAGGAGGGCACTTGTTGGGATGAGCACTGGGTGTTATATGTAAGCCAATTTGACAATAAAGTATATTAAATAAATAAATAAATCGAGGATAGGCAGGCACATAAATTGATGAATTACAGCAAAAAAAAAAAAGCAAGGTTATTAAATAAAAAACTCTCTGTGGATGGGCTGCCTAAATTTTCCCCTCTGGAGGATGTTTCTTGACCCTGCAGTTTTAATCCATATGCTGATAATGGCTGTGTGTATGAAAATCTATAACCTCACAAGTATAGCAGTAATAGCATAGATTGTTTCGTTTTCATTGAGAATGTATTTTCTGTAAATCCTCATCTTGCCAGCTTGATTTCTTGAGCACTTTTGTTGGGTTCACAGTTATGCCACTTGCAGTTTTCCCTATTTTCAATTTCATATTACTCAATTATTTATTTCATCAAGATTAAGTATTTTCCATAAAAATTTTCTAGGGTTTGATTCAGTGATCAATTTTTCAGTCTATATTAGATTTTACTGATTATGGTGCTTGCCCTTGACAGTTTTATTTTTAATTCATTATTAATTGAACAAAAGGCCAAAGTGAGACTTTTGCATCAGCTCTTTGAGGATTTCTTTATTGTGCAAGGCTGGTCTATCGCAATTGTCCCCTAACTTTTTTTTTAACCTATGCTGCAAAAAATAATTTAATAAAACTATATACAACCCAGTATTGTATGTCAACCATACTTCAATATAAAAACAAAACTATTCACCACCCTGCACAGGTTTAAGTTCACGTCTAAAATTTTTCTTAAGTTCAAATATTTTTAAAAGCTGTAATATCCAGCATGTTCTAAATATTGATAGTTTAAAGTAAAATTGTTATGTCATTGTTCCATGAAAGGGAGATCTATACTAAATGACTTCCAAAGGCCAAAGACGCCATAAGACTGAAGAAAAAGACCAACAAGTCCAGCTTGATGAGAAATGGTTTGTTTAGGAGACTTAACCGAGACTGTCTTGGGCAGCTGCAAGAGGAGTACCTCTCCTGCAGCCCCACATCCCTGTAAAACCTGCTTTTAAGCTGTGGAGGCTGGAAGTACATGGTGAGGGGCTACCCAGGAGAACGTTCAGGAATATGTGTGTGTGTCATACCTACCCCTATATCTGGGGCAGATCAAGAATGTTATGCCCCTGAGAGTAGACTTAAGGTGTGGTTAAACAAAAGGAAGGAATGTGTGTGTGTGGGGGGGGGGGGGTGCTGTGCTCATGAAGTTTCCCATCACAGAATGGTCATCTTGGGGAATTTCTCCAAGATGGTTGGTCTGGTTCACAAAATCCCTTTTCAGATATATTCAGTAGGATCAAATATATCCAATAGAATAGTGATTTGATTTCTGTCATCACCCATTTTAAATCTTTTTTCAAATGGATATTTCATGTAATTCCTCTTTCTCTGAACTCATATTTCCATTTGATTCCCTCCCCAAAATTTACCTAATCTAAAATATCTTATTCTTTTTTTTTTATGTTTATTCATTTTTTGAGAGACAGAGAGAGACAGAGCGTGAGTGGGGGAGGGGCAGAGAGAGAGGGAGACACAGAATCGGAAGCAGGCTCCAGGCTCTGAGCTGTCAGCACAGAGCCCGACGTGGGACACAAACCTATGAACTGTGGGATCATGACCTGAGCCGAAGTAGGATGCTCAACAAATGAGTCACCCAGGCACCCCATAAAATATCTTATTCTTGAAAGTCTTTCATTGATCACTATATTATACTAATCTGTAAAAAACATATACACTTATAAATTAAAGTTTTAATTTTTTTTCATTCCTAAAACTATGAAATTTTAAGTATTTAAAACTTTTATTCTGGAATAAATTATTATTAAAAATAACATCAGCTTACAATCATATAAGAATAGAAATATAATGTAAACTTTGGAAAATAGCAAAAAAATTAAAATGCTATTGGAAATTCATCTCTTAATGAGATGAATGGTTAATATATCCACATATGAATATTGCTAAAACAGTACAAGTATCAATATTACAGCTACTCCTACCTTTCTTTTTTGTAGATGTGTTGAAAAACCTTGTTCACATAAATCAGCAGGATATGTTGAAGTTTTACTCTAGCAATGTTATAAGCTTTTGTGCCATTTCTAAGTTGTACGCTAAAAATCACTCAGTGATCTATAATCAAAAATTATTTTAAATGATCTCTCCATTATCAACTCAATTAGATCCAACTTCAATCTTTGCATGTAAAAAATTGAGAAACCATCTGAGTTGCAAAAGGATTTTTTTTAAATCTAGTCATTGTAGGCATACACTTTTCAACATCCCCATTAATGTTTTGAATTATCCCTTATTTGAGGCTCCTACCCCCTCAACAGACCTTATTACTCCAGGCAATACACCATAAAGAGTCCCCATCCCCAACTATATATTTTTTTTAATAGAAAGGGCAATGAGAAAGACACGAGAAAGGGAAGCTGTACTTCCCCCACAGGTTTGGTCTTGGCCAGATAGACTTTAAGAAGTTGAGGATCGGGGCTCCTGGGTGGCTTAGTCGGTTAAGCGTCCGACTTCAGATCAGGTCACGATCTTGCGGTCCGTGAGTTCAAGCCCCGCGTCGGGCTCTGGGCTGATGGCTCAGAGCCTGGAGCCTGCTTCCGATTCTGTGTCTCCCTCTCTCTCTGCCCCTCCCCTGTTCATGCTCTGTCTCTCTCTGTCTCAAAAATAAATAAACGTTAAAAAAAATTAAAAAGAAAAAAGAAGTTGAGGATCTGGACACTTATTCTGTTACATCATGTGTACCTAACTTATCTCTCAGAAAGTTATTGCATTGCCCATTTAGAAGATGCTGTTCCATTGTGTTTCTGTTTCAGTCCTTCCATGCACATCTAATTATTTACTATATCTTATACTTCTCCATGCCTTCAGTGAGGAAATAGCGTCACCAAGAAGACATTGTGGTGGGAACAGGGAGGAGAGAGTGGCAACCGTCCAGCTGTCTTTGCCACTCCCTGCATCCTCACCCCAGTGTACCACAACAGCAATTATCAGTCAGAGATGCACTTGCACAGGGTCATTTTAAAACCCAAGCTTCCTCTGTCTTGTGGTTTGGCTTTGCTTCTAGGCGTTAGAATTCTCTCCATTCATCTGGAAATGGAAAAGAACACGCACCATCATGTATAAATATAAACCTGAAACTACTTTTGAACTATTCCATCTTGAATACACTGGTTATATCCCACATCATTGAATGCTTATGCGGAATTATTAAAGTAATGAGGACTTGCAACTTTACATTGTGTTAGACCCCTTTAATTAAACTGTTCAGGCTACAAGGACAAGTCGGTTAGATATGACAACCTCACGAACACCGAAAAGGGCATGTCCACCCAGCCTTCTGCAACATTTTCATCAATTCTTAACAGAAACTGTAACCTGCAGCAAAATTCAGATTTCTCACATTCAAAGAAAAAAGTGTTTGTAATACTTGTTCTAACATAGGTGTTAGGTGATGTCGAGATCAGCAAAGGTATCACTAAACAAGTACTTTTTAGGTTGCACAATATTCGCTGCCTTAAAAAGGAAAAAAGATGATAAAACTGATTTGACAGCCCTAGACATGTTTCTGACAACATATACGTGTCTGATTCACATGAGTGCACACGAACCCTAGTTTTCTTCAACAGGATCATCAAATAATCTGTGTTAAGCACACATCTGAGCGAGGTGGTTTACAAGGGGTCTCTATTACATTTGTGTTATATTGCTTCCTGAGTGTTCCAGTTCATAAGTGAGGGGGGAAGACCTCAGGGAATGAGGCCAGTGTGGAGTCTTTCTCCCTTCACTTCCTTTGGGTACTAAGCAGTTGGCTCAAACTAGTTCAGTGGTCACTGAAAATCACAAAGTTCCCTAAGATTTGGGATCCGAGATGCTTTAATATTCTTGTTTATGACCTACATGATATCATAAAAGTTACATGTATTCAATTTTCAGAAAACAAAACTGAATTGGGGTGCTTGATTAGATTCCCTAGTATATTAAATAATTTGGAGAAGCAGGCAGGGACAAACCAGATAATGTAGGAAGGTTGACTTAAGAAAGAAAAAAAAAGCCACAAACCTCAAACATAGATAAAAGTACATAGTGGTATAGAAAAATACCTTGGATTGTAATGAAAAATGAGCGTAAGGGGTTACTATGGAATGTCCTGAAACTCATAGAACATTATGTAACTAGTAAAGGTATAAATAAAATACAGTCAGTCTTATAGCATCAAGTCATATGTCAGATCTGGGCTTGAGGCCCAGGTTTTTAATAGAAAAATGACATGAACTCAATATTTAATCAACTCTAAATGATAATATTTTACATTTCTGAAATGCATACGCATTCGTTACACTCCTCATCACTTGCCCAAAGTTATATCCTAACTGGTCTCACAGCCTTCCATCACAGCCTCCACATACTGCCAGGCAAGTGTCGGAAAATCTCACTAGGGTCCCCTCTGCCAATTTTGGGGGCTTTCTCGTTGCCCATGAGCAGAGGAGAGTAAGGAAGGTTGTGCTACAGTCTAAGGACGCCTGTGGCAACCACAAAACTTATCTGAGTGCTAGTGTTACAGCAACGGATCACCATGTTTTACATTTTGTTTTCCATCCTGTCTGTATTAACTTCATTACAAAACATTTTCAGTTACTTACCAGAAATAAAACTGATGCTCAAGAAGGGTGCCAGGTGATATTCTGTGACACACCTCAGTACGCATTTTGTTTAAGTGGGAGGTGTTAGGTTTAAAAGTCAAAATACTGTAGCCTGAAGACCTTGCCTAGCCCCTCTAGAGTGAAGGACTCCTTTCTGTGGGGGGCATGGCCTTTCAGGATGAGGTGTAGCTGAGTCCAGAGGTTCCCCAGGGTGAAAATTAGACTGCCACAGAAGAGAAGCCAGAAAAAAAACTATCTGGTTTTTTTCTGATCTTGACTCAAACTAAAGTCAGGAGAGACGTCTGCTAGGCTCAACCGTTGAAATAGTAAACATGAGAAGTCTGAAGGCCAAACTAGAAAGCTTTATCCAGTTCAGCCAAGGAGTCCGAAATGCACACACTTTGTAAGATTTCTCTGTAGCTTTCCCCGTGTGTGTTATCTCTGTCCATTTCTCTTAGTGATTTATTGAGTGGACGAATGTGTGTGCACCAGGCACTGTTTGAGGCACTGTGTACTGAGCAGTAAATAAGACAGGGTCCTGTTCTCATGGAACTTTCATGTTATAGGGGGAGGACAGAGGAAGAAACAAATAAAGAAGAAAGTAAGTAAGTGCCATGCACAGAATTAAAATAAAGTGCTCTAATAGAAGAGACAGTGGAGGTTAGTATGTGGTGATTCAACATTGGATGCCAGGAAAGGCACCTCACAAGAGGGGATGTAGAAAATTTTTAAATAAAATATTTTAAGAGACTTTCATTCCATATACAGTCTTCAAGGAAATGAGAAGGGAAAGCAGGAACTGGTTTGCTATTTAAAAATGAAGAAGAAGGAGAAGGAGAAGGAGACTCCTCTAGGCTCTATTGGATTTTGTTGGCAGGGAATTATGACCAGTTCAGAGCATTATCTTTCATCAGCCCATCTTTAAGGATTTCAAAAGCTTAACTATAACATAGGTTACTGTAAAGTAATTAGGAAGGTTTTTTTAATAAAGTTGTAAATAGTTATATTTACATAAATATATATATAATTTATAATATATATGTGTATATATGTATATGTATATGTACATGTATATGTATACATGTATATGTACATGTATATGTGTATATATGTACATGTATATGTGTATGTATATGTACATATATACACATATACACATATATATACATACACACACACACACACACACATACATACACACAGCCCCTTTGGTAAGGGCCATACAGTTATCCAGATGATATTGTCCTTGCTCAGAATAGCTTCGGACCTTTGGATCTGTCTTTTGGAATTTGCTTCTTGAGCTGTTTTCTAGCTACTAGCAAAATAACTTTTAGTTTTAGTCTCTCTCCTTTTACTGCTCGCCTCCAGGCTTTACTGAGTTCCTCTGATTGTCTCTGTCCTTTTTTCTTTCTCCTGAGGGTCCCTGAGGACTGTTACAGTCCCAGCCTGGAGCAAAGACAGTAGTGGTGGTGGGAGAACTGATTGAGTTTGTCTAAACAGGGAAAGTGTAATGTGAATAATTATAATCTAAACTATCACAGGAGATCAGAGTAACAGGGCATGATCAGTAAGAAATAAAAAGAGCTCTAAAGAATGTAAGGATAGCATCGGAAATGAGCGGCCCCTACTCTTAGAGGCCCCCCTGGGCTCACTGGGGAGGGCATGGCTGTAGCTCCTTGGGGGGTGGAGAAGTCACTCTGGTGCTCTGGCGGGGTACGTGCTGGAGCTCTGTCCTCTAGAACTTTTCAGAAATCCACCCTCTAGGGAGCTGGTGAAACTGTTGAGGGGAGAGGTTCCCGCCAGAGGCAAGTCTGCTGCAAAACTGCCTGGGGCAGGGGGAGGTACTGAAAAAAAAACCTGCCTGTCACTGGGTCCTGGTGGCCATCACACCCTGCAGAAGCCTGGCAGTGGAGAAACCCCAGTTCTTCGGGAAGCTGCTGAGTGAGCGAGCCTACCAGCCCCGGCAAGGAAAACCCCTTCCTCCCGCCTGCGGGTTCTCTTCAGTGTGCTTTCCTGACAAAGCTTCACGTCGTGGCAGCTAACAGAGCAAAAATAAAGGGCACAGGTTCATTTTCGCAGAACAAGCAACTAAGGCTGAATTTGGAGCTGGAGGACCATCAAGTGACGGCCGGCAAAGCTGGGGAGACAGTCTCACAGGGAGCATTCCAGAAGTTCGACTAACTCCTGTGTGTTTGTGAATGGCCTGCCTGCTATAAGCGAAATAATGGAAAGGAGCACTTGGCCAAATATTCATTGCATCATGCCCAAAGAGAGAAATAAGTAAAAATAAGAGTGTGTATGTGTGTGAGTGCGTCTGTCTCCATCCTCACGGCGTAACGGTTTTCATATAGGGGCGCAACACAGCCTTCCTGACAAGGTCTCTCCTTTTTTATGAGATTATACGCATTGTACTGCTTTGGGTTTTCAAACAGCCTTAATAGTTTCAGTTTTTAGTGAACTGATGGTCATGTGGAAGATAGTTTTTGTTGTTTTGGCTGTTTTACTTGCCCTGAAATTTTTCCTATCCGACAAAAAAGTTATCAATCTTGTATCAGTACTCTCCCCATTAAAAAAAAAAATTATACTGGTCTATGAAATTTGAATCTGGGGAACATTGCACCCAGCTGAGAATGTATTAGTATGAATTGTGGCAAGTCGCTATAACCCTTTTATGAAATGTATAGTTTTACATTTAGAAACCCAAACACAGATGTCACTTTATGCTCGACAGTAAGGACATAGAAACTTATAAACAGAACTTAGATAATAGCTCAGGCCAGGTACTTAAGGTTCATTGTCGCTGCTTAAACTAGCCAGTAATAGTATTATTATCACTGTTTTTCAGATGATGAAAATCAGATGGAGTTAAATAATTTTTCCAAGGTCCTCTAACTGCTATATAACAGAGCCAAGATTTGAACAGGAGTCTGACTGGCTCCAAAATGTTTCAGGATTTAAATAGATGTCTGACTGCTTCCAAGAACTTTCTAGCATCCAGGGAAAGACAAAACTGAATTAAGGAGTTAGAAAAAAATGGAATTTTCACAAACTAAAAGACCAAAGTATCATATATTATATATCTTTTCCCAGAGAAAGGAAATGTAAAAAGGGAATTCATAACTTGTTTTTAAAGCTTAAGGAGTATCATGCATGTAGAATTAAACTAGTTTTGGTTTCACCAGAGCAAATTTAAATGTGATAGGTTGTACAGAGTTTACTAGTGCAAAGAGAAATGTATTTTGTATTGTTAACTTGCAATGGTGTATCAGGAGGGAATGCATTTGTTTCAGATTTGCCTGTAGTGGCTTTATCAAATATGGACTGATCTGTGTCATGTAACAAGAAGTGCAGGTGTGGTGGTTGCTGACACTGTTTCACTAACTCAGTATTAGGGCCAGCTTTGCTTCAATTTCCTTGGCCTTGCTCTCCTGGTTATACAATTGCTGCTACAGTTCCTGCCATTACATCTCTATTCAAGAAAGAAGAAAAAAAAGTGTGCCAGCTACATATCACTCATTCTGTCATCTTTTCTGAAACATCCCCAACTGACTTTGGTTTTGTTCTCGTTAGCCAGCTCTGGGTCAAATGTCCTCACCCCTAGTTTCAGTGGAATTTGCGAAAGCAAGGAATAACTTTGCCATGATTGGCTTAGACCATGGGTCAGCCAGATTGGCCCCAGGACCAAATTCAGGCCACCTCTGTTATTATTAATTGGAACACAGCCACACGCATTCATTTATACATTGTCTGTGACTGGTTTCACTCTATGATGGCAAAGCTGAGTAGTTGTGATAGGGGCCATATGGCCTTTAAAGTCTAAAAATATTTGCCGTTTGTCCTTGTACCAAAAATGCTTGCTACCCCTACCTTAACCAGTCATGACCCATTGCCTGGTGTTGACCACATAGACACTGCTGCTAACTGGGCTTCCACTAAGCAAGGAAGAAGGAAGAAGAGGAATATTGGAAAAGAACCAACAGAATATGTCAAGTTACCTTGCCCAACTAATTATATACAAGACCAAAAACTATAATGTGTATCTGTTTTAAGTCACAGGGTCACTTTGAATATATAATTTTTCTGCTGTTCATTTCTTCATGAGCCAACCAAGAAAATGCAGGCAGGTAGAAATTTTGCAAATGCTGTATACAGAATCAGATGATTGGCAGTGTTGTGATATATCATGAATCCAGGAAGATAATCCCTAATTTACTGACTTTTATACAGCACTGTCTAAGATATTGTCAGACTAAGTCTTAGACACACATTTCACTGATTGACACTTCCCTTTCAACTATTTATTTTAGGTTCTTGCATACACTGAAGGACTTCACGGAAAATGGATGTTCAGCGAGATACGAGCTGTCTTTTCAAGACGTTATCTTCTACAAAACACTGCTTTGGAAGTATTTATGGCAAACCGAAGTAAGGCCCCTTAAATATTATGAAATGTGCTCATATTTGGAGGTTATTTATTTACATAGAATGATACGGTTTTCATTTTTCCCTGCTGTATTTCTCTCTTTGATACGCCCTCACTAAAATAAGAAGAAAAATTCGTTTGTTTGAAAATGTTAATCCTAGATTTTTCCTGGATAATGCTGTACAGAAAGCTGATTTTCCATGAAGATACATTACCTTGACAAATAAATCATGAGAGGCACTTGAAAATGATTTCTAAAATTGATGGTTAGTTCTCCTGTGGTTTTCTAACTCGTGTTTTTTTCTTTTTCCCACAGCCTCGGTTATGTTCAATTTCCCCGATCAAGCAACAGTAAAAAAAGTTGTCTATAGCTTACCTCGGGTTGGCGTAGGGACCAGCTATGGTTTGCCACAAGCCAGGTAATTATATCATATCACGCATTATGTATGGTTCGTTAACATATTTTAATCCTAGTATGACAGAAATATAAATAAGGTTATACCATTATAATTATTTTGAGAACCAAGGCATTTTCTTTCTCTGCAAGTCATTTGTAGGCAAAGAGGCTGTGAAACATCTATTTTAAGAATGACAGAATAGTTAATGTATAAGTTTTATTTGACACCTATATAAATGAGGAAGTAAAAAAGTTGATTGTATATCATAGCTCGCACATCATTAGGACATTTTTGCTGAAGATCTTACAAAAAACATACCAGAGCCTCATGATATTTGTGATTAATTGTTGCATGATCGCATATAAACTGTTTGTAAAAATGCTGCACATAGATGCTTCTTCATGAAAGTAATAAAACTCTTAGAATTTGTTGGGGTTAATAGTTATGAATGATGGTGTGATTTTAACCATTTCCTAAATGTTTCATCTTGGTATTTTAAAACATAATTTTGAAATCTTATTTTATCAAAAGATACTAGTCTAAGAGAAAACATAGTAATTATGTGTATCACTAATATCAGTCAGTTTTTAGCTCCATGTAACTGAATACCTATCTAAAAGTGGCTTAAACACTAGAGTGTTTCGCTGTTTGAGCCTTACTTTATCAAAAGTCTGGAGCTAAGGAGTTTCCAGTACTGTCTCAGACGTTCAGTGATGTCAAGACCCTCAGTCGGCCTCCTGGTCACAAAATACCCACTAGTGTTCCAGATAGCACAGCTTCACACAGTTGCATTAAAATGGGGAAAAGACACAAAGGGTTTCTCCTCGAGCCTCTAGGTTTTAGGAAAGAATATATTTGTCAGAAGCCTCCTGCAATCTTTATCTTAGGTCCCTTTGGCCTGAATGGGCTCACCTTCCTGTCCTTTGAACAATCACTGCCAAAGTGAAGTGAGTTAACTGGCTTAGGCCAATCACCCTCTGGGTAAAACTCAGGGTAAACTGTACCTCTGAAGTCCTCGCCACCTCCTGCTTGAACAAAACAGGTCCCTGTTGGCCAGAAAGAAAGATACTGACTTGGGACAGACGAACAACAATGTCTTCCACACCAGTCACTCTGTCCATGAGAATTATTGCAGAGCCCAGCGTGGATGGACAGGAAAACTAATCTTTGTGTATCTTCCCTTAAATAGGCTACAGACATTTAAAAGACAGGGACTGTGTCTTCTGTATCTTTTAATCTATAGCACCTAGCACAGAGCCTAATTGCTGAGATGCTTTTTAGGTGCTACTCAACTAGAATTACCTTGATTTACAAAGCATCCGTTCTCGTATTAAGCTCACAGTGTAAAACCAATTCACTGACATGTATGTACAAGCTCAGGATATTTGCTAGGAGAATGACAAGATTAAATTAAGACATTAGTGGATGATGAAGAAATACTTATGTAGAATACAGGTCAGAGGAAAAATGCATTTAATCTATCGAAAAAAAGAAAATGAGGTTAGTTTTGCAAGACTTGTTCTTACTGAATCGAAGCTGACTCATGTAATCACTGCTTCCTTTCCCAAGTGCTTACAAACTGTTCGTTTAATCGTCAATTCAAGGATTTTTCCAGGAATTGACATTAAGAACTGACAAATAGGTCTTTTTCCTTTCTGAAAATGATCTTCTGCCTCCTGACATCTTTCTCAATGATCATGATTCTTCAGAGATTACCCATACAGGTTTCTCAATGATGTGTGTAATTTCCTTCAGTACTCCTGGACTTGCCTCGACCTGGATTCATTTAAAACAACCGGAAGTTCTTTACTCTCTCCCTTACCCAGTATGAGTATTATTTCCCCTTTAACCACAGTTGGTCTCCCTTTGACTTCTGGAAGATCATCCTTCTTGATGGCAAAACTGGAAACAAAATAGATGCTTAATAGTTTTGGTTTTGCTGTTGCTTCAGACAGCCATTCTACCTTAAAACCCTTTTTTCTGGTCCTTTGGCTTGCCCCTGCCAACGGCTCAATGCATTCTTAGTTTCCTAACAATATTCCAGAAGTCCAGTTTTATGTATTTCCTATGAGATATAGCCTTGGGAGCAGCAGATAGGGGTGAGAGGAACACTGAATCTGGGCTTGGACCTGCCCCTTCCTGGTGGGGTAACAGTCACAGAGCCTGATACACTGAGTGGGAACTTAGTTGAAAGAATGAATAACACTAGGCGAGAGGAGTGACACTCTCATCTGCTATAAAATGGAGACACTATCTTTGAAAAGAGATGTTTTATGAAAGTCTTGAGATCATAAAGTGAAGGCATTTTGTAAACTGTAAACACACATACACACTATACACGTATATGGAACATGTTCGCACATAGATAAGTAGGGAGGTGGGTAGGAGGGTAGGTAAACAGATAGGTGCACCTACACCCATAAACACATGTGTGTGAAGGTCCTGTTATATTTACAAAATTGTCAAAGAGAAGGGATGATGTGTGGCTCCTACAAGTGGAAGCCTTCCAGATGACAGTATTTTGACAGAACCACGAAGGGTTTTCTTGACATTGGGTCTTACCGGTTTAAGCAGAGTTTATCAAACTCTAGGAAACTTACTCTAAACTAAACCTACAAGATTTATAAGCAAAATTTTATCGGGGTGCCTCGGTGGCTCAGTCAGTTAAGCGTCCAACTTCGGCTTAGATCATGATCTCACGGTGCATGGGTTCAAGCCCTGAGTCAGGCACTGTGCTGACAGCTCAGAGCCTGGAGCCTGCTTTAGATTCTGTGTCTCCCTCTCTCTCTGCCTCTCTCTCTCTCTCTCTCTCTCTCTCTCTCAAAAATAAAAATAATAAAAACATTGAAAACAATTTTTATCAAATTCAAAGGCAGGTATACTGCTAGAATAATGGCCTTCACATATCACATAAGCCACTTGTTGGACAAGCCCACCAAAGAGATAACATTACAAATCAGATTGTTGCTTTGTCCTTTTAGAATGAAAGGAATATATCCTTTAAGCTAGCATAGCTTAATGAATGCCTCTTTAATTAATTAATATCCATTTACTGAGTTTTCGTTTACTGAGAACATCCCATGTGGCAGGGACCATACTTTGTGTTTTAGTTTATAAACATTATATGCCTTCTTCTTCTTCTTCTTCTTCTTCTTCTTCTTCTTCTTCTAGCTTATAAACAACAAATTCTTGAAATTCTGTGAGGCTAGAAGTCTTAAGATCACGATGCTAGCAAATTTGGTATCTGACTACAACCCATCTCCTGGTTCATAGATGGCCATCTCGCTATGTCTTCATGTGCCAAAAGGGAGCTCTCTGTCCTTAATTCTATTTTTTAACGTTTTTTTTATTTATTTTGAGAGAAAGAGAAGGTACGAGTAGTAGAGGGGCAGAGAGAGGGAGAGAATCGGAAGCAGGCTCTGTGCCACAGTGCAGAGCCTGATGCAGGGCTTGATCCCATGAACTGTGGGATCATGACCTGAGCCAAAACTGAAATTCAGAGGCTTAACCAAGTAAGCCTACCAGGCACCCTCTTTGCCCTTAATTCTTAAAACAACCACATTCCTAAAACATTGGGATTATCATCCCATTGTACAGCTAGGAAAATTTTGATTTAGATAAGTTACTTATCTTGCCCAAGTTCATAGCTCAGACCCTTCATTTCTATCCTGTGACATCTGTCAAGGTTTCCCACATTGCTCATAAGAACAATACCATCACCCCTGCATAATGATTGAAAAATACCAGCAAAAACTTGCCCATATTCTGGATTCCATACTGATTACCATTGTTTGGTCAATGCATTTTTCTATTCAGATAGCACAATCAATTAACTTGGGATTTAATTAGATTATTTACTTACCAAAGATACATCTGGTTGTATCCATAAGGTTTGTGATTTTAAATGGTTGCCATGTATTGTGGTACTTAGTAGCTTTTATCTCAGAGGGCAGTTTGTCTTCATCTTATCCCCTGATTCTAAAAGTATCGTAATGTATGGGGCGCCTGGGTGGCTCAGTCGGTTAAGCGTCCGACTTTGACTCAGGTCATGATCTCACAGTATGTGAATTTGAGCCCCACGTCAGGCTCTGTGCTGGCAGCTCAGAGCCTGGAGCCTGCTTTGGATTCTGTGCGTCCCTCTCTCTGTCCCTCCCCTACTCATGCTCTGTCTCTCTCTGTCTCAAAAATAAATAAAACATTAAAAAATATATATTTTAAAAGCATCGTACTATAGCCCAAATACATACCAGCCATCCTCATTTAATATCTAAATTTGTTGTAGATGTTTTGAACAGACCTATTGATTTACTGTTTCCCATTCTTCTTCTTCATATGATTGAATTATTTAATTTTTTGGCATCACATATCTTTTTAGCCATTTTTTCTTAGAGGGTTGCCAATAATTCAAGTCATTTAGTATGGACTTATTGAGATCCCACTATATACTAAGTATTGCTAAAAGCAAATCATATAACAATAAGTAAAACAAGGTTCCTGCTCTCAATGAGTTTATGGTGGAAAAGGTGAAGCAGTAAACAGGAAAAGCTGGTCGTTTTCCTAGACCTGCTGATAAGTGGCTTTTCTCAATTCCTTTCCCATGCCCACATTTTTCTATTACTTTCTCTAAGAATGACATGATAACTTTCTCCCATGATTCCCATTATTGGTACTTAGCAGGATTTGTGTGATTTTGGGTTTGGGGTTATTTTTGATGGTCAGAATTATTTCCAGATCAGCAATTTTCTTCTTAAATTGTTTGGGTTCAAAATGTCAACAAAGGCATTCAACATTTTATGATATATATTGTAAAATTTTAGCAGACTTCTCTGAGCGTGCTGCAGGTAAGAATTTTAGAATAGCAAGAATGTGATTACAATAGTAATACTGTGCAAATTGGACCAAACATGTGATTATAATAGCACAATGCAAATCGGACTAAGCAAAGTTTATTAATTCTTTGATGATTCAGAGCCTATGTTAGCCTGTTGCCATGACAAAGTCAGGATCAGGGATAAAGTTTACTACATAAAATAGTTGTGTGAGTAGAAGTAAAGCTGGAGAAATTTTAAATATTGATATCAGTATGGATCAAAATCTGGAAGCACTGTAAAAATCATATTATAAGTTAATTGAAAAATGTACCGAATTACAGAATTGATGTATGAAATACATATACCATTTACCATTGCAATGAAGTGAATCATTAGACTCATATGGTTCATTTGGAGTGAGTCAAATATACATTACTAGCAAAGTTTTTTAAAAAGTTAATATTTTAGGGGCGCCTGGGTGGCGCAGTCGGTTAAGCGTCCGACTTCAGCCAGGTCACGATCTCGCGGTCCGTGAGTTTGAGCCCCGCGTCGGGCTCTGGGCTGATGGCTCAGAGCCTGGAGCCTGTTTCCGATTCTGTGTCTCCCTCTCTCTCTGCCCCTCCCCCGTTCATGCTCTGTCTCTCTCTGTCCCAAAAATAAATAAACGTTGAAAAAAAAAATTTTTAAAAATAAAAAAATAAAAAAGTTAATATTTTAAACATTGAGTTACACCTAATTATTCTTAGAATTCATAATTCGGATTTGAGTTTGAGATAACAAGTTCCTTTCCATCCTTCCCCCCCTCCTTTTCCTCAACTAATATGTATTTTAGCTCCTACTTTGTACAAGACCGTGCCTATTAAGATTCCGTGCACATAGAAATATTTGACAATAATCCATGAAACAAAAATAGTCATAAGTCCACAGTTCCCAAACTGAGCAGCAGGGAACCTGGGATGTCACAGTGAACTCACAGGCTTCTGCAGGGCATTTCATGCTTTTTAAGGAAAAACAGCACCATCTGTCAGATACCGCACAAACTCTTAGCTCAAGTTAGTTCTACATTTCAACATTAGATAGCACTGTGTTCTTTTTCATGACATCTTAGCTTTGTAGAACCAGTTTTTGGGAGTTGCTATGATAAAAATTTAAAAAAAGGAGCTGCATGAAACTCAGTATGGAACAGGAGGTGTAAGGAGTGGTGTCAGATATAACAACAAGGCTTAAGAAGCTGTGCAAAGCCCACGGTGCACACATCCCGTTACTAAGTAATTGTAGTTATTTAAGAATGAAGTAAAAATACTATTTTTATTTCAATTTATGAGTATCATATTTTCCAACAGCTACTTAGTTGTTAAGACTTATGTATTTATTATTTGGATCTAACCATCTAATAAACATGACTGTTAGGTATTTCTCTTGGCCCAGGGACAACATGAAAAAGTCCTTGACATACCAAGGGTAGCGTGAATTGAAAACATTTAGGAACCTTTGTCTTAGGTTAGTGATCATTTTAGAAACTCAGTGGCTTTAGCAGACTTTTACAAATACAGGTCACTTTCATTGCTTTTTACATAAACACAATGAACCTCAGAAAGTTCATAATTTACACAGATCGTCCCGATTTTACTCCCTTGAGCTATTCCTGTGTCCCTTCTTCTGAATTCATATGTTTTCAAAGTTCCCGGCTTGTTTTTTTACATCGTTAGAGGGATATGTACAGCGTAGGTAGAGGCTGTACTCCCATGCACACTCTTTGCGGAGGCCTGCCACAATAACACAACTGTATCCATATATAAAGTTCAGTGGCAGCCATTATTATATGAGGTTTAAATCAAATGCTTACAAGCTGGCACCTGACTACCTGCCTACGTAGCTTATTAGCATGGAGTAGATTTGCTATATTGTTCACAAGCTACTTTTACTTGAGTGTAGTTTCACCTTTTTTGGTCTTGTTGACTTGTAAAATACCCATATGCAGCCATATTATTCAAAAAGGTGTTTTCATTGGATAAAGAAGATGTGGTATATATACAATGGAGTATTACCCAGCAGTCAAAAAGAATGAAATCTTGCCATTTGCAACTATGTGGATGGAACTGGAGGGTATTATGCTAAGCGAAATTAGTCAGAGAAAGACAAATATCATATGACTTCACTCATATGAGGACTTAGAGAGACAAAACAGATGAACATAGGGGAAGGGAAGCAAAAATAATATAAAAACAGGGAGGGGAACAAAAACATAAGAGCCTCTTAAATATGGAGAACAAACAAAGGGTTCCTGGAACGGGTCGGGGGCGGGGATGGGCTAAATGGGTAAGGGGCATTAAGGAATCTACTCCTGAAATCATTGTTGCAGTATATGCTAACTAACTTGGATGTAAATTAAAAAATAAAAAATTTTAAAAAGGTGTTTTCATATTGGTTTATTCTGAATAACTAAATGTATCTTTTCTATGGTAGAATTTTCAAAGATTGCTAATATCTGCAATTAAAATGTATTTTTTTTTAATTTTTTTTCAACGTTTTTTATTTATTTTTGGGACAGAGAGAGACAGAGCATGAACGGGGGAGGGGCAGAGAGAGAGGGAGACACAGAATCGGAAACAGGCTCCAGGCTCTGAGCCATCAGCCCAGAGCCTGACGCGGGGCTCGAACTCACGGACCGCGAGATCGTGACCTGGCTGAAGTCGGACGCTTAACCGACTGCGCCACTCAGGCGCCCCTAAAATGTATTTTTTAATCTACCTAAGGATAAACCATTAATTATTTTAAGTGGATTGACACCAAACCAATGTATTAGTTAATACTGATTTTTAAAAGGCATGAGTTAAAAGAGACTATGTTTGTTATGGTTTGCTTAATTTCTAGGAGGATATCACTGGCCACCCCTCGCCAGCTTTACAAATCTTCCAACATGACTCAGCGTTGGCAAAGAAGGGAAATTTCCAACTTCGAATACTTGATGTTTCTTAATACTATAGCAGGTAAGACATCTCATTCTTTAATTTCATAATACATTTGTGTTCATCAAAAGCATTGGTAATATGACTTGATGGAATGCATTTTTTTTTCTTGGAATTCAAATACAGCATTAGAATAAATGTGGGAGCACTCACGTTAGATGTTATCAGAAATGGTACAAGCTGGCACTGAGGTTTTAGATGCATTTGTTGTTGAAGAGCCTTTTCCTTGCTCCCCTTTGCCATTTCCTTTGCTGACAGCTTTGTCTGAAGGTTTATTAGAGTCAACAAACCATTGCCAGAAAGTGTCTGGAAATAATAATGGGAAAATGTAATTTCCCTACTTTGTCATTCTCGGCAATAGCAGCTAGACAGGAGAATAACAACAGGATTCTGCCTAGTACAGATGTCACCTGGATTATGGCATGATTGGGTTACAGGATCTTTTCTTCTTAAAATCTTCAAATGAAAATATAAAATCAGATTGCATTTCTAAATGATGAGTAACTGCCATCAACCTCAGCAGTACTGTGCCTGCAAATTAAAAGAAGGTAGTGGCTTTGTTTTCCTGTTAAATCATTGGCTGTCTGTGGTTAAACATATTTATGAGATTTAAGTGCCTCTTTCTTTTTTCCTAAATTAAGTTCCAAAAGCCCTTATTCATGTTGAATTACAAAAAGTTTACCTCTATAAATCAGGCTCTGCAAAAACTTCTTGGAATAACATGAATTGAAGTAACTATATAAACACATATGCTCCCCTTTGGTTCTTGTTCTATTATGAATGAAGGCTCAGAACCATGAATTTAGAGACATGTTCTCTGAATAATTGCTTAAAAAGGATAACTGTGTAATATTACTCTTCTCAAATCAATCACATATGTGTGAATATGGATGCTATAGGGGTACACATAGTAAATATGGGTGATGCAGATATATATTAGATAGGCAAGAGAACACAATTTGTGAACAAAAGGGATAAAAAAGTTGTTGAAAATGTTTTTACATTTTAATCATTTAATACATATTGTAATGTAATGCCTTTGTGAATAGGATACTAGAGGTACAACCAAAGGTCTATTACGTAAAATAAAATTTTATTGTATATTGTATACACACATCTCCATCCTCTACGTGTATCTTCATGATATATTCATGATGTCTTTCGTATATATAATATATATGTGTATATACATGTGTATATACACATATATATGTCAGTAAACATGATGTTTATATCTTAAAGAAACCTATTTGCTCCCTTAAAGATACAAGAAACAGGTTATACTGTTTAATTGGCACATATCGTGTCCATGTACAGATGGAGTGAACTTAAATATCTGAAATATAAAAACCTTCACTAGCATAGGCAGGTAACTGCATGATGTAGCAGAAAGAAGCTTCAGTGCCAAAGAGAAGGATAGAATCTGAGGTGTGCCAACTTTGTCCTAGAGCATAGATGGAATTTCAGGTTGTAACCCTGTCCTGGACTTCGCTCTTTCAGTAACCATATTTAATCTGTTTACATCTGTTGTATCAAGTGATACGTTTGGTCGTATATTGTCTCATTTTATACTATTTTAAAAAAATTTTGTATTCTTTTGTTTTTCTTTGGCCTTGTAAAATTTCTTCCATTTGTTAGTGACTGTAGGAATCCTGTTATTAATTCTCCTAGAGATATGTTTACATTTTTAAAAACCCTCTAAAGTATATTTTCCTTATTTTTGAAGTCAAATATGAATCAGCAGTTTTAATTACTCCTATATAAGAACTTAAAGTCAATTTACTTCTTGTTCACTGCTTATTTTTGTCAATATGATTTGCTACCCAGAATCTATGTTCTTATAGAACTCCTATGTTTTGGAGTCCCTATATTTTGCATATTATGAAGGATTTCAAACTCTACTAAAATTTTCTCCTTGTTAATGCAGTACATCATTTTCAGCTACATGGATCTTTACCTGATTTTTAGGATAATGTTTGGTCTCTTTACATTTTTCTGCAGTGTTTTTCCATATTCCCTGTGTTAGGCTTCTCTGTTATCTATGCTTGAGAGATCTATCAAGGCTAATTGTCTACCGTATGTCATGGATGGGCATAAGATTTTTTTCCTTGGCTGTGTTAACTATTTGGAGCTGCTATATATAAAACTGGAAGACAGGGTGATATACCTCACTCACAGTTCAGTTTCCAGTCGAGCTGGCATTTATATTAAACTGTTCTGCCATTCTAAGGTGGGTTTCTTGCTATCTTTCTGGATGCAATGTGGTCTAGTTCATTGTTCTAAAGGACTCTTCTAGTCTCCATCCCTTCCCACTACATTTCACTGATGTCAGACACACTTCCCACAATATGGTACAGTACCGCCTATAACCACCGCCTACCCCATGCCTGTTGCTGTCTGGGAGTTTCTTTCTCTGTCAAGCTCTGGAAAGATTACAGTCTGGATAAGATAACATTGTGTTCCCATCTGTAAGCTATACCTGAGCAATACAGACACTGTTTTTTTTCCTGGTTGGGACAGTCTTTGGGTTTCTGAGCCAGAGCATGCAGATCCTAAGGGATGTCTCAGTGTCATTCTACTCTCTTTTGAATCACTGGGGTCTGTTTCATTTGATGGCATAAAGAATGTATAGGCCACTGGCTTTTTAAAAAAGAATTTATTGGGCCTTTCCTTTATAATGATCATATCTAAACATTGAAGCCCGTCTGTTGTAGACGGCGGGATAAAATGAAGTATAAAATTGGGACTAGGAGCTCAGAGCACTTACAACTGGATGGGTAAATGAACTATACATAAATAAGAGAGCATTTTAAATAGCTGATGTTAAGTGCTGAATAAGTGCTGTAAATAATGAATGCTCTGAGAGCTAAGCAGAGTGGAGGAATTTTAAATATGTGTTTGGGGAGGAAAAAAAGAGCAGAGCTTTACAAATATTTCTGCCGGTTGGACATGTGATGTGTTCAGTGGACACGGGTATCGTATCTTGGCTCAGAGTAGAGAATATTGGAGCTATCGGTAAGAGCCAGATTGTAAAGAGCCTGATCTTAGACTCTTAAGAGGTCAGTATGGTTTTGGAGTAGAAGGGGACACAATATAGAGTTTTAGGAAAATGAAACTGATGACGATGTATGGCCTGAATCAGAAATGAGATAGCCTACAGTTAGGGAGAGCTGTTGATAGGAGTGTATTACAGGTCTCTAGATATGAAGCCAATGTGTTCAGTTTTTTAGTAAATAGTCGCTGAACACACACTCTGGTTCTGACACTGCAGAGGAAAACTAGAGTGTGGTTTCTGCCTTTGAAAAGATGATGGCGTAGTTGGCGAAACACATACGCACACCAGCAATTCCACGAAAAAGTGATAATTATTAGAACAGGAGAACATACAAAGCCATTTGGGGTCACAGAACTAGAAGGCATTACTTGTAACTAAGAGATCAGGGAAAGTTTTTCATAGGTAACACTTAAATTGAAAAGTATAATATAAGAAGTCACTGGAAAGTAAACAGAGGGCATTCCAAGAGAAAAGAAGATGTGGAGTGAAGAGTTGTATTAGAAGAGTTAAGGAGGCAGTAGGTATGGCCGCAGGTATGGCAAAAAGAGCGGGGGGGGGGGAGAAATGCATGACTCCATGTACAGTGTCATTGTACAAAAAGGAGAAATCACTGTAATGTGCTCTAGTTTGGTGGTTGGCAGTGTCACTTGGAGACTTGTGAGAGGTGACTATTCTCAGAAGACTCCTCCGACTTACTGAATTTGAGGCCCGGGGAGTGGGCCCAGCAATCTGCATTTCAGTAAGCTTTCTAGATGGTTCTGATACATATATAGTTTGAGCACCAATGCTCTAGCCATTTAAGATCTAATTAACAGAACAATATTTGCATATAAAAATATTTAGAATATATAAGAAATCATGCAGTTACATGCCATTAACAGTCGTTAAGAGTTTACAAAAGTGGCAGATGAGGATGAGATAGTCTGTTCAAAGGAAGCCTCATAGAAAAGGTGGACTTTGAATTAGCTCTTAAAGGATTTTGTCTAGATAGATGATTATCCAGGCAACATGAATCTTTATACAGAAGTGGAATTGGAACGACAATTGAAAAAAAAAAAAGCTATGAATGTAAATATCCTGAGGTACTTTCCTTGGATACAGTCCTGCTAATTCTTCCCTGGCCATCATCCTCAAGTTTTAAGTAGGAGTGCCATTTTGTACAGAGCACTGGCATTGAAGATTTGGGTGATGGTTTTGTAGAGATGCTTCACTAAAGCCAAATTGAGTATTTGTTAGGGAAGTAATTGGAATTGCCAATGTTTCTGATTTGTGGAGGAAAATGTATCCATTCATTTCTTCTTATTGAAACATTTTTCAGAGTTCTCTATGGATCCTAGAATAAAGGCAGCTGTAAAGATGTTACATTGAGTCAGTATCACTTTACTAACATGGGTTCCACTAAATAATCATGTTGTTATGTCACATGGTTTTGAGAATGCAGTTGTTGTTCAATAAATACTTATTTAAGGCCATTGATTGAAACTTAAGATTTATCATTTCTTGAAAGGATGTTAGTGTTCTTACTGACAAATTGTATTTCATTTCCTGGGTAATCCAAAGCCAGTACATGGTTGGCTGATAGTATTACAAATGCCTTTTTTAGAACATCTCTTTAATTATTCTTAATATCAAGCTTCAGAAAAAATAAAAAATTAATTATTTCCTTGTTTAGTGTTATGGTTTCTTTTGGAAATAGTTCTTTAATATTATAATTAAGAAACCATAAACAATAGTTAGCATTTATTGAGCAATTTAGAATGTTCCAAATATTTTTATAGGTACTTTATGTGTATTTACTCATTTAAATGCAACAGTAACCCTAAGAGTTAGGTTCTGTTCTTATTCCCATTTCACAAGTGAGAAAATAAAGTACAGAGAAGGTAGATAACTTGCCCAAGTCACAGAGCTAACAAGTGATAGAGTCAGAATTCTGATGTAAGTAGTTCGGCTCCACAGCTCCCTTAACAAGTTTGCTTCCAGATATTCATGGCACCATTCAATTTCCTCCCAAGTCATCAGCTTTATTCTATTGAATGCTTAAAAACCTAAACAATTAAAGACTTGCAATAATTTTATCATTTTCTTTTATATTTCATCAAAATAAGCTTTGAAAGTTTATTTGTGGCCATGAGTTTTGCGGATACTGATATTCTAGCACTAGAACCGGGCGTGGAATTATCACTTCTGATGTAGAACCTGGTATTATTTTCAGCTAAGTCTCAGATCCAGAGAAACCCTTTTTGAGACAGAGACTTGCTTGCAGGAAGTTTATTGGAAAGTACCTTTGCAATCACGTCTGTAGGGGAGTGAAGAAAGTGGAACTCAGCAGAAAGACAAATTGAAGCCCAAGGCAGTGCGGAAAAGGCAAGGGAGACAGGAGCTAGAAGTTCAGAGTTGTCTTGCCTTGAAGCAAGGTGGCCAGGCCTTCATTACCTCCTCCACACTGCTATCACTGGATGCAGACTCCTGGGAAGGAGACAGGATCTTGCGTGAGAGGGCTTTCTTCTGATGCTGGCGACTCCTGGAGAGGGACTTGGCCGAGCACCACCAGCCACACGGTCAACACCAGCAACATGGCCACCAAGCCAGCATCCTCCAGGATACCAGTGGTTCTCAGAATCACCTGGAGGGCTTACTAAAACAAGGATCGTTGGACCCCATCCCCAGAGCTTCTGACTCAGTAGCTTGAGGGTGGGGCTCAAGAATTTGCATTCCTAACAAGTTTCCAGGTGATGCTGATACCACTGGTCTAGGGCTCACACTTTGAGAACCATTGCACCACCTCTATATTCGTTAAAAGATATACCCCTTAAAGAGGGGCTACTGGGTAACTCAGTCAGTTAGGCATCTGACTTTTGACCTCTGCTCGGGTCATGATCTCCCGGTTCGTGAGTTCAAGGCCCTCATCAGGCTCCATGCTGACAACGTGGAGCGTGCTTGGGATTCTCTTTCTCTGCTCTCCTCCACTCTGTCTCTCTCAAAGTAAACAAACTTAAAAAAATAAATAAAAGATATACCTAAAGATAGTTGTATTAATCCTCCATAGCACTCATATCTTCTATAGCACTGTCTATATCATATATTTTGGCATTTATGCTAATTTGTCCTTAGCATTTTATGTGTATATTTCATCTCTCTAATGAGATTATGAGATTGCTACAGAAAAAAAGCAAGTTTTGCTAAGTAAATACCCATTAAATTGAATTGATTTATACTTAGGCTTTGCAAGTGTTTTGCTGGATTGTGTGATCTGTTATATGAATTTACGAGAATTGCTGGATGAGGGATTCTTTAAATTTCCTGGATTAAAGTGAAGATTTACAAAATGCTTGGGTGGCTCAGTGGGTAACACTTGATCTGATTCTTGATCTCGGCTCAGGTTGTGATCTCACAGGTTTGTGAGTTCGAACCCTGCATCAGGTTTTATGCTGACAGTGTAGAGCCTGCTTGGGATTCTCTCTCTCCCTCTCTCTCTGCCTCTCTCTCTCAAAATAAATACATAAACTTAAAACAATGAAAAATAAAGTAGAAAAGTTACATGATGGGAATCTGGAAAGAAGAAACAATCTTTCTTGGCTTCACATTTTCAAAAATACAGGCTAATGTGACTTAGTAAATTTACATTTTCTTTAGAAAAGCATTTTGGTTCCTGTCTTACACTCTCAGACTCAACCTTTTTTCTCCAAAATATTGTTTTAGCATGACATATATAATACATTTATGCCCCATTTCTTGTTCTTCATATTTTGAGGTCTGTCATACTTGGCCAATTTTGCTTTTCTCCTTTCAAGATGCTTTTAAAAATAAGATTCTGTATAAAGCATACAGCAACAGTGTCTTAGTATTAATGCATTATTAGATTTTTTTAGACCCTCATGTGATACATGTATATATACATAATTGCATATAAATAAGCACACATTTTATTATATTATATATAGGTGAGTTTTGTAAAGATACTTTACATGAAAAGTTTATCAAAAATTCTGAAAACATACTATTTTTAAAAGACACCTAAAAACTCACAGATGTTTTCATAGCCTTTATTTTGTTCTCCTTATAAATTTAATAAATATTCATTATAGAAAATTGGAAATATAAATTAACTCACTCATAAGCCTAGCCGTATATATCACATTAACAATTTTGGTGGCTTTTTTCTTTTTTCTTTTTCCATGTGTGCCTGTCTCATTGGGAACCTGCTACAAATGTAGGTTCGGATTCTATTTTTTTGATTTCATTAAATGTTCTTGGGAAGACATGATTTTTAAAACTGCATGAAAGTCCAGCTCAGGACTCTGGTATAATTTATGTAACTATTTCTGAAACACATGGTTTGGTTTGGTTTGGTTTGGTTTGGTTTGGTTTGGTTTGGTTTTCAAGGAACATTAAGTTTTGGAAGATTTATGTAGAAGAATTTTTTCTTTTCTTTTTTATTTTTTTTTACATGTAGAAGAATTTTAATAATGCTTGGAGTTCAAATAAAATATGGTTTCCACCTTTAATTCCTGGAGTTGACCCGATTTCTGTTCATTGTGTTCTGAAAGATACAACCTATGCCTCATTTTATACCTTATTAGATACTACCATGAACAAGATGTTAAACCCTGGCATTCTTGCATTTAAGAAAATAGCAGAGTGATTGCTAACATAGCTTTGTCTAAATGATTCTGTTAGGTCTGAGGATTTTTCTAAAGGTTTTCGAGTTGTGTTTCATATGATCAGCTAATGAATTCAGCACAACTTCCCCAACCCCAACCTTTTTCTCCTGTTTAGCATTTTCCACTTTTTTACTCTGTGATGTACAAGCCCTCCCTGGTTAATTATGTATATATTTAGCTACTGCATGTGTTGGGCTTATTATTGTCATCTAATTAGATGTAACTTGAACTGCTTGCTTCTAGAAAAATCATTAAAAATTCTTTCCTAATGACCTAGAGATGACAAAATGTCTGTAAAGTGTGAAGAAGCAGACAAGCACAGGAACATCGCTCTTAAAGAGTGTTAATCCAGATGCTGCAATCATCTAATTAAACAATATTTTGCTGTCATTAACATTTTCACCAAGGAATTGCAGTTATAATTTCTTTGTCAGCTGTCTCTAGATCACTTTACCTTCAAAACTAAAGTGCCATATAAAAACATTAAATTGGATGGTTTAATTAAAAAGTTTTTTTCTTTAAATGAAGAAACATATCCAGTGTTTCTGAGATCTCATTTACTGTGCTTCACTTTTATTGTTTGAGTAGATTAGTGTCATAGGCTTGCAATATTTAATATTCATCTTCTAAGATAAAACCTTATGAGCATAGTTAGTAAAAAAAAAAAAATCAGCACTTACCACTGCTGGAAAAAAAAGAACCCTACCAATTACAGCATAAGGTTATTTACTAAATTTCAATTATCCTTAAAAAAAAAAACCCAAAATATAAAAAACAAAAAAACAGAACAGTTGATAAGTAGGTTCCTCCAAGTGCCAGAACCTAATAGGTATTACTTTGGAAACATTTCATTTTTTTTTTAATTTAGTAAAGTCTTTTGTTTGTTTGTTTCACTAAGGTGTTTAGTAAAATAAGTAACATGCTAATTCATGAATGCAGAATCCCAAAGTACCATTTAATTATTCTTTTTCATCCATGTGATTTTTAAATACATTGTACATTTTTCATTTAAATAAAAAATATATGTTGACTATCCATATTGCAAGGCTTTTATGTGAAAATTTTTATTTAAAAAGGTTTGACTATAACTGTATAAGTACACTTATTTATAAAATTTTTTTGTATTTATTAGAATTTAAATGGTGCTATCAGCCTTCGTAATTTAAATATTGCTAAATTTTCCTAAGAATTTATTTTGAAATAACCTTCCAAAGATCATTAAAAGTGAATTACAAAACATGTTGCAGAGAGCAATTTCATAAACTGTGAGTGTTGGCATCCATCAATGTTGTGTGTGTATTTTAAAGATAATGCTTGCTTTCTTTGTTCTTTTTCCAGAAATACTATTCTATCATTTCCTATATTAGAAAGTCACTTTTATTAAAACGCTGGTATCTTCAAATATGGTCTCTATTTTTATGCTGTTTGCATTTATATGATAACATTTAAGTATTGAGTCAAGAGAAATTGGCTTTTTATTTATTTTATCTTGAGAGGTTTTTTTTTCCCCTTAGTGTATATGGTATAAAACTTTATCAGAAAATTTAAAAACAATTACGATATCTAATTTTCAACTAATTCATTTTTATGAATAATATAAATGTATGTTACATAAATAATAGCAACATTATTCTATGAAAATACACTCATTTAGTGGAAGACCTACTTTTCATTGAAACCGACAGATTTCTAAGTAGAATGGTAACCCAGAAAACGACAGAGCCTTAAATATGCCATGGGCCCAGTTAGAATCCCAGAAATAGCTCTGCTTAACCGATCTAGACTCTCTCTCTATATTCCATGTGTAAGAAAAAATATGGATAGTAATCAGGTGTCCTAGGCTAACATATACATGAGCTGTCAATAATACATTTAAAATTTTATACTTTTATACTTTGTACTTTGCAGTGATACTGGTTTGGCAGAAAATGTTCATGCACAAGACTTTAATAAAGGTTCCAAATTCTTATTTATTCTCATCAGTATTATTCTTCCCAGTAGCCTTACAAACATAAAACAGGTGCATTCATTGGCCGAGCTGTCTAGCCGCAGACATTTTCCTCATGGTTCACCATGTCACTCTGTCTCGTATGTAGTGCATTGCCTTTGCATGGTCCTCATCCGCCAAGAGACCATCCTGCAACTTTCCTTTTTCACTTGGCTGTTTGTTCACCTTTTAAAATTTGGTTCATTTTATGCCATTTTTATCATATGTGTATTCATTCCTTCCACAGACATTTATTGGCAAACAGTGTGTTTGAGATTAAAAATGAAACACAACCCTAGACTCTACATTCGTGAGTGTGCAGAGTAATGGGGAAGCAGACAAGTAAACGTGCATTAGGGGCAACTTACATCTGTGTGAGTGCTGTGGTGGGGGAAGGTAGGGGAGCCCGAACCTGCCCCTCACCTCATTCCGGGGAAGTGCTGTCTAGAGGTCACCTACCTCTATAATACGTACCGACATCAATGCACACACCTAAAACAATATGTCATTTTTGTTGTAAAATATAGATTCACAGGTAAAATAGTCACCCAGTAAAATGTGTATGAAATGAATGAATTAGTTTGATCTGATGCTTGCAATAGCACATTTAGTTCTCCCTTGGATTATAGTTCGTTTTTTTTTTTTTTCTATTTCACAATCACAATTACCAATTGCTGCAGGAAGTAGGTATCATTTAATGACAATTCTTGACGACAAACAAGATAACGTATGCATATCTATGTTACCGTCGTGCTATATGTGGTGTGTGCACTAAAGCATTCTGGATGAAATCCATACAAATGGATATAAATTATATTAAATCCATGTAAACCATCACGAAGTACTGGTGAAATCACTCTTTTGTATGAATTTGAATGGAAGTTAGAAAGTTGCCCATGATCAGATTATGACATATTTTTACCTAAAAAAAAAAAAAAAAAAAACTTGTCCAACAAAAGTTTTCTTTGGCCCCTGTTTCTTTAATAGCGATTCTCTTAATTCCCTCTGCTCACATGTTATTTCAGTACCAGTTTATGAGGGCAAGCCAGTGCTGTGCTTTCCCTAAACTTTCCACCTTCCCGCTGTGCTTCAGTGAAACTCGTAAGTCATTCTAGGAAAAAATAAACGGCAAACCCAACCAAAGGTCCAGCAGTTGTACCCTAAAGTGAAATAACATAATCCCTAATGTGTGGGACATCTGCCTCTGAACTTTTTCATTCTGGCTTCAGAGGACTCCCGTGAGCCCTTCTCAAGTGATCCTTAGAACCCTTGGTATAAGCTCAATGTAGCATTCTGTACACTGGCAATATAATTTCTAGGTATATAGTCATTGGAGTAGAATACCGTCACATAACCTGCAAATGTACAGGTCGGCAGGAGGACCTCATCCATGATCACTTTTAGGAATCTTCACCAGCAGGGAGGGCTCTGCTCTTCAGGCCGGTCATATCGTCATCACAGCCGGCAGCAAAGCAATGGAGAAGGGAGGCGCCCGCGTGGCAGCGGGTTGTAGTGGGTCAAGACTAGGAGTGGGGCAAATCACTTCTGCTCATGTTCTATAGATTCGAACCTCTGAGTGCCATGCCCACAGCTGCCTGTGAGGAAGGTTGAGAAATGTGGTCTAGCCCAAGAAGATAAATCAATGACGATCAACAGCTAACAGTCTCTCCCACAAGCTTCTATTATGAAAAGTCATTCTAGTTACTCGTTTCTTAATTATTATTGAGTGAATTCACTTGAAACACATTGTTGCTGGAGTGCTTTTTATTAAACAAAGACGTAGTTCAATAAACAAGTTACTGTTTTCTGAAATCCAATGGTTTCCTTATATAAGAACAGAAACGATTTCATAAGCAATTCGTGCGTACGGGTTTTCATTTCTCTTTTTCTTTGCTAGGACGGACATATAATGACCTGAACCAATATCCTGTGTTTCCATGGGTATTAACAAACTATGAATCAGAAGAATTGGACTTGACTCTCCCAGGAAACTTCAGGGATCTATCAAAGGTAACTTTTTGTTAATTTTCTTCATAAGACTTTATTCTAAAAGCGTTCCTACCAGGTATATTTGTAAGAAGTAAACCTGCATCTTCTTTTGTGGTCTGTGACTAAAGCACATCAATTCTTAGCATAGGAACTAAGCTGTAAGAGGATAAATTAGTACTAGCATAGACAGAATGAAATGCATACTTGAGAAAAAGCAGATGTAAGGAGAGGTTGCTCACATATCCTTGGTTTCAAAGGTCAAGGTAAAAAAAAACCTGAAATTAGAACAAAATATTATGGTAAATTATTTCTATGATATATTTCTTAGGTGATACGACATATCATCTTGACCATCTGCACACACACGCGCTATGTAGGGAAACGTAATAGTGAAAAAAAGTAGGGCACAGTAATTTATCAAGGATCTGTTAAGATACAAGAGAGAAGATTTGGCCCCAAAAAATGGCAAGAAAAAATACATAATGGTGGATAAGAATAAAAAAGCAAATTTTCGGTTAGTTTACCTCATTTATCCAGAGAAAACTTCAGTGGGTTACTAAATTATTTGAAGTGCAGTGAAAAATTAGGAACTAAGCCCCAAAATGCTTCTCTGGAGCGTAAGCTGATGTCAGAGCCAGACCCTAAAGTTTACACATACACTTCAGCCATTTTAAGCCTCAGCTCATTCACTCTGAATTTCGCTCTCTTTTTTATCATACTCTTTTTTTTTTTTTGAGAGAGAGAGAGAGAGGGAGAGAGAAAGAGAGCAGAGCATGAACGAGCATACCAGCAGGGGAGGGGCAAAGAGAGAGGGAGAGAGAGAATCTTAAGCAGCCTCCAGGACCAGCACAGAGCTGATCTCAGGGGCCTGATCTCAGGACCGTGAGGTCACAACCTGAACCGAAATCAAGTGTTGGATGCTGAACCGACTGAGCTACCCAGGCGCCCCTCTACCATTCTTGGTTGTCCGCTTTAGCATCCCGCACCAGTAGGGGGCACACGTGTGTGCGTTTGGTTTGGGTGCAGGGAGGGCTGAGGGGCTCAGCAAGAGATGCATAAGCCCTGCAAGTCAGGGAAACATGCATTGTGGCCAATTTAAAAGTGATCCCACAGATAGTTTTTAACTCAGCACACCTTCTCTTGCCTCCTTTCTTACTTTTGGAAACTAGACCTACGAGGTTGAAGTTCTGTATTACACGGCTTACTAGCTGTGTGACCTGATGTCACTTTCTCTTAGCCTTGGTTTCCACATTTGTAATGCGAGAATAGTACCATCCTAAGCCACACGGTTGCTAAGATCAAATGACACATGCATTTAAAGAATGTGACACTGGTACTTGGCACATTGAAGCACTTCATGACTATTAGCTACTATTATCATACATGCAATATTTCTTAGCCTGTTTTTGAAGCCTGTGTACAAATATCTGCACATTCTTATCTGTTGTTCACTCTCTAGTTCTTTTATGTTTTGTGTGACCTCCTTATCGAAGCTCTGTTGCTACCTCATTGCTAATTTTAGTTATGATGTTACAGGTTTGAAAGGGACCTGAAGAGATGAGTTAGCCAACATCTTACTGAGAATCACACATCTGGGAGAAAACAAAATGCTAGCAATTTCATTCTAATATGGTCTCAAATATAGTAATTTTTCCAGTCCAAATGAACTGAACAAAAATCTTGCATCATTTACCATGGACGAGTAATTATTCAGGCCCAGGTAGATAGAAACAGTGTACTTCATGGGGCCTGCCCTCCCGGAGCAAATATAGTTATAAAGTATCTGAATCATGAAACCATTCTCTGCAAAATTGAATGATAAGGT
Organism: Lynx rufus; assembly: GCF_022079265.1. NCBI lineage: Eukaryota > Metazoa > Chordata > Mammalia > Carnivora > Felidae > Lynx > Lynx rufus. The sequence continues at coordinate 14,403,962 of NW_025814823.1, forward strand.
ATGATATTTTACAGAGAACTACATGAGAGGCAATAGGCAGTAGTTAGGAAAGGGAACCCCGGAGCTAGACTGCCTGGGTTCACATCCTCATTCTGCCAACTTACTGGCTTCAGGGTCTTAGACAAGGTTAATTTTCGTTTTGCCTCAGTTTCTTCACCTGTAAAATATGGGCAATAATAATAGATGTGTTGTGAGGATTTGATGAGTTAGTAGGTGTAAAGAACTTAGGAGAGTTCTTGGCATCTCAACATTAGCTAACACCGTATGTCTAAAGATAATGTAGTAAATCATTGATAGAGGTCATATACTTTGAATTATCTTTCAGATATTGATGATAAATAGAGATGCTATTACATTCATGTTAGCATTAGAATGTGTGAAGATATGCATTTTTTGACATGACCTGCCAAGGTTGCGGTGTAATCTTTGGGTGTGAAACAAAACCAAACTAACTCATCAGTGTGAGGATGAAAACTGTCAAAATGGTTCTTTTACACCATCTTGTCTGCATATGTTTTATTTAGCATGACTCAAGTGGCTGTTGTATGCTAGTCACTATAAAATACACGTACAATAAAATTTATAGTAGATTGTCAAGTAGTATGACATGCAGTATTAAAACCTCAAAAGCTGACTACCACTCTGGCTATTTTAGATTTTTTTTTTAAGATTATTTTAAAAACAGGGCAAGGGGCGCCTGGGTGGCGCAGTCGGTTAAGCGTCCGACTTCAGCCAGGTCACGATCTCGCGGCCCGTGAGTTCGAGCCCCGCGTCAGGCTCTGGGCTGATGGCTCAGCGCCTGAAGCCTGTTTCCAATTCTGTGTCTCCCTCTCTCTCTGCCCCTCCCCTGTTCATGCTCTGTCTCTCTCTGTCCCAAAAATAAATAAACGTTGAAAAAAAAATTAAAAAAACAAACAAACAAAAAAAAAAACAGGGCAAGAGGGTCTTTTGCTTTGAAATTAACTGGACTATTGTGGCAGTAGGAAGCTTCTCAGTTAAGTTCCCTTTACTTCCTCCATTTATGTATTCATTTTTCAGTCAACAAATGTTTATCGTACCCCTGCTATATGTCAAGCACTGTACTGCATCAAAGAGTGTACAGGAGTTAATAAAACAGACTTAGTCTCAGCGCTTTTTGGAGAGAGTCCAGTCCAGAGCTGAGATGAAAACTCAGGTAGTTGCCAGAAATCTGAGGCCAGCATTTCTGACAATAGGTTGAGTGGGGACTGGACCAAATTGGAGAGTTCACGCTTAACTACTTGAAGACATTGGACTCAAATGTTCTTGAAACACTATCCCAACCAAAGAAAATATAGCCTTCATTATGATTAATATGGATTAGAGATGGCATATGGTAAAATATTTGCAAGTCATTATAGATTTTTAATTTGCTCCTATAAAAAAGAGATAAATGAGATCACTGTTTCTAAAGTAACTAGAATATGTAAACATTCTTCAGGTTTTTAGTGCTGATTCATTTAGCGTTCCTTTTGGCAGAGCATTTCCCTCTGTAACTCACACGTGCTCTCCTGATTGTATGTAATGTTAAATAAGTAGAAGAGGTAAACAAACAAGGTGACGTGAATACTAACTATACGTTCGCAAGCATGGAGTCCTTCGTGCTGCGAACATTTGAACCTATGAGCTCTTAAAAGATAGATAGCTTTTTTTTCTGCTATGTTCCATGCTTTAGTAACTTGTTCTTTATATTCTGTCAGACAAACATGATAGGAAAATGTTAGCAAATTAAAGACTCCTGATGTGTTAATAAATTACTCTTGCATTGTTCCCATGCTTCATTGAATTTCTTAATAGGAACTTCTTACAAATGGACTAGAAACCCAAAGCTACCCTGTATAAAAATCATTAATAAACAAGATTTTAATGTATGAAAATATTTTATATACCTAATAGGAACGTGACATTTGAAGTATAATATTATAATTGGAAGGACAAACTACTAGTAGTGAAATATAATAGTAATGAGATGACCATTAAGAAGGACGTGAAAGTCTTATTGGTATAATCAATACTACAAATGAAATATTTAATACAGAATTTGTTAATCTTCAAAAGCTCAAGGAAGAATTGGAATATCTGAATGATATTATTAACGAGGAACCTTCTAAAAGGTCTCTAAAAGCAAAAGAAGTGTTCCTAAACAAAGATTGGGACCCGTGGAATAATTTCTAGCAGTGAATAATTCTACGATTGGTTTCAGTAAGCACCTTTTTTTTTAATTTTTTTTTAATATTTATTTACTTTTGAGAGAGAATGAGACAGCACGAGAGACAGAGGGGCAGAGAGAGGAGGAGACACAGAATCTGAAGCAGGCTCCAGGCTCTGAGCTGTCAGCACAGAGCCTGACGTGGGGCTCGAACTCAAGAGCCGCAAGATCATGACCTGAGCCAAAGTTGGATGCTTAACCGACTGAGCCACCCAGGCGCCCCGTCAGTAAGCACCTTTGAAGCCCCAAATAATTTTCATGTTCTTTATTGTATAAAAAACATAAGAAGCTGTGAGGGGTTCCTGGGTGGCTCAGTCAGTTAAGCATCCGACTTCGGACCCGTGAGATCATGACCTGAGCCGAAGTCGGACGCTTAACTGACTGAGCCACCCAGAAACCCCTCACAGCTTCTCCGATCTTGCAGTTTGTGGGTTTGAGCCCTGCGTCGGGCTCTGTGCTGACAGCTCGGAGCCTGGAGCCTGCTTCAGATTCTGTGTCTCCTTCTCTCTCTGCCCCTCCCCACTCGCACTCTGTCTCTCTCTCAAAAATAAATAAATGTTAAAAAAATAAGCTGTGAAATATACAATCCCTAGAAAATTGAATTTGTTTTCTTTCTTTATAATCCCACATTACACTGGCTTCATGAAATTCTATGTTGTCAGAACTTCTGAATGAAAGCTTGAGAAAACCCAGTTCGTATTGGCTTGAACAATAAATCAGTGTTCTGACTGAAAATTCAGAGGCACGTTTGGTTTTCAGCAAGATCTTCAACAGTGATACACATAATAAAGGTTCTTTGGTTCTTTCCTTCTTCGGCCCTGCCTTCCCCACTTGGGCCTCAAAGTTCATCTCCACTGAGTGGCCTCCAAGAGCTCCAAGTACTCCCCTTCAAGTATTAAAATGGCTGTGTCAGTTGTTCTAGACCTCACATCATACAACCCAAAGGAAAAGAAAGCATCTCACTGAGTAGCGCTCATGGAAGACAGAAGAAACTTTTCTTTCCCAGAAATCCCAGAAAATGTCTCCTTATTTCTCATTGGTGCTGCTTAACAGGGAGGGGAATATGTTCACTGGAGATGAAATAAGCCAGTCATTTCCCATGGTTGGAGCCAAAGGTAGAGTCAGGATCACACAAGACACCTGTCAGGGAATGATGAGGTGAAAGTTGACCAAAGGGAATTTGGATTTCCATTCCCTAAAGAAAGAGGACTTAGTTGTGGTCAGCTCTCTGTTATAAAGTATCGAGTACATTGTATCTGAGTTTCTTCTCTTCTATAATCTAGAGAGTAGCAAATAAATTACAGGTTTGTTTGCACACAGCTACTATATAAAAGGAGCTTTTGCAAGGTGCTAAGAGGACCTTAATGTATAGTCCTCACCCTGGAGGAATATTCACTTGTTATGAGGGGAAAAAAGCCAATAGGCAATGGGTTATTACATGCATACAATTTTAATAGATGAACATCAGGTGGAATCAGAGATAAATTTGCCATAAAGCTAATGAAGCTTAAACTTCAAGGCCCCTCATGTTTCAGGGGCTTCCTATGCCTTGCCCCTCATCTTACGCTCATAGGCATAGGTTTGTTTTCATAGAGAGCCCCCCTCCAACAAATTCCTAAGCCCTCTGGACTTCTTTTTCCTCTTCTTTAAAATGAACACAGTACTATTTACATAATAGGGTTGTTGGAAGAATTAAACACACTAATGTAGGAAAAGCACGTAGCGTAATATCTAGCACACGGGTAGCATTCAGTGGTAGCTACAAAACACATTTCTGTAACTGTCAGCTGAGGGCTCACTGTCTTCGGTACGATCGAAAAAAATAGAGAGAAAGATGGTTTAATTTAATTTTGTTCTAATAAAATAAAAAGCAATACCTTTTAATAAGATACAGAGTCATGGGGCACCCTGGGTGGCTCAGTCAGTTAAGCGTCCAACTTTGGCTCACGTCATGATCTCGCAGTTTGTGGGTTTGAGCCCCGCGTCGGGCTCTGTGCTGACAGCTCGGAGCCCAGAGCCTGCTTCGGATTCTGTGTCTCCCTCTCTCTCTCTGCCTCTCCCCTGCTTGCACCCTGTCTCTATCTCAAAAATAAATAAACATTTAAAAAAAAAAAGATGCAAAGTGATATTCTCATGCAGAAAGTAATTGCTTTTCATCTCTTTAAATTGTCAAATTATCAAAACCTTAAACATCCAGATACTGAAGTTAAATGTTTATTGAAACTTGAGATGCACATTTATTTAGACTGAAATATTTTATGACATTTATAATATTCATATTCTTTCCTTAACCCAGTTAATTGAACAAAGAGCACAGGAACAGTGAAAGTTCTTTATCAGTAAAATTTATTAGACCCCTCGTTTTGATTAGCCTTCACAGATTCTAGTTTTATGTATTACCTGTACAAGGTAGAGGTTATGTTTATTGTTTGGCATGATGGACAGCAAATGAAACAATATGTCATTGACTTATCTTTTCAGCAGTCAACCAGTAGTGGGTGTCGACAATTTTTCCCTCCATGTATACAGATTTTCCTTATGGAGATGCAACGTTGTGGTGAAATCTATCTTAAAACATGATATATGCTAATGATTCAGTTATTCACATATACTCACACGAACCTTGCTCTTAAATTACAGTGGTTACATGGCTTTGACATGAAGCACAGCCTCTGCTCATTAAAGTGTAAATGGAATTTTCCTATTTCCCAGTCATGCCCTCTGATAAATGAAATAGTTTCATCACAAAGCCAAGTCCTGCTAATATTGACATGAGCGTTAAGACATCACACACACACACACACACACCCATTCACTGAGTGGAAAAAATATATTTTGTTAACACAGGAATTGTTTGACTGACAGATGATGATAAGCATAACCATTTTCCCAAATTATTATGCCACTTAAAAAAAGGAAGTGATAATGCCTCGAGGCTTTGAAATGTGATAATGCAAATGAACGCACTGAAGTGTGAATACTCTTCAGCCGTCCATCCATGATAGTACAGCCAAATGTCTATATGCCATATAGAAGAGAGTTTACCTTGTTAGGTGTGGGGGGTGCTCCATTCAGCAATGTGGCACAAGTTTCTATCGTTATTTTATCTTTTCTTTTTCATCTTAAGTTAACAATATCTAAAATGAAATTCGTTCTGTTTATTTTAATATATAATCTCACTAATGCTTAGGTTTTAACAACAAAACCTGAAGAATGGGCAAAACTACTGGGTGTATTAATAGCTGACTATGATGCTATAAAACTTGGCAGAAGATAAAAATGTGAATGTGTGAATTTAATTCTATACCAAAACCCGCCAAAAACCTACTGCCAAATGTGAAATACTTTTCTAAATATACGTTGAATGTCACCTTAACGTTAGTATACCCCAACTTGAAAACTGTTTTTGTTAGACTTGCTCATACTGCATTGTTGAAGGAGAGGTACTATTTTGAGACGGAGTATTGATTGGCAGTATTTGGAGACTGTTTTAAACTCATGGAATAATCCAACCTGAGGGTATAACTTGCAAAGGGGGGAAATGCAAAAAAGGCACCAATTTCAAAATTGGGTTTATTTAAATTTATATTTCTATTCATGTACTTGCTCTTCCATTATACAAGCATTTATTGCGCACCTACGTTGTGCCAAGTACTGGAGATAAGAAGACGATAAGATGGTTGAGCGTCTGACTTTGGCTCAAGTTATGATCTTATGGTTTTGATTTGTGAGTTTGAGCCCAGCATCAGGCTCACTGATGTCAGCGCAGAGCCCATTTCAGGTCTTCTGTTCCCTTCTCTCTGTCCCTCCCCCATTCCTGCCTGTGCTCTCTCTCTCTCAAAACTAAATAAAACATTTTTTTAAAAAAGACAATAAGAACTGGTTCATACCCTTAAGAATCTATATTCATTTTTAGTTTACCCAGTGGCATATTATGTTCTTTTCCTTCTAACTGAAAGAAAGAACCAACTAAGTTCAGACAAAGAAAAGAGTTGGTTCATAGGCACTGTGATAACCAGAAATAGGTGTTTTTTTGTTCACTTTTATCTCCACTATTTGTTGGAGATATGTAATAGGGTGACAGGGAGCTCTGAGGCTGTACACAGAAGTCCCAAACCGGTCCCATGCTCTGCCAGCTTATGCTAAATGTCCCCTAGTCTCTTTTCTAGTTCCTTCCCATTTAGCCAATTGTCCTACCCCTTCAGAGAGAAAGAGAGAGAGAGAGAGAGAGGGAGAGAGGGAGAGAAAGAGAAGAAAGTGCTAGAGCCTGTCCTGCTTTGAAAACTTTAAGCTGTCAGGGGCACCTGGCTGGCTCAGTTGGTACAGTATGCAACATTTTTTTCTCTTTTTTTTTTAATTTTTAAAAGGTGTTCATTTATTTTAAAAAGTGTTTATTTTTGAGACAGAGAGACAGAGACAGAGCAGAGTGGGGGAGGGGCAGAGAGAGGGCGACAGAATCCAAAGCAGGCTCCAGGCTCTGAGCTGTCAGCACAGAGCCCGAAGTGGGGCTCAAACCCACAAACCATGAGATCATGACCTGAGCCAAAGTTGGTTGCTTAACTGACTGAGCCACCTGGGTGCCCCATGCAACTCTTGATCCAAGGTCATGAAGTCGAGCCCCATGTTGGATGTAAAATTACTTGTCAAATAAATACATGAATAGTGAAAGAAAGAAAGAAAAAGAAAGAAAGAAAGAAAGAAAGAAAGAAAGAAAGAAAGAAAGAAAGAAAGAAAGAAAAAATGAAAGAAAAGAAAAGAAAACTTTAAGCTGTTAGAGAAGGAACTGGGAACCATAGGAGCACTTTTGCAGTGTATGTTCTTAGAATACTACCTGAAGAGAGGAAAAGAGCCTGCTTATGCCCTTTGGGGTCGCATCTGAAGCACAGCATTATTAAGACAAAACTAGGCCAGAGTCCATCTCCTTTAACGTTTCTCTCCTGCTAAAACAGAATTTTCAGTAGAGATGGTCTTGAAACTAATTTGTAGGCTCATCATTATCCTAGTACTTAATACTTAGAAAGCCTTTAGAACTGACACATGAAGATTTAGGATATTTAATTATGCCTCCATTGTTTTTTTTATGTCAAAATTGGTTACTTTTCACTAAGATATTTAAAATAATTTTCTTAGGAATTATCCTGGGGTAATGATAATAACAGCCAACATTTGACATGCACTTCTTATGTACTAATTGTGCTAAGCACGTTACATAGATTTTCTCATTTTATCCTCACAACTTTATGATGGATTGCATCGGTTTTATAAGTTGCATTTCCTTTCATTTGTTACCTATTATTTCCCTACAATAGGTAAATAGAATATACTGAAAAAAACAAGCAAACAAAAAAAAAAAAAAACTAAAAACAGGGCACCTGGGTGGTTCAGTTGATTGTCTGACTTCGACTCAGGTCATGATCTCGTGGTATGAGTTCGAGCCCCATGTCAGGCTCTGTGCTGACAGCTCGGAGTCTGGAGGCTGCTTTGGATTCTATGTCTCCCTTTCTCTCTGCCCCTCCCCTGCTCACACACACACACACACACACACACACTCTCTCTCTCTCTCTCTCTCTCTCTCTCTCTCTCTCTCTCAAAAAATAAAACATTAAAAAAGTTTTTTAATAATAAAAAAATTCTAGTGTGTAATAAATCTTTTAGATGCCCCCACCTTTCCTAAAAGCCCTACACTATGGACAGCCATGTGATAGGAGCAGAGGAGGCAAAGAAATGCATTGAGGGAGCCATTCTCCACCTCCAAAGACTTCAGTCCTGTGTGGAACTGACAGACCTGTGAATATGCTAATCAATTTTGCTAATCAAAATTCAACTTTAGCTCAAAGTCTCTCTCTCTTCCTAATGTAATTAGTCATGTTTATTCATCCTATGAAAAAAATATAAAGAGAATTGCACTCAAGTATAGCCAGCAAAATATACGTCTTAACACATACTTATCAATGCTTCAGTACTTCGGGTTCTGTTTATTAGGAATGGATGTGGGAGTTGTGTGGAGAACAGCTGAAGTTTACCTGATGATGAGAGGCCATGTTGTGCAGAAAATTGTGAAGGGGAGACTTTATCTGTTTAAGAGAACATTTTCACACATTAGAAGTACAACTTTTCTTTTTTAAAGATTTTATTTTGAAGTAATTACTACACTCAACATGGGGCTCAAACTCATAACCCTGAGATCAAGAGTCACTCACTCCACCAAGAAGCCAACCAGGTGCCCCAAAAATGTTTGTATTAAAAACTTTCTTAGCTATAAGAACACCCCAGAGCATAACCACAGTGGAAAGGTCTTAGTGGGAGTTTGAAAGATTTTGCTTCGTTGTGGCAAGCAAGCTTTATTTTATTTTGACTTGTTGGTATAGCAATTTTCAAACATAAATAAAAGTACCAAAAATAACTAATACACTTAGTTATTACTAATACACTTAGTACTTATATATTATAATTACTCACATGTTTAGCTTTGTTTTTGTTCTGCTGAAGTATTTTAAAGTAAATTAAAGATATATCATACATTACCCATAAATACTTTAGTATGAAAAAAGCATTTTTCTTCATAACCAGAACACCATCATCACCCCATACAAGACTGACAGTTAAAACTCCCTAGCATTATCTAACACTGCACTTTAAATCAGATTTTCCCACTTATCTCCCATATACCTTTAAAATTTGTTTTTTTCAAGCCAAGATTCAGTCAAGGACCTCACGTTGCACTTGATTTTTATGTCTCTCAAGTGTCTTTTAGAATAAAATAGCTCCTAGCCAGCACCACCCCCCACTTTCTTCATGATATTGTGTCATCAAAGAAACTGTTCCAGTGTTTTTATAGAAATCTCAGCTTCTGGATTTGTCTTATTTTCTTCATGTTGTCATTAACTTTGTTTTAACTAGTGAAGTTTTGATATATGGTGATTCAAATATCAGTGAAAATTAAAAACATTATTTATTTATTTTGAGAGAGAGCGAGCATGAGTGGGGGGAGGGGCAGAGAGAGAGAGAGAGAGAGAGAGAGAGAGAATCCCAAGCAGACTCCACTTTGTCAGCATGGAGTCCAATGTGGGGCTCAAACTCACAAACCACGAGATCATGACCTGAGCTGAAGTTAGACACTTAACTGACTGAGCCACACAGGTGCCCCTATAAACCAAATTGTTAATCAAACAGTGCAAAGGGATTAGGGAAGACTAAAATCTCCATTATTCTCACTTGTTGTTTTATGTATATTCTTCAAAAATTTTTTCTCTGAATACTTAAGCAAAAATAAATTGCATATGTACTATAAGATTTTTAGGAAGCCATTGGGGGTGCCTGGGTGTCCCAGTCAGTTGAGCATCAGACACTTGATATTGGCTTAGGGCATGATCTTATGGTTGAGAGTTTGAGGCCCACATCAGGCTCTGTGCCGAGCGTGGAGTCTGCTTGGGATTCTCTCTCTCCTCTCTCTCTCTCTCTCTCTCTCGATCTGCCTCTCTCTCTCTCTCTCTCTCTCTCTCAAAATAAATAAATAAGCTCTTTTAAAAAAAGAAAGAAAACTATTGATAATGCTGTGATGCTGAAATTGCTTATGATGCAGATGGCCTTTTTCAACCCTGGTACTCGTAATAATAATTTACTATTACCTATAATCCATTCTCCACACAACCATTGGAGTTATCTTTATAAAGCCTACTTCAGGTCTTGTTTTTGTTCAGGTCTTGTTTTTGTCCTGCTTAAAAGCATTCGTTGACCCTCCCCTTCACTTACCATAAAATATGTTTCATTTCCCTGATCTACAAATCCATATGATATGCCTCTACCTATTTTATCACCTCATCTCCTAAACTCTTCCTCTCGTCCACTATACTTTAGGCACAGTCTTTCTGTTCCCTGAACATGTCAGTCAGGACACCTTAGGCCTTTGTACCAGTTCTTCCTCTGTCGTGAATTCTCATTCTTGAATTGCATTTGACCAGCTCCTTCTGGGTATTTACATCTCTGCTTAGAGGTTCTCCTTGAGAGATGCCTTGCTTATCACCCGGGCGCTCCTATCCTATTAATTCTGTTTTAATTGTCAGTAGAGCACTTATCTCTGGTATTTTCTCATTTACCTAATTGTTTATTTAGAATCCATCTGTTTCTGCTCTAAAAACACACACACGTACACACACACACGAATACAAGCTTCATGAAAACAGCAACCTCATTTATCTTATTGTAGGGCCTAAAGTAATTTCTGACACATAGTAGGCACTCAGTATTCACTGAATGAATTTATCTTGGAGTTTTTTCAAATCAACCTTTTCAGTTAGATGCATAATATGCAGCAGTATGGGTATATCATCATTTATGTAACATTTAATTATTTTTGAGAGAGACAGAGTGTGAGTGGGGGAGGGGCAGAGAGTGAGGGAGACAGAATCTTAAGCAGGCTCCAGGCTAGTAGCAAAGAACCAGACGAGGGCTCAAACTCACGAATTGGTGAGATCATGACCTGAGCTGAAGTCAGCCACTTAACCAACTGAACCATCCAGGCACCCCATCACCATTTATTTAAATAGTCCAAATCAAAACCACACTGAGATATCACCTCACACCAGTCAGAGTGGCTAAAATGAACAAATCAGGAGACTATAGATGCTGGAGAAACGGGAATCCTCTTGCACTGTTGGTGGGAATGCAAACTGGTGCAGCCACTCTGGAAAACAGTGTGGAGGTTCCTCAAAAAGTTAAAAATAGATCTACCCTATGACCCAGCAGTAGCACTGCTAGGAATTTACCCAAGGGATACAGGAGTGCTGATGCATAGGGGCACTTGTACCCCAATGTTTATAGCAGCACTCTCAACAATAGCCAAATTGTGGAAAGAGCCTAAATGTCCATCAACTGATGAATGGATAAAGAAATTGTGGTTTATGTACACAATGGAATACTACTTGGCAATGAGAAAGAATGAAATATGGCCTTTTGTATCAATGTGGATGGAACTGGAGAGTGTAATGCTAAGTGAAATAAGCCACACAGAGAAAGACAGATACCATATGGTTTCACTCTTATGTGGATCCTGAGAAACTTAACAGAAGACCATGGGGGAGGGGAAGGGGAAAACAAAAGTTAGAGAGGGAGGGAGGCAAACCATAAGAGACTCTTAAAAACTGAGAATCAACTGAGGGTTGATGGGGGGGTGGGAGGGAGGGGAAAGTGTGTGATGGGCATTGAGGAGGGCACCTGTTGGGATGAGCACTGGGTGTTGTATAGAAACCAATTTGACAATAAATTTCATATTTAAAAAAAGGTAACATATGTAAATAAAATAATAATAAATAAATAGTCCCTTATTGGATAGTTAGACTACACCTAGTTTTGTTTTGTTTTGTTTTGTTTGCCATTTCAAGCAATGCTGTAAGAAATACAAATATTCTTGTATCTGATTCTGTCCATGTTATAAATTCCTCCAAGTGGAATGATTGGATCAAAAGCAAGTGCATATTTTTAAAAATATTACCAGTTTGCCCCATGAGAAATTTATACCAATTTATATTCCTACCAACATTATTATGACATATCATGTTTTGCTATACACTGGCTAACATTGATATTGTGAAACTTAATTTTTGGCAATCTAATGAATAAAAATAGAGTTTATTTGACATTTTAAAACTTGCCAGTGTACTTCTGACTTTTAACTGTAAGGAACAGAAAATCAACTTAAACTGGCTATAACTTCAAATGTAAAGTTTTTATTGGCCCATATAACTGAGAAATCAGCAGGGCGCCTGGGTGGCGTAGCCGGTTGGGCATCCAACTTTTGGTTTCGGCTCAGGTGGTCATCACATGGTTTTTGAGTTCAAGACCTGCATCAGATTCTCTCTCTCCTTCTCTCTCTGCACCCTCCCCCAACTCGCACTGTCTCTGCTCTCTCAAAATAAATAAATAAACTTTAAAAAAAATAACTGAGAAGTCGGGGATTGGTCAGTTCAGGAAAACTGAATCCAAGGGCTCACCAGTGTCATGGGACACTACATCTCTGGTATTTTTTCTCTTTGGCTTCATTTTGAGACAGGCTTCCTTATGTTACTGCAGTGATGCCTTTGTAACCCCACTAGGAAAAGAGAAACCTTCTTTCCCAGATAGTTTCAGCGAAATTTCATTGGAGTAAGTTGAACCATCGGCTCATTTCCGTACCAGTCTTAGTAGCCATATGGATAGAAGATGCTGATTGACAGGTCTGGATCACACGCTCACCCAGGGCATCTGGTACTGGAGTCAGCCCACCTGAACCAGGTATACGGAGAGTAGGGAAGGAGTGGTTCATAAAGGAAGAAAGAGTAATGCATGGTGAACAGAAAGAGAGTATATATCCAGTATACTGGATCAGCTGGTGCTGTTTTTCCTGTATATATTGGAAATTTGCATCTATAAATTGCCTGTTCATCTCATTTGCTCATTTACTCAATTAGATTATTCATCGGTTTCTTATTGATTTGTAAGGGCTCACTTTTTAAGGAAACTAGCCTTTTATCGTATGTGCTATAAATATTTTTTACTTTGTTGTTTGTCTTTTGATTTTGCCTAAAATTTTTCTCTAAAGTTTCCATGTGGAAATTTAAATGTTATATAATCAGATCAGTCAGTCTTCCCTCACTCAGAATTTATTATGTACCTAAAAAGAACCAAGTACTGTATTAGGTTCTCAGAACATAGAGATGAATAAAAGCGATTGCCTTGAAGGGCTAGTCTACTGGGTAAAAAAAAAGTCATAAACCTGCCTATTATCAGATAGTGTCCTGTAGGCCTTCACAGATGAAATTTGAGCTGCTTCCGGAAGAATGCACTGAAATTCCCTGGTCAGATAAGAAAAGAGGCAGGGAGTTTCCTTGAGCACAGAAGCATCTGTAGGTATGATTTCTATACGGTCAGTCATAACTGAGAATTTTAAGAATGATGATAGACAGCTCATGACTGAACAAAATGAAAAGACAAGAATTCTTGAAGCTTCTTCTCAGGATTCCCAAGCCCTTGGTTACTATAGTGAAAGATAACAAGATAAGTTCGATATGTTAGAAGCTCAGATATGTTGAGAGTATTGAGATAACAAAAGCGATAGTTAGTGAGCCAAACAGATCAATGGGCTCCACCCCGCTTCCAGCTGTGTGTAGCACAAAGCTTCCGCTGGTTCTGTGAAATGGATAGCCTCTGACTAGCAATGTGATCTTGATTTGACTTTTCTTCATTGTTCTCATTTATAATGTGAGAGAGTTGGACTGGTAGGCCTGTAGGGTGTATTCCATTTCTGAGGATCTGTGATGGTTGAGGAATTAAGTAGGCAGTTATAGAAGAAAAAAATGACATCAAGATCAGAATTTCATATTTAGCAATGAAATGGCAGTGTAGTGCTGTGGAAAGAATAGAGGCTCTGGTACCTGTTTCCTCCTCATGAAATTGGGTCCATAATGAATGCCTTGCCCACCTCAGAAACCTATGAAAATCAATCTAGAAAATGGATGTGAAAACATATGTTATATAAATATATAGTACCATTAGCATTTGCAAGCCGAGAGCACTCGCAATCGCAAGCTCGTAAATATTTTACACACACAAGTAGAATCCTAATACTGTGAACATGGCGAGGATTTTCAAGTTCTTTTTGAAATACCAGACTTCAGTATTATTAATATTACTTTAATTGGACCTCTGATTCCTCCTTAAAACCCTTTTTTATTCCTAAAACTTGTGATCTATTTTAATGGCATTGACTATGCCTCAAGCAAATCTACGTTGATTTTATTTTTTTACATTCAATAAATTTAATTTATATTTTATTTTGTGGTGATTTGTTTCTTTTTTTATTTGATTTGATTTTTTTATTTATGTTTTAGCTAGTTAATATATAGTGCGATGTTGCTTCCAGAAGTAGAATTCAGTGATTCGTCACTTATGTACAACACCCAGTGCTCATACCTTCTTTTGTTTTTTTTTAATTTTTTTAACGTTTACTTACTATTGAGAGAGAGACGCACACAGAGCATGACCAGGGGAGGAGCAGAGAGAGGGAGAGACACAGAATCCAAAGCAGGCTGCAGGCTCCGAGCTGTCAGCACAGAGCCCGACGCGGAGCTCAAACTCACAAACTGTGAGATCATGACCTGAGCTGAAGTGGGTCGCTCAAGCAACTGAGCTACCCAGGAACCCCAAAATATTTTTTTGTTGTTTATTTTTTTGAGAAAGAATGAGAGGGGGAGGGGCAGAGAGGTTGGAGGTGACAGAGAATCCAAAGAGGGTATCAGCAGCAAGCCCCAATGCAGGGCTCAAACCATGAACCATGAGATCATGGCCTGAGCTGAAGTCAGATGCTCAACTGACTAAGCCACCAAGGGACCCCTTTACTCATACCTTCTTAATACCCATCACCCATCCAGCCCATCTCCCTCCCACCTCCCTCCATGAACCCTAAGTTTGTTCTCTATCATTAAGAGTGTCCTGTGGTTTGTTTTCCTCTCTCCTCTTTCTTCCCCCCCCCCCGTATGTTTATCTGTTTTGTTCCTTAAATTCCACATGAGTGATGTCATGTGATATTTGATAAAAACCCTTAACAAAGTAGGGATAGAGGGAACATACCTCAACATCATAAAGGCCATATACAAAAGGCTCACAGCTAGTATCATCCTCAATGGGGAAAAACTGAGAACCTTTCCCCTGTGGGCAGGAACAAGACAAGGATGCCCATCTCACCATTACTACTTAATTTAGTACTAGAAGTCTTAGCCTCAGCCTCAGCCTCAGCCTCAGACAACAAAAAGAAATAAAGGCATGCAAATCAGCAAAGAAGAAGTCAGATTTAACTATTTGCAGATGACATGATACTTTATGTAGAAAACCCAAAAAATTGCCAGAACATCATGAATTCAGAGTCACAGGATATAAAATCAGTGTGTGGAAATCTATTTCTATACACCAACAACGAAGCAACCATAAAAGAAATCAAGGAATCAATCCCATTTACAATTGCACCACATTTATTTTTGATGCATTTATTCATAATACAGCTGTATGCCCAGACTTGCACATTCTCTAAAGTTCTTTTAATTCCTCATAGAGTACCATTTACCCAGTTAGTGTTTTTTTATTTAAATTATCTTTGTTATTCATTTTTACCTCTTTAATTTATATACCTGTCCCATAAAACTTGTAAGGTTTTATAAAGATAGAAAAGTATTGATAGGTCAAAGCTAAAAGAAAAGAAAAGAGGGGCGCCTGGGTGGTGCAGTCGGTTAAGTGTCCGACTTCAGCCAGGTCACGATCTCGCGGTCCGTGAGTTCGAGCCCCGCGTCAGGCTCGGGGCTGATGGCTCGGAGCCTGGAGCCTGTTTCTGATTCTGTGTCTCCCTCTCTCTCTGCACCTCCCCCGTTCATGCTCTGTCTCTCTCTGTCCCAAAAATAAATAAAAACATTGAAAAAAAATTTAAAAAAAAAAAAAGAAAAGAAAAGAAAATAGGAAAATGTAATCAAAGCAAAAGTTTGCACTCAGAAATACGTACCGTAAGGATTCTAGCCAGAACTTTTCAGGGAGCACTACTTCTATTGCCTGTTAATAGTTATTATAAAAACAAGAAGAAGGATGAAGTTTTAGAAGAAAGAAAGAAAGAAGAAAGAAAGAAAGAAAGAAAGAAAGAAAGAAAGAAAGAAAGAAAGAAAGAAAGAAAGAAACATTGGTGTGAACAAAATTAACCAATTCTTTTTATAATAGTATTTCTCAGAGCCTTTAATAACGTAAATCTCCATGAGCATCTGTCAGGATCTTTGCTCCATATAATAAAGTCACAGGTTTGTTTTTTGTTTTTTGTTTTCAGGAAAACAAAGCTTTTTGTGGTATTTAAGACTGAGACAAATGTCTCTGTTTAATATTCAAACAGGGGAAATAGAGTGATAGAGTAGAGAAAATCCTCAACACCATTTCTTTGATAAATTCAGTTGTATTTTGGGGTGCCTGGGTGGCTTAATCAATTAAGCATCCGACTCTTGATTTTGGCTCAGGTCATGATCTCCATGGTTGGTGGGTTCGAGCCCCCGCGCCTGGCTCCACACTGACAGTGGGAGCGTGCTTGGGATTCTCTCTCTCCCTCTATCTCTGCCCCTCCCCTGTGTGCTTGCGTGCACGCGCGCTCTCTCTCTCTCTCTCTCTCTCTCTCTCAAAATAAGTAAATAAACTTAAAAACAAGAACATTTTAAATTCAATTGTGGGGGCGCCTGGGTGGCGCAGTCGGTTAAGCGTCCGACTTCAGCCAGGTCACGATCTCGCGGTCCGTGAGTTCGAGCCCCGCGTCAGGCTCTGGGCTGATGGCTCAGAGCCTGGAGCCTGTTTCCCATTCTGTGTCTCCCTCTCTCTCTGCCCCTCCCCCGTTCATGCTCTGTCTCTCTCTGTCCCAAAAATAAATAAACGTTGAAAAAAAAAAATTTTAAAAAAAAAATTCAATTGTGTTTTATGTAATGTTACATGTATAATTTTCCACCAATTTTATATGGAAAATAGTTCTTTTTGCAAGCTATGTACACTTTGTAGCAGTTTGAGAAACTGGATCATAATAATAAAGTGCTGCAGAAGTGGGATTTTTATTTTTCATTTTTGCACTGCGATCTGCTACACTTTATCTGTTACAGGGTCAAATTGTGGCATACAAACTGACCAGAACAAAATCATAATAAATCTAATAGCAGGTTGTAAACTGTCAGTTAAACCTGTTCATATGGAAACACCTAAAAGGCATAGAGGTGGCTGTTCCTAAAAGCCTACTGTTTGTGAGAAATGGAAATTGGCAACAATTGCTATGGTTATTATGGTAAAAATGGGAAAAGATTACAAAATAGATTTACTTGTAAATGTAAAATTTACATTTTATTGAGTAAAGTTTTACTTTTTCACCAGAATTCCTGCCTTATTCATTTGCTAAATCCAAATGGTTTTGACATTGCATTTTTTGCTCAAATTTTAAAACGATAATATACTTACCACCATATCAACTTATACATGGGTCAGTAGGTAATTATAGGCAGGTAGATGATAGATAGACAGATAGATAGATAGATAGATAGATAGATAGATAGACAGATACACACACACACTATATGTTTGGATCCCATAAGAAAATATGTCATCTGTGATGAAATTTTCATTTCTCAGACATTTTGAAGCATTTTTCCTTTACATGATTTATTGCTAATTGATTATTAGAACAAAATTATAGATAAATAACAAGAACAAATTAGATCATATACATTTTGTTTTATAAAATTCATTCCTAAATGTGTTAGATAAAAATTCAAACTTGGAAACATTTTAAGAAGTTACTAAGGGAGGCATATACATACTTTAATACTGTGCAACTGTTTCCTACAAAATATTATTCTTTAAAACATTCCAATAAAATGACATTGGATGAAACTTGAGTAAACTTAAAAGTGTAAATATTTATTTTATCCCTTTTTCAGTAGTTGAGGAGAAGGCTGGAAAATATTAGAGGAAGGACTTTTACCTTTTTCAAGAAGGTTTTGTGAGGTCTTACAGAACCAACAATCTCAAATAATGGCAATCTTTACAGATCATGCAGACATTTTATGCATGTGAAAGATCCATTAACATATTCAAGACAGAACAAAGTATTAAACATTTTAAATGCTTTGAAAAAATAGACTTTTAATACTGAGTTAGAAAAACAGACGTCTGTAACTCTAGGAAAGTATAAAATATGTTGGCCATCTTAAAAGAAAAAGGATGTCAATTCCATTACAACTCACATTCATTCTACTGTAGTCATTACCCTTTTACCAAAACATTAATGACACATTTGTTTTAAATATTATTAATATTTTATATGACATTTAATGAAATGACATAGCCTTTTTATTTCTATGTAAAAAGATTTGAGAGATGAACAGTGAAATTTAGCAAAGAAAATTTAAGCCTTCGAACATTTAGAAACATATTAAAACAAAAGTTCTTAATATTTTTTGAATAATTAAGTTAAACCAAAGTTTTAAAAAAAATTTTAATAAGTTTTTTAGTCTTTAAGTTATAATTAGGTTAAAGAAAAATGAACATAGTTTACAAATAATTTTAATGTTAAAGATAAGAGCCATTGCAAGTAAGAGTTTATTATAGAAATTCTAACAGACTTTTAACTGCTGACATCATTGTGTTATTTGAATTAGTCCCCTGGGACCCAAAGAAAAAGCTTACAAGCAATTCATAAATGAATCTTTCTCTCTTGTGTAACACCATTTGTCCCATCGAAACACTAATTTTCTACTACTTATCTTGTTAAAATTAAGCCCTGGGGGGAACTTCATAGTTAACTAGTAATATTAAATTTTGAATAAAGGAGTTCTATATTATACTTAGTATTCATCTTTTCTTCTCTCTCTCTCTCTCTCTATATATATATATATATATGTATATATAGTATGCATCCTAAAACAAAATAATGCAGCTATTATCTATCATGAAATGGACTCCATGTCCCATAAACCAAAATCAGACAAAAGCTGAAGCTAAAACAATTTGTTCCTTGAGATCATGAAGACTATATGCTAGAAATTCTTAATGATTATGTGTGCCAAGAAGTTGGAGACAATGATCCAGTTAACACAAGCTTTGTTGAAAAAATATATATATGTGTGTGTCTGTGTGTGTGTATATATGTGTGTGTGTGTGTGTGTGTGTGTGTGTGTGTGTGTGTGTAATGCTCAGGATACTGAGCTTCACTATAGGGATTAACATCATAATTGGGAGTGTGGTGGTACTGATAGGAAAGGTCTTAGTGACCTTACAAAATGCTTTGTAGGGAATCTGAATTGTCTGGATTATTTTCATCAGCCTTAGGTTTGTACTTCCACTTAATAAAAAGAATACATGATTCATTTGTATAGTAACAGAATGGAACTAGCATTCCAACAGGGTTTCCTTATGGGTCATTATTATCTTTCACAATCTGGGTGGCCCTCTAGTAAGATAAGGTTTTCTCTAATATGGTTATCACATGGTCAACTTCCTCACTTTCTCCTCATTGGATCTCCTATGATCAAGCTAAACTTTTATTATGATTATTGTTACGGAGGCAGGAAAATGACATTAAAAGTATTGGTTTTGCCTTGATAGTTTAAACTGGATCGTTCCTAGTAATCCAGTTTGCTGAAACTTTTTGTAAATCCAGAAACTGTGCACATATAAGTCATCCTCCTGAGAGATTTTTAGCAAGTAATCAATATAAAAATCAAATTTGATGAAACATAATACAAAATAATTTCTTTATGCTCTATGGTTAAATGAATGGATGGTAAATACTTTCAGGATATAGTTATAATATAGAATGTTTAATATGACTGTATTAAGTGAAAGTCTTCTTTTCTCTTTGTATAGCCAATCGGTGCTTTGAACCCAAAGAGAGCTGTGTTTTATGCAGAACGTTATGAGACATGGGAAGATGATCAAAGCCCCCCCTACCATTATAATACACATTACTCAACAGCAACATCTACCTTATCCTGGCTTGTTCGAATTGTGAGTATCTTCATTAAATTACTATACTTGTTATTTGTTTTAAACAAAGGTTAGAGACCAGTGAAGTAGAAACGAGAGATTTCAAACTCTAGCAAGACCTGAATCCTTTTTGAAAATAAGTTTTCTCATTTGCAAAATCGGGTTAGGAAGATAGATTATTGTGAGCTTCTTAAGCCTAAACCAGTTATAAAAGGAACCAGACTCCTGGAGTGCATCCTTAATATCCACTGTTTCCTTTGTCCACTGAAGGTCGCAAGCTGGCACTCTCCCCTGGCCCTCTCAGTCTTGCTTCTTGGACAGTATACCTCAAGAACAATTTCTAAATGTTTGAAAGTCTTCTTTCTGTTATTTTTTTATTTCTCCTAACTCATTAAGGTCTCTCTGATCTTTCAAATACATACACACATAGACACGCACACATACACATACATACGTAACATGCATGCACACGTATGCACATCCATGCAAGCTTCCTTGCCATCCCCACCAACCTTGCAGTTACGTTCTCTCCCTGCATAGTCACATGTAAACACAGCCTCCACTGAACTGCATTGTGCTAGGCTCATCTCTGCTCATCACATCTCATTCAGTCTTTAACCTGGCTATTCAGCTTCCACACCCATCACTTCACTGAATTGTTGTTGCAGAAGTCACAAGTTATGGTTCCCATCTCATACCGTGATCTATCTGAATGAAGCATTTGGCATCATTGTTCACTTTCTTCTTCTTGAAAGTCTTCCCTTCCATGGTTCCTTAGACAATATCCTCTCCTGGTTTATCTCCTACCATCCTAACTGCCCTGCCCAGTCTCATGCTCAGGTATTTTTTTCTCAGTGTTTCTGGTCCCCAGAATTTTTCTGTATACTTTATCCGGGCTATGCCATTCAATTATAAGCTAACGACTTCCAGCTTCTGTCTTCATTGCAAGCATTTCTCTTGGGCTCCCAACCTTTATTTTCAAGTGCCTACTGGATATTTCTACCTGAACATCTCATAATACCATAAACACCATTTCCAAAAGTGAATTTCTCATCTCCTCACAAACCTGTTGTGGTTCTTCCTGTATTTCCAACCTAAATAAATGATGTGATCGCTCACAGAGTTAACATGATCTAGATATTTTCTCTGTTTTGGCAGCCTGCTACATCCAATCAGATATCACATCAGATAGGTTCTATCAGCTAAATATCTCCGCAGTCTCCTTTCTCTATTAACCCTGGCATTTCCTTAGTTTAAGTTCCCATTATTTCTCATCTAGATTACTGCAGAAGCCCTTAACAAATCTTCTTGCCTTTCGTCTTGCCTTCTTCAATCCCGTCTAGTTAAGAGCAGTTACTGGAGTCAGATGGTCTGATTTTTTTTTAATTTTTTTAAGTTTGTTTATTTTTGACAAAGATAGAGTGCAAGCATGAGCTGGGGAGGGGCAGAGAGAGAGGGAGACACAGAATGGCTCCAGGCTCTAAGCTGTCAGCACAGAGCCTGACGCGATGCTTGAACTCATGGACTGTGAGATCATGACCTGGGCCGAAGTCAGACGCTTAACTGACTGAGACATCCAGGCGCCCCCCCCATTTTTTTTTTTTACTATAAGCAACCAAGGAGTATTATGGAATGCTAACCCAAATCTGTAAATAAATATAGTCAACAATGTCTTCTCTCCTTACCAAAATATAGCTCAGACCACTCTTTTTCATGAGACAGATTTGCCTCAGAAGCACATCAGTAAAGTAGCCTACATGAAAATGTGTGTACCTGGAACCGCATCTTCTATTTTCAAAGATTTTTTTTTCTCTGCCTAAATGACAGCTTTAGTTTGGAGGTCTTTCTCAAACATTCTCTCTGTTATGGGGACAAATTGAACTCACCACAAATATAGTATGAGTATCTTTTAAGTAGCTTGGAAATCACTGATAGGTAATATGCTATAATTACTCTTACTACAAAAAAAGATTTGCCAGAATTATGACCCAGTTTAACTTAACACAAATTTTATATTTTTTATAATCTTAAAGCAGTATGAGTAGTTTTAAAAAGTTAAGTTTAACTAACCTATGAGAAAATAAACCCAAATCTTATTTTAAAAATAAACTCTGGGGGCGCCTGGGTGGCTCAGTCGGTTAAGCGTCCCACTTCAGCTCAGGTCACGATCTCACGGTCTGGGAGTTCGAGCCCCGCGTCGGGCTCTGGGCTGATGGCTCAGAGCCTGGAGCCTGCTTCCGATTCTGTGTCTCCCTCTCTCTCTGCCCCTCCCCCGTTCATGCTCTGTCTCTCTCTGTCTCTGTCTCAAAAATAAATAAACGTTAAAAAAAATTAAAAAAAAATAAACTCTGTAATTATAAACTAAAGAAAAATACATAAAACTTTTTTTAGCCCAAAGGTATTGTCTAATTTTCTAAAGGTTTACCTTAATTACGTGAACTCAGATTCTTTTATAAAAATGTTTCTGAGCTGTTTCTTTTTTTTTTTTCCTGAGCTAACAGTTTCTTAAGAAATATTTTTTAACTCTAGCACTTTTAAAGAATAACAATTTCTATTTCTTTATTTTCTGTTAATTTTTGAGGAATATGAGATTTAAATAGGTGCCCATTTACCCCTATAAACCAATCAGAACAGAGTACCTTGGTTTATGGGTTGTAATCATTTTTTAATACACTCCAGATGTAGGGAAATACTTCACACTCACAAAAGAGTTAAAGGCTTTTCTGAATTACAGACACACAAATATATTGAGGACTTATAGCTTCTATCCTGTAATGTCAGCCACAGGTCAAAACAAAACACAGAAACACAAAAAATTACCAGTCAAGATTTCAAGGAGCTGGTGTCCTTTACAAGGGACATAAAATATGTTCTTATTTGATTTGGGCTCACAAATAGGCAGACCGGAAAACAAAAAGGCTAATAAATTTTCTGATCACCAAATGGTGAGACCATGAAACCAAATTCTCAGTCATTACCACCACCAGTGGGAAATTATGGATTAGCAGTGCATGTTACAAATGTTATAATAAAAATATCAGCAAAGGGGTTAAAAAAAAACCTAGAGAAAAAGTGTGTCAGTAAAGTTAAAGTTATATTTGCTGCTTAGAATTCACTCTACAGAGCAAGAAAAGGGATACTGGGGCTTAAGCAACCCTTGAGATATACCTCCTGTGTATTTGGCTTCATAGAGTTCATTCTCAAAGGGACTTCCAAAACTGTTAGAAAAGGAAGTTTTTAGAAAGCAGTGAAACCAGAGGTATTCATCCTGGGAGGTCTTTTCCTATCACCTTGGGTTCCATCAGGGACAGTCATTGCTGTAGTGAGCCACTGCCATAAGGAGAGTGAGACACCTTTCTCAGGTATTTTGGTGATAAAAAAAAAATCAGGAATCATTTCAGAAAGGACATTTCAACTGGGTTGTTTGAGATTTAATTGAGATTATATATGTGATATTATTTTGAAATATATAAATTGGTATTTGGTGGTTTCTGTGTGATCAAATTAGACTGAAGCCAGATTTAGAAGACTTATTTGTGTGAATCTGTAAAAATACTTGCTATCAACAGCTTGGTTTAAGTTAACAATCTTGTATCTCCAATAAAGCTAAATACTTCCTCAAGACATAAATGATAATTCATCCTTGAATTGACTTATTATTCCAGTGAAATGGAGTACAAATTTGAATCTGTACAAGAGTATGGCAGAAATTCTATGCACATTCATTCTACACATCCGCTTCTAGTATTACCTATAATAGTGCTGCACCATGGAAATAGAATGCAAGTCACTTATGTAATTTGAAATTTTTAGTAGCCACATTGAAGAGTAAAAAGAAATAGGTGAAATTAATTTTAACAAACATATTTGTTAACCCAGTATATTCAAAGTGTTACAATTTCAACACTTAACCAACATAAAAATTTTTAATGATGTATTTTACTTTTGGGGGCTACTAAGTCTTTGAAATCCAGAATGTCTTTTATATTTAGAGCACATTCAGTTTGAACGAGCCATAGTTCAGGTACTCAGGAGTCACACGTTGAAGTGCCTACTGTATTGGACAGAACAGACCTATAGGACTGCTTTTATGGGGACTCGTTTAGCTGACACATCTTATGTCACGCTGTTATAAATAGAAGTATCCTGGTCTAATAGCTTAGTAAGTGTTTAACCTAATGGCCCAGGGAATTGTGGTTTCCTCACTCCTATCCCATGGAGTTTAAGAAGTAGAAAATGCATTAAGATTCATGTCGCTAAGACTTTGTTCAAAAAAACAAAACACAGGTGAAAGTATTTGCCCTTTACCTTTCAAGTCTTTTGGACCCAAAGTCATTAAACTCATTATTTGTTTCAATCAGTTTATTGAGTACAACAATGATAATAACTGCTTTAAGATGCTAATCAACTACATATCTCATTACTTTAAATTTAAAATATTATTTTAGACAGACTAACAGTGAAGTCACTTGTCTGAATTACCAGACTCTGTAAAGCTTATTCCTTGATAGCAGCCATTGGGCAAATGATGAATTAACTATTATGGTGGAGTTTGGAGTTTCCCCAGATACTAACCAGCATAAAAGGCACACTTAACTTGGAATGTTTTTACTTTAAATCTTACCCTGAACATATAGTGTATAACATATACACAAAAGTAATTAAATCTTACTCTCTGACCTTTACATCCCTCAGTAACCTATTCACCTTCCAAATTCACTATATTCCACCTACATATTCAAATCTCATTTGTCTAATATTTAATCATAATCTTTAAGGAAGTTAAATAGGTTGTGCAAAAAAAGTTCACTTATAAATTAGTTGTTTGGAATTTGGGACTTTTAAAAATAAATTATGGTTTTTTTTGGAAAGCCTACCCAAGAGCCTGTTCACACCATACTATATCTTTAAAAGTGTATCTTTCTAGTGAAGAAATAGTGGAAACACTTTTGCAGGTATTGTAATTAAAACCAAAAGATAATGCTACTGAATATATTGTTATGTAAGTTTCAGGTATACACCTTTATGATTTGACATCTGTATTCCCTACATAGTCTAGTTACCATCCACCACCACACAGTTGACCCTCTTCACCCATTTCACCCACCACCCAAACCCGTACGTACAAAATCTACGAATTTGTTTTTGTTTTATTTCATGTGTTCATTTGTTTTGCTTGTAGGTTCCATATGAGTGAAATCTTTGTCCTTCCTTATCTGATTTACTTTGCTTAGCATGTAATACACTCAAGGTCTATCCATATTATTACAAAGGGCAAGATTTCATTCATTTTTATAGCTGAGTAGTAGTCTACTGTGTAAATGTACCTCAACTTCCTTATGCACACATCTGTCAATGGACACTTAAGTAGTTTCCATGTCTTCATTATTGTAAATTATAATACTACAATGAACATACGAGTACATGTATCTTTGCAAATTGGTCTCTTTGTATTCTTTAGACAAATACCCAGAAATAGAATAGTTGGGTCATATTATAGTTCTATTAATAACTTTTTGAGGAAGCTCCATAAAGATTTGGAATTTTTAATCAAACGCCTGATTTATAATAAGTATGCAGGTTAGTTACAAGAGTCTTTTTGAAGATTCTAAAAGATACATCTAGATTCATTTGAAAGCAATGTGAGAAAATAAACTTGTAGAGTTAAACAATGCACAATACAAATAACGGTTCCTCCATTTCCTAGAATGTAATGCTGAATTTCTCAAATGTAAAATGGGAACCATTATACCTACTCTGAAGGATAATCATGAGGACTGAATTAACTGAGATAATACAGTGCTGAGGACAGAAGGGTGCTCAGTAGCTCTTATTTCCCTTCCCTTTGATCTTTTTATGCTTTGTGTCACTTCAAGATATACACCTCTTCTTTGGTATAGTTATGTACCAAACCCTACCCATTACCCATGAATGGGATTTGCTTCAAATGAAATGAAAGGAAGGAAAAGAAGGCAGGTACGGGGGAGAGGGACTTGAGAAAAGACTTACGAGATTATGGAGCAAATATTATAGAAGACAGAAAATAAAGGGGTTGAGTGAAGAGAAGAGAAACAGGGGAACAGAGTTAGATTGCCCAGTATGGAATTGATCAGTCTGTAATCATTGAAAGGCAAGAAAGGTTGTTAGTAGTATCTTTGCAGGGGATAAAAGTGATGATAAAATTCAGTGGGACAGGTATTACCCAGCACAGGCCTAGCTAGTTTGGTTTTCTAGTACTAAAGCAGTGTTGGAAGATAGGAAGTGATCTTAGGGTAGATGTAGTTAGGAGAAGGAGGAATGCTATCAACCATTAGTATTGCAGGACCTAATAGGAAGTTCGTAAAGCCCAAGAAATGCCAGCATTTTTATTTTCTGAAATTTCTACTTAATATTTATTCATTTGTACATCTTGCAAACAGAAAGCTTTTCTAGTATAATGATAAATCATCTACTGTGGTAATGTATATGTGGAAAATGGTCAAATCAGCATATTAGGTGAAAAAATATAAAAGTTTCTTAAGCTTCATATACCACTTAATCCTCTATGTTAGCCTAAATGGAAAAAGAAAAGCCTTCCACTGTGCCTTGAACATAATAAGGAAACACATGGGAAAAGGTAATCTCCACGGTAATCAGAGC
Source organism: Lynx rufus (assembly GCF_022079265.1). NCBI lineage: Eukaryota > Metazoa > Chordata > Mammalia > Carnivora > Felidae > Lynx > Lynx rufus. The sequence continues at coordinate 14,430,345 of NW_025814823.1, forward strand.
TTGAAAGATCAATACTCACTTAGAAACAAATAGGTTATCAATTTCTATTCGTACTCGACCACTGTTGCAGCTGGAGGCCTTCAGGAATAATGACAATATTTGTCAGTAATGTACTATGTGACCCTAAAACAGTTGTTAATCAGATCTTTTTAAAAGCTACTTAAAACTGTGGAATGTGGCATTCAGTATTCTCCGCTTTTGGGTGCCACCAGTTTCATAGACTTCATGACCAGAAACAAAAGTAATTCTCTAATTTCACGTTTCTTTTTGCTATGCCCATCTGGGCTATTCCTGACATACCTTTGTTAAGGTTTGAAAACCAGGAAGGACTTTATCATTTATGTCAGGATAGAGATCAGCTTTTAGTGGCTGATGATAAAAAGTAAGGTTTTGCACGTATGAATGGGTCTTCGCCCACTTCAGTGTAATAGGTTAAAAATTGTAGAGACAAGTCCCATCCCTGTAAATTAATCCCTGCCTATGGCCCACAAAGAAAAACAAAAAGATAAAAGCACATTGGCATCCTAGAATAATGAAGAAGTGGATTCTGAAGTTACTTTTTTTATAATCTTTTTTTTTATATTCGTTTCTGAGAGAGAGCAAGCAAGCAGAGGAAGGGTAGAGAGAGAGGGGGACAGAGGATCCCAAGCAGGCTCTGCACTGACAGCAGAGAGCCTGATGAGGGACTCAAACCCACAAACGGCGAGACCATGACCTAAGCCAAAGTTGGACACTCAACCGACTAAGTCACTCGGGTGCCCCTATTTATATTTTGAGAGATAGAGAGAAAGAGGGCAGGGGAAGGGCAGAGAGAGAGGGAGACCGAGAATCCCAAGCAGGCTCCACACTGTCAGCAGGAGCCCAAAGTGGGGCTCCATCCCGTGAACCGAGAGATCATGACCTGAGCCATGATCAACAGCCTGACGCTTGAGCCATCCAGGTGCCCCTGAAGAAACATTTATGAAACACAAACCATGAGCCAAGCACAATACTTGGTGCTAAGGATGCAGAGATGAATGAGGCCTAAGGCACTAAGAGTCTGGTCAGGTTGTCTGGTGAACTGGCGGTCTGGTATGAGGCCCAGCAGTGAATACTCGACACGGTGCATAAAGCTGTTGTCATTTTTATAACTCTGTGTCAGGTGAGCCACTCCAAGCTTTCCCAATATTATCTCATTGTATTTAATTCCCATAATTATCCCCAAGGTGTTGTCCTTCCCAATTAACACAGATGAAGGAACCGAAGCATAGTTATTTAACATCGCTACGTAAGGTTAAATAACTTGCCTAAAAGAAGGAAATGGTGTGTTCTACCAAGATTCAGATTTAGACCTGTCATTTTTCATTCCGTTTACCATTGCTACTTCTAGACTTGTTTTGATCCCTACTTTAATTAATGTAATTTAGTGATAAGCTACACCACATTAATTACCTAATGTTTAATAGTGAGTTAAAAATCTACAAAGCAAATTAATTAGTGAAGGTCATCTCAAAAAATTTTTCTTCCTAACTTAATTTCAGTGACATCAATTTGTCTTTCATGTCACTTAAAATCTTAAACAGCAATACGGACTTCCTGCATGCCTATCTGATTTACAGGTGAATCAGTAATACCGTCCTCTATTTATTGTTATATCATTCTTCATCCAATATCTTTGATCATACTTTTCTATCATCCAATACTGAACATAAAATATTGCTGATATGTTACAAACTTATAACACTGATGACATCTAGCCACACTAAATTTCAGGAGGAGACTGAGGACAATGAGTGTTTGTAGCTGTTGCCTTACAGCTAACGGCAACAAGAGACGTTCAAAGGGGCAAAGTCATGCTTTGTAGACATACAAGAATTAAGAGGGATTATATGTTAAAGAAAAATAACCGTTTAGGAAAATGTTGTGGAGGTTTCTTAGCATTATGGAACCTAGGGGTGATATGTCATTCCTCCTAGACTTAAGGAAGAATCAAACCACAGAAAAAGAAATGTATATTTATCTGTGTTATGCCTGTAGTTAAAACTAAGAAAGCCTTGGTAAGAATGAATGTCATTTAGGGGTGCCTGGGTGGCGCAGTCGGTTAAGCGTCCGACTTCAGCCAGGTCATGATCTCACGGCCCGTGAGTTCGAGCCCCGCGTCAGGCTCTGGGCTGATGGCTCAGAGCCTGGAGCCTGTTTCCGATTCTGTGTCTCCCTCTCTCTCTGCCCCTCCCCCGTTCATGCTCTGTCTCTCTCTGTCCCAAAAAAAATAAATAAACGTTGAAAAAAAAATTTTTTTTTAAAAGAATGAATGTCATTTAATCTTTTAAAATTCAGAAATGGGTGCCTGGGTGGCTCAGTCGGTTAAGCGTCCGACTTCGGCTCAGGTCATGATCTCACGGTTCGTGGGTTCGGGCCCCACGTCAGGCTCTGTGCTGACAGCTCAGAGCCTGGAGCCTGCTTCGGATTCTGTGTCTCCCTCTCTCTCTGCCCCTCCCATGCTCATGCTCTGTCTCCCTCTGTCTCTCAAAAACAAATAAACATTAAGATAAAGTAAAAAAAATAAATTTCAGAAACAAATTTAATGACATCAGAAATAATGTCTTTCTCCCAACACAAAAACTACACACAAAAAAAATTACAATTAAATGATTAGGACTGTGGATAGTTATCCCTAGGTTTTCTGCCATGGGAACATGTACTGGGTGGCAGACACTGTTTTTGTGAGGTAATAATGACACAATACCAAAAGGACTCGAGTTTATCTAGTCTTATTTGCACTTAATTTTATTTCATTCATTTCTTTGCCAGGTTATACATTGAGCAACTTCTATGTACCAGGAATTGTTCTAAGTGTTGGAGATAAAACAGTGAACATGACAGATATGGAATCTGTTCATGTGGGGGAGGGGGTGATAGACAAGTTACAAATCACTTAAAAATAGTGTGACAAGTGTTCCAGTGATGTATTTAGAAAATATAGGTTGTATATTTTCATACAACCTATATTCATACAACCTATATTTTCATACTGGAGATCTTGGCAAATCAAGGAAAGTCAGGAGAAAATGACATCTTGGCTGAGACATAAAGGATAGAAAGAACTTAGTCAAGTAAGGATGGTGAGGGAAAGGAATAAATTGGTACCAGGCAGAGGAAACATCACCTACAAGGGACAGGAAGTGAGAACAATGTGGCACAACCTTAGAATGTGAAGAAAGGAAGAGGAAAGATAAGTTTCCAGATCATTCAGGACCTTTTAAGACAAACTAAATAGTTTTAGACTTTCTCCTAAGCCATTGAAGGATTTTAAGCAGAACTTTGCATTTTAAAAAAGATCATCAGACCGTAATATTGTACAAGTACTTTAGTGGACTTTCATAGGTAATCTAAGGTGGCCATTCCCTACCCAATTCCACAGTGCAGTGAACAGTGCCGGAGTGGTTTTCTTATTATGTATGGCCTTAGTTATTAGAAAGAAATTCAGAGTTATAAACTAATAATAATGCAAAGTCATTCATCATTAAATCATAGAGCACTAGTATTCCATCATCTTATGGGTCAGAAGACTGAAGCCCAAGAAGCAAAATGGACTGACATTTTGTGACAAGTGCCTCAGCAGCCCAGTCAGGCCCAGACAGGTACCTCCTGACTCCCGGATGTAGGCATCTTTCCAGGTCCCTGCACTGTTCCGACCTCGTGAGGGTTTCAAAGACAATCCTATTTTATTTCGGGTGAAACAAGGGCAGTTGTGTTCAGAAGGGTCAAATTCCTCATTCTTCTTTTTGCTCAGGAACCTTTCACAACCTTCTTCCTCAATGCAAATGATGGAAAATTTGACCATCCAGATCGAACCTTCTCATCGGTTGCAAGGTCATGGAGAACCAGTCAGAGAGATACTTCTGATGTAAAGGTAGGCTCTTTTATTTGTTGATACTAATTTAATTTCAAAAGTGCTGAAATCTTGATTTTTTAATTTAAATGACTATATAAGACATTTTATACTACAGTTTTCTTCCATCGTACTTTAAAATCACGTGGCACATCTAACCTAAAAGGAAACGAGAGGAAATAATCATGAGCATCACAGAAAATGATTCAGAATTCATTTATGTTATTCAGTTAAGGTATTTTCGTTATTTCAAAAAATTCCTATCTAATTTAGATCGAATAATCTGGAGATGGAAAGAAAAGGCCATAAATTGCTTTTCCTGCTGTTAACTCAATATTTGGCCCATTCCATAAAACACAGCAGGAATTGGATTTGACCTTAATGTGTCATATTGTTATAGCTTGCCCAGCTTTGGGTTTATGTAGCCTGGGGCAATTAATAAAGCATTAATGACAAGACCCATTTAAAATGTAGGCTTTCCTGTACAGCCTTAGCTTTTACTTGACTGTGCCTGGGGATACTATGCAACAATACACATTAGATTAAACCAACACACACACGATACTGAGGAACAGCCAGGGAGCAGAGTAATTTTACAGTTGGTACTACTTAACTATTGTTAAATACAAAGATTTGTTATTCATTTACATAGGCTTTTGTTTAAGAAAAAAAAGGTTGTATTCAAAACAATAAAATACATTTGTTCTCTCATTTTTTTCTCTGATAATGAGATACGGTCAGGTTATTGCATAGGTATATGTGTTTCTTATCCTAAGCCCTCTTTCTTCAAGGCACATTTTTCCCCATCACTGCCACTCATATTGTTAGAAAAAAAAATATTATGGTATTATTACACTTAAGGTCTTAATCCAACAAAAGGCAGTGAACTAAAGTCAAAATTTTCATATTTTTGCTTATCTATTGCAAACATTTTTAACAAGGCAATTACAACCTTATGGAACTGTAAGAAAACTGGATGAGTACAACTTTGCTCAGTTCTTTTCAAAAGTGGAAAACAAAATGGATCTAACAAGTGTGTAGCTAATCCATACATTTTGTTTATTGCTATCAAAGATAATTCGGAGCTGTATCCACATTGTATCAGATTTTTTTCACGTGAAAATGCCTGCTCACTCTTATTAGACATCATCACAAAAAAGAAAATTGGCTTTTCAGCCTAATTCAAAGATCTACCCTTACAAACCTACTCACAGATCAGTTAATCACTCTAATTTACATAGTTTTAGACTTATTTTCTAGCCTGAGAACTTTATTGATGCTTCTTATCACCAAAAATATCTCACCAAGTTACAGGTCAGTCTCTGATGACCAATGTTCATACCAGGCTTTTCCCTTTTAAAACTGCTAGGATTTCTCCCGGCACATTCCTGTTGTAGAACTTTTAAGAAATGCATACATTTTGTTACCATTGTGTTGCTTTGGTTCCTGGGGCTCACATCACCAATGATAGTGGCCATCACTATCTGGGGAGGTTTTTCTCTTTTTTTATCCTCAAGCAGCTGTGCTGAATACAAACAGGACCTATTCCCCCAACCCTGGACTTAATTAGTTCATAACAAGCTCATTTCCCCAGGTTGACATTCCATGGATTTTCCCATCTTCCATTCCCTTTCATACTTTATGATAGGTGTACCTTGAATTACTTTCCATATAGATCCTTTCTTTTTAAAGGCTGCACATTGCGCACATACACAATAATTTATTTTGACAATCTCCTGTTTATAGATAGCTTGTCTTTCTCTCTGATTGTTACTGTTAAACACGAGGCTGTAGTAAACAGCCTTGCAAAGTCATCTTGATGTATATATGTATATACATGGTATATATGTAAAGGCTAATTTCTACTAATGGCTAAATGGCTATACACACTTTTAATTTTGAAAGATATTGCCAAAGCATTATTCACAGAGATGGTAATTCACTCCCTAGAGCAGTGTGTGAGGATGCCTCCTTCCCCACAGCCCCCCTCATCACTATTTTAATAAATGGTGTAATTTTTGCTAATCCGGTGAGTGAAAATAGAGTTGTCTTTGTTTGGGCTTGCATGTCATTAATTATGAGTGAAACTGAGGATTTTGCATATATTTATTGACCTGTAAACTTACTCCAGTCTTTTCCCATTTTTCAGTTGGGTCATATGTCTTTTTCTTATTGATTTGAAAAAGATCTTTGAAATTGCATCAAGTTGCATTACAAGTATGTTTTCTCAGTCTTTTTGTTGTGCTGTATTTCAGATGTGTGTGTGTGTGTGTGTGTGTCCAAATGTATCAGTCTTTCCATTTATAGCTGTCAGAGTTTGAGGGTCCTCATCAAGGAAAAGTTAGAGAAGTTTTTTGGCAATACTGGTAGTAACTTGAGGTTTTCTACATTCATGTTTAAATACACTGATCAAAGCGCACAGTATTTTTTTTCCCTCTAAAATAATACTTCATTTAGCAGGGAAGAATATGTTACCAAGAGCAATAATAGCTTTTCTAACCGGGTGTTAAAAACCTAAGCTTTTGATTTCTTATCCCCAAGCTGTTAAATAAAGCATTGGATATAAATTTAAGGAACTGCAGTTCCATTTGTGAAGAAAAGTATGTCTGCTGTATTTACTTAGATAATCGTTTAAGAAAGAACTAGAATAGAGTAGATGGCTTTATTCTGTCTCTCTTTATTAAGATCATTCTCTTCCTGTGATAATGAATACAAGCTGGGCAGAGATGGAGTGTTGGTGAAGTGACCTTTCAGGAGCCAGTTCCCCTGAGTTAAGTCAGACTAGTTAGTTTTTTATTTATTTATTTTATTTCCCTTTTCTATAGTAGTCTTGGTAACACTGACATTCAACTTACTGGAGTTCTTACACTAAGATTCCTTAATGCCTTCAAAAGTTGTTATATTACTTTTGAATAGCTATGTAGATGTCAGAAAAGGTAGCTGTGACAAAATGTCATTAAGGTGACATAGTGTAAATTAATACAGTTAATGGAGGTGCTCACCACTGACTCATTGACCCATTATGAGCTCTTGTGGAATTAACGGATGCCAGGGCATCAATCTTTTGAAAAAAAGGGAAAAAAGAGATGGCAGCTTTAAAACCTTGCAGTGAATTCTATTAGAAAAGTGAAAACGTCTGGGTTGGATTTGATTTCTCTAGGAAGCCATATAATGGTATGCTCTCTCAGCAAAATATATTAAACTGAAGTGTCAGATTTGATGCAATAGGTATACAATTATGATAGTGTTAATAGTGGTCTTCTATCACTCTAAGACATACTTTCAAGTCCAATTTCTCAGCAGCTTGAACTTGTCATAAGCTTGTAAATTAGAAATTGTGTTTGAGGATATTTTCTTATTATTGACAGAATGCATATAACACTATTAACTGTACCACGGGGCTTTAGTGTAGCTGTTAAAATAAACCAGAAATCACATTTGCAGACACATAATGCCTGTTATAATATTCATCTTGCCATTTCTTGAGTAATATTTGGTGTCTTTCTGTACTGTTTTTCATTTAGGAAATCTTAAGCTACTTGGACTCTTTCCTTAAAGAGAAGCTGATTAACAGAAACCTAGCAAGGGGACGAGAGTAAACAGAAGAGCCTTTATGTGAAGTAGGCAAGATAGTGCCGAAAGTACCTCTGAAGGAGCACACTTAGAAGTTACGATAGTAGAGTTCATTCTTTTCGAATGGTTCTCCATAGTTTTTAAACATGCTTCTTGGTTAGTTATTTGACACAGTCTTCAAAACATCCCTGTGAAATAGCTATCACGATTCTCGTTTTGTAAAGAAGGTTCAGAGATATTAAGTGGCCTGCCTAAGTTCACACAGTGGGGAAGGAGGAAGCCAGAAGTAGCACTGAGGTCTATTCAGTTCTTTGCAGTGTGTATTCATTGGATGGCAGGCTGCCGTGATTTTCCTGCATATGATCATATAACCACATCCAACCGCTTTAACTAGTTTGGGATAATTGGACCATCAAGGTTTACTTTAATCATTTATTGCTGTGTAACAAAACACCCCAAACCTTAGTGCCGTAAAAAAAAAAAACTTACAACCCTTTATTTCCCCAGAGTTCTGCAGTCAGAATAGGGTTCGTCATGTACAGCTTGTCTCTGGTTCACCTGGGGTCAACTGGGGTGTCTTGTCTGAGTCTGGAGGATTCAAGCTGACTTTACTCACTTATCTGTTGCTTTAGCAAGAATGGCTGGAACAGCTAGGGCCCGGCTGGTCCTCTTTCTTTACATAGTCTTTCTAAGAAAATCACACTTTCTTTCATGGGGGTTGCTACCAAAAGGTTGAAAAAAATGGGAACTGCAAGGCTACTTCATGCCTAGGCTTAAAACTCCAATAGTGTTGGGGCACCTGGGTGACTCAGTCAGTTAAGCGTCCAACTCTTGATTTCAGGTCAGGTCATGATCTCATGGTTCCTGAGTTCAAGCCTCATATTGGGTTCTGTGCTGACAGCATGGAGCCTGCTTGGGATTCTCTCTACACTCCCCTGTCTCTGCCCCTCCCCCACTTGCACTGTCTCTCTCTCTCTCTCTCTCTCTCTCTCTCTCTCTCTCTCTCTTTCTCTCTCTCTCTCTCTTTCAAAATAAATAAATAAACTTAAAAATAAAAAAAGTCACTTAGTGTTACCCCTATAGCATTCTGTTGGTCAAAACAAGTCACAGGACGAGCCCAAATGAACTTTGCTTCCTGGTGAGATAAGTAGTGAAGTCACATTACAAGAAGACATGGTGGTTAGAAGGATTTTTGTGACCATCTCTGCAAACAGTCTACTAAGGTCCTCTCTCCGATCACAGTTCACATTCCTCCTAAATGCAAAATATAATCAGCTTGTTAGCTACATCAGGCTCAAAATCTCGTATCTCATGGTCTATATTAGGTCTAGATACAGATAAGGTGGAGAAATTCCTAATTAGGATACCTGGAAACTAGAAATACAGCTTTTCTGTCCCGTGTACACTCAGCATATGATGGTGAGTCAGAAACAGGTGAACCTCAACAGACTCTGTTCCAAAGGAGGGGATGTGGGAGTTAGATAGCAGTGGCACGTGTGGTCAGTTTCCTAGACTGTGGGGATGGGTCCTCTGGGACCTTGGCTTCGCCCTCTGAATCAGTTTTCTTTTCCATAAGAGATAGCCCTTGTTTGCAGCTCAGTGGCTTTCTCTAAATGATTATAGAAAGTTGGGACCAGGTCACCTTCAGCCTCCTTTAAAATTCTGTGCACTTGGTATATATCAAATTATAGTTCATTATTAGGAAAAAGCTTTCACTCAAAACTCATTTTGAGATAGGATCCTTTCTACTTCTGCACATGAGTTAAGATGCTATTTATAATGCCCTTAAGATTCTTAGAATCCCTCTGTGTAGCTGAATTAATTGGTCTACACTCCACCACCTTGAATTTTGCTGAGCTCGGGTATAAGGTGGGATACAGCCACGCCCTTTCCCTCTGGCCATATTTGATTTGCAGCACTTTGTGATGGACCTTTGTTCTGAACCTGTTTCTTATTTTGAGAATCTTTTGGCATCAGAATACATTGTCCTAGGCCCTTATATCTCCCCAAAATATTGCTTTAAAACTGAGCTGTTTCTTCCTTAGCTCAGAAGACCTTATCCATAGACCATTCAAAGAAGCCAGTGGCCACTTTCAGCATCCTGCCTGCAAATCTCCTAAACCAGAGCACAAGTTCATTAGATGCTTTTCTCTTATTTTTGAAATTATTGCAAGAAACAGTCTTGTTAATTTTCCACCACCACGTAACACCGGTTGCTTTTCTCCTGCTTGCTGATTGATCTTCCAGACTCTACCCAGTCTCCTCACGGCCTTTGCAGCCTCTGTCTCCTTCCTGGTCCTGATGCCAGTGCCATGTTTGAGTTTTTATTACTTCGCACTCCACTCCCAGGCATCAATTTCAGTTTCCATTATGTATTACTGTGGAACAAAGCACCCCAAAACTTTGTTTTAAAACCACAGCAAGTATTTATTTGTTGACAGTTATGCATTTGGAGTTAAGGCCCAGCAAGGATTGCTCACCGCTGTGCTCCACGGCAACAGCTGGAGGGAAAGGGCCGGGCCACAGAACCCATCGTGGCTTCACGCACATATTCCGTCGCCCATCTGAGCTTGCTGGAATAGCTCGGACTGTCCACACATGTCTGTCCCTTTCTACGATCACTCCAGCAAGGGGGCCACACTACTTTCTGTGATGGTCAGCTTCTAAGTGGATAAAAACAGAAGTTACAGGGCCTCTGAGGTCTTAGGGTTCTCTAGAAGCCCTACAGTGTCATTTTTTCACATTCTGTGTGTCGAAATGTGCCTGCCCATATTCCAAGGGAGAAAAAGTAGACTCCACCACTTTATGGGATGAATGGGAAAGTGGAATTGCCAAAGAGGACACAGAGGACATGGAAAGGTCTTTGAAAAAGTTCTACAAGCAACTAATTTTAAGAAGTTAGAAGTTCTAGTTTGGTTTATACCGTTCAGTTCAATCTGATCGTGCATTTAGACAAAACGAAAATCTGAAGTGCAAATAACTTATAAAAATATGTCTGATTAGGCTAGTAGGTAAGATACAAGATTGTATGTTTGATAAAAACATTTTAGTCATCTGAATTGTCTACATAGGTGTGCATTCAAACAAACACCCAAAGTGACAGCTTTGTTACTGGTTACAGTATGTGCTTTGGTACTGGGGCAAACTCAGCAGCAATATTTTTGATCTGCATGGAAAAAAAGTTGATAGAATAAATAGTCTCTATAATATATTTTGCATAAAGCTATTAAATGCATTGTTTTACACACTGTCCCCATTTAATCCTCACATCTACCCTGTGAGTTAATTACTATTATCATCACAATTTTGCATATTGAAGAAACTGATTTTTTTTTCCAAAAGGTTAAGAAACTTACCCAAGCTAGCAGGAAGTCCAGATTTAGACTCAGATCTACTTGATCCTGATGCACATAAAGTAACACTTCCTTGCTAGAAGAAAAGATAATCCCCAAACTGCCTGCCTACCCCTTTTCCCCCTTATCTTCAACTAACTGGTCATCCTAAGTACCCCTGCATTAACCAACACAGCCTGAAAACCAGGCCTTCAATATTGTTCTTATCACTCTTTCATGCCTGAAATTCAGGAGATGATAAACATATAGCAATAATTGATTCATTTTTTTTATCTCACATATTTGTATTGAGTATCTATTATGTTCTAGGCACCATTCCTACCAACTGAGTGGTGTGAACCAGAGAGCAAACTGGACAATGATTCCTACCGTCATAGGAGTCCCAGTATAGTGGGACACAGGAGCTATATATATACTATATGGTATATATATGTATATATATATGTATGTATATGTGTATATATATGTATATGTATATATGTATATATATGTGTATATATATGTATATGTATATATATGTGTATATATATACATATATATATAAAGAAAATCAGCATCGCTATGCAGAAAATCAAAACAGAATGAAGTCCCTACAGAATGACTGGGTTGCTGCTTCAGAAGGCAAAATAGAGAATATATGAGCAGAGACCCTGGATTTAAAGTGTTTGATATTGATTTCTGGCTTTACCACCTATTTCCACTGTAATCATTAGCAAATTACTTACCTTCTCTTTGCCTCAGTTTTCATGTCTAAAAAGTGGGAAGAATGGGAATACCTATCTCATGAAATTTTGCCAGGATTAAGAAAATATATGTAAAGCACTTAGAACAGTACCAAGATATAGTATGGTACAAATAAATTCTGCCTGCTGTTTTAAGATTGAACGACCAGAGGTAACATTTCAGCTGATTTCTTGTCTTGAAGCCAAGATACAATCATGGCCATCTTCTTGGATATAACAGCTGAGTCTCAGAGATGAAACTCTTCTTATTCTTTAGGTTTTTCTTTTTTAATAATCAAACCTTCTAAGTTATATACACGTGAATATAAATTATATACTATTGTCCTGCATTTATATGCTAACATTACATTTAAAAATGCTATTTGAAACAAGATTTTTTTAGTCTTTTAATTTTAAAAATTAAAAATAAAATGGAGACATAAACATTTACACTCACTCTGCTGCTTTAGCAACTTCTCCCTAGACTTCGTGAGTTCACTCTCTACCTTCCCCTTCGGGGGAAAAAAACAAACAAACAAACAAACAAAAATCCCCAAACCTCCCCAGCTCAGGACTTCAGGCTCAGTCACATATAGCTCTGGTCTTTGGAAGCTTTTAGGGGCCTCGCAATTAAGCTGAGCTCCAGGAATTTCTTTATATCTGCCTTAAAAATGTGTCTGTTTGTGACTGTTCCCTCTATTCGAAATCTGAAAGCATTTCTTCCACTCTTCAAACCCTCAAATCAGGCTTCTAACAGCTTAGTCCAGCATCTCAGTGAACACCCTAATTAGTGATCGCAGTCTGGTGGTTCAGATGAGGACTGGAGTGGAGGACACGGCCTTCTTGAAGGGATGGTCTGGAAGGATCATCTGGAAGGCCCCAGTAATGCTACCTTTTCATATAACTGGCCTTGCCTTCCCTGAATGTTCCTGATGAAATACTTAACTCGTCCTCCTGACTTCCTGTGTAACCATCAGGGCAGAACTTTCTTGGCCCTGCTTCGCTGCTTCTCCTTGGTGGCAGCCAGCTTTTAGCCCCTTCTTATGCCAGAGAGTTTAAATTAAAATGAAGTAGGTCTTGTTTCTTCCACTTCTGTATTTGGAGTACAATTTTGTCAGCAACTTTACAATGAAATTCTTCTGTATTTTAAAGTGAACACTTTTATGCTGCTAAACCTCTTATACATAACTAAGCTAAGCAAGATCATGTTTTCTAAGCTGCAAACATTGCCCCTCAAAGGGTACAAATGTTATTTTGGGGGTTCATCCTTCTTCTTTTATTTAATAAAGTCCTTCACTGGCTCCTTTCCAATCTTGAGGCATTCCTCCAACCATCTGCATATTCCCCAGAAGATTTCTAGTGATATTAAAATAACTTTACCTAATATCTTCATCGATAGCTTAATATTTAATGAGCACCTGCTACATATAAAGTATAACACCAAGAGCTACGAGGGATCAACAAAATATAAACCTTGTAATATCAGGCTTGAAAAGCTGCTTTGCCCAAACTGTTATTAATATAAAATCCTAGGGCTTTGTTGCCTTTGTGAATCTAGTTTAATGACATTCAGGAAAATAGTATTATAGTGGTAAATAGGTTAATAATAACCAGACAGTTTATGTGACCCTAAACCACAGGGGGGAAAAATGGAAATAATATATTTGGAAAACATTACAAAGCACCAAGACAGGTGAAGATAAATTAAGACTCTTTGGGCTGGTTAAATAAAAAATAAATTTATGTTGCTTTATCCATGTGGCTATATCTCTCTGTCCTCAAGGAAGCTTATATAGTCTAGTTCTGGAGATAAGACATGAACACAAATAACTGATGAAAGGCAGTAAGGGAAATCCCTGACTTATGTGAGTCTACTACATATAAATCACCCTGCAGAGAAAGCGACTGCGTGATCTTACATTCTTTTCCCCCTTTTGGAACGCTATTGCTGTTCCATGTCAGATAAAGAATGGGTAATGCCCAAACAGCCATATTCTTAACTTTTTCTACATCCTTTACTAATTGTCTGTGTTTTCCCAAACTGCGAGAGTAAGATCAAAAGAATATCGTTAAGTTTTACCTTAATGCATTGAAATGAGAAGTTAATAATTATTGTTTTGGTCAGCTCCGGCAGCTATATTTTTACCATAAGCTAGGGAACTTATAAAGAACAGAAATGTATTTCTCACAGTTGTAGAGGCTGGAGGTCCAAAGCTAAGGTGCCCACATGGTCAGGTTCAGTGTCTGGTGAGCACCTGCTTCCTGGTTCACAGACAGCCATTGTCTTGCTGTGTCTTCACGTGGCCAAGAGACAGGCTCCCTCAAGACCCCTTTCAGGACACTACTCCCATTCCTGAGGGCTCCACATCTAACTCTAATTACCTTCCAAAGACTCCGCCTCCTAATACCAGCATAGAGGACAGAGTTTCAACCTTTGCATTTTAGAAACATCAGATCATAATGATTATGTGCTTCTGATTGCATACAGATCAATGAGAATGGTAATGATGCTTTGCTTCTACCTTCTAATCAGTGATCACACACCTTTACCAGATTGCTCCTTCAAAGCAATATAATATACACCATCAGTGTGTACCCAGTCCAGAAATCAGCTGATTACAGTCATTGCTGATAGAATATTTCTGAATCAGTGTTTAGCTCTTGTGTTACCCACTAACTAAACTGTATCACGATTTGCAAATAGGATGTTTGTTTACCTGTTAGTTTTTTTTTCAGCCCCTTCTCAGTTTCCCCTTTTACATACCGTTCACTGAAAATGTACATTAATTTATGTTAATATCACCATAATTCTCCTTCCCCACACTTTCTTGTGGCCTTGAAGTTGTGTAGTTTGTTGTTAATGAATGACTGTCTTGCAGTGTGAACCACCTAATTCCCTCTGTTCTTTGCAGGCCCATCCTCACCTCTGTCACAGGTTACCCTCCCTGCTGAAGTCCCACAGTCACCACAAGTCACACTTGCCCTTCCCCCTTCCCTCCTGTTCTGCTTGCTGCTTCTGGTTCCCCTTCTCCCCACATATGCACAGATGCCCAGTCTCTGTCCTCTGCAGTCCAACCTTTATGTTGCCACCCAATGTCTTGTTACAAAACAAATCTGCCCAATAACACAAGATCCAAACAGCTTAGCTTGGCATAAAACTTCCTTCATCATCGGGCTCCATATAACTCTTACCATCCCACCTCCCCCATCTTCACCTTCCCCCCCCCAGTATGTCCTATTCTCCACCCACACTCAGTCCTTACCCCTTCTTGATTATACTTCCTGATGGTCCCCTGCCCCCTCCCCCTGCCTTTTCTTAGCCAGAGCCAAATTCAACTGTCTGGTCTCGAGTGAAGTCTCTCCTGACTTGCCCTGTGTTGTCTGCCTTCTCCTCTGTGCTTCCTTGCACTTGGTTTCTACTCCTCTCGAGCAGTTATTATTGTGTATTACAACCATCTGTTTGTGTATTTACCCCACAGAGCAGATTATAAATTACTTGAAATAAAACTATGTCTTGTTCACTTTTTTCTTCCCTTGTACCTGTCGCAGTGCCCTGTACCCAAACTTTATTATGTTTTATGTTTTTTACAGCTCACATTTATCATCATCAGAATGGATAATAATCAAATTCTCACAGAGCATTACTAAGATAAACACCTACTTAGGCCATAATAGACAAATGTTGATTTCAGCAGGAGAACCCATAAAGAGAAAGCTTTTGTGTATGCTGTTCTTAGAAAGTTAGTAATTTGATTTATTTGAAGCTATCAGCGTCTGGTGTTTTGGGATTTTTGTTTCTTTGTTTTTTTAATTTTTCTATGAATCTCTAGAGAAGACCACAGGAAGAGTTGAATTTCAGGTACTACATTATCAGTGTAGATCATATTACATAAATAAATGTCCTTATGCTTTTCACGATATAAGGTTAATTTAACCTTCATCTTGATATTTGAAAAGATTGTTGTTGTTGTTTATGATATAGATGGTGTACATAAAAACTACAGTGGTTTATGTTTTTTTTGGTTTTGTTTGCATTTTCTCCCAGTTACTTAAAAAACTGACAACAAAAAAACATTTCTAGGGTCATAAAAACAGTTCATTTCCATATCTGATTTGTTCTAAAAGAACATAAACCTCATATTAGACATTGTGCATCAAACACGAGTTTGCTTGAATCGTGTTGTTCATGCCATCTTTATATACAAATAACACAAGATGTCTTTGGATCCAGTTTATTAAGAAGTTACCATCCAGGTGCCATGTGTTGAACATTTAAAACTTATTGTCATGTTGTATATCATCTCTTCATTGTGCTTAGTGATAGGTACAAAAGTAATTAATTGTGCCAAATTATAAAATAAAACTATTAATCATTTTATAAAAAAATATGTAGTATAATTGACAGTGTGATCAAAAAGAAAAGTAGAAGATATTACATGATTTTTAACCATTATTGGCAACAACTTTTTTTTTAATTTGAGTATTAATAATATTTAGAAAAGGTTGTTGAGTGTCATAGACTTGTAGATATAGCTTTACATATTTGTTTGATAATACTACTAGGAACTATTGTTGATTCTGTAACCCTTTTAACTAATTGTAGCAAGATAAGATTGAAAGTCTTATAAATTATCAAATAAAATGTTCAAGAAAAATATTGCTCTTCTCCTTTCTTCACCTCTCTTCCTTCTCTTCCTCTCATCTAAAGAAAATCAAATACAGAATTGAATTAAATAATAAACTATTGGATTTAAAGAAAGAGTTTAATTCAGTTTATAGTTAACAAGTTATAATAGTTTTATTCAACTCACTTTTAAAGTGATTTAATATGTCACATTTTTCTTCCTGGCAGGAACTAATTCCAGAGTTCTATTACCTACCAGAGATGTTTGTCAACAGTAATGGATACAATCTTGGAGTCAGAGAAGATGAAGTTGTGGTAAATGACGTTGGTCTTCCCCCTTGGGCAAAAAAACCTGAAGACTTTGTACGGATCAACAGGATGGTAAGAGAGATTTTGTTTTTGCTTGAGCAGTCCTCAAGAAGTGAAAATACTCTGTTGTTTTATTTTGTTTCTAACTATTTAGCAAATTGTCTTTTAACATCTGTAAACACAAGGTTAAAATTTTAAGGAAGAAAAGGCAAGCATTTTACTATTGTCTTTTGACATCGTTCTTTGTTGTGGAGTGGATTTTCCTTTCATGAAGACTAATAAAGGAATGGTAATTCAGTTATATTTGCTCCCTTAGGAGATGATAATCAGATGAGCATCTGTTGACTAATATAAGATATTCTAAAATGCTTGAAATAAATGGCCATTTCTTATTTTTGTCTACCGGCTAAATCTGTACTCTTTTTTGACTCCTAAAATATTCAAAAGCAAATAATTTACATTGAGAATATATTTGCATGCAGGAAATTATAAGTTAGGAAACATACCTTAAAATATAATATACTTGTCTTTAAGAGAACATCTAGTGAACATTCATAGATTCAAAATATCATTACTTTTTTAAATCTATAGGACAGATACCTGGTTGTTCAGATAGAAAATGTGTAAATAGGGAAAAAATGTATAAATAGAATGTTTGCATGTGGGAACTTTATAGCTTTTGGTATATTTTTATCCATTATTTAAGGAGACTTTAATCTCAATGTGGCTATGATATACGGAAATGAACTACTTTACCAAACAACCTCCCTAGTGTACTATTATTCTTGGTAAAGTGAGGAATTATACTAAAAAAGCCAGTGACCCAAATGTATAACTTTTTAATATTTTTAAGTTTATTTATTTGGGGGGGGCGGGAGACAGGGGCAGCATGAGCGGGGGAGGGGCAGCAAGAGAGGGAGAGAGAGAATCCCAAGCAGGCTCTGTGCTGTCAGTGCTGAGCCCAATGCAGGGCTTGAACTCACAAACCATGAGATCATGACCTGAGCAGAAACCAGAGTCAGATGCTTAACTGACTGAGCCACCCAGGTGGCACCCCCCCAAAATATTTTTTTAACCCTGTTTCACTCACTCCCAATTTTTTCCAACTGTCTTATAAATATCTTTTATTTTGCTTTTACACCTTATTTATATGAATCAGAATCCAAATAAAGTCCACATTTGCAATGGAGTTCACATAGTCCTTAGTCCATTCTTTTAGTAAGACTTACATAATTCACACATGTCAGGCAGATAGAATTCACTTACTGTACAGTTCACCCACGTAACATAAAAAAATAAATGGATTTTAATTTTTTTACAGAGTTGTGCAAACATCACCACAATCAATTATGAACATTTTTATCACCCCATAAATAAACCCAGAACCTTCAGTATCTTCCACCATTTTCCCCAGCCAACCCTATGCACTACTAACCTACTTTCTGTCTCTACACATTTACTTATTCTGGACATTTCACATAAACAGGATCAGATTATATGTGGTTCCTGCCTCTACCCCCTGATTTTGTATGTGTATGTCTCTCTTTCTGTCTCTTTTTGTGGACTTCACTGTCAGTCACATGATTCCCTCAATTTGGAGCTATATTTTCTTTTTTTTTTTTTAATGTTTATTTATTTTTGAGAGAGAGAGGGTGTGTGAGCAGGGGAGGGGCAGAGAGAGAGGGAGACACAGAATCTGAAGCAGGTTCCAGGCTCTGAGCTGTCAGCACAGAGCCTGATGTGGGGATCGAACCCGTGAACTGTGTGAGATCATGACCTAGGCCGAAGTCAGACACTTAACTGACTAAGGCACCCAGGCACTGCATATATTTTCTTTCTTTAAGAAATATTTTGGGGCGCCTGGGTGGCGCAGTCGGTTAAGCGTCCGACTTCAGCCAGGTCACGATCTCGCGGTCCGTGAGTTTGAGCCCCGCGTCAGGCTCTGGGCTGATGGCTCGGAGCCTGGAGCCTGTTTCCGATTCTGTGTCTCCCTCTCTCTCTGCCCCTCCCCCGTTCATGCTCTGTCTCTCTCTGTCCCAAAAATAAATAAACGTTGGGAAAAAAAAAAAAAAAAAAGAAATATTTTACCAGGGCACCTGAGTGGCTCAATCGGTTAAGTGTCCAACCTCAGCTTAGGTCATGATCTCGCAGTTCATGGGTTTGAGCCCCATGTGGGGCTCTGCCTGGAGCCTGCTTCAGATTCTGCCTCCCTCTGTCTCTCTGCCCCTTCCCCACTCGCACTCTGTCTCTCTCTCACACACAAAAATAAAATAAAACGTTAAAAAAAATTTTTTTAAAGAACTATTTTACTTTTGCGCTGCCTGGGTGGCTCTGTCAGTTAAGTGTCCAACTCTCGATTTCAGCTCGGGTCATGATCTCACGGTTCGTGACTTCAAACCCTACGTTGGGCTCAGTGCTGCTGGTGCAGAGTCTGCTTGGGGTTCTCTCTGTCTCTCCCTTTCTTTCTGTCCCTTCCCTGCGTTCCCTCTCTCTTAAAGAAACTTAAAAAAAATTTAAAGAAATATTTTACTTTTAATATATTTTATTTTAGAAAACTGTTGCTCATGTGGTAGACCTATGTTTAAAAGTACTCTTTATATATATTATCTGCAATCTGGTCTCCCCCTTTGAGGGAATATCATGTATTTTGTAATTTGTAGATATGATTTCTGACACTTTTCAACCTATAAATTGGTACTTCCGGATACATGGGGTTATTTCATGCACCTCCTTGAATAACAGATTATTTCTTCAGTTTGTATTTTGAATGTGAAGGATTTATACTTCTATGATGCATTATATTTCTAAAATCTATAGTTATTTTTAGAATTGGCCATCCATTTCCATACTACTGTTACATACTTGAATGCTGCCAGTAATGTCAGTGTAAGGATACGGGATCCACAAATTCAACCCTAGAAACTGCTACATATCAGTAGCTCTCAGTCACAGCATTCCACAATACACTTGTGGAGCCCAGAACTGTGCCTGATGCAAAGTAGTTGCTCAGTAAATATTTGCTGGGTGAATGATTGAATCATATAGGAGTAATAATGTCAATGATTTCAATATGTGGTCTGTTATGTCCAAACTAGTTAAATTGAACGAATCCTCCATTCAGGCGAATAAAGTAGCCAAAAATTGTTGGACCAGATTTTTCTCTTGTTCACACGATCGCACCCAACCGATTAAACAGAACCTTTCATGTGGGTGCTAATAATGAATACCATATTGGAAAGAGTGTGACTTAGAGTTTAATAATTTCCTGCTCTTGAACCTGGGCTCTGCTGTTTACTAGCCTCATTGCCCTGGGTAAATGAGCATCTATGGTCTTCCCATTTCTCACCTGTGAAATGTGGAGACATACTTTATAAGTGTTTTTTTTTTTAAATCATTATCATAAAATGCATTTGCTTTCAGTGTACAATTGAATGATTTTTAGTAGATTTACAGAGTGGTGTGACCATCCCCACAATCTAATTTCAGAACATCTCCATCATCCCAGAAAGATCCTGTGCCTATTTTCAGTCACTCTCTATACCCACCTCCAGCCCTAGGCAACCATTAATCTGTTTTCTATCTCCACAAGTTTGCCTTTTCTGGACATTTTATATAAATGGAACTGATTAATACGTGTTCTTTTGTGTTTGACTTCTTTCACTTGGCATAGTTTTTGAGATCAATCCATGTTGCAGCCCGTGTCAGTACTTGGCTCTTTTTCATAACGGCACTCCATGTTTTGTTGATCTACTCATCAGTTGAACATTTGGGTTGTTTCCACTTTGGGGCTGTTGTAAGTAATGCCGCTCTGAACACTCCTGTATCAGTCTCTATGTGGACACACGTTTTCATTGCTTTGGGATGTATACCTAGAGTAGGGTTGTTGAGTCATGGTAAATTTATGTCTAACTTCTAAGAAATTACCTAGTTTGCAAAGGGTCTGTACCACCTTAGGTTCCCACTAACAGTGGATGCCTGTTTCAGTCCTTCCGCATCTTCACCGACACTTGTTATCGCCTGTTTTTTATTATAACCATTCTAGTGGATGTGAAATAAAATCTCATTATGGTTTAATTTCCATTTTTCTAGTGACTAACGATGTTGACTGTCTTTCCATGTGCTTTTTAGATGCTGAAACATCTTACATATATTTTAATAAAACATTAGGTAGTGACTCATTACAGATATAACCTTTGTGCTCCTCATTAGTGAAATGCCTACAGAATTAATAATTTTATTAATGATATGCCTAACTGAAAAAAGAAAAGGCATCTGTGCTTCTAAAAGCAAATCCTCAAGGTAGCATCATATACAGAATGTCTTGAATACAGGGAAAGAGAATTATTATGGATACGAAACCATCAGGTAATTAGTATTGATATAAACTGGATAAGACCATACACTCTTGACTAACTTTGCATAAAAATCATGAGGCTTCTGGGGCGCCTGCATGGCTCAGTCAGTTAAGTGGCCGACTTCGGCTCAGGTCATGATCTCACAGTTCGTGAGTTCAAGCCCCACATCGGGCTCTGTGCTGACAGCTTAGAGCCTGGAGCCTGCTTCCGATTCTGTGTCTCCCTCTCTCTCTGCTCCTCCCTCGCTCATGCTCTGTTTCTCTCTCTCCTTCAAAAATAAAGAAAAACATTTTAAAAAATCACGAGGCTTCATTCATCTAATATGATGGGTAGTAATATAATCCAACTGAATAAACATTCCAGATAAAATAAGTTTCTGGATTTTTATAGTGAAAACTTTTTTGCAGACTTGTTTTTTCTAAACTTTATCACTCCTTCGCTCCCTATCCTCTTATACAAAAGAAGAAACTTCTTCTCTCTATTATGAGTACCCATTGTTATTGTATGAAGGATATACTTCTATATTCTTTTTATATTTTCTTCTGTAAATTGTGAGCTATCAGCACACTTCCCTTTATAGCCATACCAATTCAAATATGTTGTTTAAAATCTCCAGTCTGCAAAACCAGTTAATCAAATGTATCAAAGCCTCATGATCAATGAGTCAGTCAAATGCTAATTGAGGCCCTGGAGGAAATGTATACTTTGTAGCTTTGGTAGAGTGACTGTATCTTCTGCCTCAGGTTTTATTGGTCATTGTTTGATCACTTCCAGTGTAGAAATGTACCAAAACATGAAATGACAAAATTCTGCCTTTAGTAAAGTGGAATGTTATTATACACGGTGCCCAGTTTACACCCCTCCCTACAGCTAGCTCTACGGCTAGTAGCCTACGACATTCTCCTGACTTCTCTGGTGTAGCTGCTTACATGTTTTTCTCTACTGTCCTCACTCTAAGACTTACTGCTCACAACTGCTGCAAATCGGGATGTACATACGCTAATCTTAGTCACCTTACCCTGTAGCCCAGTGATGGTCCTGAGTCATCCCAATAGGAAGGTTGGCCAAGATGCAATAATGGCAGTGATAGTCCTTATACCCTGTGCCATTTTTGAGTGTTTATTCTTTGTCGGATACTTGCTAGAGCTTCAAATACATTATTCTTTTAATCCTCAAAAAGTCTTTTAGGAATTATCTTGGAACCCAGAGAGGTAAATGACCTTGCCCAGATATCACCCACTTATCAAAGTGGCCGTGTTACTATCCACAGTGCTCAGGATAAAATGATGATTTAAGGAGCTGTGGAAAGGGAGAAGGGAAAGAAACATGTCTTCTAACAAGAATCAGTACCTTGGGGTCAGTGGAAGAAAAGAAAGAAATGAGTGAGCATTGAACCAAAACCAGCAGGATGTTCTGGCCCCAACAGCCATGTAGATGTGACTTTCTGAGATCTCATTTCTACCTCTTTCTCCCCCAGCCCTTACCCTGTGAGGCTCCCTTTCCAGCGGGCGAGACCTCTGCTTAGAGTGCAGCAGTTGTGAGCGGAAGAAGACTCTTTAACTCTGCAGATGGAGGAAATGTAAACTTTAGAGGCACACACAGGATTTTAGAGCTGGAACAGATCTGTATTTCAATAAGGAGACGAAGACCCGGGAAGGCTACATGACTCACCCAAGTGCTTTTTCTGCTTACCATACCTAGCATTGCAGATTGGAACTCTGAATGTCGTGTCTCCTGGACCCACTGATAGTCTCTGAAATGTCAGCTGTATATTTAATTAAATACGGCTTTATAGATCGACTTGACAGCCAAAGCAGATTAGACTAATACTGTTTCCCCTGCAATGTCTATTCCAAACACCACCTTATAAAGGAACTTTGGAATAGAGCTTATTTGTTATTTGCAAACTAATTATATCTATGCATGGAAGATTGCCAAACACCTAATTTTGACTGAGACTTAAAATTGAGTTTTAATTTAATTATTTAATTGAATTGTTCATGTGATCACCACATAAGATTTTTTAAAAAGTCTCTTTTCCTGAGAAATACCTGATTCTCACCAAATGGTTTCGTATCATTTGGATCTTAAGAGAATTAGGATTATTCATCAAAGAGAATTAGGATTTTTCATTGAAAGATACAGCCTGAGGGGCACCTGGGTGCCTCAGTGGGTTAAGCGTCCAACTCTTCATTTTGGCTCAGGTCATGATCTCATGGTTTGTGAGTTTGAGCTCTGAGTCCGGCTCTGCAGTTCAGAGCCTGCTTAGGATTCTCTCTCTCTCTCTCTCTCTCTCTCTCTCTTTCTCTCTCTCTCTCTCCCCCCACCTCCACCACTCACACGCACACATGCTCTATCTCTCTCTCTCAAGAATAAATATACATTTTTTTGAAAACTTAAAAAAAAGAAAGATACAGCTTAGGGCGCCTGGGTGGCTCAGTCGGTTAAGCGGCTGACTTCGGCTCAGGTCATGATATCGCGGTTCGTGAGTTCAAGCCCCGCATCGGGCTCTGTGCTGACAGCTCAGAGCCTGGAGCCTATTTCAGATTCTGTCTCTCTCTCTCTCTCTCTCTGACCCTCCCCCATTCATGCTCTGTCTCTCTCTGTCTCAAAAATAAATAAACGTTAAAAAAAATTAAAAAAAAGAAAGATACAGCTTGAGAAATGATTGTAACATTATAAAGACAAGTTAAAGTCTAAAATAGATTTTCCCTCTTCAAGAAGAAGCAAAATTTATAAGTATAAATTTTGAGTAATAAATTATTTTATATTTATAATTGCTCAGAGTACTTCTGTTGAATATAAATAAACTACAAGAAACATTTTAATCCTGATACTAAACTTACCAGTTGCTATAATGAATTACCTGACTTCTGTTTACATACCTCTTATATCTTGTCTTTCTATCAGCTCAAGTGCTCCTGAACAAACTTTCAGACAAAATATAGTGCTTCTTTAAAATAAATCTCACTATTTACTATCAATGTAAATACGTTGATATTTACGTTGAGAAATACGTGTATTTATCAAGCCACAAGAATGTCATCAAGCCAAGTTCATACAACATACTAGGAACTATAAAGATTGCATATAATGTGGTGAATTAACTGTCCCTCAAAGATGTACTCACGTATTCAAAACAATTAAGTTTTATAACTGACTAAAATATGAGGGATAAATACTTGTGCATTTCTGAAAATGTCGTAAAACATTTTCAGAAATGCACAGTAATTTTTGCAGTTCTTTTTTCATTGAGGTATAGTTGACATATAACATATTATTTTTTATATGTATTATATATTACATTTTTATTATAACAACAAGTTCCAACTTGTTTTTGTGAAGAAGTGAAAGAAGCAAGGCACTGGGGTTTTTCTTTATTCTAAGCCAAATCCCTGTTATCTTGTAGCCATTAATGAGTCAGGTAAGACTTTTGAACTAAATCTTTACTCCATGGAGTGAAAGGCTTTACCCAAAATCCCGCATATTTGGGGAAATCCAACTGCCCCTGTCTTGGTTCCGTGCAGCACCAGAATGCAGGGTCAGGTTCAGTCAACCGTGTGTAGGAAGTGCCTGCTAGCACAGAACAGGTGGCTTGGGAAGTGTTTATTCTTCCTGTTGTCTTTCCCTGGGTTTCCCTAGAAGAGACCCTGAAGAATAGGAAGGGAAAGCTACCATGGCGTCACCTAGGCTCTGCATCCATAGCCGCCACTCTTGGTTGCATCAGAATTAGAGCTAATGGGCAGCCGGAGAGAGCTGCCTCTTAGAAGAACAGTCCTAGACATCAGAGCGAGCAAAGGACGTCTTTTGAAAAGTAGCGTGTGTCTGCTCTCCTCCCTCAGTGTCTCCTGCGCTGTTTTCTTCAGCTTGCAGTTTTTCTTCACAGTATCCTGTTCTTAGCTGACTTTGCTCCAGCTTCTGGTCCATTTCCCCATCGTACTGCTGGGAAATGATCGCACTGATGTCATTCAGAAACCATGTCAGGCATCTGTGTTAACAGTAGGAAATTTAATCAATCATGTGCCTCTCTCTCTCTCTCTCTCTCTCTCTCTCTCTCTCTCTCTCTCTCTTTTACTGAAGGAATAGTTATTGGATGAATATTTCCCTAATATACAAAGCCTGAGTTATAACAGAAAATATAGAAGGGTTTAAATTTCCCACAAATTCCATGAACAGAGCCCTCATTCTTTTACATTGTTTTGTAACGTTAAAAGTTTCTGACTTTGTAGCAGCTGGGTAGCTCATGTAGGATTTAGTTCTTATGAAATAGGTTTAGAGAAAATGTGCTCCAGTATATTTATAATTTGGGCTGGGATTATCTTCAGTTATTTGAAGGAGTTCTTTGTCATAAGCCTACAGTATAAAATGAAAATGTCATATATCCCAAAGAAATGACATTCAGGGTGGTAAAAAAACGTTCATTTCTTCGTGAGGATTAGTATTCTGTACCCATGAGCACATCCTCCTCCTTCTTTCAAGATGTCATTCAGGAATTCAAGGCAAAGAAGGCAAAAGTAATATTATAAAAAGGGATGACATCATTGACCATAAATCAGTTTTTATTCTCTCACAGCAGCAATTGAAAAGGTATTTGATGTATTTGTAGAAGTTTTTATGTGCAGAAATTTTTAGACAGGCATCTAAATTTTAATTTTTTAAAAATGAAATGGTACTTTAAGTTTTAAGGATGTATTTTTTTTTTTAGTTAATTGGTGTTCTAGTTATGGGAGATAACGTATATAATTAATTAGAGTTGTTTATACCTCGTAAATATAGTGACAAGGATTGTGTTTTACCAAACTGTGAAATTCAAATTTTGGCCTCATTGGAAAAGCTGGAAAAGCAATATAGACACTTTGAGTAGATATTTCAATAAATTCTGAATGCATTGAGTTCATACGTCAAGAATTGGTTTAATTTACCCACACCCAGCTAGGCTGATTACAACTCACTCATGAAACATTAATAAAGCACTGTGTTCAGTTCTAACATGATTATAATCTGACCTCTCCACAAAGGACAGAAATAGAAAGTATCTCTGATAACATTACCCTAATGCTGGGTTCATCAATCATAATCTGCCCTTTTTTAAAATTTGTTTTAGAAAAAGGCCTTTCACGGATGTGCACTGATAATCTCATCCAGCCCTCAACCCACAGGTCCCTGATGCTCCCGGACCACATGTAGAACGTTCTCAGTCTGAGCAGCAGTGCGACGTGCACTGAGGCAGAGAAAGAGAACTGAATGTCGTTTCACTTTTGCTGTATTACCTCCTTTATAAGATCTTCATGTTTTAAAGAAAAAAGTCTCTTTTTGATAGGTAACAGTTTGCATTTGGGTATATTTTTATGCTAAGAAAAAACGCCCTGTTCAAAAAAGAATTTGTAGTAAATGAGAATTTTTGGAGGTGTTTTGCAGCAACTCAGAATACTGAGCTACATGTCATGTGTTTGCGTGCATGCTCTGGCCCCTGTTAGCTGTGACACCTTGGACAAATAAGTCACCCTTAATCTCTTGGAGTTTCAGTGTCTTTCTATCTATAACTGGGGATCTGCCTATTCCATAAACCTTCACGGAGAGCCAGCTCTGAGTAAGGCATTATGGAAAACACAAAGAAGCATTGAACAGGGACCCTACTCAAAAGAAAGCGAAATTAGAGAAATTCTTTCTTTATCCCAGTCATTGAGGGCCTGTTACACAGTTCATACTTCTCTAGGCTCTGGAAACACTATCATGAGCAACACAGCCAGTGGCCTTCAGGAGCTCCCACTCTAGTTAGGAGCACAGACAAGTAAACGTGTAGTCACAGCAAACGCTGATAGAGGCTATCATCCATTCATTCAACAGATATGAGTGTTCCAGATGCTGTTTTATGTGGTTGGAGTATACCAGTGAAACAGACAAAGATCCCTGCCCTCATACAGCTTACTATTGATCGAAGGCAGACAGACAACAAAATAGTAAATAAATAAGTAAAATATGTAGTATGTGAGAAAGTAATCAATAGTATGGAAAAAAGAGGCAGTGGAAGGTAAAGGGATCAGGAATACACAGATTGGTGGTCAGGATCCCCTCAGTGAGATTTGCATTAAGACTGGAAGGAGGTGAGGGAGTGGATCAAGTGACTGTCTTGGGGAAAGACCATTGCAGGCAGAAGGACCATCTGGAGCAAAGGCCCTGTGGCAGGGACGTGCTTCCCTCGGAAACCAAGGAGCCAGGGGGGAGTGAGCAGGAAGGGGGCACCTAGTACAAGACTGAGCAGTACCGAGGTCAGATCACAGAAGGCTTTGAAGGCCACTGTAAGCACTTTGAGTTTTCACTCTGAGTGAAATGGAAAGCCATCACAGTGCTTTGGAGCAGAAGAGTGCCATGATCTTACTTACATTTTGAAAGGATTGTTCTGGCTGCAGTGTTGGGAGTGAACTGTTGGGGCACAGAGTAGAATCAGGCGTATCTGTTAGCAAGTGTTGTGAGAGATGATGGTGGCTTGGACCAGGGTGGTACCAGTGAAGGTAGTAAGAAATTAATCAATTCTGGGTGGGGTTTTTTTAGTGGTTTTGTTTTTAATTTTTAATTTTCATTTTAGAGAGAGAGAGAGAACGTGAGTGGGGGAGAGGGGAGGAGGGATAGAGACAAAGAATGTTAAGCAGGCTCCACACTGAGCTTGGGCTCCAATCCCACACCCTTGGGATCATGACCTGAGCTGAAATCAACTGACCAAGCCACCCAGACACCCCAATTCTGGGTGTATTTTAAAGTTGGAGCCAGCAGTCTCTTTCTGCAACTTTCTGGCTGTGACCATTTTCCCTAAGATTTCTCTAGGCTTACAGAGGCAAGTAAATGGTAGGGGGGACAGGCCCTGTAAATGTAGAATGGTGATGGATAGAGCAGGAGAAATGGGATGGGGTAGAACATTTAGTGCCTTTTGTCAGCTTAGAGTTTGAGCAGAAATTTGAGCAGCAGGAAAAGCCCAAGTTGACATGTTTATCTCCCACTACATTGTGATATTTTTGAGGGTATGGAATGCTTGTTCATCTGTATATCCTCCAAGGCTAGGCTTGGCTTTCTAACGTAGGATAGAGGGTCAGTAATTTGGGGCTGGAGAGAGATTATTTTCCCATTGTTTATTTGCATTTCAATGAGATATACCCCTAGAGATCAGGGCTTTTGTCTTGTTTACCATAGTATCTCTGGGGCCTAGAATAACTGCCTGGCACATAATAGATGCTCGATATTGAATGGATGATGGATGAATGAATGAATGAATGAATGGCTGTTACCTCTGTTTGAAAACCTCTTCCCCCAAATGTCTTTATAGTTCACTTCCTCACTGTGGTCCTTAATTATCACAAACTCAAGGAAACCTTCTCTGATCACCTCTTCCAAAATAGCAATCCCCTCCTCATCCATGCATACTCCTTAACTTTCTTTCCTACCTTTCTCTTTTCTTTAGCACTTACTACCTTCTGACGTACTGTGTGTCTTACTAATAATTGGGGGGGGGGTGTCGATCTCCTCCCGCTACAGTGTGAACACTCCAGAACAGTATTTTCTTTTATCTACTGCTGTAATCCTAAAATCTATAATATTGTCAGCGCATAGCAGATGGTCAGTCAATAGTTACTGAATGAATGAATGAGCTTCTTTCCCACCCCTGACATTTTTTCCTTCTTGTTACCAATACTTCTTTCTCATTGCTTAATTAATTATCCAATAATATTTATCAAATACTTTTAATGTTAGGTGGGGTGCTATGGCAAATGGAAAAGAAGCATTAGATATGATCCCTATCTTCAAAATGCTTATATTCTAATATATACAGTATTGCAAGTTTGAAACAAGTGCTAATTGGTAATGACCCCATTTGTTTGTATAGCACTTTCCAATTTATATGCAAATTGATTTTCACAAGTAAATGTGTATACATAATCTTACTGCATCAAACAGGAGGGTACAGGTTTCAAGTGTCATAGAAATTCATAGAAGAATTCATAGAGTGTGAGCTGGAGAACTCAGGAAACAAACATTGCACTTGAGTAAGAAGGATGGCTAAGACCTCAAAAAGAAGCAGGAGGTTGAAATGCTTTCATCTTGAGGAGAAAGGAGCCACAGAGGCTCAAAGGTTGTACCAGCTGCTGTGTGCCCCAGGGGTGTGAATTGTCTGTGCTTCTTGGAGCCAGGAATCCTATCAGCAAGTCCCGAGAAGTCATGGTGGACGGTGGGATCATGATTTGAGAGGCCTTAGCAGCCAGGTAAAGTTTACCCTACCATGTTTTGCTGGGAGGAACCGTGGAAAATTTGAGATAGAGGATGACCATAGGAACATGATGGTTTCAGAAGTCTATGTCCCCAGCAGGGTACAAGACAGGTTAGAAGAGAGAAACAGGTTGAGGACTATTGGCAGTCGCCCATGTGGAGAGCAATGAGAGCTAAGACCAGGGTGGGGCGAGTGGGAAGGGAAAAGAATTCTCTGTATTTATACATCCAGTGAGCAATCACTTAATAGGATAATTTAAGTTCCCTGCCGAAGATTAGCGCTATGATTCCTGATTGCTTAACTATATGCAACTCTCTTTAAGAATTTTTTCAAAATCAGAAGCAGATTTTTGAGGCAATAAGAGAAGGGGCTTGGAAGTATTCTTGCTCTTATCTAGAAGAGGAGATGGAAATTCAATATTCTTAAATAAAAGAATTCAGGAGAAATAAATATTCTTTCCTGAGAGTTCATTCCAGCAGCCTAGTTTCCTTTTTCATAAGTTTCAGAGACACTTTATCCTAAACCTGCTGGAGAAAGAATCCTCTAGCATCTAATACCCATGGGACAACATGGAAATGGGAATTAGGTAACTATTATCCATCTAAGAGATATCCCTCTACGGTGTAAATCTCACTCCTTATTTCCTTCCTCCCAGATCCCCAGGGCAGAATTATGGATTGGGAATTGGTTTATCTAGGCTTAAAGCAATTGCTTCTGCTTTTAGATATGCAAGTAGAGGGTAAAGCAAGCTATTAAGACCATTATAACCCTAATAGCTTGGTAATCAAGTGTTTCTGTATATTTTTCCATTGTAAGTATTTGCAACAAAATCTTGTGTCAGAGTCCAAAATGGGCTTGTGCAAGAAAACATAGTTCTGTAAAGAACAAATAAGCAGAGAGCACGTATTTAATAACAGACTGATACTCTTTAGAGTACAGTTAAGTCTCAGTGTCAGACTTCAGCTTTAGATAGGTCTTTATGCTTTCATTATGGGCTATCTGAAATTTGATTCTTAGCTATGTATTTGATTTAGAGTGGGCTTTTAGATGTTCTAACTGGATTTTCTCTTCTCTTTGCACAGTGACCAGCAAGACAAGGTATAAGACAATATATAAGACAGATGTTTAAGACAGACGGTGTATGCAGTGTATAATGTATAACACTATCTGTTGAATCTGCTACCTTATTGTTTCTTTGCTATTTAATCTTGTGATGCCCCTCCCCCCAAAAAACCTGAGACAAAATTATTTAAACAATTAATTTTCCATTGATTCACTCTGCTGCCTCTCCATCATATAAAATAGGATAGGATAAATAACTATAGACTTTAATTGAATTAAAGAGTGTTAGAAAATTTTTAAATTAAAAAAAAAACATATAAAGATTGTTAGAAACAGGGGCACCTGGGTTGCTCAGTCGGTTAAGCATCCGACTTCAGATCAGGTCATAATCTCACAGTTCATAGGTTTGAGCCCCGCGTCGGGCTCTGTGCTAACAGCTCAGAACCTGGGGCCTGCTTCATATTCTGTGTCTCCCTCTCTCTCTGCCCGTCTTCTGCTCTCTCTCTCAAAAATGAATAAACATTTAAAAATTTTTAAAAAAGGTTGTTAGAAGCAAATAATGACATAATAATTTTTTTAATTGAGATGGAACAAATATTGAGAAAAATATATAAAATATTAAAATTAGCACCAAAAGAACTAAGACTTAAAAGTCTTTAAAAATTTTAAATGGTAAAATCTTCCCATCTCCAAATTATCCAAGGCCATATTATTTTACGGGTAAATTCTACCAGATTTTCAAGAGATAATAAAGTCATTTCTTAGTAAGTTGTTGCAGAAAACATGGCCATCCATGAGGCTAGTGTGATCTTGACTCCAAAAGTAGCTAAAGGGAGGAAAAAGAATAAATAAATAGGGCCATTTCATGTATGGATATAAATACAAAAATTCTAAGTCAAGTATTATCTAACAACCCAACAATTATGTATATAAAAGGTGTGAGTGTATATATGTGTGTCAAATCAAAACTAATCCTTCAAGATTAGGAAAAAGAGATGCTCCATATCACCACTATTATTGAATGTAGTCCTCAAGGGTGAGAACAATTCTATAAGAAGAAATAAAGAAGTTTTAGGTATATGGGGCACCTAGGTTGCTCAGTCAGTTAAGCACCTGACTTTGGCTTAGGTCATGACCTCATGGTTCTTGAGTTCGAGCCCCACATCTGGTGAGCTCGAGCCCTGCATCAGGTGAGCCCCACTTCTCTCCCTCTCCCTCCCTCTGTGCCCCTTGCTCACTTGCATCCTCTCTCTCTCAAAAAAAAAGTTATAGGTATAACTAATTACCACAAGCAAAATCAACTTATAGAAATCAATGGCATTTTCTTTACATCATCAGTAACCAACTATGAAATATAATTTTAGAAATGTTATCATTGCATCAGAACTTATAGACTATCTGAGAATTCCCACATCCTTTCTGGAGAAAGTATTAATTTTTAACTCTAATAAAATACATAGAAAATAATCTGTATAGGTAAAGAGACATTCTGGGACCTTGGATGGGAAAACCTAGTATCAATTTTCCAAATTACTGCACGAATTTATTGGACTCCCAATCACAATTATTTTGATGTATCCATGTGCACTTATTCTAAAAGTTACAGGGAAGAATAAGGTCCAGAAATAGCTGCATTGACTCTGAGAAAGAAAAAGAAATCCACCAAATACAAAGATATCTGAGAAATAAAGATAATTAAAATAAATAAAGGTAACAATAGAAATAAAAAGAATGGGACAAGCCGGAGACTCACACATATCCAGAGAGAGAGAGAGAGAGAGAGAGAAGAGGAAGGAAGGAAGGAAGGAAGGAAGGAAGGAAGGAAGGAAGGAAGGAAGGGTAAAAAAGAGGGAAGAAGGAAAAAGGGAGGACAGAAAGCAGAGAGAGAAAGAAAGAGAGAAAAAAAGAAAGAAAGAAAGAAAGAAAGACCTTGCAACCCTTTTATTGGTTGTAATCACTTAGCTGCTGATTGTATTGCTTTTTCTAGGTAGATTATCATATATGTAAACACTATCAGTTTTACATCTTTGTTTCAAATATACACACACTAAAGATGACACTACAGACCACTGAGGAAAGGTGTGTTTGTTTAATGGATGGTATTGGAAAAACTGACGTACTATAAAAACAAAAATAGTACTGGATCCCTATTTAATACCACATATGAATGAAAGTAGACTCAAGGTGGATTAAAGATCAATATGTGGAAAGTAAATCCATAAATATAAAAATAATACGTCAAAATTATAGAAAGTTATCTTTGTAACTTCAAATCAAAATCCCAAGAGCATAAAAATAAAGAGAAAGAAGTATTTGATTATCTCAAAATTAGGAATTTCTGTTCAACAAAGAACAATATGGATAAAGTTCATAGACACATGACATTTGGGGGAATTCATCTGCAGTGTTTAAAACCAACAAGGAACTATTATCCTAAATATATCAAGACCTTTTGCAAAGTAACGACATAAAGATAGGAACCTCCATAAAAAGATGAGCAAAGGGTGTGAACAAGAAATTTATGGAAGAGGAAACCCAAAAGGCCAACAAGTGTATTAAAAAGATGTCAAGTTCCTTAGTAATCAGAGGAATACAAATTAAAACAATGAGATATTGATTGTTTCGTATCTATTACACTGGCTAAATTAGAAACCTGTATAATATCAAGAGCCAATGGGGATGTGGACATATAGAACCCTTTATGCACCACTGGAGGATGTGGAGCTGGGCAGCCATTCTGAAGAGCACCTGCAGACTAGTGGCTGCTGAGTCATGGGGTTTATACACATCCACTGTGGTGACACAGCAGTCCTACTCCAGATTATGAGTCCCAAAGAAATTCTTACAAAGATCCAAAAGGAGATGCAAAAGTGGACATTTATCACAGCATCATATCATGGGGACTTAGAGGCAGTCTAATGCTCATTGCTGGGGAGAGTTCTATGCAGCCATTAGAATCAGTAGACTACCGGGGCACTTGTGTGGCTCAGTTGGTGAAGTGCCCAACTCTTGATTTTAGTTCAGGTCACAATCTCAATGTTCATGAGTTCAAGTTCCACTTCAGGCTGACAGTATAGAACCTGCGTGGGATTCTCTCTCTCCCATTCTCTCTGCCCCTCCCCTCCTTTCTCTCTCTCTCTCTCTCTCTCTCTCTCTCTCTCTCTCTCAAAATAAATAAACTTAAAAAAAATCTTTAAAAAAAAAGAAAACAATGGACTACCTATACATACAGTGACATAATCTTAAAAATCAATGCTAACTGGAAAAAAGTAAAAAACTACATGAAATCTATAACCCTATATCATTTTTATGAATCAAAAATGCATACACAAATAATGAGTAATGTTTTATAAAAACACATGCAAACAAAAGGAGAGACTTCAAACACATTACAGATGTTGCCTCTGGTGGAGGAGAGAAATGAAAGTAGTGGATAGAGATAAAAGAGAACAAATAGATTTTTAAAATTCAAATTAGTGAAAAATAATCATTCCTTCCACCTCTCGTATCTGCATTAGGCATTTTATTCAATAATTGCTTTACTCTACAGAATGATAGTGAATTTCATCAATCCTTTCCAAATATGTTAAGATTTATTTGAAATTGTTGCTGATTAACTGATTATGTGATGATGTTGGTAGAATCTTCCTTTAAATAATCTACCTGATTTCAGTATTATTTTGAACTCCTGTGAATACATTTGGACAATAGCTACTCCATAACTTTTTGTCTTTCATCCTTTTCATTTATTGTACCAGGCACTAATTAGACTGACTTTTTTCTTAACTAACTAGTTATACTGCACTTACAAAATCATTTGTGTACATTGACCAAACCAACATTTATGACATAACCAATATAGAATTTTAACCAACCTCGTTCTATTTTAGTCTCCTTCCCTGTGCTGTAGTCTGAACTATTATATCAAGACCACTATGATAGAGAATACAAAAGGGGCGCCTGGGTGGCGCAGTCGGTTGGGCGTCTGACTTCAGCCAGGTCACGATCTCACGGTCTGTGAGTTTGAGCCCCGCGTCAGGCTCTGGGCTGATGGCTCAGAGCCTGGAGCCTGTTTCCGATTCTGTGTCTCCCTCTCTCTCTGCCCCTCCCCTGTTCATGCTCTGTCTCTCTCTGTCCCAAAAATAAATAAAAAAAAAAAAAAAAAAAGAGAATACAAAAATCCTGTTCAATTTCAGTACAGAAATTACCCTTTAATAAAGTCTAATTGTTTATATTTCTGAATGAGAAACATGCACAATAATAGGTTTAAGTAAAATATCAAAACTTTTGAGAGAAATAAGTCAAGAAGAAGTTGAGGGGAATAAAGTTAGTAGTAAAATGTGATCACAGGAAAAGTTGAAAAGTATCATCCAGATATTTTATAGATTAAAAAAATGAAGTGTAATTATCAGAAGGCTAATTTAAGAAATCATTTATTAATTAAGTGAATCCAAATTGGTGTCAACACGTTGGAAATCAGGGTCATGAAGCCAGAGAATGACTTCATTCACATATTTAGTTACAGCTGTAATTTAGAAAATTGTGTAATATGGCTGCACTTAGTTGAAATTTAAGAAGCTAGTTCTACAGCTTTTGTTCATGTTGCTGAAATCAGTGTGCTCTTAAAATCAATAAGAAATTGATGACAGGTGACTGCAGTAGGTGAGAGGCATAGTGAGCCATACAGTGATTGTCACTGTTCATATCACAGGTGTGAACAGAACTCTGTGTCTACATGGCCCGATACCTCCAGAAAGCTTATGATGGTTTCTTGGGGAATGACAAGGCCTTCTTTTTTTTTTTGACCCTTTACGGAAGCTTAGTATGGTCATTGGTTGTCATTAATTTGCATTCATTTCCTACTAGCTAGCAAACATCTAAAATCGCCCAAGGATTTCTACCCTGTATAAAAGCAAGGATTCATTTGTAGCAGCAGGAAGATGTCCCCTTTTCGTAGGGTTAAAGGTAAATTTGAGGACTTCAGGCAGGAAAATAAGTGTGTATCAATGCATTTCTAATAAAATTGTTCAGTTTTAAACTAATGCTTAAAAATTAGAAATGAAATTATTGTAAAATTAGAACAGGTACTTCAAATTATTTTTGTTTTAAACATGAATGTGGCTTTTTTAAGAAATCTACTTAATATTAAAAATTGTATCATATACATAGCTGGAGCCACAAGAAAGTTAAGCATTTTAGAAAGGGAAATTTTTCACTCAGGTCTGTGTTTTATTGGAGGTTGTATGTTACCATTTCTAGGAATAGGATGTGTAATACATATAGATAAAATAGGGTAAGGCAAAGAACATATTGTACTCCTTTATATAGAATATTTCAAACTAAGAATAAGGGAGATTAGCTCAGTTTGTACTGTCTCTTATTTCTTTCTTGACTCATTACAGGCCCTGGAAAGTGAATTTGTTTCTTGCCAACTCCATCAGTGGATTGACCTTATATTTGGCTACAAACAGCGAGGACCAGAAGCAGTCCGTGCTCTGAATGTTTTTCACTACTTAACCTACGAAGGCTCTGTGAATCTGGATAGTATCACTGACCCTGTGCTCAGGGAGGTAGGTGTTAAGTCCCATATTATTCCAAAAATTTCTTTCATCTCTCAGAAAGACATTTGGCTTTCCATGTCTTTCCATATACATTTCTTTGCAACATCAATTTTTACAAAACATAAATTCCAGAGTTTTTACAAATGTAGGAAAATGAATAATATATGTCAAAACCAAGTAATGAGACCATCATGTTCTTCTTTTTTGAATTGTAGACATATATAATGAACTTCAATATCCCTATTTTGCTTGTTTTATTTTAGCATCTTCATTAAAATGCTTAATGCTCAGTGTGTGTTATTAATAAAACCTAGTGGGACATTTGAATATGAATAGTTCACATTAAAATAATCTGCCAATATATATTTTCTTAATAAAAGCAAACTTGCAGACTTCTACACAGAATGCTCAAAAAATGCATTGATAAAATAGATGAGGGTATATATAGTATTTTATTCCAGAATATTCACCAAAATGCATCAATGAAATAGATGAGGGTATAGTATTTTATCCATGTAAGTTCTTACCCTGAAAGTTTATAGCTAACAGTTGGGAATTGTGTGTGCGTAAGTATTTTTAGTGAAAATATTCCTGGAAAATATTACTTAAATCACTTCTGCACTGCACGAAATGACTTCAGATAGGTGAAGGAGTAAAGAAGCAACAGCTGCTGGGTGAGCATCACTGCCAAGGAAGCCATGCCCCAGCCTCCATTCCGCCCGGTAGCTGCCATCTGCTGTGTGCAAAACAAGCAATCATGGAATGCTTGTTGTATTTTTTACTTTTAGTCTTAGAGGTGGAAAACTTGTAGATTTGGGAAATAAAGCCCTACAAGAAAAATTTGCATCCATAAAGTTACTTCTTGTATACCTCTACAAAAGCAAAATGATTCCATTTGTATGGCTTCAAGCAGAGAAAAGGAAAGGGAGGAGGCTCACAATGAGTGCTCATTGGACCCTTAGGGCTGAATATTCAGAGAACACATTGTAAGCATGTTATTAGGTGCAGTGTTACATCGTATTGTATGTGCAAGGAAACGGATTATTGCCTGAAGCTGGAGGAAGGGAATAGAGACAGAGAATGAATGAATGAGAGAGAAGTCAGATAGTATGAAATTCATCAGTGAAAGAAGGGATTTTCTCTGCAAACCATTACACTCTCCTGATTTAGTATCCCCTGTACAAACTGTAATCAGATTATTTTGTAGAAGATATTCTCAATTATTCTGTTCACAATATGCCTTTGTTTAACACATGTCCAGTTCTGTAAACGCCTTACAGATTGTATTCCCCTTTTAGACCCAATATCTATAGGATCAGAAAAAAAAGAAAATACTTGGAATAGCTTATTGTTTTATTCCAAGACCAGCTCCAAGTTGCTTTTTGACTTTTAAATATCATATGGGATGCCTGGGTGGCTCAGTCGGTTGAGCGTCCGACTTCTGCTCAGGTCAGGATCTCGTAGTCTGTGAGTTTGAGCCCTGCAACGGGCTCTGCGCTGACAGCTCAGAGCCTGGAGCCTGTTTCAGATTCTGTGTCTCCCTTGCTTTCTGCCCCTCCCCCACTCATGCTCTCTCTCTCTCTCTCTCTCTCTCTCTCTCTCTGTCAAAAATTTTAAATATCATAAACCATTTTGCTCCTGAATATTACAGGAGCAAATTACACATTTTTATTACACATTTTTATCCATTATAAAGTTCTGTCCTTGTGAAGAAAGTTGCAAGTTAATCCTCTTGGGCAAAATATAATATTTTAATCATATTGTACATAATGAAAGTACAAGACCGCATTACCATTGACAGAATAATACCAGACTTTTTTATATTCAAATGAGAGTAAATAAAGAGATAAATGGGAATAAAGAGAAAATGGAATTCGAATGGAGACTTTCTTTACATGGATATAATGTTTATTATTTGAATTCTATAAAAATACTTGTTTCTATAAGATATCACACCATTGCTTTGGACAGTGGGGGGGAAACACTATGCATAGGCCTTAATTATCAAGTTATAAGACTTCCTAATGAAACATTACATGAAAATGTGTAATTTTTAAAAAATTTTGGTTGGTTGGGAATGGTTCAGCCATGATGTTTGTTTATTAGCTAGACTGTCTGAACAGTATGCTTCTGCTCCTGATTCTCTCCTAGTGAGGCAGACTGCCGAGCACTAGGGTACCAGAATTCAGGACTCTTTCCTCCTGGCAGTCTCAGTCTGAGCGCCTAATTGCTGAACACCAAGGTTCCACTAGAGAAACTCCCAGACTCAGTCTGTGATAGAGATGTTCTCCCACCCCGGCTCCTCACCTGCCTCCCTGACCCAAACACACTGATGTCAGTTCTCAGGATACTTGGTAAGGGAGCACACACTTGGAACACAACGACCTTCCCTCCCCCAGCCAGCGTAGGCCCAAGCACCCACCAGCAGAGAGTAACATTTGCTCTGACCCTGAGGACCTGTGTCAACTCAAGACTGCTTAGGAAGATACTTTAT
The DNA here is from genome assembly GCF_022079265.1 of Lynx rufus. Lineage (NCBI taxonomy): Eukaryota > Metazoa > Chordata > Mammalia > Carnivora > Felidae > Lynx > Lynx rufus. Next base: position 14,468,526 of record NW_025814823.1, read on the forward strand.
TTCCTTAAGATCACTAGAGGCTGCTTATAATGTTGTAGCCATAGCAGATTGAATGATATCAAGGGATAGTAGCTAACTGTCCTTCTCCCTACTCCCCATCCTTATCCCATGTACCCTACAGAACTAACATATTCCCCCCAAAAGTTCTGCACTAATATTTAAGAACCTGCAACAGATGGGAACCCACCTAAAATCTGTGAGCTATCTAATGTCAACCAAGTCATCTAGCTCCCTCCACCTCAATTGCTGTCTCTATAAACACGACGTATGTTTGCCAGCCCAAAAAGCACTTAAGATCTACTGTCGCACGATACAACTCTGCAGATAAGTGGAATGAAGTGCAGTATATTTGTTACTTGGTAGCCATCTATACCCCCTTACATATACATTTCCCCTGTGAAGGGGCCCTCTGGGAGGCATCTTTTATGAAAACATCAATGTTGAGATCCCAGAGATCTGGGCTATGGCACCATGACTTAAGAAAGTTGATACCTACCTAAACGGTGGGACACAAACTCTTGAAAAAAAGACGTGTTCAAAATATTAACCCTCTTATTGACCTTAATGAATTTCTTTTACTTGATAATGTTTGTCTTTGTATTTTTAAAATACTAAGATCATTACATTTCACGTAGATAAAACCAAAGGAAGACTATAGTTATACTAAACTGCAACTAGCCTGAAGAAGATGAATTTTTTGATGCTTAAACACTTATTTAAAAAAATAAATATTTACTGTATGAATATCTGTATATGTCATATACATATGTATACATGTATATATCTACATAATACATATCCCACAACCTGCCATATCCCACAGTCTGCCTATAACTTTGAGCTTTGAGGTCAGTGCTAAAATTTGAGAAATGGCTTAAGGTTATTGATTCATTCTTCCTTGACAGGTGAAATCATGAAGCAGCACTAACCACAGCAATTATGGCATTAAAATGTCAAGAAATTAGAGGTCAGAATAACAGATAATTTTCTTCTCTATGTCAGATTTAAAATTGACATTCTTTGACAGCTTAGGATCTTTGCCTGAGAAAAAATATGACAGCTTAACTTATTTTATACTTGTAAAGCAGTAACTGATAATAAACTTTATCATGACAGCCTCTGGGCAGAAACATGACAGAACAGTTCTGGTACAAAGCTCTTCTTAATATGTAAACACCAGATCTGTTGGATATTAGATATTATTTAAATTGTCTTAAGTCTTGGCTTACATCATAATCTTCTAGACACATTATTTCATAGATGAGCTCAAGTGACTATTTGAGCAGTAATTTTAAGCATGGTAATGAATATTCTTTCTTACTACTTTTACATGTGAATAAAAATTATATGGTTTGCTTCATATTTTTACTTGCCAAATGATGGCTGAGAGCCTTTATCCTATGACCTGCTTAGGAAATAGAATATTCTAGTTAATATCTGGTCCGGTGGTGTTCTAACTCCTTTCTACTCAAATGTAGTTCATAGACCAACAGTATCACCATCACCTGGGCACTTGTGAGAACTTCAGACTCAGGCCTTCCCAAACTACTAAGTCAGAACATGTATTTTAGGAGACCCCCAGTGATTTGTCTGAGACATTAAAGTTTAAGAAGCACTGTCTACTCAAGGTGTGTAAGAAGATCTGGAAAGCTCCCCACCCCCCTACAAAAGTAAAGAGAATGATATGATGAACCCTCATGTACCTATCACTCAGTTTCAGATTTTTAACTCTAATTTCTTCTATATCCCTAGCCCTTCAGCTATTTTTAAGTATACCTGCCATATCTGGGCACCTGGGTGGCTCAGTTAGTTCATGATTTCGGCTCAGGTCATGATCTCATGGTTCTTTAGTTCAAGCTTCCACGTCAGGCTCTGTGCTGACAGCATGGAGCCTGCTTGGGATGCTCTGTCTCCCTCTCTCTCTGCCCCTCCCCCACTCATGCTCGCTTCCCCCCCTTCTCAAAAATAAATAAACTTCAAGTACACCTGCCATATCCATCTAACCCCATCTAACTACTTATCCACTGTCCCATTCCCCATCCCATGGGCATCTTAGGATATCCAGGGAGAAGGTTCAAGCAAATTTATTTTGAAGAAAAAAAAAATCTTTGCAGGCATTTCATATGCATTCCCAGTTCAAACCATTAATCTAGCCTAACATTCTCACTAAATAATTTTTCCAAGGACATCCATCCATGTAGTATCAGAGCCAGATTTAGAACCAGGCGAGGTCTCCTGATTCTCAGGTCAGAGTTGCTTTATACCCACTACTTTGTAGGAATTTTAAAATAACAATATTTACTAATACTTACTAGTTTCAGGGATGATACTCTTCTTACTTTCAAAATGATTCTTCAAAATAAGGGACCCCTAATGTGTATTCCCATTTCACTAATTTAACCTCTAAGGTTTTTCTTTCTATTTTGTTTATGCTTTCGAATTTCTTAAAAGTCTCAACTGGGGCGCCTGGGTGGCGCAGTCGGTTAAGCGTCCGACTTCAGCCAGGTCACGATCTCGCGGTCCGTGAGTTTGAGCCCCGCGTCAGGCTCTGGGCTGATGGCTCAGAGCCTGGAGCCTGTTTCCGATTCTGTGTCTCCCTCTCTCTCTGCCCCTCCCCCGTTCATGCTCTGTCTCTCTCTGTCCCAAAAATAAATAAACGTTGAAAAAATAAAAAATAAAAGTCTCAACTCAGTGAAAGTTCCCGGAACTACAGGGGATATTTTGCGATGGCTTTAAGAAATCATTCTCAGCCATTTTGTTCATTGTTTATTCTAACCACTTCTCAGAAAAACATAAGTTTTATCTGTATTTAAGAGTTCCAAAGGCACAAGAGGATCATGCCACAGTCAATAGCTGGTTAGTAGAGAATACAAATCAAATGCCACAATTTTTTTTACCGTACTCATGAGTGAAGATCATTTCATTCTGAAATTGTTTCTAAAACTGATCACCCTTACAATCATGGATATAATTACTCAAGCCTGTCTGCCTCAGAGTATGATTATATAGTACGTAGTAGGCAATAAAAATGATAGAAAGGTGTAAACCAGATGATAGATTTTATCACAGTCCATCATTACAATTTGAGTGACATTAAGTGAGTCACTTTTGTATGCCTTGGTTTTCCCACCTATAAAATGATAACAGAAATGGTACCTAACTCATAGATCTGGATTTGAGGATCATATGAGAAAAGATGTAGGGAAATACTTTGTAAACCATAAAGGACTACACAACCATTGGTTAGTGTTACCTAAAAGCGTAATTAAATGAAGTATCTTGGAAGAACTTTTGGTTTAGTAATTCACTTCTCTATATCATTGTATGTACCGTCGACACTGCCAAACTGAAAAGTGACTTAAATGATTTCTCTTCGACAGTGAGAGGTATACACACAAGCCTCTCATAAAAGGCTGTTTTGCTGGCCAACTATTATAACATACAGGTCAATCTTTATTTATTTATTTATTTATTTATTTATTTACCCATATATACACATCTATCTATTTATGCTGGAAATATTAAATATTAAATTTTAATATTACCAGTCATCATAAAAGTGTGATATTTTTAGTCTAATTTTTTGTTACTAATAGTTCTTGATCTTCTATTATGTTTTCTTCGTTTATCTCTTTCTTTGATCTGGTAGGGATAAGAAAGCATTCCTTTGGATCTACTATAATGAGAATATGCCCAAAGGAAGTAGAATAGATCCCTTCAGTTTTTACTTTATCTTCTTGCTGAAACATTCGTACTACTACAGAAAACTGACATGATAAGGCTGTCAAGAACCAACGAGACAGACATGTCTTTAACCAAAACAGCTACAGTGTTGGCTTTCCTAGAAAATGAACTCATAGGGGCGCCTGGGTGGCTCGGTCGGTTAAGCGTCCGACTTCGGCTCAGGTCATGATCTCACAGTCCGTGAGTTTGAGCCCCGCATTGGGCTCTGTGATGACAGCTCAGAGCCTGGAGCCTGTTTCACATTCTGTGTCTCCCTCTCTCTCTGCCCCTCCCCTGTTCATGCTCTGTCTCAAAAATAAATAAACGTTAAAAAAAATTTTTAAAAAAAAGAAAATGAACTCATAAAATTTATAAGGAAAAAAATTAACCCACTTTCCATCCTGATAACGTAAATGAAGGTATTTGTAGTGACAACACTGATGGCCTTGTGGGCATTGCTTATTCTTTCTGTGAATTTGTTATCCCTTGTCTTTTCCTTCCCCCATTTCTGATTCCTTTCTTCTATCTGACAAGGGATAGCAACACGCCCCTAGTGGATCGCTTGAGTGGGTTGTAGCCTGATGTTGTCCATTTACAAGGGCCACGATGCCTAATTGTCTTCATATGGGGGATGATCAGGGTTTTTCTCCTGGGAATTTATTCTGAGACATGATTGCAAGAAATGATCAACAAAATGGCTGATAAAGATTTCTTAAAACCATCTTAATTTTCCCCCTATAATTACTGGAGGTTTTACTGGCTTATAAAAATGTTAGCAAATTCAAAACCCAAATTAAAATAGAAATAAAATAAAATAAAATAAAATAAAATAAAATAAAATAAATAGAAAACCCCTACATTTTAAATTATGGGAGTGGAGATGCACATTAGGTATTCATTTGGGGAGCAAGAAGAATATTATGATCTTAAAACTAGTAAGTAAGAGTATACATTCAAAAGTGCCTGCTTATGTGTCCTCATCCACAGTAATAAGGCTTGCATTGCAAAGATTCAATGAATAAAGTTTCTATGTTGAAATTAGTATCAAGAAAATTAATGACACACATTTAATTTTGATTAGTGAATAAATCTTTAATTTAGGTTTATCTTTTCTCCTTGTAATTACTGCAGTCCTTAGCTAGTCCATGGTCATCAATCGTCCACTAGAGAAGCATAAATAATGCAGCTAGTCAAAGTGAGATATGTGTCATTTATGTGAGGTGTGCTTTTTCTCGTCTTTGTGTTATTTTTATTGCGTAGTGTTGAGAAGTGCTAATTATTGATTTTCAGAAATTAACAGCAAATGCTTTCACAAGCATCTAAAGTCATGTTTTACACCAGGAAGAAGGGTGAAAATTGCAGCCTGCTGTTTGCACTAGAAATAGCTGGAAGGGATTTCCTGATCTTCTATTAACATAGATTTCAGTTATATTACACAGTTGGTACCTTAGCATAAATTAACAGTTATTCAAAACATATTGCATGCTTCAATTTGTGGAAGTAGATATTACTCAATCTAAATACCTAAGCATTTCAGTTAGATGTTTAGAACTCATTTTTAAAGGTTTTAAACATATTGATAATGAGCCTACTTATAGCCATTTGAAATCTCAGTATAGTATATCTAAATTACTGTTTCCCATTTATGTCAGTATCAAAGAAGAGCACTTTGTTCTGCCAAATACACGCAATACTATTTTTAATTTGAATTTAACCTAATAAAAGTGTATGATTTCATTTTGTAATGTTTATACCACCACCTGGTGAACCTTTGTCTTGATGTCATTCTACTTCCAAGCAAATCTCTTCAGCTTTTATTACTTTTATTATTATTTTCTTTCCATGATCAGACGCTCCAAGTGAACTTATTTTGTATGGTGGGGGAAGGTCATCACCTGTGCTTCTACTTCTGTCTCGTTCCTCCTCCTCCCCCTCCCCTAACTTCTGCTTCCTGAATCGCCCAGCATAGAGTTGCTTTATATAAATTTATTCAACCAGGGAAAATTTGGCAGGTACATTGTACTGATTCCTCTCATATGTCACTGAGCATTTCTGCGTTGAGTCCTTTACTTAATTACTATTTAATGATCAACCCAAAAGTGAGCACAGAACCAAAAACCTGGAAGAATCCTTAAGACATCATCTGGTAAAACTCTTACTTCTAGGTAGATCAATCAGTAACTTATCCAGAAAAGAGTGTTTTCATTCTCTTCCTGAGGATTAATGAGTATAGATTGCCAAGAGACTCAATGGCATTCCCCCAAAAGCTTATGATAGTATTTATCCCCAAAATATTTTTTAAATATTTTATGTTTATTTTTGAGAGACAGAGATAGAATGCGAGCAGAGGAGGGGCAGAGAGAGAGAGAGACAGACCTGAAGCAGGCTCCAGGCTCTGAGCTGTTAGCACAGAGCCCGGTGCTGGGCTCGAACTCATGAACAGTGAGATCATGACCTGAGCCAAAGCTGGGCGCTTAACTGACTGAGCCACCCAGGCACCCCTATCCAAAATATTTTAAATCCTCAATGAAAATGCCTCTTGCTTGGATGTAATCATATTTTGGTTAGTCTCACCCAGGAATGAAGCAAACAGTAGCCAGGATTTCCCTTATATAATATACCTGAATATCAATTCTATTTGTATCAATCACAGTGCGTCACCCTCTCAAGGAATAATGAAGGCTCCAAAAAAGATACACAAATGGCCGAAAAGCACATGGAAAGATTCTTTTTTTCTTTTTAATGTTTATTTATTTTTGAGAGAGAAGAGAGACAGAATGCAAGCGGGGCAGGGGCGGAGAGAGAGGGAGACACAGAATCCAAAGCAGGCTCCAGCTGCCAGCACAGAGCCCGACCCGGAGCTTGAACTCACAAACCATGAGATCATGACCTCAGCCAAAGTCGGATGCTTAACCCACTGAGCCAACCAGGCGCCCCACCCTGGAAAGATCCTTCACATCACTCATCATTAGGGAAATGCAGATCAAAACCTCAGTGACATACTACCCGATACACGTTAGGTTGGCTACTATCAAACAATGCAAGAAACATAAAATAGCAAGTGTTGGAGCGGACATGGAGAAATTGGAACCCTGGGGCACCTGGGTGGCTCAGTGAGTTCAGTGTCCAACTCTTGATTTCAGCTCAGGTCATGATCTCATGGTTCCTGGGATCAAGGCCCATGTCGGGCTGTGTGCTGACACTGCAGAAGGATTCTCTGTCTCCCTCTCTCTCTGCCCCTCCCCCCTCATGCGCTTTCTCTCTCAAAATAAATAAACACTTAAAAAAAAATAAATTGAGGGGCGCCTGGGTGGCGCAGTCGGTTAAGCGTCCGACTTCAGCCAGGTCACGATCTCGCGGTCCGTGAGTTCGAGCCCCGCATCGGGCTCTGGGCTGATGGCTCAGAGCCTGGAGCCAGCTTCCGATTCTGTGTCTCCCTCTCTCTCTGCCCCTCCCCCGTTCATGCTCTGTCTCTCTCTGTCCCAAAAATAAATAAACGTTGGAAAAAAGAAAAAAAAAATTAAAAAAAAAAAAAATAAATAAATAAATTGAGGGGCACCTGGGTGGTGCAGTAGGTTAAGCATCCGACTTCGGCTCAAGTCATGATCTCACCATTTATGAGTTCCAACCCCGTGTCCTGCTCTGTGCTGACAGCTCAGAGCCTGGAGCCTGCTTCGGATTCTGTGTCTCCCTCTCTCTCTGCCCCTCCCCTTCTTATGCTCTCTCTCTCTCTCTCAAAAATAAATAAACATTAAATTTTTTTAAATAAATAAATAAATAAAAACCCTTATGCACTATTGTGGGATTGTAAAATGGTGCAGCCTCTCTGGAAAACATTATGGAAGATCCTCAAAATTTAAAAATAGAGCTACTGTATGATCTAGCAATTTCATTTCTGGGCATATACCCAAAAGACCTAAAGCAAGATTTTGAAGAAATATTTGCACACCCATGTTCATAGCAGCATTATTCACAGTAGTCAAAGGGTAGAAGCAGCCCAAGTGTCCATCAGCAGATTCACGAACCCATAAAACTGTGGTGTGGACACACAGTGGAGTATCACTCAGCCTTAAAAAGGAAGGAACTTCTTACACAGGCTTCAACAAAGATGAACCTTGAGGATGTTATGCTAAGTGAAATAAGCCAGTCACATGACAAATACTATATGATTCCACTTATATGAAGTACCTAGAAGAGTCAAAATCAAAGAGACAGAAGGTGAAAGAGTGGTTTCTGGGGGCTGGCGGGGAGGAGCAAATGGGGAGTTGTTAATGGGTACAGAGTCTCAGTTCTGAAAGATCCAAAGAGTTGTAGGGACTGGTTGTACAGCAATACGAATGTACACAACACTACTGAAGTGTGTACTTTGAAAATTGTTAAGATGGCAAGGTTTCTGTTCTATATATTTTACCACAATTTAAAAGAAATTTAAAGGGATAATGGAGAGAGGTTGATAGTAGTCCTATTTACAAAACTATGGGCAGGACAAAGCAGATGAACAAGGGGGAAGTGAAGCATGCAGGGGTAACATCTAGGGGCCACCCTGGGGCCTGAGCGTACACAGGGAGGGAGCCGTTACCACAACGTGCCAAGAGAGGTAACCCTGGGAAAGCGGTGGCCCCACAGGAGCTATGGCCTTTGGAAGAAGAATGTGACCCAACCACTGGCAAACTGGGACCTGGCAAGGGAGACCCGCACAGTGAGTTTTACCACACCTCCCTATCTCCCGTCCTGAGTTCTCATTGGCCGAAAAGAGTGGAAAGTAGAGAGCAAGAGAGTACCCCGGATGCAGTCTCTGGAGGCCCGTCTCTGGGGGCAAGGAAGACGGTCCAGCTCACTTTCGTGTTCCCCCTGAGTTAGTCGCTGCTCTAGGCAAGTTTCTTTAAGTCATCCAGGGTAGAATGGCCACTACCTGCCACATTGAAATGCATGTACTTCCCCTACCTGAGTTGACCTATACTTATTTCTAAATATAAAAATTGAGTGAGCTTTGCCACCAATGGCACGGACCTAATTTGAAGACAAACTATTCTGGAAAGAACGTTTTCTATCCCAAGGACATCGTGCTTGCTTTTCACGTTCACTGTTCTGGTTCATTTGTTAAGTCACATATGTAATATCATCCTCATAATTCATCAATCCAAGGAGGAAATAGGAATCGGCAAGAGGATGCTTCTCCTCTTCATTGTTCTTACGTTTCTACTCAAAGAAGAAAACCAAGCACTGAGGCAGGTAAATGAACAAATCAGAATCCACTCCCTCAATATTGTCTAACATAGTCTGATAGTTAAAGCAAATGTAGTTCTTTTTTACTTGAGTTACTAGATATTTGCTTAAATATTCTAATAATTTTGCTTGCATAGACTTAACTTAAGGCAGTTTATTGTTGAAACAAAAAGAAACATGTTTGTTCTTTTCTTGTGTAGTCTCTGTGAAAAACTAGAAGCGGTTGAATATAAAATAGCATTTTAATTTTTTATATAGTTTAATGTTTGTAAAGCAAGAAATAATAAAGTGCAGATATTATTTTCTTGATTTATTTTGCTTCTGTTTTTCTAGCATTAAAAAGTAATGCTTTATATGATCTTGTTTTATTATAACAATAAACCAGAAGCAAAAGCATATCAGTTAAAATACAGTCTGCCATTAAGTAATCTTTTCTTTCATCATTTCAGATTTCTCAAAATCCTGGGGTTTTTTTTTCCCTATTTGGTATCTAATTGGTAGAATTGGAGATAGAACAGAAAGATGATATAAATCACATATATATTTTTAATTGTATGTCAAAGTTGTATCTTCTGGTTAAAAAAAATAATATCTACTTTCAAGCATTCAAGTAAAATCATGCTAAGTACAAGCAATAAAGCGAGATGAACACAATCCTAGGGAAATTTTTGGAAAATCCTCTTCTGTGTTCCCAAGGAAGCACTTCTGCTATTTTTTCCTTGAGTTTTCTGAAAATTGTCAATAATTGGTAATTTGAACGTAGTCTGATATTTGCATTGTGAGTAGCACAACCTGTAGCACTTTATAAAGTGCTTACTTTTCTGGAAAAGTTTAAAAGATTGCACAGACCAAGCAAAATGAATGAAATAGGTCATTTGACAGCCTCCCTTATTAGCTTCCTCACACTCTCATGGCACTTAAACCTTATGACACTTCATCAGAAAGACAGTATTAAATTACATTTACAAAAAAAGACTAGAAGTTGTAAAGATTCTACAGGAGAAAAATGTATTGGATTAAATGTACCTGCATTGTGGAAAAGACAAGATTAATCAAAGTTTGTATCTACTGGGTACCAGAAGAGGTGAATGCTAGATACTAGTAAACCCAAGGAGGGAGAGAAAGCATGCTTATTCACCTAAATAGTAATTTCTTTCTTTTAGAATATTTGAATTTATCAGTCATTTGAATATCAATCTGAACTATAACTTATCTGTCACTGTATTTACTTTTACCTTGGCTATGAAATCTTTCCTATTAACAGGCATACATATAATACACATAAACCACAGCATTTCACTTCCTCTTCTAAGGATTTATTTTTTGTTAAGTTTATTTATTTTGAGAGAGAGAGAGAGCTCACTTGCTCTCACGGCAGCAAGGGAGGGGCAAAGAGACAGGGAAAGAGAGAGAGTCCCAAGCAGGCTCCACACTGTCATCGCAGAATCCAATGCGGGACTTGAACTCATGTGCTGTGAGATACATGTCAAGAGGCAGACACATGGAGTGCCTGCGTGGTTCAGTTGGTTAAGCATCTGACCAGCTCAGATTATGATCTCACGGTTCATGGGTTCGAGCCCCATGTTGGACTCTGTGCTGACAGCTCAGAGCCTGGAGCCTGCTTCGGATTCTGTGTCTCCCTCTCTCTCTGCCACGCCCCTGGAAGTGGAATGCTCTGTCTCTCTCTCTCTCAAATAAATAAACATTAAAAAAAATTTTTTTAAAGGCAGTGGGGAGGGTGCCTGGATGGCTCAATTGGTTCAGCGTCAGGCTCTTGATTTTGGCTCATATCATGATTTCCCAGTTCCTGGGATCATGCCCCTCATCCTGCTCTGTGCGGACAGTATGGAGCCTGCTTGGGATTCTGTCCTCCTCTCTTTGCCCCTCCCCCATTCTCTCTCTCTCTCTCTCTCTCTCTCTCTCTCTCTCTGTCTGTCTCTCTCTCTCTGTCTCTCTCTCAAAAATAAATAAACTTTTTTGTAAAGGCAGACACAAAAATAGGTGCCATATGATTCTATTTATAAGAAGTTCAACAAAAGAAAAAATAATCGATGATAATTTTGATGGTGTAATTTAATTATCATCAAAATAGTGATTACCCTGGCAGAGGATGAGGAGTGGGAAAAATTTACTGGAGGGGGAAGAGGGCAGTATCATCACATATGTATATTCCCATGTAGATACTACCCAGACCAAGATGTGGAAATTTCCAGTTCGGTGTCAAAGCCCTGTGTCTTGATTTGGGTGGCGATATAAGAGAGAAAACACACACACAGTTAATTAAAGTGGATGCGCATAAGCAGCTTTAGTTACGATACCACATTCAGCAAGTACAGAGGCCCATGAAAGTATAAGCAGATCAATATTTTCATGTTATCCCACCGAAGAGTTGCCCTCAGATAAATACATGGTCTTCCATATTCGTAAAATACCAAAGATTTTGTCAGTCACATTTGTTCTGAAAAATTCACTGTTCTAAGCCTGTTGCTTGTGATAAGTTTATATGAAATACATAAGACTTATCTCACTGTATTACATGTAAAAAGTTATGATAACTTATTGATTCTGAGATGCGTGTCATTGTCATATCTCAACACTCCAAACTGCAGTGTGTTTTACAATCAATAGTGTATCACAGTTTAATTGGCAACATCTTTTTACTTCTTAATAGTATATAAATTAACGATGCTTCTAATAATGGAGAACATCTTAGCTTCGATTAAGTTAGGTTGGCAGGCCTATTTCCCGAGTTTTACTCTTGCCATACACATTGTAAAAATCATGAGCTCGCAAATACAACATTAGTTCATTCTTTCTTCAGTGGAAATTGCAATGCAACGGTCTCCCCTTATCCACTGTTTCACCTTCCACTGCTTCAGTTACCCTCAGTCAGCCATGGTCTCGAAGCAGTGATTCTGACTTAGCATCAGAAGGTCAGCAGCGGTGACCTTAGATCACAGTGCCTACTTGATTACCTCACTTCATCTCATCAGACAGGCATTGTACCATCTCTCATTGTCATCTTAAGAAGAAAGGTGAGGGGCGCCTGGGTGGCGCAGTCGGTTAAGTGTCCGACTTCAGCCAGGTCACGATCTCGCGGTCCGTGAGTTCGAGCCCCGCGTCAGGCTCTGGGCTGATGGCTCAGAGCCTGGAGCCTGTTTCCGATTCTGCGTCTCCCTCTCTCTCTGCCCCTCCCCCGTTCATGCTCTGTTTCTCTCTGTGTCCCAAAAATAAATAAACGTTGAAGAAGAAAGGTGAGTCCAGTGCAATGAGGTATTTTGAAAGAGAGACCACATTCATGTAACTTTTATTACAGTATGTTATCACTGCTCTATTTTATCAGGGGTTATTGGTGTTAAATCTCTCACTGTGCGTAATTTATTAATTTAACATAGGTATGTAGGTATAGGATAAAACAGAGCATATGTAGGGTTCAGTACTATCCACAGTTTCAGGCATTCTTTGGGGTCTTGGACCACATATCCCAAGGATGAGGGCAGGACTACAGTAGATGTATAAAGCAATAGATTCCTTCTAATACAAATTAACGTTTTGGTAGTAGATTTTAAAAGGATTAACAAATGCCGAGGTCTGTAGAAGTCAGACAGGGACTAAACTAGTGAAGCAGGCCAGGAGGTAATGATACATGCTGGGGTCCTGCGAGTGGTGGGCATTACAAAAGGGCCCCGGTGGCTTAGCACCAGACAAGTGTGGCTGTGCGAGAATGCTGATGAACCAGCTCTTCTGGTTTTTTTGAGAGAAGCCAAAAAATCCAATTTGTTGTATGAAATTTCCTGACCTGTAAATGTTGGCTCAGATGGAAACCATGCCTGTAGGCTGATTCTAGCCCAAGGGATACAGGCACATGACATCTGGCTGAATGTAAGCTCCTATGTCATCCTGGCTAGAATGTAACCTCTACAAGAGCAGGAATCTCTGTTTTGTTTGATGAGTATCACAAATGTCTAAAATGATACCTAGTACATAGTAGGTGCTCAAGAAGTGTATGTTTTATGAATAAATGAAACTAGGTAGCATTATGTCTCTTCAACCCACGCAGAACAATGCATAGAAAAATGAAAATGTGCTGAATTTTTTCAAATGCAGTTTCTGATTTTCCTTTTTTGCTGTTGACTCACCAATTCCTACCTAACACTCAGACCTCAGCTCATGTCCTTTTTTGAAAGCCCCTTTCCTAACAGCCCTCCTCTCCCTGCCCCTTCCTCCACCCTGGGTCTGATGTAGTCATCACTCCTGGGCTCCCTCGCACTTGGTGCTGGCCTCCACCGTGCTCCTTCCACCTCCTGTGTGCCCTGATTACTCCTCATCTTATGTCCCCATGGGCTGAAAGCTTCTTGAGGGCAGGCTGGTCTCTGATTTTTTTATCCCTCAGCATAGAGTAACCATTTAACAACGTTTGTTAACTTCATTGTTTTGGTGGTATTGAATTGTAAAAGGAAAGAACTCTGATGTTTCCTCTATTACTATGCTTTTCCTTTTCCGAGCTTTCAGTTCTGCACAAATGTCCCACCGCTGCCCCACTGCTAGACTCAGCAGATGTTTTTGGACTCTGTTAGGACCAAGTCACAGCCCTGACCTGCAAAGGTTAACAGTCTGAGCAAAGAGAACTATGTAAAGCACTGTGCGTTGAATTTCATGATAAAGGAAAAAACAGTGCTATGAGAATATGGAGGGCATTCATTATGATTTAGGGATTCTGGAAAGGATTTAGAACCCTGCCCAAGGTTTACATGGAGGGGAGGCATTTTCTCATACATCAGGGAGTAGTTCTCAGAACAACCACTCAGTTGCTGTGCTTCCCAGATTACAGAATGGTATGTGTACATGTCCGGGCACCCTCCCAAGAGGGCACACTCCCTCTTGACAGAAAGAAGACATTGATGACTTTCTAAAAGTGGGGGAAGGACAGAAAACATATGACGGGGGAACAGGTGAAGAATATCAGTAGGTGCTCACTTCCCATTCAAACATGTTGGTAATGACAAGAAATAGAACTCAGAGGAGGCACTGTGCTTTTTCAAGGTCAGAAAGACCTATATGTTTTCAAATCAGAGAGTAAAGAATTATGAGGGTAGACAGGATTACAAGATAGCTAAAAGGTAAATGCTGGAATAAGAACTTTTAGGTCATGAAGGCATGGGAGTTACAAGGGAGGGGGATTGCATTTAGTATAAAAAAAAAAATAAATAAATGTTGGGCACCTGGGTAGTTTAGTTGGTTAAGCATCTGACTTCACCTCAGGTCATGATCTCATGGTTCATGGGTTCAAGCCCCATGTCAGGCTGTGTGCTGACAGCTCAGAGCCTGGAGCCTGCTTCAGATTCTGTGTCTCCCTCTCTCGCTGCCCCTCCCCTGCTCACATTCTGTCTCTCTCTCTCTCTCTCTCTCTCTCTCTCTCTCTCAAAAGTAAATAAACATTAAAACAGAAAATAAGTGTTGGGGCACCTGAGTGGCTCAGTTCGTTAGGTGACCAACTTCGGCTCAGGTCATGGTCTCCAAGTTCGTGAGTTCAAGTCCCATGTCAGGGTGTGCTGACCGCTCAGAGCCTGGAGCCTGTTTCAGATTCTGTGTCACCCTTTCTCTCTGCCCCTCCCCTGCTCGTGCTCTGTCTCTCTCGCTCTCAAAAATAAAATAAACATTAAACAAAATTTTTTTAATAAAATAAATGTTAAATTTAGGAAATAGACTGTCTTAATGAGAGGGTGAGATCACAATATTAGGTTGATCACAGCCTAATATGTACCCTGATGCCATTTGAGAGTCATTTAGAATACATATGTGTATGTACTCTGACTGAGTCCAAAAAGGATCAGAGGCGGGCCCCCTGAAGAGAACTGTACAGATTTCTGGAAATTAAGTGAGTTTCACAAGATTTTCTATTATTGTTTAATACTTCCCTTTCAGAAACAAAATTAAAGTCAAGCAAAGCATGTTTGTGGATTTAGTCCTTCCGCGACTATTTAAAGGCTATGTACTAAGTATAGGCACTGACCAAGAGACTAAACTGTGTTTAATTTTATCCCTGTCTCCCCACCCCCACCCCAGTCCTCTTTCTGGAGGAGTAAAAACACAAGCCATGGTTATCTATTGTTAGAGCAACTTTGGCTGTTCTTGATACATAAAGCTAGGGTATTGGAAATTTTCTAACCAGGGCAGCTTTAACAACAAAATTACTGCTTTTTTTTTTCTTTCAAGTAATTCTCAAGAGTTTATTGTTCATGATGTGAACCTAGCCAGAAATGGTCTCTTCCCTCTTTTATAATCATAAATCTTGCACTGGGGAGACAAAGTGTGATGGTATCTTTGTGAGTGCGATTTACTTAAATAGTCACACTTTGTGTATGAGTGGACACCATGCAAACAAATGGATACATTAAAATTGGACAGCACTTAAAGAGATTTAATAATTCATCCTATTGCCTCTGCAAATAAAAGAACCAAAGCCCCGTTTATGCAATTGCTAAAATATGGCAGATAATGATGCATTCATGTTTAATATTACTAATAAATTTGAAAATTCACATTTTTATTGATAAACATTTTCTTGAAATGCAGTCTAGGCAGACAGATTGTTAAATTTAAGTACTTTATAAATGAGATTTGTAGATAGTGATGCGATTAGTGGCAGTGCTGTGTCGAGAGCTATCTACAACCTTACCTGCACTCCTAAGCACTCAGCAATGAGTTTCGTATTTCACTTTTATGTGCAACCAAATTGCACACAATTTTAGGGGAAAAATTAGCATGGTAACAGAGTAATGATCATTGTAAATATTGTGCTTCTCCTTGTTGACTTAAATTACATGCTAACAGTATTTTGGAAAAATATTTCTGTTAGTCTAGCTTAGTATATTGAATTTTTTTGCCAGTGGAATTTATATATAGAAGAAACACATAAATGTTCTATAAGATTATGTCTTTGAAATACACACCAAAAAGAAAAAAGGCATGTTATACAGTCCACACAGTTTGAGATCCAAAATTATTTTTATTCATTGGAAGCCATAAAATCTCATTAATATTTCTATCTGCATAGGCTTTAATAAAATATTGTGTAGATCAAGATGCCCAAAGAATTATTTCCTCTTTGGGTTAGTTATCTCCAAAATTTCAAAAAATTTTTGACAGAAATATATCCATACCTTATAAGACACTACATAATATTTCAGCATTCATCTTAAAATAGCATAGCATGCCAAGATATATTTTTCGCAGTGAAAATTTGTCCATACAGAAGTCATAGTGATTGCCCTCTGTATTGACTGGAAAATATGATTTTCTGAATTTTATTTTGTATCATTGGTGGACTTTATGTATCATTCTTTTTTCCCAAGATTCCAGAAGTTTATTTCATTAGAGATCCCCATACGTTCCTTCTTACCAAGGACTTTATTAAGGTATACATGCTGTATTCAGTGTTAAAAGTGTTCTTTGGTCTTCGCTGCATGCATGCACTCACAGGTTTAACATTTCCACATTTAACCCCAGCTTCTAAATAAGAATAGTGACTTGGTTAACGGAAGCATGTTTGGAAGGAGAAGCAAAGCTTGTCTACAAAATACTAACACTTGGATGATTCTGCACCCCGAGAGAAGAGCGCCTGGTGAATTTTCTGGACTTCTTTCATGGCTGACTTGGGATACACTTGCATTGTCAGAGAGTGTGTTGACCTCTCTGGTTGATGCATATTGATTGTGACAGTCACTCTCCTTCCCCTGCAGGCCATGGAGGCACAGATACAGAACTTTGGACAGACGCCATCTCAGTTGCTTATTGAGCCACATCCACCTCGGAGCTCAGCCATGCACCTGGTAAGACGTAGCAGCTTGCTGAAAGTTTTCCGCTTTCTTTGTACCTGGGTACAGGTCAAATAAAACAGTGATTTTAGCAGCATTTTTAAAGGCTTCTCAAAATATTGGTCAACTCTGCAGGCTTCAGTATGTGCTGATGCCCTATGGAGAAACAGAAGGGAGTGCAATTCTTACCTTTAAGTTCTGCAATGCTAGCCTAATTTGGGATTCACAAAAACAGCCCTCTTCTCTGACTCTATGTGCCTCTGCATAAACTCATTCATACGCATACAGGCACCAAAATTAGATTTGATTTACAAAGTAGGATGAAAATGTAATATAAACACAATATGATATTGCCCAATTTAATCTTTTGGGACAAGGTGGAGTAGGGGGGAGGTAGTTCGTTTTAAGAAAAGGAAAGACACATAAAGGTAATTTGTAGTCACTGCAGAGAGACAGTGGAGTTAAGAACAAGGGCTCCAGAGCCACTTGGGTCAAACGCCGGTACTGCCTCTGGCTGGGGAATGACTTGGGCAAGGTATTCAACCTCCCTGTTGATGTTTCAGCATCCGTTACGTGAAAGTAAAAATACCATTTGCCCTCAGAATGTCATGACTTCACACTGGAAAGCACTTAGACCAGCACCTGGAGTACAATACATTCTCAGTAAATGTTAGCTGGTGTCATCATCGTCATTAGCTACTCATACTAAAACTTTTATTCCAGTTTTACAAGGGAAAAGGTAACATTCTTTTCATTCTAATCTGAATTTTCAAGGCTCCCTTTTCATAACAAGACAGCCCTTTTTCAGTTTACTAGCAAAGTGTATTACATTTCCCTCTTTAGTTTGAAAATGGTAATTTTTTTTTCTGAGAAACTTCTTTTTTTAATTTTTTTGATGTTTATTTTTTATTTTTGAGAGAGACAGAGAGACAAAGTGCAAGAAGGGGAGGGACAGGGAGAGAGGGAGACACAGAATCCAAAGCAGGCTCCAGGCTCTTAGCTGTGAGCACAGAGCCCAATGCAGGTCTCAAACTCACAAACCACAAGATCATGACCAGAGCTGAAGTTGAACACTTAAACAACTGAGCCACCCAGGTGCCCCCTGAGAAACTTCTTTAGAAGGAACTTATTTTTTAAACTGTGGCTTTTTACTATTATTTTTTAAACTGAAGTGAAAAATGCTTGAAGGAAAAAAAGGTGTTTGCAGAATGAATTAAAGTTCATCTCTTTCTCTAGGTAATTATCAAGGCAGCAAGTATCCTAATTTTGGGGTAAAGAGCTCTGAAATATGGTTCATAAATATGTGCAAACAAATTTATAAGCTGTTCAGACCTTTAATTTATTTTATCAGTTACTTAACACATTTGTATTGAGTTCCTTCTGTGTGTCAGGCATGACGCTAAGCATTAGCAATACAGAGGTGACCGCATATTCTAGACCTTCAAGGAATCGATAGTCAAACTCCTAGTGAAACACGTAAATAAATGTGTTTGTGTGAAACCATGTTTTTTCTCTCTCCAATGGCTCAGTTTCAGCACCCTTGAGTAGTCACTAATGAACTCTTCGGATTGAAATTGGTCCTTGTGTGTGTGAGAAAGCAGAAAGGTTGTCACCAAGCACGCTGTTCCATACAAACATGCAGTCCCAGTGTAGACGTGGGGATGTGGCCTTGGAGCCTCAAGCCTTGAAACGAAGCATTTTTAATAAACTGTCCAAGAGAATATCTCTAACACTTTATTGTATGAAATGCTTTGGCAGGAGAGTTTTATTCCCGTGTTAGTTGTCTCTGTTTAATAATAATAATAAAAATACTTATCCTGGAGAAATGCCCAGTCAGGATTCATTGCTTTCCTGGGGAACATTGTTAAAGACTAAATTGGCATGGAACTGTTCATAAAGGAAATGTAGGCCTCGCAAGTTCGTGGAGCAGACGATTCATATGTGTAGAAAACAATTACAAAACATTTATGAAAGCTAAATCGTGGTTATTTCCAGCATCCCTATTTTGTGTTTTTGATGCAGTAATGTGTTGCAGTGTTTTATAGTGCTGAAACAGTAGGACGTTATAACGTCTACTTTCTATCAAGTCACATGCTAGAGTTTGAAAACGCAGATTAAGAGAAGAAAGGGGGCAGCCCTCAAGGAAGCACCCAGTCTAGAAGGGGAAAGGGGGTGTTGACTGTACCCAGTCAGTACTGCCCCAGCAGAGATGTGTACAGACCTCTGACAGGGAAGGCTCTTCGCTTTTAATGATTTAGGTTGGAGCCAGGAGCCCAGATCAACCAGGTAAAAAATGCAAGTACCGACCAGTTCACCTTATCGTTCATGGAGACGTTGTCAGTAACCAATTTTTCCACCAAACTGATGTTTTCGCGACGCCGACCAATTTATTCTACATCACACGACAGATCTGTAAGCGAACTTCTCACACCGCGGTCGGGCGATACTTAAATTGAGACTGGCCGTTAATGCTTCGATGTCCCCTGCCAGCGACCACACCGAGTCCTTGCCCTTCTCCCTGCGCCGTCCCCAGAGGATGCAAGTTCGCCTTGCTTTGCTCCCTGCTCGTGCTGGCCTTGTCTGTGCTTACCTCCATCTCCCCAGAGCTCTCACTAACCATGTCATCCCTTTTGTCTCCTTCTGCCCTCTTCCCTTTCTATTCAACAGTGTTTCCTTCCACAGAGTCCACTCATGTTTAAAGATCAGATGCAACAGGATGTGATCATGGTGCTGAAGTTCCCGTCCAATTCTCCGGTGACCCACGTGGCAGCCAACACCTTGCCCCACCTGACCATCCCTGCGGTGGTGACCGTGACCTGCAGCCGACTGTTTGCAGTGAATCGATGGCATAACACAGTAGGTAAGCAGGCATCTAAGCAGGTGACTTACGGAAGGTGTCTTACGAGCTGCAGTTAAGTTAAGGTAAGGTAAGCGTGCTGAGGGCTACCTAATATGCCAGATCGTCTACAAAAAGCAGTAGAGCAAATAATTGCCAAACCTGACGAAGTGAGTCTCGTGTGTCTTACTCACTACTGCTATATGTTAGGGCCTCGCCTCACAGAATGCTTGGCTACTGGTTAAGTAGTCAATAAATATTTGATGAATTAAAGCCGTTCTACAAATAATTCAGGTCCTCCCACCCTCCTGTACCTCAGCCCTGCAAACAAACAAACAAACAAAAACACTTTTATCCCATATTAAATGAAAGTGAGTTTGAATCTGGATTTCCTAGATGCTGGTTTCGAAATCTTTTTCTTCCACCTAATTTATTTAGCAAATATTTGGCCACTGTGTGTCACATAGTCACGAGCACTGGGAGAACAGCAGTGAACAAGACAGACCCCACTTTCCTCCTTGGGTGGAACTGAGAGTCTTTGAGAAAAGACAACATCTAAATTGTTCAGTGATTTCCCGCATGGTTTCTTTAAGCGCATTCCTGAAAGTTCCGGCTAGTACATCTTGAAGTGATATAATTCTGGTGTCACAATTAGATGTATTAATACTTACCTAACCAGGACAGAAATGGATGTGACCAAATGATTTATTTGGCCAAATTCACCCCTTAAGGTCTCCCTGGAAGCCTATCTCCAGGGCTAAATGGATGAGTCCATGGTGAATTAACCTGACATTTCCTCTTCTACTGACTTCTGTATTCCTCTGAAAAATGGTATCATTTATATCATAACTTAATCTTCTAAGAGGTTCTAAATGCACTTATTTTATATTTATTGCTGATACTCTCAACATGAAGTATAACTACTTCCATTTGATCAGAAATATGCAACAAACATCTTAAGAAAAAAAATATAACTATTATCCACGGTAGTCTTAGCCTTTCGAAATGTTTTGCACTGAGAAAAAAACTACAAAGGATTCATTTTTTCGCTAGCATTGTTCAAAAGTATTATATATGTTATATAATCACATGTAAAAAATTATGACTAATGAACTCAATCAAGCCCTAAATATTAATCCTCTAAAAGTAGCTTTTCCTGAGCTTAAGGTCTTAGGTGTGTGTCATTTCTACTTACCTTCAACTGACTTGTCATATATTGAGTGAAGCTGGGAGCCCCATCTCCCCCTCTGCCCTGGCCTAGGTGAGCCCGGCCATGCTCACACCCACCACTACGTGCAGGCACAGCCTTTCTTAGATTTCAGGCTCCTTGGTTGCCCGGAAATCTTAGCTCTCTGACGGGTTCAAGAAATGTTATGATCTTCTATTTTGTGCTGTTTTTTCATGTTGTTAGAATGAGAACAAGACTCTTTTCAGCTTTCCACATCTCCGTGGAAACCAGGAGTTCCTGTTGTGATGATTTCTTTTGAGAGTATCTACAAAGATGTGTAGTATGACAGTCATTCTTACAACAATTTGCCAAATAACTTCTAAACCATACTTTTCCACAATCATCATGAAACACTGCATCTTAGGAAATTCCCCCTTTCCAAGAATTTTATGGTAGTTTTCTCCTTCTGTTTAAACTTTAGGCCTCAGAGGAGCTCCAGGATACTCCTTGGACCAAGCACATCATCTTCCTATTGAAATGGACCCCTTAATCGGTACGCTAACCACAAAAATACATTTTCATGAATGCTAGCTGTGCACAGATTCCTGTGCACTTACTACAAAAGACAGTCGAATGGCAATTTTTCTGCCATAAAATTAATGTGCAAATAACATGAAATTACCATCAAGGGGCTGTGTAAATCATATGCCATCTAACAACTTTTTGGTATTTACGACAATTATTTGTGGCATTTTCTTGATATTTTAGGAGGTTGTTTTAAGTTGGTTCTAAACAAGGCAAATCATTCCGAACTGTCCTTTCTTTCTGCCTAAACTATTCTTTGACAACTTTATATTATTTGAAATAGGTAAGGCCTCAAAAAAAATTATTAAAGCGGCAGGGCACCTGGGTGGCTCAGTCGGTTAAGCGTGCGACTTTGGCTCAGGTCATGATCTCACGGTTTGTGAGTTCGAGCCCCGCGTCAGGCTCTGTGCTGACAGCTCAGAGTCTGGAGTCTGCCTTGGATTCTGTGTCCCTCTCTCGCCATGCCCCTCACTCATGCTCTGTCTCTCTCTCTCTCTCAAGAATAAATAAAACATTTAAAAAATTTTAAAAATAAAAAAATTATCGAAGGAAACTAATATGAAGGACATCTTTTCTAAAAATCTCCATTCAACAGGGCCAACTTTTTTAAATTAAATATTTCATGTGAATTGCAAACTATGAGCTGTAACTCTTTGCAACAGATAATGGAAATATTTTAAAATCACATACATATTTATTAACATGGGATCCTGAGCAAGCCCCTTAATTTTTCTAGGCCTCAGTTTCCTATCTGCAAGATGGCTGATCATGATGTTTGTTCTGCCTTTCTCATGGGATCATATAGAGAACTAAATTAGAAAAAAGTTGAAAATGGTATGAAATATTATAAATCCATATACAGGTTTTGGTATTCTTTTCTTAGATTAATTCACCCTTCATCTCTGAACCCAGAAATAAATTAAAAGGTGGCCAGTTCAGTTAGTTACTTATACCCCTACACAAAATAGCATTTACATGTCTATGGGAAATTATAAGGTTTAGGACTAGGAATATTTTTAGAGTCTAGTCCAACTATTCTTTGTCCGAGAGACTTCAACAATGTCACATACAGCTAGAAGGTAATCATGGAAAAATTAGCAACTCTATTCTAATTAATCAAGACCAATTATGCAGTTTTCAAGTGACTCAGAACCTTTGATTTTCTTTTCCTTTCCTACCTTTTTGTTGTTGTTGTTCCATTTTGGGGGGCTTACCTCCCTAGTCGTTATTATTGTACCGTTAGAGGGAATCCACAAAGAGTGGCACTTCAGTCTAATTGGCGTTAGAGAATGCGGGTGATCTCCTACGTCTGCATCTTCTGTTTAAGAATTCAGCCCAGGGATTTCGCCTGAAAGGACAGAGCAGAGCACGGGACAGGCTGGCATGCAGACAGGCACTGGGGAAATCAGACGGTGTCTCCGAGTTCCTGACTTTATTCAGATTCAGTCCCAGCGCTATCCCCTGATTCTCTGCCTGTCTCTTTCCTCCCCAATCCTTCTCCCATGTTTTTTATTCCTCTCCTCCCCTGCCAGCCCATTCTGGAAAGGCCTTCTGTTTGTTGACAATCCAGGTCTTTAAGGCTGCTGACCTAAAGCTCCCTGTGGGGCTGCCCACATAACAACATCCCATGCTCAAACCCTTCCCCCTTTTCTTTTTCCACATGAGTTGTAAATGCCATCAGAAAATGACAGATTGGGGCAAATATTAAGACTTTTTTTTTCCTTACATACCATACTTCACATAATGTTCATTCCTCCTTTATTGTGGAACTTGTTAGACACTAATGAACTTGTGCATAGTGAACATGGATACAATTAAATGCTTTCAAATATTTTTTACTTTATTTTAAATTCATTATCTGAATTCTTCATATTGTTGTTATTTATTGGTGGAGAAAGAACTTAAATTTCTGACAACTTTTAAATATGTAATATGGTTCATAAATAGCCACTGCTGCTAAAAAAAAAAAAAAAAAAAAAAAAAAAAGCTTATGTTCCTCATGGGGAAATGTTAAAAATCTTAATAATCTTATAGCCTCAAAAATCCATTTCTAGATAAGTGAAGCATAAAAATATTCCTCCTGTAAGTGTTTGATGAAAGTCTTGTGGAGTCCTTCTTTAAATTCTCTTTTCCATTTATGTTTAGCCAATAACTCTGGTGTGAACAAACGGCAGATCACAGACCTTGTTGACCAGAGTATACAAATCAATGCACATTGTTTTGTGGTCACAGCAGATAATCGCTATATTCTTATCTGTGGATTCTGGGATAAGAGCTTCAGAGTTTACTCTACAGAAACAGGTAAGCTTAACTATAGAATACCTTATTCCCTTCCAAATGCCTATTGTTCTGTAAAATAAAATCATACTTAATAATGTAGGCATTTTCATCTTGAGTGCCAAGATCCAAATTAAATGTTCACATTATAAGTAACTAGTTATAATGCCATCCATTCCAAACCTCAGCGTGAGTCCTGATTTCATAGGACAAATAGGACTATTGTCCCTTTCCCAAATCAAATCCAGTAAAAGACCTTAAACCTCCCTCCCCTTAGTCTGACCCAAACCCTGGGGACTAAAAATCACAGTTGTGTTGTTTTAGAAGTCATTTCCTTAAAAATCCCAAGTAACATTCTTGTATTGTTTTTCAGAAGAAATTCAAGAAAACATCTGTAGCTAAATTTGAATTAGCTTATAAATGTTCACGTTTACAGATTCCTTTTCACAAATCTAGTAAAATAAAGTTAAGCTTATTACCATTTAAAGGAAAATAGCAAATGAATTAAACCCACCCTTTCTGTGTTTCAGGGAAATTAACTCAGATTGTGTTTGGCCACTGGGACGTGGTCACGTGCTTGGCCAGGTCGGAGTCATACATAGGCGGGGACTGCTACATTGTTTCTGGGTCTCGAGATGCTACCCTACTTCTCTGGTACTGGAGTGGGCGACACCATATCATAGGGGACAACCCGAACAGCAGTGAGTATTTGTCTAGAAGCGTCCCCTCAGACAATACATTTATTTAAACATACTTTGCCTTTTTTATTTTTCTAACAGCTTTTCCTGGGGTTGTGAGACTTTTAAAAAAGGAGAGCTTTAGGGGCGCCTGGGTGGCGCAGTCGGTTGAGCGTCCGACTTCAGCCAGTTCACGATCTCGCGGTCCGGGAGTTCGAGCCCCGCGTCGGGCTCTGGGCTGATGGCTCAGAGCCTGGAGCCTGTTTCCGATTCTGTGTCTCCCTCTCTCTCTGCCCCTCCCCCGTTCATGCTCTGTCTCTCTCTGTCCCACAAATAAATAAACGTTGAAAAAAAAGTTTTTTTTAAATAAAAAAAATAAAAAATAAAAAAAAAAAGGAGAGCTTTACGTAGCAAAAATGTTTGTTAGAATGTCACTATGTTCAAAGTACAAACAAGGGCAACCACTGTAACCTTCAACCTGGGAAAAGTCCCAGGTCCCCTCACATTGACCCTCTCTTTGGCAGCCCATCCCCAATCTCCCAATGTCTTTATCCTTCAGAAATCTCTTTCAGTGTCACCTGGTCCATTAAACTTCTTATAACTGCTCTCAACTGAATATACTCTCTCCCTTCTCTGAATTTCCTCAGAGTGCCTCAGTGAGGACACTTCTTACTTTCTACCACACAGTTGAGTAAATATCTGTTTATTCATTTAACGATGATTGAGTACTCCCTTCAGATTAGGCATTGGGAAGGCAAAAACTGAAGGAGACAATTTCTTTGTGATGGTTCCTGACTATTCTTTATTCACCAGCGCTCCCTAAAATATCCCATAGGAAAAGAATGGGGGCGGACTCCAGAGTAAAATAATTTTAGAAAACTCTGCATATACTCTTATTCTCTAGGTAAGTTCTGAAAGTCTTACACAAATAAATCTGTCGAAATTTGTTTAACCCACTCTGCTCCTGGCAGAATAGTTATTATTCTTTGGAACTGCTGTTCTGAGGAAACACTGAAATGGACTATGAGTCTCTCTCTTTCCATTCTCAGTCTCTGGTTCCTGGCAAAGTGACACACATAATGGTTTTTTCAATAAGTATTGTTAAATGGAGAACTAGATATTGAAGGAAGATGGCGGCTTAGGAGGACGCTGGGCCCACCTCGTCCTGCTGATGACTTAGATGCCACCCACATCTGCCTAAATGGAGAACTAGATAAGAGATTGCCTAGAAATAGTCACTGTTTTTAATTACCAAGGTTTCAATAGTTTCAATGCAAATATTTCCTATAAAATAGAGAATGGTTTCTGGAAAGCGTTGATGATGTCTGGTGCTTAAACCAGGGCGATTCTAATTGTACTTCATACATTGGTCACAGCTTAAAGAATACTCCGAAACCAACTGAAACATGAGTTTGGGTCATATGTACAACAAGACAGAGATAAGAATTTTCCGGGGATGCTGTGTACCTGCCACTAAAATATTGTAAGAGCAGATGAGAAGTACACGAGATGCTCTGTTCCAGCCACGTGGCTAGAGCCTAGCTGAGGATGAAAGCCCAGTTGTATAATCTGTCCACCTTGCCAGTCCCACCCACCCCCGACTCTTACACATTTTGACAGGAATATTGCAAAAATAGGAAATGGCTTTTCATTGCTAGGAGCCAAGGCCCTATCATAGTAGAGAAGAAAATAGAGAAATATATAGAAATATATACATATGAATGAAGATAGTGGGAGATGAACTAGAGGACCAAATGTTACATGGGGTTTTATTCGTGCTGCCCACAGCTGGAGCTGAAGAACAGTAGATGAAGAAACTCAAGGGTACCATGGAATCATGTTTCTTAGCATAGATAAGAGAGAGTGTGTGCGTCTTACGTATCAGCCTCTGCTTTAAGTTGTGAACTAAGATGTGATGCTGGTTTGAGGGAAAAAACATTCAGCGTTGCTTGCTTTCCAACCAGCTCAAATAATTAGCTACCATGTCTACATTATAACAAATATACTCCAAATACTAAAAAATTAACCTCCTTATTTATTCTTTTCTATAATATCCCTTAAAAAAACAGAAACTGCATTTTTAGCAGAATTCTAGTGTATGTGCATGTGTGTGTATGTGCGTATAAGACATTTGATCTACCATTGGTGGCTTTCTTATTCTCAAGCATTGTACGTTATCACATGTATTCTATCTGAATTCATTTTTTCATATTTACACATCTCCTTTATTTTCATAGTAGTGTAGCATCCATTAGAAAAGTTGAATTAAGTAGCAGGCCCATGTAGTATCTTCCATCTGTATTGATAAAAATTGTAAGTTTTTAAATTAAAAAAATATTTTTAAGAAACGAAATAGTGCTTTTTATTTTAAGTTTACTTTGAGAGAGAGCTCAGGCACGCGCAAGTGGGGTAGAAGCAGAGAGAGAGGAGGGAAATAGAGAAAGAATCCTAAGCACGCTCCGTGCTGTCGGTGCAGAGACTGATACGGGACTCCATCCACGAACTGCGAGATCGTGACCTGAGCTGAAGTCAAGAGTCAGATGCTTAACCAGATGGGCCACCCAGGTGCCCCCAGAGTAGTGTTTTAAATTTCTTTCAATAAATCTTCAAAATGAAGCTCAGAAATGATGAAAATGATATTTCCAAAAAGAGGATTTATTTCTTAAAAGCTCCCAGCTGGTAGCCAAGATAAGATATTTTGTATATTGTACTGCTATGAGGTAAAGAGTTTTAATGTTAAATTATAGTAATTATCTGTGTTAGCTACTTTACTTTATATTATTTTCTAATGATCTTTTTTTTTGAATGAGAAAAACAATTCTTTATTTTTTTTTTGATATATATGAAATTTATTGACAAATTGGTTTCCATACAACACCCAGTGCTCATCCCAAAAGGTGCCCTCCTCAATACCCATCACACACTTTCCCCTCCCTCCCACCCCCCATCAACCCTCAGTTTGTTCTCAGTTTTTAACAGTCTCTTATGCTTTGGCTCTCTCCCACTCTAACGTCCTTTTTTTTTTTTTTTTTTTCCTTCCCCTCCCCCATGGGTTCCTGTTAAGTTTCTCAGGCTCCACATAAGAGTGAAACCATATGGTATCTGTCTTTCTCTGTATGGCTTATTTCACTTAGCATCACACTCTCCAGTTCCATCCACGTTGCTACAAAAGGCCATATTTCATTTTTTCTCATTGCCACGTAGTATTCCATTGTGTATATAAACCACAATTTCTTTATCCATTCATCAGTTGATGGACATTTAGGCTCTTTCCATAATTTGGCTATTGTTGAGAGTGCTGCTATGAATATTGGGGTACAAGTGCCCCTATGCATCAGTACTCCTGTATCCCTTGGGTAAATTCCTAGCAGTGCTATTGCTGGGTCATAGGGTAGGTCTATTTTTAATTTTCTGAGGAACCTCCACACTGCTTTCCAGAGCGGCTGCACCAATTTGCATTCCCACCAACAGTGCAAGAGGGTTCCCGTTTCTCCACATCCTCTCCAGCATCTATAGTCTCCTGATTTGTTCATTTTGGCCACTCTGACTGGCGTGAGGTGATACCTGAGTGTGGTTTTGATTTGTATTTCCCTGATAAGGAGCGATGCTGAACATCTTTTCATGTGCCTGTTGGCCATCCGGATGTCTTCTTTAGAGAAGTGTCTATTCATGTTTTCTGCCCATTTCTTCACTGGGTTATTTGTTTTTCGGGTGTGGAGTTTGGTGAGCTCTTTATAGATTTTGGATACTAGCCCTTTGTCCGATATGTCATTTGCAAATATCTTTTCCCATTCCGTTGGTTGCCTTTTAGTTTTGTTGGTTGTTTCCTTTGCTGTGCAGAAGCTTTTTATCTTCATAAGGTCCCAGTAATTCACTTTTGCTTTTAATTCCCTTGCGTTTGGGGATGTGTCGAGTAAGAGATTGCTACGGCTGAGGTCAGAGAGGTCTTTTCCTGCTTTCTCCTCTAAGGTTTTGATGGTTTCCTGTCTCACATTTAGGTCCTTTATCCATTTTGAGTTTATTTTTGTAAATGGTGTGAGAAAGTGGTCTAGTTTCAACCTTCTGCATGTTGCTGTCCAGTTCTCCCAGCACCATTTGTTAAAGAGGCTGTCTTTTTTCCATTGGATGTTCTTTCCTGCTTTGTCAAAGATGAGTTGGCCATACGTTTGTGGGTCTAGTTCTGGGGTTTCTATTCTATTCCATTGGTCTGTGTGTCTGTTTTTGTGCCATCTAATGATCTTTTAAGCCAAAAGATAATTAACAATTGCTGTAGCTTTGGTCCATCAGTTATCAAGAAAAATTAAATATAGTAATATTTGGACTGTTTAAAGTTCCTTACAATGGGAGCTCCCTAATGAAAATATTTATATTAATCCTTAAGAACAAAACTCTGAACATTGTATTTGTTAAGATGCAGCATTTTATTTAAGCTTTCAATAAAGACAAGATTATCCTTAAGGAATTAAGAATATTATCAAAGCATATTATTTATTATTGCCTCCATTTATAAGAATTTATTTTTGATCAAAACTGTTGTCATCATTATGAACATAAACCACTTCCTAAAACCCACTCTGTCAAAACTTGCTTGGACATTTAATATGGACATATATCATAAGGCTTTATTTCATCCACCATCCTTAATATAAGGTGAAAAATTGCTCTTCTAGAATAAACAGCATGATCACCTGAAGTGTTAGTCAAGCAACAAGCATGTATTGAGTGCCTCCTGGGTGCTAGTCCTGCCTTAGTAGCTGAGAATGCCGGGTAGTCAAAGTCTCTGACCTGTGGTTTACAAAAACCTATATTGTACTAATCTCCAAACTCCTTTTTCTGCTTGAACGTACTAAACACATGGAGTATTTATTACACGGATCATAAATTGCCATCAGATAATAATGTTTGGTCTTGTACTATGAAACGTTTAGTCTTCCACCTGGGGGACAAATTGATAATTATGTAAAAACTAGTATCAGCTTCTTACCCTATGAATAATTGTAATAGTAAAAAAGATTAATAATTGGTCATATTTTGTACTTGATTGACTTGACCGATTTATGACTTTGCCTAATCTGTTGAAACAGCCAACTTAGCAGCACATATATGCATGACTAGAGAGACCACATATATTGGTCCAGCCACTGTTTGTAAAGGCAGCCTCTGCACACACTGAACTGACGGTCACATCAGGGATCAGCCGTGGGTGTTGACATAAACATAGTCCTTGCCATCAGAAAACTCACAGCACGAGAGGAAAGGATTTTTTGCTTCTGTCCCAGTTTAATCTATTCTAGCCACCAATTCACAGGTCAGAGAACCAGGCCGTATGTGTTTTCTATCTTATAATGCATTGCTACTCAAGACGAAAAAGCTCGTTATGTCTAAATTCATATTAAAGTGTGTGACACAATGCCCTTCGGTTTTGAGGGTTGTATATATTAACCTAGACTTGAAGGGGGAAGTCCTAGTGTGAAACATAATATCCCAGTAGCTGTTAGAATCCCGGGATTGGTCGTGGTAAGGACATTGAATTGCTTTGTATGTCAGAGGCCGAATCAGATGTATATTCAGCACAACATAAAATGATAGGATCCATTTACTCACTTTCTCAAGATTAATTCAGGTGGCTCTCTAATATATTTATGTCTCTTTCGCATTGTCTTTATTCTTTTTTAATGGGTGGCTCTGTTGCTACCAGAGAAAATATTTCTAATGTTTGTGGATTTCTTAGGTAGGTGCAGAAAGAGTTTTATGGTTTCATTGTGTCAAATATATTATCGTGACTAATTCAGACGTCTCAGAAATAGTCTTTTCCTAATTATTTTCATAGTTTTAATGAATTTTCCACAAAGACCATGAAAATTTGTACACAGATTATTACAAAGAGTTTCAGACCATAAAAGAAATAGGCAGATGCTGTGTAACATAGGTTACAGTTGAATTATGGTTGTTTTATTAATATATTTTATAATACTAATATCTAGTGTTATTCTTGCAAACTTGTGACTTTGAACATAGAAAATTTTCTTGGAGATTTGAATAGGTCCCTGACTAGATAACGAATTGCAGAGATGTGAGGGACAGATGCTTTCATCTGAAACACTCTTTTGCACAAATTCTGAAACTAATTTGGAAGTGATAAAAATTAATTTGCGCACTTTAATTGGAAGCAGCCTACTGCATGAAAGAAAGGAGAGCAGAGCAGGCAATTTGTGCTAAAAGCTGATTGAATTTTTTGTCAGGTAGGTATCTTGGACTTGGCCGCTTATCCTCCCGAGCCCCTCTTCGCAATATATTACAACCCATCTCTGACTGGTGTTCTTTAAAAGGATCAATGCTATTCCTGTTGAATCCCTGGAGCCCAAAATTTCATTGATCTTGGGACTTGACATTTCTCATTACGTGCCGTAGCTTCCAACAAGATAGTCACAAGAGGGGCAAGTCAACATTGTTGTCTCTTCAACAGACACTTAAAATACACTGGGACCTCAGCTCTAAATCCAATTTGCTTTCAAATTGTGTGGTTTTAGTGTTTATACCACACATGAGGTGCTCTGTAGAGAGTTTGCCGATACATACATATGATATTTTTAAAAATCATAGCAATAGGAAACTTTGGAAGAGAATTTACTGCTCATCTTTTCAAATCCCATCTACAAATATTCATTGAGTAATATACATAAGACGTTAGTATGCCTTTTCAATTTCACTTTTTAAAAACAAGTCTTTTAGCTCATATATAAGCATTATGCAGACTGAAACGAGAAGCCCATTGAAAAGGAGACTCCAGCTGTGCACACATCCCTTCCCTGGGCTCCCATTGTGTGAGCTTCAGCTCTGGACACTGACCCTCCTGCCAGCCACAACCTGTCACTAAACATCTGCCAAATCGTATCCCTCTCTTTGTTTGCATCCGGCCTTCTTTGAATATGGCTACCCTGGTGCCCAGCTCCATGACCACCACTAACCAGTGGTATTGTACCAGGCGAAAGCGTGCACAAAGAACGGTGCAGAGATTTTTAACATCTGTATCTTTGCCACACTTCTCAGAGCAAGGGACCTTATCTAGGGCTTATTAAATGTATTAGAGGCAAGAGTTATATGTGAACAATCTCTAACTCCTAGGACTTTCAAAACTGATGTCCATAGTGTAACTTCCTTTTCTCAGCCTCCTATCCCCTTAGCCTACCATTGGGACACTTTGTAGGGTTTGTGACTAAGAAGGGGACTGACTTGCCACTTGGTGTCTGCCTTGCCTTGCCTTGCCTTGCCTCGCCTCCCCTCCCCTCCCCTTGCCTCGCCTCCCCTCCCCTCCCCTCCCCTCGCCTCCCCTCCCCTCCCCTCTCCTCTCCTCTCCTCTCCTCTCCTCTCCTTTCCTTTCCTTTCCTTTCCTTTCCTTTCCTTTCCTTTCCTGGAATTGAGGCTGTGAGGCTCTTTGGCTTGGGTCAAAAGCAATATATATTTAAAACACACACATACACACACACACACACACACACACACACACACACACACACAAGAGTAACTAATACGATCTCTTGGTCAGAGAGCTTCAGATCTGCACCAGGAGGCAGTGGGGGTGTCTCTGGGCATTATGCAAAGCTCTACTCCCTTGGATTATACTGTTGACTATTTGGGGAAGGTAATGGCAGGATACTAATGTGCCTTGTCCTGGATACAGGGTCAGGACTTAAAGGGAAGAGATTTGCCCTGCCACAGCAGGGCTCAGAAGTGGTCTGTGTCATCTCTGCAGGACAAGAAGAACTTTGAATGTATGAATAAACAGGCGCATATCTATCTTCTATTTTTCAGTGAATATGTAATAAAATGAAACCATATCGTGGGATGTTCTCCAACCCAGGTGATGTTTTTTATGTGGGTCACCCTGTGGGCCCAGCCATTTTTGGTACTTGGGCCAGACCTCTGCAAGGGGCTGCGAGGACACACTCTCCATAAGGGACTCTTCATGGGCACAGTTCTTCTGAGCAATCCTGACAATTGCCTAACAATTTTTTTGAATAAACCTTGAAATCAGGTAGTGATTAAAATGCCTCTTCTGGGGTTTCACATCTATTTCACGTAGGCATAAACATGAACGAAAATACCTTTTGCCATGACCTAACGAAGGTTGTAGATAAAATCAGGTCATACATCATCAAGACGTTCACCTTCTGACTCCAGTAGAACCGTGCTGAGGATCATAGATTGTAGAAACTCTGCTGTTTTTGTTTAGCTCTTGATTCAGAAGGACCAAAGCTTCTCCCTGCATACTAGTCGCCCCACAAATAAGGCTTAAAATAATAAGAACCATGAGTATCTTTGCTTTGATCATTTCTCTAAAAGCAGAGACCATCTCACTGGAAAAGTTCTCCTCGTCAGTTCCATGTGAATAACAGCATCTAATAACTTTGTACTGTTTTCATCATCCATTTTGGAAAATATTGAAATGGCTTTTGCTTAATAATGAGATGGAATCTGTTTATAATAAGCTTTTTGTATTTGGACTTTCCAAATACTTGTCTATAAGCAATGTCAAAGTCGGCATGTTTGTTCTTTATGATCCACGGCAGTTCCGTCACACAAGAGCTCTTCTGTTTGAGGAAATGCTGGGGGATGAGGGCGATGGTGTTGTGGTCCTGGGATGGGGGGGGCTCACCTGCGCCTTCCCCCTCCCTGTGCACAGGCCCTTTCACCCCCAGCTACATCCATCAATTGTGATGTGACAGTGACAGAATATTCCCAAGATTTTGAATGATTGTTGGGGTGTGTGACATCTGTCCCTGGCAGTGAAATGTCCCTGGCAGGAAAATATGCTTTTTTCCCCCTGATGCAGGTTTCTCAATTCAAAACCCCCTGCATAATATTTTATTTACTTTTCTCTGTTTTAAATCGGGAAATAATGCTTTCAGAGGCCCTAAACAATATCCCCTAATAGTTCTGTTCCACACTTTATTCAAATGATCTGGGGAGATTCTCACGAAAAAAAAAATTTTTTTAACTTTCTAAATCAGTTGCAAACTTTTGAAAACCTTATTTCCTAATAGATAATATATTATATACATAAAGAATAGTTTTATACATGTTTTTCAATTCCCTGCAAGAGAAGTAGATTGCTTTTTACTTTTTTCTGTAGCATATAAGGGAGAAGTTTAGAAAATTCTTTACTTTATGTAAATTTTATTAAGCATATAATTTCAGGATTTTTCACTTGACCAGTCTCTCACAAGATAAAATAATCACTTAGAAAAAT
The DNA here is from genome assembly GCF_022079265.1 of Lynx rufus. NCBI lineage: Eukaryota > Metazoa > Chordata > Mammalia > Carnivora > Felidae > Lynx > Lynx rufus. The sequence goes on from NW_025814823.1 coordinate 14,502,085, forward strand.
TAAGGGTAGGGTCACCTGGGTGGCTCAGTCGGTCAAACTTCTCGTTCTTGATTTCAGCTCAGGTCCTGATCCCAGGGTCATGGGGTCGAACTCCACTTCAGACTCCACACTAAGTGTGGAGTCTGCTTAGGACTCTCTCTCTCTCCCTGTCTCTGCCCCTTCCTCCCCACTCGCACACATGCATGTGCGCTCTCTCCAAATAAATAAACCTTAAAAAAGAAAAGAAAAATTAAGGGTGGTATTACACAGAAAGTGTTACTTCTCATTTTACCAAGGAACTCAGGGCCTCTTTGAAGCATAATTTTATAAATATGTTTCAGACAAATCTTGGGACTGCTGGCAAATATAAATCGACACTTTGCCAATATTGAAACACGTTATAGCAATGTACATAAACTTAGAATAAGACGACACGCTCTCTGGGGCTACCATCCCCCTCCTCCCATACTCCATCAAAGAGATGCCTCAAAAGCAAAATGGAAACTGATGGATCGGAGAAAGCTCACATGAAACTGAGCAGTTCCTGGAGAGACAGAAGATGAGTAGGTCTGAAGGAGGAGGTATTGGCAAACCAGAGGGAAGAGCGTTGTGTGTCTTGCAGGGTAAGGTGTCTTAGTTACGCTCTTTCCTCCCAGAATTTTCCCAGACCTATTGTTGCCTTCCCTCTGGCCGCAGTGGGGCGTAGAATTGGACAACCAGTGTGGCTGCTCAATGCCGCGGGCCACATCAGTGCCAAACAAGGGGCTTTCAGGAGGCAGGCACAATTCCCAGGCCTTGAACATTCACTTCCCCCATCCTGCCCCCTCCACAATGAGGGCCAGGCATGGCAGCCCAGGAGACAACTCTCAGAGCAGTGTCAACCCCAAAGCACAGGGTGGCTATCTAAGAGACAAGAATTGGGTGGAAGGGGCGGGGGGCACGCCATCCAGAATAGGATTTACAGAGAAAAACAGGCCAGTATGCAAGGAACTCAAGCACCATTTAAAAGAAGATCACAGGGGCACCTGGGTGGCTCAGTGGGTTGAGCATCGGACTTCAGCTTAGGTCATGATCTCACGGTTTTTGGGTTTGAGCCCCACGTCGGGCTCTGTGCTCAGAGCCTGGAGCCTGCTTCAGATTCTGTGTCTCCCTCTCTCTCTGCCCCTCCCTCACTCATGCTATGTCTCTCTCTGCCTCTTAAAAGTGAATAAACGTTTTAAAAAATGTTTTAGTAAAAAATAAAATTAAATTAAAAATCACAAACTCAATAACCGGGTGAGGCAGAATGAACAGAAGAGAAAAATAAACAGAACTTTTAAGATACAACTTTTAAAATAAACAGTCTAAAAGAGAGGACCAAACTTACTAGTAATGTTCTATATTTCTTAAGCTAGGAGGTGACTACAAATGAATGTATTTCATTCTTTTAATTTCATGCATGTGCTATAAATATTTATATGTAATTGATTTCTTTGAATTATTTATTTCTAAAAACAAAGGAAAATCAGGACACTTTGTGGGAGCTACCAACTTGAAAAGAATTTGTGACCCTGGGAAAAAAAATTAATTAATCTACAGAAGTGTTTATCAAACTTGACTGTTACACTGATCCCTTTTAAAGAGAACAAAATTGTTATTAACACCAAAAAACAAAAACAGAATGAAATGAAAATAACCTCTGGCTTTGAGAAATGTGTTCTAGGACCCCACAAACGAGTCTGAGAAACATTGACTTAATCAATTAGTTCATCTTAAGTTTTAAAACATATGTAAATTTTAGGGGCGCCTGGGTGGCACAGTCGGTTAGGCGTCCGACTTCAGCCAGGTCATGATCTCACGGTCCGTGAGTTCGAGCCCCGCGTCAGGCTCTGGGTTGATGGCTCAGAGCCTGGAGCCTGTTTCTGATTCTGTGTCTCCCTCTCTCTCTGCCCCTCCCCCGTTCATGCTCTGTCTCCCTCTGTCCCAAAAATAAATAAACGTTGAAAAAAAAATATGTAAATTTTAAATTGCCACAGCATAGATGTTAGACAGCAAACAAGAGATCTCATCTTTATAACTGATGAAAAAATATTTTTAGAGTATCAGTGTGCCTGGGTGACTCAGTCGGTTAAGCATCTGACTCTAGATTTTGGCTCAGGTCATGATCTCACATTCCCTGGGTTCAAGCCTCGTGTTGGCCTCCACACTGACAGTGCAGAGCCTGCTCAGGATTCTCTCTCTCCCTCTCTCTCTCAGAATAAATAAATAAATTTTAAATAAATAAACGTGTGTGTGTGTGTATCATCAAATTATAAACCTGAAATTTAAAATTTTTCATAGAACTTTATACTCCCAAGAAAATATCCACAGACCTCAGGGTACAGGGACCCTAGTTTGAGAAATACCAAGAATTCTGGAAGAGTTGCAGTTACACGACCGAGTTCCAACATGCCTTTTCAAGGAGAAAAAGTAATGGTCAATAATATTGATAGCTTAAGATGAAATATACATAAAAAGTATAAAAAAATAATAATAATATAATAAACTCTTTGCTAAGATGATACTGTAGAATAAACTAAACAACACAGCCAGCTAAACCAATGTCAGACAATAGGAGTCAGCTAGAACTGTTTAAAAATTAAGACAGAAAGAAATGGGCAATGTAACACATTAATAAGTGTGATGTTAATGAAAAATGGAAATACTGGGGTGTTACAAGGCATTGCTAAATATTTGTTGAATCTGATTCAGTGGTTCAAGTCCAAATTGTATTGTTACTATTTCGCATCCTGCTTTCTGATCGCCCCGCCTTCAGCAGAATTTCACTTCGGTGAATCGTTTAGGCCTTCACATATGCCCAAGGCGACCAGCACTGGCTTTCTTTTCCCATCCACCAAACAGAACCACTCAGAGCCCTACCCATTCACCTTCCACAGTGCCTCTGTGACTTTCTGTTGTTTCCTTTTCCTTCACATGTCTGCACCCAAGACTGTAGAGACCCCTCATTTCTGTCCCAAACTGGCTTCTCCAATCGGTTTGCCCCCATACGACAATGTTGGGCATAATGCCCTCTCAACTTTGCTGACCCTTCTCACACAGTCTTTGTGCAGGTTACTCACCAGATAGTCTGATATTCTCTTCCTAAGGAGATCTTTTGATCCCTTTTGTACTCTGCGAACACAATCTGTTCTTCCCCACACTTGGCATTGTCGAGTGCCTCCACTGGAAAGCCTGGGAAAGGCCAGGGTTGTTTGATGAGTTGTCAAGAGTTTCAGGGTATGCCTTATGCCTCCTCTTTATACTCCCAGCTCCTAGTCTCCTTAGAGAATGCCTTTCACTTAAAAGTCATCCATTCAACGTTTGTGAAAGCACTTAGTGGTGAAAATGCTTATGGCACGTAATGCAGTTGGACTTTTAGCTAGGTTTGACTTTATTAAGTCAAGTGGAAACTTAAGATGATCATCTCTTTTTTTTTTCTTTACTACTTACCTCTCACCTCAGAATCAAAGCGTGTCAACCTGTTTTGTTGGAGATTTTAGGGAAAATTTTTAAATGGGTAAAGGCATGGGTTTCAAAATTAGACAGCTCCAACACTTAACTAGCTGTATGAACTTGTGCAGATTGAATAACCTTGCAGAGCCTTAGGTTTCTAGCCATAAAATAAGTATAATAAGTGTACCTACCTCCTATGAATATTGCCATCACTAAATGAGATAATGCATATAAATACCTTGGCAGCCTTGGTGTGTTTCCTAACAATAGGAATAAAAGAATAGCTGTCACCACTGTCATAATGTTGTAAGCACATGACATTTGTTAACTTATTTAGGCATCTGAACAACTCATGTAGAAGTTTTACAGAAGTAGTAGGTTACAGATGAGGAAGCAGTAGAGAGGTTAAGCAACCAGCTCATGGTTACACAGCTAGTAAATGCCCATAATAGATGTTCATGGTTATTATTGTAAATGCTTGACGTAGTGGTGTAGCTCTTCGTTTCTGCCATTGGTCTGTAGTAACCCACTGCTCCTGTTCCCTTGCAGGCGACTATCCTGCCCCAAGAGCTGTCCTCACAGGCCATGACCATGAAGTTGTCTGTGTTTCTGTCTGTGCAGAACTTGGACTTGTTATCAGTGGTGCTAAAGGTCAGAAGACATTTCTTTTGTTTTAAGTCTTTAAAAACTACTATTTTCTCAAGTTAACCATGATTTGTGATTTATTTCCTTTAGGAAATAGACATTGCCCTGTATAGACAATGTAATCCCTAGGTTCATTGCAACTATTTTGTTTTATTATTAATACTTACTAGTACTAATATCAAATATATATGAAATTTTATGTAGTATTTTGTGGTCACCAGCACTCTAGCCAGAACCCTGGTAAATTCAACTGCAACACACCCCTATGATGCAGCCATTAAAAATAACCTATAAAAGATGGGGGAAGATATTCATGATGCCGTGGGGGCCCTGAGGGAAGTCAGGTTGCTTATCATACATGGCCTTGGACCCCCCTCCCTCCAGAAGCCCCTTCCTTCATCAGGCCCGGGACTGTGTTGAGGTTGATGGGAAAGGAAACATGATTACTTGGAGTCTTTGACTTTTGGTGAAAGAAGCGTTGTTTCAAGAAAAGTTAGAAAACCTGGATTCTAATTCTGGATCAGACACCAATTCACTGTGAGAGGCTATGGGGCAGGAAGGAGCCTAACCCTCAGGAAAAACTTCAAGAAAACCAGAGGGGCTGAGTGGATGCTGTCTCAGCGGAGTTAGAGAGAAGGCTGGCAGGCCGGGGACCAGTGACACAAGAACTTGCGATGTTCCTTTTATTTTGAGTGCAGTGGGAACTCACTGGAGATTTTTAAGCAAGGTTGATCGTGTTTGGTTTTCAGGAGCTTATCCTGGCTGCTTTGTGGAGAATAGATGTAATGTCTGAAGGTAGCGACAGTGTTTTTCACTTTTGTATGTAACAGTAAATAACCCTATGGACACGTAGGATATTTTCAATAAATGTCTTTTTAACTAAAAAATAAGTAACGATAAGTGTAAGATGATCCTATCCTGTAAAGTGAAAGGAAAGAAAAGGAAAAGGAAAATACAGACACATGGTAGGTATAGAAGAAAACATTAATTTTGTACAGGTGATGGGTGATATTAGAGATGATTGCTGTTTTCTTTTTCTTTCTAATTTTCTGTCTTTTCTATCATGCACATCTATTTAGTAAAAATTTAGGTATAGCTTTACAATGCCACTTGTTTAATAAAATTCCCACCTACTGGAGTCAGTTGAAAAATATAATTCATTAGCTGTCTTTATGAGTTGTTTTTTTTTATTGGGAGACAGGTAATACCAAGCTATATTAACCAGTTATTTTTATGAACTTGACTAGTGAAATTTTTATCTTATCAACACAATTTCTACCAGGAGGAAGGAAAAAAAATTGGAGCAAAATAAGTCAGCCCCCATACTATTTTTATTCTCTCACTTCACTATTCATATTTAAAGACAAAAAGTGTTTTTACACTCTGAATCACTTGTTTTGCAGTCTGAATCACTTGATTAATTATCTTAACTTTGCCTTTTACATTTTATGTATGAATTGTAGAAAAGGTGAAACTCATTATGATAGGAACGTATTTATGTGGTATAATGTTAAAGTTTTGATGAAACTAAAGAAAATTAGCAGTTATGTGGATAATTCTAAACTTTGAAGAAACATTTCTAAAATCGCATGAAGAGAAAACTTTGGGACATACAGTATTTTAATCTCACATTATCTATGGACTGTATCCTTTTTTAAGAATATTATCTCACGTAGAAAAAGACCAAGTATTTCCCTAGATGAAAAGTTGAGAAGGTCAGCTCAGAAGACACAGCTCCCTGTGTTTGTTCTGTTTAAATATAACATCAGTGCCTGGCTCCCGCCAGCGTACCTCTTTTCTTTTCTGCCTCCTTCCACAAATCTGAGTGTATGTACCCAGGTAGGGTCAGTGTGTTTGTAAGAACCCATAGGTGACTAGTCATTATGAATGACTCTGGCCGTTGATATCCTCCTTCTGCAGAGGGTCCTTGCCTTGTCCACACCATCACTGGAGATTTGTTGCGAGCCCTTGAAGGACCAGAGAACTGCTTGTTCCCGCGCTTGATTTCCGTCTCGAGTGAAGGCCACTGTATCATATACTATGAACGAGGACGATTCAGCAATTTCAGCATTAATGGGAAACTTTTGGCTCAGATGGAGATCAATGATTCAACACGGGTAGGTCTGCATGTTCGGTGCTAAACAGGGACTGAAGCCATCAGATTGAAGATCGACTATCTCACATTAAGTGATCCATGATACAGTTTCTCTGGTATCCAGATAAAGAAATGTGTGGTGGTTTTAAAAGCAGGTAAATTCATGTAGATTGATGCTTTGAACAAACCCAAAGTTCATTTAGTCCCAAGTAGGTAACTCTGTGAATTTGATTTTAGAGATGACAGCTTTTGTTTGATGAGGGTCAGACCCTTAAGGAGATTTTTCTTCAGCTCTTTTGTAAGCAGCGCTACACCCCCTGACATTAAAAGTGAGTTTATTGTCAAAGAATCTTATCTTCAGAACCCTAGACCAAAAGTACATGTACCAGATTGCCCTTCGCTCATAAGTGAATTGTAATTGTTGGTTTATCACTATTAAAAGCTGTTTTGAAATGATGCCTCTGCCATTTGTTCTGAAAGTCTTGACATTGTTGATATTCAGACTTAACAGAACATCATGTTACTTAATTCTCAAGTTCTTCCCGGATTAGATTGATAATATTCTCTTTGGGACGTCTGTTATTTTGTAACCTTAATTGGTTTTAATAAGATCCTTTGTTTATGTAAGAACTCTGATGAATTCCACATTGGAAATTTTGTAGACTGCACTTGAGAAAACTTGGACAAATGGCTAAAAGTAGAAAATAATTATGAGGGAACTGAATTGAGTGCTTTTCAGTAATGACCATTGACCATCTGGGAAAATCTGAGAGAAATGGCTGCTTTTCTGCCTTTTCTGAAGGCCATTCTCCTGAGTAGCGATGGCCAGAACCTGGTGACCGGAGGGGACAATGGTGTGGTGGAGGTCTGGCAGGCCTGTGACTTCAAGCAGCTGTACATTTACCCTGGATGTGATGCTGGCATTAGAGCAATGGACTTATCCCATGACCAGAGGTGAGCCACATGAAGGAGAAATGTAATCACTTGAGAACTGTCCTTGAAAGTCCTGTACCTTCTACCAAGGGTGAAATGTGCTGTGAATAAGTCTCCAGCATCCAGATGGAAGAAAGGCTAGCACAGAAAAGGGTAAATTGAGGAGGGTAGTAAATGCTCTAGGAAAGGATTCTGGTAAGATGAAAACAGAGGAAGAGAATAAGGCAGGGGGAAGAAAGGAAGGAATGGGTCAGAGGGAGAACAGGCACATCAGACACTGCCCAAAACAGAACTGTTCCCACTAACGTCCCTGCTCGAAGATCCTCACTTAGTCTCAGGGTCCACAGGCTTCCCTTCTGGAAAGTAGAGACACGTGTGTTTCAGCAGAGGTGCGTTTCAGCTCGAGTCATGCTTGTAGCTAGCAGTTCCCAGCAGAAGGCTCAGTGTAGACCAGAGCTGGCCTGTTTTAAAAAGATACAAAACAGGGCACCTGTCAGTTAGGCATCCGACTCTTCATTTTGGCTCATGAACTCACACTGAGCACAGAGTCTGCTCGGGATTCTCTCCCCCCCCCTCTCTGCCCTCCCCTGTTCATGAACTTGGGTGCTCTCTCTCTCAAAATAAATAAACGTTTAAAAAAGAATAACAGGGGCACCTGGGTGGCTCAATCAGTTAAGTGTCTGACTCCGGCTCAGGGCATGATCTCACAGCTCGTGAGTTCGAGCCCCGCGTCGGGCTCTGTGCTGACAGCTCAGAGCCTGGAACCTGCTTCGGGTTCTGTGTCTCCCTCTCTCTCTGCCCCTCCCCCGCTCGCACTCTGTCTCTGTCTCTCTCAAGAATAAATAAACATTAAAAAAAGAAAAAAGAATTGGTATGGGAATTAATTAATTTGATTTTCCATGGTTCCTCAGTTGGCAACAGGATTTTACTGTTTCCTAAAATTCACCTTGGGGTTTATTATAAAGTGAAAAGAATATTTGGAATATCGTACATTTAAAAATTTTTTAACTCGATAATCTTAATGTGGTATGTAATTTCTCTCTTATTTTTGCTGTATATTTAACAGAAATAAGAAAAGCTTACTAGCCAAAATTTTCAACCATCTGTGTATTCCTTAAAAAAATATTGTTTTCAAAATGTTATAAATATTAAAGCATATATAACACGTTTAACAAAGCATCACACAATCTAGTAAAATGGTACTGATGTCATCAGGAAAAGCAACGCAATTTGATTCAGTTTGGGGAAGGGATATTTGATCTGCAGAAAGCAAAATTAAGCAGGTGATTATTAGAGTATTCCAAAATGCTGTCGTCCATACTCATGAGGAAATGGGAATGCTTTATTGTGTGATTATGTGTATATACATGAGTGTTTCTAAAGTTTTTGAAATAAGGTACTTGAAATTGTGTTAAGTAGTTTAAGTGTTCTCCCTGGCGTCCTTAGTCGTTCATGTATTCGTGTAGCAAACATCTGCTACTACCGTCATCAAGTGAGCACTACCAGATGATCATAATTGTATATGAGGGAAGCGGGGACAACCCAACAGAAGAGGGAAGGGATCAACTTTTCCTGAGGGTGAGGGGGCAGGAAAGGCTTTATTCAGTGGGCACCGGGAGAGGGGGTGGATGGGAGCACCTGCAAGGTCACAGTAGTGCCAGGGGGCTCCAAAGAGGAGTGAAGAAAGATACTAACAAAGTTTCTATTTCTATTTTAATTTCATCCCTAATTTCAATTCTGTTTGCCTTTTATAATGTCCCTGGAAAGTTAGAACAGCAACACGTGCATGTAAGCCATGTACACACATTGAAGATGCACACCCAGAGCGTTTATCTGATGAACTGTCCGATCAAAAGCTAAGCAGTTCAGGTCTGGCAGTTCAGGTGTGAGCAGGAGAGATTCAGCTTCTCTCAGGAGAACCAAGAATAAGTTGTAACCCTCTCTCAATGAGCACAAAACCAAGACTTGGTGAACTTAGAGACCGTGATACCATCTACCGTAAAGCAGCAACCACATCAGTGATTTCGTATCGCTCTTAACCACCATCTCTGCTTTTCCAGGACGCTGATCACTGGCATGGCTTCTGGTAGCATCGTAGCTTTTAATATAGATTTTAACCGGTGGCATTATGAGCATCAGAACAGATACTGAAGACAAATGAAGAACCAAAAGCCAAGTTAAAGCTGAGAGCACAAGTGCTGCATGGAAAGGCAATATCTCTGGTGGGAAAAAACTCGTCTACATCGACCTCCGTTTGTACATTCCATCACACCCAGCAATAGCTGTACATTGTAGTCAGCAGCCATTTTACTTTGTGTGTTTTTTCACGACTGAACACCAGCTGCTACCAAGCAAGCTTATATCATGTAAATTATATGAATTAGGAGATGTTTTGGTAATTATTTCATATATTGTTGTTTATTGAGAAAAGGTAGTAGGACGCTTCACAAGAGACTTTTGACAATTCTGAGGAACCTTGTGTCCAGTTGTTACAAAGTTTAAGCTTTGAACCTAACCTGCATCCCATTTCCAGCCTCTTTTCAAGCTGAGAAAAAAAAAAAAAACACGTTTGATACTTTGTACATCAGATGCATCTTATTTAAAGGGATACTTTTGTAAAAGTAAAACCTTGTATAAAGAACAAAACGTTTCTTAATTTTATTGTGGAGTTACAACTTGCATGTTCTTTAATCCTGATGTCTCGATGGAACAGGTGCATTCAGACTATGAAACAGAAAGATCCGTCCAAGGACACAGCTTGTACGAAAGGGTTGAATTTGGGCTCAAACAGTAATTTTTGACATTTTCACCAAAATATGGTTTGCACTTTTTAATCTAAATTCATCCCTTCTAAGTGAAATTTGCTCATAAAGCATTTGGATACTAAGCCATTATTTGCCATTTTTGCTACTTTAGACACAGAAAATTCAGCCCTACCCTTCATAATTTGAAGACACAGCAGAAAGGGGGCTTAGGGATGAGGTCTTGGTTTTTCTTGTATAAATAGAAGTCACGCCCATTAGTTCCATAGTAATGACTTCCCAACTCCTGGACATCTCTTCCAGACTCATCCTGCTGGCTTAGCGTGTGTACATTAGGGGAGGAGAATCTGATGCTAACTATTTTTGGATTTTTTTTTTCTCTTTGGTTCTCGAATAGCTTAGTTTCTTTAATAACAAGCCAGACTTTATTATAACAATAACTGAGGCTATTCTTTTAGGTTCTTGTGAAATTCTCACCTAAAGCCACATTCTTAGCCTAAGGCACTTCATCTTTTATGATATAAGATGATGGGTGTCAAATGATTTTCCATACATTGTACTGATCAAGTTATACACCCAGGGGTATATACACTTTATTCATGTTTCTTCTTTGTATATTTGGTGACTGTATCGTCATAGATGTACATATTGTGTCGGTAGGGCTATGAGGCATGTTACAGGAATGTGATTTTCTCAGAATTTACACTCACTTGCAGTCATTTATTTAAAAAGATAACACAAGATAATGGGTTCTTTGTATTGGCACTTTGCACCAGAAACATATCATTATTTATTGATGTGATTACTTATTTGTCATCCACCTTGTATTAGTAAGTTTTAGCACTGAATTCCTTCTTCATTGTTGTTTGTATTTATGAGATTCTGAAATTCTGGGGAATCAGCGTAATGATTAAGTTATTCATCACCAGGCTGTAAGCAATATCTTGAGTTTGTAGCTTAGAATTGGGAGGATACTGAACATCTGGAAGACAAGTTCATTTCATCTTGAGATCATGGTGAAATATTTTGGATATATAAATTCCTTAAGCTATTGTAACCATGTTTTATTGCAAAGATGTAAAATATGCCAGATGTGTGTGAGTTGGAAATCAAAAAAAAGAAAAATAAAATATGCAAAGAATTCACCGATTGTTTCACATTTCATTGGACACTTCACCAACACGCATTCATTATGTTGTCATACAAGTTTAAGAAATCAACATCACCTCGTATAAAGGCCCGTGGCGTCTAAAAACATGAAATAGGGTCCTAATGAGGTTCCGTAATTTGCTGATACACGAGCTGCTCTGCTTGACCATCTGGCAGGGATTTGGGGCAACGGTGACCAGAGGGAAACGGCCCTGTTGTTTTCTTCCACATAATCCACTTTTTGGGTTAGTCTGTGTTTTATTTAAAGGGAACTAAACGCAGGTGATGGTGAAGAATATAACTGCTCATCACATGAATGTTATCGAATAAGGCTGTTTTTGTTTGAACCGTGTGTTCTAGAATTTATCATGCCACGCCTGCATGCCACAGGCAGGGGACGAGCAACCTGGAGGAGGGGTGCAGCTGCCAGGCGGGCAGGCGGCAGGGGTGATGCTCCGGGGACCCGGTCACTCCACGCCGTTTCGGCACAGGCAACAGGCCCAGGGCGTGACGGGACTGCACGTAAGCCTCCGTCTACGTGCTCGAGACCAAAAGGACAACCAACAGCCACCCGAGAGAGACTTGCTCCTGTCACTCTCCACTCTGTCCCCAAGCCAGACATCTGTCAGCCACCGTAAGCCCAGCCGGCTCGCTCAACCAGCCTCCTGGCAGCCCGTCAGTCGTTCAGTCAGGCTGGCTACCCGCGCTCTTTAAACCAACTCCCCACTTCCAGAACCATCTATCCGAACTGTCACCAGAACCTCCCGACCTGTATCCGGGTCTCCAGCCAGACCCTCCCGCCACACTTGGCCTTGCTCCTAGAGGGTCTGGTGCACCACCACCCAGTCATCCCGCGGCCGAGCACCGTGCAGTGGTTCTCTTTAAACTCTGATGGGTGAAAACTTGCCTGGGGGACTTGCCGCTCTTAAAAAAGAGAGCTTACTCTAGGCCCCATCCCCGCCAAGTGATTCCGGCACAGGTCATCTGGGGCACATTTTCAACAACACCGATGTGAGGGCTGAAATCCAAACCCAGCAGAGCATGAAAGTCCTTCAGGAGGGAAACATTCTCATTATCCCTCCCTCAGGGGAACCCACCTATTTACAAGCCCCTGAGAACTTCCCTGTGCCTTGGTCCCTAGTGTTCTCCCTGCCCAGAGAGCACCCCTCTGCCTGCACTATCTGCTTGAACTCCTTGTTGCAGATTGACCTAAACCAATCTGGTCACGCGCCATCTTACTGGCATGTGAAGGTAGTATCCAAACCCCACATGCACAATATATTATCAGGAAAACAACTTTCAGGACCAATATCTTCCACGTGTAGAGATACCTTTTCAGCGAGCACATTTTAGCAGGCAGGCAAGTAAAAGACCCATCAGAATTATTCTGTGAGCTTGGTGAATTCCAGTGCCTTTCTAGATGATCTGACAACCATTTGACATAGAAAGTATACTGAAAGCAGACACCGGCATTCTGTATAGGAGCAGGACCCTATCAGCCTTGTGATGGCTTCAGAATCTGCCAATCCAATCATTTAGGTATCAGCCTCAGGCACCCGCATAAGAGTATAAAGACCTCAGTGGATTCTTACACCCTGGTTATGGAGAGGCAGGAAAGGTCTCTAAAACACTGCAGCCAGTGCATAACTGGGCTCACATGTATTCAATACCACTACTTTCATCAATGAGAGACCCTTTGTAATATCCCTTATGCTAATTCAGAAGGCAATACTATCCCCCACTGAAAAGTCATTCTTAACATTCACTATCCTAATAAAAAAAAAAAAAAAGCTCCTGGTTCCTTTTGGAATAAGGAAGCTGGAGCTCTGGGCCCTTACATTGAGTCTGGAATGTAAATCTCTGATCTGGACTGTAAAGCTCTGATCAGAGTAACTGACCGCCCCACAGAATGCAGTACGAATAAGCACATACTATCCCGATGTCTCTAGTGCATATTTTGAAGTAACTTACAGCATCATAACACTTGTACTTATTGTTACAGGTTCAGCCCAAGTGCTCCCTCCTCTCTGAGGCCCTCCCCACCTGCTGAGTTAGCTTGCCCACACCTGGTATGTCCCTGTCCCAGTGCTGAGTAGTAATATTGTCCGAGCTTACTTGCCTCCGCCACCACCCCCACCCCCAGGACTGCGAGCTTCTTAGTCAATGGCATCCTTTTATCTTAGATCCTTAGGAGAGTGTTGGATTCAGATAAATTGCCAACAAATGTAGACTTGCTGGATGTATGGATAACAAATACCAGATCCCTGGGTCAAGTGACACAGTTGCCTGTGATGCTCGAAAGCCTGCCAACCTACCTCTCTCCACTGCCTCAGGCTGTCTTCTTCTGCCCTGCTCTGTGGTCCTTCCAGAGAGCACCATGCCCAGTTACCACCACAGTCATGGGCTTTTTCTAGTACAGTTGAAGGGATCATTGGTTATAGCAATTACCATAGCTACAAAGGAAAGAAAGAAAGAACAAGAAAGAAAGGAAAGAAGAAAGAAAGAAAGAAAGAAAGAAAGAAAAAAGAAGAAGAAAGAAGGAAAATACATTTTTGAAATCCTGCTTTTTATCATATTCATCCAGTTGGGAAAAAAGGGGGAGCTAGCTGTCAGATGATTTGGGATAAGAACTTCTCCTGGTATTCAGGTCAATTCAAGCACGGAAAGCATGAGCCAGTAACTGGGCTCCTCACTCTGGAAGTAAACTGTGAGTTCCTTCATCAACTCACATTTTAACCGTGAGTTCAAATGGGCATAGTAACATCTACATTACATGTTGTTTTTGACAATCAGCTTTCTTAATGTATGTCAAGCACCTAGTGGAAAACCTGGCTCTCAGTAGAGTTCAGACAGTCGTTGCCTTCTACAGTCTAGTGAACATGCTCCATTTCATCTGCTTGGCATCCTCTCTCTGTCTTCTATGAATTTGGGGGAAAGGGGTAGTTTTCCTCCCTTTTTTGTACTGTAATTTACTGGAACCCAAACCTTGGGACCTGTTAGACTCATGCCTGTCCAACTATATCACCTCCATTCTGGTGACCTCAGTGACTGAGCAGTGGTAGGTCTTCCAAAGCCTTCCTTGAAATGTTTATATTCTGAAGTGATGGCGAGAACAATTCTCCTCTGGTGTCACTAATCTGTCAGTAAGAAACCAGAGACTCCTAACAACCATGTTCCCCATTACATAGACAAAGCCCGTTTACAACAGCTGAGGATAAAGCCATGGGAAATAAAAGATCATGTACACTTGTCTGTCAGCCACAAGCCCATGAGGACCTAAATTGACCTCATTCTTACAGGTGACCCAATTCTGGACCCCTGATTTACTCAATGACCAATGACCTGCCTGATTTACTTGATCAAAGCTTTGTTTTTGGTGCTTGAGATGAAATGAAAGTGTCCTTGACTAACACAGTTCCCTGCCCCCAACTCCCTACCTCTGCTGAAAAAAATGTGGCACAATATACATTTGGTAGTAAAACTAAGCATATTCCCAGCTTACGTAGGACCTGGCGATCTCATGTTTAGGTAAAGATCCAAATGAAATGCCTGCGTTTCTCCATCAAGTAGACATGGGGAAAAATAACTAAACATAGACGCTGACTAGAACAATCCAGACACAAAAGAGTACATACATGCTCGAGTTGACATAAGGTGCCGCTGTTCACTGACACGTGCTGTTAAAAAAAACGGGACAGTTATTTTCTCTGACTTTCAGTCAGAGATTGTAACAGATAAGGGCCACGTAGGGGATCCTGGAGAGCCAGAGTTGTACCTTAGGGCCTTGGGTTCTATCTCATGAGCTGGGTACACTACCCAGCGACATTCGTTGAGCTGTATGTTCAGTAGTTATTTGTGTCCTTTTCTGTGTGTATGCTATACTTCAGTAAAAACAGTACTTTAAAATTGTTAAATGTGCCATGTCTCACACGGACTCTTGTGACCACTGAATTTGTGAGACCTAAGCTTGTCCCATAGTCAGAGCCAAGGTCCACCACCGGCAGTAGCCTCTTTCTCCTATGGTCTGTAGACCTTATGGTCTTGGCTGCCCTGTCTCAATGAGCGCTCTTTTCTTCTAATGACAGCCCTGGTTCCAATGTCTTCTCCTCCAGGAAGCCCACTTTCGTCACAGGGGAAGGCACCTTTGGTGCCCATCTCTCTGGGCACAAGACTGCACAGCTCTCCTTTGGCATCCATCTTCCTGTATTCCCACTGCTCACTGACCCATATCTTCCCCCACTACAAGACAGCTCAACTGTCAGGATTTTTCCTTTTGGTGTCCCAGGCACTTAGCACAAAACTGTATCGTCACTGTCATTTATGTGTCTGTCTTTCCCACTGCACTGTGAACCTACATGCTAAGCCGTTGAACATGTTGATTGAATGAATGAATAAACCAATGAATAAGTGAACGTATGAGTCATGCGGGGAAAAAAAAAATAATAAAGTTGGGATTTGAGGACTTGGTCTGAGTCCAAGTTCCTCTGTTTACCAGCTCTGTGAACTTGGGCAGTTGATTGAATCTGTCTGAGGCCGGGCCTTTCAGGTGTACAATAGACAGAGCCCTTGTACAAGATGCATGCTTTGCAAATCATGAGGTGCTAGAGAACTGTGCGGTATTGCTACCAGACGAGGAAGCCACCCAGCCACCCAGGCATGTGCTCTTATGACAAGGGCAAAACTCAAAGTGTGGGGCGTGGGGGCACTGTGGATCTTTTTTGATGGGATGTGAGCCCTCCACAGAAGAGGCTGAGGCAACAGCTTCCCGCCACCACGTGTAGACATAAATGCGGATTTCAACTCTGCTTAGCACCTAAGAAAAGAAAGATTTTGTTTGGTTTAATTCTGGTTGTTGGTTTGTTTTTATAATGCCCCTCCCCAGTCAGCACACAAACAAAACCAAGAAGCCACTCAACGCCACTGGGAGATCCAACTTCTTAGCAGGGCCTTCTCTGAGGGATGATTCTCTTGGATAATGACATGTTTTCCTTGCTTGCTTCTAGAGCCAAAACGCTTGTAGGGAAAGCTGCGGTTAGAAGCTTGGACGCCTCTGTACAGACTTTCCTCTCCTCTGGAGGAAAGAGATACCCAAGGGAACTGCTCTGAAGACAGAGGGGCTTTGGCTCCTGCAGACCCAGGGGCCCCAGGCTGGACAGGTCGGAGCAGCTCTTCCCAGGCAGAAGGTAGCCTCAGGAAGGGTCAAGTTCTCCATGCCTGGGGAGGGCTGCAGGTGACAGACCATGGCCCCAAGACACCCCCTCAGCCCTTCTCCTTTGCCTTAGCAGGAAGCTGATGGCCAGAGAGGTCACCACACATGCAGAAAAACTGGCAGTGTTCCCACTCTGCTCCCCTGCCCTCCATCCAACACCCAAGATAGCCAGAGATGGGGCAGGCTGGAGAGAAGCTGGGCATCCTCACTGGGGGTGGAGAGGTGGCAAGTTCGGGATGAGGGAGGCCCTCGGGATGAGGGAGGTGACACTGATACTGCCAGTGTCACCAGCTGCAAGCAAACATGGTCAGTGCCCCCTCAGAGGACAAAAAAGGTAATGGGCCTTGAACCACCTCATGAAATCAACCAGCGTTCCCCAAGCCCGATCCGAACGAAGGCCCAGGAGGAAGATGCCATTGGACTACAGTGAAATCGGACAAATAAAAACTAGCGACTGGGTACTCTTATCCTGAGACTATGCCTTTGTGTGTGCTAAACACTTCGGTTCTAATGAAATTAAGGAAATAGCAAGCAATTACTTTTCATGTCTTTCTTGATCAAATAAAGTCAGTGCTCAGGATATTTTCGAAAAGCCATTTCCTGAAATCCCAAAATACCTGATTTAGAGCTGACATTTGCCCTCAGGAACAGAGCAGACCCAGAAATCCAGGAAGAGGCATTCCCAAGGCACAGTGGGTGTGAGGTGCCATCCACTACCCAGGATAAGACCAAAGCAAACTAAGCTAAAGTAAATCAAAGCAACCTAACTCTCTCTGTGTGTCTAGGAGGTTGAACAGCACTTAGATACAAATTACAAATTTATGTCTATTGGAGGCAGCAGAAAGCCTCTGGCTCAACCTGGCCCACAGAGAACATCGGTTCCATCAAAAATCCCTTGCTGCTCCTGTGAGGGTCTTCCTGTCTGCACATCCCCCTAGTCCAGTCCTGAGAGGTGGAGAACGGGCTTCTAGAGCCAGAAGGGCCGAGCACCCTGCATCCTGGCTCCATGGGCAATTTCTGCTCTCACTTCCCTCCCAGGATCACCCACAGGAGAGGGCGCCCTCAAAAGCCTTGGAAAAGGAGTCTTTTCTCCATCAGCCAGGCTTCTTACAAGCAAAGAAAACCAGCTCCATCCAGTTAATTGAAGCGGAAAAGTGATTTATACAAGGATTGGAAAGCCTCCTCCGTCTCAAGCTGTGCGGCAAGCCAGATGCCCTGAGCACCCTTCCCAAATGGAACAAGTAGAAAGTCGGGTCAAATACAGAAGCTCTATTTTAAATTCGTTGTGGAGCTGGCACAAAAGGAAGACGTCCCAGAGGCTAAGCACAAAGTGAAAGTGGGAAACCCCGGTTGCCTACAGTGAAGGAGCTATTTTGGGGAGGACAGGAATTTGTGAGGCAGCGCCCTCAGCCCAGTGGGTGGCCCGGCGGGTTCCGGAGCCCCAGCGAGGGTTAGTTCTCACTGAGGACCTGGTCATGGTGTGGTTTTCTATGTGCGTTGGTTTGTTATTTTTGCTTCGTGCAGTTTTGTGTTGTGTGAGGAGACCAGAGGCTTCCTCGTAGAGCCGGAGTAGTTAAAAGAACAAGGCCCTAGGGTGGAGGATGGTAACAGGCCCAAAATGCAGGCCCACGCCACAGGGATTTACAAATAGACAGTAAGAACCCGAAGAAAAGCAGCTTTACGAACCAGGAGGGGTGTCGATGCTGTGACATCAGATTTGTTTGGAGCTTTCTGGCAGGGCCAGCCAAAAACAGAAAGGGAGAAGCATAATCAGAAACACACTGAGTTGTTATTAACAGCCGTATGGAGTACCTACTGGGTGCCTCAGACTGTTATGTGATCTCAAAACATTATTTCTTATCTTCCCAACAGTAGCCACGTAAGGAAACATCATTCCTAATTTCACATAACAGACCTAAGGCCCAGAGAGATAGGTACGCACAGAGGTTTCCTCACGGTAAACTCTGAAATTAATTCATCTTACTTTTTTCTATTTTTTTTAATGTTTATTTCTTTTTGAGAGAGAGGGGGACACAGAATCCAAAGCAGGCTCCAGGCTCTGGGCTGTCAGCACAGAGCCGGACGTGGGGCTCGAACTCACCAACAGCGAGATCATGACTTGAGCGGAAGTCAGATGCTTAATTGACTGAACCACCCAGGCACCCCTGAAATTAATTCATTTTTAAATGAGAGACACTGAAAAATCAAAGGAGCACTGCTTTTTCAGCATAGACACAGTTTTTATTTGACTTTTTCCTTAATAGTATTGGGTAAAACCCAAGGATATAGTGTGAAAGCAGCTCAATGAGTGTAACCCTTGAAAGCACTAAATTAGCAAGACCCAGGTTTGCAGCCTTCCAGAAATCTCATCTCTGTCATCACACTGTACGGTCCTCATGGGCAGAGGACCTCCCAGACCAGGGCCTGAAGAGGTGCTCCCTCAAGTCGGCAGGGGGTGGGGGGTTGGGGGAAAATCTGGATGTTCTGAAAATCATGAATATAAGAAATGGGGACCGTGATCTTTCATGAAGGTCCAGACGCTTGGCTGGTATCTTTGCTGGGCTTGAAGTCTGCCCCGTTCATTAACTTATTTATTCGTGTGACAGATAGTTTTAAGACTCTACCATTTGCCAAGGTTTGTCCAAGGCCCTGGGTTTCAAGCGTAAGCAAAACCCTCAGGGGTAACAGTTCGGTGGGGAGACCAAGGAGCCACTTATCACGTCAATATCGAGTGTAACTGCTGTGAGAGGTGATGGCAAAACAACACAGCTCTCTTCTTCTGTGGCGGTATATCATGGGCTCCCCAAAGAGCTCTGGTAATGCTATTCTATTTTTAAATAAGCTATATTCAAACTATTGCACCTATAGTTCGATAGCTATGTTCCATATTAGCCTCCATCTCTGTTCTTGCCAAGAGAGGTCTAGGGCCCAGGCCTGAGGTCCTTTGCAACCGCTTTCTTCATGCAGGATGATCAAGGAAGAAGGTCCAGGCTAAAATCAAGTTTCCTAGGCAGGAGAGATCAGGCCCTAGGGGACTGGCTTCAGCCGAAAAGGAAAACAGCGGTGTGGGGATGAGAGGCAGGGGAGGGAAGGAACTCACCTCTGGGAGAGGGCTGGCTGTGCCTGGCTCCGGGTGAAGAGCTGGGAGTGAGCCTGAAAACTCCTCCCTCCTCTTCCCACCTCTCCTCACCCGTCCCTCTCCCCCTCCCCTCCTCCCCCCTCTCTCCCTTCCCCTCCCCTCTCTCTCCTAATCCCCTCCCTGCATCCCCCACGTGTTTCCTTCACTGTGCCTTTCCACCTACCCTCATTCTAAGTGATTCTCCAGCCCCGTGAGGTAAATTGGAATCCAAACCTGCTTTGAGAGGAGATGAACAAATAATCAGAAGAAAAGATGGGAATTAAAGAGAGATCTTTTGGGAAGGGTTTGACACCAAGGAGGGATGTGATCAGAGCATTTTCTACACGCATGAACCTTTGTTTAACTTGAAATGGAAAGCCTGCGTGTTTTTATTTCTATGTAATTGCACAGCAAGGCATAAATGAATATGACTTCAGAATAAAATTCCAAAAAGTCGGTATCACAGGAACAACAGTTCCGGTAACCTTATTTGAATATCACAAGGTAAGCTAGAATCCTAGAAGCCCGAAGATACTGTGATCACTGCTTCAGTACAGCTGTGAGCAGAGTGCAGGGAACACAGAGCAAGGATCCTGGCCAGGGCTAGGGCTGGGGCTGGGGCTGGGGCAGGCTTCCTGGAAGATGTGGTGGCAGGAAGCTGAGGCCTGACAGGTGGGGATTTTAGCTGACAAGAGGATGAAAGGGAGGAGAGCGCTGGCCTCCCACCCTTGGGGAAGTTCTCTTCCTTCTGTGTGGTGGTTTCACATGGCGAGCGCTACAGGCAAAACCAGAGTATTCCTGGGGGCTGCACCTGCCACACACACAGCCTAGAAGAGGTGGCTCCAACCTGGACGATCCTGAAAGTAGCTATTACGTGCCCACGTCAGCCCCTCAGAACTGCGGGAGCATCCCGTGACACATCGGACTCAGGCAGCAGAGTCCCTCTCATATCCCCCAACTCTGAATGCATGGGTTTGCCTTGGGGAATCAGAAATGAATGTCACAGAACGTGTCTGCCTGTGTTGGGGTGGGAAGAGGTTTCCTGACGCTTAAATTTCACTGTTATAACACAGATGGACGCAAGCTCTTTCTGGCGGTAAGAGTCTGTTTTCATCCTTATCAATAGCATGGACTGCGGGCTTCCCAACAGGAGCCTCCTACTGGTCCTGGAAGGGATGGCAAGCACAGAGCTCTGGCTCCTTGGTGGGACAGGTCTGGAATGTTTTACACTTCTCGTTACAAAAGAAAATGTACGTACCTCCCTGAAACTTCCAACCATACCCCAAGCTCTGCCCCTTAAAGCAGAACAAACTAGTGCTGAAAAACTGAACAGTTCGCCTGGTACCAGGAGCCCAAATTTCCTTGGAGAGCGTCTGTGTTTATGAGACAGACCTCCACAACAAATGACTCACCATTAATTCGTAGAATGCCATCTTCCTACTTAATCTGAACAGGGAGCCTACAGTCAGTTCACCTAAAAGTGAGACCAGACCACTTATTTATAAACTAAAAATGAGGATAAAAACAAACAAACAAATCCCGTTTCAAAGAACTTCCAGCATCTGTCTCCAAAGTCAGGAGATCATGAGTGTCTATATTGACTTTTGTAAGTAGAAGCCAGTGTTTGTAATGGCGCTGATGTTTGGTCCATAGATAGGCCAAGAAAAATGCAAAGATTTGTTGCATTCTCCTTGCCAGATTTCTTCATAATGTAAAAGGAAGTACGGAAGTGGCCAATGTTTGGAAATGAGATCCAGTTGTTCCTCATATAGTATAATGAGAAATCCAGATCCGAAGTTCTAAGGAGAAAACTGGCACAAGTTTAGAGGGAAAACTATTTAAGTAAATGAAAAGGCATGTGAGCTATTGGCACAGGGATGTTGGGGTAACCCTTTGAGAAAATTGGGTAAACTACACTTTTATTTTATAAAGAAAGGTACATAATCAAAGGAGCAAATAGATGTAAAAATTTTGGCAAAAATCAGAGCAAACCATTTAGATTCTATTTTGGCAATATGGAAGCTTAGCTATTTAACAACCATTCCACCACAAAACATCTAAAAATACTGGAGTTGACAAAAACCTAAGGGAGGTCACCGGAGGCCAAAAACAAAGCTGAGTCATGAATCCAGAGAGGCAAATTCTACAAATACTACTACCTTAAAGTCATTTGCAAATCCCCAGTTTTTAAGGCCCTGTGGGAACCAAAAGATAAAGCTTAGATCTGTCAAAGTGAAGAGCTGAAACAGAACTACACTCACATAAAGCCAGAATTCCTATTCTTAAAGTGAAAGCCTTTTCTTCTTTTTTTAAGTTTATTTGCCTATTTTGAGAGAGACAGAGAGAGAGGCAGAAAGAAAGAGACAGGGAGAATCCCAAAGCAGCCTCCACAAACTGTTAGCATGGGGCCCCATGAGGGTCTCTGTCTCCCGAACTGTGAGATCATGACCTGGGTCTAAGTCAAGAGTCAGACGCTTAACCAACTGAGCTACCCAGGTGCCCTGAAAGGCTATTCTTAAAATGACCTGAAAAAAACAAAGCCAAGGAATTTTTCTGACTTGCTTTGGCTCTGTGTAGCGAAGAGGAAAGAGTGTCCATGGATAATTCATAATCATAGCCCAGCCCACTACCTGTGTGATGCTGAAAGTCCCAAGCCAACACTTCCATTCAAAGAGGTCTTAGTTTCGTACTTCCTTGGGCACTAAAAAAATAAATCTAAATTGCCCCTGGAGACATGGACAAATGGACCCTCAGTCTGCAGCAATTTCCTATGGTTAAATTTGCATGGAATACAAGCACATGCGCACACACACACACACACACACACAAAGGAAACATACCACAAGAAACAAGAATCAATCACCAGCAGAATTAGACTCCTAAATAGTACAGATATTGGAATTGTCAAAATCAAAATGGTTTAAATAATTTAATATGTTCTATGTTTTTTATTTTTTCTTTTCTAACTAACTTTATTTATTTTTGAGAAACAGGGAGAGCATGAGCAGGGGAGGTACAGAGAGAGAGGAGGACAGAGGATCTAAAGCAGGCTTTGTACTGACAGCAGAGAGCCCAATGTGGGGCTTGAACTCACAAACTGTGAGATCATGATCTGAGTCGAAGTTGGGTGCTCAACCGACTGAGTCACCCAGGCACCCCTGTTCTATGTTTTTTAATGTGTATTTTTATATCATGAAGTTCTTTTAGTTATTCTTTAAGGAATCCAAAAGGGAAAAGGAAAATGAATATGAAAAATGCACTCTCCCAAAGACCAAGCTGGTTTCCTTAAATCAAACTTTAAGGAGATAAAAAATGCAGTTAGTAAAATATAATGCTTAATGGACAGGTTACACAGCAAATTAGACTTAGCTGAAGAAAAATTGGTGTATTGAAATTTAGATCTGAGGAAATCGACTAGAATAGCAAGATAGAAAGCAAAGAGATAAAATATATGGAAACATGTAAGATAGAATGAAAAGTTCTACATGTCCAGTCAAAGTTCCAAAGAATGGGAGGAAAGCAATATTCAAAGAGGTAACAGTTGAGACTTTTCCAAAATTGATGAAAAACATGAATCTGCTGAAGCAGAAAACACAATGAATCACCTAAAACAAAGAGAAGATCCCAAGAGAGAAAAGACGTATCATCCTTCAAGACAATAAAAATCAGAGAGAAAGTAGACTTCTTGACAAGAGAAACAACGGAACAACATTTTCAAAATAGTAGGAGGGAAACAACTAATGAATATGTTTACATGGCATAACTATCATTCAAGAATTAGAATAAAATGAAGACATTTTCAGGTAAAATACTGAGAGCATAATTATAACAGAACTTCACAAAGGAACTTAATTCTTCAAACAGAACAAAAAGGATCACAGAGAGAAAGGTCTGAGATGCAAGAAGGAATCCTATGCAAGAACATGGTAAATACATGAATAAATGTAAACAGGCACTGATTGAATAATACAACAACAATAATAATATCTGATATGTGGGGTTAACATAAAGATGGAAATCAAGTCCTGGACAGAGGTCTCCTCTGAAGTGGGTAGGGCAATGATTGGTGGTTGTATTGATTTGCCAGGGCAGCTATAACATAACTAGGAGGCTTAAACAACAGAAATTAATTTTCTCACAGTTCTGGAGGCTAGAGTCTGCAGTCAAGGTGGTCTGTAGGATTGGTTTCCTCTGAGGCCTGTTGTAGATGGCTGTCATCCTCCTGTGCAAGTCTGTGGCCTAATCTCCTTCTCTTATAAGGACACTTGTCACGTCACCAGATTAGGACCCATCCGAATGGCCTCATTTAACTGTAATTATCACTTTAAAGACCCTAATTCCAAATAGTCACATTCTGAGTAGTGAGGGGTTAGGACTTCAACATACGAATTTTAGGGCTGTGTCCTTGTGCACAATTCAACCCATACCAGTGATAAAGCAATCTAGGGTCCTTGTGTTGTCTTCTGAGAGACTGATAAGGGACCCTCAGTTCCTTAAGGAGCCAGACCAGGCACGTCTCTCTTCCTTATCTGCAGAAACCGTTCCCTGCCTGGAGGTATGAGGATCCCTACTCCCCCACCTTGGGCTACAGAGCAACCCTCTCCTCTCCAGTGCGCAGCATTACAGTTTGTTTTTGTTTCTCTCTTTAAAAAAAATAAATAAAAAGAAAGCCGATAAGCTGCTTAAATACAAAATGTATTTTCTTAGGGCTTTGTTCAGTTTAAGATGGCCGATCAGATGAGGAAAGGTGATTGGTCCCAGATGGACAGCTGTTCTGGGACCGGTGAGCCTGCAGAATTGTCAGGGAGGATCATCTCCCTTGCTCACAACCTCTGTTCCTGAAACTATACCACATCCCACCATATCCCCAACTCCACTTCATTAGTAGAAAAAAAAAAGCAAAGTTCGGGCTTCCATTTGCCATCTACTATACATTGTAAGTTTTTCTCAGGCAAAGAAACTTAAATGTAATGAACTCACAAGAAGCTTCTTGAGTGCCATACTTGTCGTGTTACCTCCAACTGTCTCATGCTTGTTTTCATTTCTGATTGTTACCAAACCCAGAGCTAGAGGAGTGAGACCGTGTACACAAAAGAGAAGGTCTTACAGGACCAGGCAACAAAAAATGCTCAATGACTAAGCATCAGTAGACTTGGCCTACATTTTCCACAGCTGTTTGGAAAGCAGTCAGGATTAATAATGAATAGCTATCTTTCTGGACTTCATCAGGGGGTGGCCCGTAGAAGAATGGGCACACAATGGCTTTTGAAAAAAAAAACACCCTGGAATGTCCGCAGCTGGAGGGATGTGAAATTATATCACACAGGGAGGGCTTTGGCTCAGATAGGAGTTCTGCTTCCTGGGGGACCCCAAGCAGGAGTTGCTCTTGTGCTGAAAAGCTGGCAAAGTGAAGCAGAATATCAAGTGGCAAGGACAGGAATCACCCAGCTGACTGAGAAGGAAATAATGAATACTCAGTTTCAAGTGTTTAGCAGAAAATATAGCAAGGAGGACGTTTCCTTAGGAATAATGTTGCTAAGGGGCGCCTGAGTGGCTCAGTCGGTTGAGCGGCTGACTCTTGATTTCAGCTCGGGTCCTGTGGTTCATGAGATCAAGCCCCCCATCAGGCTCTGTGCCAACAGTAGGGAGCCTGCTTGGGATTGTCTTTCTGTCTCTCTCTCTCTCTCTCTCTCTCAGGATAAATAAATAAACTTAAAAAAAAGAAATAATGTCGATAACATGATATTCTGAAAATGAACCCTAACAATAACACATCTATCAATCAAATTTTTCTGTAAGGAAAGAACATCCTGAGGTATAAATCTGCCATTGAGATATGAGCTGGGCTGGGACAAGAGTGAGGCGACCCTAACAGAGCATGAAGAGGGATAGGATTTAAATCTCATCAGAGTAACTCCTTAAGTCTTACCCGGTGAAGAGCTTCACCAACTTTTATATCAGGCCAGAAATAGAAGTTCATTTTATAATTTGCGGTGTTTCATGGGTAGTACTTTTCACATTGTGTGGTTATGGTTTTCATTTCCAAGCGTGGGTCTAATCTTTGATTTCTTCCATAAAGTCCTAAATTCAAGAAATTCTCCAGGTTTTGTCATAGAGGTCTCTGCACAGAGAGAAACTTATGGCACCATTAAGGACAAGAGTTTGGTTCCCTAAAAGGGATAAAACGAGGGAAGTAGCCTCCAACCAAGACTCGCCAATGAATTTGTATCAGTCTGCTCAGGCTACCATAACAAAATACCACAGGTTTAAACAACAGAAAATTAGACTTCTAGTATCAACGTGCCTCAGGGATGCTTTTCTGGTGAGGTCTCTCTTCCTGGCTTATAGATGGCTATCTTCCTGCTGCGTCTTCATATGGCCTTTTTTCTCTTTGTTCTCAGACATCTCTGTTGTCTCTTCCTATTCCTATAAGGACACCAGTTCTATTGGCTTAGGGCCCCACTCTTATGACCTCATTAACCTCAGTTACCTCCTTATAGGCTTTATCTCCAAATAAGCTCACGTTCTGAGGTGCTGGGGGTTAGGGATTCAACGTATGCATTCTGGGAGGACACTATTCAGTCCATAACAATTGCTTTATGGAGGGTCATTTGTGACACTTGAGACTATGACAGAATCCCAGACTTGTATATCCCTCTCAGCTGAGAGCAGAAGCATTGCCTTCACAAGACATGGTTTTGAGTCTTCTACCCCTTATCTGCTAAGGTCATCTCAGGCAAGTTTCTTAACAGGGTCTTTGTGAGGGTCACGTAAGACACTATGTGAAATGTGTGGTCCTGAGCCCTACACATAGGAGATAAATAATATAATTGAATATGACTCTTTGTGATCATTCTATATGTTTCAGAAGGGTATGACCAAAATGTTATGGGTGGGCGGGGTCCAATAAGGAACTTAAATGGCTAGAAGATTGATCATTTTAGGATAAAGCAACTTGAATCTATTCCCACAGTATTTCAGGGTTAGTTAATTTTCTCATTTTGCCTCCCTTATACCAAAATATGAACAGCTGGACTACCAGAAATGTTCTTCTTTGCCCTATTTTCCGAAGTTGCCTTTCTTTTCCTTCCAAAAATGAAAAAGGATTAGGATTAACAGTTAGATAAACTAGCGCATGTGTGTCTTTCATGGAGAGACAGCAGAATTCACTTACCCAGTTAGTCATTATTCGAACAATCAAACACTCTATCCTGAAGCCCTTTAAACTGATATTGTGTTGAATGATGTCACTAATGTTAACTGACAGTTTGCTGGAAACCGTCTCTTAAAAACTCTCATTTTCTGTTCAAGACCTGTTTATTTTGTTACAGAATTAGAAATCAAGGAGGAACTTCCAGAAAGAAAAAGTGCATATGTGTGTGTGCATGTATATGTTCTGGCTTTTATACTAGGAAGGTCATTTGCAAGAGAGGGAAAAAAAAAAAAAACGAAACAAGTAGAAATGAAATTAGACCTATGTTTATACAGTTCTCCACATTGGCCCAGGACTTATTTTTGAAAGTTTGTAAACTAGCCTTCCAGTTTAAATTGAATAAGTAGGTGCAGCTGAGTAAATGGAGAGACCTGGTTTTGCAGCCATGTGTTTTCACTTTAAAATTACATTGAAGAGGAACAGAGGGGGTTAGAAACAAAAATAAGAAAGAGAGATATAAGACAGACTACATTTAAAGGGAAAATGTGAGAAAACGAAGAGTCAAAACAGAAGTCCTCTCTGCTTGGCCCTAGGGGCCGGCAGCCACTGTACCCTGAAGGGGGTGGGGGTGGGGGGCGTGGAGAGCAGCCTTTCCAGAGCCGTGTCCCCACAGACCTGAGGATGGATGTACAACCTGTGAGAGGGGAAAGGATCCGCCCACCAAAAGGTGAGGCGCTGGGACAGGACTTTAAAGGATCAGGAGACATTCTGGGATGGCCTGGGTTTAAGACCTCTTCCTCCAGGAGTCACCCCATAGCCTCCCCATGGAAGAGCTATTCATCTGCTCATCTTCAAGACCAACCTAAAATTAATGGCCTGTTCCTCTAAGCCAGAACAGCGACTTCCTCTACAGCTACTTGTGGGTTGAATTGTGTACGTCCAAAATTCATAGGTTGAAATCCCAACTTCCAGCATCTGAAAACGTATCCGTATCTGGAGATATGGTCTTTTAAGAGGTAAGTGAGTTAAAATGAGGCTGTTAGTGTTAGCCCTAATCCAGTAGGACTGGTGTCCTTATAAGAAGAACAGAACCAGTCGTATGTTTGTGCGGACGAAAGGCCATGTGAGGACACAGTGAGAAGACAGCTTTTTACAAGCCAAGGAGAGAGGCCTCAGGAGAAGCCCTGCCAGCACCTTGATCTTGAACTTCCAGTCTCCAGAATGGTGAGAAAATAGATTTCTGTTGTTTAAGTCACACAGTCTGTGGTATTTTGTTAGCGCTCCTTTAGCAAACTAATTTACTACTGAAGAAAACCACTCCCACAGCACCGATGGTGGGTAGTTTTCTTGCCTGTCCCATCATGAAAAGTATAGGTTGGCTTCTCAACCTAACAGCAATGCAACTGCTTTGTTCTGCTTCCTTAACTGCCCAGGGTGAGTTGTAAAAACCATCTGGAAACTGTGTCATTACTCAGGGACTTCTGGGTCATTCTAAAATATTTCCATCAACCAACCCTTGTAATCTACGGTGTCCCTGTTATGGGTTGAATTGTGCTCCCCAGCCCCCCAAAAAGGATATGTTAGAGTCCTAACCCCCAGTACCTCAGCAAGCGACCTTATCTGGAAAGAGTCTTTACAGAGGTAATCAAGTTAAGATGAGGTCATTTGCATGGGCCCTAATCCAATATGACTGGTATTCTTATCAAAAGAAGAAATTTGGACACAAACAAACACAGGTAGAATACCATGTGAGGATGAAGGCAGAGATCAGAGTGATGTGTCTACAAGCCAAGGAACACCAAAGATTGCCAGCAAACCACTGGAAGCTAAGCAAGAGGGGTGGAATAGATTCTCCCTCATGGCCCTCTGAAGGAACCAACCCTATCAATCGTGTTTGATCTCAGACTTGTGGCTTCCAGAACATCGAGACAGTAAATCCCCATCGTTTAAGCCCCCTGGTCTTAATTTGTTACTGGAGACCCAGGACACTCTTACAGCCTCTCTGTGCAGTGTTTGTCTTCTCATCTCCTGGAAACGTGACAAGAATTACCTCCTGTGGTTCTAGTTGGCATCTGTAGTTCCAGGCAGGTATGGGGCTTGATAATTTGACATATTTGGTCTACGAGAGTAGATGTCTCAGACTCCTCTCTTCCACCCTCACCCCCACACTCACACCTAATGGCTGTGACTCGCTCTGTCCCTGAGCCCCCAGTCGGCTTCCTCTCTCCAGAATTGCCTTCCATGCCCACACCCATCCCCCACTCCTGATCTCAGGATTTCTCTCAGTTGCCTTTTAAAAAGTCTTCCTTTACCCTTTCTCACCCCTACCCAAGCTGCCTGAAAGCCCTCTAGGAATTCCGCCTTTTTTGGATCCCCTAACTTGGACCCTGGTATATATTAGGTACTGGGTTAATGTTCATTGAAAAATAGTATTGAATGGTATAACGTTAAGACAGATGTATTCATCTATTACTATGTTATTAATTACTCCAAACTTTACAGTTTATTCTCTCACAGTTTCTGTGAGATAGGATTGGGAGCTCCACTGGGTTTCAGGCAAGCTATTGGCGAGACTGGCTAAGATAAAATACAAAGATCACTTAAGTGGCTGCTGGCAGGCTTCGGTTTCTTGCTGGCCATGAACATCTCCTCGGTTCCTCACCACCACGTGGGCCTCCATGGACTGCCTGAGCATCCTTAGGGCATGGTGCTGGCTGCCCCCCAGAGTGAGTGACTGAGACAGAGCCACAGACTCTTTTTTTTTTCAGCTTTATTGAGGTACGATTGACAAATTGAAATTGTGTGTATTTAAGGTGTACAACATGATATTTTGATATATGTGAATATTGTGAAATAATCACTGCAATCAAGGTAATTAACAATATCTCACATAGTTAACACCTAAGATGTAGTCTGTTAGCAAATTTCAAATATACAATATAGTATTATTAACTATGGTCACCATGCTGTTCATTAGATCTCCAGAATTGATTCGCCTTGTGTAACTGATGCTTTGTACCTCTTGATGAGCACCTTCCCATTTCCACCACCCGTGGCTCCTGGCAACCACCATTCCACTCTGAGCCACAGACTCTTACAACCTAATCTTGGAAATGACATACTGTAACTTCTGCTATACCTGTGGATATAACGTGTGAGGAAATCACACAGGATGTGCCCACCAGGAGGTAGGAATCATTGGTGCCATCTTGGAAGCTCTCTACCACAGTAGACATAGGGTTCAAATCCCAGACCTTCCTCTGACTGACTGGGCCCAGCAGTTGCCTTTATGAATCTTCTTTACTTGATTCTTATCTGCATAATGATGTTAATAATTGCAAGGTGATCAGCTATTTAAGCTATTAAGCATATGTTGGCTCATTTAATGGGTGCATCAATCCCCAGAGGCCTGGGTTATTACTTCCATCTTCACAGATGGGGAACCACTGGCTAAAATTCAGGAGGTCACCTAAACAGTAACAGTGACTGAGGCTGTGGACTTGAACTCAGGTCTGTCTCTTTCCTGAGCTACCATGTTTTCCATGTATAAAACGGAGATGTTGGGCTCCTGATTCCCAGGAGGTTGGCCTGCTTTCTACTGCACTCTGATCTTCCTGTGGCCTGGAGCAGCTCCACTTCCCTGAGGCCCATTGTATCTTCAGGCGATTCGCACACTGTCCTTGGGAGAGATTCTGTCTTTGAACAGAGGTGGGCTGTTTTGTCTGTCTCTGTAAGACCGCAGGGATCACCCCCACCCGATTGCACAGTCCCCAGGTGTCACTTAGGGTAACTGGCTGTGACATGCACCTTAGTCAGGTCACAAGCTGATACCCTCACTTCATCTTTCTTTCCAAATATTTATTTCTGCTACTTTGAGGAGAAGTTTCTAGACCAAACAATCCTGTGGTTGGGAGCCATTTGCTGTAGGCCAGGGACACCTATTGAGGATAGTGAGCCTGTGAACAGAAGTCACCCTCCTCTGCATTGGCTGGGTAGGAGAGACAGGGCTATCACATTTGTGACAAGAGCCCTCAGCCTGGGCTCCTGCACTTCAGAAAGGACCACAGTCCCCAAGCCTTCAGACTGAGGATCTCATTTCCCCAGTCCCTTGGTGATCACACTTCAGGACTCTCTTGATTCCTATGCAAAATCCACCCCATCCGCTCCTCTGATCACCAGAGCTGGCCGCCTGGTGGAGGCTGGAACTGGCCTGCGGTCCTATGTTGGCTCCCCATGTCGAGGCCCCTCGTGTCTGGCCTGCTCCCCGTCACTCTCCCTGACAGAAACGTCCATGCTATGGCAACCCCACAGAACCGTCTCTACGCACCTTGGAACTGAGTTGGGATCAATTACTTGACACGACTGACCCGCCACCTGCCCTCCCCTCCTCTTTCCCCATCTATCTTCCTCTTTCCCAACCCTGTTTGCTATTACCAGGAGCAAACAACAGGTCCACATTTAAACTCAAAAGTAGGAGACTTGTGTTTCGAAAATCTGCAGCAGGCTCAGCTTCTAGACAGCTCTATCACCCTCTCCCCACAGTTCTGGGGAGCCTGAGGGCAGAGCACGTCTCTCCCCCCACCCCAGTCTGCAAAGTCAAGGCGAAGCCTCCTGAGGAATTCTGGAACGTTATGGCAGCTAGCGGGAATTTCATGAGTGACCCTGGCTTTGCGGGAGAATCTGCAAGAAAGGCCTTCGGAGGATGTGGGACTGAGTTCCCTATGTTAGGGTACTGCACCCGTGAGGAGGGTGTGGGATCAGGAAGGCTGACCGGCTTCAGGACCCAGTCTTTTCACACCACAGCCGTGTTCTTAAGCAGGCAAAGCAACTGACGCTCGGCAAGCGTGTTGTGTTACAGCACAGCCAAGCCAGCCAGGTGGCAGGGCCTCGCGGAGCCCAGCACCGGTGGGTGACGAATGACAGCCCTCCCTATCTGTGTAATACAGGGTGAATCAGAGAGCCCGTAACCCTGGGCCCCGTTCTCCCTTACCCCACAGTTACCAGAAGGCGCAGTTTCTGTTCCCCCAACAAGTCCTACAGTGCTTCTCGTATTCCTGCCTTTTGAGTACCCTTACCCAATCTATTGATTTCCCTTGTTTAATAGGGTTTAAGCTGTGGAGGGAGACCGCCGGGGCCTTAATCTTGGGACGCTGCACGGACCTTCAAACCTGAAGCCCACCAGCCAGAGACACCTGCCAGGAAGGCTGTGTGGAATCGCTAAAAAGAGCTTTGTTCTGATAGTGGATAGGTCCCACTCCATTCCAACGGTGGCACTTTGGACAAGGCCCACAAGATATTGAAACTTCTCGCTTGCCTCGCAAATCGGGACAGTAGTATCCACTTCGCAGGTTTACCGTGGGGGAGAAAATGCACGTGAAATGCCTCGCCTGTGGTACCTGTTCAGCTTAACAGCTTTCCTTTCCCTCTTTCCCCTCGAACTGATTCATTCATCCAGGTGGGGTGAGGAAGGACCGTAGCCAGGAGGTCATGTGAGAAATGGCAAGTGTAGACATCGCTGTAACTTCTGTTCTCGTGTTCCTGCTGTTTTCAGATTCCGCAGTCACAGCCTCACCCCGGGAGGCTCAGGACACCCTAGAGTGAGCTTCTCTGAAAAATAGAGTTGCCACTCGCCTACCAGCCCACGTTGCGTTTGATTACCACATAATGAAATGATTTTCCTTCCCTCTTTTATTTCCTCTCCTTCTTTCCTTCTGAGACAAATGGAAAAATAATTTGATCCCCTTGAATCTTTTCACCCTGGGTATTTTCCCCCTTCACACCGAGCACCGCCCCTTGATAAATGAGAACACATGTGCTGAAAACCCGGCCTTCACCCTCTTGACTCAGGCTCCTCCTCCTCTCGGGACTCGGCTTTCCTTTCAAACCCCCTGAATAAATTCATCACAGCAGGAAGAACATTGTTTTTCTTCAAAACTTGGGGGAAAAAGCAAATCCCATATCACAATTATTCCATTTCACAGGGAAAATGCTGCCCTTTAATCTCCCGAGTTTCTTCTCTCCAACTCTGAAGGCTGTGGCCGAGGTGACTTACAGACTAATACAGCTGCTTTTGCAAAATCTGCACTGATTCATTACCTCGGGGAGCCAAAGGGTGACACACACATATTTTGAATATTATCCTGTGGGCAGATCTGCAGCGTGGCTTGACTTGGGGAGTTTCTACTTCTTGACATGTTCACATGCGGACACTTTCGATGGAGTCTGTACTTAAAAAATAACCCTCGATACAATTCTTTCACTTGAAGGTTGAACTTTCCGGAAAATGTGCTGTGAACCTAGTATGTTCGTCCACTGTTGTTCCTCTAGCGTCCTAGTCCCTTAGAAAACAAGCCCCTTTTCCTTTAACAAAAACACACACGATGACAAATGCCCAATGCCACAGAAATTAAGCTCTTTGGTTTGACCATCTTCTGTAGCAGACATCAGAGAAGCAGGATGTCTTCTTGAACCAAAACATCTGCCCAAGAATTCCTATAAACTTCCTTACACTTCATCTCAAGAAAATCTCCCTGACACTGAGCATACTTCTCCCTTGCTGCCAGGCGTCTTTCTGTTTACATAGTCTTTGTTTACATGTGCCCCCTGTTAATAAAAAATCGGTATTTATTAGATGCACTCAAGCACCTTGGAAACTAATTTTCTTTCAAACTCAAGAACTTCCTGGGAAGGAATAAAAGGAGCAGAGAGTTGTGTTGGCAAGCCTCCATCGCGTGGCCATTTATTGTCATGGAATGTAGCAGAAGACGGCTCCCGCTATTTCCTTTGATTTTGCTGTGTAAATCTGCTCTCACCTAAAGCCTGACCACATGACGGTGCAGACACACATTAACCTGATTATTTCTGTCTGAGCTGTGTGTGAAATGTGCACTCTAAATTGCACATAAAAATGTTCCCCAAAATAGTACCACCTGCCTGGAGGAGTATCATTTTCTTTCACAAAGACAGACCCAAATGTGTTTCTGGGATTCTGTAGCCTCCAGGCAGATGAGGATTGTCTCTCTGTCCGTGTTGGGTATGAGCCGAGGCTGGCCTGGGGCTTCCCTCCCCATGCAGGCAGGGACTCTGGAGGCCTCCCGGGGTGTTTTGGGTTCTTGCTCAGAAGACTGTCTCAGAGACCGGGGAGCAATGTCTCCCTATCAAAATGGGGGACAATAGAGGACAGCAAGGTGGTGGGAGTGTGGGTGAGAGAGGCTGGAATGAAGTGAGCAGAGAACAAAGAAGCAGAAGGAGGTAGGAAACAAACCCCCACAAGCCACAGAAGAGCTTTCCAAGAACAAGAGAGAGAAGCCTGGGGAGGAAGAAAGAGAAAGGAATGTAAAACCAAAAACATGACCGTTGTTTCAGTCTTTTAAAGGCACAATGAAAACTGAACCCAGGACAGCAAGATCAAATTATTGTGATTTCTCCTGATTAATGAGAGCAGTTGAACCTCCTGTTACCTTTCAAACATCTGCCATGACCTTGCCAATTAAAAGAAGAAGACGAAATTCAGAAGGAGAAAGAAAGGTGTTTTGCCCATGTAGGGGCACCTTGTGAGCTTTTTTTCTCAAAATAGCTCTGTCCTTGACTTACTAGCTTCTTTGCCCGGAGAAAAGGGAGTCATCTCATCCCCTCTTTGGGGGCCAGCCTTGCAAATGTGCCATTTCCTAATTATCTGGGGCTGAGCAGAGGAACGACACAAAGACCTGAAAATCCTCATAATTTTCTTGGTCATTTTATGCTCTGGATACGCACAGCTTTAAGAAACGAAGCATGGAGGGGCACCTGGGGGGCTCAGTCAGTTAAGCATCCAACTCTTGATTTTGGTTCAGGTCATGATCTCACTTCATGAGATGGAGCCCCCATCAGGCTCAGCGCTGAGTGTGGAGCTTGCTTGGGATTCTCTCTCTCCCTCTCTCTCTTCAGCCCTCTTCTACTGGTTCTCTCCCTCCCTCCCTCTCTCTCTTTCTCTCAAAATAAATAAACTTTAAGAAAAAAAGAAACTAGGCATGTAAGACAGTAGAATATCTTAGCAGTTAGGGTAGAATAATTCAGAACAATACATTGTCCATCGATGTCTTTGTTAGCTCAGAAGGCTGAAGGCTGGGCTACTTTCTCACATGCTTTGGTGCTGCCTCCACTCCTAATCGTCTGGGGCCCTTCATCCTTATCCTCAGACTGTGGTTTTTGCTACTATTTTCATGTTAATCAAGCTCCTCAAAGGTAATCAATGTCTTGTCTCCACAGCCTCAGCTCTGCTCCTGTACCAGAACTCTGTAGACTGACCCAGACCCTGCCCTGGCAGCTTATTGGCAACCTCTGACCACCAAAGGTAGAGGGAGCCTTTCAGTCCATCTCTTGTCATCTCCATGTCTGCTGAAGTTAACCTCTCCCTTCTAGAATCTCTCTCCTCTCTGAGCTTCCCATCACACTCTCTCCTATTCTCCTCTGCCTGTTGTGACTTCTAATTCTTCCCCTCCCCAGCCGGCTCCTGTTCATTAGTCCATTCCTAGGTGTTGGTCTCTTTCTCACAGTCTCAAATGAGCCACCCAGCCCAAGTCCCAGCCAACACGGCCCTCTGTATTTTGCTGCTACACCCCCAGCTGTGAGGAAACTGTTCTTACCAAGGTCTGTGTGGGAAGCTGAGTCCTGGCCCCCAAAGACATCCATATCCTAATCCTTGTAACTGGAGGATGTGACTTCACATGGCAAAAGGGACTTTGCTGATGTGATTAAGTTAAGGATCTTGAGAATGGGAGCTGATTCTGGATTATCTGGAAGGACCCTAAACATTATCATGAGTATCCTTATATGAGTGAGGCAAAAGGAAGTTTGACAGAGAAGAGGAAAAGGCAATGTGATGTTGAAAGCCAATACCAGAGTGGCCAATTCCACCACCAGCCAAATAACACTAGCAGCCTCTAGAAACTGGAAGAGGCAAGGGACAGATTTCCCCCCTAGAGCCTCCAGAGGACCCAGCCCTGCTGACACCTTGTCTTTACCCCAAAGAGACTGATTTTAGACCTCTGGCCTCTAGAACCATAAGAAAATAAATGTGTATTGTTTCAAGGCACCAAATTTGTGGCAGTTATAGCCTCCACAGAAAACTAATACAGTCTTCAAGAGTGGCTCATTAAGACATCCATTGGATATCTTTCAGTCTCCATGTCTCCTGGCAGAAGTATTTGGTACCATTGATCATTCCCTTTGGAACCTCCTCCTCCTTTGACTCTCACCCACTGCTCAGCAGCCAATCAAGAGCCAGGTATTTCACTAACCAAGCCTTGGAAGCTCTCACTGTCTCTTGCCTGCACCCCTCTGTGTCCTGCCTAGACTACTTCTAGTCCCATGTCAACATCCACTTAACCCCACAACTTATTGCTGCCAACTTGTCAATGTCATATGACACAGTTGTATAACCCAATAGATACAGTTGTAATTATGCTGGTGAAAAAAATAATTCTTGGATGTAAACATTTTTAAATACGGCAGAATGTATTCTGTAAGCTTGATTCAACTCTCCCCCTCCTTTTTAAGAGTATACCAGGAAACCCAAATAAAATGGCTTCTGTCTCTAGAACTCCAAGGAACTGGCTGGAAGGGGGATGGCCACCCTGCTTCTTGTCTTCCTCCCTGTCCTGCACTTCCCATGATATAGGCTGTGATGCCCTGTTAGCTCCTTAGTTCTCTGGTCAAAATTGTTCTCCTCAAGGTCACCACAACCCAGACTCCATTTGCCTCAACTCTCCATCGACAGAAATTTTCTGAAGTCTTTCTTGAAGGTCAGTGTTATAAACTTTAGTTCTAAACAAAACAAAACAAACCTGTAGCTCCTAAAGATTGGACCCTCAGACCCTTTAGCGAGATCTCTTTAGCATGATGAAGAAACTCACCTGTTTTGCCCTCCCTACATTTAAAGCCCACGTTTCATTTTAATTCCTGCCTAAGCACATTCTTCAATTCTCTGAGATTGAATTGGGGGTTGAAGATTGTTGTTTCTGTAGATGCAGACATCACTATGGTCTTGCTTTCCAATATTAGATTTTTTAAAAATCTATAATAAAACCACGGAGACTATAACACCCTTAGGCAAAATAATTTCTCTCTGCAAATTCACAAAGGATCTTTCTATTTCTTTCCTTTTCTATCACTTCCTCCCCTTGGTCTCCCTCTTGTCTCCCACATCACCTATCCCAAATCATCCATCCCAAAACTTCATCTGATTATGTCTCTGTCCAGTCCCCCATGACTCCCCACAACCTTCTGGATATCCTCACTTCCGTTCGTCCCATTCCCTTGCCCACACTCTGGTTCCAGAAACATTCAGCCACTTACAGGTGCCAGAATATTGGACAGCAGGCCCTGGTTTCCATGTCTCCCTGGCTCTCAAACATTCTTTCCCTCATTAAACCAACAGTACCTCATACACATACACTTAAAAATTTCTTTTGGTAATTTCATAGTAATTTCAAACATGAAAAACTTGGGAAACTAGTAAAATAATTCCCTAAATGTTAACATTTTACAGGGAATAGTACAATTATCAGTGTCAGGAAAATAACATTGATCCAACACTATTATCTAATCTACATAACTTACTAAATCTACTAAAACTAAACCAAGTTTTAGTAATTGTCCCACTGGTGTCATTTTTGTGTTCCAGTTTCTAATCTAGAAGTACCTCTTGCATTTAGTTGCTACGTCAACTGAGTTGCCTTTGTTGTGGCCTATTTCTTGGTTTCCCTCATCTTGCATGGCCTTCACACTTTTGAAGAGCATTGGCCAGTTGTTTTGTGGTGTCATTCCCAGTCTGTGTATGTCTGATGTTTCCTCATGATTGAGTTCAAGTTATGCGTTTTTGGCAAGAATGCCTCAGAATTGCCTTGATACCAAAATCAGCCAAAGACATCACAAGTTAAAAAGAAAGCCAACTCAGACCAATATCCCTTTTCAATATAGATGTAAAAATGTTAACAAAGCACTAGTAAACCAAATCCAGCAACATGATGTAGAATTATATACCATGACCAAGTGGAATTTGTTCTCAGAATGCAAGGTTGACGCAATATATTTAAAAAAATCAACCTATGCAGTAAATCATTTTAATAGAATAAAGGACCGAAACCACATGATTATTTGAATAGACATAGACAAAACATTTGACGAAATTCAACACTCATTATAAAAATACTCAATGTACAAAAATCAGTTATATTTCGATACACGAGCAATGAACAATTTGAAAATAAAATTAAGAAAACAAGTTCATTTACAATTGCATACTTAGACAAAAATGTAACATTCCTGAAGTATAAACTTAACAAAATAGTACAATACATGTATACTGAAAACTGCAAAACATTTTTGAAAAAAATTAAAGATCTAAATAAATGGAAAGACGTTCATGGATTGGAAGGCTTGATATTACTAAGATGATAATACTCCCTAAACTGATTTACACCTGTATTGCAATACCTACCAAATTCCTCATGGCTTCTTTTTTTTTCCCCCACAAAAAATTTTAGAGCAGTTTTGGGTTCATAGTGAAATTGAGGGGAAGATACATAGATTTCCCATACATTTCCTGCCCCCCACACTCATAGCCTCCACCATTATCAACATCCCTCACCAGAGTGGTCCATTGGTCACAACTGATGAACTACAATAATGCATCATAATCACTCAAAGTCCACAGTGCAGTCTTGGTATTGTACATTCTATGATTTGGACAAATTTACAATAATATGGATGTACTATTATAGTATCATAATGAGTGTTTCCTTTGCCCTAAAAATCCTCCATTCTCTATCTATTTGTGCCTTCCCGCCTCTACCCCCACCACCTGACGACCACCGATCTCTTCATTGTCTCCACTATTTTGCCTTTCCAAAATGTCATATAGATGGAATCATGTAACCTTTTCAGATTGGCTTCCTTCACTTAGTAATATGTGTTTAAGGTTCCTCCAAGTCTTTTCAGGGCTTGACAGGTCATTTCTTTTTAGCACTGAAAAATATTGCATTATCCAAATGTACCACAGTGTTTTTATCCATTTGCCTACTGAAGGATATTTCTGGTTGCTTCTAGGCTTTGGCAATTATTAAAAAGCTGCTATACTGGGTGCTGTATGTAAGCGATGAACTGTGGGAATCTACCCCGAAAACCAAGAGCATACTTTACACACTGTATATTAGCCAATTTGACAATAAATTATATTAAATAAATAAATAAATAAATAAGCTGCTATAAACATCCATGTGTAAGTTTTTGTATAGATAGAAGTTTTCAACTCCTTTGGGTACATACCAAGAGCACAATTGCTGGATTGTATGACAGGAGTATGTTTAGTTTGTAAGAAACTGCCCAACTGTCTTCCAAAATGCCTGTACCATTTTGCACACACCAGCTGTGACTGAGAGTTCCTGTTGCCCCACATATTTGTCAGTACTCGGTTTTGTCAGTGTTCCATATTATGGCCACTCCTAATAGATGTACATTGATATTTCACTATTTGTTCCTTGATGAGATAGGAAGGAAGTGGAACATCTTTTTCTATGCCTACTTGCCATCTGTGTGTCTTCTTTGGTAAGGTGTCTGTTAAGGTTTTTGGCCTATTTTTTAATTGGGTTATTTTTGTTTATTGTTGACTTTTAAGAGTTCTTTATATATTTTGGGTGATAGTCCTTCATCAGATGTGTCTTTTACAAATATTTTCTGAGTTTGTTCTCATCTTCTCATTCTCTTAACACTTACACAGAAGTTTTTAATTTTAATGAAGTCCAGTTTACCAATTATTTATTTCATGCCTTTGGTGTTGTATCTAGAAAGTCATTACCATACCCAAGGTCATGTAGGTTTTCTTCTGTGTGATCTTATAGGGCCTCTGGCTTCTTTTCAGAAAGTGACAAGCTGATCTTAAAATTCATATGAAAAGTCAAGCTACCCAGAATAGCCAAAATGACCTTGAAAATAAAGAAAAACATTGTAGGACTCATGCTTCTCAACTTTAAGACCTAAACAAAAAGTAATCAAGGTGAAGAGTAATCAAGTGCTGGCATAAGGATAGATATATCAGGTAATGGATTATAATTGATAGTCGAGAAATAAGTCCATACAGGTAGAGTCAACAGATTTTCACCAAGGGTGCCAAGACAATTCAATGGGGAAAAGGGTAAAGTTGGATCCCTATCTCACATGATAAACAAAATCATAGACTTTAATGAAAAAACAACTACAACTATAAAATACTTAAAAGAAAGCTTAGGAGCAAGTTTTCATGACCTTGGATTAGGCAACAGCTTTTTAGACATGGCATCAAAAGCACAGGAGACAATACATACATACCTTGGACTTAAATCAAAACTCAAAAATTTGATGCTGTAAATGATACCATCAAGAAAGTAAAAAGACAGCCTACAAATGGGAGAAAGTATCATCAAATCACATATCTGGTAAGGAATTTGTATTCAGAATATATAAATAACTCTTACAACTCAAAAATTAAAAGACAGGTAAGCCAATTAAAAAATTGAGGTATAATTCACACATTATACAATTCAATGTTTTTTAGGAAGTGTATAGGTTTGTGCAAATATCACTACAATCTAATTTTACAATATTTTTTCATTACCCCGAAAAGAAACCCTGTACCCGGTAGCAGTCACTCCCCATCCCCCACGCCACTCCAGGCCATGCTGAGCACAGGTCTGGTCCTGAAGGACACTCAGCTCTGGTCTGTGGCTGGATCAACAAATGCAGGAAAGAATAAAGGAACAAACACTCACCGCTAGTGAGGGTTCAGATGAAACTCGTAATGTAAGAATATTGTTTAAGAAACTCCTAGTTTAATCTTGTTTGCCCTCAGGTGGTTGCCAGGTGTCCTGTATACTCATTTTCTGTCCAGACTGGATAGAGAAAGACAAAGAGGGAAGAATCAAATACACTTCTGAGGTTTCTGGTTATAAGCCCATTGGTAGAAGGTGGTACACACACTTAACCTGCAGACTTACCTAGAGAAGATCTGTGGGGTTAGCTGTGATGGGCTGAGGAACTCCCCTCCACCCAGGAAATTCAGGGGAAGAGTCTGGGAGGTGGCTGTGGATCTGGGCTGGAGCTCCCAGGAGAGGGCTGGCTGGGGATGATGATGCTTTGGGAGCCATGGG
Organism: Lynx rufus; assembly: GCF_022079265.1. Lineage (NCBI taxonomy): Eukaryota > Metazoa > Chordata > Mammalia > Carnivora > Felidae > Lynx > Lynx rufus. The sequence goes on from NW_025814823.1 coordinate 14,542,761, forward strand.
CCTGCTCAGAAGGGATTCAACTGCAGGAAGAGGAGCATGAGCAGAGAGAGGAGAAAAGAAGACAGAGAAGAGAACCCTTGACAACACCAAGGTGTCAGACGCCCATGGAGGAACCTGAGGAAGAGCAGTCTGAGAAGAGTTTGAAGGAGAGAAGAGTCAACAGAACCAAGAACTGGAGTGAGGTCCAGTAAGACCGAAGAGGGTCACCACGTAGGCATCGCAGCCAAGTGGTTGGGGCAGGAGAGACTTGGAATGTAGGTGGAGCATATGGGAGTGGAAACTGTACCTGTAGCTTATTGTCAGTTAACCTAAATACCAACAGGACAGAGACCTGGTGATACTTCTTGGAAGTTTAGTGTCAGTTGGTAATTTCTTTTCAAGTCATGTAGGATCTTGAGTATGTTTGTATATCAGAATAGGCAGAGCCAGCAGAAAGGAAGTGACTTGGTAAGAGAACAAACCATTGCTAGCAGGAGCGTAACGACGTGGGAGGAGAGGGGATTTGGAATCCAGATGGAAGGAGGACTCTCTGAAAGGGAGGGCCGGGTCTTCTTCTGAGACCAGGGGGAAGAGGAGAGAATGAGAAATGTGCGTGAGCTTGAGGACGCAGCAGAAAGCTGAGGTGTTCTCCTTTGAGGGCCTCCTCGTCTTCTGGGAGGCAGCAGGTGAAGCCACCTGCTAGAAGGTGGGGTGGCGGAGTGGGGCTCGAGGAACCGGGACGAGAGCGAGGGGATGCTGTCCGGAGGAAGAGGGCCACCCAGTGGCTTTGGGAGAACAGCCAACCTCGGGTGAGGGGTGGGGTCTGACTCTGCAGCGCCATCTTGTGGGCATTGCTCCAGCAGCCCCCGGGGCGAAGCCCCAGGTGGGTGGGATGGAGGAAAAGGGTGAGGAAGCTGAGGGCAGAGCACCTGAGGTGCTGAGTTGTGGTGGAGGGAAGGACCCAGGGCAGGCGGCCTTGCAGGGCGAACAGCCTGGGGGAAGGAGGGAGGGAAAGAACTGGAAAAACAGGGTGTGTGGCCAGCGAGTGGGATGATGGAGTGTGGGGTGTCTGCAAGGGCAGCCCGCTGATGACAAGGCCTGGGTGCGGCTGTGGGTGTGAGTGGCTGAATTTGCTGAGCCAGCAGGGGTGTAGGAGGAGGAGCGGGGCATTCCAGGACACCAGAGGGGGAGGCCCCATCGCAGAGACCTTAGCTAAGGCCAGCCAAAGTAGCGTCCGGTGTGTCAGAAGTCAGCCCTGCGCTCGGGGGGGGGGGGGGGGGGGGGGGCGTGGGAAGGAGCTCGAGAGAGGGACGTTGCGTGGGCGGGACGGAGCGCAGGACAGGGCTGGGTGACAGTGCCCGAGAGAAACGGAGCTGCCACACCCACCGAGCTTGAGAGCCTCGCTTCCAAAATGTGAGCTCCGCACACACCTCTGTTAAAGGGAAAGGAATCTCCCAGAGCCCCAGCGTTAAATGTGCAGTGGTCATAAAACTGTACAGGCACTTTAGGCTAATAGCTTTTAAACTAAACTGTGCACATTTTATACCCACGGTATGGCTGGTGAGGGTGTTGTGTTCAAACAAAATCATTGTTTCCCTCACAAACTCAGTCCAGTCTGCTACAGTGCAGGTTTCTTTGTTTTTGTTTTTGTTTTTACTTTGGCTTCTTGCCCTTCGCCCATAGGACAATTCAAATTCTTCTGCTACTAGTTGTTGTCTGACCAACTTGAAACGTCAGTATGATGAGTTCCAACGGCACCTGGTTTCCACTTGATAGAGGTGTAACTTCTATCTGCTGGGCTTACTGGCAGCTTACAGCTCTCAGCTGAGCCTCTCATGCCAGATTTGACCTTGCTGAAGGGCACTGCCCCGCGCAAGGTCACACCCTCCAGGGGCAGCCCGCATCCAGTGACTGGTCATTTTGGGAGTATGAGGCCCTGGCCACCTTCCCTTCGATGCGGGGCAATTCCGAAAGGTCTTCCTGGCTCCAGAGCTTCCTGGAGGGTGGGTTGAGATCTTTGCTGTGATTGCATCTCAGTTTAGCTTCTCCCCCTGGCTCCACTCTCCTACAGGCATCATCCCTCAGAGCACTCCCCAAGAAACCTTCTGCATACACGTCTGCAAACTCTGAGGTGGCTCAGAGCTTGCTCTGTAATAGTTGCCAGATTTAGCAAGTAAAGCTACAGGATGCCCAGGTAAATTTGAATTTCAGAAGAACAATGAAAACTTTTCCAGTAAGCATATTTGGCATATTTTATCTGGCAACACTGCCTCCTAGGGAGCCGAACCTGGGTTATGAAATGAGCATTCGTGGCTGTCGCGGGTTATGGAAGAGGAGGCCGGTGGTTTCCATGTCTATGAAGAAATACAAAGTTTATTAAAGGCATGAGAGCCAGGGACATTTCAAGGTCAATAAGACACCACATCTAGAGAATGGATGGAGGACAGGTATTGCTAGTGGACCTGACCAATTTTCAAGGGTGGAGGTGAAACTGAACGGTTTTCCAAGAAGAAGCCCCACACTGTCCATATGGTGGTGAGCGCCTCAGATGAGGCTGCCTGCAGAGCAGATCAACCCAGACTGAGCCGTGCAAGGCCAGGGACACGTCCCACCATGACAGTCACCAGGGGAGACTCTGCCTCTGCCTCCTTCCTGCCATGTGGCAGTGAGGAAGCCAGCTCTTACTGGAAGGGACAGATCACACTCCCTCCTGTGCTCAAGGCAGTGAGAGCCCCAGTTCAAGAATAAAGACATTTTAATTATAAAGGTTGAATTTTAAATGCCATCTTTGACTTATTTCAGTAACCAAGCAATGATGGAAACTGATAGCCTGTGGTCAAAATGGTGTGATGAGGGAACCTGGCCCCTAGTGAGAAATGGGGGGTTCAACAGGGACTTTATCAAGAGCCAGTTATTGAAAAGAATGAAACCATTTCATGCTTCTATCTAACACTCACAATAAATCAGTTACAATCATTGTTATCACACTACGGGCCTTTAGCCTGAGAAACGACGTGTCCTAATACCCTGAGCAAAGATGTCTGTTATTCACTCTTACTGGAGAAAGAAGAGAAAGGGTTGCAGCTTGGGGAAAGGACCACAGGCCCTACTCCTCATCCAGCCCACCCCATCCTCCTGGGCTCTCAGCCTCTTCCCACTGCAATGCACTCGCTCTGGGAAGGTGTTTTGTACCCGGCAATACATCCAGGTCTTACTAAAGAGCTTGCCTTACTTCTACTGCTTCTTCAGGCTTTTCTTCCCATCCCACAACCCAGATCTGCAAGTCACAGTGCGGTGGTGCGGCCAGTGGCGCTATCTTAGGGGACATTGATGACGTGGTTGGTTCGTGCCCCTGTTTACTGGTCTGGATCTGCCTTTACCACTTAGCAGCTGCTGAAGCAGCTGCCTGTGGACTTCTCTAGAGTCATTCCTCTTCTGAAATATAAAGGATCTCTCCTACCTCCACTTCCTATCTCTGTTGATAAACCCACTTCCTTTTTCTGCCTGGGGGAAGGTACTCATTTTCCAGAAGTTCCATTCTCCGTGTCTCAGCATCCTTGCTGACATTTGTTATTGTGTGTCTTTTTTAATGTTAGCCATCCTAGTAGGGATAAGATAGTATCTCATTGTGGTTTTAATTTGCATTTCCTGATGACTGTTGATGTTGATCATCTTTTCATGTGCTTATTAGCATTTGTGTCTCTTCTTTGGAGACATCTCTATTCAGATTTTGGGGGGGCCTATTTTTCCATTAAGTCACATGTCTTTATTTTTGTGTTGTAAAAGGTGTGTATTCTGGCTGCAATTTTCCTACCAGATATATGATTTGCAAATACGTGGCCTTTTGTGACTGGTTTCTTTTGCTTAGTTTTTGAATGCTTTTGAGATTCATCCATGTTGTTTTGTGAATGGTAGTGGTTCCTTTTTATTGCTGAGTAACGATCCCAATATATGGATGTCCATGGTCCATTTGTCCACTTACTATTTGATGAACAATTAGGTTTTTTTCTAGTTCTTAGCTACAATGAAAAAAAGCTGCCATAAATATTAGTGTACAAATCTTTCTGTGGCTCTTTCTTCTTACTTCTCTTGGGTGGGTCAATACTTACTTTCTGACTTTTGAACCTCAGGGTGGCCATGAAATACCAACAATTCTAGTATAATTGGAGAAGAAAATAGATGCCTGGGATGACTAGCAGACCGTACTAATAACCCAAACATAAACCCTGTCTTTTGTTGTATGAGTCAGGGTTCAACCAGGGAAGCAGAATCAATAGGACACATACAGATACACGCACACACACACACACACACACACACACACACACACGGGATTTATCATGAGGAATTGGCTGGCTAAGCACATAAGAAATCCAGAGAGAGGCCTTTAGAAGGGAAATTCAGAAGCAGGCTGGACTCACAGGCATGAGTGCAAGCTGTTGTCCAGGGAAGTCCTAAACCTTCTTGGAAGGACTCCCAACTGATTAAGTTAGGCCAACCCAGAATTATGTCCCTAACCTAAAGTCAACTGTTCAGGACTTTAATGATCTCTGCAAAATCCATTTACAGCAGCACCCAAATTAGTGTTTGAGTGAATAGCTGGGAGAGGGTATGTATATGCTACAAAATGGCTGCAGCTTCCCTTCTTTCCTTCACATCTCCCAAGAGAATGTTTCTTATAGCCCACCCTGTCTGAAAACATGCTGGAAAGAGAATGCTGGGAAATACAGTTCAGTACAGTAGTTCACCACAAAGCTATCACACCTGGGTTGGAAAAAGTCTCTAACTGGTCCAGCTCAGGTCACATGACCACTCTGAGACCAATCTTGGCCACCAGGGAGAAGGGTAGAATGATCAAGCCTGGGGCACCTGGGTGGCTCAGTAGGTTAAGCATTGGACTTCCGCTCAGGTCAAGATCTCACAGCTTCTGAGTTTAAGCCCTGAGTCAGACTCTGTGCTGACAGCTCAGAGCCTGGAGGCTGCTTTGGATTCTGTGTCTCCCTCTCTATCTGCCCCTCCCCTGCTCATGCTTTATCTCTCTAAAATGAATAAACATTAAAAAAAAAAAAAAAGATCAAGCCTGAATGTCATGATCATCTCTTGGCTAGGAGGATATGAACCTGTGATGATTCATCCAACTCCCATGATTCGGATGAGGAAGGAACAAGTACCCAAAGGAATTGAGGGTGTTGAAAAGCCAATGCAGCCCATATCTACCCATGGGATCAAGCACTATGCCTAGCATTCAGAAGGCATTCAATACGGTGCAACTGAAAACCTAAACAAGGACAAAAGTGGAACACAGGTTGTATTAATTCTACTGCATGGCCAGTCACTGCCGTTGGCTGGGCCTGGCTGAGATCCAAGAGAAGGACAAATCTGTTAGTCCCTGTGACTGCCACGTAGGTCCTGGTTCCTGCACATCAGGATTGGCTTCTCAGTGTGTTAATGCCTTTCCAATTTTCTGAAACAGTTGTTATTTTCCAAGACATGTTACGTATCTCCACAGCAGCACGGCTGCTTGTTCACACTCGGTTTCCTCGGGAAGTCTCTGGCGAGCACCATCTGGCTTCAGGGAGGGGACCGATCATGGGTCTTGTGTTCCTCCACTGCCTCCTCCTCAGGGGGCTTTAACTTCTCCCTCAGGCCCCCAAGGAGAAGGCCCCCACGACTGTTGGTCCCATTCAGCCAAAGCAGCAAGTTTGCACCTTTAGTCCCTGCAGCCTTATCCTGTTGCTAAATCTGGGCCAGCGGAAATGGTGCTTAGCTGCCTCTCTCATGGACTCATCAAAGTTTCATGATCCTTTTTATGGAGCAGTACCAGCAGGAAGAGGAGCTGTCGCTGTATGTATGTCCTGGTCTCATCCCCTACTTTGTTGTAAACCTCCCAGCCAGAGAAGCATGTCGTACTCCCGTGTGTGTGTGTGTGTGTGTCTTTGGAGCCTAGGACAGCAGCCTCATTCTAAAGGGCATCAGGCAAATGTTTGCTGATGAATAATGAATGAAGGGGTAAATGAGTGAAGGAGATCGGGAGGGGCTGGCCTTCCCTTCCTTTTTTTTGTTTTAATTTTTAAATGTTTATTCATTTTTGAGAGAGAGAGAGAGCGCACGAGCACGAGTGTGGTACAGGCAGAGAGAGAGGGAGGCAGGCTGAAGCAGGCTCCAGGCTCTGAGCTGTCAGCACAGAGTCCGACATGGGGCTCAAACCCACGAACCGTGAGATCATGACCTAAGCCGAAGTCAGATGCTTAACTGAGCCACACAGGGGTTCCTGGTCTTCCCTTCCTCTTAAGCATAGGCAACAACTGAGCTGAAATTAGAAGTGGGTGTCCTTATGCACAGTGGGGCTGGCAATGCTAGTAATGTGACCCGCACTGTTGTGACACTCTCTGTCCTTTTCTTTTGTTACACTCGTTAAATTTGTAATTATGGGCAACACATACCTTTCATTCTGCCTGCCTCTCCTACTAGACTGTAAGCTCCGTAAGAGTGAGGGAAACTGGGCCCATTTCCCAGCCGTGGCATTCAACAGGCACTCAGTATGTGTTGAATGAATGAATGAATGTCATCTGGTGAGCATATTTGATTCAAAATACCAGAGCTTTCGAGGAAGGCAAATGATCTCTGCTAGAGTCGCTTTCAGTTTAAATTCTAGTTCTGATTCCCCCGCTAGTCATTAAATAGGTAGTGTTTATTGAGCACTTGCTATGCGGCACGCTTTGCTCTAAGCCCGCTACTTGTATCCTTTAAGAAATCCTCACACCGTCACTACGAAGTAGGCACTGTGCAATTGCTCATTTTGCAACACAGGGAACAAAAGCACAGGGAGCTTAAGTACGTGCCCAAGGTGATGCCATTGATAAGTAGTTGTGCCTCCTGATGATGAAAGACACCTGCCCCATCCCTAGTGTCCAGACAAACAAAGCAGGCCTTGGAAGGCAGGGTAGAGCCCAGGGATGAGCTAATTCTTCTTAAAATCCATCACCTTTTGGGGGCACCTGGGTGGCTCAGTTTGTTAAGCATCCAACTTCGGCTCAGGTCATGATCCCACGGTTCGTGGGTTCAAGCCCCGCCTCAGGCTCTGTGCTGACAGCTCAGAACCTGGAGGCTGCTTTGGATTCTGTGTCTCCCCCTCTGTGTCTGGCCTTCCCCCACTCACCCTCTGTTTCTGTCTCTCTCTCAAAAATAAATAACATTTTTAAAAATTAAAAAAAAATTCATCACCTTTACATGTTACTTCCTGTGAAAGCCACCCAGCAACGCTCTTTTTTCCTTTAACATTTATTTATTTATTGTGAGAGTGTGTGCACAAGTATGGGAGCGGCAGAGAAAGAGGATGAGAGAGAATCCCAAGCAGGCTCTGTGCTATCAGCGCAGAGCCCGATGAGGGGCTCAATCTCACGACTGCAAGATCACCGCCTGAGCCCGTGTCAAGAGTTGGACATCCAACTGACTGAGTCACCCAGGCACTCCTACCCCTCGTCTTTGAAAAATTTTCTATGTATACTTGCCAAATGGCCCAGCGATCCTACTCTTAGGTATCTCCCCCAAATAAAATGAAAACATACGTTTTGACAAACACTTGTAAAGAAATTTTCATAGCACCTAAAAACTGGAAATAACCCAAGTATTCATTTACTGGTGAAGGTACATGCAAATTGCGATGCATCCATAGAAGGGATACTGCTCAACAGGAGAAAGGAATGAAGTGCTGGGTTGTATAGCAACGGAGATGGATCTCAGAGGCATTGTGCCAGATGAAATAGACCAGACGCAAAACACCACAGACAGTGTACGATTCCATTTAAATGACATTCTAGAAAAGGTATAAGAACAGAAAACAGAAAGACAGCTGTGGGGGGCTGGGGTATAGATCGTGGATGTGACGGGGGACACAGGGAATTTCGGGGTGGGGGGAAGGAGTGGAAATTTGATTGTGGCTAACACCCAACTGTGTGCATTTGTGACCCAACCACTCAACTAAGAGGAGGCATGTAAATTATACCTCAGTAAACCCAATGTTTAAAAAAGCAACATTTTCTTCTTTAGCCCAATGTAATGAAGCTAGGTTTTTTTAAAAATCCCTTTCCTTTTAGATCCAAGCAATAGCGTCATCCTTAAAATATACATAGTTTTTAAAGAACAGTAGGGAAACCCGGACTTGAAATGTGGGTGCTGAACCCATCCTACTGGGCAAATGAAGCGAACGGACCCATATTCTACCACATCAAGAGCAGCTCCTGGTGTCCAAGAGGCTTGAGTGGCTCGGGAAAGCATTTAATCCAGGAGTGTGTTTCTGCAGCTTTGTGTTAATCAGATTCCACATGACCGCATTGACCTTTGTTCTCCTTCTGGCGGAATCTCCCACGTTGGGGGGGAGTCTGTTTAGTTTTAGCCAGCGTCCCAGGGTACACGCAAAACTGTAGTCACCCCAGTACTCGAATTGCCTGAGAAAAACAGAGGGAAGGAGAAAGAATTGATGCAGGACAGCGGGTCAGCGCCAGGAGCTACGCCTTGGGACAGAAAGTGTGCTGTCCCCGCTGAACCCCACCCCCAAACCTCAGCCTCCCTTCTCTGGGACTGGTGCCATGGCCCCAGGCAGTGGAGGCAGCAACACAAATAAATAGAAGAGCTGTTTCATTAAAATCTCCGAACGACGCGGTGGAGCCCTGGGTGCAGTCTTCTGTGACCCCTGGAACAGAGGAGGCCACGTGTTAAAGACAAGATTGCCCCTGAGGCCAGTCTCCGGAGTGGGACAGGGACAGGGCGGCCCAGGGTCAGCCGGGGCAGCCTCCAGCTGGAGGGCGATGTCAGGCCTCTGCAGCATCAGCAGCTTGGCGGCTCAGAGACTGAAGCCGCCGCGGGAGAACAGGGCAGCAGGAAACTCATGCCCACAGTGAGATAGCAAATCTGCAGGAGGTCCCGGCCCTGATCACGAGCAGGGGGGAAGCTGAGGCAGGCTGGGGTTCCTACAAAGAGGGTAGGTCCAGAGTTGTTTTATTTAAACGCTTTCTTACTATTATATTAACTTATAATTGTCCACATCCCTCCTCATATCCTCCAGCTAGTATGGGGCTGGGGGTAGAACAGGCCAGCGACACTAAGAAACTGGATTTCTGTGCTGTATAACATGGCTGTGCAACCACGTTCCTCCTCTCGGCTTCTAAAATTCCCACCTGCATTATATATAAATCTCCTTAAAGGTTCCGTCTCTGTATGCATTTCCCGGGAGCTCTGGTGCATAGCAACTGAATCAGCATCCGGGCCTGCTTAATTAATAAAATGAGTCTGGGTACATCTGCAATCCTTCCAAGCAATTACGGCCTTTCTCCCATTCCTACATGCAATTCAGCCTGTTAGTGCACACACACACATACACACACACACACAAACCCACAGTGCACCAAATGATTATCTTGCCTTGAAAAAAAAAATCCTTTAAGATACAACTTACTTTGACGGAGGCCTTTCGGTAATTTCTTTTTCTAAATTGTGCTTTTGCTTTGCTTGGTATCTGAGAAACCCCAGGCTTAGCACCAAACGGAGGCCTCATAGTTTTGTTGAATGGATTGTAACCTCAGGTCTGTTGCATAATCTCTCCCTGAGCATTAATTTTGCCATCTTTTAATGAAGATAATCATACCACTCCTATAGCATCGAGGTGAGGATTAGAGACACTATGCGTTAAGCATGTGGTGCATCACGGCTATAAAGCATATTCAGCATTTTGTACATTACACAAATACTGGGGAGGAATAGAAACCCATCCTTTCATCCTCGATCTGCCACTAAGTTGTTGGCTAACCTCTAGAAAACCTTTTAACTCTCTTCCTTTTTGTGGAGATGTTAGCACGGACACCTGCAGGATTTTTTCAAACATTGTATGAGATGTTATAGATAAAAACAGGTTAAAAAGTAGAAATTGTTACTCACTTTTTAGAGCTTTGGGACCATTGTGCTTCCCTCAGAGTTAACCAAACTTTTCTTGCCCTGGGAAATTACCCCTCCTTGGCTATCGAATTGATAGGTGTTTCCATAAGAGCCCATCTTGTGTGGTTCAGGCACAGCTCATCTGTGGATTGCTCACATGTACATTCATTTCCACTCCAATTCGGTTCAGCAGGAGCATTTCCCAGCCCCGCTGGGGTCTCCCAGTACTTCTGAGAAAAAGAAACCCGCCCACGTCCGTAAATAGTGTTGTCCTGTCTTTTTTTTTTTCCCTAGGAAATGCTGCTCAGGTTCCCTTTTCTGCACCTCGAGCTATCGGGAACCGCGCGGTATTTATTTATTTATTTTGCACATCCACTCTCATTGGAGGTGGTTTTCCCTCTCCTCATCTTTTGGGGCTGTCACCCTTTGTAGATCATTCTTATTAAGCATTAACTTGGTGAATGGATGAACGTCACTTGGGAACAGCTCTAGAATATTGCAAAACATAAAGCAGTCAGTGAAAACATCTGCAAAACTTGGCAATCTACTGTGGTTTCAATGAGCTCGGGGCCAAGTCCTTGACAGGCCTTGAGGTCCTCAGAGAATGCAGTGCAGGGAAGATTTATTTGGGGAAAGGGCGAGAAATGTCACTTTGTACTTCAGGTATGAAGTAGAATCGGTCAGCATTTGCAAGCATGAGTCATTGTCTAATCTTACCCTTCACAGATGTCGTCTAAACTGCCCTCACCCTGATTCCAACAAGTCCTTGCGGTGCTTTGAAAGAGGCTTAACACCCATGGCCATCCCTTGAGGGGCTTGGGGAGCCGGCACCCTCTGGGCTAGCCCCTGATCTCTGGGTTCCACTGACCGCCCTGTCTTTCCCATCACCTCTTGTACCAGTGGCCTGGCAGGGGATTAGGTCCCACTCTCCACAGTCACTTCCTTCTGAGACCACCCAGTGTTCTGGGCTCCAGCTTTGGGGCCTCCTCTGTGGCCACCCAGTCAGCTCAGGGAGGCCCTGACTGGCAGCAGGAGTCTGACTCCCCAGCCAGCAGCCAGCAGGCCTCCTGTACCCACTGAGAAGCAGCAGAATCAAAGCAGGTGGGATGGCGTGGCTTCCATTTTTGCGTCCCCAACATCGCGCATGGATTACATACATATTTCCAGAGTGTGGCTTTTACTCTTGGCACTTTACACACTCATTTAGGACAGGAAGAAAAATCGGGCCCCTTTCCTAGCAGTCAATTTCTGAATAATTCTAGGGCTTGGGTCACAAAGTGATGCTATTTGGGGTCCACGAAGGGGATGTAGGTATTTGGATCTTTCTTTTTTTCCCCTGGTCTTATAAGGACAAAGTTTCATGGTTGTGTTTCCTTTCAACTTCAGACTTTGAGATGTTGGACCCCCTTTTGTGATCGCTGATAAAACATCACCCCACATTTCAGAGTATTTACTTCAGAACCAAGGACAGTTTTTTGTACCTTATAAAATCCAGTATGCATTGAATGTCTAATTTGGCCGTCACAGCAGAACTACATTATGACTTTAATGGGCCCTGAGCACCTTTCCTTTTGTGGGCTCCTCTCTCCATATAAGTAAATAAGCAAGGAAGAAAATAAACAAACAAGTAAATAAGTAAAAAAAAAAAAAAGAGAAAGAGAGAGAGAGAGAATTAAAATTCCAAATGTCTGTGTTGGTGCAAGACAAGTGTAATCCAGGCTGAGTTCATTACAAGTATTAGATTCATTATTTTTCTGACTTAAAAGTGAAAACAATTTCAGGACCCCTAAAAATATCATGGGTCCCAGGCACTCTTCCTGCTGCACCCAATGGAGAAGTCAATCTTGTACTGAGGCTGTCTGAGGCAGCTTATGGGTTATAGTGTCTTTGCAACCTGGCCTGGAGCCCAGAAGATTCCCAGTGCCTGCACTGTGGTGAGGAGCTGGTTTGAGTTGTTTTTCTATTCCTCTCTCTCCTTCCACACACACAAATCTGGACTTTCCTGAGGCTAGGGATCATGTCTTACTTATCTTTGAATCCCACCCTCTTACCTGCCTTCTTTACTTATTCCATACAAGTTAGTGGAATTAAATTAAATGTCTCAGGTGGCATTTCACAGCCACATCACAAAGATGGAAACTTAACAAGTCCTTCAGTCAGTAGAAGCCATATGCATGGTTTTATGGAGATAATCTAAGAGACAAACGATGGTGCTGTTTCTCTCACTTTCTGATGACAGAATGGTGGAGACACATAAAGAAAACAACTGTCATCTGGTCAAGCCGTGAGGCACCCCGGTTAGGAGCAGGATTCAGAGCCCTTCAGCCTGACCTTGACCCCACCATCCCCACCTATCGGTTCCAAGGCTTTGGACAAGTTTTTTAAACTTTGTAAAGTTTTATCACTTTTGACTTGGGATAATAATAATAATTAATAATAATAATAATAGCAACCTCATTAAAAGAGATAATACATGTAAAGATATTAGGACATGACACGGCCTGGTACATAGATGATTCAGTATAGTAGCTCTTCTTAGTAATTAAGGTCTTGTCCTGTATCAGTACTGAATTATCTGTATCTTACTGGTTCCATCCTTAGCTCCAGAAATTTCTGACTATCACCTCAAACAGTGCGTGTTCAAAACTTAACTCCTTTTCTTACATCAAAACACACGTTCTGTGTTCTTTTCTCCTGTACTCTAAGCTCACTGAAGGCCTGTCAGGCCTGTCTGTGCCTTTGCTCTTTGTTTTTTCTAGAGCCTAGTCAATTGTCTTTATAGGAGGTGTGAGATAGTTACACAGTGATGTTAGCTAAGTGACTATAGCCTAGAGATGTGTAGTGCTTGATTTTCCCCTAGAAGTGTGGGGGAGCTGGGGTTCATGGGGGATCTGGTTAGCACAAATTTCTATGGCATTGAGGGTTTTCCATCAAGCTCTATCATATACACCCCTTTGTTGCCTCGGTGCTGGGAGACTTACCATAGAGAGACAGGTACATGTTTGAGGAAGCAGAAATAAATCTGGAGGCAACCTTTTTTCAGAGCACATTGGAACCACACAGAGCCACTAGATGAAAGACTGTTCTTAAAGTGAACCTGAAACTTTGTCAACGCAGGGATTAAAAAACAAGAATGTCTCGATGCGGTAGGATAACATCTTTGATATTTGAGGGGACATATGAACTGACTTTTAAAATCTCTCTCCTAGTAATCCTTCTTCTTCCCTTGCTTTCCCTCATTCTGTGCAGCCTGGAGACTGGGTAGATGGCACGGCCACAAGGTGCACCAGACCAGACACCTCTTGCAATACCCACAGAGGAGTCCATGCAGTGTTGTTTTGGGTTCCTGTGGTGACCTAAGGAGACTCTTTCTCGATGTCCAGAGCTTTATGTCCTGCAACTGAAAGGGGAGGATGTCCCACTTTGGTGGCACCAATCTTCACCTCCAAATGGAGCAGTACATCTACAAAAGGAAAGGTGATGGCATCTATGTCACAAATATGCAAAGAACCTGGGGGAAGTTTCTGCTTGCAGCCTGAGCCACTGTTGATGTCAGTGTCACGTCCGCCAGGAATACTGGCCACCAGGCTGCGCTGAAGTTGGCCGCCACCATGGGATCTGCTCCTATTCCTGGCCGCTTCACTCCTGGAACCCTTATTGACCAGATCCAGCCTCGAAGGAGCCAAGATTTGTGGTAGTTACCAGTCCCAGCCTCTCGCACAGGCGCCTCATGTTGCCCTGCCTACCACTGCCCTGTGTAACACAGACTCTCCTCTGTGCTATGCGGACATGGCCATCCCGTGCAACAACAGACCTAGTGGGTGGTAGAGACTGAGGTCTACTTCTAGAGACATCCTGAAGAGATTGAGAAGGAAGAGCAGGTTGCTCCTGAAAAGGCCAGGACCAAGGAGGACTCTCAGGGCAGATGGACGGTTCCAGCTCCCTGGTTTACTGCTACTCAATCCAAGGTCACAGACTAGTCAGACGGTGCAGGTGCCCTCTGCGCCTGTCCGGTGGTTCCCTCCTGCAGCCTGGAACGTTCCACCTGCCACTGAAGACTGGTCTGCAACTCCCACTGCTCAGGCCACTGGAAGGAGGAACGATACTGTCTGTTCTTCCACAGACTCTTAAACAGAAAACGGAAATAAGGTTGAAGGAAAATAAACACTTGAAAAAACAAAAAGGAGAAGAGAGAACTGCCTCTTACCTTGGTTTTCCAAAGCCTGAACACATTACAGGTATTGTTTCGTGCCTCCAAGCATACGTGAATGTACAGGAAATTTCCCTGAGGGAAAAAACCCTCAAGAATGAAAAAGGATTTCCCCCTCCAGCTTCTTTAAAAAAAAAAATAAATAAATAACAGTCCCCAGGAATGGGAGTGGAGTCCCAGGATGGCTGCATGAGAAGATGCCCTGACAGTTTTCTGGAACAGAGTCTTAAAAGTCAAGACCCCAGGGGCTCCTGGGTGGCTCGGTGGGTTGAGCAATGGACACTTGATCTTGGCTCGGGCCATACTCTTGTAGTTCCTGAGATTGAGCCCCATGTCAGGCTCTGTGCTGACAGCTCAGAGCCTGCTTGGAATCTCTCTCTCCCTTTCTCTCTCTCTGTCCTTCCCCTACTCGTGCATGCTCGCTCTCTCACTCTCTCGCTCTCAAAATAAATAACTAAACTTAAAAAACAGTCAAGACCCCAAAGAGAGATTGCAGGTTGGGCTGGAACCCCGGGGAACAGCAGAAAGAACTTATTTCTATGTCTCTCCTCTGTGAAAGGAGCCTTGACGTGAGGGGATATGTGGACAGTCTCAGAGCAGATGACTCAGGGACTAAATCCGCACACCACCCCAACCTTCCTGCCTCCATATAATCAAGTTCATGGAATATCAACACCACTCTGGGAAAAATGGGGAGAGAAAACCTAATTCTAAGGGGAATTAGAAGACCTAATTCTGACCAACAGGAACTTGAAATAGGAATAAAGTTATGGAAAAATTGAAAAATTTAAAAGCGTATAGTTCTTAGACCACTGAATTTGTGGATGAGACTCATTCTGGCTACAGTAGCAGGGACCCATGTCAAAGATGCCAGCCCCAGCAGAGACAATCCCCCAGGATGGCCAGTGGCCTGTACCCAGAGAGAAAGAAGAGGAAGCTTTGTCTCTCACAGCCAGGACTGGGTGGATTCTATTTGACTATTGGACTCAAGATTTTGGTGCCTGATGTGGGCACCACCAGGTGAGAAGCCTCCCTATGTGATAAAGAATGCTGGGGCGCCTGGGTGGCTCAGTCGGTTAAGCATCCAACTTCGGCTCAGGTCATGATCTCGCGGTTTGTGGGTTTGGGCCCCGCGTCGGGCTCTGTGCTGACAGCTTGGAGCCTGGAGCCTGCTTCGGATTGTGTGTCTCCCTCTCTCTCTGCCCCTCCCCTGCTCACGCTCTCTCTCTCTGTCTTCCAGTAAGAAATAAACATTGGGGCGCCTGGGTGGCTCAGTCGGTTGAGCGTCCGACTTCGGCTCAGGTCATGATCTCACGGTCTGTGAGTTCGAGCCCCGTGTCGGGCTCTGTGCTGACAGCTCAGAGCCTGGAGCCTGCTTCAGATTCTGTGTCTCCCTCTCTCTCTGACCCTCCCCCGTTCATGCTCTGTCTCTCTCTATCTCAAAAATAAATAAACATTAAAAAAAAATTTTTTTTTAAAGAAATAAACGTTAAAAAAATTTTTTTAAAAAAGAATGCTGCTCAACCTGTCTTATTTTGGACCTGTTTTGCTGCCTGACACATAGTAGGTACTCGATGTTGAATGAATAAATGAAAGTCTGAGCTTCTCTGGAGCTTTCCTTTCTCTTGTTGCTAGAGGGGAGTCGAATTGTTCCTCTACAGCCCTCGGATACCAGAGCCGGTATTGACAGTTCTGGCCCAGGGCTACTCAGATGCCACAGAGGACCGACTAGGTGACTCATCCTCCAGGACTGAGTCCGATAGTTTGGAAGCCCTTTACCCCCAGCTGTTGCCAAAACACCCTGTTTTATAATGGCCTGTTGACTTGACTTTTTCCCTCCCTAGTCTGTAAATTACTGGAGCATGACAAGTATATCCCTAGCACAATGCCTGGCAAATGTTTGCGGAATTAAATGATAATGTGCTAAAATCACGCCAGATGAGCCTGACGAACCAAGGCCAGGCAATGGCTGCACAGACGGAGCTCAGTGTCATCAAGAGGCTGTAAACTGATCGTCTCTGATCTGTGCTACTTACTTTTCACAAGGTGCTTACGTTGTTAATAACCTCTATTTCTGAAGTGTCTGAATTTCCGATAGGAAACGTTGATGTCAAGCAAGCCGACCTGGGTCAGAGCAGCAGGCTGAACGCCCAGGGGGTCGGTCGGACAATACCTCTGCTCTACTGCCCACCAAGGTGCAGAGTGTCATGGGAGAGAGAGGGGAAGAGAGGAGCCTGTACTTGTCCTCACTAGATGTCTGAAGCTAAGAGAGGAATCATGGAGCTCAGCACACAAAATGCAGCAGAGTAGATGTTACAGGCCCAGGGAGCTGCGGGGTTGCAAGAGGGATCTTGTGGGACCTAGCTGGTCCATTCCCTGGGGAATGGGATGATGCACAGGTGCCCCCTGGTGGTCTTCCTGAGAACTTCGAGGCTCTGAAAGCCCTGGGGTCTCCAGCAGAGAATGGCATGGCCACCTGGAGAAGCAGCACCACCCGTTAAGCAAAGAAAAGAGTCAGTCGGGGGCAGAGGAGCCACAGTGCCTTCATTAAGTGCCTGACACTGTGGGATGTCTTCTTAGTGAGTCTGTGCCCAGCCAATGTGGATTGATTTTGTGATTACATCTTGAAGTCCAGCTGCCGGGAGCTTTGATAAAATCTTTACATCTACGTTAATCAGGGAATCCAGGTAAGCACCATGGAGCATTTACCAGATGCATCCAGCAGACGAAAGCCTCCACTGAGATCAGTGCACCCAGGGCCAACATTAATTGTCAAGTTCAGTAGCCAAAAAGGGCTGAGCGGTAAGGATGGAACTGGGGAACCGGGTGGGGCCGGCATGGACATGCCTGGAGAACTTGCTGAGAAACTACGGAAGTCAGGTGCTGGAGAAGAGCACAGACCTCCATTCCTGAGCTCTCGGCAACAGGATGGCCTCCTATCACAACCTGGGGGAGGTGGGGTCTGAACCCAGGCTGCTGCCGGTTGGCTGAAAGAGCATCGAGACTTTCCCAATGAAGCAGGAATTATTTCACAGATTAGGACTTATTCTATGGGAGTGAGGGGGAGCTCAAGGTTCCTTACATCTCCATACACAAATGAATCACCCCATTTTTGCAGCAGGTGGTTATGTGTTATCTTAATGAGTCGTGTTTAACCAAAGGGGTTTTAGATGGCAAGGTATTGCATGGTTCATAGGTGGACAAGACATGTGGGCAGATGATTTTTTTCTTACCATAAAACAAATGGGTTAAAAATAAGAATGATTTCATGCACTGAGCCCTGTTCAAGAATCTGGAGCCCAAACGATCACGTAGTCTTAAACCGTTTCATTACAAAATCACAGCTTCTGTGCCTCTAAAAGTTACCAAAGCAGCTGTTTTCAGAGTGTGGCTCAAAATTTCTCTTCAAAAAAGCACACAGTAGTTAACCAAATTAAAGGTTTAAAAACATGAGCGAACAGTACTTTGCCTCTTCTAACAGTCACATACCCATTGAATGGACAGCTACAGTGAGGCTTTTAGGATCTGGCTAGATGTTTCACGATAACTGAAATGGGGAAAGAACAAAGGCAACCTGGCTTCCTTTCACCCGTTCACATTGAGGATGCACGTTTCACCATGTGGGGGCCTTACTCAGTGCCCCTCAAATACATGGCTACAGCAAACATACTTTCTTCTGGCTTCTTGGAAAAGACAGGCTTCGAGAAGTGATTCCTGAGAAAAGCAATACCCCCCAATGAAAAACTGGTCATAAAACATAAAAGAGAAACTCCCCTGCTCTCAGCAGCAGTAATGCGTTTTCTACTGTATCCTGCCTTCTAAAGGCTTCAAACAGTGAAAGAGCCGAATTTGAAACATTTGCCACATTAAGGCAAAATTGAGCTTAGCCAGGATCTTTATGGGTCTTATAAATATTTATACTTAATAACATCTGGGCTGAGCCTTAGTTTCTAGGCTCATGTTTGCTGAACGCATCTCTCTCTCTCTCCTTCTCTCTCTCTCTTTAAATGAGAAATGATGTCGGGGAGGACACCTTTAGTTTGGTATTTTACAGTTTTTGTATTCGTTTCTCTTAGCGTATCTCACAAGAGCCAAGCCCGGTCTGTGTGATTTATTCATTTTATTGCTAATCAAGAGGCACAAAGTGAAGCAGAATGGGAGAAAAGGGGCAAATCGAAGGTGTGAGGTCTCCCAGGACCAGCTCGCACAGCTGAGGGTTGCACAATTATCTGCAAATGTCAGGGCCCCAAATCCACTTTTGCCCGAATTATATGATTGACTGTCCCAAAGGTCCCGAATTTCCCCTAAATAATTGCATAATGTCCGTACTTTGTTTTAGCTGAGGAGACGTAGTCACAAAAGTGAAACAAATGTGGTTGATCTCTCCGGGTTCTCCAAAAGCTTTTCAGGAGGTGATTTATTCGTTTTGGACAGGTCAAAATCAGCCATGTTTGCGTACCCAAGAGAGCCAGTACGTCTTTCAAGTTCAAAGGACAAAAAAGTGTATTTCAAAAGACAAAAACGTGTGACTGCAAATGAAGTCCACCCTCGATTTTCTGCACAGGGAGAAGAAAAGGCTGTTCAAAGCTCACTGGTGTTGGGTTTGGAAATGGGTCTGTGCTCCCCATCAAATCCAACGCTTTTAAGTTTTGTGGACATTCCCTTCCGGCAAAGCAAAGCGAGGAACCTTCTAAGGAAGGTGCCAGAAAGAGATGGCCTTTCCCATCTCTTCTCTTGTTTATACCTCAATAAAACCCGGGCGGGAAGCGGGGCTCTCTTGCAGGCTCTGAAAGGTTTCAGGAAAAGCTGCACTGCCCTCCCAAATGTCCCTGGAGCAAAAATGGCAGCCTAATTTATGTTGCGAGGGCCTTCCCGGCAGCGATGAATGCTGCAGACAGAGCCGGCACGGAGTACAAGAGACCTACACGTCAGTGAAGTGAGGAATTAAAACGTGAGCGTTTCCTGCGGAAGAGGGAGCTGTCATCTCGGAAAATAATTAAACGGTGAGTGGCTGTCAATGGAGTTGAAAGATTTGCCTCAGGTGAAGCCAAGATGCAGGTAACTGATACGTGCATGTGGCAGTCACACACCCATAGATCCGAGGAAGGCTATCTCGATTCAGAGAGGTGAAGTGACTTGCCCAAGGTCACTCAGGAATTCGGTTCTCCAGGTGGCATCCCATAAAGAGTCCCTGGCACCAGTATCCCCGCTGCATGGCCTCGAATTCGTCCCACAAGCGTTGTCCTTGTTTTGTGCTCACCAATGAGCACAAGCGCAAAACTTTTGGCCTTTTCTAACGCTAAGCTCCCTCCGGGTGTCACATCAGCTCTTTTGAAACAAGAGATAAGCCCGCACGCTATTATTAGAAGCAAATGGTTTGAGAAAGGCCTTTTTCCCACCCTCAGCCTGTCATCCGAAAGGTGACGGAAAGCGAGGGTGAAACAGAAGATAAATGTCCCGGCTCCTTGACTTGGAAGTTGGTTTTCGTCCAAAGGTAGAAGAAGCCTTTGGAATGAGACAGCAGGTAGAATTACACCTCATTTTCCTAACGATGCGGGCACTATAATAACCTTGGAAAAGTAATCCTCAACATGATACCCACAGGAATATTTCTAATAAGTAATTTGAAATCATATAACAGGCCGGCTGTGGTGCAGCGCAAGGGAACCGTGAGGAGATTAGATTTATTTTCTCGTGTTTTTCTAAATGAGGCCGCGAGGCAGGAAGAGGGGCATCGCCCACTTAATGCTAATACTCTGACATTGTGTGACTATGTTCTTAGGCCCGCGTCCAAACGGTCCTCAGGCTGAGAGAAACCAAAGCTGAAAGCTGAGAAGCACCAGGCTCTGAGGCTGAGCTCTTTCGGCCGCTTTCGGAAAATTGAGTACGCGCAGGATGGCTAGTGCATCCTGTGATTTCTAAAGGCTGGGGACTCCGGGAATGCGCTGATGAAAGGAAACCCCAGAGGGAATTGGCGAAATCTAGCCTTTGAAAGAGAGACTCACACTGCAGAAATAAAACAAATGATTTTGCTTAGAGCAGTTAAAAGAAAGCAAATGCTACTTGAATTTTTGAGGTCCACAGAAACTCATTATGCAAGTTAGAGAAAGGGATATAAAAGACTTCCAGTTGAGAATTTTAAACATAACAAAAAGTGGCACTAGTAAAATATGAGGTCGTGGCATCTGGTTGAAGAAAGACTTAAATGAATAGTTTTCACTAACTGGAACGGGAACCCTTCTAAGACATGACTCTTCAGTCGGATGCACTGTCCGAAGGCTAGCTTCCATTTGTTAGGCACTTTCTAGGTACCAGGCACTAAATTGGGTGTTTTACAAGCATTGTCTTGGTTAAGTCTCATGAGGTGGGAGTTATGCTCCCCATTTTCCAAATAGGGACGTTGGGGTTCAGGGAGGTCTGGCTGCCAAGGGCGTACCATTGGCATGTGAAGTAGCCAGCATCCAAAGCCCAGGCCCGTGTCCTGCCAATACGCTGCCCTGCTTCCTAGAACGCGTCTCTCCCCCACCGAAACGAGAGGCTAATGTTGACCCCCATGCCTGACCCAGTCTCAGGGGAAATCCTGGGTCCTCCTCAAAAATCTAAGGTGACCGGCCACCTGGGTGCCCCATGCTAATGGTAGACTAATAAAGAGCCGGGCTCAGTAGGTTTACCACAACAAGTATTTCTAACGTGTCATCAGAATTAGATAAGGAGAAATGACGAGGCATGCGGTCATTCTACGTAAGGCCCAGAGCATGAATCAGAAAGGCTGGGGAAAAGATGTTCACACCAGACTGAACCCAGACTGAGAAAGCAACAGAGAAGAAGTCTATAATTAGGAGCAAGTTGTTCATTCAGGGAAAGCAAAAGGGAGCATTTTCTGACAAGCCTTGGTGCCAAGACCAATATTATCTTTTATTAAAAAAAATAATTGACGGTGATACAAGGCATTTACGGATCCAAATTCACCATGACCAGGAGAAGAACAGGGGGTGGGGTGAGCAGACGAAGATAGCAACCAATTTCAGTAGCCTGGGGAAGGAGAGAAGAAGCAAATGAAATTCAATATTCCAGAAGTGAAAGCCCAGTGCTTGTAGAGAACAAAAGAAAACACGCCTAATGGAGTAGAATAATAAAGAGAACGCTTCGCATTCATAGGGTATTGGGTCCTTCAAAGATCTTTGCAAACAGTCAGGAGGGAATCCATTGCCATACACCTGTGAGGCATTATTATTTGCAGGGCGCTCTGTAGTGACCCTGGTAGAGCTGACAATGTAAGAAAGTAAGGACACAATGACTGCATTCCCAGCCTTGATGGGATTAGGCTCCAAAGCCACCTGGTAAGAGCACAACGCAGCTGGGGGGGGGGGGACCCACAGCCTGGGTGCTCTCTCTGCTGGGGGGTGGGGAATTTTCGGTGTGGTCTTGGGAAACATGAGGCCACTCTCCCTCTTCTCTCTCCACACTTTCTCTGTGCAGAATAGGTAAGGGTCAGCTGTGTATGGTTACCAGTCAGTTGGATATTTTTCATAGACGACCAGTTTTCAGAGAATGAGACTATGCTTAACGCAATGATCTATAGACGTTTTGATCATAAGCTTATGTGATTGTAAAGGATGTAACTTCTGGCATACTGTAACAGTTGACAATTCAAGATATAATCCATTAACTCTTTTAAATGTGTCCCGTTGGATAGTTTAATACCCTCCCAACATGTATTTAAAAACAGAAGTACAAACGCTTGTATTTCCCTTCTAGTTCCTTTTAAGACCCATCAGATTGCATTAGATCTTTGTGCCTGCCTTTTACCATTACTCTTCAATGGGATTCTGTGATAAATGTGTGTGTGTGTGTATTTGTATATTTTTAAATTTATAGGCTTAAAATTTTTTTCTGGATTGAGATATTATTATAATTATTTAATAAACAATTGACTACAACCATATAAATATTTCACAAATTTTAAAAAATAAGCCTAAGCATAAAACTAGAATTTTTTACTGGACATATGTCTTAATGAGATGAAAGGCAGTTTTTGGCATTTTGACTTGTTCCTGTCTTTGGTGCCCTGCAGGTTTCTAAACCTGGGACAATACACAACCAAGGACGTTTCTGTTGTGGTGGTTTGTTTTTGGTTTTGTGTTTCTTATAAAAATAGAAGAAGGAGTGGGGCGCCTGGGTGGCTCAGTCGGTTAAGTGGCTGACTTCGGCTCAGGTCATGATCTCTCGGTCCGTGAGTTCGAGCCCCGCGTCGGGCTCTGTGCTGACAGCTCAGAGCCTGGAGCCTGTTTCAGATTCTGTGTCTCCCTCTCTCTGACCCTCCCCCATTCATGCTTTGTCTCTCTCTGTCTCAAAAATAAATAAACATTAAAAAAAATTTTTTTTAAATAGAAGAAGGAGTATTGTGGCAGGTGAAATGACAAAGGGGGAAAACATGGGCTTGTTCTCAATCAGTTTTTAACAGAGAGAATTCATGGAAGTTGAGGAGTCAGAGATTGATTTCCTTGAAAGTATCCGCATGCAGGGACCAGATGGAAAGACTTGGTTACAGGGGTTGCAGGGAGATGCGTCGCATTCCTCAGTTTGAAGATGACTCTGCCAAACTCCGCTGCGAGGACCCACATGTCCTCCTTCTCTGGGGAGTCAGAGGCCCGAATCTTACAGCTCAGGGTGAAAGTGGAAACGTTAGCCAAGCTCACTTTACTGCTTGCTAACTGTGTGGCATCTGCAAATAATAAACCCAGGTCCGTGACCCTCAGCTGCCTCTTCTTCAACGTGGGTTGCTAAAGCTGCTTCACCGACAAGGCTACCGAAAGGATTAAGTGACTCATATGTATAAGAGTGGATATGAATTACCTTTCCTACTACAGAAATATTAATTTTTGGAATTTAGCTACATGGACATGTATTATTTTCTCCATAACGCTTAGGGACAAAGCACTGCCCACCAGTCCTCTGCTACTAGGACTGAGTCAATATGACTCGGAAAGAGAATAGTCACTTTGTGTGTCCACATCCTTCTGTCTTTACTGCATTTGACAGGGAGCCAGCTCTGCCCTCAGCTCCTTCTCTCTGGGGTTCACCTTCTCCTCCCTCTTCCTTCTTGTTCTTATAAACACTACTCATGCTGTGGAGGGTGGAGCATGTCGGGTATACTGAGGCCCGGGATGGTCAAACTTGAGGCGCCATCTTGGCAATCTAACAGTTTGGGCCTCCCGTCCAGCTGGAAAGGCATCAGGGGCCCTGCCGGCCCTGTCTCCCCTTGAAAGGTCGGAGGAACCCTTCCTGGCTGAGAGGAAGCTTAAGTTTGGCAACCCGGAGAGTGTAATTTAAGACCCTGGGCTGTGGAGTCAAACAGATGCAGGTTCAGATCCCAGGTTGAGTTATTGACTAGCTGGGTAACCTGAGTAGATCATTTAACCCTTTGAAGGCCAAGGTAACTGTCCCTAAAATGTGGTTGATAGTGCCTGCCACTTACTTCATAGGGTTGTTTGCAGAATGTAATGAAATGAAGCATGTAAAAACACTAGCACAGTGCCTGGCCTAAGTATGTATTCAGCAAGTACTGGAGTTTCTAGCCAGGAAAACTAGGGAGGTAAATGAAATGAAGACATCCCAGAATGGAAAGGAAGGAGTAAAATGATCTATATTTGCAGATGACATAACTACCTCACCCTATTCCCCTGATTTATCCCAGCTAACCTCACATTTGAGGTAGTACTTCTTTCAGGTAAATTCTAGAGGGAAATTGCAAAAACAATGCTAAAACACAAGAACTACCTGTCCTTCTCTTTCCTTAAAATTTTCGTGTAACTCGTAAGCAAATCAAGTGGCCAATCACTCTGTCCTCAATTTTTACTGGCTGAGATAAAAGCAGGCCCTGCAGAGGTTATGAAGCCGATGCCATACCTTAGTCTGCTCCCAGGCATCCATCCCGCCAGCAGGAGACAGGAAGGACATCTGGATTAGTGACTGCCATCTTGCTTGGGTTTGGTGCTAGGGCTGTTAATGGGGAATGGACCCTGTAACGAGGTGAAGACCCCTACTGAGGGGGTGTCGCCTGAGGCTTCCTGAAGTGGGGTTTGGAAGCTCAAGGCAGCTGGTGCTGAGAAAATGTCCCATAGGCCCAAGTCAGGTGCACCACATACCCCACAGGGACGTCGTCCCTGACCGCTCCCCACTCCCCTGACCCAGGGGAAAGTGCTAGAATGTGAGGCCCCTGAGGGTAGGGACTTTGTTCATCAGTGTATCCCCAGCGCCTAGAATGGCACTGTCCAAAAGAAATATAATTTGGGTCACATGTGGGATTTAAAATTTATTCTAGTAGCTGTATTTATTTATTTATTTATTTTGAAAGTTTATTGATTTATTTTGAGAGAGTGAGTGCGAGCAGGGAAGGGCAGAGAGAGAAGGAGTGAGAAAATCCCAAGCAGGCTCTGTGCTCTCAGCATGGAGCCCAAAGTGGGGCTCGATCTCACAACTGTGAGATCATGACCTGAGCCAAAGTCAGGAGTCAGAAGCTTTACTGACTAAACCACCCAGGCGCCCCTTCAGTAGCTACATTAAAAAAGTGAGGAGAAACAAGTGAAATTAATTTTAATTTATATAGACAAATACATCCATACTTTTATCATTTAACTCAATGTATCTAAAATACTATTTCAACATGTAATCAATATAAAACTATTAATGAGACATTTTACTTTACTTTTATTTTTGATGTTTATTTATTTTGAGAGAGAAAAAAAGAGAGAGACAGAGCGTGCACGGGAAGGGGCAGAGAGAGAGAGGGAGACAGGGAATCCCAAGCAGGCTCCAAGCTGTCAGCACAGAACCTGACATGGGGCTCGAATCTCGACCCGTGAGATCGTGACCTGAGCCGAAATCAAGAGGGGAGCCACCCAGCCACCTCATTACTTCCCTTTTTGTGCAGTCTTTGAAATCCACTATTTTACACTTAGAGTATATCTCGGTTCACACCAGCCACATTTCAAGTGCTCAATAGGCACATGGGGCTAGTGGCTATGGTATTGTAACCATCACAGACCTGGAACAATTGTTGGCCCGTGGCAAGCACCCTGCACATGGTTAAAGACTACCATTAGGGGAGCCTGGGTGGCTCAGTCAGTTAAGTGTCTGACTCTCGATCTAGGCTCAGGCCATCATCTCGAGGTTCATGAGATCGAGCCCCTCTTCGGGCACTGTGCTAATGGTGTGGAGCCTGCTTGGGAGTCTCTCTCTCTCTCTGCCCCTCTCCCGCTCACATGCACACACATGCTCTGTCTCTCTCTCTCTTTCAAAATAAATAAATACACTTTAAAAAATATTTAAAAACAAGACTACAATTAAATCAGGGTCTCTAGGTTTCCTAGGGCTGTGGGAACTTGGAGGCTTACAACAGCAGAGATGTAATATCTCAGCGTTCTGGAGGCTGGAAGTCCAAGATTAAGGTATCAGCGGGGTTGGCTCCCCTGGGAGGCTTACAGGAATAATCCCTTCTCTGCCTTCCTCCCAGCTTCTGGTGGCAATTCTGGACATTTTCTGGCTTGTAGACACATCACTCCAATCTGCTTCTGTCTTCACATGGACTTATTTCCCATGTTTTTCTGTGTCTTCTTCTTTGTCTCTTATAAGAACATTCTTATTAGATTTGGGGTCTACCTTAATCCAGGATGATCTCATCTTGATCCTTGCCTTAATTATACCTGCAAGGACCCTTTTTTCTGAATAAGGTCACATTCTGAGTTTCCACAGAGACATAAATTCTGAGGGGTGGGGTAGGGGGAATTATTCAATTCACTATAGGAACCTAAGCATTTATTTAAAACTTTAAACTAATTTATTTAAAATTAACATTTTTACATTAAAAAATTAATTTAAATTAAAAGTATTAAAAAAACTTTTTAAATGTTTATTTATTTTTTTTAATTTTTTTTAATGTTTTTTATTTATTTTTGAGACAGAGAGAGACAGAGCATGAACGGGGGAGGGACAGAGAGAGAGGGAGACACAGAATCTGAAGCAGGCTCCAGGCTCTGAGCTGTCAGCCCAGAGCCCGACACGGGGCTCGAACTCACGGACCGTGAGATCGTGACCTGAGCCGAAGTCGGACTCTTAACCGACTGAGCCACCCAGGCGCCCCTAATGTTTATTTATTTTTGAAGAAGAGAGACACAGAGTGTGAGCGGGGGAGGGGCAGAGAGAGAGGGAGGCACAGAATCTGAAACGGGCTCCAGGCTCTGAGCTGTAAGCACGGAGCCTGACAGAGGGCTCTAACTCCCCAACCGTGAGATCGTGACCTGAGCTGAAGTCAGTGGCTTAACTGAAAGAGCCATCCAGGCACCCCTATACTTTTAATAGCTCCTGGCTGATTGCTCTATGCAATAGGCTAAGGAAAGCATCACATTACCTTATTGAATTCTCAAGAGCCTTACAAGGTGGAATTACTACCTCACTTTCACCAAAGAGGGATCTGAAGTTGGGGATTAAAGTAATTTGCCCAAGTTCTTGCAGCTGGCAAGTAGCAGCGCTTGGACTTGAACTCAGGTCTATATGACTAGAACATCCATATTCCTATGACTTGTATTCAATTTATCTCATGGCTTCTGGGTATGTGGATTCCTATTAACTGCCCCACTTAAAAGTCCTTTGTAAAAATATCTCCTAAATTTCTAGTCTTCCGGTCAGTGGCTGCACATCATTGTGCACATTTCATATTTTGTCAGGTCGATTCATTCTGTATAAGAAGCATTTTTACCATTGTGTAAAGATGTTACCATTGTTGTAACGGGCTAAGAAAAGGACCTGTTACGTTTCTAACATTGAGGAGATTATGGGGAAAGGAGAGACTGAATTCAGCCATGCCTTTGGCATTCCACCGTCTGAAAATCATCCTCAGATCTGGGAGTAATACTCAGAGTTTGAGTCCAGACGTGGAAACAGATCCTGGGACAGGGTTGTGAGGAAATGCTCGCGACATGGACCCAGTGTTCTGAGGCAGGACCTTGAGATTACCCCACTGGAGGGAGCATTTGTTGATCCTTCCCTCCAAATGTGTGCTTGGTGTGTAATAGACAGAGACTCACAGGACAACTGGGGAGGCGAGTCCAGATAATTCTACTTGTGGGAGGATGACTTGGCAAAAAGCATTCAGCTGGGAGATGGGGCCACTCTGGGTCTTTTTTCACATACATGTGAGAGTAAACATAGCTCTCTTCATCATTTCCTGTTATTTATTCCCAGAATTTGACTTCCCGAATAAGTAGAACAACCCGCGCAATGGCACTGGGCATGGCCACCACAATGGCAAGGGCTAGAGGGGCAGGGCTAAGGCCAGGTCAGAATTGTCTTTTGGTGAGCCAGAAGCCTGCTGCCAGCTATCAGCCTAATGGCCGAGTGCAGTGGCGTATCACTGTCCATTGTCCCTTCTCTCCCCCAACCCAGAGGAGTGCTGACCTGGGGCACTCCCAGAGGAGTGGGGCCCCGGGTGTCACTGACCTGGAGGAACAGAAGTCTCCTTACTCGTATCAGCAGCCACACTCGGCAGGATGAGGAGGATCTGTCTCACTATGACATTTCCAGGCCCAGGCTTGGTGTCTACACTTTGACATTTGTCTTCAAATTTGGTGGATGGGGCCTTGAAAGTCTATGGATTCTGTGCCTCTGCCATATCAGGACAGAAGGCCATGGACCCATCTAACGCATGTGTGCTGTGGTAAAAAAACAAAACAAAACAAAACAAAACAAACAAAAAACAACACTAAAGCGAAAGCAAAGAAAATCAACCTAAAACCCAACTGCAAACAAAACCCAATGTGTTGTGCTACTCCCTGAGTAAACTGTAACTCCATGACTGTGGCTACACTGGAAAATATTCATTTTGTGGTTTAAAATGTGGATTCTTGTTTGTTTTTTATTTTATTTTATTTTATTTATTTATTAAGTTAGTTTAGTTATTTATTTTGGCAGAGACAGAGAGAGTTCGAGCAGGGGAGGGGCAGAGAGAGAGCAAGAATCTGAAGCAGGTCTGCTGTCAGCACAGAGCCTGACGTTGTGGTTGAACCCACAAACTGTGAGATCATGACCTAAGCCGAAGTCAGGAGTCAGAAGCTTAATAACTGAGCCACGCAGGAGCCCCTTATTTGCTCCTATTCTGAGCATCTATTCTGAGCCACATGAGTGCTATATGCTCTGTGTCCCCCACCCCCTGATTCATATGTTGGAACCCTAACCCCCAATATGGCTGCATTTGGAGAAGGGCCTCTAAGGGAGTGATTAGATGACATCAGGTCATAGGATGGGGCCCTGATCAAATAGGATTCGTGTCCTTGTGAGAAGAGACACGGGCAGCGAGTGCCCTCTCCCCCATCCCCGCTCCATGAGCACACACTGAGGAAAGGCCACCCCGCAGAAGAGCTCTCACCAGACATAAACTTGCTAGCAACTTGATCTTGGACATTCTAGAAAGTCCAAGTATAAAATTCTCTGAAAAATAAATGTACTTATTTTTATTTTGAGAGAAGTAAGTTTCTGTTGTTAACCCAGTCTGTGCTATGGCTATAGCAGCCTGAGCAGATGACTCCAATCTGAGAAATGCCGACAGGCAGGAGGCTGGGCGCTGAGCGGCCGGAGACTATTGCCTAGTCCTGTATCCCTGATCTGACTCGGCCTCAGCTTCCTTATGGGTGAGAGCACTTGCAGGGTTGCTGATTATAACCCCCGACCAACTGAGATGCTTGCAAGTGGGAATGTTCTGGACGAGGCTTTCTGGCCCAGGGGTTGCACTCAGCAACCTAAATTCCTCTTACTTCTGCTCCCTGGGGAGAGAGATGTGGATTTTGATTTTCCAGGTGAGTTCTGCTAACATGGGCAGAGGGACTATGCTCTCCAGGCTGCATGATTTTATTTCCCTCTAGACTCCCATGTAAATTAGGGGCATAAAATATTCTCTCAGGTCCTTTCCAGATCGAAAACCACTTTCTCTCTGCTAGTATTTCTTCTTAGTCATCTTTGTAAGAGACATCATCTTTTAAGGGGGAAAAAAAAAGTCCCAAAAAAACCCAAAAAACAACACCAAAAAAAACACCAAAACAAACAAACAAACAAACAAACAAAAAAAAAACCAACCACATGAGAGCAGAGTTTTCCTGAAATACTGAGGAAGTCCAGTATACAGAGGTGTGTGGGTGTGAATTGACCTGAAAACGTGAACATTGCTGTGCTGGGTATTAAGAATACAAAGACAAATAAGATGGTCCCTACTTTCAGGGGTTTAGAATACACTAGAAAACTTTCAAATAATTAGCGTTCCTTTTTTATTTTAAGCTTTAAAAAAAAGAATGAAGTACAGTAATGTTTTGTTCTACCTTTCCCTACCTCATTTATAAGGCCTGCCTCAATGGTAAGCCTCTGGAAGTAATAGCAACAAATGAACAAACACCCAGTGTGTTTTAACAGACCTGAGCAAGTATCTGGCTCACATTCTGAGTGCAGGCATTATATACCTGTATTAAGTCAACACATGTTAGTATACAAACTTATCTAATGCACATAGCTAGGGCTCATGAGAGCCCAACGTTATTACAGCTACTAACCCCAAAAGCTACTTGCCATTTTGGAACTAGATAGGGGTGGTGGTTGGATAACACTGTGAATGTACTAAATGCCACCGAATTGAACACTGTAAAGTGGTTAAGTTTGTGTTATGTGAATGTCACTTCAATTTAAAAAAAGCAACAATGCCTAATTGCCACTTGAGTCCTCTGCTGGGCTAAGAAGACTTAAACACCTGAGATTCAAGGCTGAGCATTACTACCAGAAAGGAAGAAGGAAATCACAAGGTCAAGGCCTGAAGGTAGCCATGTTATCAGTGCCGGGCCTCATGTCCAGTAAGAACGGAAGCAGGGGCAGGCTGCATCCACACCAGTCTGCAAACATCGAGAAAGCACAGTAGAGAGGTTAGAACCCTAGGTCCCAGAGGACCATCAGACAGAGCCCATCCTTATCCGGTCTGGCCTGCACCTGACCACACAGCTCACTGGGTGTCCTATGTGGCACAGGGAAATTTGTAACTGTCTTGATTATCGCTATCTGCCTCTCTCAGAGTTACTCCTTAATGTTTACCACTCAGTAGCACATTTCTCCCGTTTCATCACTCTTTTTGCCTAGCCTATAGCATTTCCTAGGTCTGAAATGGCTGGCGACATCAACGTAAGGTTGCTCTTATCATATTGTTGTTACAATTTGCCCTTTGAAGGCCTTCTGAAAATGCCTTTACTTTAAAGCGCAATGCTTTATTTTCACACCTATCACCCACCTCCTTCTTCCTCTTGGATGCCTCCCACCTGGGGGATTAGGCCCTGGCAATTTAATCACCCAGCCTCCTTGACCTAGTGTTTATGGCCTGGGTAACATAATTTCCTTTCATGGCATCACGTGTATTTTCTGGCCAACTTGTTTTGTTTCTTCTCTTCTATACAATTGTGGGAAGACAATGGAACTAAGATGGCTTTAAGCTGTTGTTTCTTTTCTTTGAGGGAATGTTTGGGCTTTCTTTTTAGCTCCCTGAACTGCTCATTTCTTTCTGGTTCAACAACATTTACTTGTCCGAGCTCACAAAACGAGCCTTTTCTCCTGTCTTGATCTTCTCCTTATTATTCACACTCTGATGTTTTGCATGTTGATGTGTCGCCCCTCCCATCCCCCCCGCCCCGGAAGTGAAGGGGCTCTTGTTGGAGTTTCGTGTGTTTGTTTCTTTAATCTTTGCTCTTGACAGCCACTGTGCCCTAAGGGTGTTCTGTGACTCTCAGGGGATCCACGCGCATTTAGGTTTGTGGCTGCCCTTTCAGGACATAAACCACTGGATCTGCGATTCATAACCAGATGTCACTTGCTGGCCTCTTGAATCTGGGCTCTTTTTTTTTTTTTTTAACCTTTATTTATTTTTGACAGAGAGAGAGAGAGAGACAGAGCATGAGGAGGGGAGGGTCAGAGAGAGGGAGACACAGAATCTGAAACAGGCTCCAGGCTCTGTCAGCACAGAGCCAGACACGGGGCTCGAACCCACAAACCATGAGATCGTGACCTGAGCCGAAGTCGGATGCTTAACCCACTGAGCCACCCAGGCACTCCTCTAGGCTCATTTCTTAATAGCTTTTTACCACAGTTGTGAGACTTCAGTAAGGTTATGCCTGTGAAGTCATAGAACATACCTCTGGGAGATAGTAGGTTTTTGATAAATGTTTGTTGGATTTAGAGTAAAATTATTTTCATCTCATGAAATATGTTCTCTGAGCTGAATCTCTGAATTTAAAAAATGCACACAGGGGCACCTGGGTGGCTCAGTTCGTTAAGCGTCTGACTCTTGGTTTCAGCTCAGGTCATGACCTCACAGCTTTGTGAGTTCGAGCCCCACATTGGGCTCTGTGCTGACAGTGCAGAACCTGCTTGGGATTCTCTCTCTCCCTCTCTCTTTTCCCACCCCCCCACTTGAGCTGTCTCTGTCTCTTTCAAAATAAGTGAATAAACTTAAAAAATGCACTTAAACATGCACTTAAAACCAAATAAGAAAAGTCATTTATTATGGTGGGAACATAAATTGGTACTTTTTTGGAGAAAAATTTTACCACAATGTATCAAACATATTAAAAATATGTAAACTCACTACAACAGCAGTTCCAATTTGAAAAATTTATACTAGGAAAATGGTGGATCTGCACAAGGATTTTGCTGTGAGGATATTCACAAACGCTTGTATTCACAAAATATCGGAAACACCTAAGTGTTTATCAGTAGGTGATAGTTTAAAAAATGATCCATCCATAAAAGGAATAATATACAACTATTTTAAAAGGTGTTGTAAAAGAATACTGAATGACAAGCATGATATGCATGACATTTTAATTGAGAGAAGAAGGTTAAAATGTACTTGGATGTTTAATAGACAAAAATTAATCTTGGCTATTTAAAAAATACGAAGTCCTGATGTCCATCCATTTGCCAAACCTCCTTTACCTATAGCCACGACCACAACGAAGGGCAACTCCATCCTTCCAATTGTTGAGGACAAAACTTTGGAGTCATCTTTGGTTGTCAGAGCCCACATCCAACCTCTCTGGATACCCTTTGACCCATACCTTCAAGGTGTACCCAGAATCTGAGCCTCACCAGAGTCATTACTACCGTCCTAGTGCAAACCACCATCATCTCTCAGCAGGATCAGCACAAGAGTCTTTCCTTTGGTCTTCTTGCCATTATGCCTTCTCAACACAGCAGCAGAGTGACCCTGGTAAGGCATTAAAATACATCGTGGAGCTCTCCTGCTCATGAAGCTCCCTGGCTCACTCAGAGTCAAACACAAAAAATGACCTACAGAGTCATCCACACTTCACTCCTCCTCCTTACCTCTCAGATTCTTTTCTCCTTTCTCTTTTCTCCTTTCCTTTTTGCTCTCTCCACCACAACACACTTCTCATATCTTGAACATACCAGGCAGACTCTTACTGTGCACAGATATCTGCATAACCCCTCCCTCAGCTGCTTCCGTCTTTGCTCAGACCTTCTGAGTGACCTTGACTGCCTTACTTAAAACTGCACCTTGCCCCCCCACTGCTAGCACTCCCAATCACCTTTCCTTGTGCTATCATTTTCCCGTAGACTCTGGACTTTCTATTTGCCATCTTCCATTGATCTATGATGCACTATGATTTCTACAGTTAAACATTTCTGATACTGAGATACAACTGACAATCACGATGTCTTCCAACAGATTGGCAGGTTTTCTCTTTTGTTTTTATTTTTTTATTTAAAAATTTTTATAGTAATCTCTATGCTCAGTGTGGAGCATAGATCTCAGACCTCATGACCTCGAGATCAAGGGTCGCAGGCTCCACCAAGTGAGGCAGAGAAGCGCCCCACTTTTGAGAGTAGCGCATAGGATGATGGTGCATGTTACAGTTGAGGGGTGATGGATTGTTTGCAGAAATGGCTGTGATTGTTCCCTCCTTTGTATCCACCCCTCTTTTGTGGCTCCTCTATTTCCTTACCTGCCTGCTGTGGTGGCTTGCTTCGAGAAAGATACTACAGCTGGGGGGGCGCCTGGGTGGCTCAGTCGGTTAAGTGTCCGACTTCAGCTCAGGTCATGCTCTCACAGTTCGTGAGTTCGAGCCCCGCATTGGGCTCTGTGCTGACAGCTCAGAGCCTGGAGCCTGCGTCGGATTCTGTGTCTTCCTCTCTCTCTCTGCCCCTCCCCCACTCATGCTCTGTCTCTCTCTCCCTCTCAAAAATAAATAAACATTAAAAATTTTTTTTTAAAAATTAAAAAAAAAAAAAGATACTACAGCCGGAATGAGAGGCCAGCTCTGAGCCTGGTCCTCAAGAAGCCTTGTGTATGTTTGCTCTCTTTTGGAATTCTGCTTCTGCCATACGACAGCCCCAAGCTAGCGTGCTGGATGATGACAGACAAATGGCCCAGGTGCCTCTATTGCCCCAGTTGACAGCCAGAAACGCTGAAAGCAGAGGTGCCCAGCTCCTAGGGAGCTGCTGGTGGATCAGAGGAGTAATCTCAGGAGAGATCACAAGAACGCCCAGCCGAGCCCAGGTGAAAGTGACCCGCAGCACAGTGACTTATGCCATGGTTTGTCTTTGATGCCTTTTATTAGGCAACAATAACTGATACCAGTGGTGTCTGAAATTCAGTGAAATACAGTAAATAATTTTCTTATTATGCTTATAGTGTATTTCCCTCCAAGTAAAATATAAGCTTCATGAGGGAGGGAGTTTTGCCTCTTGTTCTACTGATGTGTGCATCTCTTCCATCTAGAAATCTCAATATGTTAGTTAACTGCCTCAAATGTGTGTAAATATGGGATAATCCTATTTTTGTTAAAGACCAGAAGCAACATGCTTATGTCTTCATGGTAGTTATCTCCTGGTGGTGGAATTACTGATGTTTTTACCCCTTCTTTTGGTTTACCCATAATGTCTAATTTTCAACAATGAACATGCATTTCTTTTGTGAAAGAAAGAAAGAAAGAAACCATTTGGGATGTACTTAAAACTTTCAACAATAAAATTGTAACTCGTCTAATCACTACCCTTAGGGAGATATACCTCCTCACTGCCGTGGTGTGGGTTTCAGTGCTTTTATGTTTGTGGCATCTGGGAGTTCTAGGGTTAATGATACAAGCATTTTCACCGCCAAGAGGAAAATATCAACTCTGAACAACTTCCTGCTTTATGGGTCTATTGAAATTGTTGTTACCCAAAACTCTTCCTGATCTGCTATTTCAGTTCCACATATGCTAAAATTTAGTTAGCACCTCTCCTTAATGTTAACTGATCACTCTGGTTCTTATTTGCAGCTATTAGCACATCGAAATGATGTCTCTTGGTTCGAGAATCCAGACACCCGCCTGTATTTACTTTTTTTGTACTAAGAGCATTTATTTGTTGAACATCCTTTCTACAGAACTTTATTAATGTCCAGATTTACACTAACCAGGTTGAAGAGGGTAGCAGGGCTAACACGCCACACGCTATTTGTTCACTATTGATGAATGTTCATTACTGACGAACCTTAGCCAGTGTGTGGGCACAAGAAATGTTATTTCTTTATGTATTTTAATGGAAAGGCTAGAGTGCTTTTTTTAAATTGAGGTATAGTTGACACACAACGTTAGGTTAGTTTCAGGTGTATGGCATAGTGATAAGACAAGGCTATGCTCTTGTTCTGTGCTCACCACAAGGGTAGCCACCATCTGTCACCATATAACACTGTCACGATACCAGGGACTATATTTTTTACCCTGTACCTTTCATCCCTGTAACTTACTCATTCCATAACTGGGAGCCTGTACCTGCCACTCCCCTTCGCCAATTTGTCCAACCTCCCCCACCTCCCCCAGCAGCCATCAGTTTGTTTTCTGTATTTATGGGTCTGTTTCTGCTTTTTGTTTGGTTGTTTGTTCACAAGTTTGTTTGGGATATTTTTAGATTCTACATGTAAGTGAAATCATAAGGCAGTTGTCTTTCTCTGGCTTATTTCACCTAAGGGCTACAGTACTTTATAACATTTGATTTGAAAGCTCTCTCTCCTTCACTGACAATCCAACTGCTTATTAAGGCATTCTTCCTCCCTGCATCTTGCCATCCTTTCGCCCCAGAATATTTGCTAAGCCCTCTTCTTTTTAGGTGCAGTGCTAAGTGCTACAGAGAAAAACACGGGGGAGAGACGGTGAGAACACTGACCTTCCAATAAAGTGAGACAAGCATGCAAACACATGCTTGCCCTACAGCGAAATGAGTTTTACTGGTGAATAGTATGGAATAGTACAGCGGTGCACAAAGCAGAAATGACCCAGTTTACTTACTGCAGGCGGGGGTGGGAGTGGTTGGCAAAGACTTCACCGAATGGAGATGCACCAGTGGATCTTACAGGATGACTAGAACTAGACTGGGTGGAGGGATGGGGTGTTGGGGGAAAGAGGGGGCCAGAGGCAGCAGATGAGGCAGGAGAGAGAGAACAGGGACATAAAAAGTCTTCCTTTTGAAAAATAACAGCTTTACTAGGATATAATGGTTTTAGCTGAGGGCAGTGGCATTTCAGTGTCCATTGTCTCTGGTCCCTCCTAGGGCTGACCAGTGGGGCCCCAGTGTCACTAACCTGGAGGAGCATTCACCAGTTGTGCAGAAGTTGCCTCACTCAAATCGGCAGCTGCTCTGGGAAGATCTGTCCCACTTCACATATCATAGAAGTCACCCTTTTAAAGTGTGCAATTCAGGAGTTGTTAACATATTCGTAGAGCTGTGCAGCTTTTACGACTATATCATTTTAGAAGGTATTCTTCGTGCTCGCTTCGGCAGCACATATACTAAAATTAGAAGGTATTCTTCATTTCCAAAAGAAACCCCATACCTGCTAGCAGTCACTGCCTATTACCAGCTACCCCTAATCCCTGGACTTGCTCCTTCTGGATATTTCATATAAATGGAATTATACAATATGGAGCCTTTGGTAAGTAACTTCTTTTATAGTGGGATGTTTTCAAGGTTCATCCAGGGGCGCCTGGGTGGCGCAGTCGGTTAAGCGTCCGACTTCAGCCAGGTCACGATCTCGCGGTCCGGGAGTTCGAGCCCCGCGTCGGGCTCTGGGCTGATGGCTCAGAGCCTGGAGCCTGTTTCCGATTCTGTGTCTCCCTCTCTCTCTGCCCCTCCCCCATTCATGCTCTGTCTCTCTCTGTCCCAAAAATAAATAAACGTTGAAAAAAAAATTAAAAAAAAAAAAAAAGATTCATCCATGTTGTGGTGCAAATCAGTACTTCATCTCCCATTATGGCAGAATACTCTTTTTTTTATAAATTTTTTTTTCAACGTTTATTTATTTATTTTTGGGACAGAGAGAGACAGAGCATGAACGGGGGAGGGGCAGAGAGAGAGGGAGACACAGAATCGGAAACAGGCTCCAGGCTCTGAGCCATCAGCCCAGAGCCCGACGCGGGGCTCGAACTCCCGGACCGCGAGATCGTGACCTGGCTGAAGTCGGACGCTTAACCGACTGCGCCACCCAGGCGCCCCAATGGCAGAATACTCTTGATTGTATGGTAGATCATATTTTATTTATCTGCTCATCAGTTAATCACATTTGAATTGTTTCCACTTTGGGGCTATTACGATTAATGCTGGTGCGAACATTTGTGTGCAGGTTTTTTTGCGAACGTTATATTTTCGATTCTCTTGGGCACATACCTAGGAGTGGAATTGCTAGTCATGTGGTAACTCTACCTTTAATGTTTTGAGGAACTGCCAAACTATTTTTCAAAGTGGATGCACCATTTTCAATTCCCACAAGCAATGTATGAGGGTTTTAATTTCTCTGTATCCTCTCCAACAGTCGTTAGTGTCTGCTTTTTTTTTTTTTTGCCATCCCTCTGGGTGTGAAGCAGCATCTCATTGATATTTTGATTCGCTTTGTCCTAATGAGGAATGATGTTGAGGCTGCCTGGGCTTTTATAGTCATTCATTTCTCTCAATGCATCTGTCTGTTTAGCTGTTTAATACAAAAATGCTTCCCTGGGTTTTAAAAAAAGATAACACAATTAACTCATTTCCTTCCAGCCACAGTCTTATCGCTAGCTTTCTATTCTCAGCCAAAGCTCAGCCAAAAATAAAGAGTTAGCTATATTTCTCTGGTTTTATTTCCTTACCCTATACTCATCCCTCCACAAGCCACCATGTTGCACAACTCCAGAATATAATGAATTTGGTGTTGGTGGAGTGGTACAATGGTAGTTGTCCTGCTGGACACTCCCGATTCCCTCTGAAAACTGGCTTCTAGGATCCATCAGTTTTTGGAAACTGCACTTTCCTATAAGGCACAGCTTCTTACCCTCTCACTGGCATGCTGAGAATAGGCTAGAGGTGGGCCAAGCTAATGATCATTTACCCTTCAGGGCAGTCAGGTGGGTCCCAGAAAGCTGGAGCTTCTGGGCTGGTTGCATCCAGCCGTGGGCAGCCTTGTCTGGTTACCCCTGGGTATCACACAAATATCACTTGTACTCTGCTGGGAGAAAGGGTTGAGAAGTACTGCCAAGGTAACTAATAACTTCCATATTGCTAAATCCAGCAGATTTGTATCTATCTTTTGTCTCTGATGTACCCTCTACCCTTGGCTTTCACAATACAGCCCTCTCCTGGGTTCTTCCTTCTTCTCCAGCTGCTTCTTTGTCTCTTTTCTTGTGCATGTCCTCCTCTACCCAATCATTATAGGCTGAAGTTCTTTAAGGTTCCTAACTCCTCTCCTCTTACTCTATACTCAAGCATTCCCATCCATCAGTTCCTATACGTAGACCACTTACACATTCTGTGTCCTCTAGGCTCCAGACTAATATAACCTACTGCATGCTTGAGGTCTTTTGGTGTGTCAAACTCACCTCAAAACGAACATGTCTGAAACTACATTTAGCATCCACCTCTGCTCTTTCAATCAGCTCTCCACCAGAGTTCCCTAACTCAGAGACTAGGAGGGAACATTATCCATATCTGTAAGAGGGAAACCTAGAATCATCCCTGTGGACTCTTGCTCAAACTACTCTTGTTTAAGCCCCATTAAGTATAGCTCCCAAATGTCAGTATCCACCTCTCCACTACCATTACTGAATCTCTCCACTCTCATCTCTGTACAGCCTTCTATTTCTATCTTCTCAGCCTGCCGCCTTCACTCTCCATACCCCCTCCAGAGTGATCCTTTTGAAATGAAAATCAGATCAGATCTCTACCCCTGCCTCCTGCTTAAAACCCCTCACTCTGGCGTTAAAGATAAACCATTGTTCTGCCTGGAAGACCCACGTAACTGCCCGTCTCTTATGCGTCTCATACCTTGCTCCCTCCACACTGGCCAGATCTCACCTTCTTGGGCTGGCCATGCTCCCTTCCACCACCGAAGCTTTGTTGACATTGTTCCAACAAATGCTCTTTTCTCCCTTTTACCTGGTTAACGCCTACTCATCCTTCTAATCTCAGCTCAGGAAGACTTCTTTAACCTCCCCATCTCCATCAAATTCCCCTATCAGTTTCTCTCATAGTATTCTGCATCTATCCTTTATAATACAGTTGACCCTCAAACAACACATGTTTGGACAGCATGGGTCCACTGACACATGGATATTTTACAGGAAAGACTGTACAGTACTGTGAATGTATTTTCTCTTCCTTATGATATTCTTTTTTTAATGTTTATTTATTTTGAGAAAGAGAACATGCATGTGAGCAGGGGAGGGGCAGAGGGAGAGGGAGAGACAGAATCCTAAGCAGGCTCCACACCGTGGGCACAGAGCCTGACACAGGGCTCGATACCACCAAGTGTGAGATCATGACCTGAGCTGAAATCAAGTGTCCGTCAATCGACTGAACCACCCAGATGCCCCTTCCTTATGATATTCTTAATAACATTTTCTTTTTTCTAGCTTAGGTGATTTAAGAATACGGTATTAATACATATACAAAATATGTGTTAATCGACTTTTTATGTTCAGTCAACAATAGACTATTAGTAGTTAAATTTGGGGGGAGTCAAAAGTTATTTGAAAATCTCTGCATGTGTGGGGGTTGGCACCCCAACCTTAACATTGTTCAAGGGTCAACTATGATGTGCTCCCCAGAGTTGAAATGATATTTGTGCAATTATTTAATTAATGTCTATCCACTGCTAGACTACAAACTTCAAGAACCAGAGGGTGGATTCGTTTGGCTCCTTACTGTATACTCAGTACCCAACATGATGCCTGGTGCATCTTAGGTGCTTAATAACTATTTATGGAATGAATGAATAAATGCCTAAGAAGTTTGCGATTTGTTCTGTGGGCTTCACTTAAAGAATATAAGCAGAAAAATAAAATTATTTGAATTTTAAAAAGAAAGCTGAGTCAGTAGTTCTGAGTTGGGATAGGCAGGTGTTGAAAGGACCAGTATTAGACCTGTCACACCAGTGCAGTTGAGATATGATGGGAACCTAAACCAAGGCAGTACCAGAGGGACTGAAGAGCAGAGGGTGGCTGTGATGACGTATGGAAGTAAAACTGATAGAACTTAGTGACTCATTGAGGGGCTGTGTCATTGGGGCAGGGAGCGCACCAACTAACCCCGAGCACATAGTAGATAGAACTTGTTTGTAGAAAGACTGAGGGGGATCAGTTTTGAACTTGATGCATTCGAGGTCCAGATGAGACATGCAGAGGGAGAAGTGCAACAGGTCTTATATTTTTACTTGCTTTTACACAGGTTTCTTCTTGGGCTATTAACAAGGTGCACTCATTCTTTTAAAAACAAAATACATCTTGGAAGCTTGTCACCCTTTACTCCTGCTCTTAACAAAATGTCTTTGGGGGCATCTGGGTGGCTCAGTTGGTTAAGCGTCCAACTTTAGCAAAGGTCATGATCTCACAGTCTGTGGGTTGGAGCGCCACATCGGGCTCTGTGCTGAGAGCTCAGAGCCTGGAGTTTGCTTTGATTCTGTGTCTCCCTCTCTCTCTGCCCCTCCCCCACTCATGCTCTGTCTCTGTCTCTCAAAAATAAATAAACATTAAAAAAAAATTTTTTTTAATGTCTTTGAAAGGGCAGGGGACGCATTCTCCATCCACACGTGCTTATTTCCTATCCGTGTCTGTAGGCTCCATTCTCTTGTCATATCTGAAACTGCTTTCAGTAAACCTCCCAGAAGCCAAAACCAGTGCCCTGAGAGACTGAATGTACAAACGGACAATGCTGGCCCGGATATAAAAATGGAACTTTGGGGTGACTGGGTGGCTCAGTCAGTTAAGCATCTGACCATTGGTTTCAGCTCAGGTCATGATCTCACAGTTCAGGGGATTGAGCCTCACTTCAGGCTTCTGTTATAGCAAGGAGCCAGCCTACTTGGGATTCTCTCTCCCTCTCTTTCTGCCCTTCCCCTGCTCATGCGTTCCGCCCCTCCCCCCCCCCGGCTTTCTCTCTCTCTCTTTGTCTCAAAATAAATATATAAACTTAAAAAAAATGGAACTTTGACTCACACCCAGCCCAGGAGACCAACCCCCATATCTATAATAACCAGCCCAGACAGCCAGTCTGCTATATGTCAAGCTTGCAGGTAGCCAGATTGCCATCCCTAATGACAATTTATAACAGCCCCAAATGGTCAGAATTTGACCAATAGCTGACAGCCTCCCTATTTTTGTCCCCACTCCAACCCAGGACCAACCAGAGAAAACTAAATATGCATCCTAACCAATCCTATAGGATATGTTTTTAAGCTTCTTTGAGGGGGGGGGGCAGAGAAAAAAGGAGAGAGAGAATCCCAAGCGGGCTCTGCACTGTCAGCACAGAGCCCGATGCAGGGCTTGAACTCACAAACTGTAAGATCATGACCTGAGCCAAAGTGGGACTCTTAGCCAACTCAGCCACCCCTAGGATATTCCCCTTCCAGTTAACCCACCTACTGCTTCACGGCAACAGCCTCCAATCAGGCACCGGCAGCCTTCTCTTTTCTACTCTAAACCCCTCCCACTCTTCTGGCTGCCTGTGAGTCTCTGCCAAAGGCAAGCGATGGTGGATGATTCCTTTGCTACAGCAAACTCGGCATAAATAGCTTGTTTCATTTGGTTGGTCTATGTTTATTTCCACAACCCTTCGCTTTTTATCTTAGGAAACTGCTTGACTACGTTTGACACCACTCATCATTCCCTCCCTCGTTGCCTCTTCCCTTGGCTCCTGAACCCTTAACTTCTGATCCACAGTCCCTCAGGTATCTGATGTCTTGGCTTCCTTCGGGATCTCTCCTGCTTGGTGTCTCCAGGGTTCCTTCCTCAGCCTTCTTTCCTACATACTTTCATAAGTCTCCTTGTGTGATGGCATCTACCCTTTAAGGTTTCAACAACCGCTATTCTGCTCCACCTCCAGATCACCGTGTCCAGCCCAGACCTGTGTCTCTTGGTTATCTTCTTTCAGATGCTCCACAATCACCTAAACCTAACATACTCAAAACCAAACTCGCCCCTTGTCCTCTGCTCTCCTATATCAGTCATTCCACAGTCACCGCGTCACCCGAGTGAAATGCCGATTCCTTTGGCCTTCTAAATATTTCTTTAGCGCTTTTCCTCCTCTCCATTCGTATGGCCAGTGCCCACTTTAGGACTTCACAATATCTTCCTAAAATATTATGAGTCCCCTACTTGGTTTTCCAGTTGCCAGTCATGCTCCCTTTCATACAATCCCCCGCAATGTTGACAGAGGCATCTGTTTAAAACATGCATTGCAACATGTCATGCCCAAACTAAAACCCTTTAATGCCTCTTCATCATTGAATAAGTCGTACAAGGTCCCTGTGATATCCTCATCAGCCATTTTCCTGCCATGCCAGACTTTGAACTTGATGTTCTAAGCAGACACATCACACCGTTAGACCCCCGAGCCTGTGCAGAGACGTGTGTTCCCAGATGGTGTCAAAACCCTCATGATTCTCTCGCTTGCGTCCTTGTTGATGACCTACTGTCTTAGCTTAGAATCCTGACAGAACGTTTATGGAAAGCTGTTTGATGCCTGTGAAGAGATCTCTGCCCAGGTAACTTCTGGCCGGAAGACGATGTTGGACTAAATTCTCCATGATT
This sequence comes from Lynx rufus, assembly GCF_022079265.1. NCBI lineage: Eukaryota > Metazoa > Chordata > Mammalia > Carnivora > Felidae > Lynx > Lynx rufus. The sequence goes on from NW_025814823.1 coordinate 14,585,013, forward strand.
TATGAACTTAGAATTCTCTTTCTTGGAAGCCCTAGTTTAGACTTGGCTTTTAGGTGTGGCTGAAACCAAATGCAGGCATACAGGTTTTCTCAGAAGGGGAATTTCAAGCTCTTGTCCCCAGAAGTTTTTCATCTGCTGCATTCCTCTTTATACTTACAAATGTGGCCCTTTCCCTTCTACGACCCGTCACCAGACAAGGGGCAGGGCGGGCTCCCTCTGCTCTCCAGAGACACTGCGAGCACTCCCAGCAGGCATGCTAGTGTCAGCCAAACCAACAGGAAGAAAGAAAGTCAATATCGAGGGCAACTGGCAGATTGTTAAAGCTGGGCCTCACGTGGAAGAAAGATAATGGTCTGGTGATTTCACATGTAAACAGTTTTAAGATGCCAATAGCCGCCAGGCAGCCTTTCACATCAGATATCTGTGAAGAGCATCGGCACTGGGGGAAGGCAGGGAGACAGGAAACTCTTGCCCGGGACCGAAAATATAGTAACTTGTATTAAAGAAAGGAGCAGCTCATTTTCCAAGTGCCAGCTTGTGCCTTTCTGACTTACGGCAGGACTTTTGAGGCTAACTACTCAAATCTAAAGTTACTGCGGCTGCCTCCCCTGCTTGTGGCAAATGATGAAGCGGAAGACAGTGTAGGAGAGTAAATAGAGCTCTAGGAGGCCGGCTCTGGCCAGGAACTAAATCCCATGTTACAGCAGATATTAAGACTGACACTGTGGGAGAGTGAGGATAATCTTTATGGGGGATAATAAGATGGCAAACGTTTTAGATAGTTCAGCTGCCTCCAACAGGAAGCTTGCTGCGCTGTATGATGTAGGTTCATGTTTTTTAAATTACCATGCCCCCTACATGCACGCACTACACGCATATATATACATGCCGCACATGCATGCACACTTAGATACAACCATACCACATACACCGTCACATGTGCACATATATACACAACATACACGTACACACATGCACATGAACACATATATACCACATGCAACGCATACACATACACACATGCATATACATATATACCACACACATATGCACCCATATATACAACACACACATACACACATACCACATACAACAAACACATACATGCATACAGGCATACACAGACAGCACACACATATGCACACATACACATACTCCCCCCCCATGTACCACATGCGTACACATAGTGCATATATACCGCACACATATATACACGGACTACACACACACACACCCCCATATCCATGCGCATACTTGCAGGATAACTAGTTAATAACAGCACCAGGCACTCTAGCAATGGCACCCGTGCCTCTGGGGAGGTGGACTGGGGAAATGAACTTGCTAACACAGCAGCGCAGAAGCAGTGGTGGTGCGGGTCTGAGCTCCAAAGCCAAACATTGATGCAACAGACTGTAGAATGGAAAAGCTCCACCTCTATGTCACAGGGTCCCTGGCTCACATAGAGATCGTGATGAGTTGCTACAGTTGGGACATTTCTCAGGACATATTCACGCCCCGCAGGGCAGGAAACAGCAAACAGCTTACCCACCAACTGTGCTTTTGACTACCTTGAAACGGTATCTGTTTCTCTAATAGGGGCACACAGCCTCTCTTGTGAAAGCTAACCTTCTTGGAAATGATCCCCAAGTCTCCAGACTGTAAGAGGCATGGTAGAGGCCAGGGCTAGAGTTGCCCAGAGGCCAGTCTGGATTTAGGACCACATTAAGGCGAAGTGAAACCTTGTGCATTTATGGTGGGGAAGCCACATGGATTTCCGCAGCAGATGGGACCCTGGGGAGGAGAGCAGGTTGAAGCCCGGGACTGAGCAGGTGGAAGGCATGGTAATATCAGGCTTTATGTGGCTGTTTGTGCTACAACACGGGCTAGTGGAGCTGGGCATGGAGAGGGGGCAGGAGCCTGTGGTAGGAGGCCTGACGTGGCCCCGTGAAACTCTGGCCTTCCTCTTATCCATGAGAGCAAGCCCTGATGACAGGTTGGGGCTAGAGCTGAGTAGGATAATACTGAGTGTTATCCTAACAGGATATCCTAACAGGACTAACAGTGACCCCTGAGGCCCGAGGGCATCCTCTGCTCCGTCAGCACCATCCCTGTGCACTGGGCTTTGGTTAAGAGAGGGTTCCAGAGGCTCTGCTCAGCTGATAGTAAAGAGATCCAAGGCTCAGCAGCAAACATCCTTCCGGCAGCTTGGTCACCCAGGCCATGGGTCTTTGCTTTCCCCACTTTTCTGAATGCAACTCTGGGCATTCTACAGACTCAGGTTGCCTAGGTGATATCTGCCTCCTTCCTTTTCTCCACCTTGGTGTATTTTCATCAGACATTTCACTGTGACTATGTTGAGAAAGGAAGGCTCTCTTGCGAGAGGGCCCTGAGAAGCAGCAATATTAAGGCAGACATAACCTGTCCACATTTTTGCAGAAATGCACGCCCATGTATGGGTGATTCAGGAGAACCCACAAAACCTGCTTCATGGCAGGACCTTGAGCAAATCAGAGGCTGCAAGCATGTGAATGAGACTCCCTTCCCAACCTGAGCAGGAAATTTTCAGTTTTCCAACTTAACAGACCAGTGTGAACTGTTACCTTCCTCTACAGGAAGGGAAGTAGAAGCAACAGAAGCTATTGATGAAGCAAAATGGTTTACTCGGCAGGAGACCAGATGATTTGGAAAATGCTGTTAAAACGTGGAGCATCTACAATGGGGACGATGTCAAGAGAGGAAATTGAAAAATGTCTGGGTTGTTTGGGGCCTTGATTTACCTGTTGAAAATGAAAGGGTATTTCACATTCTGAACAATGTGCCAGCAATGACAAGTTCACTACTTAGAAAAATCCAGGAAATTAATAGGTAATTCTGATGGAATAACGAAACCTCTCTTGGGTGGAACATTAATTATCACCCTGCTGTAGGGAAAGGTGACAATGTGGATTTGTCCAGGAAGAAGGAGCAAGAGTGCTATTTTCAGGGTCAGTGAATTTCTCTTTTCTTTTCTTTCTTTCTTTCTTTTTTTTTTTTTCCAGAAATGAGCAACATACAAGAGAATGATTTTTTTTTTCCCTGTGAGCAGTGGGCTGATAAGCTTTGTGAGATGGGGGTTCTACTCCTCACAGGAAAGGATTGACACATGGCCTGCTCTTCTGTTGGCAAAGGGAGGTTGCCCTCTGCTACTGCTGTGCAGGGGTGATTAGGATCCATATTATTTGTGAAAGTGTCTTTAATGCTCCCTCAAGAGCCGTCTGCCCTGCTCCACTTCCTCCTTAGCCAATTCCTGGGGACCCGCATCTGGAGCTATTTCATTTTTAAGTGTACCTGCCACACACACAATGAGATGTGCCCATCCCCACGCCTGTCCTCTGGCTTGACAGCCGCAGGCCCATGAGACCCAGATCCCTGGGCTGTACCCTGGTCTCACTGGACAGACTCTAGGACTCCATCTTGCCGATTCGGAGCTCCTTCACGTTCTCTATGCATGTTCTCATGGCTTGGAAGATCTTCCTCCTCTTGGCTGACTCCTGCTTGTTCTTCAGGCCCTCACTCAAGGGCACCTTCTCCAGGTAGTGTCCTCCGAATCCCCCCATCACAGGTGAACTGCAAAGCGCTCTCAGAGCGTCTCATGCTTTTCTCTGCCACAGCCCTCATCATTCTGGATGATTCCTCTCCATTGACTTGTTTCCTACACAGGACTTGGGCATGGCAGAGAGAGCGGTCGGGTGTGTTACCTGTGACCCAGGATCACGCAGAGGGACTGGCACCTGAGAGGAACTTGCTGGAGATGGGAGGAGATGATCTGGCTTGGATGGCAGATGGGGGAGCGGGTCCCTCAGGCTGAAATTTCCATTAGTAGTGGAGGTTTAGGGAATGTTCTTCTTCCAGGTGGTGGGAAATGGGTCCTCCAAGGGGATCTTGAAAGTCAAAGAGAGAATGGACAGCAAAGGGTGGGAATAAGAACATTTTGGGGAAACACCCCACCTCCTGCTTCCTGAAGAAACGCAGGGATGGTGCCATTGATGAGATCTTACTTTTATTCACCCTGTCATGGGGGACCATTCACTTGATTGAAGAATGTGGAAGAGACAAAAGCCATGTTGTATCTACACCAAGGTATGTTCTATGATTCCCACAGAGCATCTCCTGAGACTGGTTTTGAGAAGCACACTGTGAGACATTAATATTTTTCTTTCCCTTGAAATTCTCCAAATGGTACACTGGGTCATAAGACTGAGGCACCTGTATTCTCAGCGGCCTTCATTTCCTCCTTCCCTCCCTCCTTCGTTCCCTCTCTTATCTTTCCTTCCCTTCCTTTCTCCCCCTCCTTCTAGGGTTTTTCTAATGGTGACATATGAATTGTTGTAATAGAACGGGCCACAAATTTATTTGCATGAGACTGATGGTTGGCTTGCAGACAGCCACAGTCTACACATGCTGAGAGGGCCAGTCGTGGGCCGGTAGGGATGCTGTGCCCCTGACACACTGGTGTTCCACCATCTGTGAGTGATAAATCAGTCTCCCCCATCCATGGACATCCAAAGTAGAAGGTTTCTCACTAGATCTGAGAGTCTTATGAACAGGAGTTCTGACTTGCTCGTCTTAGCCCCCACAAACGCGTCACTCACAGTAGGTACTTGACAATTCTTGTTGAATAAATGGACACAGTTTTGTATCAGTCTACGACAGGGTTTAAAATTGCATGGTAATTACAGATGGTGAGAGGACTCTGGGAGGTCTTCTACTTCAGAGGTCAGGAGCAAAGCCAAGAGTACCACGGGGCGTGTGCACCGTAGAACAGGCAGATGGTAAACATACATCTTCAAGTGAGAAAATCCAAGCTGCCATAAACACAAGGTCTCACTGGATGTGGGTGTGTCTGTCTATGTTGTCTGAACTCTGGACCAGGAGCCCCAGAATAAATGCCAAACCTTCCAGCTAGAGGCATATTTTCTCACCTTTAAAGTCTTCTGATCCGTAGTAAAAATCAAAATGGACAACAGAGATTCCCTTTTCTTTCCTAAGCCCCAACCAAGTGCCGTGTCGTTGGCACTTACTCAAGAAACATTTGAATGAATGATTTGGATGTGCAGGCAAGCTGGCAGGGACATCTGTCACAGTGCTGATGGCCAGCGTGGATTTGGCTGGTCCAGCTGGCTGGGCGGGGTTCCTCATCTTCCCTCAGTACTCCTCCTGGAGCTGGGGGAATGAGCCACCTTCTAAGATACAGCAAAGCCTTTCTTCCGTTGAAGGAGGTGTTACAAGAACTGTCCCAGGATGCTTCTTTCCCCGTTTCTGGTTACCCATTTACCTTCATTTGCATAACTTCCTTATCTGTACAGAAGCCCCGCCTTCCCAACTACCAATCCTTCCGGAGGAGTCGTGGGAGACCTTTCTTTCCCAATTTCCTCCTGTGGCAGTTTTATCATCTTCAACGCCAGAGTGGCTGGTGTTTGAGGTTTCTGCATCAGGGCCCATTTTTCTGATAGCAGGTTTTTTTGAGGGGGTTGCAGCCTCATAAAACAAAGTAATGGTCCTTAGGAAGCAATCACTTTAGCTATTGTTTTACAGCAGTTGCACAAAAAGCCCAGAAAGGACCCAGTGATTTCACTGCAGAGGAGCAAAAGGGAAAACAGTAGCCACCTTAGCAGCCTGTAGATGGCAGGGAAGGTGACTGCTAATTTTACAAGTGCTTGGAGATCATTCTGGCACCTTCACAGGACACCAGGGAACCTGCAGTCACTTTTGCTGGCCGACTTCTCAATCTCCTAGCATTGAAAAACTAACACGGGAAAGAACTTTATTCCATTGTACAGTTTTGCAATTTTCGCTAAGGTCAATATTGCACACGGAGTGCCTAATGGGAAACTGCTATAAAAATGGCAGCTAATTACAGGTTAGCGGATAAAACAACACTCTTCTCTGGAGAGCTTGTGCACGTAGGTTGAAGGATAAAATCGGGCTGAACGGTATTTGATTTCTTTGTGTTTATCCAAGTCACTGGCCCAGGCAGGAAGGTAATATATGAAAAGGGACATTTTTGAAATAGTTGTTTTTGAATTATGCCCATGAAATATACACTCTGCTGTGGGGGACATGTGGGAAAGCTACACTCTGACCGCATGACTAATTTTTAAAGCCTTGCATAGAGAGAATTCCCCCCAAGAACACAGCTGGGTTATTCCTTCGTGGACTGAATGTGTCAATTATGAATTGAACTAAAACGAAATTTTACTCCATTATGACAAAGGGAACTGAGGAGTGGACGCTGCAGCTAGGGCATTACATAGTAGTTCATACACCAAGTACTATTATTTTATTAACTTTAAGAACATGTTTTACATAAAAACAGGCAACATCAAAAAAGCTCAGTTGATAAATAAACATAATATATCACAGATGATTTCATTCCACATTAACCTACATTTATTAGCTTAAACTGAGAGATTAGGGAAAAAATTTGATCTCATTCCAGCTTTAATCACGGATACAAATCGTTTGAAAGTTATTTCATTAAGATTCTGAAAATCAAAGATTAACCTATGCCATCTGATCCATGCAGCAATTGATAAATTCAGTATTTTCAAAGGAAACATTGAATTTTTTTCTTGCACCAAATTGAAACCTTCCAGAAACTTGTTTAAACACATCAAGTACCTAGCCCACCTTTTTAGTATGCATGAGCAAAATACTATTTAATTTCACACTCAACTAATCCTTTAATAATTTTCTTTCAGCCAGAATGAAAAAGGCTATTATTAATTTCCTAATAAAATTAAAAAAAATAGTTATCGAGGATATGACTCTAACCTTGGACCAGTTTCAATTTCTTTTTATTTTTTTCTGAGCAGACATCAAAGATTAATGTCAATGGCAAGTGAGAAATTGTCCCTAGAGAACTATTCAAGGTCTTTTTCTTACCACATTCGATTGGACTGGAATGAATTGACATTATAGCATCTTTATCATCACTTTTAAAATCCTACTTTCTCTTAATACCGACAGTGAAGGCTTTTAGAACTATTATTTACTTTAAATTAATAAAGTATATCACAGACAAAAATATACAATTTTACATTAAAGCAACATTAAGGGTCTCCATTCAGCTGACCAAAAGAGAATGTTGAGGAAATTTACAGGTATGGTTTAATTACAGAGACCGCTTTTCCTTTAGGGAAAAAGAAGGAAACTAGGTTTCTCTCTTGTCTCCAAGGGCAAGATATTGCAAACTTCATGATCAAAACACCTGCCAGTTAGAAGCTCGATCACTGAAAAATGATCACCGCAGCTCCAGCGTTGAAGTCTATCAACAACAAAACCAAAGGGAGAGAACCACCCCCCAACTTTAACCCGAGATATTCTAAGCCTCTACACTGAATTTCCTGTTTCCCACCAGTTTACGACCCTTAATGTTACTGGATGGATGGTTGCATATTTGAGATGATTAAAAAATAAAAGACTGGCTTAAAAGCACCTCCTCCTCAAGTATGTAATTACATACAAATTAAAGATTCCTTCTGACAGTCCTAGGAACCCCATTTGTTACTGTGTTATGTATAAGCACCATTGAGCCAATTTTAAAGCACATTTGCAGTAATCAAATGTTTAGTGTCTTCAAGTTTTGTTGATTTATTTGCCTTTAAACAACAAAAAAAGTGTAAAGTGTGTTAATTTATGCTCTTACCGTATCTGAACTGACAAAATGTTAATTTTGGAAGTGCTTTTAATCACCGTTTTCCCCCAACAGACAAGAATGGCTTCGTGATGATTAAATAAAGAAATCCATATCTCCAACAGAAGCATATATCTGACCCTCTATCACTCCATGCAAAGTAAGGGTCGGTCTGAGAGTATTTTCCCTAAACTCCTAATGGAAATGGCAGACAACACGCAGGAAAGGCTAACCTTTGAACAGACCAACTTCAAGTTTTTTAAAGGTCTTTGGACCAAAAAAAAAAAAAAATCATGTAGCAGTTTAAAAAATTAATTTACAAATTATAGAAAAGATGTTATCTACAGTATATGCCAGGTGACTCATTAATTTTTGTTTAAACCCACATCCAAATGAATCATTACATTAAAACTACCATCTTGGATCTTGGTGCTTTCCAAAATTCTGAACTTACAGTGAAGAAGGGGACACAACCCAATTTTTTGTTGTCATTGCCCCTTTCTGGGGGAGAATTAGGCAGAAAAGAGAAGGAAGCGAAACCTTCACTCTTTGGTGCAGGCCCTATACAGCAAACTTCAGCCTGGGGCACCTTTTTATGGTCAAATTAAAAACCTTTGAAAACAGAAGTTTATCATGGAAACGCTGACAGATCCTTACCCTGAGAAGGGCTAGCAGCAACACAGTAATATTAGGAAAGCTGTTCCTCAAGCACAATGGCACTTCAGCGTGGGGTACAGAGTTGTCTAATGGGTGCCATTGGTCAGCAAACGACCGTGATTTAATGTGCCTGAGCCTCGGTCGCACAGTAGCTCTGTGACCCTCTACGCTAAACCAATTTTTCTTTTCTTTTCTTTTCTTTTTTTTCCGACTGAAATATGCCTCAAAGGGTAAAGGATTGCAATTTTAGCCTTCATTCGTGGATATATTGCCTTCTTTCAACAATATCTGACAGGCCTGTTAACCACCACCCATGGGGGTGCTGGGCATTGCGAGAAGGTCTCACTGAATACAAAACACCAAGTGTTTTCAGCAGTTTATTTGTATTTTTTTTCTCTGCTTATTTGAATATGCACCACGTGTAAGTTAGGTGAGGGCTACGGTAAAAACATTTTCAATGACTGAAATCTTACTTTTCCTGCTAATGATTGGAGCAAATCACGTATTCATTGATTATGATGAAGAAAATGATTTCTGCTACATCGTTGAGAAAAAATGTGTTCATCAATATGAACGGTTCTCATCTAACAGAGATGATTTACATGATGCAAGCCATGAAGTTCTTTAATTAGTCTACTACCAAACTGAAAAGGTGAATCTAAAAATTCCCTTGAAGATACCATATGGTTGGTCATGTATCAATAAAGGAAAGACAGTCCGCATCACCAGGCCACCACCATAAGAGCTATATTAAATACTTAGGAAAAAAATATGGAAACACTGTGGCAATGATTAAATTGATAATTACAGAGATACACTGCCATAATGGTACATATATATTCTATGATAAAGTAAAATAAAAAATAAGATCAATTTGGTTATAGAAATTCCTTAAAGAACACCACCACTTAATTATTTCAAACTTGAACTATCCCAAGAATGTTGTGAAAAAAATTAGAAAGCACTGGCTAAAAGCAAAGCAGTCTGGATACACCAATGTAATCAGCATGCCTTGTGCTTGTCTGTTAACCCTCTGAGTACATCTCTGACATTCAGAATCTCAATAGCTTAATGCCGAAGATTGCATTCCATCTGATTACTCAATATTTCTACTTGACAGGTCACATTCCACTGTTTATTCAGCATAAATCACTCAAATTCTACAGCGATGCGCTGGGATCCCCGTGTTCAATGGGCCCTGCATTCCTCCAAGCTGCCGCTCTGCAGTGTGCCGGGAAACACTCCACAGCTTTGCAGGGTCCACGGTCCCCCTAGACTTGGATGGAAACAGGCCTGAGCCTTGCACTGTATGCTCTGTACATGGAGGTTGTAGCAATATACGTAACTCCCATGGGAAAAACAGTAATTCAGAGAAAGAAACGAAAGTGACGGTCTATCGCAGGTAGGTCTCTGCCCATAGGATTCTTCATATTCACACATTTAAAGTTGAGGCCAACCTATACAGCTCCTCTTTAGGCTCAGGATAGTGCTTTGCTTTATAGGTCTAGAGAAAGCAGTAATTTCTGACCGGTTCAAGGTATTTTACTAATATGGTATCTACCTACACACCAACACCCTTCCTGGTATTCGGTCCTCCCTCCCCCATCCCAAACCTAACCGACTTGTGCTGCTTTGCGACGAGTACGCTACCATTCCAGAACTCTCTCAAACGGGGGTGGGGATTCTCAATAAATAATCTACCGTTTACATGTCAGGACAACGCAGACCAAAGAGATAAACCAAAATGTGGAAGAGCAAAAAACTGGGGACGCTCCGTTGCAAAAGTTATGACATGTTGTGGTTTTAAAATATATATTCATACAGACCGTACTTCATGCGTTGAAGAGTGAAAAGCAGCAGTTGAAGACCAACGTCTATTTGAAAATAAAGAACTGACTCTACAAGTTTCAAGACTTTCAGATACTGAAGTATATTCAAAACAGAGACAATAAGTTGCCAATTTCATGAGCCATCACTCACTGGTTGTCTCCTGGATCACACTGCTGAGCAAACCTTAGCAGGACATTTGAGCTAGATCCCTGTCTCCAAGACACCGTGGCCAGCCTCTTCTCTGAGCACTGCAGTGACACACTGGAAGCCGCAGGTCCCCATTCTGAAATGGGACACATTCCAGAAGAAACTCATGGGGGATACGGGGCTGGGTTTTGAGAAAGGTCTGGTAACGGGAGTGAAAACACAGGTCTCGGACAGGACTTGGCCCAAAGGGAGAAAAACATGTCTCTGTGGACAGCTAAAGACAGTGGGATTAAAATGTCATCTCGGGGAACAGCAGTTTTATTCTCAGGGGTACCTTGTAGGTCCTCATCCTGTTCTTCCTGGGAGGCTGTACTTAGGTAACCTAAAGGTGCACATGGAATTCTCCTACCAATGGGTTGATTTCTTAAAGCCCATTTTTAGAACATTCTGGATTGTGCTTTCTCCTCGGCCACCTTGCAAAGCACCTGCCTCTAGTATCCCTGTGCCCCCGGACTCCTGTGTGTGGATTTCATACTCTACACGGATTTCACAATGAAGACTGCGGTGTGTGAAAAGCAGGTAAGAAAAAGAACAAGATCTTGTTTCCTCTTTCTGTCTGAAACCCCAGCCCTATAGAGCACCTGGCAATTTATTGCTCTTTCCCACCAGTTGTTTTTATTCCTATAGATGTCTCATCCTGAGCGGGCAGACCCTCATTCACCAAGCACAAGACGAGATATGGTGACTTCCGAGGGTCTGTGCTGGAACTAGCAGCAGCTGATGTGGAAGCAGCATTTCTGGGGCATCATCAGGCCGTCTTCACATGGAGAGAATTTGGGGGAAGGGGGGCGCCATCTAGTTCCTGGGGTCAGGCTGTTTTGTCTCAGACCCAACTGCCTCCGCTTGGGATGCAGGGCTCACGGCAGCTGACAGTCATCCCTCGAGTGAAAAAGTCCCTTTCATCATGGGATTGTGAAAGAGAGGTCTTCTGTCTAAGTTATAAGCCTGCTATATTCTAAACCCACAAAAAACGACAAGCAAGATATCGTTCGAGATGTCCTTCTCGTCTGGACATCTCAGCATCTAATAACATCCCTTGATCTGCAGCAAAATCAAGAAACACGTGTGTACACATCCAGAGGCCTGAAAATTTCCCCAGGGGTTCTCCGTCAAATCCTATGCACTCAGAGGGTTAACATGTGCTATATTACATACTGCAGATCCTAGTTTGACTGATGAACACATTCATTGCTTCTATGTTTAAAAAAGTTGCAGATTAGCCTTAACCCTTTGAGGACCCTGTTAGCAGCAAGGTGCCATCTTCGCAAACGACGTGTGGTCATCTCATTGAGCCAAGAGAAATCGCTACAACGATACCAGAAAACACGCTTTCTGTTCTGCCATTCAAGCATTGAGTGCTAGATAGATCAGATGAAACCGTTTTACATAAATTTGGAAAAAAATCTCAGAGTCTCAAAGGGTTAAGCTAGGACTTCGAGTCAAAGGGTCTTCTTAAAAGGGCGAGTTTGGGGAGCGAACAGTCTCGGATGAGCTTGGGGAGTAGTCTTCCGATTCCGAGTTGAGTTCGGGTGGAGCTGGCTGGGCCTTGTACCGGCTCTTCACATCCTGGTTGCGTCTTCGTCGGAAAACCTGCCTCTCCTTATCAAGAGCGGTGGTCTAGCAGGGGCATAAAATGAGAAAGAGGACAATTAGGCTGAAGGAAGTGGCTAAAGAAACACTTTCTGGAACTTGGTGAGGTCAGAAAAAGATGCTGGCCAGCTTAACTGTTCCACTGTGGCTCGCTTTGGCTGCCAAGAGCCACCACAGCCGGGGAGCTCTCTGCTCCCCGCAAATGCAGCTCCTTAGAGCGCCTGGTCATGACATGGGGAGGCACAGGCAGGATGGATGATGTCGTGGGTTCAACCTCTTCCCAACCCTACCCAGCCTTCCCCTAGCTCCACATCTATTCCCCTTGGTGGCTCTCAGGCGGGCTAGAGCGCCCCTGGGAAAGGGGAGCCCCAGGCCCGTGTGTCTGACAAGGGAGGACGCCAGGCGTGCCTCATTCATCAACATTCAGCTCAGGGCGGCTGTATAATAAAGATGAAAGGTGATGAAGTTGTCAGACATGGAAACAGAGCCACGAGCTCATCCTGTTATTTTAGCACCTCCTCATTCTAAATTATCTTATTATCTGTTGATGAGGGAGTGTGGCTGAATCTCTGGGAAGGACTGGTTTCATTTTAATGAAACCGATGCCTGAAATGGAGAACTGCTTTGAGTGCAATTAAACCAAACGGAAACCCTCCCATGGAGTTAACTTTACAAAGTTCATTTTCATTGCAGTATGTGGTAATTTATGAAACAGAGATTCGATTTTGTAGGTATTCCAATTCCGGGTCTCTATGCCTCGTTTTCCTGATGAAACCTCAGATGATCTCCAGGATGTGCTACCCAGCCGCAGCTCTGGAAGTTATTATGACATCAGAATTGGGAACGCATGACTTCATTACAGATTTAAAGGGTGTGGGGAGGAACGGGGTCATTACAGAGAAACCTTACACAGAGAGCAGAAGAGTAGGTACAAAGCCTGAAGAAAAATATAGACGACATATAAAAGTTGAAGGCGTCCTGGTTTGAAAGTCTCTCTTTAAAAGGATGTAGCCTGGAGGTTATTCTGCTTTTAAGAGATTACTTTTCCTCTGTAGGGATATGTACCACCATTTTTTCCTCTTGAAAATTTACTGTTAGCTTCTTCAAAGAACAGAGATAAATTTATAGCCAGCCTGGTTCTGAGAACAAAGTGAAAACTAAGCCCCTCATACAATTGCGGTGCAGCATTAGAGCAATCTTAGATCTAAAATAGGGCAATCAAAGTTCCAAAATGAAGTAATAAAGAGCAAAAGAGTGCCAGTGTGTAGGAACCAGTACAGTAAATGGCTTTGTTAGGCTGAACTGCTCTGCTTTAAAAACTACCCACATACTGAAGAGCAGTGTTACAAATCAATGAGGAAGATAAACCTGAATAATTCACTTCTCCTTTCACTAGATCGTTAACACAATGATTCAATAACTGGTTTGTTGAAACATCCACCTTTGATTCCTTTACTTGCAGAGTTTTTAAGGATATATATATATATATATATATATATATATATATAGTTTTTGGTCTTCTACCCACCGACTTTATGATATTTTCAGCATCATAAACCCAAATTCCTAACTTTATTTAAAACATGGTAAAGTTACGACACATGGTATTTTGCTTTCAAAGCAAACTGAAAATGTTCTGTTTGTGTAGATTTGAATGTTTGTAAAAAAAATAGACGTCTATTTAGTCTGACTTACATAAAAACCATTCTGTAGTTAATCCAAGAGGAATATAAACTCTCCTCTTGGTCATAAAAAATATTTCTATTCCTACCTTCTTGAGAAAGAAAAAGTCATTGGCATTGGACTACATACTGACTGGTGGACTGAGACTCTGGTGTGGAGACGAAAAGCACATTGGGATTGTAGTCAGGAATTTTGAGTCCTGCTCTGTCCATCACTGGCTGTGTAAACGATTTACTCAGTTCTTAGTTAAGTAAGGAACAGTAATAATCCCTTCCCGCTTGCCCAGAATTGCCCTAGGTAAGATGTGCAAATGCTTTTTAAATGGCTGAGATGCTCTGAAATGAAGGCTTTCCCCCAGACCCCTCTTATAATTTTAAAATTAAGTAAAAGCAGGTCAGAGAAAAACATTCAAAACCAAGCTCCCATCAGAACTCATCTCAGGGCACTCTCCCTTCCTTCTTCCTTTCATCGTCACCTTCTCCATATGTATTTCATCTCCTCCTAATCTACTCAATTACTCCAAATCATGCTCTCAGCTGCAGTCACTGAAATGCGCCATTTCTCCATAAATCCTGCAAGTCAGTCTACGCAGAGGCTGGTGGCACTCAATGTTGAGCCTGTGCTTGGATGATCCCATTCCCTTTATTCTCACTTGCATTTCTCCAGATCCTTTCAAGGGCAGCCATATTCTCTCCCTTACTCGTCGTTCTGCCTGGAGAACCCTTGCCCTGGCCCCTTTAAAACCGGTCAGGTCTCGCCACTCCTGCCACTTTCTCTAGTTAGCAGCCTTCTAAATGTTTGCCCTGGTAGATGAACCCTGGTGCTCAAACGCTCCCATGCTTTTAGTTGCGCCACTAACTAGGAACTTCAGAGCAGTTCTTTCTAGAAATCTATCATGTCATGATCACATGTCACGGAATAAAGGTGGGATGGTTATTTCTGTTGGATTCATAGACTCTTAGAATGGAAAGAGAATTCATAAAGCGGTCTTTGTCCAATGCTTTGCCTTTATAAGCAGGGAAACTGAAGCCCAGGCATGTGGAGAGACTTGCCTGAATCGCATCACTAACTAGGAACAGCACTCAGTTCTCCTAGTGCAGAAGGAGGAGAAAGAAAACTCTTCCCATTTACTCTGAAGTCTGTTGAAACAGAATGAAATGGAGCCACCATGTGCCAGTAGCTCACTCTTTCTTTGTTCCCAACCAGAATGAGCTGGGGAGAAAACACTGACCACAAGTAGCATCAAAGGGCTAAAAACCAGGGCTTTCCCATGCTGACTGGCCTGACAAGCCCTCTGTTTCAGGGACAGCGAGCATGTACAATCCCACTCCGGGCCTGTAAACCCCTAGGGAGGCTTGTATCTGATGACACAAAGGCAGTTTCCTACCCACCCACGTCCTTGTAATATTCTCAAGGCCTACACAACTAATGACTGGGGTTCCCAAACAACTTGCTCTCAAAGATGCTCCAGATGGGGGTGACTGTTTTTAGGCCTTGCTTCCCTGGGTTCCTGCTCACTCTGCTTCCAGCTCCATGACTGTGGTTCATTTTACTAACATCCTCCTTGTCTGTGTTCCATGAAGCCTAAGTTTTGCTATTGCTGTGCACCCTGCCTATATCACAATCGCCTCTAACTCACTGTCTTCCCTGCCGCACTGTAGACTCTTTGGAAGGCAAGATCAAGTCTTGGGCATCCTCTCTGTGTTCTCCACAGTTCACAGCACACAATAGATACTCTGCAAATATTGCAGCTTTTGAAATATGGGAAAGTACAACAGAGGTCACATTATTTCCCCTGTTAAGCACCCAGCCCCCGTCCATCCTGCACATAGCTGACAGGTCAATTATCCCCAGGTCCGATTTATTTATAATTCCTCATAAAGCCCAACTTCTCGTCCTAACATTCACGATGTGTTTACAGGACACACTTCCAGGGTCTCATTCTTGTAATTACTCAGTTACCTGCAGACTTACTGTTCTCCATTAGCGGACACTTGATTTTCTTGCACAGCTTCCATTTACTCTGTTTACGGTTAACCATACCTCAGTTTCCCTTTCGATGTGCCCTGCTCCTGTGCTGTGTGGTTCCAGTGAAGATGACCATAGTCCCATCTTTGAAAGTGGGGCAAGGATGGGCTTGTGACCCAGGAGCAACCATGAGCCTAGTGCACTGCCCAACATCCACAACTGGCTCGGCAGGGCTACCCAAGCCAGTTAATAGGACGCAAGGAGGTTTTCACTGGAATTTCACATTTATAATGAATCCCAATTGTGGAAGGATGGTGGGCTTGGAGCTGCTTCCTACCTCCTGGTACCATGTGAAGCTCCAGTCTAAAGGCAACATAGGGAGGCAGAGTGGAGGGATGGAAAGAAACCATGCCATGGCTGAGTGCTGAATCCATCCATCACTGAAGCCAGACCCAACCTTGGAACCTTTCAGATTAGATGAAATAATAAATTTCTTTTTTTGTTTAAGCCAGTTTGGTTTGGGTATTAGTCACCTGCAATCAAAGAAGTCCTAACTGATGTGTCTCTGAGTACGCTTCAATCATTCTTGCCCTACATCTTGGCTCAAGTGCTCACCTATCTGACATTACTTCTCCTCCTTCCTGTCCACTCAAATTTATCCATGTTCCGAGATTTGATCAAACTCAAATCTCGATGGTAGAATCTGAAACTTCTTTGCATTTTCCAGAATGCCTAGCGACTGTGGCACATATATTAGAAACATATTAAATATTTCTCAATTAATAGGGGACTAAACTATTTTAGATGATTATGTGCCTTCTGAATAACAACCAAAAAAATGGAACTCTATAATACAAAAGCAACTCTATAATACAAAAGAGTAAGAACTTAAAAGCATCACAAGTTAATATTTAAGGATACGGCATGATCAAATGGTTATGTCACATAAAGTTAATATTCTCTTACACTCATATCATTATCTACTCAACAACCACTTATTGCAAAATTCTCATCATGGTAAACTGATGGTAAAACATGGTGAACTGTCATCTATCATAGCTTTAGAATTTTAATTGTGGCTATAAAATGAACTTGCCTCTAAAGTATATGTAGTCTGGGGCACCTATGTGGCTCAGTCAGTTAAGTGTCCCACTCTTGATTTCAGCCCAGGTCATGATCTCATGGTCCATGAGATCAGTTCATGAAATCAAGCCCGGCATCAGGCTCAGCAAAGAGCCTGCTTGGGAATGTCCCTCTCCCTCTCTCTCTCTCTGCCCCTCCCCTGCTCACCCACTCTCTCTCAAAATAAATAAATAAATAAACTTAAAAATATATAGTATGACAGTTCAAATTTTACACTCGAATTCTGTAGACTCCATTTGTAGTACAAAACAGATGAATTCACCAAGGTAACAGAACAATGTGCTATTCCATAATTTTAAAAAGTTATTGCTACACAATATATATTCAATCCAACTGCCAGTTTATTTCTCCCCCCAAAAAGCATTCAAAACACCACTTTTCCCCTTAAGTGCTGCATCACAAATTTAAATTCTGGTCCCTTTCAATGATTTCTGGCAGGCTGCTTTCCTCTTTATCAATTACCAAAATTCCCAGTATCAAGCAAATAGGGTCTCTCCTTAATGCCTGTCTTTGTAAGGGAAGTTTGTCCTCATGTAGAGCCTGGACGTTCCATTAAAACTTAAGACTTCCTAACAGATTTATTATTCTATTAGTTATTTTGCTCAGTTTGTAGGTTTGTTAGAACCGACATGAACGGCCTTGCAGTAGAATTCCCAAGTGTCTCCTCAGTAAGTTATCACTTTGTTAAGAACTCATAAGAGAATCTGAAGCCTGCATTATCACATTTTGGTGCTAATTACCACAGGTTAGAGGTGAGCAAGAAATCTCTTGAGATTCTGGAGTTGACCGGTAGTAACCAAATATGAAGCTCTAATCTAGTTACTTAAAATATGTACCAAATAACAACTGCTATCCTGTGTACTGAGTTACAGCTAAATAATAGCGTACTGGGGGATCCTGGCAAACAGCACACATAGATGACCATATAAAATGATAAGGAGAAACTAATATAAACCTGTCCTACACAGAAGAAACACTACCTCAGACTGTAAGTTCTTGATTATCACAGTGTCCTTGGGAGCTGCTGGATCAAGTGTGAAAACTAAGGAATGGTAAAACAATGCCAGCGACCTCAACAATTCAGGTGGCTATACACACAGTAGTTGGAAATCTTGGAGAAATTAACATCCATCAGATTTTGCTGTCTGGTGCAATACCAAGCATGCATGAATAAAAGACAGCGCTTGCCTATTACTGAAGACATATATTCCAACAATAGACAGAGCTAATGAACTCGGTCACTAGCCTCTTCTGCTACAATGAAACAATACTATCCCCCTCATAGCACTCAGATATTTTAAATCTTTATTTTTGACGTTACTTTTGGGAATCAGCATAAATATAGAGGCCATATCCATCTAGCATATCTATGAAACGTTGAAGGGAAAATAGAGCATGGAGGAGGAAAGTCAGGAATGGATCAAGAATATGAACCAGAACATTAGCTTTGTTTTTGCCAGTCTGCATCACCCGCATCTCTGTAATGTTTGTCTTGTCGGGTAGCTTTAGCTTAATCCGCTTGGAAGCAGCAATTGGGGTAAGTCAGGAGAGCTAGCTTTTTGTCCTAGCTCGGCTAATTATGTGTCCTTGGACATGTTTCTTAACCACATTGAGGCCCATAGATGGAAGGGGAGATACAGTGCATGATCCCTAGGGAAACTTTCACCTATGAAATACTATGAATATGCTTAATATCACCATCAATCTACTCTAATGGCTTATGTTTTTCTCTTAGCAAACAATGGGCTTTGCAGTCTATGGATCAAAAATAATTCTGTTCTGCAACACGGGCAGGACTTGCAAGAGATGAACCTCATTTAAGTTGTGAGGCAATGTTTTGTGTCATGGCATAATTATTGGATTTACGTAACAGCATTTTTCAGAGGCAAACGTTGACTGATTTTCCGTTTTTGCTTTTCTTAATTTATTGCTAGCCATCACAAGTAGTCTTCATTTCATTAATAAAAGAACATTATTGTGCATTTTGCCTTTTAGCCCATCCATTATTCATACTACCAAGGAGACTAAACTGAGGATGCAGCTGTTGGGGCATTAATCTCAGGAACCCTTTCCCTTGCTCGCCCTCACTCTGTAGGGACTGAGCTACGATTTGCTCGCCACTTTGGACATGTTTTGCTTGCTAGTAAAATTAAACTGGCAAATCGATTGAGACAGTCACCTTCCTCGTTTCATTCGGCTTTCTGTCATGCTTATTATGATTCTGTTTTGTTCTGCTTTCATATCCGTTTGGGGTCTCGCCAGGCGCCGCCCCAGATCTGGATCTATGACACGGTATTGCCCTATTGAAATGGCAAAAGGTTGCCTCATGGAATGAAACCTAGTAGCCTTCTAAGCTACTTCCTAGGTGTGACTCTTCAGTGTTCTTTCCTTCCTGCCCCAGGCAGAACTGCCCGGATGCTTCTCCACCACCTTTCTTAAACAGAGGCTCCTCTTGCTGGTCTGTTCTTAGTGGAATCCCAAGTTGTCCCTGCTCTCTAGAATGGGTTTCTGATGGCCTCTCACTGGAGGGTTAAAATTACAGCCACTTGCTGAGCTCAGGCTTCTAGAGGACAAAATCCATGTGCTCCCTCTGCCCTGCAGACCCTGATTTTCTCATAAGAGAAGCTAAACTGATCTGCCGTCTTGTTTTCCCTTCATCATACTAGTAACCCAAAGCACAACCACAGCCATAATTAACCTTAAGAAAACCTATGGAAATGTAGAACTTACTAAGCAGGTAAGTTATGGGTGTTTCTTTTTACTACAAAACAACTTTTTAGCTTTACTGAAAGACTTCCTCTCAGGTCGCTATAAATGGAATGCTATCCTAGAGCATCTCATACGTAATTTAATTGTCCAAACTTTAATATACTCCAAATCCTTCAAAAACATGTTTATCCTCAAAATTAAGGTTCTTCTATATTAATGGTCCCTTTATTATACAGTTCAATCATTTATTCATTGATTTAACAGACATTTATTGAGGGCCTACTATGTGCCAGACATTCCAGTAGGTGGTAGAGATACAGTTTTTAACAACCCCACCAGATGGTACCTTTTAACTTAGAAATATTTTCCCCCTAGGATGGGAGTGAAACAACTTTTTATGGAAAGGCCGAAGAGTTAATATTTCAGCCTCTGCAAGCCGTACGATTCTTTGACCCAAGTATTCAACTCTACCACTGTATGGCAAACAGAGCCATAGACAATTTATAAATGAATGTGTGTGGCCTTGTTCCAATAAGACTTTCTTTACAAAAATAGGCAGTGGGCTAGACTTGGCCCAATGGCTGTAGTGTGCCAATCTCTGCCCCGGAGAGTAACATTTAAAACTTATACTTCATGAGGATTTTTGGCAACAGAGTACTTTAAGTATCACTTAATGCCACAAATGCTCATGAATAATATAAGTTACTCGGCAGTCTATCCCAATCAGAGCATCAAAAATGCTCATGGTTCTCCTTTAATAGCGGATGCTTTGATCTGCAGCGAGATCGGTTTTCTCAGGCAGATCTGTCTGCTATGTTGAGTGCAAGATATTCTCCTGGAAATGAGAGGAACCCTGTGAAGCAATGTTTTCTGAGTTCCTCCTTTGGGCAGGGGTCTGTGAAGGCACGTTAGCACAGGCAGCTCATACAATCCTGGCCACAGGTTTGGGAGGTTGGTAATACTCTTCACATGTTTACAGATGGGGAAATTGAAAATCAGAGAAAAATGTGGAACGTGCCTAAGGTCACACTGCGGGAAGTGCTGTGGGCTGGATCCCAAACCAGTCCTTCCCAACAGCAAAGTCATCAACTCTCTACACGCTGTGCTGCCAATCTCTAACCAAGTTCGTTACATCTCAATTTTCAGGACTTTTTGGTTTCTCTAAGTGTCAAGTGGCTTGCATGTATTTGAGAATTGTCTGGCTTCAGCAGATGGACATTTACACTCTTTCTTAATAGAATAACAGTGTGTCAATGCTTATGGATTAAGTTCTTCATGACTATTCTTCCTACATACTTACACCAAATAAAATCTATATCGTATCAGCAAACATCACTGGGGAACATCTGGAGTCAAAGGATGGCAGGAATAAATACGTAGGAGAGTGTAGATTTTTTTTTTATCAAAAAGAGGAAAAGAGATTCTGAAGCAAGGTCAAAAGTAAATATGATATTTTTGATCAATACTGAACAATCGAGGATGTCAAGAGAAGTTTAAAATCTCACTTCACCTTATACCCAATCAGTAAGTCTTGGGATGCCATGACAACTTCTCATTTTAATACTAAGTATGTTATATTTCTAAAGACAGATATTGTTGACCTCCTTTCTTAGGGAGCCTCTGAAAATAAAAAGACAAAATCTCAAACAGTGAGCACCCTGTTGGACTCGGCGAAATAACACGTATGTCTCATGCTTCCTGTGTTTGAATACCATTGGTGGGCCTACAGTCCTGCCCATCTTTTGAGCATCTCGGCTTCACTTTTTAACATCCAGGTACAGTTGCAAAACCAAACCTCCTACTTCCCTGATCCTTTTCTGTCATCACAGCTTGGGTGGTTTGAAGTTTAAATCTATGCCTTCCCTACGTGTTAAACCCTCGGTTACAGAGTCTCAGGACTGGCGTGGAGTAGGGTGGTTAGTCCCTTGCTGGAACGGAGGCGTCTGCTCCTCCTTCTGCCAGTGCTCTGACACTCACTGGGGAGCACTCTCTCCACGGTGGAGGAAGGCCAAGGCAACTTGCAGCGAAACAACCTGCAATGCATGGAACTTGCGGTGGGCATTTGGCTGCTGGCGGAGGCTGGCCTGGGAGCCCTTCAGACACCATGCTGGGGTCTCCTCTCTGGCTTTCATGGGAACTCTTCTTTCAAACCTACACCAAGCAAGATGCATTTAACTGACCCCATTCCTTTTAAGAGCCGAGCATGACAGCATTTAACAGCCTTGCAAAGACTGCGCTTGGCTGCCACCGCTCTGCCTCATTACTCACTGTTTCAGGATGGTGCTTGAATCCAATATGCACATTTTAGTCACGTCATGCCTGGGAACTCAACCACCCTTTTGTCCTAGCTCACCTCCGCATTTTATCTTATCTAGCATTTTCAGCTTACGTCTTGTTTGGATATTTGTTCTGTTTAATCGGGTTACCACGTTCTGGCTGTTGCCTTGTTCTGCGTGTGGAAGATGCAGGATTCTTCTCCGTGTGTTGTTGGCCATAGCACCTGCCACAGTGACAGCTTCACTTGAGAGAGGCACAGGATGTGTATGACCACATCCCCCATTGATAAGGACGCATTTTCAGGAGGGGACAATGTAACGAGATGTAAGTGGTTCCCAGAGGCTCACGGTAAGGCCATGAGGGAGTGGAATGGCCTCAATGGCTCATTCCTCGGGGAGTGTCCCCCCCTGGACTCAAGGTGACAGGACCAAGGACTCCTGGAAAAATGGGTCAAGGAGGACACTGCTCCCCTGGTTACAGCTTAGAAGCAGCTCCCCCATTAAGAGGCAAGAGAATGAAGGGGAGAAAGAGGAAAGCGGACCCCCACCATTTCTCTACCATCACCAAAAAGCCTATTACGAAGGACATGACAATTCTGGGCACCCCGAAGAGATGCTTTTCCAGCCCATGCCCTGATGCGAGCTGCTTTACAAAAAAGCAACCCCGACTCCCAAGTGTTATGCTCAGAGAAGTGAAAACAGC
Source organism: Lynx rufus (assembly GCF_022079265.1). Lineage (NCBI taxonomy): Eukaryota > Metazoa > Chordata > Mammalia > Carnivora > Felidae > Lynx > Lynx rufus. The sequence goes on from NW_025814823.1 coordinate 14,607,454, forward strand.
CATGAGCACTTGTAAACACAACAATTGGGAGCGGGGATGTTTGCCTCTAATGATTGTTTATGTTGGAAGTTGGCTGCCACCGTGGTTAGACAAATGCTCCTACTTCATGGAGATAAAAGGCAAGCATTTGCAATCAGTGAGGAGAGTGTGTTCGTTCTGAGGCTAAATGGCATTATAAAACTTCCTAATTAAGCATATATGCCGATGAGTTTTTAGCCTCGTTTCTCCAATTTAACTTTACATACTGGGTGTGCTGTTTACTCCAACATTAACTATAAACATTGTTGTTACTGCCCCCAGCTGGAAAACAGAGCAGTTTATGTGTGGAAGAAAAAAGAGATTATCTCCCATCTGCTCCTGCCCATTATTCAGGGATGTGTCATTTTGTCTGCTGATGGGAACCATCACTAGGATTTTAGTCAAATGGCCTTTTTATACTTGGCTACATTTATTAATTATTGTGTTTACTTGGCATTTTGCTCCCACCCCTAATCTCACAAATCCAGCAACGGAATCTCCCAGAGCTTTCTTTTTGAAATCAGATTAATTTATATGTGCAATGTGTGTTGTACCAGTATGCACAACTGTAATTAGGCATATTTGATGCCTATTTTTAATTGTATATCAACTTTACTCATATATATTTGGTTACTATGCCTGAGGTTAGGAGGCACACAATTAACAAAAAGGGCAGAGCATGGAGTGATTCCATTTATATAAAGTACAAAACCAGGCAAAGCTAATTAACGTGGATAGAGTCCAGGTCAGTGTTTACCCTTGGGGCTACGTGACCCTCCTGGAAGGGCCCTGAGGTGGAGGGGGGTAATCTCCAGAGGTGCTAGCAATGTTCTGTGCCCGAACTGGGGGCCCTTACAGGGGCGTGTTCAGTTCGTGAGAATTCATGATATGTGCACCCTTCTGAATGCAGATTATCCTTCAGTGAAAAGTAAAAGACGGAGAGACCGTTTTCTACATTAAAAAGTCAAAAAGAAGAGTCTGCATAAAGGCAAATCCTGATTAATCCCCCCCCAAAAAAGGTTAAAAATAAAACAGAGTTCTTTCTATACATATAAAGTTAATTTACTTAAGTAAATAAAAAGGTTGCGTGTAATTCCTGCACGCATATCAGTCTAGAAGACACAAATAGCCTTCGACGTAAAACTGATTTTAAAACATTCATTTAAGTTTAGGTGTTTTCCTGCTTTAAACAGACTTGGAAACTATCATGGCTTTAGTATACTGGATAGTTTGTCAAAGTGTGCCCTTTACTGCTCTCTTAAGCCCTTTGTTTTGAGTGTAGAAGTAAAAATTAGGAATAATTAATTGGGAGTTAAAATTACATATTGCGTGTGTGTATATCTTATATCTATATCTATATCTATCTATCTATGTAGATAGATAGATACAGACACACACATATATTTCTTGTTTTCTAAAATTTAGTAGTCTAATGCATGAAAAAAACATCAGGTAGCTACATTTCTGCAGATAGACTCCATCACTTGATGGAAACAAATACCAAAACCCCTGGAATTTTTCCTAGCAAACACTAAGATGTGGAGCTTTACCTGGAGATCATTTCAGAAACATCGAGATGGAGGAGAAAAGTTCCCTGGGACTTCTCAGAGTAAATTTTCCAAATCATCAAAAACCATCCTGCCTGTGGATAACTTAAAGAGACACAAACAATGCCCCTTGAAGGAAATGCCAGGGCAGTTGACTAGAATAGAAAATGATTGGATAGAATTCTTAGCCCAGTTTAAAAAAAAAAAAAAAAAATCGATACCTCCCATACACAGTCCCTTTGCTTCTGCAGATAAGCCGGCTAAATAATCTGACAGTTACAAAATATTGAAAAATAAATTCATGCAATAGCTAGTACATAAAGGGATTTCCAGGGGGAGAGAGGTAACAATAAAACGAAAACAAAACAAAACAAAAAGGTGGAGAATTTGAAAACACAAGCTTACCAACACACACAATGCATTCTATAGCTCATTGTACTTGGAGAAGCTTCTACTACTAACGTGTAAATGCATTGTTTCATCCATCTAATAAGGTCAAGGTTGGGCTTGATGACTTTAAAATGACAGTATATACTTCTATAGAACGTACACTAAGGCACTATTGTTCTTCCATTTGTTAAGGGACAGAAGAGCACCGGTAATCATTGTTTTAATTAGCAACATCAGGAAAAGGCTTTGGCATTAACACTAAATATACTGTCCTTTTAACTGTAAGGAAAATTGATACTGAGCATGTGCAATGGAAAGAAAGCTGGCAAATGTCAGTGTGAATAATGGGTGAAAAAAAGGAATGAGGGGGTGTGGCATCTCAATCAAGATTAAAATGAAACTGATAAAGCAGCATATGGACTGGATAACAAATCAAAAGCATGTTTATCCACTGAAGGAACTGGTTAATGGAGACTGCCAGCACGTTGCCATGGAAACACTGACTGTTGAGCTGCACCATCTCATACCTTATCCAATACATTCCTGGTTGCTGGTAGTAGTCCAAAGACCCTGATCTCTTGATGGTAAACCCGTGGTCCAGCTGAGCAGAGAGAAATGGGGGCAACTCAGTGGATCGACATTGTGCTAAAGAATTAACGACTCCAGACCAAGCTCTTCTTCATTGACTATATATTCATATATAGTTACGATGCCTCTTCTGCAGGGTAACTAGCTAATACCCTAAATCTGCACCTTGAAAATAAAAAGGCAAGAAAAAACACTAATCCCTCATGAATATCTCGGAGGCCAATTTGTTAGAATAGATCTAATTTGTCAGACAAGGTTTTGAATGCACATTTAATAATGTCCTCTCAATTTCAAAAGATATAAACACCTCTTCATATGCCATAGAATGGAAAATGCTTCACAATTAAATGAAGTACTGAAATCAGCTTTAGCCACCTAGGAGAAAGCAGATCGGACCCCCTCCTCCCCATCTTACCCCATCAGGCTTAAATTTGAGGGCTTCGTAAATATGAAATAAAAGATGACAGGAACCCTCACAAATCACAGCGATTTGGAATTCTTTCTTGAAGAGTTAATCTTCGAAAGCAGAACTACTCTTAAAGGTGAATCTTAATTACATTTCTGAACTAAAAAGATATAATATAAAACAGTAAGTTTTCTCTATGAAAATACAGAAAATAAAATGAAATGAAAAATAGTTTTCAGTGTATATTAAAAATGCATATGTACAGTCAAGAGCTTAAGATTAACCAAAGGTACAATAAATAGAAGACAGGATAAGGTCTCAAAGTTGTTCATCCTGGAATAAGATGTTAGGCTTTGGCTACCTAGGAATAAAAGGTTCAATCCCCAAACTTGAAAACAATACCCATGCGGTACACCCACTCGCCCATTCTGCCCACGAGAGGAGGCAACACGCACACCTTTCTTTAGAGAGACGCCCGAGAGTGCTGTGCTGACAGTTTCTACTTCTGAATTCACAAAGGCATGGCAAAAACAGGCTGGGGCACCAGACGTTTAAACTAAAAACTGCTTGGAGGACTGGGGGTTCTGATTATAAACTAGGCTATCTGGGTGTTCGTGGAACAACGATGTGAGATTTTAATCTTTAAAAAAGGTGCGTTTCGTTTCATTTAAGAAAAAAAAAAAGAATCCAAGTACCCTTGCCTCAGGGAGTCATATGAAGTCCTGCACTTCTGTTTTAGTCCACGGAGTTGGCTACTCGGTAACTAGTCCTCTGTTGCCATCTACAGGCCAAGTGTCCCATAACAGGACACACATCGGAAGGCGTTAGTGCCACGGGCTCTCACTGTACGACTCGGCTTCCCAGAATCACAATTATTTGCACACTGATTAGTATGGATTTGTTCAATTAGACTGAAATGCTCTATTTGCATGAGCAAAATGCAAAGGAAGAACTTTAAAGCATTAGGAAAATTATCGGTTAAAATAATAAACAGAATTAAATGAGGAAAAATAAATTGGAACTGACATCTTAGTCATCGGTTCTTCATCAAGCTGAGCAAATCTAATAATGCCTCCCTCCCTCCCTCAGCTCCCAAGAAGTCCACCGTTAAAATGTCATCTCTAATTCCATTTTATGTCTATAAATTGCATTTTAATAACCTTTTGTTTCCCTTTCTCTGTTCTGTTGTGTGTGTGTGTGTGTGTGTGTGTGTGTGTGTGCGCGTTTTAATCCCCCAACTACTGAGAAAGGTAGTAAAGGGACAATGGAGTCTTTCTGAGAAGGCAGAGTGCTGCATTTACAAGGGTAGCAATGGGTTTCCACCTAATCACATCACCTGACCTCAATGTCAGAACACCCTTTCTCCTTTTAGAAGGGCCGGGTGATCGCCATGGGCCTCCAGCTGGTAATTACTCTCCTGGCCAACTTGAGGACCTCTTGCAACCTTAATATAAAGTTATCATTTGCCCTTTCTTTGGTCTTAATAATGCAGGGGGTGGGAAGCAGAAAAGAAAAAAAATGACAACAGGAACAAAAAACACTGAGGTTCAGAACCACGAGTGCATGTTAAACTACGCTCGTGTCATAAATTACATCTGAGACTAGATCCTGTTTGTTATGACAGGACGCTCTTTTTCCTTTGTCACTTTGGGAAAGAAAAAGTGTCATGAATTCCTTTATAAGCATTGCTGATCTCCAGTGGGTAGTTAGATTTCTAACTAAGGAAAGAGGAGTGCCAGTTAAAGATTAATGTTTTAATTGTTGATTTCCTGAAAATATAAGCTGACTGATACTACATTCTAAATACCTTTTGTTTTTCATTTTAAAGGGTGTGTGTAATTTCCAAACAATCGGTCCCATAGAGGCAGTTTAAAATTAAAATACATTATTTTATAGCCTCTGGGGAGAGCACACGTGCGCATGGGAAAAAATTCTGTCTGAACGAAATGTATGCTGCAATCAGTTTTTCTTATCTATCAATAGAAGCCATTTACAACATTATATTAATTATAGGAATTTTTCATATAGGTGAATTAATAATCATATTGCGTCATTAAATTGTTGAGTGGTGTTTATAGGATGCACCACTTATGAAGGATGTTCCTCCTACCTCCCACTTATAGTCTGCCTCAGAGCAGAATATCATTCTTTGGCAGTTATGCCGTAGTTTGAATTGGAATACAGTTGACTCTTGACCAATGAGGGTAGGGATGCTGACCCCCAGCACAGTCAAAAATCCATGTATAACTTTTGAGTCCCCCAAATTTAACTACTAAAAGACTACTGGAGACTGGAAGCCTTACTGATAACAGGAAATTAACACATATTTTGTCTATATATTACACACTGTGTAAATAAAGTAAGCTGGAGGGAAGAAAATGTCATTAAGAAAATCGTAAGAGAAAATACACTTACAGTCCTGTATATATTTATTTAAAAACACTCACATCTAAGCAGACCCATACAGCTCAAACCCGTGTTGTTCAAGGGTCAACAGTATTATTTAATGTCAGGGCTCCTTTTTCTTGTGCTAGTCCCCTGAGACTTAGTCTTTGCCCTGTGAGAACGGGAAAACTGCTGTGGAGTATAAATGACTTATCCAATGCTATTCTGAAAGTTAATCACAAAGGCAGCCAAACTGGCCAATTTCTAATCCCTAGCCCCGCCCTGCCACCGGCGACCTCCCCCAGGTTTTAATGGAGGGTGTGGACATTTTTGAGAGAAAAGCACTCTGTGGGGGGCACAGAAATGTATACATCAGGGCAGGCCAGCTACTCCTCAAACAACACCTGAAATTTACAGTTGTGCTCTCTCTCTCTCATGCTTGAAATATTAACAATGCTGATTAACATGTGAATTGTGCCTTAGAGTGGAGAAGGCACTTTCCCAGATATTTCTCCAAACAGCTCATTGTTTTGAGTCTGAGTTAAGTTGATGCTTTTTTTAGATTTGTAGTGAATAAAGAAGATTCAATAAGCACACAACTAATGTGTACACGCAGCCATACACAGTCCATTTTACAATTTATATTACTAGTTTGTATAGTTTCCATAGAAATGTTAGTGATGAACTGAGAAACTGATATGGAATTGTATTCAAAATGGTCCAATCATGATATTTAGGGGGAAAAATTCCATAGGCCTTGATCTTCAAATACTAAGTTAGAGTTTTTTGAGATCTACTTAGATAAAGTTTTAATAAACTCCGATGGATTAGGTTTCAGAATTTATCCCAATTTGATTAAAGTAGGATTTCTCCTCAAATCTGTGTTGTCTATCCACTGGAAAATTGCCCTGAAGTTCCTGCCCTTAGTCATTGTAAGACTCCCAGAATACCGTGAACAAACCATTATTGAGCAACCAAGGCAAACTTAACCAAAGACTAATCAAAATAAAAGACCAAGAAAAACGAAAACAAAAAACAAAGTGACGAAGGTGGAAAGGCACCCTTTCTAGCCCCATAAGCCCTCAGTGGGAGCAGAAAACCAGTCCTTTTCATGGACAAGCGTGCTGGCAGTCCATTCCAAAAGTAAGTTGTGGAGTCAAACATTTTGGAATAGACTTCTATCTGGAATGAATGATGAAAACAGAGTATAGAAGGTCTGGTTTAGTGGAGAATCGCCATGAGATTGTTACTTCCAAAAATTACTGACCGAATATTAGCTGACAACAAAGAACACCCACATCTATAGAGACACGAAGGACAGTGCACTTGTACGTTGCATTTCCTTAGAACAAACTCGAGAGAGAGGGCAAGGAGAATAACTTGGAATTTTAAACTCTCGGCAGCACTGGGAAGCATCTGCAAGAGTCTGCGTTCTATTTAGCACCGTGAGTGGGCTCGTGAGCCAGTTACTCACATGTGGCTCACTGTGGAAAGGGTTCAACCAAAAAACACGAAATGCAAACGGTACGAGAACGTGTATACATACATTTGTGCCATCTGCAAATTCTGGAAGCTCATATCAAATATTTAGTAACCTGGATCTGGGACTGATTGTACTGAGTGTGTCACTTATCCATCTTTAGTTTATCTGGGGCTCTAGTGGAGCCAAAAAAGAAACAAAGAAAGGAAATAAAGACACCCAAAGAAGTGGTAAAACAGTACCGTTCATGAGCAATAAAGTACTGTTCAATAGCATATATGCTTTTTAAAATTCGACATTGTAGTGTGTAAGTTCTTTGTTTAGAAAAGAAAAAACAGCTCAAGCGATTTCACATTGAGTATGCTGTTAAAATTTACATACTCTGAAAAAAGAGGAAATTATTAAAAACTCAAGTAATCTGGGACCTGAATATATTTACTCTAGAATATGACACCAGGAAGTATGAGGTTTCATTATTCCTCTGCCCAATTTAATCTTTGCCTAGAGCTGCTATCAAATTGCATAAAGTGTATGTCTGCATGTATAGAACAGAAAAAAAAAATCCTTGTGCAGCCACATCAATAAAATGGTAAATGGTAAAAGACTTTCAACTTTAAAAACAGAAATTTCTAAGGAGCAAGACTCCGTTATTTCTTTGGGTGTTCACAGCAGTTCAGTTTCACTGAAAATCGTGCTGCGCAAGCCTTCTGCTATGTTTTGGCTTTCATTTGGGTCTCGTACAAAGATCTATAGTGTTCCGATCTCTCTCTGCAGTGTTGTCTCTCCCGGCTTCCCTCTCCCTCCAGGTCCTGGCAAAAGGACACTGTGAACTCTTTTTCTCAGAGTCCCAAAGTTTGCATTGGCACAGAGTCCACGGTGGGGGAGGTTTTCTCCTTTAAAAAATAAATCATGAAATTAATATGTACCGCGAGACACCCTGGAGGTGTTGGATAATGATGTGACTCCTAGGGAAACGTTCGGCGAAAACACATAATGTATATAAGCCCCGAGCCTCCCCCAGTGCATTCAATGGTCGAGCTGTCTAAAGAAATGACCCACTCTGCTGTCTCTGGGTGGACTCTCCTGAGTAATGCCTGTCTCTTAGGTGGATTGCTTTTACAAAGTTATAGGTGGATATTTCAGATGCTTACTGCTATGACAGAAACTCCAGCTGCGGTGCTATTCGGCTTGGGGCCTGTGTTGAAATGCTTCTTTATCTTTCCAGCTACTGACAGCTGATGTTCATTTTCTGGGAGGCCGTCATCCTGGGGAAAAAAAAAAAAGAAATGAAGAAAAGAAGAAAAAGAAAAAAAATGAGATAGATGGAAAATGAGGCCAAGATCTTCCAGTAGCAGGCGGTGATCTTAGAATTTGTAAGATTTCAGAAATAAACTAACCAATGTCTTCTCATTAAACACGGTTGTTGGAAGTACTGCTCTGAGGTCTCACTCATTTCCACATCTGCCCTAAAATCAATTTGCCGTGTCATTCTGTCCCTAAATAAAAAGTTTTTATTTCTGTGTTTGGTTTCTAATAAAATTGATTTCAGCCATGACCCTAGGGACATATGTCAAAAAGCAAGTTAAATCTGAACAACCCTCCCCCACCCCAAATCAATGTAAACATCTTCTTTTTTTTTTTCTGAACCAAGAGTTTTATCCTTTTAGCCCATCATTCAGGCCCCAAAATGAAAAAACTGACAGTCTTGGGCTCATGCAAGGGCCCGTAAATAAACTCAGCCTGGTTCCACAGCTACTCAATCGACCATTCTATAATCCCAGACAATCTTCCAGGCAAAAAGTTCTTCCTTGGGTTTTAAATCCTCCTTACTGCCTTCAAATCATCTGTTATTTTGACATACTTCACATTGGAGCTCATTTTAACGAAGGCTTCTGCTCTCTGCCGGAGCTGTCTATGATGGAGGCTAGACAGATTGCTCCCTTTTGCTAAATACTGTTAGGATAACAATAACCAGAGCCATAAGTATGTGCCACCACTTACTAGCTCATGTTGAAAAGGCTGCCCAATCCTCGAAGACAGAGACTGTGTTTTGTTCACTACAGAACCCTCGGGTCTCAGCAAAGTGCTTTGGCACATGGTAGATGCTTACTACATATTTGTGGAATAAATGAATGAATGGATAATAAAGTGTTTGTTACTATCTGTTAAAACCAAATTCCTGGCAAGACTTCAAGGCCATTCATCATTTCCTTCTCTCTTTCCTTTCCACCATTTTGCATGTTATTTCTTGGCTCCACCCAGGAAAATAAATTGCTGCTTCCCTGGCATAACATGCTTGCCCTTTTACATAACCTAGTCTCTCCTGCTTTCAGTACTTGGCTATTCATTTATTTAGTAGCAGCTGCACGTCTACAGTGGACCAGGTACTACGGTGGCAAGAGGTGGGGGAAGATGGGGAGCAAACATAGGCATGGGTTTTGTTCTTATGGGCCTGATGGCCTCTCTGTTTCTTCAAAACATGGGTCCACATCACCTGTTCCAAAACATTTTTCCCCTACTAAGCAAAATTCATTATATTGGTTCTTCTGTAAACTCCTAATGCTTTTTCATTATATATATATTTGCACTATTTACATTCTTCTGATGTTAGGTGATTTTGTATGTACATATGTAATTAACATATATAGTTTATACATATATGATATATAATCAACTCTGAACTCCTGTCCCTTTTGTACCACATCGTCCATATCTTCTATAATCTTTTATATTAGCACTGGTTCAGTTCCCTGCTCACAGTGGATAGCCAATTTATGATATTCTTGGACAGATTTATTAATGGCTAGAAGAAAAAACCATTATTATGCTTATTAAGTCACATCAGAAACCAAATCTTAAGGAAGGATGCTTTGCAGTGATTGCAGAGTAAATTCAAAAAGTTTTTTAAAAATCGACACTCTGAAAAGAGTCAGAAATAAAGTGAAGGTCAATTAGGGTAACAGTGGGATAATATTTGGGAAGGGAAGAGAAACAGGGACATATCAAGTACTTCCTCTGTCCGGGGCTATGCCAGGGATGGTAGGGGGTGGGAGAAAAATGATCTGTGCCCACCAGAACCTTGAGGGCTGAGAGACAAAGTAGGCACACACAATGTCAAATAATAAAGCAGATCAAGAAGATAAGAAAGAGCTGTCAAGAGGCATGTAGCCTCATGGCTCAGCTAGAAACACGGAAGGAGTTCAGAGGAGAGAGGACATATTTTCAGTTGTGAACAGAGAAGACTTCAAGAGGAATATGGGCTCCAGCCTGGTCCTTAACGAGGGGGAGCGATTTATGGGTAGAGAGGAGGAAATCAATGTTTTGGTGTACAGATGTGAGTGAGTGGGACTCACTCAGTGTGAGTCTCATTGCCAAACAATGAGTTAAGCAGTTTATCTCTAGTTAAGAGTATGTAGGAGAATAATGATGGAGAAAGCTGAAAAAAAATCAAAACAAAACAAAACCAAAAACAGACTGGCCACAAATGACTATGAGAAATACCTGGAAATGGAAGATTTAATCTCTTTCAGGAATAAAAGCAATGCTTTTTAATAAGAGGGGTGTAAGGGTAGGAGGTAGAGAGGACTAATGGCCCTTTACTCACATAGATTTAGAATTATGCAACCCAGAGGTTTAAACACAAGGGTGAATTCAATGGTGTATGTGAAACACTTTTTTAATGGTGGAGGAAACAAGAGGCCTCTGAATCTAAGTTAGAATTCTGGGAGCATTTAAACATTTGATGAGGGATGAAATGATTAGTGTCATGTATTAGTGTCATGTATTTGGCATAGGTTGGGGCTCTGCCTGAGTGAAAGGGAGCAGCCTGACAGAAGGGTTCCCCCCCAAGATTATACATGTACGCGTAATCATCTCTTAATAGATTTCCAGGCTAGCTGAGTCAAAGTGATTTGTATGCATTTTAGATTAAAAGCGAATTTGAAAAACTTAATCGGGAAGTAGGCTGAAGGAAGGTTTTTGTCTTTAGGAACCCCCCCCCCCCCGCCAAAAAAAAAAAAGACACCTTGAGCATATCTGTAGTCTCAGGATCAGAAGCTGCTGGAAAGGAAGAGCTGGAAGACAGGAGAAAGGGGCTAATCAGGGTGAGGGGAAGGGATGGAAGGGAAATGAAGCAGTCTGCCCTGGGGAAATGCAAGTTTACCTCTTTCTGTGAGGTAAGGTGAAGGAAGGAGAGAGTGTGGCCCATTTGGAGTGTGGCCCAATGGGAGTGTGGCCCATTGGTGGAAGGGAGCAAAGATAAAAGAGAAAGCCAGGAAGAAGAAGGTGACACAAGTGTTAACTGCTATGTGGCCCTGGGTGAGGGGTTTACATATACTGTCCCCTTAATCCTCAGATTATCCTCTATGACAGGCATTATCAGTCCCATTTTGAAGATGAGCAAACTGAGGCTCAGCAAAGGTTAAGTAATTTGCTCAAGGTCACATAGCTACAAAGTAGTTGAGTCAGGACTGAACCAAGTCTGAAAGTATTCTTTCCATGACACCACATTGTATCCATCCAGGGCATTCGTTAGCACGGCATCAGTTACAAAAGGGCTCCCTCAGGGTTAAGTGGAAGGATCCCAACTTTTCCATGATGAAAATGGTGCAATGGCAAGGAGAAAGAAGGATTCAATTGGAGACTGAAAAAAAAAACAGAGAATACCTGGACAGGCCTCAGTGGAACCTGGGATGGCATCCGGATGAAGGTCAGTAAAAGGAATAGTGAGCACTTCAGGGAGCCCAGTGGAATGCAGTTGACTTTTATGTCAAGGAGAGACTAGATGTCTACTATACAGAGCCGGGCTCTCCAATCCTATGTGAAGCAGGTGGCGTTAGAAGGCCTGGCTGACACCGGATGACACAGAGTTGCAGAGGGTCCCAGTGTGGTCCTGTGACCCACACAGGCTGTGGTTAACAGGCTGGGTGAGATTATAGAGACAACACACGGTAGGGATTCCACAGGAGTGGCCCCTTTCCGACCTCCTGAGGGAGAGGTATTCCTGCCATCTCCTCACCTCCTCACCGGGGCCATTGTAGCCTGAAATTTCCTTTACCTGGCTTTTCTCCCCCTGCCAGTTCCTGAGCTCAGAGTTTGCTTTCTCACCACCCTCAGCATGGACTTCGTTATCATTTCCTGGCTCTGTCCTGGTCCTAATCTCCTGTCAAGACTCCTAGCAACTCTTTTAGATGTTGGGTCCTGGGGGTTCAGGCCTCCAGCTTCAAATTCTCGTGAAGCTTTCAGCTTCCCTTGGGTTATTAGTGCACGCTGAAGCAATGAAAGTCCCGAAACAACCCTCACACGTTGTCAGAGATGCTTCTGACTTCATAAATCTTAAAACATTTCAGGTTTTTTTTCCCCAATGAAATAAAGAGTCTCAGCTAGAGAATGTGGGGAGGGAGCGTGCACACACACACACACACACACACACACACACACCTCACATCAACTGAAAGTCTGCAGAGTTTTATAGCAATTTTGAAGGCTTTGAGCATAATTGGATTAAAAGACATAAACAACTGACTTTGCAGGCCCCTAATCTGTACCTGAGGCATACGGATTGATGATGGAGATTTAGTTAACTTACTGTCTTGCATCAATAAAATAAATAGGGCCATTAAAAACATACATTTTTATATATACATCTTTATCGCCGTTATTCTGAATAGACTGTGTGCCAAAAATGTGCTATGAATTTTCGAAACGTGACAAACCTGGCAGTGTGTTACAAATAGTTATAGTATTATTACCATACGTTCTGGTATGTAGTTTCTGGGAGTAGTTTCTGAAGTTTGACACGGGCTGGTTGTGGTTTGAGGTTAGTGGTTTTTGATTTAGAAATTCCCATCCACCACGTGGCAGAGCATTGCAGCTGACAAGAACAAAATTAGTTTGCAAAATGGAAAATGAACTCTCACAGCTGTCTGTAGGAGACCTAGCCTCCTGGTCTCCATTTCTCCAGCGGATGTTGGGGAGCAGCTGCGAGGAGGGGTGTGGGGGCTTGGATGTGAAGTCACTCGGCGGAGTAAATTCCCCTCTTTCCTCAGGGAAACCATTCCAGGGGTCATGCTTTAGAAAACCCTCCTCCCCTCGTGGGTTTCTGCTTTTGACTCGTGGATCTGGTTTTCAGTCAACTCATTACCAGGCTCTATTATTAATAATATCTGTGAATTTATGAGAAGGCATGGCAGTCGTGAGCAGTTTACTACCAGAATATCCCTATTTAGTTTTAAGTCATCTCTCAAGTACATTAGAGCACTCTTCAATAGCAGCTTCATTTGGCATCCCAGGGTTTGGCCTCTTGATTCTTGTTAACCGTCTCCAGCTGTACGGCACCCAGGACCTTTGACTCTCTCCAGCTTGGCCCTATACATCCCCTATGTCTACAATTCGCACTGCGCTTGAGGAGAAAATGTGAAGTAAATTAAGATCTAGCTTGGAGAAAGGGCAGGATAAGATGCCTAAATGGAAACTTGAATTCCAGGTCATCATTTGTAATTCATGAATATAAATAGGTGGTTTTATTTATTATTATAGTATCATTAGGGGTTCTCTTAATTTCTAACAAATTCTGCCAGCACAAGATGAATGCATGTAAATTTTTGTGTGGGGAGAGCTGCTTTTAATTAGCATGGAATATCGTGGTAGATTATCCAGGCTCTTGATTTTTCTTCTTCCTCTTTTTCTTCATTCTTTTTGGATATCTTGGCTTAGTAGTATCTTTTCAAAAGAGGAGGTACGCAAGAAAAAGGAAGTTAAATACAATTGAAAGTCCAGGAAGGTGATAGGAAGTCTTGAATTGGCTAAATAACTACACTTGACTCAATTAACCCAGTACTTTGCACCAGGACAGAGGTTCTGAATCTTGGGAACTCTTAAAATTCCTGATGCCTTCCCAGATGCCCATGTAGACCAATTCAGAATCTTCAAAGGCAAAATCCAGGCATCAGACCTTGTGCTAGAAACTCCACCGAGCTTCATGCTAGAGATTTCTTTGAGGCTCAGTTTCCTCATCAATAAAACCAGGAAAATAACTGGTGGCAAAACACAGACTCATAATATTACAGCATTGAGTTGGACCTTCATCCTAGTATCAGGAGAATAACATCAGATAAAGCAGGTTGGCACTTTAAAAATAAAAATGCAGTAACAGTAATATATTTGAGGGGTGCCTGAATGGCTCAGTCAGTTAAGCATCTGACTTCAGCTCAGGTCATGATCTCACCATTCGTGGGTTTGAGCCCTGCATCAGGCTCTGTGCTGACAGCTCAGAGCCTGTAGTCTGCTTTGGATTCTGTGTCTCCCTCTCTCTGCCCCTCCCCTACTCATGCTCTGTCTCTCTCTGTCTCTCAAAAATAAATAAATGTTAAAAAATTTAAAAAAAATATATAGTAATATATTTGGAATATTACAATGGTGATAATTTAATTCTATTTACAAATAAGAATTTTATTTCTGGAAGTGTCAATTAAGTTTATGAACTTATCACTAGCCTACATTTTCTATCAATGAAGTGTCGCTTGGGGGAAAGTGACTCAACCTTGTCCTCAGTCCCTGGAGTGATCAAGATGTATATTGCCTATTTCAGTCTCTTATGTGCCTAAATCCTGTGGTTCTCCACTAGATGACTACTAAGATAAATAAACTTAGCCAGGATGAGGAATAGCTGTGATACTGGAGAACACAGTAGAGCCAATAATGCACACACTATGTATGTAGTGCTTGGAGCACTAACAGAATTTTTTTCTTTTATTTTGGATGAGGGGGTTTTCCTTCTTAATCAAACTTCTCATACACCAGCAATTCGCATTTCATCAGCCTATAGCAACAGGTGAGGGTTACTGTCTCTCTTAGACCCAAATTCCCCAGATATTTATCAAGTACGTACACAGTGCTAGTGCTTGCAGACTGACTCTCAGACTCTTCAGATATCTAATCCCTTCTTCATCCTTGTAACAGCCCAAGAGGCTGATTCTATTGTCTCCATTTCACTGTCACAAAAACAGGCTCAAAGGAGTGAAATGACTGTCCCAAGGTTACACAGGAGGGTAAGCTGATGTTCCTGGGAGTCCACATTCCTCTCCTAGACACCTGGCTGCACACTGATGCTGCCATTGCCCATCTGGTTTGCTAGAACAATCCACCAAGAGGACTCACTCATGACTCTTCCAGCAACAGAGCAGAGGCCCAGAACACCAAGGAACATGGTGGGATCCCCACCCGGAGCGAATGAAAAAGTGAGCCGAGAGGTAAGGTTATAAAACAAGTGACTTTCGCTGACTAGATTTTCCGATTCTGTTGCCCTACTCTCTATTTCATAAGAGACTGCCTTTTCAATTCCAAAGGCACCAAGTGAAAAGGTCACTGTATAAGCAACAGAGAAAATGAGGACAAATGAGGGAACAGGAAATGCTTTCTGATGACTTCCTCAGGGCTCATATAATTATTATTACCTTTTACCCCCTAAGGTAGAGTCCTCGGTGGTAATCAGATATAATTTGATCACCAAATGCAAAATGCCTTGTTAAATGGACTTCCTTTTAAATTCCTAACATATTTATTTTGATTGCTTGCTTCATTTTGTTGCCCTTGGAGACCTCCACGAATACTAAATGCTGGTTATGAGAGCTTATGTATGTTTTTTTCATTTATGTTTTTGAGACAATAGTCATTTTTCTGATTTAGTCACTACATAAATGTAATTTCAAAAGTTAAGCAGTCACTTCACACATTTTGGGGTTTTTTAAAAATATGTTTAAAGTTTTTGCTCACACCAATATTTTTTCCCCTTAGAATCTAAGGTCTATTAGAATTACATAACTTTTTTTTTTTTTAGTTTATAATCTCCTGGCTAATTCCTTAAATGTTATCCTTGCTTTTAGGAAATGTCTTTAGGGAATCTGAGAGGGAAAACTAAAATGAGAGCAGAAGTCCAAGTTTTAGAGGGAGTGGCTGAGCCTAATTATCAGCAAAGTGGGACCATGTGTAAAAAATGTGTACAAAGCAGGTTGCCAAGGCAGAAAGTTACTGCTGAGACATGTACATGCTGCCTCAGGAAAAGGAGGAACCTAGTTTTTCAAAGGCAACAGCCAAAAGTCTTCTTAATTTTTTTTCTTGAACCCCCTGAGTTGGGATACGTAAGGAGATAGGGTCATTTGGTTTGTAATCAGGCTAAGGCTGTTTCCAACTGCATTCCAGCCCCCTCACACATACAGACGAATTTGCTCACCTTCACAAAGTTATCTTAACACAAATATGAAGATCCCACTGGAGCTTGCTCTTTCGGACAGCCTCCCCCACGTAATCCTTTGTAGCACCCCTCTCCCCACACCGACGATGGCTGGAGGAGCCCTTCTGTCTCATTCTATCACAGCTTCCAAGGACAGGCTTGGCAAGCAGTGGTCCTCTGATGAAAACGTACTTAAAAATGGCTATGTACAGTCTACGAATCTCTTTCCTCTGTGGCTCGTTGTTAGCCTTCCAAGGCCATGTTTCAAATTCACATTTTCTGGTTTATTCTGTGTGATCATAGTCCCACCGTTTCTTTCTAGTGCTAACATGCAATTTGACAATTTGTAGATCATGGGCTTTTTTTTGTTTTTAATGTTTATTTAATGTTTTGTTTTTAATGTTTATTTAATGTTTTGTTTTTAATGTTTATTTATTGTTGAGAGAAAGAGAGAGACAAGAGTGTGAGCTGGTGAGGGGCAGAGAGAGGGAGACACAGAATCCGAAGCAGGCTCCAGGCTCCGAGGTGTCAGCACAGAGCCCGACGCGGGGCCCGAACCCACGAACCACGAGATCAAGACCTGAGCTGAAGTCGGACGCTTAACCCACTGAGCATCCAGGCACCCTGATTATGGGCTTTTAATTAGCATGTAGATCAATCAGAACAAACTGCTGCCACCAAGACGGGCTGCAGCTGGTTTGTGCTTCTTCCTCCCTGATATCTAAGGGAAAGGTGCCACGACCTAGGTAAGTTACTTCGGCAAGGATGCTAACTTCTCTGAACAATCATGATAACCATATGATGTACATATGCATTCTTGTGCAATATTCACAGTGCTTTCACACAGAACAAAGGCTGGGTAAATGCAAAAGTGGTGCATGGGGCTTTATCCTTGGGGGGAGGACACCTGGCAGAAAATTCTGGCTCCATCTAAACTTGGCTACTTCGGGTAAGTCACTCATCATAGTCTCAGTCTCCTCTTCTGTAAAATGGGTACAACAATACCGACTCTGCCTATCTTCTAAGTTTATTATTAGGCTTAGGTGAGATGCTTCCTAACTTCTCCCACTTCACAGAAAAGGATAACTTTTGTTTAGCACCCTGGGGTAAATGCAAAGGTTTTGAGGCTGGAGATGACCACTCCTGGACTCTAGCTGCTCTACCTGACTATCCCAAGGGCTGGGATTAATACCTCTACACACGTGTATGCCAACTGGGGAGCTTTGGTATATGAAAATATTTAAAACAAACTTTAGCTATCTATCTATACACACTCACATTCACATATATCCTCCTGATATATATGTGTGTGTATATTGTACCCCAATGTTTATAGCAGCACTCTCAACAATAGCCAAATTATGGAAAGAGCCTAAATGTCCATCAACTGATGAATGGATAAAGAAATTGTGGTTTATATACACAATGGAATATTACGTGGCAATGAGAAAGAATGAAATATGGCCTTTTGTAGCAACGTGGATGGAACTGGAGAGTGTTAGGCTAAGTGAAATAAGTCATACAGAGAAAGACAGATAGCATATGTTTTCACACTTATGTGGATCCTGAGAAACTTAACAGAAGACCATGGGGGAGGGGAAGGAAAAAAAAGTTAGAGAGGGAGGGAGCCAAACCATAAAAAGACCCTTAAAAACTGAGAACAATCTGAGGGTTGATGGGGAGTGGGAGGGAGGGGAGGGCGGGTGATGGGTATTGAGGAGGGCACCTGTTGGGATGAGCACTGGGTGTTGTATGGAAACCAATCTGACAATAAATTTCATATTAAAAAATAATAAATAAAATAAAATACAGAAGAAAAACATATAGAACACCAATTTCATTTCTAAACAAATTATATAATCTAGGAAATGTAGGGATAGAAGCATCAATTAACAATTTGAGTTATAAAAAGTATATGTGTGTGTGTGTGTATCTGTGTGTGCATATGTGTGTGTGTATACATATAAATGTAAAGTACTAACCTAGGCCCATGGTCATCATATGGCAGAACATGTACAAGACCCCAACCTCTTGTCACTTCAGATACAGTCTGTCTCAACACTGTGCTTTCTATTATCCTTAACAATTAGCGGTTTAGGAAAAAGACATGTGGCTAATCACCGAGGTGATAATTTAGAGAAGTGGAACATTTTGTTGCCTTCAACTCACAGCCAGATCACTCAAAGCAGTAGAAAGGCTGGCAAAATTTCAATCATCGAGCTAACGATTGTAACCTTGTTCCTGTCTGTGTTCATGTCCATATCCAAGTGCAAATCTGTGTCTGTCTTCTACTTTGGCAGTACGAACCATTAAACTTAGGTATGGAACTTCCACATGTGAGTGAGGGTTACAGGAGTGCCTAGATTCTACACTTGTTAGGAAGAACATAATCAGCTCATGTATGTGAACTACTCAAAAGAGTCGTGGGGAGACTTTCTAAGTGAAGCACTCTATACGTATTTATTACTATTCAAAACAAATCTTATCAATCAGTTGTAAAGAGATACAGGAACAAAACAGAATGACTGCGCTCTGGAGAATTCTTTCATAAAGATGTATCATTAGACTGTAGTATTCAAATAGTGGCAGCAGCAGCAGCAGCATCTGGGAGCTTTTAGAAATTCAGAGCCTCACATCTACTACATTAGAATCTGCATTTTAACAAGATCCCCAGGTGACTTGTGAGCACATTCAAGTTCAAGAAGTGCTGCACTGGAGTACTTCAGGGCTTATATGGAGACCCTTGGGTCAGTTGTATTTCCGGTGGGAATCATGCAAAAGCAGCAGTGACTCAGAAAATCCTCTCTGTCTTACTGATGTATTCAGAATGTAGACTAGGGGGTGGGGAGGGGGGGGAGTGACCATGTACATGCACCTCCCCACTTGGAAGGCAGTCCCATCTGAATGAAACAAAATGCTCTGTGCAAGGGATCACAAGAACGCACGTCAGCACGGATTCATCAGAGGCCCTCATGGAACAAGACTGAGATCCCGAAACTGTTCTGGCTTGAGGGGGAGGAACAAATACAAACACAACGCTTCAGAAAAGGAGGTGACACCACTAGGAAATCTGCAGTTTTCCAAAGGAACATTAGGAGTAAGTGGAGGGGAAGGAGGAAGTCACTTACATTAACCCAGGGGTGCTCAAGGACCTGCACAGCCGAAAATCGCTGATCCACATCAACCAACAGCATCATGGTAATGAGCTCCTGCAGAAGGGAACGTTCGATTCCATTTGTCTAACTTTTACGGTAGCAATCTGAGCATTTTCATATGCAGAAGTTCTCTTTTAGTTTGGAAAAGCTCTAAATCTTAAATATATCCGCTCAACTTACCCACAGCCACCTAATATCTTTAGAAGTTAGAGGAAAGGCGAGTATTCAGAATTATAAATATATTGCTTATCGTTGAGAAAAAAATGAAGTTAATATTAGAATAAATTTCATTAAAAATGTATTTAGTAGAAAAGAAATAAATTATACAAGTTAAAGAATTAATATTCCTTTCTTTGCCTAGAATTTTGTGCTTTAAAGGCAGATTTCTAAGTTGGCTTAATACAGAAATATGTTAAAATTGCTTCAAAAATTTCCACATCAATCAATACCAATAAAATGGAACTATTAAGGGGCAAACGATCTAATGGTTCTGAAATTAATGAGACTTCCTCATGAGCTCCAAATGATTTGGACCAGGAAAGCACAGCTTGGGTTTTAATGATGAGTCTGTCATACATCTGTCCACCTTGGATTAGAAGTTCCCATGTAACAAAATGGTTAGATATGTGTTATCCAGTTCCTTACATTCACAGGGTCTGAGTACCAGTCCGTGATGGGGATGATTTATCTCCATCGATACAGAGATTTCTACCTTAAAGTTCTCATTATGTTCTTCTCCGGCTTCAGGCTCCTTTGTGTAAGAAGGCATTCATTCACTTTCCAACCTGGGCCAGAACTTATTAAAGCAACTATTTTGTGTGATGCCCTTTGCCAGGTGTCATGGGTGTGTAGGAGATGGTCCTATCTGTCAATGACTTTGAGCCCTCTTGTTACGGAGTGATGGCATAAGGCAGTAAGTTCCTGAAGAGACTGCTCACAGGCAAAAACAACTCCACCCCCATGCATTATCACCCCACCTCCTATCACCTTTCTGCCTTTCCTATGACACTTCTCTCAATTCCCCACATTTTCCTAGGCCCAGAGGTAATTAGAAGTCCTGGGCGGCTGAAGAAAATGAAAGCCTTGGACCTAACGTGCATCATTTTCTATGGAAAGTGGCCAGGCAGAAAAAGTCAGGTTTTCAATTGAACCCGCTCAGGACACAGCGAAAGGAAAGGCATATACACCAAATAATCAAAAGTCAATTATTTCTCAACAAGAATTTTTTCATAAATTTAAGTCAATGCTTGGAGACGTAAGTTTAAGGAATCAATTAAAAAGTCTTCTTTTTTATCTCAAGTTCTACTATTGTCTCCATGTAAGAGTTTTACAGTTTTCTTAGATACTGATCTCTTCTTAGTTTAATGGACAAAAATGACATGCCTTGTTTCCCTCTGCCTTTATATCCTGGCTGTCTTTCAAGATCCAGGTTAGATTGTAGCTTCCTCCTGATATCTGTGTGGATCATTTCAATGTTTGAGCTTCCTTCACTTTGATTGATTAGCTAGTTGTTTCATTCACTCATTCCTTTATTTATTCATTCATTTAATACATGTTAAGCACCAGTTATGTACTGGTCACTACGTAGACACTGATGTTACAGCAATAAACAAAATAGACACAAATCCTTGTCTTGGGAACGTTGTGTTCCAGTAGGAGAATCAGAAAATAAATTACATAAGTAGAATGTATCCACCTTTCTAAGTCTACCTGTCTAGAAAGGTAGAAGGCTAGTTACATGGTATACCAGATGGACATGTGGGTGTCAGTACTATACAGAAAAATAAAGCAGATGAGGAAGATAAGGTGAGCCAGGTTGGTTAAAGAGCTGTAACTGAAAGTGGGGTGGTCTGGGAAAGTTTCACTGAGAAGACAAAATTAAGTCGAGACCTGAAAGAGGCAAAGCGATAAGCTGTGTGGAAATCTAAGGTGGCCTGGTGCGGGTAGGGGGAGCAAGAGCCTGTAGCAACATAACCGGAGTGGCAACAAGGAGCAATGAAGCCAGGGAAACAGAGGCACTTGATAAGTCGGGATGGCTATGAACAGAGGACTTGATGACTGTGAACTCTTGGACAACCTAGTAATTATAACCAAAATAGACAGAAATCATATTAACAATATCATTAAGTCTCCCTGCATAAGACGAGTCAAAATCAGTAATTCCATTAAGGCGCACAGGCTATAAGGAAGAAGAAGGCACTGGAAACCTACCTTGGCAGAATCAGAAACGTTATCCCAGTACGGAGAAGGAAAGTCCACTTGCCCCATCAAAATCTGATCAAAAAGCACCTCCTGGTCATCACCACTTCTGTTTAGATGAACAACGACAACAAGGGAAAAACAGCACTAAAATGTCAACTCAGAGTATGTTTCTTCATTCTTATACATTAGAGCCTTTCCTTTCCCCATTAATGTGTAAAATGTGTGTTTTTAAGCAATTTAAAATGTCAATATGGAACCGTTTTGGTAAATTAAGAAAGAATGAGTTTTTAAATTATATGAGGAAGATTTATGGAAGGCATGTAAATTAGCATGTACAACATAGAAAAAAATAACAGGCACTGCGAGCGAAGTTCTTATTATGTTCTTTTCCTGCTTCAGGCTCTTTTGTGCAAGAAGGCGGAATGGATCACTCAGAGAATAGAGCAATGCTTTGTTGGTGAGGAATAAAAGATTACTGCCCATACCCACGGAACGGAGGGAAACCACACAGCAGGATGTAAGTGATTACACCAGCTGCCCAGATGTCCACCTTGAGGCCATATCTGGAAAAGTAAGTGAGGTTAGAGTTAGCAAAGTCAGGCCAGGACAAATTATGGGGCATAGCAAAATAGATGACTCTTTTATTCTAAACCAAAAACCAAACTAAACAAAATAAAAAGCCCAACAACAAACAATAAACTAAAACCCACCGGCTACTCAGAATTCAAGGAAAGAATAATAAAAGAGAGAGAGAGAGAGAGAGAGACTGTCTAAGATACATGAATAAAAATCAAAGTAAAAGCATGCTTATGATCATATCCAAATATCAGTAAGTGAGGGGTTTCATCAAAAAGGTTTATTATAGCCATATCAGTTTTAAGATAAGGCGGGACCCTTGAAACTATACAACTCCCTGATTTTAGAAATAACAATTACATATAGGACATTGCCAATTTATTTTTTTTATTTTTTTAATATTTATTTGAGAGAGAGAGAGAGAGAGAGCAAGTGCACGCAGAGGAGGGTCAGAGAGGGGGACATGAAGAATCCAAAGCAGGCTCCAGGCTCTGAGCTGTCAGCACAGAGCCCAACGCGGGGCTCGAACCCACAAACTGTGAGATCATGACCTGAGTCAGAGTCGGACGCTTAACGGACTGAGCCATTTAGGCGCCCCAGGACGTTTCCAATTTATAAAGCACCGACATATATTATCTTATATGCTGTTTTTCTAACAGCTCTTTACATTCCCAAGGATAAGTATTGTTGCCTATATTATAGAGGGGAAAACTGAGGTTCAGTGAGGTAAATAGTTTTCCTCAAGATCACACAATCTGTGGCAGAGCTGGGTTCCAACCAGGATCTTCAAGAGCCCAATGCAATTCTCTTTCTACCCCAGACCCCTCCCTCCTGGCAGGCTGTCAGAATACTCACAGTAGAAACTGTAGGCACGCCTGAGGCAACACCCTCTGAGGGAGGTCAGGCAAGGTTACAGATGTGGGCTCCCAACTCACTCAAATTTGACGAATAAAAAAGTTCTCATTACCCTACATCTCACCCTTGGGATTTCCCGATTGGCATTCCCTTCTCATCTATTCTGCATTTCTACCTTTCTGGTCTATGGTTAAGCAGAAAAACTCTCTCAAATGGGTCATAGTGGAGCATACAACCTAGACCCTTGGGGGTGGGTTGGTGCCACTAACTGGGGGGAAAAGTAGGGCCATCTCCCCTTGCTGCACCACCCTTTCCCAATCCTTCTGTGTGAGGGTAGTACTTCAGAACGTTGCCCATGATCCTTGGTAAGAACTAGGCTCTTTTTGGAAAGAGCCCTTTATTCACACAGACCTGAGTTCAAATGCTGACTGAACTACGATCTAGTCATGAGCTTATGTGATATTCAACCTTCAGAGTAAGATTATTCATATGCTCAATGGGAATCATACCATCTACTGTAAGAGTTAGAAGTAAAGGAGCTTAGGACCTGGCGTGCAGTAGTCCTTACTAAGCGTTAGGCCACCCGCCTTCCCCGCCGCCCCACCCCCCTTCTAGAGATTTTCATTCATCTGATATGGCTGCACACAGAAACCAGAAAATTCCCAGTGGCCCTCTGATGCCTAAGGGTGTTTGTACTGCACAGATAATCAATGGACCGCCAAGAGAGCCAAAATGAGACTGGGACGGGAGAATGAGGACAGCTGAGAGAAATAACCACAGGAGACTGTAATCACCACACACAGCAGTGTCTGTTTCTTTTATCCAAAAGCAAGTTAATTACCATCGCTATATGTTTCCCTGTTAGTCCGAACATTTTTTACTCTGAGGTTAATAACTGCTGTTCTACCTTTAACAAAGGCCAAATGGAAGCCTTGAACAAGATTGCAGTAATTGGCAACTTGATTGGGGAAACAGAGAAAATGGCTCCCACTTTCAAGTTTAAAAAAAAAAAGAGTGAAAGAAATCTGATAGCTAATTCTGTCCGGATGGCACAGAGCAGTACTTTCTCCTATTCTTGAAGCAGACTAGTTCTTTGACAAGCACAGCACTTCAGTAAACACACGGAAAGCATTTACCCAGTCTCTGCGATGATTTCTGGAGCCACATATGTCGGGGTGCCACAGACTGTGTACAGGGGGCCGTCTACAATGGTGGCCAGTCCAAAGTCACCCAGCTTCAGCGATTTGCTGCCATCTTGGTGTTCGTACACCTACAGGAAAAGCAAAGAGTGAAACTGCCTTAAAACGAAGAGCTCAAAAGCTCTTTCTTGAAGAAATGAGGGGCGCTGTGGTTTAACTTTCATGTATTTATCATAAAGTAAAAAAAAAAATGAGGCAATTCTGCAAGGATATACATATGAGACTATCTTTTTTTAGATGACAGCAGAACTGGAAGCATGGCAAACAGCCAGCAAATGGAAATTCGATAATAAATTGCGGTAGTTCATACAATGGCGTGCTACATGAGCATTAACATGGCGATGTGGGTTTATATTTATTGAAATACATTATTTTGGGGAAAAAAGGGCAGATTTCAGACTGGTCTGCATAAAATGTGTATTAAAGAAAAGAAGACGTAGAAAGAAAAATGTCTGAAAGAACACAGTGTTCGTGTGTCCGTCTCTGGGTGGTAGGATTAAGGCAGATTTCTTGTTTTTTTTGCTCCTCTGTATTTAATGTTTTCCACAATTAAAATTGATTTGTGTAATACAATGAAATATAGTCTCCAGTGCAGTATCTCCAACTTATGAAAATAATTACCTCTCCATTTTAATATATAAGAGGCCTTAAAAATACAGTTCTTTAGTAACTGAACAAAAAAATCTACACAAATATTAAAATACTTCATTTTCAGTGGCCCACATTTCCAACAAAATCTATTTACATTTTTTTATTAATAATTGAAAGGGATATTAACATTTCATTTCACCTGTGGCAATTTGGAAAGATTTATCAGGTGCAGAGTCAGCATTCTGCCCAGGTTTCCTTATTAAGGCAGTAAAAGTCTCTAGTCTTTCACCCAACAAATCAAGAAAAGGATGCATGTGACTATAGGCAAGTATTTATACTGCTTTAATTCCAGCCCGTGATCAAACCAAATGGGTCTGCTCTAAAAAGTATTCCAAACAACTTCTACTATTTCAAAGAAAAGATCAAAGGGCATTCAGAATTCTAATTCAGTGCCCTCCGTTGGAATCAATAAGATAAAGAAAACCACACTAAAAAGCTCCTGTTCCCGGCAAAGGCAGTCACCAGGAGATGCCTTAAGGAAATGGTGAAGTTTTCCATGCACATCAGAATAATTCCTCCCCCAGCAAGTTGAAGCCTGAATGTTCTTCTGTTGCCGCCTTGTGATCATCTGTACTTGCTACGGCGGTCTGACCTCTTGCACAGTAAGGCATCTCTCCACACATCAGGAGCTCCACTACCGTTCACACACCGAGTCTCCCTTTCCTTGGCAAAAGTACATTAACTTCTCATTTCACTGCCGCATAAAGTGCAGATGTTTGGCTGGCTAAGCTGTGGTATCAGCATCGATCATTTGGATCTGTTTTGGCAGAGGCGGGGAGTCTGATCCTCCCTTTTGGAGTGACTGTGTCTTTTCTGGGCAGAAAATATCCTTTTATGTTTTCTCCACACAGAGCATGGAGTCTTCTCCTTAAGGGCTTGACCACCATCTAGACTGGGCCTGTGGGCAGGTGTCCAGAGACTTGTGGGGTCTCCTGCACTTAGGTCATTAGGGCAAAGACAGTTGCATGTCCCTCACAGACGTAACTTTGCCCAGTTGTCATCTGGGATAGACACTGTCCTCACTCCTTTAACAAAGCAGCTCTCTAGCCCATCAGCAGGAGCAAGTTAGGGGCTCTGAGGCATTAGAGCCACAAAACATAATATCATATCCAGCCTAAATGTTTTCCAGCAAAAGAAATCCCTAAATCATAGTTTTAGTGCATCAGCCCTTCTGGCCATCCAAATGTTTTTCATGAGCAGAAACCTGAGATGGAAATATATCTAGAAGATCGTCTAGTTTACTTCCCAGACAAAGCAGCATTGTTTACTTCCTTACTTCCGTTTTCTTAGTAATAACCTTCCTAAAATGCGAAATAATCTCTCGCTTTGAGGTTCTGTTAGTCCGAACATCCGCGGGGTGTGTTTTGTGAGGTTGTGCAGATGCAGGTTTCAATTTACGCAACTCCATTTGTACAGGAATTTTGTGGTTTTCCTCTAAACGTACTATCTATACTCACCTAACTTTATTCACCTAACTTTATTCAAAAGTTGGACGAAAGCAGATGTTGGCAGATCCAGTCATAAGTCATATTTTGGTTCTGACTGTGACTATGTAATTCTCTTACATGTAGCAAAGGTTTTATTTTTGAGTATCTACATTTTGATAGGATTTCCATCTCATACATAGCCATGTGATAGTTATATTTAACGTAGCCAAACAATAAAGTTCAAAGTTTCAACAACTAAGGGAAAACAAGCACTAAAAAAAATTGTACCTAAAATTTAGGATTATGTGAAAGAAGTAATTCTTCAAAAATAAAACCAACACCTTTTAAATAGAACACAGAATCTATCATTTTAATGCTCTTTTTATCTTTTTATCTTTATCACTTCCATGGTGGGCTTTGAAAAAACAGAATTTCATGAACATAAAGTAGTTAACGTGATGCTTATGATAGACAATAAGAACTGAGAGACAAAGGCCTAATCCATGTAACTGAAAACATTTCTAGACACAACTACATTAGAAATGCTTCGGCAAAATGTTTTTGCAGGTGAATAAATGTCCAGGCTTTTCGTTTGGAATTGTGTTTCACTTACTTACTGTCAGGCAGGGCAGGAAACAAGGTTGCTTTGGGTTTTTCTCTGTCAACACTCTGGGAGAAGGATACAGAAGAATATATTCCAGCGTTTCCTCCCCTCCAATGGGAGAGCACCTTTCCTGAGTCCCCACACAGCCACCTCACAACTGGGGTTCACCCTTAGCGTCTGCTGCACCCTGAGCTGGGCTCACCCTTATTTATGTCTTACGGAGCCAGATACAGAGGGGCATGAGTGAGGCCATTAAAAAATGTAATTAAAACTCTGTTCAAATCGCAGATTGCTAAATACATCTGTTTCAAACACACACACACCCTCACGCACACGCACACCCACCACTTGCAAAACCATCCCCCAGAAAGTATTTTCCCAAACGGCAGCTATAAATTTACTTTGAACTGGGTTTTTAATTAAAAGTTAGGAGTTGGAAAAAGCTTCTAACAAGTTCACACTTAAAATGTGGAGTCCTTGGCTTATAGTGCTCCCTGAATCGATTGTGATTTCGCTCCTCTGCACGTCTCCTCATCCTGACCATCTTCCACGAGGGACGTTAACTGGCTGCAAGTACGGGCTCGGGCAGCCTGATCCAGCAAGTGGGGTTCTGGTGGAAAAAGGACTTTGGCCTTCACTGTATTGTAAAGCTTCCATAAAACGCGACCCACAAGTGAGGTGGGAGTACATTGTCAATCAACGAGTATTCACAACATGAGATATAATTTAATGTTCATCCCAAACCCTTTAAATACTCTAGATGTTCCCCCACATTTTAAACACTGAGGGGCTATTAAAGAGACGGGGATTAGTGCAAATTACCAGTATGTAGTGCTTTCACTGTTTTAACTAAGCAATAAAACTGTGTAATTGTACAACACTAATTGAATGCAGCTACCCATAATTGTGGGCGGCCATATGTATCCTATTACCATAAAGATTGTCAGTATTTTGTAAGCTACTCTTGTGATCATTGCAGATGGCTACAGTCAGAGAAGTTGTTCTCTAGGGTTTATTATATGGCTATAAAGACATCCCATGATTTGACAGACTAAATGTGTTAAATGGCAACAATTATGAAAAAGGTTCCAATTAAAAGCTGAAGGCACGTCCTACCAAGAACAGATATAGTGAAAGGTCAGGTATTAGGTTTTTGGCACACCGGCATTTCGCACAGGATTTTTCCTTTTTAAAGAAGAGTTTTATTTTTGTTTCTTTTCTTTTATTTAGGGTTTTGCAGTAGCTGTAACTTGCTGAACAGTAGATGTTTGGGCATAGGCCTGATTTCCTTTGGATTAGAAACTGAGACCATTTGGAAAAGTTATTTGAAAAAATAAAAGATTTAATATATAGTCATAAAATGCAGCTGGTGGCCATAAAATAATATGAAAATTCACAGATAACCTGAACCCAGGCAAATGGTTTCTGAGATTCCCATAATAGAGAACTAAGAGCTGACTAACATAACAGATGTGTTGGGACAAACATAATTCTCAATGTTGCTGTGAATTCAAGGATAACCCTGTTGAAATCCTGGCTAATGAATCATTAGTATCCACGGAAATATTTTCACAGAGGAGCTCAATAGGTACTAAAAAATTATTTCACCAAATAGAATTGGACAAAGGTGGCATGAAATTGACAAAGCCATGAAAAAAAAAGTCAATTTACTTTTTAACCAATATGGTATCCCTTTAAAAAGACGTTGCTTTTCCTCTGGCCATGGTATATGGCCTTTACGATCCTAAGGAAAATAAATTTAAATCTTTAATCTTTGAGAAGTGAAGTAAAACAACATTAATGCAAGAGATTATTTTTTAAAATGCACTTTATGGTCCACATACTTTAAAATTAAACCTCCTGGGAAAAAAATTAATTCTTAAAAAAACTATCTTATACCCACATGTAAAATCTTTATGAAATCAAAGGTTAAATGAAATAATAACAGTGAATGTCATATAGAAGTCAGAAGAGGGGTAACAATAGCAGAGCGAAAAATAAAATAGCTTTTAAGGTATTACCTAGAGATTTTGGGGAAGACAGAAGGATGAATGGAGACTCCCGGAAACCTGATTCTCATCCTCACGTTAAAATCATCATGAAACTATCTCAAAAGGAGTCCTATGCAGCTGCATTGAGATACACAAAACATGCACGTTCGGGATTCTCTTGGCCATTGTACATACTAGGCTTTTGCTAAAACTGGGAACTCAGTGTCACTGCCATTTTAAAAACTGGTATTACATTTTTGACACACGAGTAATATCCAACATGTCACTGTAGGAAAATTAGAAAAGACAGATAATTATAGAGGGAAAGGAATTAAACTCACCCATGATCTTGACACTTAGAAATAACCATTGTTAGCATTTTGGGGTATGAACTTCCAGCCCCTTCTTTACCTCTCTTTCCTGCCCTTCTCCTTCCACTGGACAATATATCCTGAGTGAATAAGCCTGTATCTACATCACGATTTCCAGTGGCTACTGGATATTCCATTGTATGGAGGCACCATGATAATACCCCCAACATCTACTACCACCGCTACTTAGTAAGCACACAGGATACACGAGGCATTGTGTTGAGTTCATGTTCATTACCCTATTGGATCTTCACAACAACCTATTAAGTAATCTTACTGATATCCTGCAGATGAGAAAATTGAGTCTCAGAGACGTTAAGTAACTTGTCCAATGTTGCACAGCCAGTAAGTGGCAGAGCCAGAACTTAAGCTCAGGTATGTCCAAGTCTAAGGTTTTAACCATATGTCCTCCTCCCTCCTCATCATGCTATTATTTAGTTAATCGGTGCCCTGAGGTAACTTGTTTCCATATATACGTATCTCTATTTTTTCATACTAAAACCCACTGGGATGAATATCTGTATGTATGTATACATATCTGGTTTTTTTTCTTTAGGTTACCTTTCCAGACTTAGAATTACTTGGTCATAGGATACACATACTATTGAAGGTTTCAGTTATTTATTACCAAATTACCTTTCAAAAAGCTCCTATGAAGTTACTCCGCACCAACATGTATGAGATGATTGGTAGTCTAATAACTTTGGCAACACTATATACTATTATTATTAATCTTTGCTACTCCAATAAGACCATGTCATTTTAAGTGAGATGAGTGGTGTTATTTCAGTCCTTAATCACAAAAGGGACGAGTAGTGCACCAGACAGACCTGGGCCAACCCTGGCAGCACACTACACTTTTATTTCCTGTCTTCTTCTTCCTTGTGCCATCATAGGTCCTTGGAAAAGGGCCCTCAGCAAATGTGTTAGCAAAATAACTGGCATATGATTGTACTAAATAATGTTTGGGGACGATGTTGTTTTTCTTCTATTTTTCCCTTAATTTTTATCCAAATTCAGAGAGCAGAATTTTTTTTCCTAAACACCTATAAAAAATAATCATTCAGTGTCTGCGTGGACATTTTATTTTTATGTATGTATGTATGTATGTATGTATGTATTTTTGAGGGGGCGGGAGCAAGGCGGGGGCAGAGAGAGAAGGGCAGAGAATCTGAAGCGGGCTGTGCGATGACAGCGGAGAGCCTGAGGTAGGGCTCGAACTCAAGAAACTGTGAGATCATGACCTGAGCCAAAGGCAGAGGCATAGCTGACTGAACCACCCAGGTGCCCCTCTGCTTGGACATTTTCAATGACCACAAGCTACGTATAGTAAAGGCTGTTTAATTTGCAAACTGGTGCAATTGTTAGAACTTTTTTTTTCTTATATCAACCTCAAATCTCTCAGCAATTAATGTCTTCTCTTTAGAGTTCAGTGCTCTCAAGTACAGCAAAGTTTTTCCATCTTCTGTGTCATTTACTTGACCAGAGCCACCACACTCTACTTTCTCCGTCCCTGCTGTGGGCTAAACTCCAGGCCCCTGTCATGCCGTGCTCAGATTCCTCACCAGAGTGGCAAACGGTATAAGCAAGACAGAGGACTCTTGATGTAGCACTCTTTCGGTGAAAGGAGTCTAGGGGCACTTTTTTAAGGAATCATATCACACTGAGGCTCACACTGAAGTTACGGTCAATTAACTGCCTTTCACGTGGCCTGGCCAAGTTTTTCCATTGCTGCTTTTCTGCAATGATCATTAAAACAACTCTACCAAGATCACTCAGTCCATTGGGATTTATGTTCCTCTCTTGTCAAATTTCATCTTACTGATTTTGGACCCTCATAGAGCCAAAGATACTTTTGGATCTCAATTCTGTTATTTGCCGTAATACATCTTCATTTCACATCACTAATAATGCTGACTGGGTGACAGCTAGTGACAGAGTCCTGAGAGGCCCCTGTCTCCTTTCTTCTGGGTCGCGTGACCATTAATCAACACTTCTGGTTTGAGATCATACGACAGTGGACTGACTACAGAATCTACTCGACTGTACTTTTGTCTATGACTTCTACATGCACTCTATCTGTGGCTTGTGTACCTTGTGTACCTTGTTGCCTTGTGTACCATGGACCTCTTTGGGGATTAAGAGTTCTGGGATTAAGGCAGAAGGAAATCCATTCATCTCCTGGGCTTGGGGCTGGCTGAACCGGAAATGAATCCAAGCTGGAACACCCCATCTCTTGGTCATACCTGGTCATCCCTTGGAGGGAACAGGGTATCTTCCTGCTATGTACAATCTACAGAGTGACAACGAGAGTCATGTGCTAGGCATGCCATTTTGATGGGCAGCTAGAAACAGGTACAGACACCTGGACAGAAAGTTTCTAACGGAAAATTTCTGACCAAGAGAAGCAGATCTCTGAGAAACTGCTTTCTTCCAGAGAGTACTGGGGAGTTTAGAAGGAAAAAGTTTCTTGAATATAAACTTCTGTATTTCAAGCAAATTACAGTTTATTTCTGGAATAAATAAATAGTGATGCGAGTTCTATTTTTGCCAGTAAATACTTTAATTTTCCTAAGGAGGTGGCATCTGCATACACATTTTTAAAAGATCCTCCCAGCTCCTTGGAAGAAAGTCAGGCTGCTACTGAGGACTTTTCCTGCCAAGGGTACAAGCCTGCCATCTAGTGGTGACTCCTGCAAACTGGACGCGGTTGATCTCCGTAAGAGCATTTTCACGGTTTTGTGTGTTTTTTAAAAAGCAACAAGTTCCTTTTAGTTATATATTATCATCTCTCTCTCTCTCTCTCTCTCTCACACACACACACACACACACACACACACACACACACACACACACACACATACTGGTTCTGAGCATAAGTGCAGTTGGGGAAACACTGCACTTTGTCTCCTCATTCAGTGACATTTAGACTGAAGCCCATGTGAATCCTCCATGTAATGAATGAGGAATGGCCTGGCCCTGTCATGTTGGATCTGTCCTCTAGTCTGGGAAGAAGTGTCACTCATTGACTCATTCTTTCATCTCATCCACCCTCTCATTCCACCGGTCACTCATCAATATGATCATTAAGCTCCAGGCCTGACAAAGAAAAAGAACCATGGAAAATCACTGGCATGATTAACTTGTGACATCAAAAACCAAAGCAAAATGAAACAAAAACCTAGTAACGATACAATCATAAAATTATAGGGTTATTTATATTGGGCCAATTCCCAGTTCTCACCCCAAATGTGGCTGGAAACATCACTGTACATCAAATCATGTTTTCTCATTAAAAGGCTTTGATAAATACTTAGACTTGAATAGATCAAAATAGGTTCTTAAGGCTAAGCTACAACATTTTTATAGAGTTCTGTAAGAATTAAAAATAAAAAATTTTGAAAGTTCTACATGTATAATACCATATAAAGTGAAATCTATAGCTGAGTTAGGAATTTAAGAATAATACTTATAACTATCATTAAACGCTTAACTAGCAAAAATCTTGTTAGCAGTCCAACAATTTAGGCTTTTTTGAGGTCCCTTTAATAAAAGAGTAATGCAAAGTGTGTTGTGAGGCCTTTTTATTTATTTGGTAAGTTTATTTATTTGGGAGTAAAAAGATGGATTCAAAGTCTTTACATTAAATTTGTCATAGCATTTTTCAAAAATGGCCTATAGCTCTACATTTTGCCAGGAGATGCCAAATCCATGCATGGGTAAATAGTAAAATTTTAAAAGCAATGTCGAAAAAGATGGAAGATGATTTTTACAACATACAATTTATCGTGAAACAGTTTTATTTTTAGGAGTAATTTAATTTTTACTACAAATAAATGGGGAATAAAAATGAAGGAAGCTAATAGTGCCGTATTATCTCTTTATCTTCATAAAATCCCCTTAAAGGAGGCTCAAAGGAGTTAAGAAACGTGTTCAAGGTCATAGGACTAGCCAGTCGAATTCCGAGTAAAGCACTTGGTTTTGAACTTTGGTCCATCTGACTATAAATCCTGAGTATGTGAATGTGCCTCCCATGACGATTCTCTCTTATTTCCACAAAAAGGTCAACAGAATGTGACATTAACAGAAGTCCCAAGTTCAGTTAGTGACGTCATTCTAATTTTGTTAAGCTTATTTTATTCTTCTACCTATTTTATACTATAAATAGATTTATCCCTGCAAAACTCACCAAACTTTACTACTCTCTGAGAGTAAGAAATTCCTCTACTAGAGAAGCAGAATTACTTCTGCTTCTATATTAAATCTAGACTGCAAATGACTCCAATGGCATGTGTGTATTTCATATTCTTACATTGGAAAAGAAAGGAAAAAAGGAGTGAACTTTTTTTCTTTTTGAGTAATTTAGAAAGTAGAACACTAGAATGAGCACAGTACTTTCACAGTGTCCTGCAAATTGTAAGTTTAGAGAAAGAACGCTGCTAAGTAATCACTTATGGCATTTACAGAAATAGATAATGCTCTGGTGAGAAGCAAGTGAACGATGTCACACAAAAGCAAACTGCTGAGGGGGGAAGGGAAACGAAACTTTAATTTTCAATCACGGAATTTTCAGGGTTTAGAGAAGTTTTGAAACAAAGGCTCAGTTGTGAGTCTGTTCCCACGAGACCATCCTACATAATTCAGGACACAGGAATAATGAATGCAGACAAGAGAAAATTGCTGCAGTTTACGGAGGCAACTATGCAGAAGAGAATGTTCAGGCTACTGCGGAGATGTGGAATTTGAGGTGCAATTAAGTCAGAACTCCGTCGATGGACCTCAGCTGCCTTCCTTAGCCAGTAGCTACAAGCTTACAAACATAATTGCAATTAACTAACTGCTTGCATATTTATTTCTTGAATGCCGATTTAGCCTACTTGAATGTCACCTCGATGAAGGCCTGTCTCTCTGTCCCCTGGCACAGAGCAAGCACACAATAAATATCCCTAATTCACAGCTTCACGGGGTCTAGTGGTTAAAAGCTTAGGCTTTGGAGTAGGACAGAGCTAGGTGGAGATCTTAGTTCCTCCACATGTGAGTTATAAATGGCTCTAGGCAGGTCTTTGAACTTCTAGGGACTTAGTTTCCTTACCAGTGAAATGGGACAGTAACAGAACTAACCCACATGGTTGTTGAGAGGATTAAATGAGAGAAATGAGTGAAAAGCGCAGGGCAAGCACACGGGTGGGTCTCCATTACAGCAGATGTCCCCAGCCTTTTTTGTGCAGTGGGAGTTGGGTGGCTCATCTGCTGCTAGACTTGAATGCTCATTCGGGTCATGGGGCGGAGGGTGGAGGAGGTGGGGAGGGAGCGGGGAGCTTGTTTCAATGAAGATCTGTACCCTGTCACCAGTCACCAGATTCTGATTTGCTAGGGCTACAGGGAGGCTCAGAAATTTGCATTTTTAACAGGCATCTGGGAGTAGTTCAGATGCAGGGAGTCTTTGGACCACCCTCGGAGAAACACTGCTTTATAAAGAGAATCCGCAATTCCCAGATTTCTGAAGAGATGAACAAACTAACAGTAATATATAATACATGACTCTTGGGCCCAGATAATGAAAGTAAAAGAACTAGTATCTTGGGGGGGGGCGGGGAGTAGAAAATGAATAGATTTCATTAAAACTCCAGCCTGGAGAGCCAGTAAAGTTTATGTTACTCCCATATTCACCAGTGACAGCTCCTTGATGCCCAGTCTCTGTCTCCTCAATTCTTTCCAAAACTGTCCCCTTAACAACTGGACTAGGAAAGGAACCTCACTTGCTTGCATAAAGAATTCTCGGCGTTTCCCCCAAAGATGCTGAGTTCATGTAAAAGGAAAACAAATGGTCATAAAGGAGGGTCAGGACGTCTGTGATTTTATTTTATTTTTTTTTTATTTTTTTATTTTTTTTTTTACGTCTGTGATTTTAAAAATCAGTCCCCGTTATGATTATTTTTATGCTGAAGGGCTGGTGACTTTAAAACTCATGATTTATTGTCTTAACTTTTAGCTCATATTATTGAAATATAAATTTGGGAGACCAAGGGCTTCCTTTTTTCTTTCCCCAAGTAAAAACTTTTAACATCAAAATGCCGTGGATAAATAATAGGCATGTAAATGCTCACGATTATCTTGGCTTAGCCCAGGGTATTAACCACAGCCCTAGAGGTTCCGAGTTCTATTCCCCCAACCCTGTCTCAGGTTTTTATTTGCTACTGATTAGTCAAGTACTCCTAATGGTACATTAATCCTTATAGATAAACTTAAAAGGCTAGTTTCTAGCTAGTTACTGAAGTCCAGCTGGAAACTAGCCCTTAAGGTAGTTTCTTCCTTCTAAAAAAGGAAGAAATTAGGAAAGGAAAAAAGAAAGATTGATATTCACTCATGAGTGCTTGGAACTCAAGACCCCTGAGGTTAGAATCCCTCTTACCAGGAGGTTCTCTGGCTTGATGTCCCGGTGGACAATGTTCAGGCTGTGCAGGTATTTGATGGCGCTGGCCAGGTTGTACAGCATCCCACTGGCGTCTCGCTCAGTGTATTTGTTAGTGGAAGTAATGGCATCAAAGAGGTCTCCTCCCTGAGAAGAGAACGGCAGGTGGAGCAGCACATTAACAGATGGTCCGATCGGGCCGCCTGGAGAGGAAACTGACACGCTATCAGGGACATGAATGATACTTGCAGAGTCTTTGGGCTCCCAGGGCTTTCCCTGCCACTTTCCTCTCAAAGGCTCATGGACTCCATGGTGATTTCTCTCCCCACTGGGAAAGCCAGTGGCATCTCTTCCAGGGCTCAAAGAAGCAGGGCAAGGACTCCCTGCCATCCAACACGAAGTCGTTACCACAGCCCCAGCCCCGGTGGAGAGGGGGAGCCAGGTCTCCAGGGCAGCAGCCTTGTGACACACACCTGGGTGCCCCGGTGGCACGTGCTACGTGCCTTGTACCAACGGCCAACAGAAGTTCAAAGTCATAATCCTAAACCTCCTCAAATGAGAAACAGGTAATAGTGCAGACCACACCCTTAACAAAATGTTCTGCTGGCTTGTGAAATTCACACACACACACACACACACACACACACACACACACACACACATTCAATTCCCTTCAATCTCTAGATTTAGCTCTCTTGGAGTGGGTGTACTGTTTTCTTTTTCAATAACGTGCTTCTTTGTAAGGAGCAGAGGAAAGGACCAGAAACTGTCATTTTAAAGATGAGAGAGAAAGAGAGGAGGAGGGAGGGGGATGGAAAAATTTCAAGGAAAGTTTTCTAGGACCATTATTCATCGGAACTTTTGTTTCCCTTGTTCCTTGCTAACTTATTGTTATTTGGAGACACAGGATGATTGTAGGCTCCAATTTTAGTTCTATTTATTTGAAGCCCTTTCAGAAATTTGTGTCTGATTTACTAACAACGTTTGCATCATTCTTGCACACAGTGCACCAAACGGCCGAGCACAGGAGCCAACTGTGTTCATCTGTTGCCTCAGGTGGTAAGGGATTGCATTGTTGTTTTTAAATAGCAAAAATAAAACACAGCCCGTGCAGGCTGACAATTTTCGAATGTCACCCTCTGGCGTGGCCTCTGCTCCCCTGTACAGCCTTAACTCAGGGGGCTTCTCCCACGGTCCGTTCAGTTCCCAAACTAAACACATACATTTGTGTCAACATGAACACTTTCTCTCGGCCTTCTGTTTCTCTCAAAGGCGAGGCTGCCAGATGTGGGTTTACAGGTTGTCTCCATGCCTCTCCAGGAGGTGGGATTTCCACTGCGGTCTGCATGAACAGCACCCCGATGCAGCCGGATGTGTGCGTGGCTGAGTACGGCAACCCCACAACGACTCCACGGGTGTCCTAGTTATCCAGGTAGGCTCCGGGCATCCTGTATCCCCCCTTCTTCTGCATCCTCAACAAAGCAGTCAGCCAGTCCTTCCCATAAGTCGTGCCGCATGCACAGCCTCCCGGGCCATCCACTGCATCTTCCGGGTGAAGGTTTTTGTTGCACTGTCCCTGGGGGCTGTCATGTGGCCTCACAACGTGCCCTCTTGCCAGGACGTTCATACAAAACATCCGGCGAAATGACTGTTGCCTTCCCACGTGCAATGGTGGCATTTTCTTCTCCCTTCAGGAAGTCAGCATTCCTTTCCCCCATGGTTCTCCATGCTCAGTTGCCCTGCTTCATGCCAACCTGTTTCATCCCATCTCCTGCCACTAGATATTCTTCCCAGATCATTAAAACATGCCCAGATCACCCTGCATTCCAGACCCGTCCTTAGACCCCCCTTCCTAGAGTGTCCCTTTTTTTTTTTTTTTTTTTTTTTTTAAAGGAAGAGAGAGAATGCATGCCGGCGGGGCAGCGAGAGGCAGAGAGAAAGAATTTTAGGCAGCCTCCACACCCAGCTCAAAGCCCGACTTGGGCTCCATCCCACAACCCTGGGATCATGACCTGAGCTGAAATCAAGAGTCGGATATTTAAGAGACTGAGCCACCTAGGCTCCCCCCCCCCGGAACGTCGCTTCTAGTCTCTTTGCCTTTCTAACTCCTGCTGATCAATGAGGGCCTGGCTGCGGGGTCACCTCCCCGACAAGGCCTGCCTTCCTCGGAACACATACACAGTTCCCATGTGCACACATCTGTAGGCAGAAGTCTAAAGGCCTATTCTTATTAATTATGGAATTTCACTCATAATAACTGTTACTTTACTGTTTTCCAGAACATAAGCCTTGTCTATCCTATAGCTGCAGGCACTCTGGCACACCACCGGACATTTAGGGTTTGAGAGGCATAGCCTTAGCTAGATTTCTCAGGGGGGAAATGTTGTGGAAGCCTTTCAAGTCAAGCCTGGGCTTGGCCTTTACTTCCTGGGATACTTCCAGACCTGGTCTCACAGCAATTCGGGGTCAGCCTAAATTTAAGGGTATGATCTGGTGGTACAATTGAGAAGTCCCGATGCTGGACTATGCAGACACCCTCTGGCCTTGTTAGGCTAGCCTGGTGCCCCAGAGGAGATTCGCAAAAGGCTGTTAAGTGAAGTGAGGACCTCCCAGTGGTACTTAGCTATTGTCGCCTGACTAAGCAAATGCGTGACAATCACACTAGGCTTTCCCACAAAATGTATTCCGAACTCTTAAGCCTTTGCCTCTTTCATTTCTCAGCTTCGAGTTTAAGTTGGCCTTAACTCTGCAAAAATCAGCCAGTAAATGGGGGATAATCAATGTTTAACAGCACACACAAGGGCAAGAAGAATGGTTTAAATTTATTGCTCTAAAAATTAAAGTCATGGGGTGCCTGGGTGGCTCAGTCGGTTGAGCGTCCGACTTTGGCTCAGGTCATGATCTCGTGGTTTGTGAGTTCGAGCCCCGCGTCAGGCTCTGTGCTGACAGCTCAGAGCCTGGAGCCTGCTTCGGATTCTGCGGCTCCCTCTCTCTCTGCCCCTCCCTCACTTGTGCACTGTCTCTCTCTGTTTCTCAAAAATGAATAAATGTAAAAAAATTTTTTTTTCTTTTTAATTAAAGTCACTGTAAAAATATTACCTTTGGTGCTAGATAAAGTATATTTTATAATATTGGTAATTACCAAACTTTATTTGGCAATAAAGCACCAATATGAAAATCTTCTGAATAACTGAAATCAGCCTTTTTTTGTTGAAAGAACAGTTTACCATTTTTTATCTCCCTTAGCTTCAAATGTGACAATAACCTATATCACTATAAACAAATAAGTCCCACCTCTCTGAAGGAATAAATCCTAACATGAGGAAGGAAAAAGGAGGCTTCACCTGTAGAGATAAATAGCCACTAAGAAAAGAAAAGCCAACGGTTCTAAAGTAAAGCAACTCTGAATAATAGAAGTTTAAAGGCTCTTTGAATGAATATTTTTTCTATATAGTAACAGATTAGTTTATCACATGCTGTCTTTGTCTTAAATCTTTACCCAAGGAAATACCACCTTCTACAGTATTGATTCCTGCCACCAGCTGGGGTGTGGGATTCCAAACAGGGTTCCTGGAGCCCAAGGCTCTCACTGATGGATGTGCACAGTTGATGCAGAGGGTGGTGTGACCGGTTTACGACATTTTACAAGTGAAGTAGAAATCGGTCACACCTTCAGTTAGAGCAACAAAATAGAAAAGTGAAAACTATCACTCCATGCAAACTAAACATTAAATTTATAAAAACGTTTAGTTACTGAAAATGTTAAATATGGAAGTAGAGGCAAGAGATGAGTCACCTTTCACGTAGATTCAGCCGTTATTAACATATGGCCATTTCCATATTCTGTGATTAATAAAACACAAATGTAATCTTATGTGACAGGACAAGGTTGTAACATTTACTGAAAGGCAGCAGAATATTCGCATGATTGTTAAGACTGTGCTGTTTCTCTGTTAGGTTGGTGACTAAAAGTTTAAAGCCTTTCTTAAATATAAGAATGGTTGGGACATTTGCATGCCGTTCATGAAAATGTGAACGATTTCCACTAAAATAACAACAATGATCGTAATGGTATCTAACACTTTCTGTGTGCTAGCAAGTGCATAACAGAAGCCATCCCTCTTGTTTTCACCATAACACTCCTGGTAGGTGCTATTATTCTTCTCATTTTACGTATGAGGAAACTGAGGTACAGAGAGGTATACCCAAGGTCAGAAAGCTGTTGTAGGGCAAGGCTGAGACTTGAACTCTTGCAGTAAAATTCTAGTATTAATACTCTTCACCATTATGCCAATGCATAGAAATGAGAGACTAAACACTGATGGAAGGGAATAAAGGAGAGAGAGCTATCTATTATATAGAAAAGCATGGTGCCTTGTGTAAGTTTATTCTTTTTCTAAGATACACACCTTTACTAGTTCCATGACAAGATACAGTTCTGTTGGCACATCCATCTCTTCGATCAGAAGAACAATATTGGGATGCTTCACTCTTCTTAAAATAGACACCTCATTCTGGATCATGTGCTCCTGTTCGAGGGAAAAGTTACCTTAATCAATATACACGTCAAAACATATGAAGAGCTAACTCACATGAGTAAAGCTATACTATTTGAGGATCAAAGGAGATACATTTTGGTAAAATATAATGAATATATCTTAGATCCTGATATTCGGATAGCCTACAATCACCACAAGCTGTTAAAGGTCCTCAGATGATGCTCGTAATTTTAGAACCTATCAGGATAACTCTAACTGCATATAGAAGGATGGAATGAAACTTAAAACACAACGGTAAATAAAGCAAGTAAACAAACAATGATAAGCGACAGAAATAACATACAGCCATTCCAATTAACTTTTATCCCAAGAATATCTATAAAGTTATATTCCAATAAATACATAACATTCTATTCCACCCAAATGAAACCCCTAGGGTGAACTTATATTTGGGAACTAATCTTTGTGTTTCTACCCCCCACAACAATGTATTTTCACAATAATAAACCTTATACATACTTTGCCTCGACATTTGCTTTTCTTGATAATTTTCAGAGCATATTCCCTAGCAGTTGACCTGCAAAGAGAAAATATTTGTAAAAAATAAATTGAATCTCAAATCTATTGAGTCATTTTGGTAAGGATTAATTTCTTACCCCATAGATCTTGCATCAAATAGATGTAAATACTTTATAAAAAGAAAACACCTCTTTTTTTCCTTTTTTCAAAGAAATATGTATATCTTAAGGGGCTGACCAAGTGTGCGGACAACCAGCATGATAGCATAGAAACATCTTGAGCTGTTAATGTTACCATATTGTAATAATGTTCCCACCATTATTGCTATTGCCAAGCGTAACTCTTCCTGCTGGGTTGCCCAGTCCTGCCCTGCCCTCTGAAGTGTGTGGTCAGGACATAAAGCAGACGTGAGTTTCTGCCCTTCTACCCAATCTCTCTTGAAGTTCTGTCTCCACGAAGTGTGGTCGTGACCGTTTTCTGAATGGCTCTCACAGTCTTACTGAAACCTCTCAGTACACAGCTCACACTCTTTAGACTCTGGTTCAGTGTGCAAGTCTACGAGTTCTGTTGGAGAAAGCATGGATGATGTGTTCAAGGTGTACAGAAAGGGATATGCCCATTATCTGAGCTTCTTGTGACTTCTTGGGCCTTCTGTGGTGGTGTCATATCACAGAAATAAGACAGAGGCGACAGTTAGTTCATCTCCCAAAGCCACAAGGCAGCATCAAAATCAGGACTCTTGAGGTCTTGAGGACTCTGCTTCACACACAGCCCAGCCAACACTGCCCTCCCCACCATGATGGGTGTGGGAGGGAGGGTTTAGTCACCCAGCTACCTTTAAATAGCTTCCTAAGTGGTGTTAGCATTTCTAAGATGCTGTAGTGCCAAAAACGACCGACTGCTCTATTGTCCAAGGACACGACGACGACGACGTATACTTAATAAGCATAAGAAACCACTATTTTACAAGCATTGCCATTTCATTTCTGGTGGGAAACTGAGACAGCTTAGCTCCTTCCCTAGAGATAACAGCCAACTTTAGGGATCCAAATGAAATACAGTGGGAGTGGGGCTGATTAAAAACAAAAGTTTAAAATAGGGCTTTAGAACCTTCAGGATAGAGAATCAAATGAGGATTTCCTACTTATGTGCTTAGAGCTAGAGTGACCTGCCGATAAATGAAAGAGGCCACATATTAGCAGGGTGTCTCAGGGGCATGACATGGATGGTGTCGTCTGCTAAAACTGCTTCTCCCAGGATACTTCCAGGTCCCTGCCTGGATAAATAGGAAAGTGAAATTACACATATTCAAGGGGCCTCCTCACATTATGAAGGGATCACCGGGTCCCTTTAAGTAGCCTCTTCTTTAGAGGCTTCCGAAGGGTCTGTTCGCAAATGCGAAAACCCTCAATCAAGAGGAAAACTAAAAGCTGAAGTGCTTCTAGATTCTGCTTTTCACGAATCACTAAAAAAACTATAGTAAAACAAATCTGAGCTTTGAATCCATGAGCAATTTCCCTTCTGGTTTAAAACGTTTCATTCGATGACAGAGAAATCTGAACTATCAGGCTGTCTGCTGTGATAAAAGCCGGTAGTCCCAGGGAGGGCCAGCGAGCTGGAATGGAGGTCACATTTCATTCTGTGCCTCCATAAAGGGGTGGATGACAGGACAGTGTTGGTGAGAAGAGAGGGGGCCTTTTTAGTTTTTTCATTCCCTGTGTTTGCCAGTTGATCCTCTGTTTCCCTGCAACGAGTAAGATTTCAGGATGCAAAGCAAAGGGCTGGTGTAGGACCAGGAAGGCTGAATCTTCTCTACAGCGGGACAAGGAACAGAATCTCCAAGGAGCAAGTGGGTGTATTGGCTCCCAAGACACCAAGCAAATCAAGCTATGTACTGAGCCTAGGGCTGAAAGGAAAATGCGAGCAAGCCTGGGTTGCTGTGGCCCCAGGGCTTAGAAGGAAAAGGGACTTTATGAGTTCAGTACCCAGAACCTTACATAATACGACTCAACACTCAGTTAGATTTACCCACCGAAATTAATACCGCAAGTTTTCTTTCTTGATTCCTTGAGGACAGAACGATAAAGTCATAGTAAAATCCTTAATTATTGGAAGTATATGTTTATAGGAAAGCAGCTGAGTCTGGAAAATTAGCCTGAAAACAGGTGTTAGTACTAAATGTATACCATAAGAATAAAAATTTAACTGCTTGCTTTAAGTTGGTAAATGAAAACACTTGGCAAGAAATAAAACCTTAAATCAAGTATTTGTCTTCCTGCATACCCTAACACAGAGGACCCCTGTGCCCCTGTAATTACGCAGCAAGCGGTTACAGGCATGGTTTTTGGGGGGTGCCTGGGTGGCTCAGTCGGTTGGGCGTCCGACTTCGGCTCAGGTCATGATCTCACGGTTGATGCGTTCGAGCCCTGCATCAGGCTCTGTGCTGACAGCTCGGTGCCTGGAGCCTGCTTCAGATTCTGTGTCTCCCTCTCTCTCAAAAATAAATAGCCATTAAAAATTAAAAGAAAAAACACACGTATGGTTCTTTGGTAGTTACAGAGGTGAGTAAAACTTGGTCCCTGTCCCCAAGGACAGGAGTCTACAGTTTGTTATAGCGAGGACACTAGACACAGGGATTGCTGGTGAAACTATCAGCCATTTGCTTGTTTCTGAAATTACATTCTTGACCTTGCACAGAATCATGGAGCCCTTGAATGTCACAGCAAAGGCAGCAGCAGCAGCAGCTAGACAGATTTTGTTTGCTTCCTCGTATACAGGAACCGAATTTGTAAGGTCTCTTCCTGTTAGGTTTGACCTAAGGTGAGAAACTGAACTACTAAGAGAGAAATTTCCAAATTTTACAAACTTGAACTAAGTCTAATTTTTAATATTCGTGCTAAAAAACAATGGTTTGGAGAAAGCTGTCCTGTTTAGACTTTGTGACTGTCAACCCAAGGCCAGCCTGCTCCCCCCCACTCTCCCCAAGGCAGCAGAATGCTTAGTGATTGGGTGTCTTGGACTAATGTGCTTTTTGTTGTGGCTCTTATGGGGGATTTGCTAGGTTTTCAGGGTACTAAAAAAGATTACGTGGAAAAGGAAAAACAGCTTCCCAGGCATTCCCACCATAGCATTTGATGAATTTCATGGCTGTCCTTTGATCATGGGTCATGTTCTCAAGCAGAGGGACCGGGGTCTCATCTCTCTCTATAGACCCAGATGTGTCCACTGTAGGCCTGAGTTAGCAGGGCCTCCAAGCATGTTGGGTGAGGTGCAGAGATTCCAGAGCGTGGTGGCATTTAGGAC
The DNA here is from genome assembly GCF_022079265.1 of Lynx rufus. Classification (NCBI taxonomy): domain Eukaryota; kingdom Metazoa; phylum Chordata; class Mammalia; order Carnivora; family Felidae; genus Lynx; species Lynx rufus. Next base: position 14,651,261 of record NW_025814823.1, read on the forward strand.
CCCCCAACAAAGAGGGGTTCGTAAACAGCACCCTTTGTTTACCTCATAATCATAATAAAGCCCATCTCAGCCTCCTCCTAATGGGGTAATTGTGGAGAGCCCAGTCTCACATCTCTGGAGTAGAGTTTTATTTTGAATTTGAGCGCGAGCCCCAATGGCTATTGGGTGCCAAGCATCCTTGGGAAGAAAGGAAGGAAGCACACTGCCAGCTAGCTGAAAAATAGCTAAGCTTCTCCATTCTGACTCATCCTCCAAATTGCACTTCAGAAGGAAATACCTTCCAACTACAGTTACAAGGTTTTGGAGGTTCTTGAGAATTCTGAAGACTTTCTAGGTAGATGCAACCCATTATTTGTGACACTGAAGCCTCAGAATGTTCAGATGGGTTCGAGCCCACCTACACTCACTGCTGAAGCCAATGGTTTCATTGTATACTTCCTCAGGTTTATAGGGGAAGTAGGGAGAGAGGGAATCATGGGCAGCTCGAATCTTAATACAATTCTGATGCCTATATTGCTGAAAATGCAAGCAGTGCAGGTAGACAGGAGGGCCAAAACCTATCTGAGACACTGTCACTGGTCATAACTGCACCACATGTACCCTCGGCTTGTATGGTGATTAGTGCATGAAGAGCCAGGAAAGCCAAAGATGAAGGCCACCTCATTGAGAGACCACTACTCATGCTCTGACTTCTCTATAGTGCTTTTCAGCTTTCTGAGTTTTCTTTGGGGCCTCAAGTGCTCTATGAAACAGCTTCAGAATAGAACACGTCTCAGTTCACCAACTTCCTTTAGCACGTCCTAGGGGCTCCCGAGGCCACTGGAGAAACTGTTGCTGGGGAGGAGAAAGAAATCTAGGCGGGCCTGGCAGTTACTACCAAAGGATATGCTGGCTCGCGACCATGGAACAAAAAGCCTACAGAACACTGTTATTGTATCCATTGTTATAGGAAAACCTTCCCTGTGACAGCATATTATTAACAGAGGAGGGACATATTTGCTCTTGTTAGTACTCATGCATCCTTCAAAATATGGCAGAATGTACCCGCAAGCAATGTGTGCCATTCACAACGTTCTTAGCTTGCTTTTATTTTCTCGGACCTCTGGAAAATATTAAAAGAATGTTTCGTGATGCCTCCAGGGAGAGAGGGCACATGCCATATGTCCTCATTCAGCAGGAGCAGAATATTAACACTTTTTGGAGCGATCTGGTGTTTAGACTCTGAAGGTTCGTACGAAGAGACCCAAGATGTGAACTCATGCAAAATGAACACAAGCCAAACTAGAGAGAAAGAAATTAATTCTGGATGGAACCCTGATAAATTCCTACTGTGGGAAGACCAGTAATGTTGGACTAAGACGCCATCATGCTCCCTGTGCTAGCTAGAAGACACAGCACATGGCTGCCACACCAGACTCAACAGATGATGAACTCTGGCAGATACCCCACATACGAAGGGCAATCTGCTAAAAATGGGAATTTCTGCTACGGTGGAAAAAACGTTAAAAAATAGTTGAATTGACTATCAGTAAAGGTATAAATGAAATATAAACGTATTTAAACACACCCACACTTCCATCCATTGCCTTAAGAATGGCTTCCTTGATTTAATTTTGGACTTCTTTCTACAGGAACAGATAGGGCATGGGTGACTTTAGGTCAGATAAGCTGCATTCTCATGATGGACTCTTGGAGACAGCAGAGCGGTCAAAGTGTGGGTTCTGGAGCTGGGCTCGGACCCATGCCTTACTAAGTACTTCCTCGTTGAGCGATTTTGGGCATTTCACTTCTCTAGGTGTTCTTTGTATGCTATAAATGGAGACAATACCGATATTATGGATTATCATGGCAATTACATGAAATATGATAAGGGCTTTGTACATAGTGTGTGCTCAGCAAACAGTGGTTGTTCCTGTTTGTGAAGGTGTGAAGCCTAGGAAAGCAATGGAGAATTTTCTATATTTGGTGGTGATGCAATAAATGGTCACACTGCGTGGTGGCAGTAGGGTGATGAGGGGAAGACAGGGGAAAAGTTGGCCTAGCAGTAACTACCAAGGGGTTTTCCATACTGCCGATTCCTCACGCCCCTCTTACAAACAGTGGCTGCTACAGAAGTTTGCTAGCACTGGGAATACCCTAGCCCACCTGGTATGCTGGGGTGGAGCAAAGTTTGAGATTTGGTGCACAAGGGTATCTTGACGAGGGCTCTGTCACCTTAGTCAGGGAAGCGTCTCCCTAACAGCCGCAAAGGAAGCAAAGTTTCCTTTGCAAAAGCTGGGGAGCAAATCGGTGGACGCTGGCCAAACTAAGGACCCCTGTGGTGTCCGAGGCCCTGTGCAGACCTCCAGCTCTAAAGTAGCATGAAACTGTGCTTCTAAATCAGAGCCCCTGGAGAAGAACAAGCTGGGGATCTTGCCAGGCTAACGCTCCTAGTCCGAGGCATCCTCCCTGAGTGGTAGGGCAGAGGGAAGGAGCGTTATCTCACACAGCGCTGACCCGCAGAGGCCCAGCCTCACTCAGGGCAGAGAAAAGTGGCAAAGGAAGCGCACACACCCCGGGCCGGTCCCCAGGAAGCCAGTGGGGTACACCCACCCCCCTCAAGGAACGAGGCAGGTTCCCCCTGACTTTTCAAAACTCTGCTCACCAGCTCTGAGAAGATGCTTCTGGCTCACCAGGCCCCTGTAAAGCAAGAATCTGCTCAAGAAAGGAATTCCAATTCGAACACCCGGCTTAGAGTTTGAGGCTACTTTAATCTGGGTTGTGACTTTATTAGTTGTCACTTCATCTAGGAGCCACCAGCCACTGTCCTTGATTAGGTACCAAAGTCTCAGGCATAAACCTTTTACTCCAAACCCCTCACCTTTGGCCCACAAGAGTACCGATGTCTTTCATTTTAAGATATTTTAATGCACTAAACACTATTTTTGTTGGCATCAGTACAGATGCGTTTTAAAGCAAGGTTATTATATTTAATTTGATGATATATCATGTTAGAATTCACTGTATACAAAAACGTTCTGACCTCTACAAAATGGCTCCAGAAAGTGCAGAAAAAACTGCTCAATATGTTTTTTTTTTTTTTTTTTTTTTTTTTTTTACCAAAATAAAAGGACTCACCTGAAAGATCTGGCAAAGTTTTGCTGAGTACATTAAAAAGGAAAAATCAAAGTCCTTAATTTATAGATTGTCCCAGAAATCACTACATTTTTCAAATCTGTTGTTAGATGGACTTTTCTTTCTTTAAATTTTTTTTTTGTTACATCTGGAGTTGAGACATTAACCTGTTCCATATGTGCCACAGACTGCAAATAAAGACACAATCTTGGAAAACATAATGCCAAATGTCTCCTTTAAAGTTCGATGCAAATGAGATCCTTCTCACCTTTCTACACATTCCTTGACAACAGCAAAATTTCCATCCCCTATTGTTCTTCCGACTTTATATCGTTCTGTTATTGTGGCTGGAATCTGGAAGCCTTCCTCCAACACTTCTGAAAGAATCATTAGTACATTTTTATCGGTAGAAAAGGGAACACAGATGTTGCACCAGAGAGACATTTAGAAGTATCATCGGATAGACTGGAACTGATTCAGAATCAATATGTCACTTTCCGTACAGTGAGGCAAGCCCTGCTGCTGACACTCCATACTCAACAGTGTTTTACTAAGACGAATGATAAACTAAAAGGAAACGTAGAACGTATGGGGTCCATTCCCACCGATGGAAGAGGGACAGTGGGGATTCTGAGGAGGAAGTTTGGCTCTGTGGGTTTCATGCCAATGTGATCAATAGTGTTTACGGAACACCCCCTGTCTACAGAGAAATGACATTCCCAGGGATGGCTCAGTAGGAAAATGGAGTTTATAGGGGGCGCCGGGCTGCTTGACAGGGTAGAAGCATGAAGCATGCCTGCTGTTTGGACACTTAGCTTTACTACATCCTGAAGTGGAGATCTCCGTAAAATTCCTTATGAACTAAGCCCGGAGTGTCAGCCCTCCCCAGTATCAATGACCAGATTTTAGACAAATGTTCTCACCAGCAACCTGCATAGCAGATGTTGAGTTAAAATTGCAATATTTATTATGTCTGTGAACAGAACAGTTTTGTAGTTTCAATTATGTTAGTGCCACTAACACAACACATTTTCCCCCTTAAAATGCATTTTGAAACATTTTACAAATGCCTAATAATGCTTTAAATATCTGGGGCCATAAAACTAAATAAGCCACACTTAGGTCACATAAATATATTGGATAACCTTTACCATCTTAGGAGTGTAAAAAGCCTTTTATTGCTGGGCTCTAAAATTTACATGCTTTAAAGGTATAAATCCTAGCTCTCCCTCAGGCAAACCGAATACAAAATGTGATGGAAGGCCTAGTGTGTTTTCTAAATGTGCTCCTATTCTGACCTTTAATCATAAACTGAGACTAAACATTTCTTCTCGCAATAAAATTAAAACCTCAGGCGGTGCCTCGACTTTCTGGGTGATTTTTGTATTCTCCGTTAGTCCTCATCATTGGGGAACAACAAATGGAAACTCACAATTATCACACATGTGTGTTAGGACCCTTATTCTGGTTCTGTGATCATGCTCCATCTGTACCACTCTGGATTCTAGGGTGGATGGAATTTCTGGAAAGGGTTGTACAAAGTAGGACATTTGCTGCTGCTATTTTTACCCCTAGCATTTATTTGTGCAGCCTCTTTACCTCTTTATAGGTGACATTTTAGTCTTTGCCCACCGGAAGCTATCACAGTGGTCTCCAGAATAAAGTGAGAGCTGAAGCCAATTAACACCCCTTCCCTAATCCCCACCATCTCACACCCAAAGAAGCCAATAATTTTGCCTCTGTTTGAAAGACTTAGCCTGGGGATTTTTGTCTACTCCATGGGAATTAGAGGAGATGGCTGGAGAAGTTTCAAATCCACTGCAAAGCACCCGAATTTATAAAACATCTCTCAGATGACACGGTCTTAAGGCTCTTTACTACATGGATAATAAAAATAGCCATGCTTGGCTGTCAGAAGCAAGTCTGACTCCAGATGGGAAACGGAAGGAGGCACTTCATCCGTCCTTCCAGTGGATGCATCACTGAGGCACCCATCTGGAGCACACGGCTTGGGATTTTTTTTTCCTATTGATAAAAATGTATCTTTTAGGCTTTTGGCTAAGAAGTCTTTGCTGAAGTCTTAGCCAAGGACCAGTTCATTTCATTAGGTAGATACAACACAGTAAAACAAAAGGCACTTCGAGATGATTGAATTTCATAGTTCTGGAAATGCAAAAAAAAAAAAAAAAAAAAAAAATCTGATACCGCATGATAGGAAAGAATTCATGTGCAAATCACTTATCTCATTTGACATAATCAAAGTGCTTCCCCCCAAAGGTACTTTCTCTGGAAAACTAAATAATATCATTTCAAACAAATGAGGGATGCCGATTCTTTAACAGTGACTTGATCATATCAGTTTTCTACTTTTCTAAATACTTTCTCATAATTGATTTGAGCCTGATAATGACCCCCAGCGAGGAAAGAGGCATATAGTACAGTCTTACACAATTTTATAGAAGGGGAACCAAGGTGAAAAAAAAGCTGAAGAGGCTTATCCAAAACAATTCAACGAGTCAGTGAAAAAGTCAATTCTGGAATCCAGGTCATTTGACCACATCAAAGAGAAATTCTAAAATGTACTAGCTTAAGGTACAAAGAATATTTTTTGCAATTGCTATCAAGTAATTCTTTTTGTAAGGCCATGTTTTCACACATTGAGTTCACTTAAGTACATCTGTGGGGCCAAACCAGTCAATCAAGAGAATAAGTATACTTTAATATACTGCAAGTGATCAGAATTGGGGAAAACAAAGGCAGCCATTACTTCCTTTTATTTTCAAAGTAGGCAATAGCTGGCCTTCTTAGAATACTTATACCCTCAGAGGATGTGAAATATCTCCAAATCGGGCTAATTCCCTTTTCCTGTTCCCATAGAGTAGATATGATCCCTGGGAGAAACTATATGCAATCCTATCCCCTTCCTCTGGCCCCCAGGAGCTGTGTTAAGCTTCTATTTCATAATGCTCCCAAAGTTACGGTTTTCTGAAGTAAATTTAGCCAACCCATCCTCTGCCCCCTGTACAAGGGAAGCCTTCTCCTCAGATACCAAGTTCCCAAGCTCACCACCTTCTCCAGGTCCATCATTCTCGTCCATTGAGCTGCAGACTTTGGTGGATGCAAGGGAAGTAGAGGAACCTCCATGTTGAGAGCTCTGCAAAAGGGAACAGACACAGAGAATGAAAACACTGGGTCAGGGTGCCAGTCTCCAGATGCTATGCCCAGCCCAGAATCTCGGGAAGTAACTGCACCCGTCACCAGGGAGGATTTGCTCTGAACACTCGAAAAGGGAGGTTTTTATTCAATTGGATTGCTTCTCTTTCCCACCCTATTAACCAGTAATGGATGGTTTAACTGTGTCAGGATAATCACTCTAAATTTGGATGTTCCTTGACTTTCTATTCCTTTTTCTCAAAATGAGCATCCCACAGCTTACTGTTTAGGTTTGTCAGATTTTAAGCATCTCACCTCACTTTTCCACAGTCTATCTGCAAACAGGCCTCAAATATGGTGCCACTCTGATCTCATCCAATGAGTTTTCTATTCTCACCATAGGAAAAAAAAATCCTCTTCAGTTTATTTTATGGAATTTTCCAAAAAAAAATATTGAGGCTTACCACATCGTTGGAGAAAGGTTATAGAGTGGGTTTGTTAATTCCACTTTGCAATAAAGACACAAGTACTAAGCCGGTTATCGATATGTTAACTGTTACAAAATAAGTCTGAGGCAAAGACAGGAATAAAAGCCTAAGCCTGGTGATTCCCTTGTATTTTTGGTGTATTTTGACCCAAGACCAATGAGAGCAGACAGGGTAACAGCTCTATTACAAAGCTCAGAGGGTGAAACAATACCAAATATTTAGTACTATGATTAGCTACAGGGCAGTACTTTAACAATGAACCTTCCCATCTCTGCATCTATTCCTTGAGAAAACAATCTGCACATTTCAATGCTATTTCTAAACAGTGAACACAGCTTGTCCTAAAAGATCTTCCTTCTGTTTCCCTGGGTTTATCCACTTGGTTGGCCTGATGGGAGCAGGAGGCGGTGAGGGGGCGGCATTGGCTCATGGTGCCGGCTGTCTGTGGAGCAGAGAGAAGGGAAAGAGCATCTGTAGTGGAATTAATAATGAAGAGGTGGCGAGAAGCAAAGTTGACCTATTTTTCTTCCGCTTACCTGTTTCCCTTCAACCTCCTCCCCATTGCATCCAGCCTTAACAGGACACAAAGTGGGAGGGAGGAGAAAGTTTTATGTAATTCCTTTACCCCCAACAGTACCTTCATGTAAAAGCAAAGGTTATAGTTTTCACCAAAAAGACTAATATCATTCGGGAAATGTTACTTAAATCACTGCAGGGCCATTTGAGTCCACTGCCTGTTCTCCCAGGTTTGGCTAAGATAAATATGCTCCATTGGACAAGTTCATCAAAGCTGACAGCTGACATTGGGGTAAAAGTTAAATTCGCGGAAAGGATACATCTGCTTCTGTACAGGGCATCCTAGAAGTTGTGTGGTTACTCCAGAATACCCCCGAAGGCCACATAGTTTGTGTGGTGTGCCCTTTATTTTCCTATATCATGAGAATTCCCCCATCAATCAATCAGTCTGGTGACTTGAGTGGGGTCTTTTCCATCTCATCTAGCCTCCCTTTGTGACCAGCAGAACACATTTATCCTATATCAGGCTAGAAAGAGGGATTCAAATCATGACACTGAAACAGTTTTCTCTTGAGATGATACTATGTAGTCATAATCAACTCTGTCGAAGGTACTGTAAATGTATGAGCTTCTAAGTCACGCTCTGCTGACTTTTACTGAAGTCTGTGTGTGAAAACCTTGTATTTGTAATATTGGAATACAAGGCTTAAACAAGGCAGATTTACGATGTCGATGTCTGGAGAAAATAAACATTAACATTACCACATTTGAGAGGAAGGTGTGTGTTTTCCACAAAGTGAGGTCTTTTATCCCTTGTGTCATTGCTTTTGCTGTAGACATAATGTTGTTCCAAGCAGAAAAGCAGTAAGTAAATGTCTAAAATGTAGACCTTCTCTTCTGGGCTTTCTGATCCTTGAATTTCTTCCAGCAGCATCACAAGTGGTGTTTAATAATGTAGACACATTGCGGTTTGGGGTGGCAGGTGCTGTCTTGTCATATGGTGTTTTAAATTTTAGAATACAAAGACACATTCTTTCATCAAGCACTCGAATTAATAGACTAGTAGCATGTTTCCTAGCAAAGATGTCCACAGTTATGCACTCAATTCCAAAAGCTTGTTCTTTTAATAATATCAGATACTCAAAACAGAACCCTGACCCAGGGGCACCTGGCTGGCTCAGTCGGTTAAGCGTCCGACTTCGGCTCAGATCTCGGGGTCCATGAGTTCCAGCCCCATGTCAGGATCTGTGCTGGCAGCTTAGAGCCTGGAACCTGCTTCGGATTCTGTTTCCCTCTTTCTCTGCCCCTCCCCTCCTCACACTCTGTCTCAAAAATAATAAATCAACATTAAAAAAACAAAAAAGAACTCTGACCCAAAGTATATGAAAACATCTTTTAAACTGTAATGTGCTATAAACTTGCTGGATATTATTCACTTAAATGCCTTATCAACTAACTAATTGCATTTTTAACAGTTCAGCCAAACGTCTGATGCCCTGAATGCTTGCCACAACGCCAGCTGTGTTTTCTCTGCCTTATGGACAAAAACCCCTCAAGGATTTTAGGCTCTGGTTTGGAAAAAAAAAAAAAAAAAGGTAGAATTAACACAAGTTTGCTTACTTTTAGAATTGCTTATCTTCAACTTCAGGTTTGAAAATGTACCCAAGGTAATTTCAAATTTCATGCTGAGGGTAACAGCATTTTTTAAGAGAAAAATTTACTTAATTACAAGTAGAACTCCAAGAGGAATGTTCTCATTTTATTTTATGCTCAGAGTAAAAGATTCAGAGTATTCGATTTTTAATGGGGTTATCACTTCTTTTTCCCAAAGAAGTAAGATAGTTAACATTATACCCTTTTCTAAGACAATGATTATTCATAGATTAAAAGAATTTCAGGGATTGGAGTAAGCCTTAAATATTATCTATTCCACCCTACTTCTATTCAAAGACCAAATTCCCACTATAAAAATCCCAGCCATGTGGTAAAATGGCCTCTGTCCAAACACCTCCGCCAGTGAACACATTATTTCTTGAGGTAGCCCCTTAATTGTTCATATGAGGCCAAGAAAGTTCTTCCGTATGTTGAAATGATGTCCTTCTACATTTTCCTTTATTGGTCTTAGCTCTCACCTCTGGAGCTACCCATTACAGGTCTAATCCATTTTTCATATGACAGTGCTTCCGGAAGTTGGAAATAGTTACTGCACCCCTTCAATTTGGATATTCCCAGAGTTGGTTTTTTTTTTTTTTTATTGTTCATCATGTGACAGAGCTCCATAACCTCTTTACCTTCCTATGGATACACTCCAGTTCTCAATAACTCTTGTTAATGCTAGTGTTAAAACAAATGTAATATTCTAGGTGTACCTGACCAGCCCAGAGCAGAGGATAGAGCTTTCTTCCTTGTGAACAGAATATTAATGCACGGTAAGATCACATCAGCTTATTGATAGCACCATAGCTTTTTAGCCTGACACTGAGCTCACAGATATGTCAGATCTCCCTAGTCTGTATTTGAGAGGTTGGTGTTTTGGATCAAGTGTAAGACTTCCTATTTATTCATGTTAAATGTTATATTTATTACATAGATATGCTTGCAGACTGTTATTTTTTGGATTCTGGCTTTGTCACCTAATGTTTTTTGTCCTCTCTCCTAGTTGAAGTGATTCAACTAGCAAGAGATGGCTCTTTGTGTATGCTAGTTACTAATCCTAAATATACTAATTTAGACAGTGTTGGAACGTTTTGATTACTGCCCATAAGTCTGATTGAAGGATTTTGAAAATAGTAAAGGGAAAATGTGTAAATTTTTGCTCTTTAGAATTAACCCAATGAGATTAACCAGCTTTATTTGTGACCGACAGAAGCCGAAAAGCCCACTTATATTTTTGCATGCTTACAAGTGAAATCAGTTTAGTTATTTGGCTTTTCTGGACAGATAAACCATTTTATAGTATACATAATGGTAAGATTTTATGTTTGCTTTAGTTTGCTAGTTCTAAGACATCTGGGTGCACAGTACAGAACATACAGTTATTTTAGAATTTAATGCAATTAGCTGCTCTAAGAGACATTGTGACATTTGAAATGTTATCACCTCCAAGCTGATTTAATGGAAACCAGGTGGGCAGGTTGCTGGCACCTGGATGCTTTTATGGCACACCTTCATAAAAGGACTGCCCTAAGTAAGAACACATCCGAAGTGTAGCTTTTCAGCTTGGGATCATATAACAGATGGAGAACATATCACACTTTTTGAAGTGAGAAAGCTGACATAACAGCTCTAACCACATTTTACCAAGATGTATCTGATGACTATGTAGTTAAAAACATTTCATTTTAAATATAATGGTACTAGTTACCCCTGTCATTTGTATTAATGGTGTCACTCACCTGAGGACTACACTGAATAAAGTTTTCAAAAATATCCAATTGATGCAACTGATCTATTCAAGGTAGAAAAATCTCACCAGATAACTTTAGCTTTGATTGGATAATTGTATTACTTCCACTCCACATTCTGTCTTGGCATACAATTATTACTTTGTTAATATTGATTTGAAAAACTGTAAAAAAAAAAGAATTTGAAAATCAAGTGGATCAACTTTATAAAGAAAATGCAACCAATAAATAGTTACCAAACTCAAACTACTGTCTTGGTGATCTTGACTTGAAGTCTACAGAATCTGTAAAGATGACCTCCTTTAATAAAAAAAAAAAAAAAATTAAATCATACTCTTAGTGTAGAAAGCTTAAAACCCAAGGATTCTATATGAGTATAGACAAACCATACATTCATTTGCTCTCCGAGTGCGTATAGAACAAGTTGGTGACATCGATCCATAATAACTAGTAAGGTGTTATTATGTGAAACAAGAGAAAGGGAATTCCTTTTTTTCAAATTCCTCTGTCTGCATTCTTCATAACATGTTAGCCTAAATACAGTTTATGACAAGTAATCGTGTGTGTAACAAGAATCAGTATTGAAAAATGTAAAATGTTATCATAAAGATTCAGTCACAGTTTTTAAAAGACTGAAGACCCATTATTCATGAAATTGGTTTACTCAGAGGAACAAAAAATGAAAATGGGAATACTGGGATTAAATCTATGATACTGAAGCCACCCATGTGAGCCAAACATTCAAAAATAAATGTATTTAGCTGCAATTTTGTTTGATCAGGTAGCTCTCTTGCCTCAAGAGTCAGGCCAAGATGTATCAATTTAAAATCTGAACCATTTGTCTTGAAGAGACTGTTGTTTGGGGGAGGGGGACACAATGTCTCCTCTGAGGAGTTATTCTTCATGAAATCATAGTTTGGAAAGGGGACCAGAAAGTCATCTGGTTTATCACCTCTCAATAAAATAATTCCCCCCATGATTTACTCCTCAAATGAGATTCCTAGTCTGTGATGAAGGGAGCTCACTACTCTTCCAGGCACCTACTATACTTTATTTTAAACTCTGCTATATTAAGAAAGCATAAATACAATTTGGAATTTATAAATTTGTAAACATTTCTTCCAGTTGTACCATTATTGCTTTGGGCACTGGTTACATTCAGGTTATCAGGGAACAAATAAAGAGAACCAACTAAAGTAAACTACAATTTTAAGGCTAAAAAGAACCTACTAAAAATGTTAGATTTAAAACTAGAATTTTGGACTTCCATAATAATTTTACTGTAAAATATTTTTCTAACTAAGCCAGTAGAGTTTTCTATTCTCCCTTACCCCACATTATGCATTAAATAAAGTATGGATTTTTATTCTAGACTGATGCTGGGTAAGCAAGCATTTTATTATCATCACTATTTTATCATATATTTACTTATTTTATATATTTATTTATTCAGTGATTTAAAAAAACTTGTTTACACACCCATGTACATATATCTACATGATCATTTCCCCCACCCGACAATTCGATGACCTTGCAAAAAATGCATTCAAACCCAGGAGACAGTTAGTATGTCTAAGAAAATGCAAGCCAATTAATTCTTTTTTCAATCAGTCGGCCATTGGTCTGACAAATTCACCCTTAAGACAACCCTGAGAGAAAAGTATATTAATGATTTTAATATAACCATCTGAACCCGAATTCTTCATCACATAGTCTTCTCATTTTGTTGTTTGTTATTGCCAATATTTTATACTTTAGATGTCATGGGATGCCATTCTGCAGTATCTCAAGTATCACTTTGCTGGTGCTAATTACATCACAAGAATGCCATACACACAATTACAAAGGTAAAGATTACCCCTCAAAGTCATTTCCATTTCAGTGTCTACTTATAAGTTTTCTGAAAGAAACTCACTGAACAACGTAGGTGGTTTTTCCTGTTTATTACATAGTTATTCTAAGGTGGTAAGTGTCACAAAGTTAACTTTGAGGGGAATAACATGGTCCAGTGCGGAATACAAGCTATAACACTTTACAATGAAACCACAACACAAGGTGATGGAACTTTGAAAACTGGGTAGTTCAATGAAACATCTCATCATTTAGCACTATAAAACTCTACGATGGCCTCAACTGATGGATTTTTAAAACATTTTGACACCAAATGCTCTTTTTAAGAGAATATACATCCAAGCCACTCAAACTGTATACAGAAACTAGGTCACCCTCTTTGTAAAAATTTCATCCAAATGTACAACATTCATAGTGTATTTTGAAGTAAAAAGTCCTTAGGACAAATAAGTCAATTCCTTGTTTGTTGATGAATATAACATAAAAAATACACACCACAGGAAAATTAGCTTTCATGCTTCTTTGCCTGTGACCTTTCAGATGCCTACTATCCTGGCTTCAAAACCTTTTTGTGGCCATATATAATACAAACACCCATGTATTACATGCACCATTTATCCATCATCCTTACTAAAATGAACCACATTTTAAAGACACTATATATCATGCACTCTTGAAAATTACAGCTAGGGCCTCAGATTTCCTATCTTTTCCACATGCGTTACAGGCACAAAATTACAAATATTTTTCAGCTGACAGTATAACAAACTGCATCAGGCAATCGGTATATTGAATTCAATATATTTCTAATTTTTACACTACACTCTTGTGGGCTATCTCAAACAAATACAGTTCTCACTCACATGCACAATTAGAGATGCTAGCAAAACTAATGCAAATATGTATAAATGGGAAATGTATGCATATATAGTAAATCCGTTTGATTAACATTTTCAAGTGTGTATATATTTATACAGATATATACACACACATAGCAAGTATAGGAAGGTTACTACTGAAAATACGTCAACAGTTCAGAATAGTGTTTTGAAAGAACATACAAAATTGCCTTACAGGTTATCTGGCTTTGTTACCAACCTACTTCAACTCAAACACAGTTTGGATTATTTTATATTTATGTTTCAATATTAACACTCAACTACTCACAACTCTATAAATCAATGTTTCATTCTTAGTGAATATTGATTGACAATCAATACATGTCATCAATGCATACACTAGAGAAAACATCAGTGACAGTATTTACTCATTTTAATAACTGAATATCAAGACATAACGAAACAAACATTGATGTGTGCTTATATTTAAAAATTAACACAACTTTGGATTTGTTTCAATGCCACATTTTTTGTGTATCTGGATTCCAATTTTTTGTTTGTTTGTTAAATAAATCATTACATCTATTAGGAACCATTTTGCCTTACTAGTTCAGCATACTGCTTTTGAACTTAAAAATGCCCCAACTACTATGTCACGTTTAACAATTTGTGGCATTTAGGTTTTACAAGATCCATATACAGTTCCACAAGAGCCAGTAACGTATAAGGCTGTGTCACAAACACCATGTTTTACTATTTATGGTCTATAAACATACACAAACACGTATATAAGCACACCCATATACACACAGAGCCCTGAAAATTTACATAGACACCCACACACCTGTATAGATATATGGCCACACAGGAAAAATTTAGTAGCCCAATAGCTCAAATGCATGGGATTATTTTTCAAGAATATTATTTTCTATTTTCATCAAGAAATTTAGCATTCAGACTTCATTGCTTTTAAATGGGGAAAGGAAAAAAAAAAGCCCAATAAAGTATAGATTTGCAGTGGATGCAACCTAATAGCCCTGCTGGCTAATGTAGGGAATACATATAGTACATAAATGTTGGTTCCAATGATTTTAGGATATACCCGGGATGTGTACAGATGAGTGGACCTGACACCATCTTAAAAGCCTATGGATGGTATAGAAACATTGTGGATTTTTTCCCCCACTTGACTGATGAAAGCAAGACCAAGAAGAAATAAACCACCACATGGTTTTCAGAACCAGTCTTTTGAGTTCACACTGAACTTCACACTTGATCTATTATTGTTTTGCATTTCTAAAATGCTGAAAGCAGAGGAAATACTTATCCTATCTTTTTCTACGATGTCTAAGAAAAACAAGTGCGTGCAAATGAAGAAGTGTCAAAATTTTAACTAGAGCACAATGTCTTCATGGCACACTTAAGGTTGACCATAAGAACAAAAATGCATGGCTTTTGCTCGAGCTCTCTCCTGCTCAGAATAATTTTAAAGTTCAGTGCCTAATTTTTTAAAAAGAATTCTGTGCATAAGTAAATCCTAAGTGCCTATAAATCATCAGTTTGAGTCCACTGGTGAACTGAAAACTTCTGGTTTGTCGCTAAGAATTTTTTTTTAATTTCTCCTTTAGTATAATGGAATTACGCTCTGCATAGAAAGAGATCTCAAAGTCTATAAATGGTGTGTTGTTTCAATCTCTGAGGGACTTTAGTTTCAAAAAGTAAATGATATATATTGCCTCTGAACAGTCCTTTAATAAAAGTCATATGTTCAAAAGATTAAATGCTGTGGAACTGCATTTCCTTTGGAACTGACTGAATGGAAAGCTGGCCATGATATCTATCGGCAATTAGTACAAGTACAGTTTCTTTTAGCCATGTCTAAACAAAGCCATGGGCTTCATATCAATTGGCAATATCTGCCACTTATCCAGAACAAATAGCATTTATTGGACCTTGCTAAGCAGCACTTGTCCCTAAGATTGACAGTGCAGGGAAGCTGAAATTTTTGGAATTTATTTTTGTTCTGGACCATCTGACCCCGCCAGATTTAAGTTAACTGTTCCACTGCTTTCTTTGCGTTTTTGACAGTTCAGTCAAATACATACTAATCTTTTATGGACTCAACTGTATTAAGTAATGCATTTTACAAAGACATAACTAGAACAGACACCAGCATAGGCAACTTCACAGATGTTTACTGTTTCAGCTAAAACAAAGCAGCCTTTTGATCTCAGCAGGAGTCTCTGTTCATTTCTATTGGAAACAGTTTTAAAACCTGAAGTCTGGAACAGGTATTATTATGAACTGTTCTTTCAAGATGGAATGATTCAGTTTGCGGTTCGAATAACCTGCCAGAGAAGTGTCTTTCTCTCCAACAGACAGGATAATGAGGCACTAATTATTATAAGGCTACGTTTTCAGATGCTGTTAGATTGCCTGGACTCTTTTTTTTCACCTTCTTTTGGTTGAAATATTTTATTCACTTGGAAAGTGAGATGGTAACATATGTAACTATAAACCAGATGGTAAAATTTGATAGTTGAGCAATTTATCAAGGAGATAAATTGATAACATTTAAAACAGTATATGACAACTGAATTTCTCTCCATCTTGAATCAAACACTTTGTTTTTAAATTCAGTTTTCAAGTAAAATTTGAAAAAAAATGCAAGGAAAGGCCTCCAAATGGCATCATACATTTTTAATTTATCACCTACTGAGATATGTCAAGCCTGTACAATATCAAAACCATGCTTCACAAGTCTTAAATTGTTAGTGTTTGAACTAGTAAAACTAAATGATCACTAGGGTATGGCTTACATACAATAGACCATACACATTAAATTAATTTTTAACATTCAGATTTGAAAATAATTATTTTATGTTTAAGCAAAGCTGACTACGATTTTTAAAACAGAGGACCAGAAGAGCAGAATTAGTAGGTTAATGTTAAACAGTGGGTTATAATCACAGACTTACTTGGTTTAATACAAAAGGAGTTTTGCATACGAATATTTCCAAAACATCAGAGAGAGCCAGGATTTATCTGAATGGAGTTTTGGACTTTGGGGGGGCCTGGTTTAAACAGCACCATTTAAGAGAATTTTGCTTTTCAAATGGATTCTTCTTAGAAAAAAATCCAGACCCAATTTTTTTGGGTCTGTGTGTTAAAAAAAAAAAAAAAAAAAAAAAAGCTTTCTAGCTTCAGCCTTTTCAACATTTGAAAAATTACATATACGGTTGTAGGGAGGAATTATGTCATTTATAGCAATGCCATCGAACAAGTTCTTCGTGTTGGTATATCGTTCAAGCCACATTTATGCTGTTTCTAATGAAAGGGAAGTTTAAAAAAATTTAGTTGACAACAAAAGCTAGGAAAGTTCCGAAAGCTTATCGTTGGAATCTTCATGAGGAGTGTCCTCGGCATGAGTGTTTTTCCTTAGACATATTAACCCACAAAATAAGTAGCTTTGTCTATTGTGCAGGGAGAAAAAAATCTACCTGAGTATTTTTATTACTTTGCAGTAGAAGCATCTTTAAAAAATCAGCAATCCAAATTTTAAAAAAGAAGAAAAAAAATGTCTGCTAGTGCCATTTTAATTTGCTTGACCAACAGTACAGGAAAATTGTATCTATATGTCTACTTATGGTTAAATGAAAACTGTATCTGCAGAAATTAATGACCCTATATCGCTATATCATTAGCTTGTTCTTATACTCAATATCGGGTCATATATGAAATTCATCTAAACCCAGGCCTTGCACAAAAACCTCAGGTATATAAATCTTCTTCAAGGATTAAGATCATGAATATAAAATGCCTGCATTTTTTACTTTCAGAGGAATTGAGTTCATAATTTCAAGGTATGCAAAACCCTTTTGTTTATTTTGCTGTTAGACTTTTCTTAGGAAATGTGAAACACCTTCACCCAATCACAAACCATATACAATGCTCCATTGTCTCTTTTACACTGAGTCTCCTACTGAATCCAAATCATCCGAAGAGAGGGGGCGATACAGGTCCTGTAAGATGAAGGGCGGTATAGATTTGTTTACTTGGCTTTCTTGGGTGCCATGTGGCTCTCTTAGGAAGGGAGCAACACTGAATGAGCATCCTTGGTTTCTAACATCATCAGACCTTTTAGACTCACCAAATTTGGATAAGAGGAAAGATAATAACTGAGAAGCCATTTAAACAGACAAAAATGGTGCTCATTTGCCTTATTGGCTTGATCTGCTTCTGAGCTATTGCCTTCTGTGTCCAGTGAATTTTATATATAGCCCCTGGGGTCTGTCAATGCCAACTCCGCTAACTATGTGTCTAGGCCATTCTTCCTTGAACATTTCCTTCCCATTCTGGGTAGAAGAGGAACGTGCTTACCTCACAAAATAATTTGTTAGGAACCCCAGATGGCAATCAGCAAATTCTGGTCCCAAAGCAGCAACCCAAGTGTTGCATTTGCAAATTGCATAAACCCAATAAAAATTGCCTTTTCAAAATTTTATACTGGGAAGACAGAAAAAAATGCAAGCTTGACCTCCCATTGCCTTCCCAATGCTCTTGCGGTCTCCAACCACTCACCAATCAACTCCTTTCTTCCTCCCTCCACCCCTTTCTGCTAGGAGGTCTCTCAGTTGGTACCCAGGCAACCAGCTCAGATCTGCAGACTGTCTAGAATCCTGGCTTCTTTTCTATTTTGTACCACCCACTCCTCACATCATCTGACTGATCAGATAATCTACACAAGTCAGCCATGTGGGAGTAGAATGGGGAGCTTCATTCAACCCACACAACACAACACATTTCTTCCTGATGTATTAAGAAACAAGACCAAGAAAAGTTCATGGATGGAAAAGATCCTCTTAGATCTGCTTCTGTGACCAGTTAACAGCTTTTAGACAGCAATTTGAATAACAGTGTTTTGGAAAAATAGGGAGGTTTTTTGGTACATCGCCACCAATGCTTTTATGAAGAAAATATCTGGCATGCAGACTCTTACTGTATATGACTATTGTAAAATACCAAAAGATGTAACAGAAAAATATAATTCTAAAGGAAGGGGAAATGTTGATTAAATCATCATAATTAACATAAATAAAATAGATTTTTCTTAATTGTCAAACGTCTCAATATTCCTTTAAAAAAAAAATATGTTCCTGTTTTTATAAATTGAGGTAGGCAGTGTGAGTGTGTGTGTGTGTGTGTATGTGTGTGTGTGTTAGGGGGCACAGCTAACTCATTTTCCTGGCCATGTTGCTAGGCAACACAGAAGGAAAAATAGAAGTAGCTACTGTTTTCCAATTTGCAATAAAAAGAGTTAATTTATTCTTTGAAGTATCTTCTTTTAGCACTTGCCATCTTTCACTTATTTCAGTATTTCCTGCATAGGAGTATAGCCAACCATTTGAGAAGAACATTAACCAAATTTGAAACAGGATCAGTTTTGAGGGATATTCTAGGCCCATTTTAACTGGGAGGGGTTATTTGATGCAGTTGCCTCCACACCAAGATGAAAGCTTCTCTCGCTAAAGCAGCTGGGAATGTCTCCATGCACTGACATGGTACATGGATGGAGGATGTTCATTTATGGCCTAAATTTAAAAGCCTGGAAAGTGAACCATCTCTGGATTATCCAGTGCTCTGCTTACAACATGTGCTTAATAAATGTTTTCAGATGACGATAAACCCTTTGTCTCCCTGAAACAAATGGGATTATTTTTCCCTCTCAAGTAGATGCCTGCATTGGTAGTTTAAATGACACAATGAAGAATCTATAAGAGAATCACCCCTTATAGTAATTTCCCAAAGTGCTGGCAATGTTAATTATAGAAGCCATTGGCCACACAGCCGCTCGACACTGGCTAGACATTTTCTGCCTCATTTGGACAAAGTCATAATGACACAGAGAATACAGAGGGCAGAGGACGCAAATTCTAGCCTCGTTCTTCCAACAAAGGGACAGTCGGGCAAAGCACTTTATATCCTCTCAACAGAGGTCTCCACAATAAGCAACCAGGGAGAGAAGCTCAAATCTGTGGCAGGGATTCTCAGTGACTATAATTTAATCTCAACAACTCAGCATGAGCTAAATCCTGAATCTGAGTTTAATTTGTTCAAAGGATGAGGAAGGATTACTATGCCATGTGTACTCTCCAAAGTCTACACTTCAAAAGAGAGAATGTTCTAGGAAAGAGCACTGTCTGAGCTATACATGGCTGCCCTTACAGAAGGGGGCCTTGCTGGGTAACATGCACTAGAAAAGAATCGCGCGACCACCCCTTCCTCCACTCAACGACAGACACTTAGGGGATTCAATGCATTCGGCCAATTCTTCTTTTAGTAGTTCACTAATGATTCCCGTACTTTAAAACGCCAAATTAGACTGTGGCCAAGAAGAAGCCCATAATGAAAACACTCAGATGGAATAGAGTTATGGGGTTTTCTATCTGGAAGGAACCTCCTTCTTGTTTTGTTTTGTTTTTCCAACTGAGACTCAGAGAGGATAACAGACTTATCGAAGACAGCACAGCCATTTAGTAGAGGAGCTGGTGCCAGAGCCCAGGCCTCATCAAGTAATCTAAAGGAGCTACACCTGATGCCAGAAGATCCATGGAGAAACACAGCACACCCTGACACGTGGTGGGCCAGGAGCCAAAGAGACCCGGGACTGATGGAGGCCCCGCCCCCGCTCCCGCTTTCAGACAGCAGCAGGAGGATGCAACCTTGCAGGAGGCTTGAAGAGAAAAGCTTCCATGTTGGATGCAGTTTAAATTTATGGAACTCAGAGATTTCATTTAAAAGCACATAATAAACGACACCAAACTAAGAACCCAGACTTTGAGTTCAAGAAGCCATCATAAAACCTCCTAAGAGCACGTATTCCTCTCCACCTCACTTGTGACATCAGGATAATAAAAGGCCTTCCCTTCCCCCCACTGCACCTTCCTCTCCTCCCCTTCCTACCCCCTTTATTCCTGCCCTGGTATTACTGGAAAAGACAGACAGGGCAGGTTGTGAGGGGTAAGAATAGTAGTTCTTCCCCCTTCCTGAACATGAAGAAGCTAACACTCTTTCCAGTAACTTTTTGACTTTGGTCTCCAAGCTCAGTCAATTTCTCCAGTATTACACAAGCCAAAAAAAAAAAAAAAAAAAGGCAAATAGTGATGAAAAAGAGAAGGTACTCGATGTGGGTTTCATTCATAAATACACGTGTCATACGCATCTATCCCTCATGCCATGGACCCTAACCTGCTCTGGACCACCATTCTGTGCCATGAAGCAACCCCCCACCATAGCCCCCCTCTCCAAAATGGCACTTTTCCTTTTCCTTCTTAAAGAAGGTTGATGGTCAGAGATGATGTCTAATGAAACTCATTACAACTAAGGAAGCTTACAAACCAGTGCCAATAAAGTCTGTGCCCGTTCAGGACAAAAAGAGAACCAGCAACTGTTTACTGTTGTCAGAGTTAAGATTCGGACAAATTCAGACAACATAAAAGCCCTGCGTTCTAGCTGAGAGAAACCATAGCCCCTGCAAGGGACCTGCCACTGGTCACCTCCTGCCCTCACCTGGTTATTACTTAGAGACAAGCAGTGCTCTAAGGAGCTGGCACCTGTGCCATTGTATGCAGAAGCGCAGGCAGGTCTTAAACAAGGAGCTTGCTTAGTTCCTTACCCTCTGCTTCCGCAGGCTTCCCGGGCTGGTGGGCGATGGGCTTGGCGACTTGCCCGAGCGTGGAGTAGACAGCTGACTACCAGGGGTTCCATTAACTAGAATCGAAGTTTCACAGGGAGAAAAAAACGGCTCATTAAAATGTTTTCATGACAAATCATCTTCTCGGAGAAGCAAGCAATTATAAAGGGACATGTGCTAAAATTCCAGATACCTTTTTATCTGCAGTCCTGTAAGTGACCCTCTTCAGAAATTCACTAGTTTGCTAATCCTGTGTTAAATACAGGCTCAGACTACATAAAAGTCCTTACAAATGTACTTTTGACAACTTTCCTGAAGAAATTATTAAACGGTGCCTTTAACTGTGCTGATAGATTTTAGACATGTGGTTAAGGTCCTGAGACGCTTTCAGCGGGATTCATCCTTAATGCTATAGGTTAGCTTCCACCCAGTAGGGGTAAAAATTAGCATAACTCACAAGTGATATTCCCGGTGCCTTGTTAAAAGAGATCGCTATCTTTTCACAGTTAAGAACTAGCTTCTAGAAGTTCCTGCATCCACTTGTGCCCTGCACATCCCTCTGGCCTAACTAACTCTGAAGGACCCGCCTTCACAGGACAAACTAATTGGCACAGACACTCAGGAGGAACTCCTCACAGTTTGTCTTTATTGCTGCCGAAAATAAAAGCTGCTTTATGATAGGTTTAAATCACTGGAATTCTACCCAACTCCGAAGACTTTTCTACCACATTATCACCAAATGCAATCAAAGTCACAGAACTCAAGTAAGCAATTCTCTTCTCTGAGTAACATCACCTCTAGGAACTGATTAAAACCCTTTAGAGACATGACTTTACAAAGATATAGAAGGCTGCCACTATCTTACCCATAAACATGACAACATTTTCACATGTTTTACACCCACAGTCAATGAAGTAGAATTTGCAATGAGATACACACACATTCTTGAGGGTGCACAAAAACATTTTCCATGAAGGAGAGCAAGAATGCTTTTAACTTACCTTCTATGAGTTCTAACATGGACACAGGCTTAGTGTTTAACCTGGCAAAATCAAGAGGCGAGCTCCCTTCTCAGCACTAAGCCGAGCACCCGCGGAACTGGGAAGCAGTTGGATTAGTTAAGGATGGCTAAAGGCTGCTCCCAGAGCAGACTGAATGAGATGCAGGATTCATCAGCAGATGCCTTTTCTGCGTAAGGCTGACGTCTTCCAAGCAGCAGTGGGAGGTGCGGGTTCTGTCTTAGGCTACATCAAAGGTGTCGATTAAGCCTCATGCCAAGGCAGAGCCACGGCAACCCCCCACCCCCCCCACACCACTAACTCCCGGAAGCCTGAGCCCTTTCCGTACTTTGCTCTGAATCATAATGGAGTGCCTCCCGGGGGCAAGTGGCCCGGTGACTCATCCGAAAATCATAATGACAATAACTTCTAAAACCTGGTGAGTACCTGGTAATAAGTACACCCTCACAAAATTCAGTGGCTCCATGCAATGTTTATTGGTTTTTCACTCTGTTTGCACAAAAACTTCACGCCCGTGAGAGTGGGAAGCTCCCTGTTTTGTCATCTTCTCTAAAGACCTTTAAAAAAAATGTCACATAACCCATGCTGCACTGATGTGTAGCTTTGCCTTTGAAATGTATTTGGTGACTCCTTCTAAACAACAATTTGGCGGCTGGTGGGGGGGGGGGGCGGAGTGCCCAATGGAGCAAAAGCAAAGCTTTCACGGGCTTGCATGGGGAAGAAGGCTTTCATGGGCTTGCATTCAACAGCCCGGCTTTTGTTGAATGAGCATGAGGTCAGGCCTCTCTACGCACCGGACTTCCAGCCACCGGCCTCTCTAGGGAGGGCTCTGAAATAGGCAAGAACTAAGGAAATGCGGGCAGAGGCAGAATCTACAATGAAGAAGGCAAGAGGTCCCTCAGGGGTTGACAGGAAGACAAATTTTAGGATCATAATATTTTCTTTGTCCCCTTTTCCACTTTACATCTTTATGTCACACCTGAAGGCTACACAGGCTGGGGGGAAAAAGAGCAAAAAGGCGACACAGATTGGGGGAAAAGGACAAATGGGGAAGCAAACGGAGTATTAACATTTCATTTTACTTTTGATTCGCTAATTTTATCAAGCTGATGGAAAATAAAGAAAAAGACAAAGTGGGCTCCCTGGAAGACTGCCTTAGCCTTTTTAAAAAGCAAAACAAAATTGCAATATGTTTGCATTTGTAAGTACCCGTTATGTGTGCATCTCAGTTTAATGAAGACTTATTTTCTATGGACCCGTTAATGCACTTAAACTTTTTACATATGTATTGATAAGCATATAGTATACATGAGCTCATTTAATGCTTACCATAACTCTATGAGGCAGGAAGTATTATTTTACAGAAGAGGAAACTGAGGCATAAAACGATAAACAACTTCACCAGCAAATATGTGGGCAGAGCCCCAAATCTAACCAAGACAACCCAGAATCTGCACTCTTCACCACCACATTCCCTAAGGCGTCAGCCTGCTAGCCTGAAGGGAAGCCAGATAACTACACTAGTAATCACAATAAAGTATTTTGAGGATGACTGTCTTGAGGGTTGCTACTGAAATCCTAAGTATGGCGTCAAAGTTGCCCTACACCCTACAGAGAGAATAACGGGTAATGAAACCGAACCCAAGTATTAGTGTCATTTTGCAGGTGAAACAGGGTAGGATACAATGAAGGAAAAGTGTTCCAAGGCAAGGGAACCACGTGTTTTGTGGCTGGGCATGGAGGAGGGAGCAGTGTAGTGCATTGAAAAGACCTAAATAGGTAGGGGTCATATAATGCAAGGCTTTACAGTTAATGTTAAGGAGTTTGATTTTTATCCAAAGGACAATGATAAGCTCTTCATGATGTTAAGCAGGAGCGAGGAGATCAGATTTATATTTTTAAAAGCTCTCCACAGTTCTTGCTTGTCAAGAACGGATTAGGGGAGAACAATAATGGGCTCAGTTAGGGATATCCCTATGGAGAATGGGTAGGCAGGAGGGAGTGTGGCACATTTAAGTGTCCTATGGTCCGAGAAATGGTGTGGCTGGGTGAAGGGTGGTGCAGTGGGGGTAGAGGTAAACGGAAACATTCCGGAGAGATTTCAGAGGTTCAACACTAAAGGACGTAGTAACTGGTTGGAGAGGATTGTGACAAGAAGAGGGGGAGCAACTTTGGAAGGACAGAGAATTTGGACATGTCAGATGAAACATCTTATGTGACATCAGTTCCACGGTGTAGGTTGGTATCATTTTTCCTATTTTATCTGAAGTGATGTGCCCAAAGATGAACAGCTGGAAGGTAGCAGCACTAAAACTGGATCTCATTTCTGTCTCCGCAAAGAACTGCACACTTTTCCTGTGAGTGGCCTGTCCTGACACCTCAGAACATGTCCAGAATTCGTGTCCCCCGTCTGCAGGGCTAAGGATTCTAGGTTCCTTTCTCTACCACTGGGGCGCCTCCTTCATTTAAAGCCACTGGACTCAAGGCTTCTACTTGTGTTGCCGTCTCTCTGGAAAAATAGGGCTCAAGTGCCAAACAAGCCATTTTCCAACCAGACATTTTTGGAACACAACCTGCTTGAAAGCTGGGAACGGCTTGTGTTCTTAGGGTCAGAATTCTATTCAGACTCTTCCTCTTGGCCACCGAAAAAGCATTAACAACTTCTTAAAGTGGTTCTTGACATCCAGACAGTATCACACAACCTACTGTTGACTCACTGATGGAATACATAATTTTATTCTCTAAGTAAGTCTGACACATGTGTTGAGTTCAGTTATTTTTTATCCTGTAATACCAGAAGTCTCTGAATGCCAATATAAAAGGCTTTGTATGGGGTGCCTGGGCGGCTCAGTCGGTTGGGCATTCGACTTCCGCTCAGGTCATGATCTCCAGTTGGTGGGTTGAAGCCCTGCGTTGGGCTCTGTGCTGACAGCTCAGAGCCTGGAGCCTGCTTCAGATTCTGTGTCTCCCTCTCTCTGCCCCTCCCCAACTCATGCTCTGTTTCTCTCTGTCTCAAAAATAAGTAAACATTAAAAAATTAAAAAAAAAGGCTTTGTCACCTATTTAATAGAACTTATTAAAATTCAAATAACAAATGGCATTGCTTCACAGAATAACGTATTACTTGATTAAAGGAGTCTGTATTCCAAATGGGAAAAAATCCAACTCAAAATGGTTGTTTTTGAGTGGCCAAGCAGGTCTAACAATTATTTCAACGTGAAAGTCACTACATCTGAATTACTGAAGGACGCATCAGATCCACTGCCTTGAGGTACATTCTATTGGGGTACATCTCCCTTAAATCCTGTATCCCTTGCTCTACTTGTTACTTCCTGAATGAGAAGTGCTAAACTTTAAGCTGGATTATTTTCAGATCCCATGATGATCAATCACATAACTGGCCACCAAAGAGCTGTGTATGAAGTCTGTGGAGTTGGCTTTAAAAATCCCTAGTTTGTGTCCCTGCTTTTTGTCCAACTGGGCCATCACCTAAGCCCATCGGGAACAAAACAGCATGGACTGGTCACAGGACATTACTCGTCATGAAGGATCCGGTTTCACCTTTTCTTTTATCATTTCTGACAGATGACCCTCCTCTAGAGCCATAATTCAGGGCTCTATAATCAATCAGTCAGCACCCACACGGCATATACCATACACTGACTATGGGCCTGCCTCTGTCTGTCGGTCTCTGTGTCCCAAAACTTGTACTTGAATATGAACATTACAAAAAAACTCTAGAATCTGGGAATACTTGGCTTACCGTTACTAGTTCATTGCTCCTATCAGGTGACTAGGTGCATGTGTATATTAATTTAGCAACGCCTTGGTAAACTTAAAGGGTTTATTCTCTTTAGAGTTTCATTCTTTTTAAAAAAAATTTTTTTTAATTTTGTATTTATTTTTGAGAGAGAGAGACAGTGAGACAGAGTGTGACTGGGGGAGGAACAGAGAGAGAGGGATGCACAGAATTCGAAGCAAGATCCAGACTCTGAGCTGTCAGCACAGAATCCAACACGGAGCTTGAACTCATGAACCGCAAGATCATGACCTGAGCCGAAGTCGGAAACTTAACCAACTGAGCCACCCAGGCACCCCTGGAGTTTCATTCTTAACAGTCTCAGACCACATGTGGAAGCTAAATGTTTAAATGTCTCAAACTGGTCCTGAAATCAGAGCACTCTCCAAGCAAAACTATCTAATTACAAGGTAACTTTTTAGACATGAAAATCTACCTTGTCCTTTCCCAATCTCCTTCCTGCACGTAAGGTGGTTCATTTATTTATGATGCGACACTTGCAGTGATGAGAGGAGAGAACATGTCTGCATACATATGGGGTCCGGTTATGTATTCAGGGGGTAGTGATTCGGGCATGTTGTTGGCAAGATCTGACTGCTTGCTTTAGACTTTAACTCATTCCCTGATCATGGAGGAGGTTGTAGATACTCTAAAATCTCTTTTCCCAGCCCTTGTCCATTGCTTGCCACATTATGGATTAGAAGAAGAAGAAAAAAGAAACAAAAAGCAGATGGAGTCCAATGAGGTCAAGAGAAAACAGACAACTATCGAATGGGGTAGGGGTGGGGGAACTCTCAGGGAAACATGCATTTTCCTAATTCTGTCTTCATAGATGCTCAACTCATAAGTGAGGTGGAACTCTGAATTTCTCCATTTGTCTACATTTTCTTCTTAAATGGAATCAATGGGTCCAATTCAAAGGGACTGTCTATTGAGAATAATGGGAACTGGCCCATGAAGGCATATTTTTGTTGTAGGTACACAGAAACTGTGGGGATGCAGGAAGGGACCTGGCTCTATGAATTAATTTTTTTAATATTTATGAAAAGTCCCCTGAACACCAAGAAACCTAGGCAACTTGAACAGATCCCAGTATTTCTCAATTCACTCATCTGGTCAATTTACCTAGTAGTTACCATGAACTTGGGAGCATA
Organism: Lynx rufus; assembly: GCF_022079265.1. Lineage (NCBI taxonomy): Eukaryota > Metazoa > Chordata > Mammalia > Carnivora > Felidae > Lynx > Lynx rufus. Next base: position 14,678,291 of record NW_025814823.1, read on the forward strand.
CAGACTGTGTAAAGAACTCCTGCTCTCAGAAACCTCACAACCTAGGAGGGTGATATGATATGTCACCTAAAGACCAGGAACCAAATCAAATGTCACAGGATTGTAGGGTGAAGAAGACCCTAAATAGTGAGGTAATCAGGGGACGTTTCACAGAGGTCATCTGGGCCAACTGGGTGTGCACCCTCTTTTCAGCTGAAGCAGCAAAAGAAGGCTTCTAGGACTGAAGAAAGCTGACAAGTGGAAAAGCCCAAGGGTTATCTGGTAGAAATTTAAATTAGTTCATAAGATAAAGCACAAGTCCAGAGGAAAAGTGGGAGACTGAGCTGGAAAGGAAGACTGGGACCAAATCAAGATAGTTTTTCATATGAGAATAAGGAGTTCAGATGTTTTTGGGCAGACAGTAAATAATGGCAACAAGTCTGACATCAGTGTGCAGGGCAGATGTAAGGGGCAGAGGACAAAGGCAGGGAAGAGGTCACCTGGCAAGCAAGTGTTTGTAGCCTGGAGTTCTGGAACAGCACTGCGAAGGGGGAGCCAGGAAGACTGGGGACAAACTGAATGCAGAAGGGAAGGGGGTAAAGGAGTCAAAGATGATTTCGGGGTAATTCAACAATAACAAAACAGGACTCCTGGAGACCTCTGATTTATAATTATGAAAATGTGTTAACTGGGGTCCCAGGACAGGCCATGGTTATTGTGAGGGAATCGGGCATGCAGAGCACCTTAGATCAGGGTGGATGAGTGTCCTGGGATTGAAGGGCTCTGCTGCCCCTTTGGTCCCCATGTGGGTGCTTTGCCCCCATTCTACCAGGAACGGCAGGACAGCCTCCCCTTCAAGTTGAGCCTGGGAGTCAGCCCTGGGGCAGTTCCACAGTGACGCCCCCTCCCCCCACCCAGGGACAACATGCCCAGAGGATACTCCACTGCCATCTGGGCTCACCTGCTGAAATGGAGCTTTCCCAGCTTACCAGTGGGACTCACTGCTGAGTTCTATGACCTCCTCTCAGTTCCCATGTTACTGAACTTATCAGATATTTCTGGCTCTCCCTTCATCTTGAAACTTTCTGCCCTGTGACTTCTGTCACCATCTGTCATGGTTCTCCTGCCTCTTCTGATGTGCTCTGATAACCGCAGATGGTCACCGTGCTTCCGTGTCCGTCCTTACTCTACAAACTTCTCACTGGGCTAGAGGGAGAGGCATCCTACACTTCTATTATTTAAATCACTACTATATGCCGGGGTCTCCCAAATATACACTGTTGGCTCAAATCTGACTTAAACACAGTTACTTATTCCTAATTGCCTACTGATGTTTCCAAAGCAACTCACACTCCACATGTCTGAAATGTACTCACTCCCTACCACTCCTCTCCTCACCCCTCAAACCTGCTCCTCATTTCTGACTCCTCTCTCCTCTTCTGGCCTCATATCCAGTTAAATTCCTGGCTCATGCCCTTTTCAAAGTCTATCCCATTCCCAACGTTGCTGTTTAAATTTTGGCCTGAAAATTTCTTTCCTGGATGACTACGGTGGCCTCATGGAGCCTTCCTTGGTCCTTGGCCCATCATGGGTAGCCTCTCTCTCTACCACTGCACCACTGTTTCTAAAATTCAAAGAAAAATCAAATCATGATCTTCCCTTAAATTCTCTTTCACCGTCTAATACCTACAACAAAAATATGCCCTCTCAGGCATGTGCAATGAATGACTACTACCAACGTGACTACCACCTTCTTCTCCAACCCTTTCCTCAAATCTATCATTGGTCATGTAACAACTGTTCCTTAAATATGCTATACAAATTCATGCTTTTGTGCCTTACCTCCAGGATAAGAAGGCCCACCTGGCCCTTCTTATCCTGGAAGGATCCTCAAGTCCCAATTTGTAATTCCGAACTTTCATGGAAGTTTTCCCTGACCGCTTTAATGAGATTTAACCCTTTCTTTCTCTGGGCTGTCATGGCACTTCCTACACAATTACAGTAAGTGGTGTGTGTGTGTGTGTGTGTGTGTGTGTGTGTGTGTGTGTGTATGTGTGTGTATCTCAATTTGAAAGCAAGAATATAAGCAACCTGAAGACAAGAACTGTGGTTTAATTATCTTCATATCCTTGGGACTTAATACATGCCTGGAACACAGCAGATGTTCAGGAAATGTTTATTTAATTAATATGGGGCATTTACACTGAGGAGTTCATAAAGGCAGCTGATGTAGGGTGCTACCTGCCCCCCATACACAGTGGGTCAACATAATGTTTCAAAGTTTTGCAAAGCACCTTTGGAGATATTCACCTGCTGAGGGCGAGCACTGGGGGGAATTGATGGGTGCAGGGAAAGAGGACTGAGATTTATATGCAACAAAAAATTCTAAAAACACAAGAGATGAATCATCAGCCCCCTTGATCTTCTTGGTGTATTTGTTTTCAAGAATTCCCTTGGAACTCCAAAGCAGCAAAGATCTTCCATAGAATGTATAAGGTGAAATCTACATTATAGAACCAGACTGAGCTAAGAAAAAAATAATAGCTATAAATCTGCCTTTGAAGGTGTTTGATATAAATAAAAAAAGTTGACATATTGGACTAGAAAGCTGATTAAAATTCTCTTTGCTTCCCCAGCTTTGATTCCTGTCTTATCTGCATATGTTGCATAAAATATTTTTACATAAGTGTAAAAAAAGAAAATTTGAATAGCATAAATAAGAAAACTGCAGGATTTCCAGAGTCGTATACAACTAAGTTGTAAGCCTGTGGAGGACAGAATGGTGCTTCAGTCATGGTAGAAGGTCATTACTAAGCCACCCAGCTTTTCCCTCTGTCAAATGTTCCCCCTTGCATCTCCTGCACACAGCATTGCTGGTCAACGGTGGATTCTCAGTGCATATTGAGTGAATGAATAGTTGTCGCCAAGAGGATTTCTACCTTCGACTATAAACTTCTGAAGGACAAGAAAGTCCATCAGCTTATGCTTGAATTGATGGGTGTAAGGCACCCACTGAGGGCTCAATTATGTTTGCCATGGCTTCTATAGAGAGAGAATCTAAGTAGGTGTTATTCTATGAGAAAAAGTTGACCATCCGTTTAAATAGGAATAAAAACTCTAAAGCAAGTAAACAAACAAACAAACAAAAAAACACAAAGTTCTTCTAAGTGATCCAGGAAGAGGTCAAAATTTTGAAATCTGAAGTTTTAAGGAGAACTGCAGCAATGAAAATTCAAGATAGGTGAGTGTGATTTTCTTACACTTTTAATATTAAGAAAACAATATAAAGCAAAACTAAACTTTATCCATTTTTACTGAGATAAATTTAGTGCATATTATACTCTTATTCTGGAGATATTTTGTTATAACTTCCTTGTATAGATAAAGGAATTTGTTTAAAAGAATTTCACTTTTAAATTACACATTTTATGAAAGTCTGTGTTCCAAAGATAAACACACATGAATAAAGATTCAACCCATATTAAACACTCTTTACGATACTCTTAGATATTCTCGTTTCTTTAAAAAGCAACTAAAAACCACTTTTCCCATTTCTTAGTGATAACTGCATTCAGCGTCTCGGCACACTATTGTCTGGGGGCTCATTATTCTTCTTGTGTGTTATTAAGGCTCCTGGTTTCTCTCTCTCTTTCTCTCTCTCTTTGGTTCAAATTGCCTTTTTGGACTCTTTATGTTAAGTAGATTAATATTAATTCATCAGGTATGTGAATTATGTTATCTACAAATTATTTAGGGGGCTTGACCTGTATGCTTCTTGAGAATTGAGGCTATTTCTTTCATCTCTGCATCATTAGTGCCTAGGAAATGCCTGACACCAACAGATCTGCACTTGATATTTCTGAATGTGTAAATGAACACCTTACATTAATAAATCACCTCTAGGCTTCTTTTAGTTCCAAGAAGAAGAATGAGTAAGGGATGAAGAGAAGATTTAGAGTGGATACTCATTCTTGTTCTAACACTGACTTTCAAAGGAAAGTCTCTATCTACAACTGACCATACATCAGTTGGTCAGCTGGAGTGAATCATTTTAACTTCTCGAATGCTGGTATCTGGGACTAATACTTAGGCTTCCATTACAAGGTGTTATGATGTTGTAAACTGCAATGTTAAACCAGGTACTATATTAGTTATTTCCTGGAAATCAAATCTTTAATAAACAGAGGTGAAGAAACAGGTATTGAGGATGGCCAGCCTGCATTGTCTACAGCACAGGAAGCCCCAGGTGCCAGCCCTGAGCTGCCACTGTTAACTCTGTCACTCTGAGTCAAGCAGTTTCCCCAGCCCTGACTGCTTCCTCATCTCTAAAAACAGACTGGGGGCACCTGGGTGGCTCAGTCAGTTGAGAATCCATCCAAGTTTGGCTCAGGTCATGATCTCGTGGCTCACTCGTGGGCTCAAGCCCCGCGTCAGGCTCTGTGCTGACAGCTCGGAGCCTGGAGCCTGCTTCGGATTCTGTGTCTCCCTCTCTCTCTGCCCCTTCCCCACTTGTTCTCTCTCTCTCTCTCAAAAATAAATAAACATTAAAGAAATTTAAAAAAAAACAGACTATATTGTTACATAACAAATAATAATATCATGTCTTGATTGTAGTTGGAAGACAGTTAAGAGAACTGAAAAACATCAGAGAGATAAAAATCCTGTGCAAACTCTGATGTCATTTAAATATAAATTAACAATTTTCTCACGAACAGCAGCATGACATGAAAACTGAGCAAACCTTAACTTTATACTACGTTGTAATCTCTGTATAACATAGGAAGATGAATATTGAAAGCAGAAATTGAACTGAAGTAGAAGTGATTTCAAATTTTACATTAATACTTTAGGGGGAAAAACATTCCCCCTAACGTTCTTTCATGTGAGAAAGTCAGGCCTATGATGGTAACTTGGTTTGGGGCAATAGCAGGGCTTTCAAGGCATGAAATTAAAATTATGCACATTCTAGTCTCTGTAATTTATAAAAAACAGTGAACAGGCTATTTTAAGAAAATGGTGATGCAGGAGTCTCAGTCAGTTAAGCATCAGACTTTTGATCTCACAGTTTGTGGGTCCGAGCCCCGCATCGGGTTCTGTGCTGACAGCTCAGGGCTGGGAGACTGCTTCAGATTCTGTGTCTCCCTCTCTTTATGCCCCTCCCCCACTTGTGCTCTGTCTCTCTGTCTCAAAAACAAATAAACATTTAAAAAATTAGGAAAAAAATTTTTTAAGAAAGGAACTGGTGATGCAGTTAATATAGAGATAATTCACTGATCCTTTCCACTGGTTTTAAGAGCCATACTTGGGTGGAGATGGGAGTCTTAGGCTAGCACAGGGGAGGGGATTTGAGGCAAGCACTCCCCTGACACCCAGAAGCTGTGTTTGCCCAGAAAAGAAATGGAAATACCACTGGCCTTTCTAAACTCTGGGCTTAGATCCCAGGGAAAGAGAGTGGTCTTGGGAATGTTCACATAATCGACAATTTTGTGACTGGGTACTGCTGCTCTGTAAACCCTCTCTAAAGTAGTATCATCCAGAGAAAGGTGAAAGGATTTGGTAGCAAATCAGAATCAAGAGACAGGCATTGCATCTTATTGGCTGTTATATAACCAAGGAATAGTTGTATGGCATACTTTCTAAAACAAAATGAAGTTGAAAATTTTATATGCATAAAGGTCTCACGTTAAACGAAATGCAATCAATGCCACTTGATTAATTTTGACCTAGAAGTTAACGATGCCTTCAATGAAATGTAATTTTGGAATGGATTTGGATTTCACTTTCTTTTATGGAAATGATACTACCCGGCATGGCTCACCTATCACAAATTCTAAGTTGGTGCCGCTTAAATCAACCAGATTTTCCCTAGAAATGAAAGGACTCAAGGAAACAATAGAAAACTGAAATGCTTGTTTAAAGCAATCTATTGATTTTGAGGCATTGCATCCTATCCATTTTAAACTTCTAAAAAGAACAGTTACAAATTCTGGCAGGGATGAATACAAATAGATTCATTGCATTTGCCTGTCTGCTTTTCAGAGTTTCTGAAATTACTTTTGGTAAATGATACATTCCATCTATATTTATAAGATTATAATTAAATATATTACAATATTTGTACAATGTTAGAGATGCTGTGCAGTGATTATGTTACCAGTTAATTCTAAAGTGAAATAATTTCTTGCATTCATAATTATCTTTTTAAAATTAGATTCATGATTTTTTTAACTCAAATTTTAGATGTATTTTTGGAGTAAAACAGGCTTTTCACTATTTACAAGGTTATTTCTGAGCTGCAAAAATTCTCTCTTCATGTTTTTCTCCTGTATTCCCCCATTCAGTCTTGGATGCCACAATCAGACAGAAAGCGTGAGGACACTTTTTTCTGCATCTGTAGTAGAAGAAACCTTAGCAGCAGACAATAACTGTTTCAGAGCTCATGATCTCGTTCTTTGACATGTGCACAATAATCTGACTTACCCCCCTTCCTTGACTTATGAAAACAAAATAAAAAATGAAAAAAAAAATTCTGCCCAAACCCAGGAGCATCTAGCTGCCCAGAAGTCCTAAAAATAAAACGTATTAAATGAGTAAACAAAAAAATAAAAAGCAGAGACAGACCCACAAATACAGACAACAGAGGTTGTCAGAGAGGAGGGGATGGGGGACTGGGCAAAAAGGATGAAGGGGAGTGGGAGATACAGGTTTCCAGTTATGGAATGAATAAGCCATGGGGATAAAAGGTGCAGCAAAGGGAATGTGGTCAGTGGCATTATAATAGGTTGTATGGCGACAGATGGCAGCTACACTTGTGAACACAGCATAATGTATGGGATTGTCAAACCACGATACTGCACACCTGAAACGAATGCAACACTGTGTGTCAACTATACTCCAGTTAAAAAATAAAACTAGGGGTACCTGGGTGGCTCGGTCAGTTAGGCGTCCAATTCCTGGTTTCGGCTCGCATCATGATCTCACGGTTCATGAGTTCGAGCCCCACCAATGGGCTCTGTGCTGACAGTGTGGGGTCTGCTTGGGATTCTCTCTGTCCCTCTCTCTCTGCCCCTCCCCTACTTGTGTTATCTCTCTCTCTCTCAAAATAAATAAGCAAATAAAATATTTTTAAAAACTAAATCAACATTGGGGCACCTGGGTGGCTCAGTCGGTTAAGCGTCCGACTTCAGCTCAGGTCATGATCTCGCGGTCCGTGAATTCGAGCCCCGCATCGGGCTCTGTGCTGACAGCTCAGAGCCTGGAGCCTGCTTCAGATTCTGTGTCTCCCTCTCTCTGACCCTCCCCCGTTCATGCTCTGTCTCTCTCTGTCTCAAAAATAAATAAACGTAAAAAAAAAATTAAAAAAAAAAACAACAACTAAATCAACATTTAAAAAGCTGTTAGATTGGGCTCCTGGGTGGCTCAGTCAGTTAAGCGTCTGATTTCGACTCACGTCATGATCTCACGGTTCGTGGGTTTGAGCCCCACGTTGGGTTCTGCGCTGACAGCTCAGAGCCTAGAGCCTGCTTCAGATTCTGTGTCTCCCTCTCTCTCTGCCCCTCCCCTGCTCATGTTCTGTCTCTCTCTCTCTCAAAAATAAACATTAAAATGAAAAAAAAAAGCTGTTAAAAACAATAAAAATAATGCATATTTATTCTGTTGAAATAGCTATACTGTAAAAGACGTAAGAATTTGCCCAATCACCCATTATTAAATGTTTCCCCACTACACCTGACATTTTAAAATTCATGGTGTATACTAAGAAAGAAGAGAGAAAATATTAAAATTTGTCAATGTCAGAGTTGTTTGAGATCGGGGATTAATTTTGTTTGTTAATATTGTCATTTTTAATAGCATTGATAATGTTTCAATTAATGTGGGGCTTCTTTCTCCATTACAACTTTACGTGATTATACTAAATAGCCAAGATTTTAGGGGCAACAGTTGGGCTAGGCCCATGACCTTCTTCTTTCTCACTGTTCTACCGGGGCTCATTCGACAGCCTGGGTTTGCCTAGAGAAAATGAGCAATGTCCTTTGGTCGAGACTGAACATCCTCCAAAGAGCTCAGTTTTAACCTGCTAGCTGGTTAATGAAGAAGCTAAGGTCTCCCGGGGGAGTTTTACATGCAGCAATTCTACCACTCCTCTGTCATTTCGTAGGAGCCCACATCTCTGTGTATAGATATTGTCTCTATCGAAGGGAAAGATTTCCCTCAATATCAGTTTCCAGGGAAGGGATGACCTTCAGACAGAAATTCTCTCTTGTCCCAGGGAACTGGCTCTCTGAAGGTGGGTCATTGTAACCTTGGTCTACACCTCATAGTATTTGGAGCTCTGCTCTTGGGTTGCCAGGGTTAAAGATGGACATTGCCACTTGGAAGCAAGCAGAGACATAGAAAGAAGTCATCTGTGTCATGCCAATAAATGAAGACGAGCAAGCCCTATCTTTCACCCCAGATTAGCAGTCAAATGGCCTCCTGTATTTATTTCCATTTTGTTATCCATAATTCATCAGTTCTCAAACTTGGGTGAGCATCAGAATCACCTGGAGGGCCTGTGAAAATCCAGATGCTAGGCCCTTACCTCCAGAGCTTCTGATTCAGTGGGTCGATGGAGGGGCTCATCAGGACTACATTTCTAACATGTGCTCAAGTGATGGTGATAGTGCCAGTCAAGAGAACACATGTTGGGAACCACTTCCTTCACCCACTGCTCCTCATACTATGTTCCATAGGCCACCTGATCAAAATTGCCTAGAATACTTGCTAAAACATAGGCTTATGATCCGAGAAGTCGTAAGTGACACAAGCCCCCAAGTGACATTTATGCTGAGATTTGACTCTCGATGCCTTACCCATTAGCAAAACTCGTTTCAGAGTTCCATCCAATCTGGGTGAGTCATGTCATACTAAGCAAGGAGTTCTCAGCCCACCCTTAAACTAGGAGGAGCAAACAAGCTTCATCCCAAGTGCCAAACATGATCTGAGACTTATTCCCAGGCTGGTTGTGATGTAGGGCATGCTGTGAGAAGCGTGCAGAGGCCGCCACCTTAGGGTAAGTGTCAAAGGAGAAGATCTCTGGAGACCTGTCTGGGGAATAGCTGTAATCAGCAAAAGCCCAGGGAGACGGTAACTCTTAGAGAACCAAGGCTGGGGTTCTAGCTATCTAGCTTACTAGGAGTTCCTTTTTCTGAGACTCACTTTGGAGGTTTTGGTTTTACTTTTTAAGGAAAAACATCATAACATCTCTATTTTTAAGTATGGAGGTTATAACTTACATTCTAGTGTAACAGCTGGTGAGTGATGCCACAGGCAGGGCCTCGCAGCCCCAGCCGAGAGATCTTTGCACATGCTCTGTCTAAGCCCACTTTGGTGAGTACAAGAGGGCCTCTGTGTAGGCCCCAAAGGTCTTTGTCTCTATTTATAAGACCTTCTCTGTCTTCATGCAATCAGGGACAATCACCTTGATGTACGTATCATTTAATAATTCCCATTCAACAGTTTATAGTATGTAATAAATAATTCCCTTCAATCGTGAAATAGACCTTAGACCGGAAGCCAAAAAGAAAAACAAAACAAAACCAAACAAACTAACAAACAACCAAACACACACCTTCTAACTGACTCACATCATTTTTAAGACCAAAGAAGGAAGAGGCAGAGAGACGTGGTCATCCTGTGAGCACACACATTGTGCTCCGGCACCAGCACTAGGGCCGCTGAGAGGCAGGACACAGACCAGAGTCACTGTAGCCCTCCCTGCTCGACGCTCTCATTCTCACTGCTTTTAGCTCCAGAGCCGTGCTGGGTCCACAGTAAAATGTGTGTGAAACAGAAGTTCAGCAAATACAAATTCACTGCTTTTAGCTCCAGAGCCGTGCTGGGTCCACAGTAAAATGTGTGTGAAACAGAAGTTCAGCAAATACAAATTGGAAACTCGTAAGCCAGTCCCAAGTAGAATAAATGCTTTAACGGAGACTTCTGCAGTTGGGGCCCTTAGCCTGAAAACCTGGTATTTGTGGTGGGAAACGATGCAAGTTGGTAGTATACTTCTATTTGTGGGCAAATCTGGGTTTCCTGAGTCTTTGCTAAGTAAGTTTTCCCAAGCTTGATGTTTTTTCTTAAATCTAACATGCTAGACTCTGGCAAATCTGTTCCATCATTTCAACATGTTCTAAAATTATAAACTGGAATCTACTCTCTTGAAAACCTCCCGCTGTGGGCTTCACACACCCTCTGTGCATCATGCGTCAGAAACAACAGTTTCTTCATCTCCTTTGGTGCTTTACCTGAGCTGGTTGATGCAGGGGATTTGCTGCGCCTGGAAGGTCCTGGGCTCTTGGTGGTGCTCCTGCGAGATGATGAAGCTATTTTGGTGTAGGAAGTGGACTTCACCACTCGACATTCTGGGGAAAGAACAACAACCACACATCATAATAGGATCATGGCACAAACCATTCAAAATGCACAGTAAACCTGAAGACAGAAGAAACATATGGCCCTCCTCAGTCATGCCTACTTCCTGCCAGCCCGGTGCTTATCTAAAACAAAAGAATCAAGAAAACAATGAGAAAAGGGCACAGTAGGCGTCTTAGACATCCAAGTAAATAATACTCTAAGACTTCTAGTTTACCTTGTTTACAATAATATTTTGGATAGACTGGGAGTCATAGCCTGGTAAAGAGGTGGTTTTGTTGGTTTCTCTCCACCCACCTCTTGTGTTATTTGTGTGTACACGTCTCTTTCAGGGTAATTTGTTCTTTCTTCCGAGAAAAATGTTAGACAAAAGGTCAACCTGGTAAACCAAGATATGCAGTGATGGAGGATTCCACCTATCAGGTCCCAACTGATTGTTCTTGGGAATCCTTGCAGCGACAGCACTGGGCTTTTACCAGGTGTGAGAAATGACAGCATTTGCTCAGAAGAGGTAAAATCAGCCAACAGATGACCTTACCCTGCTACCAGGGCACCGTGTGAGCCTATGCCACCACACAACAGTGTGTGTAGGACGGTTCTTGGGCTGAGGATAAAAACCAACTTTGCCTTCATTAGATTTCATCCTTGGTGTTTGTGCTCATGAATGTCAACACTAAACATCTTAAATAGCAAAGAGTTTTTATCTCCCTCTAAGTGAGCTGCATTGACCAATTATGATGTTGTGTAAATCTACACACCTTGTTCTGAAGAAACCACTTTTAATAATGAAAAAATACTTTCATGCTTGTAATGATAATCAGTCATCACCATGGACAGAAAAGTATACAGAATATAATTAACTATCAAGTGATACTTTTATTTGGAGGGTGGTATATAAACTAGAATCTTCTAGAATTTCTTTCTGCTCATTTTATATTTAAACAACTTTGAGATTAGTCTGTACATGTTGATCTGTTACCAGCCCTTTACACACCAGGATATATTGGGAGCATGTTCACCCTGTCTTTGAGAGAACATTTTACTACACGGATGTACCATAATTTGCTTACCCAAATTCCTACTGTTGGATATTCAACTTGGGTTCAACATTTCCCTCTCATAGATAATTACACAAAAACATCCTTCGAAATGAGCATACAGTTATCTGATTATTTCTTCAGGATAGACTTACACCCTGGCACTTGAAATTTAGTTTCTAGTAATTGGAAACCAGCGGGCCCATTGTAGGTGCCTAAAAAATTCTACTGAATGAAGTGGGAATGAAGCGAGTTTAAAGAGAAGCACTTTTGAAAAGTTTTTGACGAACTGCCCTCGAGACAAGCTGACTCAAACTGTACTTTCATCAGACTATAAGAGTGGTCATTTGGGGCGCCTGGGTGGCTCAGTCGGTTAAGCGGCCGACTTCGGCTCAGGTCATGATCTCGCGGTCCGTGAGTTCGAGCCCCGCGTCGGGCTCTGTGCTGACAGCTCAGAGCCTGGAGCCTGTTTCAGATTCTGTGTCTCCCTCTCTCTCTGCCCCTCCCCTGTTCATGCTCTGTCTCTCTCTGTCTCAAAAATAAATAAATGTTAAAAAAAAAAATTAAAAAAAAAAAAAGAGTGGTCATTAGCCTAACCCCTCATTGAGGTTGGGTTTTATCTTCTCAAAAAATCTTTAATTTCTAAATAAATATTGGACTTTGTTGCCTTAAATCTGAATTGGTTTGATTACCAATAAAATTGTATATTTTTTCCCACATGCTTATCAGTATTCTTTTGCTATTATTTGTTCATGTCTTTTGGCCATTTGCAATTGGGACATTCTTTTTCTCACTGGGTTATAAGAATGCATGCTGTATTAAAGTTTTATCCCTTTGTCTGTCACGTTATAAATATTTATCTGTGTAGGCAGTGGTTGAAATATGTTAGCTTTAACTGTGGCATTCTTTTTAAGTATAGTAGTTTAAAAATGAAGTCTAATTGATTAGCTTTCCCATTATGCATTTTTTAACGTCTTAGATTTCAATCACAAAGAAATCATAATAATTCCAGATCTAATTCTGATGCCTGACTTTGAAATTTTCTTCCCTGCTCATGTAATTTCTAATTTTCTGAGCTCAAAACATGTCTTTTTCCCCTTTATACATCCTGAATGGCTTTATATAAACATCTTTTCCTATTTTTCCTAAACCAACAAAGTAGTTCGTATTGTTTAGGAAAGAAGGAATGTAAGTGTGTATAAAATATAAATGTCTCAAGACTGCAAATAGGAGATAATGGAGAGCGTCATAGAACCTTAGGGATTGAACTGTGGGGGGCAAAAAGAAAAGGAAGGATTTCCGATAGAAAAAGAAGGGGAAAGAAATTCCACCTTGAGGTATTAGTATTTGTGGCTTCATAGCCAAAAGTAGAGAGAAAATGATTCAGGGCATTACTGAGCATGCCCAGGCTTCCCTGACAGTTACTTGGGCCACTGTTGGCTGCTCTAGCCTGGCCAGATGGTCCTGAAATAGACTTCCATTTCTTAAAAAGAGAGAGAGAGAGAGAGAGAAATCTATGCATATGGACATATCAGCAAACATTAAAAGACAAGTAAGCAAGAGATATAACATAATAACATCAGAAGATATGACCAGAACTGTAAAAACTGTTCCCATGCAGCGATAGCGTTTACAGGTGTGTCCACAGAGGTTTTAATTCACAAAACAGATCTTTGGAACTTGTGGAGAGGACATCCAATTAGCTCAAGGCTCTGCTCCACAACTGATGACACAACCTGGAGCTTGTCCTAGCCTTGGACACCAGCTTGGCCTTTTGGAAATATATTAGCATCCAAATTGGATGGCTGTAATGTTGCTGGTCCATTGGCATGCTTCCATCAGGTGTCCACTATGTGCCAAGCACTGAGCACGGCAGGCATAATGAAGAACAAATACAGTTTTGGGACTCGAGATACTCACCACCTGGTAGTGCAGTATGGAGTCTTTTGACCAGCAATAATTTTAACAAAATCATTTTTGAAACGGAGGGCTCTCTTTGACTAATCTTTATTTCATGGAACTCATGTTTGAAAACGTTGTTTTAGGAAACAAATCACTTTAAGTAATAATACATTTTTCATTTTAACTCAAAATCAGGACCATAATGAGGGCAGGATGCCCAAGACTTTTTGTCCCAGGTCATGAATGCTTAGAGGTCACTAAGTTTAAAATAATAATTTAAGAAGCTCAGTATCTAGTGAGCAAGAATGAAAAGCTAAAATAGAAAGCTACCAGATGGTGCACATTGGTAATAACACCCATCTGTGAGCCGCAACATGAATTAAAAAGTTGATTTTAGGGTTTGTCGCACGCTGTTGGCCACAGGTGCCAGAATTACTAGTTATGGCTTCAACTACCAACCAGGGCTCTGGAGCAGCATAATTGAACCAATCTTACCACACCAAGTTGACATTTTCCAGCTACCACAAAGAAACTAGGCAGTTTAGTTAGGCAGCTCAGCCTTATCAGAGCCAACGTAGGCGTTTTGTTTGATTTTCGAAGTATTGAAAAGAACTCGTGGGCTCAGGCCACGCTTCTATAGCTTCTCTTGCTTCTCCTGAACTTAGTTCTCACCATATTATTAATCTATCAAAAGTATTCATTTATTAGTCTCCCCCCACCTCCTACTCCATTTGGTACTAACTAGTCCTGGCATATTAAAAAGTGTGTACAGCTGCTTCATAAATATTGGCCCAAATTGCCACTGATCCTGTTACTACTTGTGTGAACTCTTACTATTCACTGAACTAATCCAACTTCTCATTTTGCAGAGAGGGAAACTGGGTCTCAGAGAGGTTAGATGACTTGTATCAGAACCCAGGTCTCTCGGATTGATGGCTTCCTTACAACCCAGGACCTGATGCTGTCGCTTAAGCAAGCTGTCTGCCTGTGAATAAAGGCTAGAAAATTGCTATCAGTGACCATGTTTTGGGCGGACAGACAAGTGAGTGATGGTGGATAGTGGGTTGGCAAACAACCAGTTCCCATATCAACATTAAGTTAAAAATTGAAGATGCTAATGCTACAATTCTATCCATACGCCTACTGCATCACAAAACAAAACATCGAACTCTTAAAAATGGAGTTATAGTGAAGTAGTAAGTAGGTTGCGGGTCATGGAGTCTGAAAGATAATTACAAATATTACAAATCTCGTACCTCTTGCCTTCAGGATAAGAGCAAAGCTTCATGGGTCATATAAGGGATTAATAATTCTGAAATGCTTGGGTTGAATAATAGAAAACAGAAACAAAACAATGACAGCAACTGCTTTTTTCCTAGGGTCAAAATAAAACCAACTGAAGAAAATTGCAGCTCTAAGCCATAAATTAGGAAAAATAAATACAAAAGACTCTAACCATCTTTTCCATTAAAGTTTGGATTTTAAGTATTTTAATTAGTTTAAATGGGAATGGTGTTTTATAATGGTGAAAAATGCAGTGAAGAAGGACAAACGTTTCATTACTTTGGAAAGAATGCCAAAATCTTTGTCAGCTTAAAACCACAACTTAGAACCATCATGAATAATATGATCTAAATGGCCAGTAAAACAGAAAGCCTCATTTGTCTTCACAAAAGACATTTTCATAGCCTCTGGCAAGGAAGAAAACAGCACCCTCCATTCTCCCTCTCTCCACGCGTGGTCATTTGTTTTGGGGGGAGGGGGTAATCACTACATTGATATTTTTGCCACCCTTTTATTATAAGGGATATATTTCCTTTGGCAGTGGAGATAACAGACAACACAAATACTCCTTAAGAAAGACGATATTAAAGGACTATAGGTAAGCCACTTGAAGGAAGCTTCAGGATAGTAATTTCTCTTGCTACTAAAGGTTGAAACCTACCCAAGTATAGAAAATCAGATCAAACACATTAATTGGATATCTGGTGACTGAACCCACTCTAGCAAGCAAGCAGGCAAGCACGATTTAGTTGAATCTCTGCTTTGGAAAGTCCCTACACTCACAGTTCTGTGAGGGGGAAAGTATCATACTCCATATGGTCTGTACTAATGTTCGCTCTACAGATGTCCTCAAAATCTGGTAAGAGAGAAGTTAAAACATTTCCCACCTTTACCCTGGACCCCAATTCAAGAAATGGGCCTCCTGTAATGGATAAACGTAGAGAGACAACCACGATGCAGATGTACAAGGAAGGGACTGAAGAAGGAATAAATTCTTTGGCCATGTTCCCAGTGGCATGAGAACTTCCACTTATGCAGATCCTCCCCCCACTCAGAAACAGTTGGTAGGTAGGCTGTAGTGTTGTGGAAGGTGCTAAAGAAGAGACATGATGACAGAATTCTACTCCAGGCACCAACACCTCACCTGAGCTTGCATAGCAGGGACACTCATGCATTCACTCATGCATGCACCCACTTGTGCCTTTTGGAGAATCTTGAAGAGCAAAGGGAAAGCCTCCAAGTATCCAAATAGCCTTAGAGACATGCTGCATGCTGGCTAGGGAATGAATAGTCTTTAAACAAGGTATGTTTCTACTCCTCTACCCTCTTTTCAAAACCAGCCAGAATGAAAGCACTGTCAGGCAGAGGCCTCTCAACTGATATCTGCTCTAAATTCAGTTGTTCAGAATGGTTAAGGAGATGGGCAAGTTCATCTGGAAGAATCCATCATGAGCAATAGATGTGTTGTGCTTTCCTCCCCATCCTGATTACAAAGACAAGCTTCCTCTCAACTTGGCAAAGGTACAAAGCCTCCAAATGGAATAACATTCCCCTCTTTGGTTATATGCAAAAGAAAGTCAGGAAGCACATTCGGTTCTAGAGACATTTTATAAAAATGGCACAAGCTCAATGGCCAAGAGAGAACTTGTGATTCTATCTGTAATTCTCCAACAAGTTGCTCTTACATGTTCATATGCTCTGAGTTGGAAGGAGCCCTCTGAGAACACCAAGGTTATCAGTCAGTGGTCACCAAATCGACTCTCTCCTCAACCCATGAATATCCCCTCCTGTCTCTAGAAATGGTTGTCCAGCTTTCTCTGCAACACTTTGGTGCCTGGAGGATTCACCACCTCTGTCTCTAGAAATGGTTGTCCAGCTTTCTCTGCAACACTTTGGTGCCTGGAGGATTCACCACCTCTGTCTCATGGTTTTTGAAGCTTTCACCATCCTGCTTAGTTTCCAGCTTGTCATCACAGGTGAATTCAACAGAGCGTTGCTGGTATGTCAGACAAGCACATTTAACTTCCCGTAGAAACATGATGATTTTCGCCCGTCACAGCAGAATCATAGGATATCCAAACATAGGCTCCTCGCAGGAAGGGTCAGTCTGCACCTGCCCAGCAAGGACTGAGGTCCGTTCTCTCATTTCTGTGCCACGTGGATTCCGAGGCAATCCTGACACTACGGTGAAATCCCCCTCCCTACTGGCTGTGGGGTTTGGAGCCAGTGTTACTTCCCTAATCTCCATATGCAGCATGTCTCGAATAAAAGCAATCAGATTCCAACACTCTAAAACATAGTTTTTAAAAAAATAAAGTATGTAGCAGACTGAGCTGAAAGTCGCTTAGCTGGGGAGTAAAGTCCCAGAAACTGAGATTTTTAAAGTACCTTCTAAAAATACAGCTACGCGTGTCTAAACCCAGCACCTAGACTGGCCCACCACCACTTTTCAGAACACCCAGCTAAGCGCTCCAGATGGCGCACACGTGTTCCCGCAGCCCGGGCTGCTCACTGTGAGACTCACACGCACCCGCTCCGGAAGCACGCGCTAACTGAGACTCCTTTACGTAACCTCTGCAGAAGGCTTTATGGTGCTGGAATCTTCTGTACTTCCACAAGAGTCGCCACTCAGAATGCTTCTCTTCTCCAAATACTTTCTTGTTTCCCAACAGTCAAATAAAAGTTCATTTTCCCCACGTAAGAGCTGAGTTATATGGGGGTCCGGGATGAGGGGGGCAGTTTTGCTCTAGGAGATTGTCCTGCTTACCCGGGTTCCTGCTATCTTATTTCTGTTGCCATGTTCTCGTCCACGTGGTCCCAGCCAGCTTGTCATGTGGTCTCTGAGTTTCAGCCTTGGGGGAAAGGAGAAAAAGAGGGAGGCCTCCAGATGCTAGGCAGGAAAAGTTGCTCTGTGCCTTCACCAGGTCTTCATTTCCTGAAACTGATTTCTTTCTTTCCTTCGTCCTTCATGTCAATTGAACTGCTTAGTGCTCCCTGGTCTCTACATGCTGGATGCCAGAAGCACCGCTTTAGTTGTGATGACCAAGAACGTCTCCACACTTTGCCAAATTTCCCCTGGGGACATACTGCACTTGGCTGAGAACCTTTGCTAGATCTCTTCATTAAGCAATGCTTCCCCCGGTCTGTAATCAATTCTTAAAGTCTTCCTTGAGGGTGTTAATGAGGCCATCACTAACCACCTGCCTGAAACAATGCATTTTGCACATTCTTTCTGTAGCTTTGGCCAACACGAATCAATAGTTTCAGGCTTTTATGCATCTACTACAGTGTAGGTGATGCAATTGGCAACACTGAAGGTCTTCCAATGGTCTGCTAAAACTGGATCAGCACCCGTTGCTCTACCCATCTCTGGGAACGTGGAGACACGGGGCCTTGAAACACTGGGGGTTTCTTACTCGAGAGTTTGGAGGACGGAGGAGCTCGTGGGGACACAGTGTAGAGAAAGAAGACTTCCAGTCTGCTGTACAAATCTGAGTGTTGGAGAAGGGCCGGGAACATTGCCCATAATCAGCTGCTCTCCAAGTCAAGTCATTTTCCCTCCAGGTACCATTTGACCTTGCAATGAAATTTTTGGAACCAATCCCCAAATGGTGCTACCCGAGCCATTTTAGTTGAGTGCAAGTACCCAAGAGGATGTTCTTGCCTATTGAGACTGGGAATACGCAGCCCTATTCGGTGAGCCAGGAAGAATGGTTTCAAAATGACACAATCGTGTACTCTTTCGCTGATATGAAGTCAGGATCTTGTCTTTCTGGAAGTCTAAAATATAAGTGTAGTTGGTGAGAGCTTGTTTTCCCCATAAAAGCCCAAAAGGATCAGCATTAAAACTTGTCCCTGAGGGCAGTCTTTTTTTTTTTTTTTCCTGTGACAGCCCTCAGCTGTTTGCTCAATTATCTGCTGCCTCTTCATTGGCCAATGCAGCTTTGCCACCAATCTTCATCCCTTTTGAAAGTAAAGGAGTTGCTAAAACTGAGAAGCTCCCTTTGGCTGGCTCTGAGCTTCTCATCAGAAACCTGTGTGCTGTTGGTGGGAAGTTTGAACAAAGCACAGATGCTGACGGCCTTTCTCCTAATGTGCTCCCGATGATAGATGCATGCCTGTCGACCAGCACAAGAGCAATACCTTCTCCGTTTTCACTGAAGTCTGACAACGCTGAGTGACTGAATATACAAATGGACAATGGCGGGGCCATGTAGAAAAATAGGACTCTGGCCCATTACCCGCAGCAACCTGCCAAGGAGACCACTTTTATCTATGCTAACCGGCCAAGAAGCCAGTCTGCTATAAGATAGACTAGCCAGAAGCCAGATTGCTTTCCCTAGTAATGACCCAGGAAGATAACCAGCAACTCCTGTTAGAATCGGCCCCAAATGGCCAAGACTTGGTTAATAATTGACAGCTTCCCCTAATTTCTGTCCCTGTTTCCAACTCAGAACCAGAGAAAACTAAATATGCACCCTAGCCGATCGCATAGCTAGCCCACCCACAGCTTCTCCACACCAACAATCAGCCCACACCTGAAGCCTTCCCTTCTCACCATTTATGAAGCTTTCCCACTCCTCTGCCTGACTTAGGTCTCTGCCAAAATGCAAATGATGGCGGCTGACTCCTTTGCTCTAGCAAGCTCACAATAGATAGCCTTAGCATGTTCTCGTTTGGTTGGTCTTGGCTTCCACCACACACGGCTCTCCCTTAGCTTAAAATGAAGCAGCTTGCTTGAGTCAAGCATCGTGTTGCATGAAACAGGCTTACCTTTATCCATTAGAGTCATGAGAACATCCACAAGGGAAAGAGGGCTGACTGAAGAAACAGCAGATGAACAAACATCTCCAGTCTCACACTCTGGGCCTACACTGATGGGGTGGGTTCCCATGCGTGAGGATGCACATCATCTGCATTTCTATTTCTATTTCTCTTTTTTGCAAAGTGCATGTGTTAATTTCCTGAGGCTGCTATAACAAATTGCCACAAACTGGGTGGCTTAAAGTGACCAAAATATCTTCACTCATGGACTAGAGACCAGAAGTCCAAAATCAAGGTGTTGCTGGGCCACAGTCCCTCCTAAGGCTCTAGGGAAGAATTCATTTCTTGCCTCTTCCAGCTTCTGGTGACTCCAGGCATTCCTTGACTTACGGCCACATCGCTGACATCTATGCTTCCATCTACACACGAACATTTACTCTGTGTGTGTGTTTTATCTGCTTTTGTCGGATTCATATGCGGACGTTTGTGTTTGGGCCTACCTGGATAATCCAAGGTAATCTCATGTGCAAATCCTTAACCTAATTATATCTTCAAAGACTCTTTTTCCAAATAAGGTAACATTTACCAGTTGATACGGGTGGCCATTATTCAATCCACTACAGCGTGTGTGACACAACTTTGGGGGAAGCCTTTCTTGAGAATTATTGTCAGGAAATCTGTTATTATTCCCCTGCCAAAAACCTTTCCACGACTCTTTGTTGCTTTTTGAGAACATCCTTAGCGTAGTCTATAAGGCCCCGTCTACCTCAGCCTCTGTCTCCTCTTTCCTTTGGACACATTATTTCAGCTTCTTACATGAACAAAATATCTTCCCATCTCTGGGCATCAGCACTTTAATTTCCTGCACAAGAAACAAGTCCATCCTATTCCCACCTCACCTGGCCAACTTCTGCTCATACTGCCCTGCTCAGTTGAAGTTCATTCATGTTGAAAATATTCACCAAATCCCTGCTGGTTAGGTGCCAGGACACAGTAGTGAATTGGGAGACAGAGTACCTGCTGGCATGGAATGTATCCTCTAGTAGAGGAAACAGGACTTAAAAAATAACAACAAAAAAGGACAAGCGCTGGTTTTATAAGTACTTTGCCAAGAATTGAAAGGATGATGTGACAGTGAGTGGCTGAGTGAGTGGTGTCTCTACACTGGTGGTCAGAGAAGGTGTCTTGGGAGTAAAGGACACCAAAGGTGATCTCTGAACACAAGAAAGAGCCAGCCATGTGTAGATTAGGGGAAAGAAAGCAAGGCAGGGGCAAGATCAAGTCAGGACTGGGAAGAAAGGAGGGGTTTGGATTGTACATTATCCAATATGGGGGGTTATAGAAGGGTTTTAGGCAAAGGCATTGGTGTGATCTAATTTGTGTCTAAAAGGTCACCTTGGCTGCTGTGTAGGGGAAGGGTTTCAGAGGGACGAAACTAGGTGAGAAAGGATGGTGGCTTGGACCAGGTGGAGGTAATAGAAAAGGACAGAAGAGAATGACTTGGGGTCTGATGTGAAGACTGAGTCCACAAAAAGACAGGCTGGATAGGGTGCAGGTGGACAGGAAAATCTCTGCCTACACGATCTATGACAGGTGTACTGCTGAGTCCTACTGAGGGGTCTGCACATGTAGTGGCACATGAGCAGGAGAGACTGAGACAAAGGGCAGGAGAGACTGAGACTTTACCAAGCTTATGGTCTCCCTGAAGGATAGAGGACAGACTTTGCAGCTCTTTACAAATCCTTGTCCTTCCTTTGACCCTACTCAATTGCAATCACTGGAAGTGGGACCTGGGGCATTTAAAAATATCCCTTGGTGATCCTGATGATGTGGGTCCATAGACCAGAAAACTTTTGCCATTCTCTGGTGTACAGATCAGAAAATTACTGAAGGAAACCCAGAGGCTCACAGTTCGAAGTAATTGTACAATGTGGCATTTGGAAAGAAGGATTAAACCAACAGAATGAGGAGATGAATTAGCAAGACAAATCAGTCTTGAAAAAACAAATATCTGTCCTGCTTTAGATTTGGTCCCAATTCAAACGTACAAATACAATAAACTATCATCCTGAGACCCAGATGAAAGCAGACTTTGGAAGAAGAATAAAAGTTCACATTTATTAGCAACTCATGACCACCTGGTTTTCATTAACTACAAAATGGAAAGGATCTGAAAGATAGATAAGAAACTGATAAATTACTCAAGAACTGAAAGCTAGAAAATGGGTATGAATTCCTCCTAGAGAAAAGGAAACAAAAGAAGCCAAGAAAAAAAAAAAAGAGTATAGAAGTATAAACTGAAATTAAATTTGATAGCTCTCTCCTTGGGAAAGGCTCTTTTATGCCTGACTTTATCTCAGCCATTCAGAAACAAGGGTAAATGTGTATCTTTGGTCCACTGGCCTAGCACAGATCCGAGTGGTTCAGGGTCAGGAGGTCTGGAAGGGGCTCACTGGGAAAGGTGAAGGTATGGAGCTTGTGGGCAGCACAAAGCGATGACAGTTGAGAAAGCCAGGTATGTCATTCACAAAGGTTAAGATTTTATTTTGAATTGTCCTGTGCCCCTTTAATGGGATTAGGATTAGCACAGTTTGGATGACAGTGGGTCCACTCTTCTTTCATTAAAACAAAGTCTCAGGCAAATCAGGGGCGCCTGGGTGGCGCAGTCGGTTGGGCGTCCGACTTCAGCCAGGTCACGATCTTGCGGTCCGTGAGTTCGAGCCCCGCGTCGGGCTCTGGGCTGATGGCTCAGAGCCTGGAGCCTGTTTCCGATTCTGTGTCTCCCTCTCTCTCTGACCCTCCCCCGTTCATGCTCTGTCTCTCTCTGTCCCAAAAATAAATAAAAACGTTGAAAAAAAAAATTAAAAAAAAAAAAAGTCTCAGGCTCTGTGCTGTCCAATAGCATGGGCCATTTTGCTTAGGAAAGTTCTCTAGTACCTTGTGCTGATGTGGTCCATGGACCAGCAGCCTCAGCGTCGTCTGGGATCTTGTAGAATCTCCAGCTCCGCCCTAGCCCTACTGGATCAGAATGTGCATTTTACCAATGTTCCTGGTGATTGGTATTCACATTAAAGCTTAAGAAGAACTGCTCTGGAGCTGAGGAGGGTCACCCTTCAATCAGTGGCTCTGACTTGAGTAAGGAAGCATGTGAAAAAACAACAGGTTCCTGGGCCCTGTCTCCAGAGATTCCAATCTCATTGGCCAGGCATCTATATCTTGACCAAGCGCCTCAGCTGATTGTGATTCTAACACCCAAGGAATAACTTAAGACACAGAGCCATAGATGGTAATAAATAGGAGTTAGTAACCACAGAAAGGATTAAATAACAGAGCCCAACACCTTACTGAGAGCGCTACTTTACGGTAGTGTTTCTTGACTTCCCTAATGATAAGAATAACTTGAAAGTTATTGGTAAACATTAAACTTCCCAAATCCCTTCCCCAGATGTTTTGATAAAATGGGTCTGGGAATTTATATTTTTAATAGGTATCCTGGGTGGTTCTTATAACTAGAGAGGTTTAGAACTGCTTTACCGGAAGGTACACAGCTCAAGAAAAATATCCATGGTACAGTTAAGAAGGGAACTGTACAAGGTGGGCCTGTCCTATCTAGCTTATCACTTGATCAGTTAGAGCAGAAGGACCAGGTTCTTGGTGGGGGGAGGGACTTACATACAAAGGAAGTTTCCAGAAAGTCACCTACCCTCATCTAGATGTTATGTAAAATGGACATCAAGCCTGATTGAGAATAGAGATTGTCCATCAGGAAGGGGTATCTGCATTTGAAGAGAAATCATTAGAGACTCATCCTGAGAAAGGACATTCAAACCTGATTCCACATTGAGTGAATGAGTTTTGGGGGTCATTGCTTTTGTGTCTTGAGGTAAAGACAAGACTTGAGAAGATAATTCTCCAACCAAAATCATCTTTGAGCCTGCACAGTCATCTCAAAGAGGGAAAAATAAAAATTCAATAGGAAAACCAAGGGGGAAAATACCCCCTAACTGTAGGACCAGGAATAAACATCCCAACCCTGGTGTAGAAGAAAATAATCAGAAGGTCATGATAAATGACAAGCTGAAGTTACATGGTTATAAAGGGATTGAGTGGTATTCAAGAATAGTGATGAAAATCTACTTCTGAGCAAAGTATCATTGGGATAGCATTTAATTTAGAGGTTTTGCCTTCAAGGAATAGGAAAAAATCACAAGGGTTGATGAAACTCAGCTACTTTAGGGAAGAAACAGGTAACACAAATGTGTATGTTTGGCAGAGCACAAAAAATCAGGAATTGAATTAGCCATACCCTACCTGAAACCTTCAAATTTATATCTGTTTTTTCTTAATTTTTTATTTTGAGAGAGAGAGAGACAGAGAGAGAGTGCACAAGAGTGGGGGAGAAGGGCGGAGAAAGAGAAAGAATCTTAAGCAGGCTCCATGCTTACCATGCAGCCCGATGCGGGGCTCAATCTCACAACCATGAGATTGTGACCCGAGCCAAAATCAAGACTTGGACACTCAACTGACTGGGCCACCCAGGCACCCCTAAATTCATATTTTTTAATACATAATTCTGCTGCTGGTTTGGTGACCCCATAATATAAATTAAAATAGATCTTTAGAATGCAAAAGTAATGACAGAGTAATTATTCTATAGTCTGAAGAAGTAAAACTTTGAAAACATTTTGTGACTGTTTTTTCCATCATAAATAATTATTATGGAGATAGTATAAGGTGTTCTGTACCTAAAATAATAGTACCACCTAAAGGAGGAAATTAAAATTGTAGCAGAAGTTCCCTAGATGTAGGGAAAGCTGTCAGATAATAAAGACTGAACAGGTTCTTAAGGAAGCTTCCATTTCCTTCCAAGGAGAAACATAAAAGTATGGCAGCCAATCATGTTTTTCCACAACGGTCTAGCTTTTGTTCTAACTATGAGCAGGCTTTAGAATTGGTGACTTCTTGGAGTATCACGGAAGTACCTACCCTGAAGAAAAAAAAAGGTCTTAGTAAGAATCCCCCACTGGTGCCACACAAGTAATGCCTCTTTTCTAAAAGTGCTCTGAAGAGTGTCACCAGGAAGATTCACTGGAAAAATTAAATTAAGTGCTGCATATAAATTAGTTTTCTGTGAATCAGTTATGCCTATGGGTTTCTAGGGTACTCTTTGAAGACAGCAGCATGAAAGAACCCAGGAAACAGGGATGAAATAAATTCTTTCCTTTTTAAAATAACTCAGTACATGAACCAGACAACACCCACATTAGGACCGCTTTTATAGTCTTAGCTTTCCTGACTGTTTCACTGCTCCAGGGAAAACAGCAAGTCAGGTTATTTCTTTTAAAGATTAAATAGGATTTAAAAAAAATGTAAGCCCAGAGACAAAATTTCACAGGCTTAATGTACGTCAGAGATAAATTTCTAGATACTACTTCCTTGGATCAATAATACATTCCACACTTCTCCAGGGTCAACCCCCACTTGAATCCATGCTGAGAAAACAACTGTGTTTTTAGCTGGATGGCAACTCCCCGAACATTACCTTGCAATACAACCAGAAAGAAGACATGTTTCTCAGTTGCTTATATTGTTGCAAAAATGAGAGTTTGCCTCAAGTAGATAAATCCTGCTATTCTATCAGCAATCTCTTAGGTAACACACTTGTCACACGCAGCTAATGATGTGACATCTTAAAGTCTTGAGGGAAAATCACCGGTTGTCCAAGAGACACAGGTGACCTGTTTGAATGGACAAGGCAGTGAGGTGAACACCTGAAAATGGCTGAACCAATGTGAATTGGGCATTCCTGGTGAATTTCCAGCTGTTGCCAGATCTACACTTTTAGCAGCTCAGATGGGTCTTCAAGTTTCAGCTGAAACGGTGTGCAAGTCGGGGCACCTGGGGGGCTCAGTCGGTTGAGCATCTTATTCTTGATTTTGGCTCAGGTCATGATCTCACAGTTCATGGGTTCAAGCCCCATGTTGGGCTCCACACTGGCAGTGCAGAGCCTGCTTAGGATTCTCCCTCTCTCCCTCGCTCTCTGCCCCTCCCCCACTCACACAGCTCTCTCTTTCAAAATAAATAAATAAACTTAAAAAAAAAAGAAAGAAACGGTGTGCAAGCAGACAAGGTATTTGCCATCATTTTTGTGACCCATTATGCTGATCAGTGGATTTCTGGCTGCATGATCTGGGCTGCTCACAGATCACAAAGGATGCTGTGTGTAGGGAAGAATAAGGAAGTGGAAATTTGGGAAGGGCAGCCATGGATATAATTTTTAAAACAAAATTTCCAGTTTCTTACTCCATGAAAACCCAAGGAATACTATTATCTAGGAACTGATCTGATGAGCATGATGTAATCACTTCTGCCTTATAGTTAGTTTGTTGTTGTTGTTGTTAAGGATAGAGTTATATCAATACAAACAGAAACTTTGCAGGAAAGTATGCCCAGGCATATATGGGAATGTTAAGTTATGAACGACAAAGTTTTCCTGGATCAGACAAACTTCCAAACAATGTTTTCTTTCCAAATTATTTCACATTCATGCGATGACATGGAACCATTTTAAGGGTGAGTTCATTCTTACGGGCAATCCTCCACCTCTTACTCTGAAAACTTGAGATTTCCTTCTGTCGCTTTGGCCAAAAAATGTAATATTTATTATATCGTTTCTCATGTTTCCTTGTTACTTGACTTTCTCTTTAATGAGAGGCATCCTCCCCACCAACTGCCTAATAAAATCTTTGGTTGTACAGTTTAATTTTAAAGCACTCTATTCATGAGCCATTTATCTATTTTCCCTTCTATTCCAAATGACAGACATTAAATTACATCTCTGGCTAGATGTGATTAATCTTCTGTTCCAAAGTGCAGAAAAGAAAAGGTTAGAAACATTTAAAGCCTCTTTTCTTTTCTTATTAGGAGAAAGCAGACTATGGGTTGAAAATTTGATTTATTTCCCTTAAAGCTATTTGAAGATCACCTTTAAAACAAGGGGTCAAATGTGGCTTGAAATGAATTCCCTGTGCAGTACTTATGTAAGTCCCTCAGTTATAGTATTTCAAGGCTAATAAATACTGTAGTCATAGGAAGACAGCCTCTAATATGACAGTCTATAAGATTTTGGAGGGATTGTGGTCTTCCAGTGAAAAGGGTCTGGTTAGAAGGGAGACATTATCTTTGACTTGTGGGGAAGGTGTCTGAAATCAGATGATATTCTATTTGCATTTGGCCCTCAGCCATCAAACAAATGAGTCATTACTGCAATCCTCAAGGTAGTTACCTCTAGTAAAGTAACTCACTAAATGACTTCTGTAGATAACTTCTTTATGTGGATGGACTTATCTTCAAATATTTACCCAATAAACTGAAATACTGAATAAGATAAACTGGTATTTTAACTTTAAACTTTTAAATTTACATTTTAATTTTAACTTTAAATTTTAACTTTTAAATTTAAATTTAAACTTTTAAATTTAAACTTTAAAAAATTTTTATGGTGAATTTGGCCCTTTATTTCCAAAACAAACAAACAAAAAAAGAGTGTCAAGTCATATTTAAAGACATTCGATTTCACAGAGAGGATTTTTTTTCCTTTCTGAAAATATTAGCAGAAATATATTTAAATAATTGTTTTACCTGTTCTCCTCAACCTTCCTGGCACATCATGTACCTGACAAAAATTAAAGACACCTAAAATATCATTTAGGCTGAGAGAGACAATATTGAACATGATGGTCTCCTAGCAACTATAGGATTTCAAGTGATGTATATTGGCCCCACTTAGGGAGAAAAGCATGTCCATACATGCCAAATATAAATATTTAATGCATAATTTCCCCTTGTTCTTTGAAAATAATGTATCAAAATGTTTTAAGTGGATTTATTATTTTTATAGAGATGACATGCACCCATTGTAAAAGTCCAAACAGTGCAAAAAAGTCAAAAGAAAGTGATAAATCTCAAATTAGGAGTTAGACATAGCTATGCCTAACTGGGTAACACCAGAATTTTCCATGTCCTTCCCTGGCAACCACTTTTATTTTTATTTATTTATTTTTTAAGTTTATTTATTTATTTTGAGAGAGAGAAAGAGAGAGCAGGGGAGGGGCAGAGAGAGAGAGAGGGACAGAGAGAATTCCCAAGCAGGCTCCGCACTGTCAGCACAGAGGCCAACCCGGGGCTCAAATCCATGAACTGTGAGATCATGACCTGAGCCAAAACCAAGAGTCAGATGCTTAACAATGGTGCCCCATTGACAAACATTTTTAAGCTTATAAGCTAGACTTGTTCCTCTTTCTTTGTTTGGATACAGCTGAAGATTTACTGATTTTTTTTTTCATTTTTCTTTTAATTGTTTAAATTATTTTGTTAATCTTGTTAGGAATATAGTATAAGACATTTTGTGATTCTGATTGATTCCTTCATCTTTTCTCCCACCACAAAGATTTGTTGATACATGTTACTTTTTTAATGTTTGTTTATTTATTTATTTTGAGAGAGAGAGAGAGGGCAGGAGCAGGGAAGGGGCATGGAGAGAGAGAGAGAGAGAGAGACAGAGAGAGACAGAGAGAGACAGAGAGAGAGAGAGAGAGAGAGAGAGAGAGAGAGAATCCCAAGCAGGCTTGAACTCACGAAATGTGGGGTCATGACCTGAGCTGAAACTAAGAGTTGGACACTTCACTGAGATACCCAGGTGCCCCATACGTGTTATTTTTTAAGAAGGAATTTGGCTTTTGATTCTCAGAGTCATTGTCCAATCCTCACCTATAATATTTTTATTTCTACAAATCTCTTCCCACCTTGATTGCTATTTTTCCCCAACCTTTTTATTTCTATTTATGAAGGGAAATTAAGAGAAACTGCACAAACAGGCTATCACCGCCATACAATTAATAAGGACACATTTATTTGGAATGTACTATAAAATAGTGTTTCATGGAAAACGTTTATGGGTAAAAAAAGTGGATTATAAAACAAGAGCATAGTGTGCATGTGTATGCAAATAAATGTTGCAAAAGGATATTTCTAAACAGATTTTAACACTTTTTTTTCTGCTAGGTAAAAGGATTGCATTTTATGAATGCGTTTTTCTGCATTTTCAATTTTCTGTACTATATGAGCATTGATTTTGAAATGTAAAAATGCTCTAAAATGTAGATTTCTTAGAATGAATGCAAACACTAAAGAAAAGATAAAGTAAAAAATGTCTCTTCCCCATTTCCCCTCTTAGTTCAGCACCAAGAAGATAATCACTGATAATTTCTTGGGAGACTGTCATAAAATATCAGTGCATGTATAAACACACACAAAGATACATATGTGAAAGTAAATGTGTGTGTGTTCCTTTGTACTAAAATGCAATAGAATATATAATTTTGATATCATGATTTTTCCCCCCACTTCACAATACATATTGAACAACTTTCCATTTAGGTTGACCTAATTTTTATTAGTGACAATGTACTATTACATTAAATGGATATATCTTAATTATTTAGCCAGAACTCTGTTTTTAGCTTTTGCTTTTTTTTCAAGATTTTTTTAATTTTTTTTAAATTTTCTTTCTTTTTTTTTTCAATATATGAAGTTTATTGTCAAATTGGTTTCCATACAACACCCAGTGCTCATCCCAAAAGGTGCCCTCCTCGATACCCATCACCCACCCTCCCCTCCCTCCCACCCCCCATCAACCCTCAGTTTGTTCTCAGTTTTTAAGAGTCTCTTATGCTTTGGCTCTCTCCCACTCTAACCTCTTTTTTTTTCCCTTCCCCTCCCCCATGGGTTTCTGTTGAGTTTCTCAGGATCCACTTAAGAGTGAAACCATACGGTATCTGTCTTTCTCTGTATGGCTTATTTCACTTAGCATCACACTCTCCAGTTCCATCCATGTTGCTACAAAAGGCCATATTTCATTCTTTCTCATTGCCACGTAGTACTCCATTGTGTATATAAACCACAATTTCTTTATCCATTCATCAGTTGATGGACATTTAGGCTCTTTCCACAATTTGGATATTGTTGAGAGTGCTCCTATAAACATTGGGGTACAAGTGCCCCTATGCATCAGCACTCCTGTATCCCTTGGGTAAATTCCCAGCAGTGCTATTGCTGGGTTATAGAGTAGGTCTATTTTTAATTTTTTGAGGACCCTCCACACTGTTTTCCAGAGTGGCTGCACCAATTTGCATTCCCACCAACAGTGCAAGAGGGTTCCCGTTTCTCCACATCCTCTCCAGCATCTATAGCCTCCTGATTTGTTCATTTTGGCCACTCTGACTGGCATGAGGTGATATCTGAGTGTGGTTTTGATTTGTATTTCCCTGATGAGGAGCGACGTTGAGCATCTTTTCATGTGCCTGTTGGCCATCCGGATGTCTTCTTTAGAGAAGTGTCTATTCACGTTTTCTGCCCATTTCTTCACTGGGTTATTTGTTTTTTGGGTGTGGAGTTCGGTGAGCTCTTTATAGATTTTGGATACTAGCCCTTTGTCCGATATGTCATTTGCAAATATCTTTTCCCATTCCGTTGGTTGCCTTTTAGTTTTGTTAGTTGTTTCCTTTGCTGTGCAGAAGTTTTTGATCTTCATGAGGTCCCAATCATTCATTTTTGCTTTTAATTCCCTTGCCTTTGGAGATGTGTCAAGTAAGAAATTGCTACGGCTGAGGTCAGAGAGGTTTTTTCCTGCTTTCTCCTCTAGGGTTTTGATGGTTTCCTGTCTCACATTCAGGTCCTTTATCTATTTTGAGTTTATTTTTGTGAATGGTGTGAGAAAGTGGTCTAGTTTCAATCTTCTGCATGTTGCTGTCCAGTTCTCCCAACACCATTTGTTAAAGAGACTGTCTTTTTTCCATTGGATATTCTTTCCTGTTTTGTCAAAGATTAGTTGGCCATTTAAATTTTTTTTTGATGTTTATTTATTTTTGAGAGAGGGAGACAGAGTGCAAGCAGGAGAGGGACAGAGAGAGAGGAAGACACAGAATCGGAAGCAGGCTCCAGGCTCTGAGCTGTCAGCACAGAGCCCGATGCGGGGCTTGAACTCACGAACCATGAGATCATGACCTGAGCTGAACCCAGATGCTTAACCGACTGAGCCACCCAGGCACCCCTCTCAAGATTTCTGTGGTTACAACCTATAATAAACTTTATATATATACTTTAGTAATAAGACAGATGCGCTTTTAAAATTTGTATAAATTAGTGTTGCTTGGCACTATCCACATTCTCATCAACTTTGTATGTGAGTGAGTTTCTTCCTGCTTTCAGGAAACAAACTTGGTAGGAAGAAAAAAAAAAAAAACACCACATTGTTTACCTGTTGAGTAAAAATGGGATTTCACTGTTGTGTTAATTTACATTTTTTACTACTTTTTGAATTGAACAAATTGAAAACTTTCCCCATGGCAGTTGGGCTTTCTCTTGTATGAACTGACTGTTCATATCCATCCGTTTTTCTGTCGTTTGTCCTTTTCTTTATTGATCAGCACATATTCTTTGTATGTTACAAAATGTAGTCCTTTATAAGACACGTTTTACAAATAGTATTTTTTGTCTCCTAACTTGAAATTTGCATAATGTTTTGCCATACAGAATTAATTGTTTTGCATTCTGATTATCCAAACTTGCCTTGTAAGTGTTCTGGGAATTAATTATTATAAGGGAACTATTCAATACGATATTTAAACAAAAGGTCACAAAGTGTGTTCAAGGAATGTTCTCATTAGATGGGTGAAATTAAAGGTTCTGGAAATGACCAATAATGACTCTGATAGACTGTAGAGTTCTGTCTCAAAAAATTATTATAAAATGTAGAATTTTATATATTTTTTTAAAAATCATAAAAATGTTTACAAAAAATTAAACTAGATTATGTACATAATTTTCAAGTTACCATTTCCTTGTAAGAGAACAAGTCATAGTTGCTTTATCCCAATTATAACATTACTTTCATAAAACAAAATTATATAAATCCAGGTTTATAAATATAGGATTTTTCCCCTTCTGTCTGAATAACAATGAACTGTGGGACTGCTAACGGGTATGGGTTTATTTCTGGGGTGATGAAAAACTTCTAAACTTGATTGTGGTGATGCTTGCACAATGCTATGAATATACTAAAAACCAGTGAATTGTATACTTTAAGTAGGTGAGTTGTGCAGTGAGTGACTCATATCTCAATAAGATGCTATAAAGACATAAATTGTTGTATGTTTTGAGTACAGCTGTGTGCAAAATAAATTACTGTGATTTGTCACCACATTGCCCATAGCATCTTCCGCACCCACTAAGAAAGAGTTTCGTTAGGAAGGAGGTTTTCAATGGGCTCATCTTTGGAGACTCCCTTCTCTGCTTATTCTCTTCTGTCTTCTTCCCTTCTCAGATTCTCTTGATTGGGGTAAGATGGAGGGGGACTTTCCAACCTTCTCTTCCACGCTTCTGTTATTCTTCTGATCCCTGGGATTATGCCAATTTATTTCAATGCAGATACTCTATAACATACCATGCTACACTGGATTTTAGCAGAAGGTAAATAGCCTTGGATGATACAAGGAGACTTATCTTGGCTAGTACCAGCTGTGACATCATTAAGGACTTTTATGCTCAAATGTGCCCTCATCTTATTGAAGGGAATGTGACATAGCAGGTTACACAATCACTATTTCTTGAAGAGTCTCTCACTTTAAATTCCTGCACTGATTATTCAGTGGTAGACTTTTTTTGCTTTTTAGATATTTTTTCTTTAGGAGCTTTCATTAAAATGCAATACAAAGAATAAAACTGTAACCATTATTGCATTATTTCCAATAGCTTTTGATGACTCTTACCTTAATCATTATATTCTTAACTCCAAGAGTATGAGTCAAAATCAAGGTAAATTGCCTTTCTCTCTTGGCACAAATCTCAAATGAGTCAGCAATGAGCAAAAACCTCTAAAATTAATTTAATCCAGTGGAATCATCCTTAATTCACACAATTGGGCAATATTGTCAAGTTTTTTGATCTCATTTACTAACACAGTTGAGAGAGGCATTATAGTTAGGAAATGATAGTCAGCTAGATGTCAGTTAGTATCCAATAGGAAGTGATCAAACAATTAAATTTTATCAAGTATTCTGGAGGTTCTCAGAAAGTGTCCAAGATACGGTTTGTGACCTCATGGAGTTCATTGTCCATGAAGAGCTTTAGTCCATCCTGGCCATATAAAGGTGCTCTCCTACGATAAAGGGACAGTCAACGATCTCACTAACACAAGCAGGTTTCTGCTTTGACTACATCTCATTTCCCTGTTCCACTACCTGTCCGGTAGCCCTTCTTGCTAAACTTCTCAGGACCTTTACCTGTTCATTTGGAGATTCTGGCACAAGGTAAGTAGCCTTGGATGATTCGCAGACATTTTTCTTGGCTAGAAAGATAAATAGGAAGCCTCTGATATCGCAGAGGGAGAAAGAGGCATACTTGAAATATGCTAAAACATGATTGTGCCTGGACAGCTATGTATGTAACAATGCACAAGACCAAATAGATTCCTTTTCAGCAGTGTGAAGTGGAACTTGGCTTTTGGATGGAAAGCTGTGCCTGGACACATAGAAGAAGCTCAATAGTGTTTGTTTAATAAATGCTGAAGGAATAAATGAGACTCAAAACAAGGACATCTACTCTATCTTGGTCATTTCTTTCGGGGTCCAAACTACCAGGGGGCCACAGAACCTCCAGCAGACAAAGGAAAAAGAGGCAAAGGGAGCAGGCAGCTTGTCCAGAAAGATGAAATATTCTTGCTGCTCATTCACAACCACCACTCGGAACTTATCTACTAATTCATCCACTTGGTAAACACTTTTCAAGTGTCTATGTGCCAGACACTGTAGATAGTCAAAGAAGAACAAAACCCTGTCCCTCTCCTTATAGAAGGGTGGATTCATTATAAACTTTGACAAAGTCATTAATAATCTCCATTCACTGAGTGCTTGCTATGTGCCAGGCACTAGGCTAATTCCTTTATATGCATGATTTCATTCGCTCTGTGATGTGATGTTGAACTAAGCATGACTCGATTGTATAGACGAAATTAAGATTTTGCCTGGCAAAGGACCCAGGGCTTCACAGCCACACACATCTGAGCCAGAACTTGAACTTGGTGCACTGTGATGTAAAAGCCCCAAGGTCCTGCACTGGGAGGAAGGGCTTTTCTAGCAGAGAGGGGAGGGGCTCCTCCAGCCTGGGCGCAAGGGGAGAAGAAAGCTCGTGTGCATGGAGCACTGCCTCTGCCATACATTGTGATCTTTGAGCTGGGTCTAAAAGTAGGAATAAGAGCTTCCTCAAGAAAAACAGGAAGCAGCATGAGGAAAAGCACAGAGGCACCAAAATGCACAGGAAAGTGTTGGGAAGTTCAAAGTGACTGCACTAGAAAGTGCTCAGGGGAGGGCAGGGAGCTTGAAAACAAGGTTGTGTAAGGGTGCCTGGTGGCTTAGTCACTTAAGGGTCTAACTTCATGATCTCACAGTTTGTGGGTTCGAGCTCTGTGCTGGGCTCTGTGCTGACAGTTCAGAGCCTGGCGCCTGCTTTGGATTCTGTGTCTCCAACTCTCTCTACCCCTCCCCTGCTCTCTCTCTCTCTCTTTCTCTCAAAATTAAATAAACATTAAAAACACTTCAGAAAATAAGGTGGTGCAAAGCCCTGTGGTCCTGCTGCTCCATTCTTCCATTCTTCCTTTGTGATTCCTCCTGGCTCCTAAGCCTGCCAGTGACAGAGGCAGGCATGAGGAACAGAGAGGACAATGGACAGCAGATGGTCAAGGGCTCAGATTTCAGCAATGCTCCATCTCCAAACTCTACCAAACAAACACCTTCATTTTCAAGTATGTAGATCCTGCAAGGATGACTAACAGAAAAGGTGGTTCCAAACTGGAGCATGACTAAAGTCAATCACATTCAGGTATCCTTGAATGCATATTGTTCTTACAGGAAAGAAAACAACTTCAGATGAAAATTCTTTAGGTGGATTTTTAAATACGTTTTGGTCATTCAGAATTATCCTTAATATACTTTCATAAATATAACAATGGAAGACCAATTGTGGTTAGATGAGTTCACGGCTTGTGGGGACAGTATTTAGTTTTAGATCAGGCCCCTTTAAGTTACCACATGGGTGTATTTTTCTAAGCTGCATCTATTTTAAAGTACCTCAGGCCCTCTAAATAATCAAGGTACACACTACCCTTATTCCTACTTTCTTTAGGTAGGCTGTCTTCCGTAAATGATATCAGAGATGGTTATTCACATCTTCACATTTATAGCATGTGGTTAGCTATTTCTGCGAAATATTTTATGTCAAGATTTTATGGAGGAATATAAGGAAGCACCTATCTTATGAGAAAATATAATAATTTTACAGTGGTCTTTGTAACTTGGTATCCCTATAGTACACCAAAAAATCAGGGATTGCCGACCCTATATAAAACTGAAGGTTAACCCATTTTTAGCATAATATTTTTCAGTGAAAGTAAAAAAAATCAGTTTTTAATTTAAAAAAAAAGGACTATTACATCTACTACTACCAACACATATTTTTTTTAAATTCTACAAATACCACAAAAGACACTTAATCCCAAAGCACTATTAAGATTATAGATTGCTGTCAGTGGTTGCTTGACCTTCTCATGAATGTTTTTTTTTCCTAGTTCATACTAATCTAAAGCTCTCTTAAGAAAAAGTATTCGTTTCTCCTCCATAACTTAATTAACCACATTCCACTACTTTCAGACATTCTTGTGCATTACTTTGACATCATCATTCAGAAAAACTTCAGAAAGGAGATGTTAAACATATATATGCCCCCAAGGAAAAGAAATACTTTAAATATCTATTTTGAAATAGGGTAGAAAATTGATGAAATCTGCTTCTAGAACACACAGGTCTCTGACTTTGGTTAAACTGTATGCAGCAACAACAAAGAAAAGTAAAAGAAACAGTTTTAATATGCTATTAGAACTTAAAAGAAAAACAAGTGAAGATGATCTATTTCCTTTGAAAGTATATAGAAAACAATGTTCTTCTTTTTTTTAAAAAACATATTTATTTTTAGAGAGATAGAGTGGGAGGAGAGAGGGGCAGAGGGAGAGAGAAAGAATATTGAGGAGTCTCCATGCTGAGTGTGGGAGGGGCCCAATCCCACGACCCTGGGATCATGACCTGAGCCAAAATCAAGAGTCGGACATTCACCCAACTGAGCCATCCAGGCATCCCAACAGTAATGTTCTTATCAGGGAATCTAGTAAAGTTCCTCAGAGACATTCTCTTACTTCTCTCATGCGCTCAGCACTAGCATGCCAAGATGAAGAGGGTATGGTCCTTTGTTTAGGTAAACTTTTCCAATAGAGGGAAAGACAAATCTACACACATGAGGTGGTAAAGGTGCAAGGATAGAAGACAGAGGTGTGTCTAGGGCCTTGGAAGCTCAGAAGAGCGGCACATTCCATCTAGGTGTGGGTGGAAGCCTCACAGAAGAGGTCAAACTTGAGCGAATTATGAAGAATGTGAAGAACCTACAAAGGTAAACTAGGTGAAGAGAGGATAATGTACCTCAGGCTATAGAATGCAAAGTCAAGGGCAGGGGAAGTCTAAGGCAGCCCAGAGTGGGGAACTAAAGCCATTCATCACTGAGTCATTCAGTAGAACAGCGAAGTTAAGGAAGAGGAGTTGTGGGGAGGCAGACAGAGGCCAGATGATGTAGA
Organism: Lynx rufus; assembly: GCF_022079265.1. Classification (NCBI taxonomy): domain Eukaryota; kingdom Metazoa; phylum Chordata; class Mammalia; order Carnivora; family Felidae; genus Lynx; species Lynx rufus. The sequence goes on from NW_025814823.1 coordinate 14,714,402, forward strand.
TCTTTAGGACTCCTTAAAGGAGCACAAAGCTTATCCTTAGGGGATGGGGAAAGGGTAGAAAGGAGGCTCCTCGATCTTTTAAAGTACTATATTTTAAAGAACGAGAGTGACTTGATCAGGTTTGCATCTTAAAATTTTTTTTTTTTTCAACGTTTATTTATTTTTGGGACAGAGAGATACAGAGCATGAACGGGGGAGGGGCAGAGAGAGAGGGAGACACAGAATCGGAAACAGGCTCCAGGCTCTGAGCCATCAGCCCAGAGCCCGACGCGGGGCTCGAACTCACGGACCGTGAGATCGTGACCTGGCTGAAGTCGGACGCTTAACCGACTGCGCCACCCAGGCGCCCCAGGTTTGCATCTTAGAGAGAACCGTGGAGGTATAATGAAGGAAAGATGTGAAAAGGACAAGACTGGAGGAAAGGAAATCAGTCAAGGTACTGCCCCCAATGCCATGAGAAATGAGGACTGCCTTGACCCAGGAAGGAATAGAGGGCAGGGACCAAGTGTGAGCAAAACTAGCTAGATTGGGGGGCACCTTGGGTGGCTCAGTCACTTGTCTCCAACTTCAGCTCAGGTCATGATCTCATGGTTTGTGTTTGAGCCCCACATTGGGCTGACAGCACGGAGCCTGCTTCGGATTCTCTCTCCCTCTCTCTCCGGCCCTCCCCCGCTCATGCTTTCTCTCTCGCTCTCTTTCTCTCTCTCCCTCTCTCAAAAATAAATAAACATTTTTAAAAAATTTTTTAAAAACCAGCTAGATTAGATGGTGAGAAAAGGTGAATATGACTTTTCAGGAGCTCAATGAATATCAAAGGGATAAATGAACCAATGTGGACAATGAGTACTTGGGCAACACTGCTGGGCAAGCGGAGTCATGATAACACATATTCTAGGAGAAAAATTTGTTTTTTCCTATCAAAGGTATTAAACATAGGAGGGCAATGAGAAATAGACACATTTTTAAAGTACCACGTCACCTAACTTTTATAATTAGTTAGCTGGGGGATTTTATTGGTGGTGATGGTAGACAGTGGGCTAAATCTTCCCCTCCCATGTAAGTGAAACATAAAAATCCCAAATCACTCACTTAAAAGTAAAGCAAAACTGAGGACAACAATGAACTTGATTCAGGAAACACTATAAAAACATACATACCTGATAAAGGAGAGTATAATTGATAAAACTGTATTTGACATTAAGTATGTAGATGACTAGTTTAGTATATCTTAAACATTTTCATTTTTCCTAAGTTTTGTTTATAATAATTATACTTCATTCAGAATTGAGGGCCCATCTCCATGAGCAGAGGTCTTCAAATATGTATGAAAACATTAGATTACCTGGATCTAACATATATAAGCCAAATAGCACAAGGCACCAAAATGAGGCAGATATAGCTGTTTAGGTTAACCTTGTTCTTTTAATTTGGTTTTCTTCCATTGTTGCTTCCAAAGGTTAACCTTGAACTCACACTTAATGTCTGTGAAAGCCTAAATAAGTTCCAGTTAAAGGTACAAGATTATTTCCTGGAACTACAAAATGCCTATAAATGTCTTATCCCAGGAAAGTAGGCCACAATTGACAGCCTCTTCAACTGTCATCTAAATAGTGGTCCCTGCCTAGTTTTCCAGGAAAAGCTTTGCAAAAGAAATGAAACATACTTCTCATTATCCCAAGTCCTTGAGAAGATATTTAATTAAGTCTTGTGAGTATATGTGTAAACAGAAATGTCTGGGGCGCCTGGGTGCCTCAGTCAGTTAAGCGGCCGACCCCTGATTTCAGCTCAGGCCATGATCTCATGGCTCAGGTTATGATCCCACGGTTTGCAAGATGCAGCCCTGAGCTGGGCTCTGTGCTGAGTCTGGACCCTGCTTGGGATTCTCTCTTTTTCTCCCTCTCTCTCTAACCCTTGAATGCTTATTTATTTATTTTTGAGAGAGAAAACACAAGTGGGGGAGGGGCAGAGAGAGAGAGGGAGAGTGAATCCGAAGTAGGGTCCAGGGTCTGAGCATCAGTGCAGAGCCCAACATGGGGCTTGAACTCACACACCATGAGATTATGACCTGAGCTGAAGTTGGATGCCTAAGTGACGGAGCCACCCAGGTGCACCAAAATACATCAATAAACATTAAAAAAATAAAAATAAATAATAAATGTCTGAAAAACTTGCTCTTACTAATAAGTGAGAGGACACATTAGCTGTAAACATTTCCTGTACTACAAAGATCTCGTTCACAAATAACGAGAATTGAAATTGGCTGTAGTCTCATCATTTTAGCATATTTGCAACAATTAGTATAGAAAAATTAGTTAGAACAATTAGTTAGAAAAATTAGTATAGTCTGGTTGGTTTAAAAGGAATTATGAGGCATAATTTTGAGACTTCATGTCTATTCATGTCCAGGTGACAGAGGGAAACTGAAGGGATCCTATGATTTTTTTTTTTTTGCCACCTCTATTCTTGCGCCCCTGTCTTCCATGTGCCTTATAGTAGGTATATGGGTATACAGTATGCCATATAGTATGTATATGGATATGTATGTCCTCCTTGTAAGAGGCGAGGATTTAATGATTTCTTTGGAGTCTTCTAGCACAATAGAGAACATCTGAGGAGTAACTAGGTGGGGTCTTTATGTATGTTTTCCAGACCAATGACTCACCAAGACCCTGGGGCTCCAGGGCGTGACTGACTTATGGAGGACACCTGAGCACCCTCCTCATTTTGACCAGTTCCTAGATGCCTCAGAGGACACATACACCAGACCACCATCCTCAATAAAAATCCCAGACCCAAAGCAAAAACAAGACTCCATCTCCTTTCCTTTCTGAGTCTCCCAGATGTTGTCTGTACCTACACTCTCTCTACATCTTTAATAAACTCTGCTTCCTCTAGGCTCGCTTTTGATTTCCATTCTGCACAAAGCTAAGGACTCTCTTGGCTGGTGCTGTGGGACCCCCTCTGGGTCCTTGGACCCAGCCAGCCTACATTATAAGCATGAATGGAGAAAGTAAGCACAAGGCAGTTCTTGGTTGGTATGCATGACCAACGGTGCCATTTTGTTGGTGTGCCACAGTCTAGTTACAGCTTTGAGTTCTCGTGCTTTAGAACGTGCTGTTTTACTTCCGTAAGTCATAGGTAGAAAATGATTCCCCACTTATGGACAGACACACATATGTAACAACTGGCACTGAGGTATACCTTGGGTTCCAGTTCATGCCTTTTTTTATCAGTTGTTATGCCTTCTTTTTTCTTAAACAAAAATGATGAATTCATCCATATTATAAAAAATTATGATAAAAAGAGGTGTGATTAGTGCTCTCTCCGAAACATTTCCTTATTCTGAACATTCTCAAGACCCAGATAATAATATAATAATATAAGCTTGAGTACGCTAGTCTTTCATGTAAGTATGTGTGAATGAAAAAAAGAAGTGTGGGGTGTATGTGTGTGTGTATGTACGTGTGCATGTGAAAGAGAGAGAGAGAGAGAGAGAGAGAGAGGAGACAATTAAAGTGTAAAGAAAATATACACAGTTCCATATGAGGGAGAATGTCAACACTGACATTGATTATAGACACTGTAGAAATAACTAAGCAAGCAGGAAAAAAAAAACCTTACAAAAATGTAGTTTGGACATGTAGAAGGAATACTAATTACAGTAATTTCTCTGAACTGTTTACCACATGCCTAATTACCAGGCAGCACAGTGATGAATATGTAAATCATTAGCTATACATCGGATTAACTAGTGCACATTTTAACTACAACATTGAGCTCTGCTAATGTATAGTCAGTCTTCACAATTTATCACTCCTCTAGTATGCTCATTGGCCCATGACTTAAAGTTTTGGAAGCTTATAAGAAATGACAAGGTGAGGAAGGAATCAAATGAATATTTTAAGTAATTATAATTTTAGAAAAATGGCATATCTAAACAAGGACAAGAAGGAAGCTACTGGTAAAAGATATGCTGGCTATTTTATATGATGGGCTGTTTATACATGGAATATACCTTAGATGTATTGAGAGGGGGATAAAGGGACATACTGGAGTAAATATCTAGCAAATTTTAAAATCAAATTCCTAAAGAACATTTAATAGGTATTTTTAAAAGATACAAATGAAGAAACCATCAAAAATACCCTCAGCTTTCTCTAAAATCATACATGTTCTTAAATAAATAGTACTAAATACATTGATTAAATATTTTTCTTCATTAATTAGAACACAACGTTGTGGAAAAATATGTCACCAGAATTGGAAGAAGGAATCACTGGATACCCACAATGGAAATACCTAGATATTTGAGTAATACAATACATGACTAAAGAAATGTGGTGATAGGGAAAGCATAAGTTGAGTCCTTTAGCTTTAAGAGATTTTAGATCCAACTAAATAAACATTTTATAGAAATGATTCCCCAAGTTTTCTGTAGGAGCACCACGCTAGCCTACCTAATTTATAATAGGGTTTCTCGCCCTTGGCACAATTGATGATTTGGGCCAGATAGTTCTTTATTGTGGGGGCTGCTGCGTGCATTGTGGGATGGCTAGCAGCATCCCTAGCTGGCGGACGGATGCTGATAGAGACCCAGCAAATGCCACTAGCATTCCCTCCCACCCCTAGTGTTGACAAGCAAAAATGTCTCCGTATCATTGCCAAATGCCCCCTGGAAGGCAAAACTGTTCCCTGTTGAGAGCTACTGCTTTATAGAATGTGAAAAGGTGTACACAAATAAAAAATTCTGTTAATGTAGTCATAATTTAATTGCACTAGTCAAATTCACTGTTTTAAACAAGCATAGGGAACTTTTTCTTTGATGAAAATTATCAAGCCACAGGAAAAAATTAAACTCAGCAAAAGGAAAAACCTAACAAAGTGTGTGTGTTTGTGTGTGTGTGTGTGTGTGTGTGTGCGTGCGCGCACGCGTGTGTTTAAGGTAGGTGTTGAGAGAGTGAGAAAGAAACAAGAAATAAGGAAATGTTCTCTCTTGCTTGTAAAATTAAGAACAGAGGACATAAAATTAATTCAGTAAACATAGCAGATTATAAAAATACACTTGAATTCCATATTATACCTTAAATAGGGAGATGAAAACTGAAAGATAAAACAGAGGAGACATAAGTAGGAGAAGACAGAATAGACAAGATGGCGGAGGTGGGGTGGCAGGGAGGTGGAAAGGAGGCAGAACTTTAGAAGAAAGAGAGACTGGCAGATTGGCAGTTAAAAGTGGAGCTTCTCTTGGCTCCCCACTCTACTTTTTCTCAGGTTTCTCCTTTTAGCCCCTGAGCCCAGCCCCTCAAACCAGGCTGCCAACATCCTTCTCCTCAGGCTCCACCAGCTGCTCACTGTGTCCATGAAGGAGGATGTGTGGATAAGAGACTAGAAAACAAGGGAGAACCACTGCCAGGAAAGGAACAATGACTGCCACAGAAGGCTTGGGAATTGGAGGGAGGCATGATCAATGCCTCACTTTATCATACAGAATAATTTTCTTTGAGGGAGCATTTACACGGAGAATAGTGAGGATGCTAACTGTTCAAGAGAAAGGTAATGAGAGCCTAAGTTAGGGGGCTGACAGAAGACACTGAACACAATAGAACCATTTACATTTTGTGTATTACTTTGGAGGGTAATAGTTGTTATTTGTTCCTTATAATAACCAAAAACAAATTTAGATTTGCTTTGTGCACAGGAAATATTTAATAAATACTAGCTCAGTTTAACTCAATTCATTTTAAGTTAATCTATGATCTACACTTAACATTAAGAAACTGAAGTCCAGTGAAGATAAATGACTTGCCCATGATCAAATGGTTGGTAAATTTTGGAGCCATGGATGAAACCCAGATCTCCTTAACTCCAAAATCCAAGGCTTTACGTCTTTCATTAGTTACAACAAATTTGTGACATATGTGCTGATCCTATTTCTTTACCACTGATTTTCTTTTTAAATTTTTTCATGTTTATTTATTTTTGAGAGAGAGTGAGAAAGACAGAGAGTGAAAGAGTGCATGTGTGCACGAGCAGGAGAGGGGCAGAGAGAAGAAGGAAAGAGAGAATCCCAAGCAGGCTCTACACTGTCAGTGCAGAGGCCTACGCGGGGTTGGATCTCATGAACCATGAGCTGATCATGATCATGACCTGAGCTGAGACCAAGAATCAGATGCTTAACCAACTGAGCCACCCAGGCACCCCCAAAGAAATTGATTTTCTTCTTTTTTCTTTTTTAATGTTTATTTATTTTTGAGAGACAGAGAGACAGAGAGAGAGAGAAAAAAGTGTGAGTGGGGGAGGGGCGGAGAGAGAGGGAGACACAGAATCCGAAGCAGGCTCCAGGCTCTGAGTTGTCAGCACAATGCCTGACGCGGCGCTCGAACTCATGAGAACCCACGAACCGTGAAATCATGACATGAACTGAAGTTGGATGCTCAACCGACTGAGCCACCCAGGCACCCCAAACAAATAGATTTTCTTTTTTTTTTTAACTTTTTTTTAAATGTTTATTTATTTTTTGAGAGAGAGATTGACAGAGTGTGAGCAGGGGAGGGGCAGAGAGAAAGGAAGACATGGAATCTGAAGTAGGCTCCAGGCTCTGAGCTGTCAGCACAGAGCCTGACGCAGGGCTCAAACCCACGAACTGTGAGATCATGACCTGAGCTGGTCAGGCGCTCAACTGACTGAGCCACCCAGTCACCCCAACAAATAGATTTTCTACCAAGAGGTTGGATATGGCCTCAGAATCCTTCTGAAGACAGGGCTTCAGAGAGCTACTCTGAACCCACGTTTCTGTATCCTACAGTGCACCAGGCTACCTATCCAACGGGAAGGAAGAGGATATGGTAGAGATTCTTTGTTGGCTGAACCATTATCACCTTGTAGCTGTGGGGATAGATTCAGAGGCAAAAAAAAGTATGTACATCAGGAATGACTGGCGGTAAGCCTGGAGACTAAGGGGAGCATGGCACTATTACCAGAAGTAACAGAGCTGGTGTCCTATTATTGCATGTGTTTTTAGATGTGTCCAATCCATAATGAGGGAAAAGTTGTCACAATCACAGCTGAAGGAGGCTGTGAGGAAGGGAAAAAAGGCAGGGCCTCAGAGTGATCTCAGTCCCACAAACAATGGAAATTGTGGGTCTTAAAGGTGCATGTCCAAAAGATACACCAAATATTATTAGGGGAGATGAAATAAGGACTTTCCAAAGTCTTCACTTAAAAGACACAGTTGTGAATCATTTTGTAAGGCAAGAAAATTCTCCTGTAATTGAAATAATCACCAAATAGTAAAAATTGGAATTCCTCTGTGCCAAGTTCCATTTCAATGGGAGGCAGGAAGCAGTGAAAAGAAAATGTCTCTTTGGCAACTTAGAATTCTCGATGAGAATTATAAACAATTTCTGTAAAACTTTGCAAACTAAATTAAATATTAAACCTTAAATGCTTAATCACAAGGGAGTTTTGATAAGTTGTTTCTATCAGCTGTCCTACAGCATAAGATTAAAAATACAAAGCCTTCTATCAGCTCCATGATGTCACTTGACATCATTATGGCAGGTACACTTAGCAAATTAGAGAGAATGCCATGGAAAATGTCTGGTTATAACTCGGAGGTAGGAATAGTGCTTGTGGAAACCTCTGTACAACTTCTTGAACAATTTTCTAACCTTAAAACAGACGTGTTTTCTATTATTTAGAATTTGTTTCATCTTGGTCTTTTTTTTTTTTTAATCTTTAGCTTGTTTCTTCCCATTTCATTTCCATCCACTTTATGATTGCTTTGGTCACTTTACAAAATCAAGTTACAATGATTCTATGTGGCACCATATGGCTATGTCAGAAAAAGAGTTTTTAATATTTTCTAAGAAACAAGATATTGTAGTTAGTGCTCTCAGAACCACTTTCAATCTAAAAAATATTGAAGGCTACACTCACACACAAATGTTTTAGAGTGGAGACTGCCCACCCCCTCCAAAGCCAAGCTTTGATACATGGCCTAAGAAAATACCAACAATTCAAATATGGTCTTGGAACAAACTACTAAACCACAGACAATATAATTTCTATTCAAAAGCATAAAACCACTAGTGATCCATTTGCCAAAAATAAAACCAACAAAACACCCCTCAAATTTATTGATGAACCTACCGATATCAATTCTTCTGTGTGTGTGTGTGTGTGTGTGTGTATACATACATATAATTTTGATCTTTAGAATTCTTCATATGGTTAGTTTCATTTCCAGTGAAGCAAAGATCAAACAGAGTCTTATATATTTATTGTTAGATATAAATCCAAGAAAGGGTTCTCAATTATGTGTATTTTTGAAAAGTTTAAAGCTATGTGTCTACATGCTGAGGGTACAAATAACATCGCAAAGCTATGGATATTCTCAAACAAATACTATTGAAACAGCATTGCAAGCAGCTGAAAACATCATGTGATATTTTCAGTAGTGAGGAAATGTCAATAAGCAGTATTTCTAGTAGGAAACTCTTCTAAAGGTCCTGTTCAACAGGGGTCTCTATTGAACACTGCACTTGCTGCTGTAATAAGAAACAAAGGAGATGGGGAGGTGGTGGGATACTGGCTGGGTGAGGGCTATGATTTCAGCTCCTCTTTGACATCTACCTCCTTCCCTTCTACATTTTTTTAAGTTTATTTACTTTGAAAGAGAGAGAGAGCAAGAGTGTGTGAGCGCAAGGGGTGGGGGTAGGGGCAGAGAAAGAAGGAGAGAGAGAATCCCAAGCAGGCTCCACACTGTTAGCACAGAGTTGGACACGGGGCTTGAACACACGAACTGTGAAATCATGACCTGAGCTGAAATCAAGAGTCAGACACTTGACTCTTACTTACTGACTGAGCCACCCAGGTGCCCCACCCTTCTCTATTTTAGAAGGAAAGGCTGGACCAAGAAGTGGAAACCTTGGGAGAGCCAGGAAGGCTGATCTGGGTTAGCAGGGCCTGTGAAGACCCAGCTGAGTTGGGGGAAGCTCCCTTTGTGACTTTCCAGATTGATCTGCACACCTCTGCTCAGGCACTGGCAGCCTCCATAGAACAGCAAGCCAGCCAATGCCCTCAGCAAAACTGCAAACTACAAAACTGCCCTCTTCTTCTTTCTGAAATCTATTCACCTTTCCTAAAGTCCTTCACCCCTCACCTCTGGACGGCATTCTGTCATTTCCTTCATAGCACGGGTGACAATCTGAAACTATCTTGTTTACTTAATTTGTTGCTTGCTTATTGTTTCCTTTCCCAATAGATTGTAAGTTCCATGAGGGCAGGAACCTGGCTCGTGTTGTTCAACCAACACCCTCAGCATCCAGACTAAGGGCTGGCATAGAGAAGAATAAGATAAATGAGCCCCTTGCTTACTCCCTGCCTCATCCTGTTCCTACTGGGGAATTCACAGGTACAATGACCTCATGCTTCCCTCAGGCTAGTCAAAGTCTCCCCATCAGTCCTGGCCTCCAAGATGCCTAGGGTTTTCCACATTAGTGTCTGTATTGTTTAGGAAGGATCGATACCACCCCTAGCACCAGAGGCAGGCCTTGATTAGCCAAAGTCAATCATCATTTTCTCCCTGCACACTGTGGAGGTAGACATGTAATATAATTTAGTGCAATCAGAGAGAAGCTCAGGAATTTTGTTCAATACTTGGGGAAAGAGAAGCTTCCCTCCTCCGCCTTTCTCCACAGCAGCTGGGAATACACAAGAGCCCTGGAAGCTCTTGGTGGCCATCTTATTCTCATGAGGTCCAAGATGGCACACACAAGACAACAAAGTCAAGAGCTTTTTGAAGAACTCAAGCCACAACCCTGAGACCTCATAAACCTCTGGCTCAAATCCACCCTGAGGGCCACTTCTGGATTTTCCACTTAGGTAAACTCATGCATTCTCTTGCCTGTCAATGGTAGAATTTCCCGATTCCTATCCCAGCCAGAAGGTTCATTTCCCATTACAAATTCCAGCAAGGTATCATTTAGCTAACTGAATTAAGCACAATGCAAATGATGTTTAACTCTCCCAGAATACTTTACTTAAAAATTGAAACAAATACATACAAATGTGTTTCATTGTTCTTCTTTTCCTCCCTAAACCACCATCATGGCTAGCTTCCAGGACCTCTCCACCCTTCCCAATTACCTCTTGGTCCAAAGAGGAGAACAGAATCAGTATTGCAATCACACAGCATGAATTCCTTTTTTCACCTTTGGAAGTAGGATTCATGAAAAACAAAGTCACTGGAGTAAATTTAGGAAGTAGATGTTTTCTAATTTTCACCTTATTAGTTGGTCAAATACCCCACTTATTTTTAAACAATTTTTTTTAAATCTCCACCCCTACTGGGGGGCTTGAACTTACAACCTCAAGATCAAGAGTCACACACTCCACCGAATGAGCCAGCCAGGCACCCCTCAAGTAACTCACTTTTAAAAATCAAGGAACAACAGAATTTGTCTTGTGCTGTTTGTTGAATAAATACCAAACTGAATCAAAGCAATGCATAAGAAATATATTTAAAGTGTTAAAAGATTTCTAAGAAGAGAATGATTACTTCTGACTTGAATGAAGGTTTGGAAAGACATCACAGATGTTGCATTTGCACTAAATCTTGAAGGACAGGAATGAGCGAGAGGCAGAACTCAAGGAAAATTACAAAGCCCTGACATATACCTGGCAAACTGCAGGTGGCCCAGCTGGATACGAACACACAGCTTGTGCTACTTGCAGGTAGAAAACTATTGATAGGGGCGCCTGGGTGGCGCAGTCGGTTAAGCGTCCGACTTCAGCCAGGTCACGATCTCGCGGTCCGTGAGTTCGAGCCCCGCGTCAGGCTCTGGGCTGATGGCTCGGAGCCTGGAGCCTGTTTCCGATTCTGTGTCTCCCTCTCTCTCTGCCCCTCCCCCGTTCATGCTCTGTCTCTCTCTGTCCCAAAAATAAATAAACGTTGAAAAAAAAAATTAAAAAAAAAAAACTATTGATAAAGTCTAGAAATGTGTGTTGAGAGTATACTACGCAGGACTCTGAAGTCCTTTCTCAATTCAGTTGTCCCTGAGAACTCATTGAAGAATTTTTAGCAAGACAGTCACAAAACCAGGGCTGGGGTGTAGGAATGATTTGGCAGTGGCCTGAAGAATAATCAAAGAGAAAAGCCACAGAAGCCTCAACAAAGGGTAGTAGGGAGGTTTTGTGGACACCAGAAAGGCTTTTTCCCCACCCCCCTGCTGCCAGCCCCCAGCAGGCCAGAGCTCAGAGGAAACCAGGACTCAGGCTCAGTGTAGGTTAAAAAGCCTTTCGTGAACTAGTCTGGAACCCTTACCATCACCCTTAATGTCATATCTACAAAAAAACAAGTTTTGTGAGTTTTTTTTTTTCAATTTTCAAAAGAACAGCCTAAAACCAAAATTTTAGAATCACCACCTTACCGTTTGGCATTGTCAGACTTAAAGATTAATATTATTATTTAAATGATCTTTTAACTTTAAAAATAACATTTCTAAGAACATTACATTTTTCCTTTACATACTAGGGCTGCTATGAGATTGTAGTCTAGACAGATTCACACCCTTAAAAATGAGCTTTTGAGCTTAAGATCTTAAAATAGAACTGTGCTAACATTCTAATACAACTCAGGAAGGAATAATGGTTAGAATAAGCTTTGTTTCTCTTTTCCTGATGAGGTCTGAATTAGTAGGAGACAGATAATACAGAACACAGGAAATTATGGCAGGAAATATGATGTATTATAGGTATTGGTATAAAAGATCTAAGACATTTTGAATAAGGCATAAAAATTAGGAAATCTCAGCTAATACTATGTATCATTTCTCAGTAGAAGATAACAGATTTCTTATCATTCATACAGGTCAGGCCATTTTGTTATTCAAATCAGGCAGAAGAAAATTTGGGGTGAAGGACAGAGTGAAGAACATGGTGAAGAACATGGATTATGCTAATTCTAAACTAAGTTAGACAATAAACCCCTCAATTTGCCTTTTCTTATGGTCGTATAATTCGCGGGGGGGCATAATGTAATTAATAATTCATGGGGGCGTAATGTAAAGCATCAACTCCTATTGTTGATCTAGCAAAAAAAGGTGGTTTTTTTCCTTAACAGTTTTGTGCTGAGAGATATTCAGATGCGCAGATTTTCTTGAACGAGAAACCATAGAGCTTTTGCAGTAAAAAATACATATCTCTTCCAAGTATTACAAAAAAGAAACTGTTTACAGAAGTTTGCATATGTATCTCAGCGAGAAGAGACTGGAGCTCCTGAGTTCCTGAGTTGTCATGAGTACTCCTGGTAAAAATGTTCTATTGTGTCAGCACAAGACAACACATATTTTCAATATCCTACACCAGCAGCTATTTTATGCTGCAGAAAAGGAAAAGAGGCTGAGGAATGGACAACATGGCTGCCGCATTGCCTGGCTCTGACCTTCTGCAGCTGGCTTTCCTGCCAAGGCTGGCCCAGCGAGGCGTTCTGGACCGTATACTCAGGAATGTTAGTGCTCCTATTGAAACATCTACAACTTCTTGTTGAAAAGAAAACCACAGGCCCCAAATAGTGTCAATTAGGCAAAGTCACCAAACCACGGTTTAATACCTAATCTAACAGCACTTCTAACCTCCTCCAGAAAGGTAGTCTTAACTGTCAGTGAGGAATTTTCCGACTAGCCTCAGTGAAGTAATCTGCCACATGGGCCCTCTCCCTGCCCCAAATGAAGATGAGGTAATCTGCAGGATAAGACCCCAGTTCTCCCTCCTGAGGAAAAGTGACCTTGCCTAAAACAATCCTTTCTTTTCCTTTGCTAATAACTCCCCTCCCCACCCTCGTTCCTATGAAAACCTTCCATGTTGTACAGTTCCTTGGAGTTCCCCTCTACTTGCTAAATGGGATGTCACCCAGTTCATGAATTCATTAATAAAACCAATTAGGTCTTTAAATTTACCCAGTTGAAACTTGGGTTGTTTTTTTGTTTGTTTTTTTTTTTTTTTTTTAGTACTCTCAATCTCATCTCTCTCCAAAGAGGGAGAATGAGAAATATTCATTAGAAATTAATATGTGCATATGAAACTGAAGACCCAGTATTTGTGAAAGCCTCACCTACCCCACCCCCCAGCCCCCACACAGGTTCAAAGCGTGAGCCCTGGAGCCAGGCAGGCCTGTTGGGAATCCTGGCCCTCCACTGTGTGACCTCAAGTAACTCATTTGCCTCTCTAAGATTTCCTCCTCTTCAAAGCAGGATAATGCCAACGTGTAGCATTCGGGGTGGGTTTTATGAGATCGTGCGTATAATGAAGCAATGCCTGGCACACTATAAACCTTCAATTAACTCCAGCTATTAATTGTTATTGTTTTGGGGTTTTTTTTTCCACAAAGGGAAAGGATGCCAAAGGCTTTATAGGAAGGCATCTGGCAGGGATTTTAAAATCAAGGGTTGTGGAAGGAGGTGAGTATTGACAGATTCAGAGGGCAAGGAGGCATTCTGGGGGAAAGCTAGTCTGCTCTTCAGGGAGGGTGAAATGATATACATAAACCACTCCAGACTTCATTACTCCTTAAAAGAAAACAAAATCTCCTCTGGGAATGAGACTTGGCCACCCTGCCCAGAAACAAGCTTTTGCATCTAGAGCTCCACAGGGAGAAGCTTTCACCATCCAGCACCTTCCTCCCTAGGCTCTCACTGTTGCCCTGTCCCACCTGTCATTTTGCTTCCTTTGCCTTGGTAAAGACACTCGCACCCATATGCTTCTCCTTTGTCTTCTCCGGATATTATTTTCAGAGCTTACAGCAGAGCTACTGACCCCAGTGCACGGTCCCAGATCCTCCAACAGGGTTTGGTTTACTATGATGACAAAACTGGACAGGCGACTCCCTTATCTGTCTGTAACCTACTTTCGGATGCAAATTACATGCTGTAGAAATCAGCAATAACAAACCAAAAGGCACTAACAGGCAGCACAGTGGTTAAAATTACCCTGCAGAGATCAAGACATTGTTATATCTTTTAAAATCCGTCTATGATCTGCCTCTTTACAGGAGATGAATGAAAGAGCATGAGGGACAAAAGAATTTGATAAAAAACGAGGTATCACTCAGCTTGAGTATGCACAATGTTTTTGTCTGGTCACTAGGCATTTGAAAGGGAACTATCGATTTTGTGCCTAATAGAAAGAGAAGAGTATCCCCAAAATAATCTGAATATTTCTTTCCCTTTTTCCTTTTTTCCTTCCATAATGGAAATAGAAAAGGTTGACAGCCCTTCCTTAAAACAGACCATTTCTTAAAGGACCTAATCCCTCTCCAATCCCTCAGATCTCTCTTGGACAGATCTATAGAGAAAACTAGCAATGCAGAAACCTTCTGGGGGGGGTCATGTTGCCCTGTGGCAGCGTCCTCCCGAACAGAAGGAGCAGTGAAGACTTTAATGTGGCAATGAGCCACTTTAGGGAACAGGCCACAAATTGGTGAGGGTCAGGGTTGGGGTAGGGAAGGTGGGGAAGAGTATATTGTCCACACCAAAATGCTATCTCTGTGCCTCGTGCTATTAATCACTTTTGTTTTTAAAGAAATTAACAAAAGAGGGGTGTCTGAGTGGCTCAGTCAGTGGAGCATCCAACTTCGGCTGAGATCATGATCTCACAGTTCATGGGTTCGAGCCCCGCGCTGGGCTCTGTGTCGACAGCTCAGAGCCTGGAGCCTGTTTTGGATTCTGTGTCTCCCTCTCTCTCTGCCTCTCCCCTGCTCGTGCTCTGTCTCTCTCTCAAAAATAAAGAAACATTAAAAATTTTTTTAAAATATTTTTTCATTGGTTTTCTTCCTAACCATCTTCTCAAACAAATTATTTTTAGTGGAGATACACAGAAACAGGTTATATTCATATCCCCTTGGCCATCACAGTTTTAATTTGCCCACTACATCACTTTTTTTTTCTTATCTTAAAACTCTGGCAGCCTAGAATCTCCTCACAATGTGAAGCAAAAATAGGATAAATATAATTCTTGTTATAAATTGTTGCCAAGTGATTGTACCCAGCAAAAACTGTGATACTGGGTGTGTGAGAATTTCAGAAATGTTGAAAAAGTCAAGGCTCATGCTTCTAGGAAAATAAGGTTACAGAAAGATGGCACAATAAAAGAACATGTTGGCTAGAAGTTTGTCATTTAGAACAACACTTGTGATTGGCAGGTGACCAGTGCATTCAGCCCATCATGGCACTGACCAGACGAAAGGATTAATTTTCCTTTCGATTCTAGCCTGGATTATTTTTATTCCAAATTGGTAATGTCAATTTAGAAAAGAGGATGGAATTTTTACGGAAGAAAAGATACATTAGCAAAATTATTGTTAATGAAAATATTAATATTTTCTGAGGTTGCTAAATTCAAAGTTGCTTATGAGTTGTCTCATAAATGAACAAACAACGACAACAACAACAAAACCCACAGGAATTCTTTGAGGGCAAGGATCATAGCTTCTTCATTTTTATATCCCCAGCATCCAGTTTTGTGCCTGGCAAATAGTAAGATATCATAATTGAATCAAATATAAATAGGAAAGAGATTACTTGAAAGGTGAAGATAACTGGAGAGAGCCAGTGATTTTAGAAAATTTTTTATGAGGCCCTAAGCAGCAAATAAATACTGAAAAGAAACATTTACAGTTGCATTATGCTTTGGAATCTCTACTAATTGTACCCAAAATTTCCCATGAGGAATTTAAATGCTCTATTCATTGAATGAGAAAGCATAATAATAAGTTAAGCCTAAGTATAATAGTATCATATTAAGAATTTAAAGCAATTCATTGATCCTTAGAACATATCACTACTTTTGCCGATGGAAGAAAAAGAAAGATTTTTTTTTCAAAGTCACAGAAACTCAATAGTTCTAGGTCAACAACAAAAACCGTGCTGAAGGAAGTAAGAAGTGCTTTAAAACAAATAAGCAAGTAAATCAAGGGAATTTGATTTTAAGAATGGGAATCGGGGGTCGCAGGTCAGCGCACCCCTTACTCAAATCTAAACTTCAGGCTCTGGGAGATGTGGTGTCCGTGGCCTTCAGGTCTCAGTTGGGAAATGAACTGGCAACTGTAGGGAAGGCCACGCTGAACTTCCAGAAACCCAGGAAGCAAAATCCTAAGACTCCCAAGGGCAAAGAGAAACAAAACATCCATAGAAACACACACCATAGGGGCGCCTGGGTGGCGCAGTCGGTTAAGCGTCCGACTTCAGCCAGGTCACGATCTCGCGGTCCGTGAGTTCGAGCCCCGCGTCGGGCTCTGGGCTGATGGCTCAGAGCCTGGAGCCTGTTTCCGATTCTGTGTCTCCCTCTCTCTCTGCCCCTCCCCCGTTCATGCTCTGTCTCTCTCTGTCCCAAAAATAAATAAACGTTGAAAAAAAAAAAAAATTTAAAAAAAAAAAAAAAAAAAAGAAACACACACCATAAATAATCTTTGCACTTGAAATCCAGCATCATGAAATCCAGTCACTCAGCCACCAGGAGCAGGACACACAGTAGATATGAAGAGTGGATTACACCACGTGGAACTTCCAGTAACTACTGGTTCCTCCAGGCAGCTCTCTTCCCTGCAACCCACTGGCTAAGCTTGTCTCCCCATCCCTGAGTCTTGGGACTCCTTCCCTCTCCTGTAAGATGCCTAGCCCGCCTAAATTTAGCAAGGATGGTCAATGGTCAATAATTAAGCAAAATAATTAAGCTAAATAAATTTAGCATAGAGTCGATGGTCAATAAATTTTAGCTTCATCCTCCCGTACTACCTTCTCCTTTCTCTTTGATCTCTTACATCCCTTCTTCAGTTATGCTTCACTCCTTCCCTTCCTCTATGGCCCTCTAGATGCCCTTTCCTTAATAGTCCAAAGTATGAAACTAAAATCAAATCATGTGTGGGGCACCTGGGTGGCTCAGTCGTTTGAGCCTCCGACTTAGGCTCAGGTCATGATTTCACAGTTTGTGAGTTCGAGCCCTGCATTGGGCTCCGTGCTGACAGCTCAGAGCCTGGAGCCTGCTTCGGATTCTGTGTCTCCCTCTCTCTCTGCCCCTTCCCCACTCATGCTCTGTTTCTCTCTGTCTCTCAAAAATGAATAAATGTTAAAAAAATTAAAAAAGAATCATGTGTGTTTGTGTTTGAATGATGGTGAAAAAAAAAAAAAAAAAGATCATTGGATTGCCTATAACCAAAACAGCTACACTGGTTACTGAGGCAGGGTTTTGTTTGGTTTTCTTTGTGTGGTTGTGGCCCGCAGTTCATCTGTTCACATTTCCTGTGGTCAGTGGCACTTCACAGGGGTGACACCCAGTGCCCCCGATGTGGAAGCTTTCAAACAGTCCCCACCCTGCCTCTAAAACAGAACACTGGTGGGAATTTAGGAGATGGAGGGCAAAGTTGCCAGGAGGAGGCAAGGCAAAAGAGCAAGAGAGGCAAGCCTGGTATGATGGTTTTCTTGTTGTGGTTCAAATTCAGCACAAACTGAAAACAACAAGAAATGAAAGCTTATAACCTGGAGACTTCATCTGAATCCCAACTGCACGACCCTCCACCCATATGTTTCAAGTACCATGGTAACATGGCATTTTTAAAGTAATTAGGGATCCTGAGAATATTTTCAACAGAGATTAGCATAGGGTTTCATATTGGGAGTCGTCAGTAGAGAGGTGTTCTCTACATGGCTGGAGACTGCCCAATTGGCCTGACATACATCTCAGAATTTGAGGAGATTTCCAGAGGATGAGGTAGCGTAGCCAGCTCATGAGCCTGCCAGCTCACGCTCCTTAAAACCAGACAGATGAGAAAACAAATAGAGACCATGTCCAAATCCTGCCATGGATCTTTCTTCCCTTCTCTAAACATTCTTACAGTCAAACGCTATGCTTGTTCTTAATAGGCATACTAAAATGTAATAATTCCAAGTGACTAGCAAAAAGAATGAACCCATTCTATATCCTCATAGAACCCATATATGACATTTTAATTTTTCTTTCTAAAAAAGCATTGAATAGATTTGTAGTAAGTAGACTCTTCTCCCCAAATCAAGATATAATTTGCACCTAGGTTTATGATCAAAGAAACATTTAATTGCCACAGGTGGCTGCAATAAGATTTACTGCTTGGCAGACACATTGTCTAGGAGATCGTACAGATTCCAACCTAAAATGTGGAAGAGTGAGGAAGTCTGTGGGGGAGATTTGTCAAGCTTATGTGACAGAAAAGAGTATTCCATACATTAAACTGATAGATGAAACACAAAGAGGTGATTGATTTCCAATGTTGTAATTTATACTCACTTGCACTGGTAACCTTCCCATGGACTGGACTCTTGCCATACTTCAGGCAAAGTGGGAAAATAAAACTAGCCTCAATTTTGAAGAGCTTGGATTCCAACTCTATCACTTACTATCTGTGTTCAATCATTCGATTGGTTCAACAAACATTTGTTAAGCAACTACTGTGTGCTAGGCACAAGAATTAGAGCAATGAATAAAACAGGCACTGGGGCGCCTGGGTGGCGCAGTCGGTTAAGCGTCCGACTTCAGCCAGGTCACGATCTCGCGGTCCGTGAGTTCGAGCCCCGCGTCGGGCTCTAGGCTGATGGCTCAGAGCCTGGAGCCTGTTTCCGATTCTGTGTCTCCCTCTCTCTCTGCCCCTCCCCCGTTCATGCTCTGTCTCTCTCTGTCTCAAAAATAAATTAAAAAAATGTTGAAAAAAAATTAAAAAAAAAACAAAAAAACAGGCACCAACTTTGAGCAAATTTCTGTGTCTATTATTGGCGTGGCAAAATGGGCACTAATGGCTGGCCTTGCATACTTCACAGGTAGTTGTAAGACTCAAATTTATTTATTTATTTATTTAGTTAGTTAGTTAGTTAGTTAGTTAGTTAGTTAGTTATGACCATTCTGGTAAAGGCTGATACAATGCAATTTCTCCTATTTAATTAGTTGACTTATAATTTGTCAAAAGAACCAAAAAAGAAAACTTCTTTCCCAAGAATTTCAAAAATACGTAAACAAGTTCAGTTGCTGATTTCAGTTTTAAAAATGTCTTTTTTTTTAAATTTAGAGCTAATGGATTCATTTCTTTGGGAATAATAAATATCCCCTTCCTTTCACTCAGGAATGCTTCTCTGGGCTTATAGTAGCATCTTAGGCAGTGACCGGTACCAGTTCTCTGGCTCCCTCAATAAGCCAAAGAAGTGAAATCCTAGTGATTTCAAAGGTTTTTGTTTTTGTTTTTTTAGCAAGGGATTCTTTCTTCAAATCCTGCGTAGCCTCAATGTTAAGACAGATGCCACCAGTGGGACTGCTCTGGCTGAAGCGGAGGGGCTCCTTTTCGCTGTAGGCTCTGAGGCTCTTCCTGGAACCCTAGGGATCCCAGAATCAGTTTGAAAATCATTCTCCATTGCTAACGCTCAGCCAGACTCCTCTCTTTTTCCTCTTCTTCCAGAATACATTACAGTGTCATGGTTAAGAGGGTAGGCTCTTGAGTCAGGTAGCCTAGATTTGCATCTTGGTTCCACCAGCGTGTAGTTTGCCTTCTCTAACTTTGTACTCATGCTCTGTAAAATGGGGATGATGATAGTACCACTCTTATAGGGTGGTTCATCCATGTGAAATGCTGAGCACAGAGCCTGGCAGATAAAATGAACTCATTAATCACTAGCAATTGTTTTCCCCTTCAAACCTACCCATATGGCAGAGCCAGATTAATTTTTATAAATTACTGCATTCCATGTGTCATCTCCCTGTTTCAAACTTTGTAATGTTTTCTCTCTTTGCTATTACACACTGAATAAATGATTAACCCCTTATTGTAGTATGTATGTGTCCCTGTGTATAGATATATATCAATCTATATCTATAACTATGTGTACACCTATATATCTTCTATCAACCTTCTATCATCAACTTGCCCCATCTTTCACTCCATAGACCTGTCCTTCATATGTCCATGCCCTTATGTATTTGGAGCATAACCATTCACAGAGCACTGTGGAAGGAACTAGCCAATGAAGTGTGTTACAATATTTGATTTGGATTCTCTAAGTAAATAAGAAAGGCAGAATATGTAAATGGAGAAAATAGCAGCAATGTTGGGTAGAGTGTTCCTAAATTAACAGCGAGAACAAAAGCTTAAAGAGGCTGGAAAAGCTGGAAGGAGCATTCCTAAGGAGACTGAATTCAGAATTGGAAGGAATATGAGCAACATGGAGAATAATGCATGGCGGTTGTGGAAGAACCTGATGAACTTTATAGATGGGGGCTAATTAGAGACAAGCTTTGGCTCATGGAGGGCAAGGAAGATGGCCATGTTTCTACACACCATGGTTCACTGAAAGCTTCCTAAAAGGGGGATGGTGTGGTCAAAATTGAGTTTGAGGGCCACCAATTTGTGTGTAGAAGGAACTGGGGTGGGAAGTAGGAGGAGGAGGGACACCTGTTTGAGGGGCACCTTGACCCACTGTCTCCCACACATATAAAGCTGGAGCATGTCTTCTTCCCACTTGCTCCTCCTATGCAACCTGTAGCAGTGAACATCACCACCACCCAAGACGCACAAGCAAAGAAACTGCCAGTGGTCCCTGACCCCTTTTCTCTCTCACCCCTTACATTCAATAAGTCACCATGACCACTCGCTTCTATTTTTACACTAACAGCTTTATAATGACCATCTTATGTGCCATCTGACTGGTCATCCTGTATTCACTCTTCGGTCCCTCCATCCATTCTTCATCCATTCTACTTCCAGAGAGATCTTTCAAAAATGTAAATTCAATCATGTCATACCCTGGTTCTTATTGTTCTCAAGATGTTCCAAATCATTAAAATGGTTTTAGAAGATACACCACAGCCTGGCTCTAAATTCATTTCTTGCCACTTTTTCTCCAGCCATTCTGTATTTCTTTCCCTTCCTCAATTCTGGTATTGAAACATGCTTTCTCTCCTCCTGAAATCACTCGATATCACCCCATCTCCACCTGCCCCCCAACACCATACCACACCCAAAGCCACACACTCATGCACTTCGGTGGCCTGGCTGACACCTATTACTCCCTCAGGTTTCAGTTTACATTCCACGTCCCCAAAGAAGCCTTTCCTAAACCCAGACATTAGGTTCATTCTGCATGGTCTCAGAACCCTTGTATGTCCTTTATCATAGTATATATTGTTCCTACAGTTATTCATTTAATGCCTGTCCCTCACACTAGACTTTAAGTTCCATCAGGCAAAGACCATGTGTTTTATGTAATATGGTAGCAGCCTCTAGAACAGTGCCTAGCTCAACAGATGCTTGCTGAACGAATGGAGAGAGGAATAAAGATCACGTAAGAGGCTCCTGCAGTGACTCAGAGAATGAAAGAAGAATCGAAAGATATTTGGGAAGATAACAGGGATGGTGCTGATGACTGGGAAGGAAGCAGAGGGAAGGCCACAAGACAGGACAGGGATAAAGTTGCCAGTTACAGAACTGGGATAAATTGGTATTAATGACAGCAGCAGACTTCCAGACTAGAAACTGATTTTTGGAATTTAATATGTTGGGTCAGACGTTAAAAATGAATACAGGAGTATTGTGCCCACCACCTTGAATGCTTCATATGACCTCATTAATGAAGATGAACTCTACCCAACAAAAATCTTTTTCAAGGCTAAAAACCTTGCTCTGCCCTTGAAACAAAAAGCTAGGGTTTTTGTTGTTTGTCTTTTTTCTAATTATGACTTGCGCTGAATCAAGCCTCACTTTCAAACTCTGTTTCTCTTAAGATCCTTATGAAAGAAAGTGTCAGAAAAAAAAGAACCACATTTTAAAAAATGTTTTTTAATGTTTATTTATTTTTGAGAGACAGAGACAGAGCACGAGTGGGGTTGGGGCAGAGAGAGGAGACACAGAATCCAAAGCAGGCTCCAGGCTCTGAACCATCAGCACAGAACCCAACACAGGGCTCGAACCCACGAACTGTGAGATCATGACCTGAGCCAAAGTAAGACGCTCAACTGACAGAGCCACCCAGGCGTCCCACCACATTTTAAAAAGTAAATAATACGTACTATAATTTCACAGCCTTGCACACATAAAAATTTCTTGGAGTGGCGGCAGCTTGTTTCACATCTTTTGCCCATCACCTCCCCCACCCATATCACCCATGATCTCCTTGGGGAGAGAGACCATATCCTCCAAGCCCTCTGCACAGCACCAAGCCCAGAGTTGAATATACAGAAGATGATCAATAAATATTCATTGATTGGCTGTTAGACACAGAATGGAACACTGATTTAAAGTCAGATCTGGGTTCTGAATCTATTTCTTTGGCCATACGATGTAACTAAAAACTTCCATCTCTATACAAGATTGTTGTGAGCACACATAAAAGCACTTCCCAAGTTGTAAAGAACCTAAAACTGCATGCTTTCTATTATTATAAATACAGCATGGAATTTTAACACTGGAAGAGAATGGAAGGAGATGGAAGGAAATTGACATTTATTAGGCACTGAGCCAGATCAAGGACCGTGCCAAATGCCTGGCATGTGTTATCTTTTTTAATCCTCATAAAAACTCTACAAGGAAACGGGCTCTGAACTGTTAGAAACTTTCCCAAAGTCACACAGCCTCAAGTGGCCCAAGTGACCTCAAAGGCCATTGTCATCCCAGGGCACCTCATGGCTTCTCTCAGCACCTCGTCTGCTTAAGACCTAAAGAAGCAGCTGCCTCATGGGACTGATACTCAGAAGTGGAGCTCGAAAACCAGACTTCAGAAACGGAAAGCCTGGTCATCTTTCCTTTGTTCCTGAAAATGACTCGGATCTACACTGGTTCCTTAAAGAATTGGAGTAACTGCTCTGAATCAGGAACTTAAAAGAAGTGAACAGGTCAGTCAGCTGGTAAATTAACCAGCAAAAGACTGGAAAAGACTTCCAGAAGGGAAGACAGCTTAGAAGATCTCCTGAAGTTCTACACCAAGGTCGAAAAGAAATGTGAGCAGATGAGGACAGCCATGAGGGACCTTAGAGACCAGGTCAAGGATCCTGCATGAAGTCACACTCTAGTCTGCTTCCGAAAAGAACCAGGCTCCTAACCCAGCCCCAGAGCAGAGCAAGACACCCCCAGCTTCACGATTTCACGACCTTTCCCCCGAGCTGTTTAAAGGGCATCTGAGTCACCAGGAAGACAGCTAGGACTTGTGGGCTGCCTTGGGCCCCGAGAAACATTATGGAGGAGGAGACAATCGATTCTGTGGGTGTCGGGACTCTTACGAGAGAGCAGTGGGGGGCAGAGAGGCTACGACACAAATGATAAAGCTGGTGGCACTAAACACAAAGGACACAGGCTGGCTCAGCCCCCTGATTCACCAGTGAGTCATAGTCTGTGAGCAGGAAGCACAGCCTTGGATTGTGTTTTGGAAAAGGACAGTGAGGTATATTTCAGGTCTCTGTGTTCTCTTTGATCGTCAGAAACAAAAAGAACAATTAATTAAATAGAGCCTACACTTTTATATTAATTAAAAGCCATGCAAAATATATCTTGGTCAATTTTTAAACCCCTGAGAGCTGTAATTGGTCCCAATGAGAGATGGCCTCAGGCAAAGATCATGTGTTAGGGGGTGGGGGCAGGCAGATCTGGGTTCATATTCCAGTTTGGCCATGTGTTAATATCTATGTGATCTTGGGGAGGTTTAACTGTTTCTCTGACCCTAAAATGGCTCGTTCCTATTCTTCTTGAGAAAATTAGAGATACCATTTAAGAATGAATACATACTGTCCAGCACAATATTCAATCTGTAAAGGGTAGCAGCTACTTTATTATTAGCAGTAGTGGTAGCAACAATGTTTTAGTGCTATATATTTCTAGATGCTGCAATTGCTGAATTACAAGGCATCAAGACAGAAGTCTCTTCTACCTGTCCCAGATGGTGCCAAGTCTGTGAAGAATGCCCTCGAAAGGCAGAAGAGACCCTTGGGGGTCTACTAATGCTTCATGTTCATAAAGACTTGAGTGTCTAGGGTTCAAGTCCTTCTAGATTACCCAGCCAAGTGGCTAATAGCTAGAGTGTTATATCAGTACACGGTCTGTTCACTGCATTTGCTATTATAGTGTTCTGCTAAGAAGTAGAACTCTAGAGGTACCAAATGCAAGCCTACATAGCATTAACAATAATAAACATTTATTGATGTTCCTCTGACTTGGCACCATTCTTTATATGGTCTATTTAAGTCACACACACACACACACACACACACACACACACACACACACAAACATGAGGGACAGACTACTGTTGGCTATAACTTACAGAAGGGGAAATCGATGCACAAAGCTATTAAGTCCCAAAGCTAGTATGGGTTGGGGCTGGGATTGAAACCAGTTAGTCCACAGCCATGCACCTAGCCATTTGTTATTCTACCACTAGCCTTTGATCTGGGAAGAAGCTTGTGGTAACGAGATACACACTCAAGTCTATCTGTTTGTAAACTGACATCAGGGCTTTGTATCCATCTGTTCCTGGTGGGCATCAGGCAATTTTGATGCTAGAACATTGTCTGAGGTGGTCCTGGGTTCCATCCCTTTGAGGTCAAGCCAATTCAATCAGGGAGACTCCACATAGCCAGCCCTAGTGGTCATCCTGCCAGTGCTTGGGCCACCTACCACAGGAAGTGAACACAATCACCACCCCATGGCCATCACTTCTGGAAAAAGGACCCCCAAGTCTCCCCTCCTGTCTCCTTCAGGAAGCTGTACCACTTTAGTTTATAGAGGCAGCATCACCAGTTTTCCAGCACATGGGAGCCCTTGTGTGGGGAGTGTCCATGGAGAAGAGGGCAAATATTGCCCCAGGGATGCTTACTCAACCGGATAACAGAGCCTCACTTGCATGCAGCTTCGTCCAACACATTTCTCTTTATAATTACCACTAAGTCAAAAAAAGAGAAATGTTGATGGGGCAGTCTTAGAAAATACTTAGAAAATAAATATACTTGAAACTTAACAATTTCCTTCTTTTATTTTCCTTTTCCCCTTCCCCTATCTTGCAGTTATCCTCAACCAGTAAGTACTTGCTTATTGAGTACCCACCATTTGTCTGTCCAGCCACTTACTCTATAGACAGTGAGTGCCTGCACTGTGTTACTGCTCATGGGCTGCTCAAGTAGACCAGCAGCAATGCAAACAATTACAATCCAGTATGATCTGCTCACATACTCAAAACATCAAGTGCCATAGTAACACAAGAGACAGCCATGAGTTCCGCCTTGAGTTTGGGGAGGTTCCAGGAGATTCCTCAGAGGTGATGACACTGCTCTGGCTCTTGAAGGAGGACAAAGGTAGAGTGGGATGGGGGAGTCAAGTGAACCATATGGACAAGCATACAGGAATCACATGTAGAACAAGGGTCTGGTATGTCTGGGAAGTTGGGTGTAGAGGGGAGCCTGGGGAAGGGGAAAGTGAATCACAAAGATACACTCACAAAGATACAACACTCTTTAGTGTTGGGCACTGGGGAGTTAAAAAAGAATGTAAATACTAGCCCCCTGTCTTCAAGAATATCACAATAGGGGCACCTAAGTGGCTCAGTTGGTTAAGTGTCTGACTCTTGATTTCAGCTCAGGTCATGATCTCACTCATGGTCATGAGATCAAGCCCCTTGTGGGGCTCTGTGCTGAGCATGGATCCTTCTTAAGATTCTCTCTCTCCCTCTCCCTCTGATCCTATCCCCATCTCTCTCTCTCTCTCAAAAGAAATAAATGAACTTAAAAAAAAGAATATCACAATAAATTCAGGGAATCTTGACACGAACACCCATAAGATGATAAGAGAAAAATAAAAAGTAGAACAAATGTAGATGTTAGAGTAGCCCGTTCCTCAAAAAGAGAGAGCAATGTGGGCTAGGACAGTGTAAAAGGAAAGGAGTCCTAAGGAGGTGGGTATTGCAGCCATGTCTAAAATTACAGGCCCAGACCCAAGTCACCCATCGTTTACTTAAGTGTCACAAGTCACCTGCCTGTGACCCCCGTCTCTTCCCAAATATAAACATACCTCTCTATCTTTCCAACGTTTCCTGGCTTCTCCCTTTAAAGCCATCAGTGAGTGCCACGGCTCCTTCTGGTGCAGGACTTCCATGTTTCCATATAAACTGTAGAGTCTGATTAAAGTCTAGAGTTTCTGATGTGAGGTAAGTAGAAGCAAAATCATTTAAAATTTTTTTAATGTTTATTTATTTTGGGAGAGAGAGAGAGAGCAGGGGAGGAGCAGAGAGCAAAAAGGAGACACAGAATCTGAAGCAGACTCCAGGCTCTGAGCTGTCAGCACAGAGCCCGGTATGGGGCTCGAACTTACAAACCGTGAGATCATGACCTGTGTCAAAGTCAGATGCCTAACTGACTGAGCCACCCAGGGGCCCCCAAAATCACTTGTTTTTTTTTTTTTTTTTTTTGAAGAATGGCTGTCCCAGAGTATCCAGCAGGTTATTACAAAGGCTCTTTGACTGGAAAACACCACTTAGATCAAGAGTTCTTGACCTGGATCCACAGGTGCGTTTGGGGGATATATAACCTCTTAAAATTGAAGGTTTGTATGTGTGAACTGTGGGGTGTGTGTGTGTGTGTGTGTGTGTGTGTGTGTGTATACACCTGGCATGAGATGTATATTTTTCTAGAATAAGGTCCATAGCTCTCATTAAGTTCTCAAGAAGGAGCATATGCCCCAGAAGACTCAAAATCAATGATTCAGACCTGGCTTCAGCAAACTACAGCCTGCAAGCCAAATCCAGCCCACAGCCCATTCTCTTAAAGTTTTCTTAGACTATAGCTATACTTAGGGGTTTATGTGGCCGCTTTCACACTACAACAGCAGAACCAAGGAGCTGCAGCAACAACAACAAAAGTATGGTTTTACTATCTGGCTCTTTACAGACAAAGGGGCTGACCCCCAATTTAGACAATATTTTTTAGAGCCATCCACTACACGAGTGGTTGCTTGCTAATAATTCACCACCCAAAGCTAAAAGCAAATAATTTTAGAATCTAAGTTTCCCTTGCCCCATGTGGCAACCTCATAGATTAGTTCATGTGCCCTGGGCTGGTCCTCCTTCTGTCCTCCTTGGAAGACCACTAGACAAAGAAGTGGCTGAGAGAGATGGGCTAGAGTTCTTCCAAAGTGACCCTGCCGCAGGCATCCTGGGCCCCGCTTCCTTTGCAAACTGCCAGAGAAGAGTTAAGCAAGAGAATTAACATCACTCTAAATAATTCAAACAGAGTCCTGCTGCTGGCTTCAAACCAAAGATGAGAAATTATATAATTAGCTGCAGCAGATTTAAAAGACTATATAAAATATGCTAATGCTCTCACCATGGTAAGGCAAAGCTGCAGTAACGATGCCATCTATTAACTAGCCTATAGGATCAGTCCAAATAAAGAGAAACATCCTAAGGGTATTCTAAAAATAATGGTATCAGTCAGTTTGGCAGAATACTTTGCTTGGGCTGCAAAATAGGTTAAGAAGAAGTTTAACTCCATTTTAATGTGTTGTAAGTTGCATATTCCACGTTCAATGCATTTTTTGATCAACAGCATATTAATTTCTTTACCATTAAATCAAGAATAATTGTGTGTTTTTTGCTGTTGATGTTGTTTGGAGAGCTCTCATCATTCTGATATATTTGCCGGCAGATCTGTTTTTGTACATGGGCTTTGCTTGCACATGTGCAGAGAACAAAGCAAGCAGACACTATGGCAGGTATGACTACAGGTGTCCCTCGAGCTCTGCAGCCTTATTCCATGTTAGTGCCTTGTGTGCCAGAAACCTAAAGAACTGCATGCTTGACCTAAACTTGCAGCTTCTTTATGAAGCTAGGTGTCTGGAGCTAGGAGAGAGCACTGCACAAAATAACAAACTCTTAGCCAGAGGGGAAGAAATATTTGTGAATCTAATCTTAATGTCAGGGAACCTCAAAGGCTTCCTCCACTCAACAGTGCATCACCACATGCTTGAATGTCTGAGCTTTCCTCTTTGGGATGCTACACGGACCTCGTACAGTTTTCCAATCTGATTTTATTAAAGGCTGCTGCCCAGCATGGGCAGACTCTTTCCATGAGTTTGTTGCTTGCGGTGACATTTTTTTTTACCGTAAATTGGCATCTCCCATATCCACTAGCATATTGTTCAGATAAATATTTGTTAAATAGTTCAAAATGAAGATCTAAAAGCTGTTCCACTTTAATCACGAGATGAGGGTTTCCAAGCACCCAAATAATAATGATAATATCACATAGTAACATTTGTCCACTACATTAGAGCTTTGCAATGTGATTTTCACCCACATCATCTTATTGAATCCTCATGGCAACCTTTCCAGATTGGTACTACTTTTGTCCCCATTTTTCCAGTGGACACTGACTCAGAGAGGATAAGTACTTTGCTCAGCATCACTCAGGTGGTAAGCACAGGACCTTCCTTCTCCAGGGTTGGTGGTTTTTTGAGGATGCATTTTAGGCTGAGGTTGAGGCGCTCACTAACTTACGCAACCTTACTTAATGGAACAAGCCCCAAAGTGGACATCAGCAGCCTGGCTTCGAGCCTCACTCAGCTCTAACACTAGCATGCTGGTTGACTTCGGGTAGTCAACTTAATTCCCCTGGGCTTCCTCACATACGAAATGGAAGAACTGAGCAAGACACTCCCTAATGTTCTTTCAACTCTAACAATTAGGAATTTTATTGAGCAAAAGTAATCCCGCTCCCAAATGATCTGTCTGAAGGGAATGTACATAGTGTGAGATACAAAATACACTCAATAAGAAGATGAAAGGGATTTTGCATTATGCACATTTTTAGATGATTCATGCCACAAGTCCCTCTCAATTAGCACACTTCACCAAGAGCTAACTGTCTACACAATTATTAAATCATTTCTATGACCCTTATACAGAAATCAACTCTTGAGATGAGAGTGTCAAATGAGAGGGGTCAGCCTGCCCCCTTCTGGGGTGGGATCTAGTCATTTTGCCATTCTCTGTCTGCCAAGATCCAAAGTCTTTGATAAGCTTATTGTTTTTGTTACTGTTTGGTTCTCCTCATTATAAGTGGTTGGCGTGGTTATTATAGATTTAGCATGGATGTTGGATGTCTCCTTGAGATCTTGACAGAGTCCAATGTTGTATAACACACGATGTGTCGGGTTTCTTCCCTGGGTTCCTGGAAGGGAGCTTCTAAACCCTTGGAATTTCCCACGTGATAGCAGTGTCCATGTCATTCTTGCCCAGTCCCTTGAATCACATCTGAGCTTATGCTAATGAGAGGACCCAAGATGGGGGTTGCTCATACCAAACCATGTGATGGGGGTGGGCTTTGAGCCACAGAATAACCACATGACCTCCTAGGAGTGGGAGAGTTACAGACAAGTGGCCAATGAGTCAATAGACCAGGCTCGCGGTAATGAAACCCCAACAAAAACTGTATATCAAACTCAGTGGAGCTTCCCGGTTGGTGAACGCTTCAATGTGCCAGAAGGGTGATGTGTCCTGATTCTTCAGGAAGAGAGCATGGAAGGTCTCCCTCTGGCACCCTCCTAGATCTTGCCCTATGTGTCTCTACATTTGGCTGGTCCTGATCGTATCCTTTATAATAAAACTATAATCATAGATACAGCATATCACTTTTCTGAGTTCAGTGAGTCGTTCTACCAAATTACTAAACCTGAAGGGGGTGCAGCAACCTCTGAATCTGTAGCCAGTTGGTCAGGAGTGTGGGTGGCCAGGGGACCCCTGAACTGGCAGCTAGCATCAGAAATTAGGGTTGTCTTCCTGGGGACCATGCCCTTAACCTGGGAAGTCTGTGCTGACTCCACGTAGTTAGTGTCAGATTGCAGCACAGTCCTACAGCCCACCTGCCACCACAGAGCTCTGCCCACGTGTACATCAGGCACATGCCCACCTCAGACTCTGTAGTAACTGTCACCTGAGCCTGGAACACTCTTCCCTTGGGATCTTCCTGGCTGGCTCCCCCACCTCCTTCAAGTCTTTTCTCCAATGCCACCTTCTTACTGAATTCTTCTCAGCTACATTATTCACTGGGCACCCCCACCCACATCCTCCCACATCCTCCCCTACACACTCCCCTCTACCCTACTTCATTCTTCTTCCTACCACTTATCTTCGATACACTATGTAATTTGCTTATGATTTTGCTTATTGGGGGTGCCTGGGTGGCTCAGTCAGCTTAGCGTCTGACCCTTGATTTTGGCCCAGGTCATGATCCAAGGGGTTTGTGAATTCGAGTCCCGCATTGGGCTCTGTGTGGACAGTGCCGAGACTGCTTGGGATTCTCTGTCTCCCTCACTCTCTCTCCCTCCCCCACATGCACACGTGCACAAGTGCAAGCTCTCTCTCTCAAAAATAAATAAATCAACATTAAAAAAAAAGATTTTGCTTATTAAATATCTTCCTCTCCCAATAAGCTCCATGTGGACCAGAATTTTTCTCTCTTCACTTCACTAGTGCCTGGCACATGGTAGATATTCACTCAATACTAGTCAAATTGGTTAGAACCTATTACTATATCCATACACACACATATCTCATAGGGGATATAATAAATTGAACTCATGTTAATTGTCTATAGACCCTGCTGCCTAGTATATTTAGCTATCCTTATTTTCATATTTAGAAAATCCATTGCATATGGGAAGATTTTATATCTTAAGAAGAAACAACAGTACTCATTTTTCCATAGGTTTTGCGAAACTAATCATAATGTGAACTAATCCTCTGACTTCTAATGTTATTCTTAGAATAATTCTGTTGAAAGGCTATCAAGTGTGAAATGAACACAAAAAAAGGTATTAAGCTATAAATGTACCTAAGTTGACACTAAGGTTGAGAGGCAATCTAGAAAAGAAATTTTGTGTTCTCCAGAGCTAATCAACTCAAAAGCTTTATAACCTCTGTTCTCCATAGTTGGGCAAGGATCTCTGTGGTCCTATCAACGAGATGTCCTAGCTGTTGTATCAGTGGGGCGCCCCACAAGTGAACGAAAGGCATTCACTGAATCAGTTGGCCCTAGTGTACCTCAATAGCTAAACTAAATGCAGAGCTTGATTTCGTCTTTGATCATGATGATGCTAGTTTTCGCCCTGACCTGGCAATGGTTTGCCTTTGCTCACTTCCCTTCCCTGAGCTTACAGGTGTGGCTTCTTTCAGTTCCGTTGCTGGCACTCCTGACAAGGCTGCTTTTCTTTGGCCTAGTTCTGATTATTTGATGAAGACTCATATGAATTTAGACAAACTCTTATTCAGATCTGTTTTAAGTCTCCAAGAAAAGTTGGACTCATGATTTTACAGTGATTCTGCCTATTGAAACAAGAAGATAAGTCACCCACGCAATCATATTTTTTTTTACTGAAAGCTTTATCCATTTGTTTATTTTCCAGAGCTATCGTGAAAGAAAATCTAGTTTTAGGCAGCAAAGAGTCATATAACATCAGTATCTTATTATGTTTCAGCTACTCAGAATACTTACAATAATGAAAATCTATAGAGACAACCTATATCCACACACATATCAAATTATTACTCAGTCTGGAATTAGATTTTAGAATTACTTTCACATCAAGTCTTTTTCCACCATAACATTCACTTCATCTGCTTTCCATAAGTAGATATTTAACTTTCCAGAACTTCTTTGTTTAAACCCCAAGAATGCTTGACACACAGTAGGCTCTTAACATGCGCTTGGTATGGGGAATTGAACTGGGAGATTTCAAATGGGCACAAAAACCCCAGTGCATATGCCCTGGGGATGCACGCAAAGAAGAAAGTTCTATCTGTACCTTCCTATACTCGGGGGGGAATATGGGGGTCAGTGCAGGGGATAAAAGAAACTGAGGTCCCCCTCTGTGGGAAAAGAATGAGCCAGCCAAAGCCAGACATTGGGCCTGAGGCTGCCCTCCCAATGCCGCCCCTGAAGACACATATAAAGGTTATTATAGCTTTTCATTTATTTTACTTCTTGTCTGAGAGCTTTCAGGCAGCTATGCTACTGGTCTTTAGCTAGAGAGGTCCTCAGCAGCATAACTTGTTTGGGAAGAGCAAGGGCCTGGAAACAGACAGACCTTATTTCAATTCTGTCCTCTGCTATTATTTATCCTCAGGCAGAATTTGGATGCTTAAGGCTCTTAAATGGCCAGAATTAGTGACTAAAATTAATAAGGTGCTCTGGCATGAATACAACTAAAGTACTGGATGGAGGTTCAGATACGCAATTAAACAAGTAGAACCTGGCTTCACACCATATCGGAAAGCCCCACAGAGTTCAGCTGACCGCAAGCTAATTGACAGCCTGCAATGCTTGGCTAGTGCTTAAAGAAACCATAATCACATTTAGGCTGCATTTAAACAAGTTTGATGCCCCTATTAAATAAGTGTATATTCTCTGTGCTATTTGAAGCCTTCAAGGAGTACTGCATTCAGTTCTGGGTTTATTTTGAGGAGGAGATTGCCGACCAAAAAGTATCCAGACAAAAGTAACCAGGATCGTAGGATGGTCTTCAGAGAAACAACTGAAGGAACTTTCCTAACAAATCTGGAGAAACCAGCTCTGGGGAAGTGTCGAGCCTCAGTCCTCAAGCGTCTACAAGGTTGACTGGTGGAGTAGATCCCTTCTGCATCCACTGACTCAGCTAACATTTCTTGGGCTTTTACTACATTCAGAGCACTGTGATACGTGCTGTGGGATACAGAGATTGATGATACAGAGACCCAGCCCCAAGGAACTAACAAGTAAGATAAAAACAAGGAGTCTGGAATCTCCAGTTTTCCTCCCAACCCTGTTACCCACTGGATATGTGACCTTAAGCAGTTTCTTAGCTTGTCTTAACTTGGTGTTCTTTATTTGCAAAGCAACACCGCAGGGTTTTTCTGAGGATTAAATGAGATAAATATCTGTAAAAAGAATGAGAAATCAGTAATTGACTGAAACCAACAAGATGGGGAAAGAGAACTTTCGAACTAGACTTCAAAGGGCAAAGGGAGTTTGCTGGGTGGTGGTGGGGAAAAGGAAAAAGAGCATTCCAGGTTGAGGGGGCAGTATGAGCAGAGACAGAGATACTGAAAACAAATGGCTTTTGGAAGACCAGCAAGTACTACTGTGGCTGGAGTGCAGAGGAGTAATAAAGCAATGACAAGAGCTATAAAGATACCACAAAGCTGAATCACAACTTCCCTAGAGTTTCTGGGTGGTGGAGGGCTATATTCAAGTGAATATTGGGAGAATCCACCTGTGTACAAACAGGTGGAACAATTAAAGACTGAAACCAGGAAAGCAAGAGTCATCATGAGAGTAAGCAAGAGGGGTGCCTGGGTGGCTCAGTCTGTTGAGTGTCTGACTCTTAATTTTGGCTCAGATCACGATCTCTCAGTTCATGGGTTCCAGCCCCGAGTTGGGCTCTGCACTGACAGCTTGGAGCTTCCTTGGGGTTTTCTGTTTCCCTCTCTCTGTCTTCCCCTAACCTCCTTCTCTCAAAAATAAGTAAATGAACTTTTTTTTTTTTAAAAAAAAGAGGTTAAGCGAGAGATAATGAGGAACTGACCTAAAATAATGGTGGTGGCATTGAAAAGCAGGTGACAAAATGTGAGATATGAGGAGTAAAGGTGAGGGGCAAGTGAAAGACGACTCCACGTTTGCAACGCTGGTGTTAAAGAGGATGCTGATCCCATGAACTAATATAGGAAACACAGAAAGAGGGATAAAATTGACTAAGAAGATGATGAGTTCAGTTGTGAAAAATGTTGAATTGCAAGTGGCTGTAGAATAACTGTAAGGAAGTTCATACTAGCAAGTTGGAAATATGGTTCTGGAGCCCATGGGAGGAGTCAGGGCTAGAGATGTAGATCTGCGAGGAGGTGGACTTAGAGATTAAGAGTATATCATCAAACATAAACAAACTTGGGTTTGAACTCTAACTTTGAGACTGACTAGCTGTGTGGCCTTGGACAAATTATTTATCATCAAAGCTTTAATTTCCTTAATTGTAAAATTGGGAAAATTATACATACTTCAAAGACTTTGCTTATTGCATACCATCTGGTTGCCATTTGTCACCGTCACTGTCTACCATAACCATCATTGCTGAAACCATTAAGGTAGATGAACTTGGCTTGGAATTGAAAGTAATTAAGCAGAAAAAAAGGGTTGAGGAATGAATCTTAGGGAACAATTATTAAGGGAAACGTGGCAGAACAAACCTGAATGAAGCTCAGGAGCAGTCAAGAAGGTGGGCAGAAGATCAGAACAGCAAGACACGGGGATGGACAAGAGAAGAGAATTTCAAGGAGGGAATCCTGGAACATGTCAAACTCTACAAAGAAGTTGGGGACGAAAAAGGAAAACAAGGGCATCGGATATAGTGATTTGAAGGTTATCCTTGTGTATGGAACTATTATATATGTGGCAGGAGTGGAAGGAAGTCACAAATGGAACAGGGTTCAAAATGGAATTTGCACCCAGACTGCAAGGGGATGTGTATCAGACACCGAAGTGAATTGAGAGCCAGATCGCCTTCTAGAAATTTCCAAGCAGATATAAACAAACAAATTGCAGGCCTTAGTTTTCTTACTCATTTCAAAGGGATAAAAGACTTATGTTAACAGAGAGAAAGGGGATTTGTGAGAAGGATTTCTTTAGAGAGTTGTGCAGAGTTCCCTCATTCCAGAAGAGGGGAGATGCTTCTCTTCATCTCAGTTAGGGCTTCACTGGGAGATCTGAAGAACCTGGTCAGTGTCATCTGTGGATTGAGGGGAATTACACACTCGCGTCTGAGTGTTTGGCTATTTACTGGAGAACCACTGGCAGCAGAGTAAAGGAGGCTTGGCTGCATCGGGTGGCCTGCTGTCTGGGCAAAGGACATATGAGTGCACTGTGGAACGGAGGGAGTGAATTGGCATGGAGCTAATTTAAATTCTTCCCAAGAGGATCATCTGAGGCCAACAGGGAGAGCTTTGGAAAATAAGGACTAAGGGAGAAACATCCAAAGCTGGAAGAAACCGAACTGACCACATCAAAGCAGAAGAGTGGAATGTTCCCAGTAAGAGTCCCTGAAGAACCCACAAAAACACCCGTATGAGAAGTTGGCTTCCTATAACGTGTGCTGGCCCGGAGGGCCTGAAACCATCTTACAACAGCGCTATCCTGTAAGGACATCCCACCTCCCCTCTCTCATCACCCTGCTCCTCTCCACCCTTCTCTCTTCCGACCCTGAAAAGATAAAAAAAAACATCAGGGAGGAGGTAAGTGGAAAAGGAGAACCCTACCTTTTTCCTTCAGAGAAGGGACTCACAACATTGGGCCCTGGAGAGGTATGGAAAAGGAATTCCAATTTTGAATGACTATCGCATGGGACTCAATATATTCATTTCTGGATTGAGATGGTGATTTGTAATAAGAAGAGTCCATAATACTTTTTAACCATCTTAGGAGAGAGGAGAAAAGTCTTGAGATTTGTGGCTAAGTGTCCTACAGTGGCAAAGAAGAGCTCCCACCACTATATACATTTAAAAGGATAGTGGAAGACAACTTTTAGTGAAAAAAAGTCCCCATAACTCTCATGTTTAAAAGGTACTATTTACCCAAGGGTATAAAAAGTGAGTCAGGATGAGGACATGAAGGTCTTGAGGACAGTAATTTTGCCCTTTTTTTTAGTAATTTTGTGGGGTTTTTGTTTTTTAAGGCTGTTTGGCAGAGAAAGGGCCCTGTGCTTTGATGAGGTGATAGAGATGACTGAAGGTCCTCTTAGGACAGGAGAAACTTAGTTGTGGCTGCAGGTTGAGGAGAAAGAGACGGTAAAGATAGGGTAAAATAACAAATCCACAAGAACAATAGGAAAGGAAGACTGATAAGGCAAGGTCACAAAGAAGAAGAGAGAAGACAAAGTCAAGAACATTGCATTTGCCTTTAGAAAAAAAGACTCTTTTTCCCCTGAAAGATGAGAGAAGGAAGAGAGAAGATATAAAGACATTTTGGTTTAGAAGGAAGGCAAATAAAACAGTTTATAGTGAATGACTTTGATCATCCCTGTAGTTTATAGAAGTTCATCTTCTGTGAATGAAGGCAGTGAGTGGTGTTTATTACTCTGGAGGGCAGAATCAGGACTACTGTGTACAAGCTAGAAAGAGATTAACTTGGGCCCAATATAAGAAAGAACTTATAAAAGAGTTGCCTGGGGGGCTCAGTCAGTTAAGCGTCTGACTCTTGATTTCATCTCAGATCATGATCTCATAGTTCATGGGATGGAGCCCCACATCAGGCTCTGCACTGACAGCATGAAGCCTGCTTGGGATTTTCTCTTTCTCTCTCTCTCTCTCTCTCTCTCTCTTTCTCTCTCTCTCTGCCCCTCCCCCCTTCTCAAAATAAATAAATAAACTTTTTTTTCTTTCGTTTTTTAAGACAGAACTTGGGGCACCTGTGTGGCTCAGTCAGTTAAGCATCTGACTCCTGATTTCAGCTCAGGTCATGACTTCACGGTTCATGAGTTCAATCCCTGCATCTAGTTCTCTGCTGTCAGTGTGGAGCCTGCTTTGGATCCTCTGTCTCCCTCTCTCTCTGCCCCCCCCTTTCAAATATAAGCATAAAAAAGAGATAAAAATATCAACACTGGTGATATCAGCACAGGGGACTGACCTCCTTATACAGTTGTAAGCTGCAGAACAGAGGGCTCTAGGTAGGAATGGATGAACAGCTATTGCAATGCCATGTGAGGGACCTCTGCCCTGGACACGGAGGTGGGCTGATAGCCTTCAAAACTCCTAGTGTGCAGCATTCATTGTCAATGTTATATTTGTAGGGTACTTCCCTGCCAACAATTCAGGTGTCAATGTGACTGAATACAATAAAAAGAAGCCCGGGGGACCAGAAGAGAAAGTGTAAAGAAAAGACCGCATGTGTTACACAATGTCTTGATTTCCCAACTAGAAAATCATCTATTTGTAGCAAAGGAACTACCTTACACTGGAGTTAGATCCTGTCCCAAAGAATAATATTCTATATGTCTCCATAGCTTGGCAGCTATGAAATTTGAAAATATCACTATGTTCTGGGGAACTTTGTATTACGCATGAGCTAAAATGTAGTTATAGTGGAGAAAGTCTCCCGAACCCTGAACCCCTCCAGTTTTACCACCGCTAAGAGGCAAATGGGAACTTGCTGACAAGAGTAAGTACGTTACCAATGTGCTCTCTGGAACTCAAAACAAAGAAAAACCCTAAAACTCTATTTCAAACATCAGGCTGCGTTCTATAAATCAATGCAATCAAAATCATGCCAGATTTTCTATACAACAATGAAATGTCATGGAAACTTGGCAATTATTCAATAAGAAAGCTATCGAGTTTTTTAAAAAATAAGAACCATACATTCCTAGAATTAACATTTATTGAAACAATAAAATATTCCAGC
This sequence comes from Lynx rufus, assembly GCF_022079265.1. Lineage (NCBI taxonomy): Eukaryota > Metazoa > Chordata > Mammalia > Carnivora > Felidae > Lynx > Lynx rufus. The sequence goes on from NW_025814823.1 coordinate 14,751,863, forward strand.
ATGAAGTACCACGCATCTCAAAGAAATATGCCCACAGATTCAATTTAAACTGGCCATATAATCCAATTAAAATTTAAATCTATAAAGAGAAGTCAGTCTATTATGGCCCCATTAGTCATTTCCCACAATATTTTTCCAAAGGAATAAAATACACTACGGCAAGAAGCACCATGTAATATTTTGAGTCAAAGTTCAGGGCCAGAGATCCGTTGGCATTTTTAGACATAAGCAATATTAAAAGTCTTATGACGGGTCGGCCGGTCATATTTCACGTAAGTGCAGTAAATGCACAGTTATCTGTGCCTAGCATACTGCCTGGCACATGCTAAATTAGCTTAGCCTATTGAATAAATGAATGGATGCATGAAAAAATGAGTTTTGTTAGCAGTAGCTAAAAATCCATTCTGTGAGGAGGCCTATCCAGACTCGGAGCATCTTCCTAGTGTTTGGAATGACTTATGGTTTCCTAGCATCACCAGCCCTGGGACAGAGTGATGGGGCCACCAAAAATCCCACAGACCCAAATCTATGTGGACATACAGGCTGGGACCCTTGAATGTTGTCCATTTTAAGAGTCTGACAGGTTCGGGGCGCCTGGGTGGCGCAGTCGGTTAAGCGTCCGACTTCAGCCAGGTCACGATCTCGCGGTCCGTGAGTTCGAGCCCCGCGTCGGGCTCTGGGCTGATGGCTCGGAGCCTGGAGCCTGTTTCCGATTCTGTGTCTCCCTCTCTCTCTGCCCCTCCCCCGTTCATGCTCTGTCTCTCTCTGTCCCAAAAATAAATAAACGTTGAAAAAAAAAATTAAAAAAAAAAAAAAAAGAGTCTGACAGGTTCTAGATGTGGTTTCGTTTAATCTTCCAGAGATTCCCTCCAGAGAAGGGTGGATATCTTCAAAGGTCCCTTAATTCCCTCTTACCTCCACCACAGGAATAGAAGTCGAGAGTGGGAAGAAAGCAACAGATAATCGCTTTTTGGTTCTAAAGAGCACCAGAACCAAATCTTGGTGACATCTGCCTCCAATTAAGCCCTGCAAATGAATCTACGTGGCTGAGTCCAGCTGCAGTCCACTAGGAGGTATATTTTAGCTGAGGTGTCATTCACTAACATCATTCACTAAGTAACAAGGAACACAGTTCTGAACGTGCTTTGACATTTATTATCTCATTTGAGGTCCATTACAACCCAGGAAAAAAAGGTGTTTCCCAGAATAGGAAGCAGGCTCAGAGATACAAAGACCACACAGCAAGCAGGACATGGAACTTGGACTACACCTGTCTTCTAACCTTACTCCAAGACTGCTTCCACTATTCTAGGTTCTAACCCCATTTTCTTACTACCCAGAGTTGGGGAAAACAATCAAAATCATTGCTTGGTGAAGGGTGCCTAATGCAGCTTCTGTCTCATCTCACTCAGGACATGGGTCCCTGGAAAGTGGTCAGGTTGGAGTATTTCCAGAAATGTTTTACGAAGTGGATTCTGGGCACCCACCAGCAGGGAGTCCATAGGAGAAGCCAAAGAAATGTTCCTTCTAGAATCACATGCCCAGGGGGCACCTGGGTGGCTTAGTCAGATCTGACTTCAGCTTAGGTCATGATCTCGCAGCTTGTGAGTTTGAGCCCCACATCAGGCTAGCTGCTATCAGAGCATAGCCTGATTCAGATCCTCTGTCCCCCCGCCCTCTCTCTGCCCCTTCCCCACTTGTGCTCTATCTCTCCCTCAAAAACAAAGAAACCTTTAGAATCACATACCCAGGAAGCACACTGTACTTCAGATGGGTGTGTCTAGTACAGGGAGAACCTGGCCTGGCACTCCTCAGAAATAGGACACTACGCACACAAGTGCATGCACACACATGGACACACACACACGGTATCCCAAAAGTCTTAGTGCAGTTTTAAACTTCCAAAACTTCAAAAGTATAAATGCTGCAAACTTACAAAACTCATGTGAAAGCCCAATAATTTAAATTTCTTCTCTTTTCTACACTATACTTACTCTACTTGTATACTAGCTTTGTGAATTTTGAAGAGCACTTTTAATCTTACCTTTCGGTCAACATTTGCCATGTTCAATCAGGCGGATTGAAAGGTTTTATGATATATGACGTGCCTACAATCCATTCGGCAAATGAGCCACATCTCACAAGAAGCCCGCCGTCAACTAAAATCTTCACATGCATGCTCTACTGTTAAAACTACGTTACTCCTAATTAAGCTTGTAAAACTGGCTTTTTTTTTTAAACAAAAAAATACCCGAAGCACTACTTTTTGTTAATACCAATTTAATTTTATCTTCTTGGATACAATCCATTCTGTTAAAATCCTTGTGGATCCTTGTTTTCCTACCAGATGATTTCATCCATGCACCATCAATGTTCTCAAATGGGCATTTCTAGCCACACTCAACTACACAGAATCCAAGGCAGAACCCTATTGCTGTGATTCTCAGCGTACAAACAGTCCCTCTCTTCAGGGACCTCTGAGTGAATTCTAACAGAGATCTCCGCCACCACATGGACATCAACCTCTTGGACAAGGCAACTCAGTTCAATCAATTAAAAACACAACCACCTATGTCATTCAGACCATATATTTTTATCTTAGCCAAAAGGATTCCAGGAGAGGCCCTGTCAAATGCACTGCTGACCAATGCATTTACTCAGACCATCTCACAGCATTCTTCTGATCCACGAGATGAGTGACCCTACCCGTGAAAGGCCAGACGAGGGGACAGTCTTGTCACAGCTCTGTTGTCTAGGTATTGTACTGATTAATATAAAGCTATAACTGTGAAAATCTAAAGACAGGTCGAAACAAACAAATAAAAATGAGTTTATTTGTAACTCAAGTTCAAATAAGATCTGGACAACCTCAAACATCTGTGGTGGGTTGAATTGTGTCCCCCAAAAGATATGTTAAAGTCCTACCCCTGGTACCTGTGAACGTGACCTTATTTGGAAATAGGGTCTTTGCAGATGTAATCATGTTAAAATGAGGTCATACTGGATTAGGATGGGACTTAGTTCAATTACTGGGGTCCTTAGAAGAAGAGGAAAATTTGCACACACAGAGAATTAGGCCTTGTGAGGCTGGAGGCAGACCCTGGAGTAATGGCGCAGGAAGCCAAGGGATTCCAAAAATTGCCAACAACCACCAGAAACTAGGATTATAGCTTAGAAGGCATCTTACCCAGAGACTTCGGAGACAGAAAGTTTCCTATATCTTGAGGTTAGATTTTTGGCCTCCAGAACTGTTAGAAAATCAATTTCTGTTGTTGGAAGCCACCTAGTTTACAGTGCTTTCTTACAGCAGCCCTAGGAAGCTAGTAACATCTGTGCAAAAATATGTAAGTCTGAAGTAATGGCGATTAACATCAGATTCAAGAGCACTCAGGAATTGGTAAAAAAAGAGGATGAGAAATACTTAGATTCCTGAGCAGGTGGCAGGCTTGGCAGGGGTGAGGTAAATGGGTGAAGGCACTGGCCTAGTAGGTTTGGGGGCTGTTGGCTTGAAGCTGGGGGGGGGGTACAGACAGAAGGTGACATCCCGTGACAAGCTCATCACCGAGGGGTTAATCGTCCATCCTAGGTGTGAGGTGGGCATTTCTCAACAAAATCCTCTCATTTTTTAATGGCAACAAAATCACCAATTTGTCAGTTTATCATCAATATATAAGCAAAACTATGTTAAGCTTCCTGTCTCCAATTTGGCATTTTCCTTGACTATGTTTCATCATTCTAAATGAGACAGCAGCCCATGCAGGGGAAGGAGCTGTTGGCCTGTCTGTCTCTATATATAGCGCTGTATCCACCATTTTTCAAAGGTGCTAAGACTCCACCGATTGATGACGATATTGCTTAAAATGGGTTACATTTTAAGCTGGAAAAAAGAAGGCATTTTTTTTCCCGCATGTGAAAATTTAGGGGAGGTGGATGCTCCCTCACAGTTTCTAATATTGGTCTGGCTCCAATGCAGCCCACGAAATGTAAGTCTATAATGGCAGAATTCCTCACTGGAAAGACCTTACAAGCCATCTCCAGGAGCTGGCCCAGCAGTAATTAGGGGGACATATTCTTGCTGATCCTGAGCACCCAGGGAGCTGGGTTAATTTTGAAAGACAAAATAAAAGTGCTGCCTTGTGGCAAAAGGCACTTTTGATGCCACTAAATCAAGCCCAGCCTTGCTTGAGTATTAATTCTGAAGATGTCTGTATCCCCCACTGATACTCCTTTTAGGAAGCTAGTATGGAACAGGCCAAATGAAGCCACAATGTGCAAATACCATTTAGCAAGTACAGATAAGCTGGGATAAATCATCCCAGAGCACTTAAAAAAAGATTCAAATTTTAATACATTAGCACTAGAACATGCTGTACAAGCAACAGGGAAATTGCAGTTGTCAATGTGTGAATTTAGTCTCAGAGTAAGTTCATCCAAGGAAGTAAAATCTCAATTTAGATTCTTTTTTCTACCCCTTCCCCCAATCCACGTGTTTCTTTTAGGATGGAGGAGGACACTGTTACTCAGCAAATGGATATCACACCAAGAAATGGTTAGGGTATATTCATCGGGGGTAATAACTTGAAGTTTGCACTTTCTCACTGAAATAGTTTGAAGTGGTCCTTCAAAGTAGCAAACCATAAATGATGGGCAAGGTGTCTGATCCACGTGTGTTCACGTGCACTGTTGTACGTGTATGTAGATATCTAGCTAGCTAGCTGCCTTTTAAAAAAAATATTTTAAATGTTTATTTAGGGGCGCCTAGGTGGTTCAGTTAGTTAAGCATCCAACTTCGGCTCAGGTTATGATTTCATGGAATTTGAGCACCATATGGGGCTCTCTGCTGTCAGCACGGAGCCCACTTCGGATCCTCTGTCCTCTCTCTCTGCTCCTCCCCTGTTAGCATGAGAGCATTCTCTCTCTCTCTCTCTCTCTCTCTCACAAATGTTTATTTATTTTGAGAGAGAGAGAGTGCATGCAAGCAGGGGAGGGGCAGAGAAGGGGAGGGAGAGAGAAGGAGTGGGGGGAGGGGCAGAGAGAGTGAGAGAGAGAGAGAGAGAGAGAGAGAGAGAGAGAGAGAGAATCCCAAGCAGGCTCCACGCACAGCTCGGAGCCCATTGCAGGACCTGGATCTCATGAGAGTGAGATCATGACCTAGCCCGTGTCAAGAGTCTGAAGCTTAACTAACTGAGCCACCCAGGTGCCCCTATCTGCATTTTTTTAAATGAGAAAGGATTCTAAGGGGAAATCACAAAGGATTTCCTGGTATTTTTCTGTTGTGCTTTCCAGAAAGCCTGTTTATTGTCACAGGGGAATAGGACAAGTTGCAGCATATGGTGTGAGAGCACATTGCAGGGAAGGCAAAGCCCAACCCAGAGGCCTCACCGGGAGGGGCTGGGCCAGGGGAGGTCCCAGTCCTACCTGCAGGCCTGATAGACACTTCGGCAGCCCCAGGTCAACACTGCTGACTTGACACTGAACTGTATTCCAGCCGGAATCTGACAGCTTGTTTTCTATCGAGGTAACAAATGAAACTTTCATTTCAGAACGTTATCTGTTCTCTCAGACTATTCTATCAGAAGCAGCTATTTTCTTTAAATTGAAAGTCAAGGCAGTTTATTTTTCTCGAAACTGTGTTGTTGGCTCCTGCCTGACTCCTAACATTCTCTTGTTTTGCACAATGGCAGAGCAGTCTCATCCTGTAGAAGGCAGGGGTGGGATGGGAGAGTCCTCCCAGAGGGCACCCTGTGTATGATAGATTTACATAAATTCTGGCCCCCAAAAGGCACATCAATCAGAGATAAAGATGGAATGTATTTAGAGAAAATTTATTTAGAGGGAAGGATACCTACATCACTCTTTCAACTAGGTTTTTTTTTGATTCAAAATAACTTAAATCCCTTCAAATGACACTTCTATCATATTATCTATCTATCTATCCAACCAACATATTATGTCATATCTCATGTCAAATATATACGTCCATTGGGCATTCGAAGTTTTCACAATACAGGGGAAATCTTTCTAATTCCTATCCCTCCCCACACACCCCAAGTCATTTTTAAATGATGAAATAATTGTACTATGTTCAAATGCATATAGATGATACGCGTATATACCATTAATATAGATACTATATGTGAACATACATCAGCAGGGGCGCGGCAGGACCCCTCCATCACATCACTTACCCTACCAAGTCGGCACTCAAGTATTTCCCATCCACTTTGTCAAAAGCTCACTAATTTGTTTCCACGTGCATTTTAGTATAAAATCCATTATCACTTCAAAAAGCACTTCCCACTAGCTAGAGTCTGAATTGTCCATAAATATGTAATATCTCCCAATTAAATTAGAAGTAATACGATTAAGGAGAGGTCTCTTTTTTTTTCAGTGCAATAATCTTTTCTGTGATGTTGTTAGGACTCTTGAGATGACTTATGGCATCAAAAAAAAATCATTCTTGAAGTCACAATTTTTCATATTCATTTCCTGAGACAATTCTTTCCCTCTTGATCAACTGTCTCTTCTCTCTTTTTTACAATCACATTCCAGTTTGAATCCAAGGACCTACCCTCCTCCTTTTGGTCTCTCACAGATGCTAATGACATACAAATTCTGTAGTCATTAAAGAAAAAGGGATACCTAGCCACTGTCCCCAGTTAGGAACCTAAAAGTAGGTAAAGTGAAAACTTCAGAGAAACACACTCAATAATTTTATGATTACAAAGCTCTCAACTACACATGTTGACAAAAATAGATAATTAAAAATGTAGAAATCTGCATCATGGTCTTCTATAAAACATCAATTTAGTTATTAAACGGTTATAAATTAGCCATTGGTAATTTACTCTTCTGAATGATTTAACCTTTCCAATTATCATTTCATCTGTTTTCTATATAAAAAAAATCAAAGAAATTCTAGATATGGAAAAGACATGCTGGGTGAGGATCTGAAACTGATTTGGTAGCTTTGGGGTTGACATAATCTTGGCCTGGTGTGGCTCATTTTGGAAAGCTGCCTCAAATTTCCCCTGGTTTTGAACTTTTTTTTTCCTTACCACTTTCATCTAGCAAGAAATCATCCTGGTAACGGAACTTCTCCGGTCCACATGCAATAAAAATGTCATCGTCACCAAAAAAGTCCTGAAGGCACATCACCTACAAGAGAAAAGCATGGCACTCAGCAAGGGGTCAGCAGAACAGCAATTACAACATTGCATCCTGGCAAGTAGACATCTGCATAAAGCCACTTCCCACGTCTAATGGAATCAACAGGACAGCCTCTCCAGAGGAATTTCAAAAAAAGGTTTCCAGCATCTGTTACTAGTAAGAAACATGTTACATTTCAGTTGCGCAGGAAGACGGGATAAGGAAAATAGAACCGGTAACTGTCACATTTATTACTTGACATATCAATAGGCTATGAGGTAAGAGCCCTTTATTTTCATAATACAGTGGATGCAGCAAGATGTGGAAAAGGAACACCCCTTTATTCTTTTGAATGTAATATTCCTCGATAGCAATAAAAGTCAGCATATGATTTTAGCAACAAATATAGTAAACGTGTGGTGGTTACTAGGGTAACTACTGAAGAAAAATACCTGTATCAGAGTATGAATATAATGATCTCCTTTAGACCCACTCTACCTCTAGTTGGCACAGAAATGGAGGGGCACCTGGGTGGCTCAGTCAGTTAAGCATCTGAGTCTTGATTTTGGCTCAGGTCATCTCACGGTGCATGGAACCGTGCCCTCCTCTGCCCTCCTCCCCTCCACCTCCCATCAAAATAAATAAATCCACCTAAAAAAAACAGAAATGGAAATGGAAGTCCTCACAAGAGTAATAATAGAATAGTTATTTCTTAAATTCAGATACAGAGACGGGGCAACTCAAGTTACGGTGTATGCCCACAACTCAAGTGATACTAAACTTTAAAACTCCTGTGCTGCCCAGCTTCTTGTAGTTACGCCAGAGGAAAGTTTTAAAACAACCTTTGGATATTTATTCAGCTTATTCTCCAGTAAGAACTTTAAGAGAGCTAAATGTTTTTCAAGCACATGTGGTCAAAATGAAAAATTTCAAGCACACGGCTCTCTGTCTCTGGATATGTGGTGTAATATTTTGCTCACAATATGTATGATGCCAACACAAGGCACTGGGAACACTACTGATTTCTATCTATTTTCAATTTCCTTTGCTTGGAGCAAATCATAAAGCAGCCAAATGAAGGCACCCATTCAGAGCTGTATGAAATAGACTCTCTAATAGCATTTTCCCTTGGATATCTGAGGACCACAGAAAAATCCCCTGGATCCTTGGGGCCTCTGTTTACTAGTAGCACTCCCTTATTTGTCTGCAGTCAGCTGCAGGGCATATCTGGGGTTCTGCTCTATTTCAGTGGTGGGTGGCACTGCTCTGACACATCAAAGGTGCTGTAAGCCTTGCAGTAGTAAGTTGGGAGAACACAGCCTTGCTTAGAGACCCCAAACACAGTCATGTGTAGCCTGCAGATAGTTTTGCCAAGTAGGCTCTCATTTCCAAATAATCGCTTGGCTGAAATTTTAAGAATGAAATTGCTATAATAGTATGATAATCGCATTAAGTGTGAGTGAGGTACACCCACGAAAGATTTCTGAAAAGCTTGAAAATATAGGTGATTTAAGAGGGACATTGTAATTGTCATAAAAAATAGACTAAAGGGGCACCAGGGTGGCTCAGTTGGGTAAGCGTCCAACTTCCGCTCAGGTCATGATCTCACAGTCCGTGGGTTCAAGCCCCATGTTGGGATCTGTGCTGATAGCTCAGAGCCTGGAGCCTGCTTCGGATTCTGTGTCTCCCTCTCTCTCCGCCCCTCCCCAGCTTGCACTCTGTCTCTGTCTCTCTCTCTCAAAAATAAATAAACATTAAAAAAAAAAAAAAGTAGACTAAAGATCTTCAAGAGTGGTGTCAGAAGCTCTGGTCTTCTACTTGGGTTAAAAACAGGCCCTTTGAATTCAGAACCCACTCCATTTCACTCCTCCCTTTCTGTCTGATCTCATCTGTGACCCTGTTTATCTTTATCTTCAAGACAAGCACTCCACCCCAGCCTTTTCGATCAGTGGTTGATGTCATCCCAACCAACCCATACAGGCCATTTTCCTTTTACATGCGTAAGTCTTTATAGTGCCTACTATATGCAAGTTAGCATAGAGCACATACAGACAAAAATGAATAAAAGGTGGTCTCTCCCTCAGACAAAAATATGAACAATTAACCTTAAAAGGCAGTGTTTCCTGGAGTGTGAATGGTCAATAGGTTTTGTGAAAAAAAAAGGGAGGGGAGTTCCCTATGGCCAAATAGATTTAGTAAATACTGAGTTCATCCAATATAAACAGGTTTCTTTATTTCCAGTCTTTGCAAAGCCCTAACATGCTAATGTGCACCATAATTCCAAACAGGAGATAGAAAATCCAGTATTTCCCAATCTTATTTGATTCCAGAACTCTTTTTCACATAGTATCATAGGTGTAACGTGGTTCTCTTGGGGTCTGCACTGACAGACAGAGTTGAAAAGAACTCTGGGAATACACAATGGGAAGAACAGTTAACCCACTCTCCTGGGCAGCCACATTTCTTCAGCTGATAAATATTTATTTGCTAGATTTTTTTTTTTTACTCCTTCAAACACCTATGATGGGCCTACTCTGTTGCTAAGCTTTGTGCCAAACATTATGATAACAAAACTTAATAGATGACAAATATTGTTTTCCAAAGAAAATTGTCCTTCTGTTCCACATATTCCCCTCATTTGTATTCTAGAACATCAGACTGCCAATCAGATCACATTCATCTATGTGTGCATGTCTTATGTTATCGCTAAGCAGGCAGATAACTATCATCAAAACTATAACACATGAGGGCCGCCTGGGTGGCTCAGTCGGTTAAGCATCTGACTTCACCTCGGGTCATGATCTTACAGTTTGTGGGTTCGAGCCCCACATCGGGCTCTGTGCTGATAGTGCAGAGCCTGGAGCCTGCTTTGGATTCTGTGTTTCCCTCTCTCTCTGCTCCCCCAACATTTATGCTCTGTCTCTCAAAAATAAATGTTAAAAAAAAATAAAAAAATAAAAAAAACTATAACACATGATAAGCAGGTTGCCAGCCAACTAACTCCCTTCCATCATATACCCATAGCCATCCTTTAAGCCCAAGACTCAAAGAACACAGCAGCCAATGATCCAGCTTGGACAGTTTAGGTTTAATTCTGTTGGCAAGTGGGAAATGAAACATGATGAACTTTTGATGTTGTTTCCAACTCCAGGATTCCAAGAACATAAAAGGAATGTAGCAATTGTTAAAGAAAAGTAACTGTCATCACCCAGCACAAAAAGACAGGAAAAGGCCGTTTCAGTGCCAAGCAACATGTATTCATTTACCTCTCAATCTCCAGTGACTAAAATCAAAGAATTTGTTAAACTATCAGAAATTGTAACGTTTTCTGTGCTCTCTGCTCTGGCATCATTTAGCCGTTTCCCTGCTCATGACCTCCCACTGCAGAAGTTGGGTATGGTCAGTAGATCACATTCAAATTTAGAAAACTGCTTCTTTTTAGAAGCCCTGATAAAAGATTTGATAGTAAAGGAGGCTTAAACACAAAGTCATGAAAAAGATGGATTTCGGATAATCTGAGCACTTCAATTACCGGTGCTCTCACCCTCTATCATTGATCTAGAGGTGGCTGTCACGTATTCCATCTAACAAAACAGAGTAACAGAAGACGACTATAACCCTCTTCTCTAGGCCAACCTACTGTGAGAATTTTCCTTCAGGCATTACTGGACATTCTGATATCAAAGGATTAAGACAGATAGAGAAGTGTAAAACCAACGTTTTGCATAAAGATCTGATTTTATATGTCTATACGGTGTTGTTAAATGTGAAGTTCCCAGGACACCTGGGTGGTTCAGTCGACTGAGCATCAGACTCTTGATTTCAACTCAGGTCATGATCCCAGGATTGAGCCCTGCATCGTGCTCTGCACATCTCTCAAAGCCAGGCCTTTTCTTGTCATCTTTCCCTTTATCCCTATCACCACATCCGTCCAGAGCTCATTCTCCTACCTGTGGACCTTGGCATTTCCCGCCGGTGGATTTTCTCATTCCTATCTCCTTTCTCTCCAATCCATCCTGTTTAATTCTGCTAATCTACTTTTCTTTTAAACTTTCAATACCTCTTTCCATGCTTCAGAAAAAAATCAATGGCTTTACCACCATCAAATTAAAGTTTATCTTCTGAGTCTGGCATTCCATCTGGTTCCAACCTACTTTTCAAGTCTACAGTAGTCATGCCATGTACCTGATACTTAGTAAGCATTGATTGGATAGTTGGATGGATGGATGGATGGATGTTTGGATAGATGGACGGATGGAGGATTGGATGCCTGGATGTTTGGATGGATGGATGGATGGATGGACATAAGGACGAATGCAAGGACTATGCTATAACCCAAAACACGGTCCTATTTATCTGCTTTACATATTCTTCTCAGAAAAGGACTTCTTCTTTCCTACTTGTATGGGTTTTGGTATGACTTTTTTCTTCCACTTGGTATCCCTTCCAACCTAACTCTTCGCCTGTTCAAATCTCTCCTATGACTCAAGGCTCAGTTGAAGGTTCAAGCCTTACCTTCTTATCCACTCCAATCCAAAGTGATTTACCCCTTCCCTGAGCCCCTAGTCATCATTCAATAGATGTTTATTGAACTCGTTATTTACTAGCCACTGTGCTAGGCATTAAGAATACAACTGCCCTCATCCTTCATCTCTTTTTTTCCAGTACAGATGTGTGTAGACTTACACTCCAAAGAATTCCTAACACACTGTTGTGAATTAACAATTCAGCAGAGGGTAAACTGCATTACCTACCAGTGGTTTTTGTCATGGGCTTGGACTCAGGTGGCTGAGTTGCCATCCTGGCACTATGACCACTGCTGACTTGGGCGAGTCAGGAAACCCCAGTTAGCAATCTTGAAACACATCCTGTTTCTAAAGATCCTACATTTGGTTAGGGCAGAGGTAGTGCGTCCTGTTGGGGGGGAGGATTCTTCAGCACCTCAGAGACTGCCTCTGGCACAATTTCCAAGAGCACAGCCTGTCATCAGAGCTCAGGTCCTGAATTAACCCAACTCTGCCACTTAGATGTTCATCTCTTCGTGCCTCATATCAAATATGTTTATCATGTTGGTTACTTTAAAAATGAGAAGAATTTAGACTATGAATCAAAAGAGAAAAAGTCCTCGATAAATTTCAGCTATTTTTATTAGCTTAAATGCATTTTTGCTTCCAAATAAGTACAAGCCAAATGTGTACCTAATATAAATTTTTTAATGTTTATTTATTTTTGAGAGAGAAAGAGAGACAGAGCATGAGTGGGGGCAGGGCAGAGAGAGAGAGAGGAGACACAGAATCTGAAGCAGGCTCCAGGCTCTGAGCTGTCAGCACAAAGCCCAACGCGGGGCTCGAACTTGGGAATGGCAAGATTATGACCTGAGCCAGTCGGACACTTCACCACTTAACTGACTGAGCCACCCAGGTGTCCCCAAATGTGTACCTAATATAAACAAAAAATACAACATAGTATGTAGCTCCTGGGTACTATATACTTAACCTCCTAAGTGAATTTCGATAAAATACAGCATATAGGTGCCCCTTCTCACTTTGGGAACAGGAATTCTACTAGTATAATTATTTTGGTGAATAGCATACTTTGAATTAGCATCAGGGAAATGGTGTAAAATGAAGATGGGATATGGTACATGCTCTGATTTCCATCAGGCTTCCACTGAAATGATGCTTGTTAACGTCATTAACAAGGATGGCCACCTGCTACCACAGGTAGCACTGTTTTAACTTAAGACCACTTGGAATCTGTCACAACTTTCAGTTTTGTGGGATCCAGAGATTTGTATTCCCCTGAGAAAACCATCCTCAGTTGAAATGCCCCTACATTAGAAAAGAAACTGTATGTGTATTATATGCAATTCATAAAGGAAGTAGTTTATGGCATACAATGCTTAATATTCTATCAATTAATTTTCAGTTCTTACCTAGTGCTTTGGTTATTATATGAAAATCTAACCCCAAGTAAAGACATCCCATTTATTGCATCAGAGTTTATCTCTGACGGCACTTAGCATAATGCCAAACCCACTGTATCTCAAAAAACATGGGTGGTTATAATTGCCAGATGTGCTGGGAAAAGTCCTTGAATGAGTATCACCATACCTGGGTTCTGAGCCTAGATTTGACACAAACATTGTATAAACTTGAAACAGTTCCTTAAGTTCTCTTGGTTATCAGTTTCTATACTGGCTCCAATATGTTTTATCGCAGTAATTTATACGATGAAGATATAAAAAAAAGAAGAAAATTCTTTTTGGTGTGATACAGCAACAAGAATAGTTCTATATGCATTATTACATGTAATCCTCAATATACATTATTGCATTGAACCTTCTCTACTGTAAAGGAGACAGACTCTATCTGACAAGAGTTAGTTAGATGTTATTTGTATCCCTATTTTACAGATTAAAAAAACAATTTAGCCAGATTCAACAGAAGATGTGTAGAAATTTGAAACTATATCAGTTACAATTCAAAACCAGGCTCTTAACTACCAAGCTACAGGAAAACAAACCTATTCAAAGCATAGAAACACGTACCCTTACAATTGTGTATTATAAATTTCAGTTAATAAAACTGAATAGTTTTATTAATAATAGTCATCACATATATTGTACACTAATAGTTTATAATAAAAAATGTCTAATAAATTTTTTAAAAAGGAAGTTTGAATTATTTCTTTGATCCTAGGAAGATATATTCCGTTTTCTGACTCTTTTTATGTGAAATCTGAATTTATATCTTTTCCATTAACTTGTCATTACACATACTTGTCCCAGGAGACTGAGCTGCTTACAGTGAGTTAAAAAACCACTACAGATAAATATGGACTTCCCCTGCTCTGAGTTTCCGCCTTGAATTGCTCTGTACGGACAGAGATTCAAACAAAGGCAATAAAAGCATCTGCTATTTACACATTTCCAAAGCAGGACTGTGGAATCCATTCCCCCTCGCTGGAATGAGATCTCCATGGTGACGCTGACATCACAGAGAAGGGCGAGATTTTCAGCAGTCTACATTTTCTTTCCAAGAGCGCCCTCTACCAACAAAATGGAAAAACTCTGCAGCCACGGCCTATTTTTTTGAAGCCACACAAGTCATTGTGTCTTTATCAGGTGCCTCTCTTTGTGTGAAACATTAAAATATTTTACCATCAAAATACATTAATGTATTTTAAGTGAGATTGCAATCACAAAAATAAAAGCCAGGAAATTCAGTCCATTTATTGGAATCACTGAGTATGGCATATCCTTTCCATTTTTTTCTTTTTTAAATACTCATTTATAATTTCTCATTCTTCTTGGTACCAGTTAAAGGGGACAGGGTGAAAGGTCCAGTTTTAATGAGATGTTCTTTACCAAAAAGGAATGCTTACACCTACCTGTGTTTAAAAAAATCCAACCACGTTATGTATCTAAAGCACCAGAATCAATCACCTCCTTCTTTCTGCACAATTCATAATGTGACCATTATAATTAGCTTTCAGTTAAAACTTGGCACATGTGGGCGTCCTCATCCTGCCAAAACCTAATTTCGATAAGGTTTCTCTTCCAATTTCATTCCATATTTGGCTTCTTTTCTCCACTCTTAGCATTGAGTGTTGTTATGCACGTGATATTACAAGTCAACCACTGAATTTTTCTGTTCTATACTCATGTAATTTCATACATTTCTGGTCCTAAGACATGTCGACAATTTGTTTTATAGCCAAATATCAGGAATGTGTTATGCCATGTTACTGTCATGAAAATACATTCTCCATTGTTTCTTTACTTTATCACCTTTTCATTTCTTTGATAATGCACTTAAGCAAATGACAATTTATTCTACAACTGTTCTTCTAGCAAGAAATTTCTGATAAAGAAAAATCCTTTAAGGAAACTCTGGTTCTTGCCCAGGGGAAGACAGTCATTAATAAAAGAAATAAATGACTCAAATAATAATAACAGAGAGAGGAAAATAAAGAGCCTCAAACTACTTTTTTTTACAAGTTTGAAGCTCTAAGACCTTTTTTTTTTTTGTGTAAAAACAGATAATATTGTTGAAATTAAGAATGGATGAGATTTATGAAATAATATGCTGATGCTTTAAAAAATGGAAAAGAAAATGTCCTCTGTTGAAATGTAAGCAATTTAATTTGCTGAAATCAATAAAAAAAAAATTAACAATCACAAAGTGGGAAGTACATTCCTTTCTTGATCGTGTTCTCAGCTGCTCGTCTACATGAACAACAGCTAGGACAGCACGTCGTGGAACATACTCTGACAGAACACTCTCCTTAGAGAAACGGAGTCACTAAAACACTCTCTAATGTAAGACATGTGGCAGGGTTCTTGGCATGCAAGTAAAGTTAAGACACTCGCATTACAAAGGGTAGGTTTCAAACCCAGAGAAATAAAACCAACCCACAAAACCTGTGTCTGGCCAACACCCTCAGATACAGTTTCTCTGCGTCAGGAGTTAAAAATGTAATTAAAGCAACTAGTTGCTATCTTGTGATTTTGTTAACTCTTACTCAACTTGCATGTGACCAGTGAATCACATGGCTGTGAATTTCCCTCCTGATAAGGGAGGGCCTACAATGTGCCAAGGCCTACAATGTGCCAGGCCCCAAGGGGACTTGACTCACATCCTTATATTGATTCTTCACAAGGACCCTTTGGTGAAGGACCCTAATTTTTAAAAAAATTTGCAAGAAAATCACAATCCAAAGAACTGGTATTTGTTTGAGGGATAAAAACATAATAAAGGTAATCAATCTGCCTTTTATGTTCTTGCACGTTGGCTTGTCACTTAAGGTTAGAGGCAAAAAAATGATATTCCCAAAGCCATAGAAGTATGTGTCTAACATGTGTAAATGTTGCCTGACGTTGAAGTACGGGAGTTGGTTGCTTTAAATATCTCTATTTCTGTATTTCTAATCTACTTGTCTGGGTATACAGCTTGACATTAGAAGGGATTTTTTCATGGTTCAAATTAGTCTTCTCAAGTGAGTGATGTTTTCCAATGACAGCCCCGTAAAGGTGAATCTCCAAAATGGCTGCTACCACTGTCACCATCACCGCCCTGAGCCTAGCCCCCTAGCCATCAGCACCATGGCCACCATCACCATCACCACTGCCATGGTGGGAGCCCTCATAAAACTTCGGAAGTTTTTTGGTTTTGGTTTTTGTTTTACATAAGCTGAGGACAGAGCCTTTTGTCTTCTATGTGTTCAGTATGGGTCAGTGTTCTGCTCATCAGATACTGAACCACTTCTAACTGAGAATGATGATCCCAGTAGTATCTAGTACAAATTTAACCTAAAATTACATTATAAAACTATTAAGTGCAAAAATTACTTTTTTTAGACCCAAACTTAAATGCAGCTAATAAAAACATTTATATAGCATCAAAACTATTGCTGGAAAAAAGTACTTCATCTTCCAAAACTATGCTTCAGAGCAAGTCAGCTTTTAAAATTGCCAATAAAAACATTCTCTGGAGTTGTTTGAATAATAATACCATTTTTGCATAATTGTATGAAGATCCAAGCACAGCTAATAAAAGGCTGAGAAAGAGATGGCAATGGCAAGACAAAAAATTTTACAGCCTCAAATGAAGGCTTGGTTTAAAACATTGTTTCTATAAATAAATGTTGATCTGGATATCCAACTATGAATACACACTTGGAGATATTCCCTCCTCAGTGGTCTTTCAGACAATTATGTACGGTGACCAAAACACGCTAGGCCAATATCTCTTCTTTGTCTTCATCTTATACCATGTATATGAGTTTCCATAATTCCTTTTTATCTAAATTTAGAGATGAGTGAATAACATAGGGCTGGTTGCTATTTCGACAAAGCATGAGATAGAAGTGTAAATAAAGCATGAGGACTTCAAATGCCTATGGAGGCCTGGAAGGTAACAAAGAGTGAAGTGGGCCAGGCATCATACAACACAGTGTAAATGGGGCGATAAATGGTAATTAACATAGTCAGACAATAGGAAATCGGTGAGGAGTGTAATAAACTGGAACCCTCCCTTCACCTAAATGGGGCAGCAGCCGTTACTTGACAATTGTTATGCAGCAAAGTGAGCCCAGGGCTGCTACACTGATTTTTTTAAGAAAAAGTGAAATCAGATTTTTATTTGAAAGTCCTCGATTTTTAGAAGTTGGCAATAACTTCATTTTTTATAAAAAAACATCGTGCGCTCCAAATAAAACACACCTGTGTCCTGGATTCAACCCGTGGGCAGGCAGTTTCCAATCTCTAGGGGAGAATTCCTAAACTAAGTGGCTATTAGCCATGGTTAATGTGCACAAGGCTGGTCTCCATAACTGTGCCAAAGTCCCAAGGAAGGCAACCAGGCTTACCAACTGACTCCAATTCCTATAATTTCCAAAGGTAGGGTAGGATGTAGTCAAGACCCAACACTTCTGAAAATTGGAGCCTGTGAAAGACTTGTCTTGTGTGTGTGTGTGTGTGTGTGCATGTGTGGGTGTGTGTGCACACGCGAGAGTATGCTTTGGGTGCGTCCACATTCACTTACACGGTTGTCCTGGGAAACGGGTGGATTTGTCACAGCTGAGATTAGTTTTTGTGTCCTTCCTCTCTTCTACACTCTCCCTTCTCCCTTCCTGGGAGGGAAGGGGAGTGAAATAGACAGCTTGAGGTATCAGTAACACGAAATTTCAGAGCAAATGTTACCAGCTCAGTAGAGATGGAACCAAATGAACTCCTGTAATAAAGAGTACAAACACATTCTACGCATCTCTCTCCCGCCCCTTACGACATCTCCTGGCTATAAGGTCTAGTCATGGTTTCAAAAGCTACCAGTTTCTTTTAAAAAATTAAAGGTCTCTTCTTGAAAAAATGAAAATCAGTCCATAAGCAGTAATTTTCTTCTTAATCACATCTGCTCTGCCCAATTGCCAAAAACACCCATGACTACTAAAAATTATTAGAAATGTTAACTCTAGTTGGAAAGAGGCAGAGTAAATAAAACTCAACCATCTAAGGAAATAGATTTGGGGCCTAAAACATGGAAGTGAGGAAAAACCCAAGCTATTCACAAATAATTTCGAACGGTTGATTTTTATTTAGGTGTCTCCCAAGTCAGGAGTAAGCTGACATGAGGCTTCTTTCCTTTCATAAACTTATATTATTGCTGGCCTTCTCTCACAGTGTGATGATTAACTCTGAATATCCTTAATGGCACATAAAGGGTTAGGTCCATTTGTACAGGGAACATCTATCTAGCACAGGGAGGCACTCTTGATGTCTGGTTGAGAACATGCTCACATTTACACTTTTTTATTACATTTTAGTTCTCATTCAACAATGCACCAATACAGAATGGCATACAATAGTGGCTTTCCATGACTATAGCAGCCTTGAAAGGCTTTGCATGGTAGTCTGGAATCACAGAAAGTCAGGCTTAAATCTCAATTCCATTAATTACTAGCTGGATGACTTGCGTCAATTACTCAACATTTGGAAATCTCCTTTCTCCATAGAGAGAGTGATGATAATGTTCTATCCATCTCTCAGGATGGTAGAAAGAATTTGCTGAGGTAATGCCCAGACATGTCTCAAGCAGAGGAAGTGTTTAGTAAAAGTCAAAAAACAGTATATAGGCCTTAATTTAATGTTGCTGAAGCATAAACTTCCAAGATTACGCTCAGAAAAGTCAACAATCATGGAATAGAAGGCAGAGTAAATCAGCAGTTTCTCGTTTGTCCTTCCCTTGTACTGTTTTTATGCTGAAAATTATTCCATCTAATGGCTGTCAGACTTTAGACAACCATAAGACATTAGAACTACAATCAACACTAACCAAAGTGCATGAAAATAACATTTTCTTTCCATCTGTGGGTTATCCATTTTTCTTTCACATGTGAAGAATACAATGCAATAACTCTATTAATATAAGCTATCTCCTTACATCCCCTGAAAATCATATTCTTTTCAAGTGCCTGACAAGTAGAGGACTAAACATTCCCTCCATGCTGAAACATTTGTCCATGCCAATCATAACTTCCTTAATGTTCAAGGAAATGAAATCTAAGCATGAATTGCCAGGATGAGCAGCAATTTACAGCTTTAAAACCATTAAAAAAAAGCGTAATCATTCAATGTGAATCTCAATATTGAGGTTCTCTCCTTGTGTGTCTTGTGCCTCTATCATTAGGTCTCATCAGATATAAAAAAGGTCAAAATCACCATAGACAGCAGCTATGCTCATCAAATATGTTTAAACAAATCATAATAATTTAATGTCTAAAGTAACTGAGATGGAAACTTCTTTTTGCATTATTTGTAGTGTTATACTGCCCTTCAGTGTCCAAACACATGAACTGTTAACAACATTTGAGCTCAAGAAATGCCTTTGCATGAACCTTTACCGTGAACAAAGTTATTTTTTTACAATATCTCAGTGAAGGGTGTTGCTATGGTTTAAAGTATGCCTCCTTCCCGAACTCATATGTTGAAATCCTAATTCCCAGTACCCTCAAAATGTAACTTTACTTGGAAATTATGGTCATTGCAGATGTGATTAGTTAAGATGAAGTCATGCTGGAATGGGATGGGCCCCTAATCTAATATGACTGTTGGCCTTATAAGAAGGGGAAATTTGGAGACAGACATGCACACAGGAAGAACACCATTTGATGAGGAAGGCAGAGCTCGGGGTGATGCTTCTAGAGGTCAAAGAATGTCAAAGCCAGCAAACCACCAGAAAATAAGAGCCACGGGTGGAGCAGATTCTCCCTCACAGCCCTTAGAAAGAATCAACACTGCCCAAACCTTGATTTTGGACTTCTAGCCTTCAGAAATGAGAGACAATAAATTTTGGTTGTTTAAGCCACCCACTTCTGGTAATTTGCTATGGCAGCCTTGGCAAACCAACATGGGTGTGTATTTTTATGCACACAAAAATGTAGAATAACATAAAATTTCTCACAGAACACACTCATCTCACTTTAACTACAAGGATAAGAAGGAGAGTTCAAACACAACAGATCATTGTTAAACTCTAAACTGAAGATTTTTCTTAGTAACATCAGCTGTTAATGGCTTGTTTTTTTCTATTAGTAAGTTCTAGAGAGTTTCAGAGACAAGCTCTAAAGCCTAGAACATTTTATTCAAGTATTATAGATGTTGTGCTAACTTGAAAGAGAGGCAAACACATGGTTTTTATTTCTTTCGCACTTATGCCAGTTAGCTCTTATGCTACAATAACCAATTCTTGATTGTGTGAGAGTTGTGCAGACCCTAGATTATCCAGACTCTTATTTTCTCTTTGCCTTTTCTGCTTTGTTCATTGTCAGCCAGTTGTTTTACATTATATATGCAGGATAGAATATTAAGAACAGGAAAGCCTTTATGGACACCTCCTTGAATTCTAAGATAGGAGCAGGGAGAGAACGAATCATGACAATTCCCCAGGAGAAACTGGGTAACAGATAGAACCCTGGACCGTGGTGAATGAGAACTAGTTTGCCTTCATCTTGACTCTAAATCACTCTTGTGTGATCCTGATGTCTCTGAGTGCCAGTTTTGTCTTCTCTAAGGAGGGATTATACTAAATGAGTGGTGGCAATGCCTTTTTTAGCTCTTTCGTTTCATGATTTAGAAAGGAACACATGCAATGAACAAATGGGGAAGGCAAATGTTTATTGCAAGCCTAGTATGTCCAAGACCCTAAAGATAAAATGTACCTTTATCACCATATCGAGGAGTCTCTATAGTTAGAATAGTGGGGAACAATGAAAATATCATTGATTTTATAATTTATTAGATGTTCCTATTGAATATTTTGGAAGGGTAGGCTACCAATAGGAAGCTTTGGGGGAATGTTTATGAATATGAAGACTGTGATTGTAAACATTGGATTTCATGCTAAGGTTAAAGGTTATCACTAAATTTTTAGCATATTTTAGTCAATGATAACCTTAAAACTTCAATGTTCCAGATGTTTCTAGAACCATGAAATAGTTAAATTATCACTGCAGCATTACAACAACTTGGGAACCCCCCTTTTTTTAGATACAAAAATACTTCTAGAATCAGGAAATAGTTAAATTATGACTACTGTTTTATAAAGTTAACCTTGGGAGAAAGAGTCTTTTTTAAATTAACAAACACTTTTTTTAAAAATGCAATAAAGCAGGGGCGCCTGGGTGGCGCAGTCGGTCAAGCGTCCGACTTCAGCCAGGTCACGATCTCGCGGTCCGGGAGTTCGAGCCCCGCGTCGGGCTCTGGGCTGATGGCTCAGAGCCTGGAGCCTGTTTCCGATTCTGTGTCTCCCTCTCTCTCTGCCCCTCCCCCGTTCATGCTCTGTCTCTCTCTGTCCCAAAAATAAATAAACGTTGAAAAAAAAATAAAAAAATTAAAAAAATGCAATAAAGTCCTCTTGTATTAAATTATAAGAAGATAATTGGGACTAATCAAGAATTACTATGGGTCCTTTTCTGTAAAGAACTTCTGAAAATGAATTAAATTTAGAATATAAGGGGGTGTGTAAAATTAAAGACATTCAAAGGAATAACGCCGTGAAGTGCCAGGTTTTGAGAACTTCTAATATAGGGTTGTGAGACACAAAGAAACCCCTGTCACTGACAATGAGACTATAAGAATTCCAGGAGCAAACATTTTGTAAAAGAGGAAACGAACATGCAAACTGTATGACTGCATGATTGAAGAATTCATAGATGGTGCCAGGGTCTTAAAACTCTCCACATTGCTCTCCTATTTGGCAGGTTCACTTTGCTGCCTAAATCTCTGCCTCCTTGAAACCATTAAAGGCAGCTAACCAAATTATACTGAGGCACATGGCCAGAAATATTTATTTTCATATCATAAATTTACATCTTCACTAATGACTTGCTAGGACATATTTTTTAATGTTCTTGCATCCAAGTTTTTCTGCACATACAAAAATGTGATCATCAAAAGTAAACATTCTTATGACTTCCAAGGGGTTTGTAAACTGAGACTTGGCCAAATCTGGCCCCACTGTCTGTTTTTATACAGTCCATGAGCTAAGAATGGTTTTTACATTTTAAAGTAACAAAAAAAAAATCAAAAGAAAAATAACATTTTATGTCAGGTGAAATTCAAATTTCAGGGTTCATGAATAAAGTTTTATTGGAACACAGCCATGCTCATGTTTCCCTATAGTCTATGGCCGCTTCTGAGCTACAATGACGGAGTCGAGTAGCTGCCACAGAAACCATATAGCTCAGAAAGCCTAAAATATCTTCTATCTGACTGTTTTCAGAACAAGTTTGCCAATCCCTGATTTATGTCAAATTCATAATTTGACATGAAACCAGAAAGTTCCTTTACAGCACATGCCAGGTCTTAGGTCCCAAGGGCAATTCATTCATCATCCTAAACCTAGGAGTCTCCTCAACACAGGGTAGGTACTTCATGAATGTGTCATTCATAATGCTAATAATTTTTTAAAAATAAATACATACAACTGTCTTTCAGTGAGCATTATAGGAATATTCCTGTAGATGGCAACACCTTGCTACTCTGCTGAGACCAACAATCCAGGCTAAGTGAGCACCGGCCATTTGTATCCATATGACCTGCTGATCCACCGGTGCCACCAATTCTTTGTTCTGACTTGAATTTAACTGAATTAACACCAGCATCTGGAGCTTCTGTACTGTGTACATACAGCCCTAATTCCATCTGATACCGACATGCTCTTTTTTAGCCAAATTTTATTCATTTGGTTGTAAGTGATGTTTCCACATTAAGATAGGTAGATAGATGATAGATAGATAGATAGATAGACAGACAGACAGACAGACAGACAGACAGGAAGAATGATCTTAGTTTACCAGTTGCTGTGCAAAGCACAGAAAGAGAAAAATTCCTATTCAGTGAAACCTTAAAGTTTCCTCCCATGAAGGAAAGTTCATTTGAAAGCGGCTAAGAACTAGTTCAAAAACCATACTATTCTCTTTTTCTTTAAGGACTGAATGGGAGCCACTGAGAATCTAACTACACTTACTTCCTCTTGCCAACACCCCATCCACTCACAGGGAGTGCACTGCTTGTGGGAATGCAGAACGGAGCAGCCCTGGTGGAAAACAGTATGGAAGTTCTCCCCAGATTTAAAAATAGATTTACCATATGAACAGGGGCGCCTGGGTGGCTCAGTGATTGAGCTTGATTTCAGCTCAGGTCATGGTCTCACGGTTCTGGTTCATGAGATCCAGTTCCAACTTGGACTCTGTACTGA
This sequence comes from Lynx rufus, assembly GCF_022079265.1. Lineage (NCBI taxonomy): Eukaryota > Metazoa > Chordata > Mammalia > Carnivora > Felidae > Lynx > Lynx rufus. Next base: position 14,775,271 of record NW_025814823.1, read on the forward strand.
TAGCACAGAGCCTACTTGGGATTCTCTCTCTCCTTCTCTCTGCCCTTCCCCTGCTTGTTCTCTCTCTCTCTCTCTCTCAAAATAAATAAACTTTAAAAATTTCAAAAAAAAAAACCACCCCAAAGTACCCTATGATCAGCAATTCCACTTCTGGGTATATACTCAAAAGAAGTAAAAACAGATACTTGAAAAGATATTTGTACACACATGGCCATTATTCATAACAGTCAAAACGCTGGAAGCAACCCAAGCGTCTATCAACAGAACAATGAATAAATAAATGTGGTATATCCATACAATGGAGTATTAATCAGTCTTCAAAAGGAAGGGCTGTCTCATGCTACAACATGGATGAGTCTCGAAGACATTATGCTAAGTGAAATAAGCCAGTTGCAAAATCATAAATATTGTATGATTCCACTTATATGAGGTAACTAGAATAGTCGAATTCCCAGAGGTAGAAAGCAAAATGGTGGTTCCAGTGGCTGGGGGAGGGCAGTAGACAGCTATTGTTTAATGGGTACAGAATTTCAATCGGGGAAGATGAAAAAGTTCTCGAGATGGGTGGTGATGATGGTTACACAATAATGTGAAGGAAAAAAATGGTTAAAATTGTAAATTTTATGTTACATATACTTAACAAAATAAGAAAAAAAACTGGCCTCCAAGAAAACATTAGTAAACTCACCTGCTGGACAAAATAGCGATTATGTCCGGCAAGCAATATACACATAAGGAAAAGTGTATATGCACTGAAAGAAGCAGAAAAAAATTAAACACAGAAAAACTGTGTTTGTTAAGATGGTATATGTGGAAAAGAGAACAATTTGCCCTGGTTTCCCAGGAGAGAGAGCGGTTAATAGGTTTTAGCATTGAAAGTTCCATATCCTGGGAAACCCTCCAGTCCCAAGCAAACCTAGATGGTTAGTCACCAGTGAGTGAATTTTAAAATAAAAATAATTAATAAAATGCTTACGACAGCTGTTGGGCTTTTCTCCCCTGAAGGTCTTAAAGGAAGGGAAGGAAGGAAAGGAGGCAGCATTGTTGGAGCAGCTAGCGTGATCAAGGGCACCGTGTTTTTTAATTTAATTCTACAGCTTTCCAACCCTGGTGCCAGCTTCTCCTTAATTCAGAATGCGACCACCGAGGCTCAGAGGTGCTGTATCACAGGCTGATCTACAGCGGAGCTTGTCACCAAGGAGTGGAGGTGGGAAGGAGGAGAGTGAGGACTTGTGGGAAGAGAGAAACAATGGCAGGGGCAGGAGAGGGGAGGCGATACTGGAGGGTGACGGAGTGTGTGCAGGGGAGCAGGGAGGAGAGGGGAGCAGAGAGAAACAGGGGAGTATATTGGTGACTAGTTCTCAGTGCCAGAACCCCTGATGCTAGCCTATTACTCCACAGTCGTGTTCTGAGTGATCTCTCCGTGTCTTAATAAGGTCTAAGTTGCATGAGCTAGCATGTGTGGGCTCCTGCCCCTGGCACCCTGGAGAACGGACAATTAAGTGAACACCAGGCATGCCCTGATGGCCACGAGCAAAGCCGCAGCCCGAAAATGCAGATCACATTTTCGGAGGCATCAGGGTCCCTTCAAAACCCCTTAGAATCCAGGTTTGTGAAAACACCACCAGAACCGATCTGTGCTCCCAGGGTCAGGAAAATAGTCCTCTATGACAGGAGGACAGAGGCCCGCAGAATTTTCCACATTTTCTGGAGTGGGGGCTTACAAAGCTTTGACATGTGCCCCTATTCTTTTATAGGCTCAGCCAACCCCTAGACACTGCTACCTCACCTCCAGCACCTATCCACCCAGCACCTCTCCCAGTGCCTGGGCCTGGCCCATGTGATAATCCCAGCGCTTCCCTCAGGCACCTCTCAGGAAAGGAGGGAGGAAAACTGACTGGGAACATCTATCCTAAATGTGAAAGTTCCTGTTCCCCTGCCCCTCAATCCCCTCCAGTGTCAGCACTTTTAGCAGAGGGAGCTCATCAAGGGAAGCATGCATTTCACTGTGCAAGTTTCCCAGGCAACAAGGTGAAGTGAGGACAATTTGGAAGGAGGTGAGAAGACACTTCATGGCCTGGGGCTAATTCTGGCTGCCTTTAGGTCGACTCCAGACCAGCTCCCCAAGGCCGTGAAATTGTATAGCTCCTTCTTGTCACAGATTCTCTAAAACCTGTATCAGAGTTTTCTGTGGACTCCTGGACAATGTCAAGTTCCTGAGCACTGTGCTGCCAAGTGGCCATGTTGGATGGACCCTGGGAATCAGCTGGTTGACCAGCTAACTAAAGGATTCTTAGCCATAGAGGACCACAACCACTGCTCTGAGGTTTCTGCCATTTTTCTTTTCAAACAAGGGCTCCAGAAGGGAATGCCCTTAATCCTGGGATGGGCTTGGGCACCTCTCCTCAGGGTTACGGTCACTGAAGGGTTATGGTCACTTCTCCTCAGGTTAAGTTAGGGTCACTGAAGGCCAGCCAGGAGCTGTAGAAAGTTGGACATAAACTCTGAACTCACTTTGAGACAGGTTCTTTCTGTCCTCACCCCTTCCCTACACTCACTATTCTGTCTCTTCCTCTCGTGATTTTTGTGCCACGTGGTTTTGTTTCATATTTAATCACACCGTATTTCAGTCCTGCCATCAGAGATCCATAAAAGGTAACATTTAGCGTGCACACCCCTGAATCTGGAATCTACCCTTTCATTTCAAAATCATTAAGACACATTAATAATAATCTGATTAGTTGTTTCAAGTGTGATCTCTAATAAACAGAACCATTAGTCTGTGTACCTACATGCTGCTTTGGAACTTTGCTGAACCACACAACCTCTGGCCTTGGCTGGGGTGGGTGGGGCGGCTAAGCGGTGACTTGGTCTACACTTCTCTGTGGTTCTCTAAGAGATAACAGCCACCTTATATTAAAACATAAGTCTGAAAAAGCAGGAAAACAGATGCTTACAGCCTCCACAGGTCTAAATAATATAACTAGATAGACGGAACAAATACCTAACCAATATGACATTTGGGCGATCATATGACGTCGTTGTGAGATATGGGCAAGAAAACTCCAAAGAATGAAAAACCTTGACCTCAAAAGCAATTCCAGAACTTTAGTCAAAGCTGCAGACTAAGTCCTAATAAGAAAACTATATGACGTCGTTGTTAAAGTTTTGTGAGCTTTTAAATATATCCATATAGTTGGAGGTAATGAAACATTTCTGTTTAAATCTCAAAATCAAAAGCATCCTTTCCCCTTTAAAGGCACCAGGCAATAAATGTGATGAACACCTGCCGCAGTTCCTACAGAGATGTCCCCACTGGGCCGGAAGGGGTCAGCCTGAAAGGAGAGAAGTGGGGATACAGTTTGTCCCATGGGGAGTTTGGGGCCCTGATCCACCTGCAAAGAGCGCCTTCCTTCACTGCTTCCTCTGACAGAATTTCCCTTTGCTTCACTCTCCTCAACACCAGATGAGGCTGCTCCAATTTGCAAAGACCACTGTCTACAGGATTTGGTAGAAAGTCAAATTAACAGTAACAGCTTGCCACAACGAACATAAAAATGAAGCCATTATATTATGGTCCACATGACTGTCAATCTATTGGCATTTCTCTGAGACTCAATTATAAGGGAACAGCTGAAACGCTTCTCACGTAGATGGGTGGCAAGGGGGGTTGGGGAGGTACTGCCACACCAAGTTTCTGAGTCGCAAGCTATTCTTTCAGTAGATTACAGACTCTCAGGCTTCTTTCCTAAGAGAAAACAAGAAAGGGGGAAAAAGCCACCTTACTCACATCAAGCTCAGAGGACAGCTCTGCAGAAAAAGGTTTTTTTCAGGATGGTACAGGTCCTCCAAACCCCCGACATTCTCCCGTCTACAGTCCTAATCAACCAGTCAACCAACAAGAAACAAAACAGTCCTCACCAGTTCAAAACCAAGCAAAACCTTTAGTTTAAATTTCTCTGGGTCTAGAGTAAAATGCTGCAAGTTAAAAGAAAGTAAAACCGGGGAAATCATCACACAATGTAACAGGTGAGCCTGTACTTCAGGGAATTTTCACCTCTCCTACACCTGTAAGGAGCATAGTTTTGGAACCAACATTCAGGCCACATAATCTGAGTGTCTGAACTCATGTGGCATGTGTAGTGGGTTGAATGGTGGCCCCCAAAAGATATGTGTAAGTCCTCAACCCCAGCACTGTGCATGTGACACACTATTTAGACACATGATGGATCTCAAGATATGATTGCTCTGAATTAACTGGGATTATCCACCCAAAATCCAGTGACAGGTGTCCGTACAAGAGACAGAAGAGAAGACAGAGGAGAGGGCATGTCATGACAGAGGCAGAGGGGAGTGATGAGGCCACAAGTCACAGAATATCTGGAGCCACCAGAAGCTGGGTGAGGCAAGAAGAATTTTCTTCTAGAGCCTTTGGACAAAGTGTGGCCCTACTGACACCTTCATTTCAGACTTCCGGCCTCCAGATTTGCGAAGAATGAATTTCTCTTGTTGGGTTTTTAAAATTTTTTTAATGTTTATTTATTTTTGAGAGAGAGAGAGAGAGAGAGAGAGAAAGACAGAGCGTGAGCAGGGGAGGGCAGAGAGAGAGGGAGACACAGAATCCAAAGCAGGCTCCAGGCTCTGAGCTGTCAGCACAGAGCCTGATGTGGGGCTCAAACTCATGAACAGTGAGATCATGACCTGAGACAAAGTCGGACTCTTAACTGACTAGGCCATCCAGGCATCCCTGAATTTCTTGTTTTAATCCAAGTCTGTGGTAATTTATGGCAGCAACCCTGGGTAATGAACACAGCTGAGTACCAGAGCCTGCAAATCTCCTCACTGGGGTCCCTCTTTGCTAAAGAAGTATTTGTCTCCACCCAACACATGTCCACTTGATTGTGACACAAGCAAAATAGGCAGTGATGTAGCTAAGACCTGTCTCATCACCTAAAGACCCTTTCTCCTTTTCCTTCAGAGAACCAAGTCCCTCACTTTTGTTTTCTTTAAAACTGCTTAGCTTTCCTAGGTTCTGCTAATCTTCCTTGCAAGGAAAGAAAAAATTTTACCCATGGCCCTAGCCAGAAATGAGTTGAGAGCAATATCAGATTAAAATGACCCACGTTCCCACAGTTGAGACTGTTTACTTTTCTTTAATGTACAATCAGCCCTTTAGTGGTATTTGCATTTTTTTGAAAGGTAGGAATTTCCTAGACATCCTGTTTCTAATATTTTTCCAGAGGATACAAACAGTTAATTTCATAGGATATTTCGGCTAGGGGAGAACTGGCAGAGTAGGGAAGCAGGAAGGGTAGCCCCATTTCAGGGCCCTAAATGTCACTGACAGGCTTCAGGCTACACACAGCGGAGTCAAAGAGCAGAGATGAGACTGGGCAGTATGGGACCCTTCCAAGCCACGGGAATGGAGCTACAAGGAAAGGGCCCCTGAGTAACGAAGATACAATTTATATTCTCACTAAGGCTACATACCTGATAAAGAAAAGCAAAGGTGCCAGGAATATACTCAGTTCGGTTAAAAAGAAAAGTGGGTCACATCCAGCTGTTCAGCTTCAGGTAGCTCAGACAGCCAACCGGAGTGACAGGATTTCCACTCTGCACAACTCGTGCTACGCCTGTAGTGAGGTGGGCAGAGAATCATCGACTGACTGCAGTGTTGCTGGAGCATTGGGAGAAGGGGAAGAACCCTAAGGGGGTTCTCTGGACCTCAGATGGGAGTTCTACCATTAGGAATCATACACACACACACACACACACACACACACACACACACACACACACGCTGAAGGACATGACAGTGAAGCAGAGGCTCAGAGCTTGATGAAGATCCCTTGCGAGGTAAGGTGACAGGAGGAGACATGTGCTTTGATCAAGAGTTCATAATAAAGGTGCTCTGCCCCATGCTGGGTTCTGGAGCTGCTTACACAACTCGGGGATGAAATCCCATCCTTATATCTCATTTCCATTTGGCACCAGGAGAGGGATCAAGGTACAAACTACTCCTATCTTCTAATAATAGTCCTACCTTGGACTTCCTTTCTATGTCTAGACTAAATCCTTCCAGTTGTTCATTACTGAACTCCCAGGAGCTTCTCCTTTTTCATCCACATTATTAAAATTCTCGTCCCCAGATTGCTGACCGCAGACTTGGATGGCTATCTCCTTCCCAAGTGTTTCTACTCAAGTGTTTCTACAGCCTCTGCCCTCCATTTGTTTCAGCACCAGCACACCTCTAGCTCGGTCCTGCCCACAACCTGGGCCACATTCCTCCCCTCTTTCTTTCCCTTAGGACCTTTATGTGCTTCCCAAACATCTTTCAGCAAATTCCTACTCCATGGAGATTCTCAATCATACAAGTCCCTCAATCATTGGACATGAGGTGCTGGCTGCTTAGTAAGTGCTCAGCTCTTGTGTGTGCGTGCGCACAGGGAGGGAGAGAGGCAGGGAAGACAGGAGTGGGAGAGAGGAGAGAAAGGCCTTATCCTCAGAGCTATATACATAGTGCTCAAAAGCATGTCCTAATGAATTTACAAACAAATAATTAGGATGGGGTCAGATTACGAAGGTTCATGAAAGCCCAGGAGAGGCGTTCTGCCCTAATATGGTGTGGGTTGTAGAGTGACTGTAGGTTGCCAAACAGAAAGAAGTGACTAGCAGCCTGTGGCATTTTAGAAAGGCGCCAAGGAGACGAGGGGAGGGGGGGCACCACTGAAGCAGATTAAGAAGGAAGCGATGATGAATATCTCTATGAAGACGGAAATGAGAAGGCAGCTTCAAATGATGGCCAGAGAGTGTAAAAACAAAAGAACTTTGTGGTTAATTACGCATGAGGGATGAAGTAAAAGGGAGGCTGAGTGGTGGCTCAAGTACATCTGTAAATTGATAACTACCCACCTTCTGGTGCAGGTCTGACCCCTTCCCTTCTCTCCTCTGTCCAGCAAACATGACCAGTCATGAAACTTACAGTCCCTAAACTGAACAAATCCATGTTTTCCCGCTGCCCAGTGCCTGCTTTCCCCCATCTTTTGGTGATAACCCACTTGCCTACTTGCCCACATCAGCTCCCAAAATATCCCTGAAGAACACAGAAAAGGAAAGATGGGAAAGGGTTGAGGACAGCCAAGTGGGGGTGGGGCCAAAGGAGAAGAGGTGCTAGGAGGAGAGGTGGTCACACATGATAAAACTGCAACAAATCCCCTGGATTGTGCAGCTAGGGGTCCACTGGGAAAAATCCATGAAAATCCCTTCAGGGGAGGGGTGCGTGAACAGGCCAGTAAGCTGAGGACTAAATGGGAGGAAAGAACACTCTACCCACCCAGAGGAACCCAAGTCCACTTGCTTGTAAAGAAGACCTCCCTTCATGCTCATGACCCACCCAAACCCTCTGGACTCAGGGCTCTCCTCTTATGGAAAGCTCACCCCAACACCTTTGCCACTCTCTGATCGAACTGGGTGTACCTATGTCTCCTACAGGGCTCACTGGGTTCTTCCCTAGCAGGGCACAAGCTTCATGATATTGTGATGATCCATTTCCTTCTCTGTCTTGGGACTGTGAACAGGCACCTTTGTGTCCCCCACACCTCTTCCAGCTCCTGGCAAAGAGAATATGCTCCAGAAATGAATGAATAAATGAGGAACAGAAGAAAATGAATGTAAAAACTTTCTTCAAAAGCTTGGATGAGAAAAGGAAGAGAGAGCTCAGCAGATAGAAGGAGAAGGGCCAAGGAAACATGTTTGTGAAGGGAAGAACATGTTCAAAGGCTAAAATGAAGAAGAAGATGTCAAGAGGTTGAAGATACAAGGATGAGAGACTGATTTCCAGCCCGAGTCCCAGAGGAGAGGGACCAAGGACACTCAGGGGTAGGAGCAAGCTTGGGGCACAAAGAGTGGAAACTTAGTTTCTGAGACTGTAAGAAGAGGAAGAAATGTAGGCAAGGTTTTTGGGGATGATGAATGAGGAACAGTCTGGAAGTCGAATGAGTTTATGCTCTGATACCTCTGAATAAAATGAAAGGTCATATATTGAGTAGCAAATTGAAACAGAAAAAAAATATATTTAAAAAAACCAAGTAGGGGCATCTGACTGGTTCAGTCAGTTAAACACCCATCTCCTGGTTTCGGGTAAGGTCATGATCTCCCAGTTCATGGGATCAAGCCCCACATCAGGCCCTACACTGACAGTGCAGAGCCTTCTTGGGATTCTCTCTTCCTCTCTTTCTGCCCTTCCCTGGCTTGCATGCATGCATGCTCTATAAACAAACAAACAAACTTTAAGAAAAAATAGGTTAGAAAAAAACAACAAGTAGAAGAATTGACAAAAGTTTAGAATAATTGTCCAGGAGAAAATATTTATTGAACACGTGGTATGTGCTAGGTGTTATGGGCCAAACTGTGTCTTCCACCCCCAAGTCATATGTTGAAGTCTTCACTTCCTATCACCTCAGAATGTGACTATACTTGGAGGCAGAGATTTATAGACGTAGTTAAGTTAAAATGAGGTCATTAGGTTGTGCCCTAATCCTATCTGTCTTGTGTTCTTATAAGAAAAGGAAATATGGGGGGTACCTGGGTGGCTCAGTTGGTTAAAGCTTCTGACTTTGGCTCAGGTCACGATCTCATGGTTCAGGAGTTCGAGTCCCGCCATCAGGCTCTGTGCTGACAGCTCAGAGCCTGAAGTCTACGTTGCATTCTGTGTCTTCCTCTCTCAGCCCCTACCCCACTCATGCTGTGTCTCTCTTTCTCAAAAATAAATAAACATTGGGGCGCCTGGGTGGCGCAGTCGGTTAAGCGTCCGACTTCAGCCAGGTCACGATCTCGCGGTCCGTGAGTTCGAGCCCCGCGTCAGGCTCTGGGCTGATGGCTCGGAGCCTGGAGTCTGTTTCCGATTCTGTGTCTCCCTCTCTCTCTGCCCCTCCCCCGTTCATGCTCTGTCTCTCTCTGTCCCAAAAATAAATAAACGTTGAAAAAAAAAATTTAAAAAAAAATTAAAAAAAAAAATAAATAAACATTAAAAAAAAAGAAGAGGAAATTCAGACAGACATACAGAGGGAAGACCACGTGAAGACACAGGAAGAGGACAACCGCCAACTAGCCAAGAAGAGGGGTCTCAGAAGGAACCAGTCTTGCCAACACCTTGATCTGGGAACTCCTAGCCTCTAGAACTGTGAGAATATAAACTCTCAGTCTCTGCACATTGTTCCATTTGCCCAAACTCATGAATACACCAAGCATGGAGGTAAGAACTTTAGCCCAAATATCTAATTTATTTATTTTTATTTTTTTAATATTTATTTGTTTTGAGAGAGAGAGAGCACGTGAGCAGGGGAGGAGCAGACAGAGAGGTGAGAGAGAATCCCACACAGCTCCACACTCAGCGCAGAGCATGATGCAGGGCTGGGTCTCACGACCATGAGATCATGACCTGAGCCAATATCAAGAGTTGGATGCTTAGCCAGCTGAGCCACCCAGGTGCCCCCAATTATCTGATTTAAATCAACCACCCTATGAAGCAGGTGTCATTGCCATCCTCAGTCTGCAGTGAGGAAGTGAAGGGAGACGTCGGGTAATGTCTCCAAGGACATAGCAATTGTGTATGATCCCATCAGTCTGACTCCAGAGGTCTCACTCCTTACTAAGTGCTCCATGACCAAAGACTGGTTAAGGATGTATCTCAGGCCAACTTTGGATGAAAACCACAGCTTTGAAAGACATCAGTCTCCACTATTCACCATTTCTCCCGCCAGGAACATAGGCAGAGAAGGCAGATGGGGCTTATGGTGTGGATCAGGCAGGGAACAAAGGTGTCAGGGATCAGAGTGAGTGGAAGCAAGCACAGGAAAGAACATATATGAGCCATTGGAGAGCCAGAGATGACTGAGGAGACAAGGACTCTTCCGACCTACATGGGGCTGGAGACCCCACCATGCTATGCCATCCAGCTCGTCATGGTGCCAGCCCGGCATGCCGTAAACATAAGGGCACAGAGGTGCAGGGAGATGACATCAAGATGTCTATTCACCATTCCTAGACAAGTCCCACTCTACACAGTGTATGAAGGAGTGCCAGGGAGCCTATCTCATCAACAAACTCAAAGGCAAAGCCAGGGACACATCCTGAGCTGGATGTCACCCCGTTTTCTACTAGAGCTCTCACACTGTCACTTTGTATAAAACGGTCCTGAAACTGGAAAAAAACAGAAGGGAGGTCCATAACCTGTGAGCAAGAAGATGAGTTTGCTTTTTGGAATCTTGAGTTTGACCAACATACAAGTCTGCCTATGTTTCTTCTCTTGCTTTCCACTGCTCTAACTCAACTGAAATCACGTTATGGATTTCATACAAGGGCTAAGTGGAAACCTAGTGTCTAAAGTCATTCGGACCAACCTTTCTCAGCCCCTCTTGTGCCAACTCACCATGGCAGGTAGCCCTGCCTACTCTGAGAGGCAGTGGCCACTGACTTGATGTGATTTGGAAACTTTCACAGTGGGCACTAACCTCAAACCCAAAATATTCCTTCCTGCAATGCAATGTGTGAGGGGGCCACATAACTCCATCCTGAGTTCCCCCAACCAGAGCAGCACTGGCAGTTTAACTGGGACACTGTCTTGTCAGTGACACAGACAGGAGACAGCCTTCCAGGGAGCCCCTGTGCACCCTACTGCGTGAATTGTTTTTCCAATTAAATTTGTCACTTCCCTAGGCCCTAAAAGGATGAGACACAGAAAAGGTTCAGTGTAAGGGGTGGGATTGGAGACTGAAGTACGGGAGGGAGGAGCTGTCCTGACCAGCTCTGGTCAGTCCAGGGATGACAGGAGGGGCCCAGCTGGGTAAGGAAGGACTGCACAGATATGCCAAGCAGATGGGTGGTGGTGGCAGACAGAGCCCAAAAGGAATTTCTGGGATGCCTCTCCCATGTCAGCATCCTGCCAAGGCTGGCAGAGTGCTCACCTCCTCTCCCTCACAACCTCAGTGACACTTCTGTGCGCCGTTGCGGATGAGCCTTCAGCCATGAGCTTGAGGCAAAACCCTGCGAGTGGTAATGAGAAAGGCTGTCCCAGCACTTCAACTTTCCTTAGGTTCTGAATGCAGCTTTGTTGGAAACTGCACTAAACAACTCTTTCAGCCAACTCCAATGAGCAGATCAGCGCAATGTCCTAAAACAATTAACAAAGCCTTAGAAGGGTCCTTAGTAGAATTTGGATATTACTGTTTAAAGAATTGTGTTGGGGGCACCTGGGTGGCTCAGCTGGTTGAGCATCTGACTTGATTTTGGCTCAGGTCATGATCCCAGGGTTACGGGATTGAGCAGCATATTAGGCTCTGCACCAAGCATGGAGCCTGCTTAAGATTCTCTCTCTCTCTCTCTCTCTCTCTCTCTCTCTCTCTCTCTCTCTCTCTCCCCCTCCCTCCCTCCCTCCCTCCCTCTCCTTTTTCTCTCTTCCCTTCTCCCCTACTTGTGTGCTCTCTCTCAAAACTAATAATAATAAAATAATTGTGTTGGTAATATTCAAAAAGGTTCACTTGTGAAACTCAGACTTGCTTTAGAATTTTACAAAATAATAAATATAAGACGCTTATTTCATAAATACATATGAATTCAGATTATATCAGCTGTTCTAGATACATAAACTACTTCATGCATACCAAGAAACTGGATACAAAGCCGTGTTCTTTGTAAGTGCCAGTTGACTATGGTTCCCCTTGAAGTATCTGAGCAGATACTTCAAACTTGGAAAAACTTGGACAAGTTTTTCCTCTGCACAATTTCTATACTCCTTCACGGAGGACTGGCAGGACGGAAAGGTATGTTAGCCACTCACAGCTCACCAAATAAGTTACCTAAGAGCACGCAAAGGACTCATGTGTATGAGGACTTGTTTCTGATAAACCACACTTGGATGGATGAGTGGTGCAAAGCACTTACCACTTGGGCATATTGCTCTAATTACCCAATATTAAATGATTGCTGATTAAAGTTCAGAAATGCATGCATTTACTACTGATCACCACGTGCATTCTGACGATCTATGTCTCTTTTATTCTCCAGGGCACCTTGAGTAATGAGAAGAAACACCCATGGGTTTGGAACATAGCCAGAGACAGGTGTGGGCAGAGACATTGAGAAGAACAAACTAGGGGTTTAGAAAAGTCCAGTTCACCCAAACTGGTCCACTCTTCAGTAACTAAAACAATAATAGGCCCAAGCACACAGTTCCATGCTCAATGACTAACTCCACACCCAGATGCCGACCCAGGGGTGTAGAAAAGATGGAGAGGTGTTCATTTCTTTTCCCCATGAGGAAAGTCAAGGAGGAAAGAAGGAATCCAGAAACAATTCTGGGAATGGGACTAACCTACCCCAGGCAGGCCGACTGCACCACCAATTCTGTGAGCCCTCAAGTGCCAGCCTCATAGACAGACTGGGTAGCTGATACGAAGTAGACTGCCATCAGCCCTGAATGAAATCTTAATGGCTTGTTACTAATGCTTCGTTATAAATTGGCATCAATTTCAGACGTGTCACTGTATTGACATGATGTAAGTAATACATGAAGAAAACACTTGACCCTTTAAGAACTGATTTTCTGCATCACACAATGCAGCTTTCCTTTTAGTGAAGCCTACATGCACTACTTTCATAATCAGCTTTCCACTTTCTAACCCGACTCCTTAAAACAAGATCATAATTAAGAAGGAAATAATCATGAATGATACATTGCAAAATAATTTGCTGTTTAACAATGCAATACGATTTGAAAACCTAAAAAGAATAATCAACTTGTATTACATATTTGTCCACATGGTGTCACTAGACCTCCAGGAATGTCAAACATTCTCAGCCTGATTACATCTCAGTCTGATTACATCAGACTTCTAGGCTTTTTTTTTTTTTTTTCCCCTTTAAATGCCCCCATTCCATGCAAAATGATTATAAAGTGAGAATGGCATGAGCCCTAAGATTAATAGAATTGTCTTCTAAAAGAACTGTAAAGTCAGGTTAACTCCCAAGCACCATACACACCTACGACATATAATAGAAGTAAGTGTAATAACCATCATTTATGGATTACAAGGCACAGTACTAAAAGCTTCATGTATATTGTCTCATCTAAGCCTTAAAATACTATCTTCCTTGAAGGTAGTTATACCCATTTTTACAATGAGGAATCTGAGCTCTCCAGAGTTTAGTAATCTACTGAACTGTCCCCAGTGCCCAATCTTTGCTGAAGCAATGAAGCCACAAATGGGAGAAAGCCATGTCTCTGGCCTGGGGGACTACAGTTCAGCTGAGACACAGGCTCACCCATGAAAAGGCAGCAGTCCAAGGGCCATAAACTACATGCCAAGAGGCTGTCCAATGACCGTCAAAAGCCAGATAATTCATCCCATGATCTAGGAGACCTGAGGCTGATCACTGAGGCTTCCTGGAAGTCAAGGGACACTAGGTGATCTTCACAGGGGGTTCTGAGCTAAGACACCCAGGAAGAGAATATATGCAAGTGGGTGAGGGGCAGAAAGCCAGAGAACAGCCACTGCCTTTGCTTCACAAATGCACAGCAGCCAGTGCATAAGCGATATTGTTCCCAGAGTTATCCTTCCCTGCTAGATCCCTACAGGCCCACCCATTTCTCACTGCTTTCCACTCCCAGTGCCAAAGTACTGACTCAGAGCATTTGGGGCTGAAAGGCAATGCATGATCCCGCCCCCCACCCCCCAAAAGCTGCTGAGTTGGCTCCTGGGTCAAATGGTGATGACTCACCGGGAACAAATGCTGGTGGTGAAAGGCCAATCATGGTCATTTACCTCATTCAAGTCTTAACAGCTGGAGAGCAGCAAGTTTCTGCAATGTGTTACCCAGCAGTAGGGCTGAAAATGGCCTTTGTCTCCACAGAGGGAACCACATGTGGGCGGTTGATTCCTCTTCTGTGAGGAGGATTCTCTGAGCAACTGTGGCATCAAGTCAGCTGGCCCCGAGCACACGGGTTCTTTTGTCACGCTGGCTAAGCCCTATCACAGCCAAAAGTTTGCTCACTGGAAATATAGTGAAATCTCATATACTTAGGACTAACGGGAGAAACCCCTTTATGTATTTTTTTTTAATTCTGGCAAAAGACACGAGATAAAATTTACCATCTTCACCTTTTGCAAGTGTACAGTTGGTCGTGTTAAGAACGTTCACACTGTTGTGCAGCCATCACCATGATCTGTCTCCAAAACTCTTCATCTTGCAAAACTGAAACCCTGTACCCATTAAGCCATAGCTCCCCATTCTCCTCTGCCCCCGATGACCTCCATTCTAGGAAGCTGAAACCTCTAAATATCTCATGTAAATGGGGGGAAAGTATTTGTCTTTTCGTGACTGGTTTATTTCGTTAAGCACCATGTTTTCAAGGTTCATCCATATTGTACCTGTTAAAAACAAAAAAGGAGTCACATGTGTTAAAGCCCATGTCACCAAACGAAGACTTAATACCTTAACCTAACTGCAGTTTCAATCTTCTCCAAGAATGTAGTCTTAGCTGGTCAGATTGGAATTTTCTGGGGAATGACCCTTCCTATCCCCCAAAGGAAGATGAGGTAATCTGTTCTTATTCCCTCTCTCTTCTGCCCATAAAAGCCTTCCATTTGTACATCTCCTCAGCACTCTTTCCTACTTGCTGGATGGGATGCTGCTTAATTCGTGAATCTCATTGAAAAAAGCTAATTAAATCTTCAAATTCACTCAGTTGAATTTTTGTTATTTCACATATTTGGTGGCAGCGAGCGGTGGGATTTGAAGTAAACTTGTAATGGCCTTTGGGGGCAACAAGAAACACAGGCATAGTACCTGCAAATGCCTTTTTGAGTTCTCTGCCTTTCTTGCTGTTTCTGGGGGCCATGGGTAAGTTCCTCTTGGTTCTAAGCTCTGCTCTCTTTGTGTCAAGCTCCCGATCTAATTGGCTTTCCAGTCAGTGCCCATTTGTTTGGAATCACTGGTTCCACACTGGGAGCTGCTGGGAGGTCAGGCCACAGTTATTCATTGCATTGGAAACTCCAGGCCTTGGTTTTGTCCCCAGATTCCATATTAGCAACTGTTGGCTGCAGTTCCCCATTTATTTGGAATCCTTCCCCAGATTCCACACTGGGAACTGCTGGTGGCAGGTGTAGCTCATTTGTTTGGAATCAGCCTGAAGTCTGCATTTGTTGAGGTCTGCTGGTTCAATCCAATCTGCAGTCCCAGGTTACATGTTGGGAGTTTTGGGTAGTGGGCATGGGACTTTTTCATGGCCAGGCCGCAGCAATTGGTTACTTTTTTCTGTCAAGGTGCATGTGTTTGTTGATCTTGTTTTATGTAGATAAAAGTTAACTGCTAATGGGAACCTCAGAAGTAAAAAATCTGAAAAATTGGTGGGCACAGGTTGAGCATGTAAAAGCTGTTGGGGGTGCCTGGGTGGCTCAGTTGTTAAGCGTCTGCCTTCGGCTCAGGTCATGATCTCACGGTTCGTGAGTTTGAGCCCTGCATCGGGCTCTGTGCTGACAGCTCAGAGCCTGGAGCCTGCTTGGGAGTCTGTGTCTCCCTCTCTCTCTGCCCCTTCCCCACTCACGCTCTGTCTCTCAAAAAATAAACATTAAAAAATTTTTTAAAAAAAGCTGTTGGAGCACTCACTACACAACCCAAAGACTCGTATGTTAGGATAAGTTGGTCATGGAATCGACCAGATTGACACTAAGTCATCCATTAACTCAAGAAAAGTTCTGTGCAGTAAGGTCTACTGTAAACCACTGCACAATCCCCTTTGAGCACATCCCTCTTATGTATTAGCTTGACTCCAAGAGCACCAAAGGCTTAGCTAAAAGAAATAGGATCCTTAAAATCTAAAGAGTTAATTGTACTATCTTCTGGTACACATGCTTATTTTATACCTAAGAACTGTGATCCTGGAAGCTACAAATATTTACAAAAATGGTGAAATCTTACTTCATTTGTTCTGTGCCCTGAGAACTTCGCTTGGTAACACTCAAGTTGGGGACCCAAAATATGGCCAGACGAATATGTGGGTTGTACTCCATTTGTGGTTAGACATGGCTGGGTAGAAATGTGGGTTCAACTCTATTTGCTGCTAAGGTCTCACCCTACTGCTAGCCCTCTGAAGAATGACAATGGCCATTAGAAGGAAGGTTCCAATTAGGTAAGATCATTTAAGAAGTGTACTTAAAAGTAAGCATTCCCAAATTAAATAAATAGAATGGTATACCTATTTTAATTCATATGCAGAAGCTTCCAAAAGGCTTCAGAATTCCAAAAGCATTTCATGAAAGTTACATGGCAAAAAGCTACTGAAAAATTAAAGACAAGAGGTACCTCAAACAAGACTATGAAATGGACACAACTCCTACTGCTCCCCTTTATCTCTCTTTATTCAAGCACCCATCCAGACAATCTTCTGTCTGAATTGCCTTTACATGACCATAAACAAAAATCCATCAAGCTAGTAGCCTTACAGACACCCATGTATCTACCTTCAAAGGAGGGCCCCCATAGAGGCCCCTGCCAGAGTTGGGGAAATTCTGAAGGATTTTCTGGTAAACTGCCACGTTATTCCCTTAACCAGCTAAGGGAAGCCGAAATTAAAATTAGAGCCTGCAGAGGGGATCCTGGGAAGACTAACAGAAGCCAGTGATGGGTGAGAATTCTTACCAAAGTCTGCTCTCCCAAACCTCTGTCCACAGTGCCCAGTTGAGAGAGAAAAATAAAATTGCATGTTGTCCTCTCTTTCCAAATCCAGACCCACTGATTCCTGATGCTATCTCTCTCAGGGACAGTTACTGCCTTCTTGTTTGTCTTGTTTTGTGTTTTAAGAGCTTGGCTTGGCTTTCTGCTTGCCTGGAACATACAGTTCTTTCCTTTGGTTGTCTTTGGGAGTGACTTTAGATCTTGGGAAGGTAATAACATTTACACCCTCTTTGAGGATGCCTCTTGGGTCCATGGAGTTTTTTTTTTTTTTAAGACTGCCAGAAATATTTACTATGCGTTCTGGCTGAAACCTTACAAGATATTTGAAAGGACTTAATAACACTATGATCAGAAATTTGGCCCAATTGCAAACTGATATTCAGAGCCTGATGGGAAATTTTTTTAGGCCTTCTAAGCTCAATGTACCCAGAGGGAAAGAAAAACCTTCTAAAGCCCTTATGAAAGGATTTATGGGTGGATCAACTTATGATGTCATTTACGTTGCAACCCAATTCTTTGAGGAATTAAGAGCAACTGTCCTCATCTTACAAATCCTTCCAAAACTAGAAATGCAGCTCTAGAGACAGTTCAAAGTTCACCTATTCCTTTTTTTTAAACCAATCCTAAAACCTCCCCTATTTAACTTATAAAGGCTTATAACTTGCATTCTTCCCTGTGCCTTTGAGATTATATATGTTAAAGTACAAACTTCAATGAGGTGATTCTTATTAGAAGAAAAACAAGGGGGAAAGGTCATTTGGAATCTGGACTAATGGGAAATCTTAAGTGTACAGAAGCTATAAGGTCTCTGTATGCATCTGTCTGTACGTTTATGTGCGTGTGTGTGCGTGTGTGTGTGTGTGTGTGTGTGTGTGTGATAAATGTGTGGTATTTTCTACCTCTGGGTAGTATTGCCAAAATTAATTTGTAGAAGAGCTCTATTTAATTGGCTTAAAGAAAATCAAGCACTTATATAACTATTCATTAAAATTCTCAAAAGTATAATAGAAACTAACCCAA
Source organism: Lynx rufus (assembly GCF_022079265.1). Taxonomy (NCBI): domain Eukaryota; kingdom Metazoa; phylum Chordata; class Mammalia; order Carnivora; family Felidae; genus Lynx; species Lynx rufus. Next base: position 14,793,022 of record NW_025814823.1, read on the forward strand.
CCACTTTTCAGGGTCATGTGAGCTGAGAAAATCTTTGGCAAATAAAAGTTAGCTTTAGGTTTGGCTTCATTAAAATAGGAATGTCTTCAGAGCTGCGGCATTAAATATAATGTAGACATACAATTTTTATTTTGCCGGAGTTTATTAGTCAAATAAGCTCAGGTTATCTCTGTTACAAAATCTGTCAGTCAGCAAAATAACTTAGAATAATGGCTGACTTTGCCTGATGTCTCATGAAGTTTTTGTGGGTCATATAAACATAATTATCAAGAACAAGTAAATTAAATAGATGTAATAGAATAAAAAAAATTTAGCTGAAATTTTTAAAAAGTTTCCCCAAATATTTCTGGTAAACTGAAGCATTAAAGTTTTGCTAAGTTAAGTTAAATGATGGACAGTCATTAAATAGCTAGATCATTTCCAAATAAGACAAAATACTAAAAAAATTAATCACTGAACATGGTTTCCTTTTACAGAGGAACTAAAGATATTTGTGTCCCTTTAAACATGTCCTGTGCTATACTGAAAAATTTACTATGAAGAAACCTACTTCTAAAAATTATAAAAAGTGTTTTATGTTTGTCAAGCAATAGAATGCTAATACAAAAGGCAGTTCATAATTCTCTACTTCTTTATTTTCGCTAAAAATCAAGGGCTTTAGGGTCAAAATTCTAATATATACTAAAAGCTACAAGAAATGATAAGGGAAATATCTCTATGTAGGGAAAGAAGGACTTGTGTTTTGGTAAAAGAAGGCATGAAGAATGGAGATGCATCTTGTTGAGAAAAAAGTTGAGAAAAAAGAAGGTTTGTGGAAAACAAATCTCTGAAAAGAGATTTTCTGTCTGGTCAGGGCTGGCTAAGATTGGAATAAATTTAATTAAGTGAATGAGTTCTAGTATCAAGACAATTTTTAATTTTTTTGAGTAACTGTCATACCGTTTCCCTTAATAGCTGTGCCACATTATAACCCCACCAACATCGTACAAGGGTTCCAATTTCTCCCATTCTCGTCAACACTTGTTATTTTCTGGTCTTTTTTTGATAGAAGCCATCCTAGTGGATGTGAGGTGGACCTTTTAAAACTCTTCCCAAGGTTGAAATTCTAGGAAAAAGCCCTAATTCTTAAAACTTGCAGTAGTACTTAATGGCTACAGAAATGTATCACATGCACTGAAGATTTAAATCCCTTACTGCCTCCAGATTCTACACACCCCAGGAAGGACGCTGGGTCCGAGTGGAGGAGCGTTAGGGTGGACCCCTAGAGGACTTTTACAAGAGAGAGAAGAAACCAAGAATTCGACGGTCAATGTGAGGGCAGCCAATGTAAGTGAATTCCAGGTTAGTGAAGTCAGAATTCATAAAGTTCCACTAATTTCCAAACCCAGAGTGGGCCCACAAAGAAAGCACAATGTGAACATTAACAAAACCGAGCAAACATCACTATAAATGACTCAAAACAAGCGAATGCTTTTCTTTCAGTCTCCAGATTCGGAATATGATTTTTCAGAAATCTAAAACCAGATTGCTAAGTCACATACTTAGGGGGAGATACAAATGATTTAGGACTGTTTGGTTTCCAAAGTCCATTCATTAGGGTGAATGGCTTTTTATCTGTTTTGTCTATCAAGCTTCCCATAGGGTCCAGAAGTCTTTTAAAAAGTCGAGAGATACAGAGGAAGACCCTCCCCACCAGCTTCTTTTCTAAGGTTGGTTGAGAGTTCATCTCTGGAAAGTACTTCTCCCAAGGACCCAAGCCAAACCCATCCTGGGCCTGGTTACCATCTCTTATTCCTTCCATTACCAAGCCCATAAGTGGAGCCAAGTTCAGTCAGTGGAGATTCCTTAGCCTGAATCTTTCCATCAGGAAGTTAAAGATTTGTAAAGAAGAACTAGCAAATACAGGCAACAGCAATGAATTGCAATCTGCAAATCTGGGTTTGACTTGACCTTGACTGTGGGCAAAAAGCTCAACCTCTTTGAACCTTTATATTCTCAACTGTAAAATGGGGTGCATACCCCTTACTGTACCTACTGGTACAGATCTCAGCATTAAGGGGAAACTTCTGGAACACAACTACTGTCAACAGATGCTCAAAAATAATAGATTTTTACAACCAGAGACTAGTCAAATAATCCCAGAAAGTTCTCTTCTGGTTGCTGACCCCTAGGGTCGATGTCTGTCTTTTAGCTGAAGATATGGTTTCAGCTGATGTTCACAAAATAAATGCTAATATAATGTAATACTCTGGTCATCCTTTCAAGTTCTGTGATTAACAGTTGTACCCTGTGTGAGACCTAGATGAAGCCACCACATCATTCACTCAGATCAGGGTGAGACAGCTCTGGGCGCTCTCCACCTTGGCGGCTGTTTTTCCCCCAGTGTTGGGGTGGTGAGGTGATGGCCTCATGTGTTCCCCCAATCCTGCAGTGGGTGAGGGGGCAGCTTCCCTCCTGCCCTTGTCAAGCTGTTGGGCTGGTGGCAACAAACCAGTGACTCTGGAGTTTCAGAAACATGGACACTCACACCACCTGCACTGTCTGCATTGCTAAATTCAATTTCTCTCTTTTCCATTTTTATGGGGGATAATTCTGCCACCATAACCCTTTCCAGGGCAGGGGAAAATGCTCTGTAGAGAGAGAAGTTCTCCATTTGCTTTTCCTTTTTCCATCTGAATTCACTTTCTTCTTTAATTTTCTAGAATTCCCCTGCTCCAGGTATCTATCACCTTTCTTCATCTCCCCTGAGTTACTCAGTTAATGTTCCCACCCACCTATCCTACCTCCCCAGCCCATTCCTCCTTTGGCTGTCACACCTGACAGCTCCCAGCCCCCCAACACACACACACACACACACACACACACACACACACACACACACAAGAAGTCTCCCTGTGTGTCAGTGCCCTGGTCCCAGCAGCACCATAATCATGCCTCTGCAGTGCCATCCATCACCATGGAAACGAGCATTTGCAGGCACTACAGACACACACAGCCATTACTGCGGCTAGTGCCTGTCAATCCACATGTGAGTGTGTGCGCTTAAAATAGAAGTTCTGCGAATAAAAACAGCAATTAGGGAAATCTGGAAATCTTCCTGAATACAGATTCATTTAGCCCTACTGCCAGATGACTTCCCTTTCACATCGCCTTTCTCCACCGTTGCTCCTTGGTGGAGGTGTGGAAAGCCAATAAGCCAGTTCTGCCTGGAAACAATGCCTCCTGCAAGGGGGATTAGCCATCCTTAGGGATTTTAGGTTATGAGGATCAACAATAGCAGGTGTGGCACGAGCAGTCCCTTTAGAAAATCTGACACTGATCCCTGTTCTCTGCTTCAAAAAAAAATGGGGCACACTTAAAATACAAAAGGGGAGAAGAGACAGTCTTTAGGGAATAATAAGTGAAATGCAATTCAAAAGAAGCTAAAACATAAATATCAGGGAAGTAGAGGAGGCTAGAAAAGAAAGCTGACTGCTGGGTCTGTTCATTTTGCAATTAGCAAAGTGGTAAGTGACTAAAAGGTAATTGACAGCTCTCTAGGCACCAGTAAAGTGGTTTCTGCAAAGAGAGGGCACGGCAGCCTGATCCCATGGGGGTTAGGGACTTGGTGGCCTGAAGGCTCAAGGTCAGGCTGGCTGTGTTGGGCCACTAAGCCCATGCTGCCTATTCAGGCTGGCCATGCTTCCCTTTCCGGCTATGCCACCCAGTAGAACATTAAGAGTTCATTCTAAAATGCAGAGTTGACCCCCAAATAATCTCTTCCAGTGGAAAAAAAAGATATTTTATCACAAAGAAATTCATATCCTCAGCATAAGAAGCATTAGTATTCCTATTTATCCCTAGGTGTAAAGAGAAGTAAAAAAAATCTGAAGAATCATAATCAGAGAGCTGGAGAAGATATCAAGAGTTCATAAGGTCTAGCTGTACTCAGAAGATGGATAAGGTACATTATTCCCGCTTTACAAAAGGAGGCCAGGGAGGACCAGGAAGTTGAGGAGTCATTCCTAAACTCAGTCTAGCAGGTGACCCCTTCCCTCCTTGTAGAGCTTATTCCCATTACACCTTTTCACAGCTATGCATCTGGCTTTCATTGCTATAGCTCAGCCTGTATACAGACTTTTAATCAGATCTGAATAGCCAGATAAAATAAAAAGCACATACCAAGGATGCAGAATTGATCACTTCTGTCACAAAAACAGCAATTTTCGTAATTTGGCTGAGACTGGCTTCTTGGGATGGTTTCTTGTGCTGATCACTACTATCCTTCTCTAAGTAAATGACTGGGGGTAGAGGATGGAGAAATATAGACACCGCTGGGGCCCGCGTGATCTTAATAGAAGATCAAGACCTAGGTCCTTCCCTAAGTAACAGGCTGCATTTGTAAGTAGACCGACCCCTTGGTTTTTCAGTACACAGACCAGCCACTAATGACATGTTCAATGCGTGCCGAGCACAGGACATGTGGTCTCAGAGGGGAGACCCACGGAGTAGTAAAGGGAAACATGGTAGGAAGGCAAGTCCTGCTGCCTCAAGGAGGCCTGGATAATAACTTGTAAAAAGTCATTGATGTTTGCACTAAGAATGTTTTGTGTTTTTATGAAAGCTCCATTTTCCTATGACATAGGAAAATGTGTAGAAAAACCTTAAAATCGTCTGCTTTCCCCGTGCTTCCATTAACTGAGCAGAAACAGGGGTGGGGACTGTGCCAGGTCAGCTGGAGACTGGCTCACAGTGAAATACTGATGGTGACTTCTCCGTAGAGGCAGTGGCATTCATGCAGATGGCCAGCCAACAGCCTCTCACATGTCCACAAAGACACAAATCTCCAGGTGTCTGGACCTCTGGGCAGTGGGGCCAAGCCCCGCAGAAGGACCAGGACGGGTCACTGAGAGACTGGGGTCCAAACATACCCCCATTCCTTCCTCCTTCCTCCTTCCTCCACAAAGTGAATTCTGCAGAATCTGTCTGGTCCAGCTGCTTCCTGCATCAAACTGACGTTCGTTCCTCCTTAGCCCCCCTTTTCCAGGGAGGGGGGACACCTCTGTGGATACTTTTCTTTTTCACTCATCGCAGTCTGGTGCTAGACTCTGGGCTAAACCCTTTCACATACATTATCTCACTGCATACTTACAATGACCCTGAAGAGGATCACTGCTCCATTTTTTCACATATAAAATGGGAGGAAGCTGAGAGAAGACACCTGACCCACCCTGAGTGATGAGGCCAAAAACGGGGGAGCTGAGATGGAATTGAAGTCTGTAAAACTGGGTTCTTTTCCCTCAGATTTTAGGTAACCCAATGCTATGTGCTCCAAAGGCCAGACCTCAGTGTGCAGATTACTCGTGTCTGAACGTTTCCAGATTTCTTACTCCATGGTCTCCTCATTGTTTCTCACTTCTTTCCTACTAGGGCCAGGGAGCACCCCCCATGCTGGGGGTCCTGGATCTCAGGCCCAGGTCACTGCATGTTGTGCCAGTGATGACAGGTTCTCCTCTCACCAGATCTCCTTCTGGGCCTTCCCAGCCCCTTCTCGTCACTTCTCTTTGTCCTGGCACTTCCCAGCTTAGCCAGCCTCCATCTAACAGTCCTCAGGGCTCTGCTACACCAGCCTTCCCCGCACGCTGGCTGAGCCACAGCACAGGACCAGCCCCCGGCGTGAGAGCGGCATGATGACACAAGCCCCTGCAGAGGAGATCACGCACCCAGGCTGCAGGCAACGAGAGTCACTCACGCATGAGGCTGGGGGGCCGTTTTGTACCCATGCTGCGTAGCCAGCTGCTCACAGCATTCCTGATGCCGGTGCCAACCCTCCCCTCTGCAACCCAGGAGAGCCACCTGGAAGATGTCTGACACTCACTCACTCTGCAGCCCACCCAGAGGCCAAGGCAAAGTTTTTGGGGAAAAAGAGCATTGACTCATTTTTTGATTCGCATCTTATAGCTTAGTATTTATTTTGCCATTTATGAAGATCCAACAGAATGGCCTAACAGAGCTTCCCCACTGCATGCAGATGGCTTTCTCGTTACCCATTCTGGTCTCAATCTTTATAAGTCTATTCTTCAACACCTGACCCGGAGTTACAGAAACTGGTTACTCCTCACTGTCTTCTGAAATACTAGCATGTCTTGATAAATAGCAGTTTCCATGGAGATGACAAAGGAACATTACCCATTTTGCAGTGAGCTTCTGATTTTATCTTGAACCATTAGCTTTTACCACAGCTCATTCATTATTCATTTGCAGTAAGGAAATGGCTGCGGCCCAAAACATTTCAGGAGACCTGCGTCAGCATGGCGGCCCAGAACTACACGCAGGTCATTAGCAGCACACGGCCAGGAGGGGAGCCAAGTCCCAGATTTAAAGAGCCCTCGGAAATTACACACCGGCCCTCTCTGGCCTGCAGTCACATACATCCTCTACAACGTAAATCTCAATTTTCAACAGATGATAAATTAAAAGCTTTACATGCTACCCCATCATTTAGAGGATAATGGGGTACAATATCCATGCTATATTCGCGCTCTCCAATGTCAACTGCATGTTGTTCTTCCCTGAGTGAACTCTCTGCCCCCACTGACTCCCTTACAATATAGGTTTACTGGAAAAGTTTATGTGAATTTAATTTTTATAATAGATACATACTTTGGAACTCCAAAACATGATCCTTGCAGAGTCTCTTTTACATTTTTCACCTTTGAAGACCATCGTTACTCTTAAAAAAGTAACTGATACATGATAAAGAGTTGATAAGTACCAGATATAGTCATTGTACTTGGAAAGGGGAATGATGACATCATAAATCACTTCTTTTTAAGACAGTAGAACTCTGGGGTAGCCAGTCTCAATTATGTTCTTTCATATATGCCTAATAAAAATATGAAAATCATATCTGAGGGCAGCACACCTATGAAGAGACTGTAATAAGCATAGAGAACACATTCATGGTCCAAGGTCCAAGTTCCCAACAATCTCTCCCTTTTAAAACCACGTTTTGGGGCACAGGGGTGGCTCAGTCAGTTAAGCATCTGACTCTTGATTTCAGCTCAGGTTGTCATCTTACGGTTCTTAAGTTCGAGCCCCGTGTCAGGCTCCACAATGTCAGCATAGGACCTGCTTGGGATTCTCTCTCCCTCTCTCTGTGCCCCTCCCTATCTCTCTCTCCCTCAAAAAAATAAACAAACATTAAAAAAACTATTAAAACCATGTTATAGGGGCACCTGGGTGGCTCAGTCAGTTAAGCATCTGACATCAGCTCAGGTCCTGATCTCACATTTCATAGGTTCAATCAAGCCCCATGTCAGGCTCTGTGCTGACAGCTCAGAGCCTGGAGCCTGCTTCAGATTCTGTATCTCTCTCTGTCTGTTCCTCCCTTGCACTCTGTCTCTCTCTCTCTCTCTCTCAAAAATAAAGATAAAAAATTTTTTTAATAAAAGAAATAATAAAACCATGTTGCAGTTGTCCCCAAGGATATAAAAATAGGTTTAATATCAGAGTACAATCTGTACTAATACTAAATACCAAGATACAAAATCTTAAAAACCTAACATTTGTGTTTAAGTAACATATTGTCTAACACTAAACGTAAAACTTATAGCATCTACTCATCATCCGTATTTTAAAACACCACAGCCCCACAGTCACCACTCTTTCTATTTTGGAACAATCCTTTCCACATCCTGCCCTGGAGAGTGCTAAAGCTGCATGGCTTTTAAAGGCAGCCTAAGATTTTCCAGAGCTCAGCAGCTTTGTCAATAAATCAAAGCCAATGACCATTTCTGGGTAATCAAGGAGTTTAAACTTCAGGAATATACAAGTTCCAACTTAAAGTTCTGGAAAACAACAGAAAGAATTTGGCAACAGATCATAAAGGGTCTCTTTTCTTACTGAGTAAGAGGGCACCTTTTTTCACCTGGCTAAGATGGGAAAGTTGCCAGCATCCTGCAAAAAGCCTCCATATTTCCCAGGACTTGAAAACGCTGTCTCCCACAGAGGGGATGCTCTTCCGTGCCCCCTTGAACATCAGCTGCATTTGGCTCCTTGTCCCCTGCTCTCCACTCTGCCCGGAGGGCCCTGGTGGTTCCTCTGTCCACCTTCTCCTACAGGGACCCCAGGTTTCATCTCCACCCCAGGCCATTCCTGACCATTCTGACCACATGTTTTTTCTCCTTCTCTGAACTTGTCACATATTCAGAGACAGTGGCTCTCCGTGTGGCAGACACCTTTGCTCCCTCTGGTTCCCGGGCACGGGTTCTGCAATCTCAAGCAAATGTGTATTGCTTCAAGTCAAGCTTGGAAATCTCTGGATTCTTCACAGCACCTGGGGAGAGCTGTCTATGTGCACTGACCACTCCAGATTAAATCACAGCAGATGGTTTCTAACCTCATTCTGAACTCCGAGTGAGACTTCATATGTTGTAGCTGTTGTTATCCTCATTTGCTGGTTTCAAAACAGATAACCAATGCTGGGGAATATTTTTAGGGAGATACTTCTAAATAACCAAGTTATTTAGAATTTGATGGATTCTCTCATACATGATGTCTACAAAGGAGGTCTGGGGAACAAAAAAACACCAACTATGGAGAACGACATTTTCAAATGCCTACAATATGCACTGACTGCATCTGTTTTCCTCATGAACTAGGTTCCTGAAGTTGGGGAGAACATACCTCTCCTTGGTAAATCCAGGTCTGGTTCAAGAACTTCTTGTGAGAAAAACAAAAAAGGGAAATTTTTGTTGAGTTTGAAACTGCCTTCCCTGCTCTAGCCTCATGTAACAAGTTACTCGTCTATTTGGAAAGAAGAGCTTAAACACAGCATCGATAAAGCTTTTTTAAATGCCTGGAAAGTGCCACACAAACCACCTAAAATGTCACACACACACACACACACACACACACACACACACAGCCAAAGTAAATGACATTTCTAATCACAGAAATTATGTTTTAGAAGTTCAATGGCCTGAAATTATCTTGGTTTAGCTGTCACTCTGAGAAGTCCCAAGACAACTGATAACAAATGACCAAATCCTTTCTGATCTGCAGATCACAGACAATAAGCAGGTAGCCACACTCCACCTTCCTAGTTCACACTTGTTCCTCACACTTGTTCACAGGCAGATAGTCAATATTCGATCCTGCTGTTTGGAAACTCACAGCTGTCTAAATCCACTCTGGAGACAAATGAGCCCCTCTGATGTGGGAAAATGTGCCTGGTGTTGCTTTAGCAGCCCAAAAAGACTCACACAGATGAGAAGCTCCTGACAGGACATTCAGGCTCAAGTCTCTAACATGAATCGCAGTGCAACATGTTGGCAGCATCGGGAAAAAGCCACCATTTCGGACTTCTCTTGCTTTCTTTAAGGGAAAATGATGCACTTTTAGGTCTAGATCAAGGAGGAATGGAAGGAGAAATCAGGAAGACATACAGACAACGTTTGTCCGTTTCTAACTTTCTTCCAGAAATCCTTAAATGACATCTCACTGTCATCTTAAAGCTTAAAATCTAAGACCGTTGGTCTTTCCACAAACGAAGTTTCCTTGCTGAGTTTCCTTCTCTTGTCAAGGACACCACAATTGTTTCTGTCTCAGAACCTTAGCATCTCTCTTGCCCAGTATGAGCACAGGCCCAGTTTACCTGGGATGGTCCTGGTTTAGGCCCGTTTCCTCAGCATCCTGGCCAGTTTAAGCATGTGTTCCGGAAAAAAGTTCCAGGTTGGACAACAGATTACGTCTCCTCTTTTCCCCCCGAATCTTATTGATTTTTCCTTTGCAACACTTGGTCATGCACTCTCTCATCTCAAATCCCCCATCCTTATGAACCTCACTGATATAATACCCCTTTGCGTATGGTCTCCAATCTCTGATCAGTTATATGCATGAATCTGCTGCTCTAAAGCCTTCAACGTCTTTGTAAACGGATGAAGTGCAAACCCAGGTGCTACAGATCTTTCACATTCTGGCCCTTATGCTGTTTCTAATTACTTCTTTACATAACATGTGAGTCCAACCAGACGGCCTGCTCAGCTTTCATCCATCAAATGCATCCGCTGCGGCTATCTCACTGCTCAAGCTGCTCCTGGGCCACCTTATCTGAGTCTGATGCTCCTTTAAGACCCAACTCAAATCTCATTGCTCCCTAAAGCTTTCTCTCCTGTCTCCTGCCTTCAGTCACCTCTCCTGTATGACATTCCTTCAGCAAAGAATAGCTCAGTTAGCACTTAGCATAGCCCACCTTACATCCTTCTGGGTCTCTTCCGTGGCTCTATTCTGTGTCTCCAGGTAGATCTTAAGCTCAGCAAGAACAGGGACCTTATAATTTTCTCTTCTCAACAGGCACCAAAATCTGCTCAGCAGAAAGGAGGCAAGTTGAAAAGCAGGAAAAGCACAGATTCTCGCATGATTTGTCTTAGATCTGTCACTTACTGTGACAGCTTAGGAAAAGGGCATAAGCTCTCATCCTCAGTTTCCACATCTATACAATGGGGATGATGATGATGACAATAATACCCGCCTTGCCTTCATTACCAGGTTGTAGTGAGGAGGCAGGTAAAGTGAACCTTTATAAATCACCAAGTCCTATACATGTGAGGAATGAATCAAACATTTTTGGTAATAATAATAATAATAATAATAACAGTAATAATAATGTTATCTAGCCACAACCTCATCAGAAGTCCTATAACCTCATGCTTCAGAGAGGTATCATTTGAACTTGAGCTGACTGCATCCCGGCCAGGTATCACAGCACTTGAGTTCAACTGCTTTCTCTGAACACTCACAAAAAAGGTGCCAGGAAATGTGTCAGTCTTAAGGTCACCACATTTCATTTCCTTTCTTCAGTGCTCAGGCCTCTTAAGAGCTAAGTGTGGAGTATGAAAGGAAGGAAGAATGGGGGAAAGGGGCCAGCTAACTTGTCAGTTCTTCTAGCATTTCAGACTGCTTTCAAGTTTCTTTTCTCTCATCTGCAAAACATCCTTTTGAGATGTTGGAACCAGTACTATGAGCCCTTTGAAAAGAAGAAAGAGGGGAAACAGTAGCATGCAGCTTCCAAAAAAAAAAAAAAAAAAAGTAAGCCATTTAGTGGAGGTAGATTGAGGGCATGGTCATTTTGGAATTTACAATTTTAGCTCCATGCTTGATTGAGGTATTCCAACTACAGAGTTCTTCTGGAACCTTCCACATCACAGAAACCTGTGCATTGATGGATGTTTGTGGCATGAGTCAAGCAAATTAGTGAGATAAAATGCAAGCATGAAAGCAGGAAAGTGGTCCTTCTGAAGTTGCTTTTCTTTCTGTAAGCTTCCCACACCATAGAATCATCAATCACATGATAGCCCACAATAAAAATCTTGAAAGAATAATGCTCAGCTGATCTCAAGCCACATATTCTTAACTAATAAAACTTCCTTGCACCCGCTTGCAAAGATACAGACTCTAAACTAATATAAGGAACCAATTTTGCAAGACAGTTTGCCCTGGTAATTATACCAAAAATAAAAGAAGGCAGCCAATTGGCGAGTTGTCTGTTCCTTTAGAAAAGATATTTCATGTTCCTTCAAGCTTCATTATCAATGATTGGCTTGGATGAATGAGAGGCTTCCAGCAGCTTTTGCCCAAGACCAGGCTTGACAAATGTGGCATTATTTTGGCAGAGTTCAGGCTCTGCTTCAATCTTCAAATGTCTGGCGCTGTACATGAACTTCTGAACCTGACCTGAAGCTATTATGGGCTTTAAAATTTTCAAGCAATTGCATCATTAAGCAACCAGCATGTGATGGCATTACTATCTTATCCACTGCCCAAATACCACAATGCATTTAAAGCAATTGACATAAATCAGCAAAGAAAAGCACAGAGGATGACAATAAGCAATGGCCCATCATCAAGATCCTCAAAAGCATACAGGTTGTAACTATAGCATATTCAATTTGAAAACGCACATATGCCACAAATTTAGAAGGTTATAAAGAGTGATCTGTTATTTCCATCAAATAGCATATGCTCTCAGCAATTCTTTTCCAAGTATGTTCAAAGGTAGCTTGGTAGTCACAGGGTTTCTTCCTTTTCTCTTTAAACCTTGGCTGCAGTAGGATAAGATCAAGAAAATAAGAGTTTCTGTGTTCAGTTACAATGGTTTTCTTTTTTACATCAAATCGCTGATATTTCCTCATTTTATTTCCTGCTATCATCTTGGAAAGATTTTTAAAATGCCTGTATCTAAAAGGATTAAATGAGGGAAATTAATGTGTGAGTAAACTAAGTTCATTTTATTACTAAATCTAATGCTATAATTTTCTCTTTCTTTCTTTCTTTCTTTCTTTCAGGAATCTTTTATTTATTTTTTTAAAGTCAACTATTTTATTTTTTTATTTTAATTCCAGTATAGTTAACATACGGTGTTATATTAGTTTCAGATGTACAATATAGAGATTCAACAATTCTGTTAGTGTTCACCATGAGTGTACTAATGCTATACATTTTCAACAGCCTACTTAGTATGGGACAATCTTTCTAATGAGGCACACATCAAAATACACTGAAAGGAATGAAAAGAATTTGGGGAATGAAGAGGAGGAAACTAATCTGGTAACTTTATTAACAAAATCAGAACGAGTAAGAACATTTTTCCTTTTACATGAATGTTCCGTTGTCTTCGTTTTATTTTTACTGAGATCAATTCAAACACTGGGGAACAATCTGAAAAGCTCTTCCAGTTCATCAGTGATTAACAGGAAATTATCATTTGTAATAAAAATTTCCCTTCTTCCCAAATCATTAGACAGAATACACTGGCTTTTCTGAGTAAATCCCAGGTGTGCAAATAACAGAAGATTGCTTACTTTTAGTGGCAGGCTGTGATAGACAACCTGAAAGAATATAAATTAACCCAGGTATGAGATCATACATATTTTCCATAAATCTTTGTTCCCTCAATGCTATTACAAATGCAAATCTAGAAGAAATGTTCCAAATATGAGCAACTAGATTAAAACAGTTTGCCTAAAATATCTCCTAAATTAGACTTTTCCTAAGGCCCAACAGTATTTTTGATCTCCTTTAATTTTAAATAAAGTCATAAGTAGGAGAAACAGATGAAGACTTCTCTTCCTTGAAATTCACTTAAGTTACACCAGTATTGCAAACAGCACCATTACAGATGATGCCAACCATTCACACTTGTAATGGTTAATTTCACATAAACACTTGTCACAGTGCTCAGATATGTGGTCGCACACTATTCTGGATGTTTCTGATGTTTCTGTGATGGAGGTTTTGGATGAGATTAATATATACATTGGCAACTCGGAGTAAAACAGACTTCCCTCTATAATGCAGGTGGGCCTTTTCCAATCAGTTGAAGGCTTGAATAGAAAAAGACTGTCCTCCCCAAGCAAGAGAGAATTCTGCCAGCCACTGCCTTCAGACTTGAATTGCAGCACTGGCTCAATCTGAGGCTCAAGTCTGCTGGACTATCCTGAAGATTCTGGACCTACCAGCCTCCATAAGCATGTGAGTCAATTCCTTAAAGTAAATCAATCTCCAATCTCTCTCTCTCTCTCCACATATATATGTATATATATAATATGTGTAATTATATATGTAATTACACATATATAATATGTGTAATATATATAATTATGTGCATATATGTATATACATATATATACATATATTTATCCTATTGGTTCTGTTTCTTTGGGGAACCCTGACTAATACACCATTTTTCTGAAAGGTTATTTATTACCCACTCTGTCGCACCCTCCATACACATCTTCCTTTCATCTATATGGACAGCATAACTTCGTTTTTGCATATTTAATATTGAGAGTGAGCATTCAATCTCTTGGCCACAAAGTTATACAGCTGTGAACTTACAGCTTCTTTTTTTAATACTCTGATTCCTGTGCTATGTATTCTGCATGTAGTTAAATTCTTTAAAACCCCTTAACTACTTCCCTGCATTTGCATGAAGAAGAATAGTTCCTCCAAGCTAGGAAAGGAGTTTAATGAAGCTGTGAATAAAAGGTAGGATGGAAAAAAGCCAATCAGTTTACAGAATGGCTTCCCTCTCCTGGGGCTACATCTCTGATTTGAAGTTAATTCCAAGATCAGACTCATCCACATAAAATGTATAGTCAAGGAGAGCTGATCTTGTGATCCTCTTGAACACATGTTGTCTAGATCAAGTTCCTCTTAATGATGAAGGAATATGAGATGTATTACGATGAAGACAGGACTTAATCCAACCAAAACCTAGACAGATATGATTATTCTAATCTCTTCTCTCATCCTCCATTTTATTTTTTTTTTTAATTTTTTTTTTCAACGTTTATTTATTTTTGGGACAGAGAGAGACAGAGCATGAACGGGGGAGGGGCAGACAGAGAGGGAGACACAGAATCGGAAACAGGCTCCAGGCTCTGAGCGATCAGCCCAGAGCCCGACGCGGGGCTCGAACTCACGGACCGCGAGATCGTGACCTGGCTGAAGTCGGACGCTTAGCCGACTGCGCCACCCAGGCGCCCCACTCATCCTCCATTTTAAAGGGTAAAAGCAATCATCGTAGAGCAGAAGGTTGAAAACTTGATTTGGAGGCAAAGGGCGTTTTCACTTTCCTGACTTTCTCCAGGGTGAATGGAACAAATATGACTCTAACTACAAGGCCTTATTTCACTCTGACAAAGCAAAACAGGTCAACAGTCAATCACATGTTTACATCTATCAATAGTTTTTAATACCACTGGTCACGAGGTGGTGTTGGCCTGACTGGGTTTTCTTTTCTTCTTTTTTCTTTTTTCATGTTTATTTATTTGAAGGAGAGAGAGAAAGAGGGAGAGAGAGAAAGAGAGAGAGAGAGAGAGAGAGAGAGAGAGAGAGAAAGCATGAGCATGGAACAGGCAGAGAGAGGGAGACACAGAATCTGAAGCAGGCTCCAGGCTCTGAGCTGTCAGCACAGAGCCCGACATGGGGCTTGAACCCATGGACCGCGAGAGCATGACCTGAGCCAAAATTAGAAGCTCAACCGACTGAGCCACCCAGGTGCCCTGATTAGGTTTTCTGACTACATTGAAAAGTTTCAAATAAGGTTATAAGTCATGAAGCTTACAATGAAATGGTCCTTAAATCAGACTTTTTTTTTAGGCAAAGAAAAAATGTATGCTTCTCATAGATCAATTACTGTCAACTGCTTTGCTACATTATAAAGGAAAACCTCCACCAATCAAATGCATAGGTTAGAGGTGTTCTGGTTAGTTTGATGCAACAGTCTGAAGTTTAGCATTATTGCTCTAAGGTTTATTACTGAAAATTTATCCAAAACACAACCAGTCTACTTTCTTGCTAAGGATGATCAACAGTTTCTCTTGTTCCAATCTCTGATTCAGACAATTGTTCTGGTGACATCATTAAGTAAATTCTTCTTTTGATGTACTATGCTCTCACTGACTTTAGTTAGTGACCACCTTTTTGAGCATTCAATGCCCTGAAGTTAAATAACATTTAAATAAAATTAAGGGGCAGCGGAGTGGCTCAGTCCATGAAATGTCCAACTCTTGATTTAGGTTCAAGTCATGATCTCACAGTTCATGGAATGGAGCCCTGCGTCAGGCTTTGCACTGAGTGTGGAGCTGGCTTCAGATTCTCCCCCTCCTTCTCTCTTTCCTCCTCTCCGGCTTAAGCATGTACATGCATGCTCTCTCAAAAATAAACAAATAAATAAATAAATAAAAGTGAAAATTGTGGGGCGCCTGGGTGGCTCAGTCGGTGAGTCAATTCCTTAAAGTAAATCTCTTTCTCTCTCTCTCTCTCTCTCTCTCTCTCTCTCTCTACATATACACTTATCCTATTGGTTCTGTTTTTGGGGGAATCCTGACTAAGACGCCATTTACCTGAAGGGTTATTATATGAAGGGAGCCCTGCATTGCGCTCTGTGCTGACAGCTCAGAGCCTGGAGCCTGCTTCAAATTCTGTGTCTCCCTCTCTCTCTCTCTCTTCCCCTCTCATGCTCTGTCTCTCTCTGTCTCTCAAAAAAAGAATAAACGTTAAAAAATATTTTTTTTAATTTTATGAAATTGTAGGAGTATTAGAAGAAAAACTGTCTTAAAATGTCAAGATAAAGTTGAAAATATGACACAATATATTCCTATCATCATAAATACCAAGCCCTTTGATAAATAATCATTCAAATGGAAGTGCTTTTGAAAACAGGTTGATATTTAACATCCTAAAAAAGAGGCTTTTAGTACGTGGCTGGCCCTCCTCTCCACTCAGGACCAGACATGACTGCAGGCCACCTCGTATCCACATTGGTGGCTCTTCCTCCTCATGTGCTGCTTCTCCAGCCCTCTCAATCCTACCACTTCAAACATCCTGATCTTCAGACTTACCAGATACCAAGCTCCAATTCCTCCCTGACCACAGACTTCCATATTTACACCCACTCTCCTTCAGTCCTCCTCACTGATCCTTCATCCTGTTCATGACTTCATCATGGGCCCATGATTGGTCATTTTAATATTTTCCATAAAACAGAGAATCCCTTGTCTACTTAATCTTTTCTCATAACTTCTAGCCCTAGGTAATATGCCATCATGTTGACTTTCTAGCTGGAAATTATTTTACTGGAAGAAGCCAAAATTGGATCTGCTCTCTCTCCTACAAAGCTGTGAACCAAATCATGTCTCATCTGGGCCCCCACGGTCTTCATTTCTGAGTGACAACAAATTACTTGTCAGTAGCTGTATTAGGGTTCTCCAGAAGAACCAAACCAATATGTATAGGTGTATGTGTATGGATAGATATATCACATAGGAGTTGGCTCGTGTGGTTATGGAGGCCAAGAAGCTCCACAACCTGCCATGTGCAAACTGGAGAACCAGGAAACCTGGTGGCATAATTCAGTCTGAGTTCAAGGCCTGAGAACCAGGGGGCCACAGTTGTTAAGTCCTAAGTCAGAATGCCCAAGAGTACAGAGTTCCAATGTCCGAGGGCAGGAGAAAATGGACTCCCAGCTCAAGAAGAGAGACACAGAATTTGCTCTTCCTTCATCTTTTTGTCCCATTCAGGGCTCCAATGGATTGGATGATGCCTGCCCACATTGCTGGAGGCAGACCTCTTCTCAGTCTACCAAACCAAATGTTGCTGTCTCCCAGAAACACCAACTATTTGAGCATCTCTTGGGCCAGTCAAGTTGACGCATAAAAATAATCACGACAGTAGCTGTTACCTACCCACAACAGGTAAGTCAGCTTAATCTTCATAAATTTGCCTTCTCTCCTGGAATTTCCTGGGATTGTAACTTCTCCTCTTCTCCCTCCTTCTGATTTTGGAAAATGACACTTCCCTCACCTTCCTAGGATGAAATCCTTAGTCTGTGCCTTAGATGTCCCTTTTTCTACTCACCAGGGGTCCTCTTTCTCTCTTTTTCTCTCTCCCTTAGACACTGAACTTGTTTACATATCCCTCAGCCTAAAGAAGAGCTCTTCCCTCGACCTGCCTTGCCCCTCAAGCTTCCTTCCATTTACCATCAAACCTTCAGGGCACGCTGTCCATTCCCCTCCTCTACATTCCACCCCCCAACTTCCAAAATCCAGGCTTCCCTCCGCACCACTCCTCAGTCCTCTCACCAGCTAGGAGCCTTACACACAAGAAGTTAGTCGAATTTGGCTGAACCCAATTCCCCTCCAGGTGACAATTTAAAGTGCCCCCTGCCCCATTTCTTCCCACACCTCACTCTCCCAGTCTCCTACCCACATCCTTGGTTCCCGCGGGACAGCGTCTGCTTTCTCCCCAAGCATTTTGTGACAAAGATTTTACTAAATATTTAGGGGTCAAGGAAAGGTCTTCCTCGATCTGTTCTGGGCAACCAAAAAAATTCTTCCGTCTTTATCCTTTAGACTATCATTTCCCCTCTTCCTATAGAAACTGAGTTACTGCCATGCACATTACACACATTAAATAAATACTGGCTGAAATAAAGTGAAATATAGATGTATTTTTAGTATGTTGATTAAGTATCTTATGGGGCTTGTATCAAATTGTGAACATGAAAAATAATGACGCAATAGTACCATAAAGGGTATAAAAAATTCAGCGTGCTCCATCATGTCTCAGTAAATATATAGTAAGGGGCTTCACCCCTGCACCCAGTTATACACAACAGGGACTCTCAGAGCATGTACTTAATGATTGTTGAATGAATGAATGAATGATACATTATCAGCCTTGCTTTATAAGAGAATCTCTCATAAGGTTTAAAAAAACATTAATGTTTTCATTAAATGTGCACTGCACACATTGAGAGATTATTAAATGTTTGTAGTCACGCTTTAAAAGAAAAGGTGTCCATAACTTTTAGAGATACGCTGGGAAACATTTCCAGATTAAATGAAAACACGGAGTGCAGAAAGAGTTGCGTTAGATAAGCTGCAATTGGTAAACGTTTTACTACTAAAGTGTACTGGGTATTTACCACTTTCTGGGCAGTAAGTCCAAAATATGTGGAAACAAGAGAAGTACAAACTTTAATGGTGATAAGGGATTTTGGTTTTTTTGGTATGACCTTTAAGTTCCCCCAAATCCATCTCTGCTACCAAGATCAGACTTGTTTGTGAACACTACGTCCACTCAGCATGACGGACAGCCTAGTCATGCTCACAGCTGCGGTGAGCTGGACCGGAACTTTCTGTCTCCCAAAAGTCACAACACTGTTTCATGGGGTCAAAGTCAGTGGTGGTATTGGGGACCTCAACCTGTTTTCCTTTTCTTCTCTGTCTCTTCCTCTTCGAGAACATTTTGAAATATAAAAACACTGCCCTTTAATCCAAGGCCCCACACGAAACTGCCTTCCTTCCACCTGACCGAGCAAGGCCTTCCTCCCACTGTCAGGGAGACGGAAACTTTATCCTGAGCCCTTTGACTTTTGTTCTACTGGTTTTGTTTTTCTTGTCATGAACAGAGAGCCACTCTGAGGCTGGAATTTAAAAACAGCAGTATTACACTAAATTCCTTTCTCCTTGTGAATAATACCTCGTGTCTTGTTACATCCTGGTACCAAACTCTTCTATGAGGAAATTGGTAAAAGAAGGCCTCTTTGGAGGTTGTCTGGAATGATAATGATGCTTGGGGGTTCAGGGCCTCCAGTCAGAGCTAATCCTAGACTGTTCTTACAGAAGTACTGACTTATGTACAAAAGTAACAGCAATAATTGCTGAAATCTCCCAATCTACCCCTAAAGTGTCTTAAGCTCCAAGGAGCAAAGCTTTTGCATCTGGGACAGTGATGCTAGGAAGAACAGTCAAATACTTGAAGCAGCTGACAGGAAGAACACCAGATAATTGTTAGCCTCAAGCAAGGTCTTGACTCCTAACCTTGAACTACCGTCCCTCCATTCCAGGAGTCTAGCCCACACTATTTCCTCAATTCTTCCATTTAATCCTCAAGGTGAATCTTAAACCCCACATACTCCAAACAACATATCAGCATTCCCCCACCCCCACCCCAGTGGTAACTTCCTCCTCCCTAAAGCCCTCACCGGACACTTACTCTCTACTGACATCATTCTTCTTGCCAGGGACTCCCAGAGTTTCATGACTCTAGGGCAGAAACAAGTCAGCTTTCGTTGGTCCTAGCACAGACTCTGGCACATCCCAGTTGATGGCTACCCCAGGGGTGAGGATAAAGGAAGCCAAGCTTCTGCTGTGGCTTGATCTGACTGAGTTATACATCAGCAGCTCCCAGACACTGCAGGGTACAAGCTCCGTATCCTGATGGCTATTTGATTCGTAAGAACTCTCATGCACAAAGCAGAGCTAAGGGAAGGAGGCTGTATGCTGGTATCTGAAAAGAAGTCATTTTTACTTATCACTATATAAATTAGCATTATATTCCATTTATATACCATTCTATACCATTATTGGAATCACTGGAAGTAACCTAACTTCAAGTCTTTAAAAAATTATATTACATTATAAATAAAATAAAGCCATTTTGAAAAAATCACAGCACGCTAACCATATTACGTTTTTTTTATTTAAAAAGACACCCGTTTTTCCTGTAAAATATTTTTTCCTATCTATAAGTGCAGAGATCATCTGTTATTGGATTTGATATTGCCAGCACTTAGCACACAGATGACATCAGTACATGTTAGTTAACTGAATAAGCAAATACGAAGTTTATTCACATAACCTGTATTTTCAAAACAGTATGTACCCTACACATTGCCTATAAAAGCAAAGGTATATGTCAGTGACGCTTTAGTAGCAGAACAAAACACAATGCTGAAAGAAACATTTAACAGCAAAGAATAGTGCTACCATTTCAACGGACAATGATTCTTTTAGCATCATCAAAGCAAGAGTTTAGTGGAAAAAATGGAGTGTAATAGGAATCAGGAGATCAGGTTCCAGTACCTCTTTGGTTTATGTGATCTCGTGCTGGTCATTTCTATTCCCTGGGCCTCAGTATCCCCATCTGGTGGTCTCTGTCTCTGACATTTTCCAAGACGGTTTGGCTCCTTCAGCATGGATCACTGACAACACATTCCTCATTAACAGAAAGACATCTCATTGACTTTGGATTTAAATGGAAAAGATGTGTGGCATGGAATATGCTGTGTATTCTGCAAATGCCAAAGTTACAAGACACAGAACTATTTTGAGAAAGCAAGACAAAAAAAAATAAGACTCATCACCCTGGAGAATCTCTCAACAAAGTCTTCCTTTTAGTTTGTTTTGATTTGCTGGGGTAATTTTTTTTTCCTTGGAAAATGAAAAGCCTGAACCCATGGTCTGGATCTTATTGAACCCCTCTTAATTAACTGGAAAAGAATGCACATCATTGTACAGATGAAACTAATTGGAAGCTTTGCTTGGTTTCTTTTCAGTATCAGCTAGATGAAGCTTGGATGCACTCTTGTCTTTTTGTTGTTGTACAAAGAACTGGTTTAGCTTTGATTATCTACCTTATCCCCTTTTAGAAGTATGATGAGTTTGGAGAAAAAAAAATCTCTTCAAAGACAAAAGCTGTACTCACAAGGCCAGATATAATGTGTGAAAAGAAATATCCAATTTTTATTCCTGGCAATGGCCAACTCAAGGCTTAGTTTAGGCAAGAACCAAAATATATATAAGCACAGGCTTTTTGGTCTATTCAAGATTCATCCTTTTTTTTAGCAAGTGAGATGACAAATATTTTTTCCAAACAAGTACAATATAGTTGATTAAATATGCTGACAACTTTTAAACTTTTAAAATAGTTTTGAATTTCAATTTGGTATCATCCAACTTAAGTCAAAGGATTTCTTTAGTAAAACCCAGCAACAAATATTTGCTAGAATAATATGTTCTAGAGAATAAAATGAGTTTGAAATGCATTCCAAAATAATCTGTAGAGCTAAGTTTATTCCACAGTGAAAAACAGACATATTCTTTTGAAGAGATGGAAAATTACTTTTTTTTTAAGATTTCAAAAGTTACTGAGGGGTGCCTGGGTGGCTCAGTTGGTTGAGCATCCAACTCTTGATTTCGGCTCAGGTCATGATCTCACGGTTTGTGGGTTCAGGCCCCATGTCAGGCTCTGCACTGACAGTGTGGAGCCTGCTTGGGATTCTCAATCTCTCCCTCTCGATCTGTCCCTCTCCTGCTAACACTCTCTCTCAAAATAAATAAATAAACTTAAAAAAAAGACAAGTATCGTGACACCTCTTACATGTAGTTAGAACCATCTTTAAAAAAGTAAAAAATACAAAGTTATTGAAATACTAATGTTACATTAAAATTTTTCCAATGAAACATGTTAAGCAATAAAGAATTAAGAAAAATGCAAGTTTTATATCGGGATCTACAGGGAAAATTATACTTGCTGGAGGATTAAGAATGGCAAAATAAATAACGAAGGCAGTAGAAAAATGTCATATTTTGACCCAACAGCAAATGTGAGTGTGCGCGTGTGTGTATGCATGTGCATGTTTGTGTGTATGTGTGTCTGTGCATGTGGGGGGTGTGCACTCACATGTGTTCTTCTAGTACTGCTGCTCCTTTCAACAATGTACCATCCTTGTGGCAGCTAATTTCATGATTTCATTGTCTATTGTTTTAAAATTTTTCAAAATGTTTTTATTTTGTTTTGACAGAGAGAGAGAGAGAGACAGAGCACAAGTGGGGGAGGGGCAGAGCGAGAGGGAGACAGAATCTGAAGCAGGCTCCAAGCTCTGAGCTGTCAGCACAGAGCCTGACACGGGGCTCAAACTCAGGAATGGTGAGATCATGACCTGAGCCGAAATCAAGAGTTGGATGCTCAACCAACTGAGCCACCCAGGCACCCCTCAGTAACTTTTGAAATCTTAAAAAAAAAGTAATTTTTAACTGAACCACCCAGGCACCCTTCACTGTCTATTGTTTTAAATCCGGTAGGAAATTAACTGAATAAATTATAAATTCTAAAAGATCCACAGTTCTTAAGAAATCAAAAAAGGAACAATTTCAACTCTAAGAAAAGCTGTATCTGTATCCTCAGGGGATACAGATCCCTGTTTGACAGACCCCTATGGGGCTTCTGCCACTTTACCCCCTGCTTGTCATGAGACCAAAGCTGGTGGGTGTGGACGAGGGAGGCCATGCTGGCCAGCACTGGTTCCTCTTCTCAATTATCTGCCCAGATTTTCTAATCAATCTAATCTCATCTGATATTGGAAAAAACAGTTGCATAAACTAATGAATGGACATTCTGATGCCAACCTGATTCCAATCAATCTCATGTGACTTTGGTGAGCTTGATTTTCCAGGCTCTGAATGTTTCCAGATTAAACCTTAGATAGAAGGGAGCAGAAAATAACCTTGAAGACTTTAATTCTGCTATACATAATAGCTATGAAGAGAAATCACAAGATGAAGAAAAGTATAATGATAACTGCATTTCCCATTCTGTGTGCATGTGTGTGTGTGTGTGTGTGTGTGTGTGTGTGCGCGCGCGCGCGTGTGTGTGTGTGTGTGCCGTTCCCCAAATTATTAAGGGTTAGGAGAAACATATTCTCATACATTGCTAGAAAAATATCAGTGCTAAAATCTCTGTGAAAAGCAATTTTGTCATACATGACAAGAACCATAAAAGCCTGTCCAATTTAACTTCTGATAATTTATTGGAAGGAAATATTTGAAGACATATAAAGTATTTACCATGAGACTAGAATTCATGGCAAGATGGCTTATAAGAATGAACAGACCTGGAAATAAATTGAATAGGTAACAATATGATATTGACAAACTAAATCCATACAAAAATCTAAGGCCTGTTAAAATTATGTTAAAAAATATTGATTGTTGACATGAAAAACTGTACAATACATTGATATGTGATAAAATCCCAAAACAATATATACACTATGGTTCCATTATTAAAAAAATATGTGGATGCACTAAAAATTGTGAGATGATAAAGTAGAGATTTTGTGTAAGTAGTTATGATTTTTAAAATATAATAATCTGTATTTTCTCTAATTTTTTTCTAATAATGAGTACATACTGCTTTGCAACTAAAACTTAAGATATTTAAGTGGAATATATTAGTCAGACAGAGACAACTACTCTGTGATTTCATTCATGCATGTAATTTAAGAAACAAAACAAAGAAAAGCGAGACAAAGCAAAAAAACAGACTCCTAACTATAGAGAACAAACTGATGGTTGCCAGAGGGGAGGCGGGTGGGGGGATGGGTGAAATAGGTGAAGGGGATTAAGAGTACACGGATCATGATGAGCACCTACTAATGCATAGAATCATCAAATCACTATACCGTACACCTGGAACTAATATAACATTGTATATAAATTATAATGGAGTTAATTTTTTAATTAAAAAAAAGAACAAAGGCTTCCCCTGAGAAGCCGTTGAGATGATTTTTAAATGATAATAGTCTATTATTTCCTCTGCAAGAATTCTAATGAACAAAGAACCAGCTTGTGTTGTATTTTAAATATCAAGGTGCTTGGTGTAGACCATAGTTTCTTACTCCTGTTGACATTTAGAGCCAGATTATTCTTTCTTTTGGGGAGCTGTCCTGTGCAGTGTGGGTTGTTCAGCAGCATCCCTGGTCTCCACCCACCAGATGCCAGTGGCACCACCCTCCCCCTCCCCCCGCCCTCCGTGTGACAAACAAAAGTGTGTCCAGACATTGCCAGATGTTCTCTGGGGGACACAAGTCATCCTGGTTGAGAGAAACACTTATTAATTCTGTTTAATAAGGTTTAATTACACCCAGATGAATCACAGATGGAAAAGATGGAGAGCTTGAACCCTAACATCCTTTAACAGATATTTTCGTATTAATTTCACTTTTTCAATTTGACCTAATACATTTTGAGAGAAACGTATGCCTTATGAAAAAGTAAAGTGGACATCAAAATAAATAAACAAAAATAAATAAATAAACATGAAAGTTTTCTTCGGAAAGAGCAATGAATAATCAAATTTTATATCTCTGTTAACTTCACTATAGAGTGTTTTGTTTGTTCTAAAAACAGTATTAGCAAATAAATAAATAAACAGTGTTAGTTCCCAATTATTCCTCAATAATTAAAAACATGTATATAAATGGCTCTAAAAATAAGTTAAAAAATAAGGTTTACCTAAGAAAATTCAGATAATTGACAACAACAAAATAATGATATATTTCTCTGATGCTTTGCCTTAATACACGTCCTTTCTTGATTAGTGCAAATGAAACTGTGTCGCCTGGTCTTTTAAAAAATGAAATCATGGGGCGCCTGGGTGGCTCAGTCAGTTAAGCGTCCGACTTCGGCTCAGGTCACAATCTCGCTGTCCGTGAGTTCGAGCCCCGCGTCGGGCTCTGTGCTGACAGCTCAGAGCCTGGAGCCTGTTTCAGATTCTGTGTCTCCCTCTCTCTCTGACCCTCCCCCGTTCATGCTCTGTCTCTCCCTGTCTCAAAAATAAATAAAACGTTAAAAAAAATTTTTAAAAAAATGAAATCATTTTCTGAACTATTTCTAATAATTCAACGTATGGTCACGCCATTATTCCATTACCTTTGGGCTTCCTCAGACTACCTAATTATATAGCTCCTAACAGGTTATACAGATAATTTTTTTAATTAAAATGACAAAAAAGTTACATACACTGGTTCTACAGTATTGGCTCTATAAAAGCAGGGGCTTTTATCGTTCACTGCTGCCTCTCCATAGCCTAAAACAGGACCTGGTACATAATAGGTGCTCAATACATATTTGTTGAATAAAGGAATAAAGAGCAGGGGTGACAAAAAAGGGGAAAAAGAGAAGCTATATCAAGGAAACCAATAAACCTGACGCTTTCTTAAAAAGAACAGAGAATACAGTCAGAAATGAACAAAACTGCTCATAAGTTTTAAACAGTACTAACAGCTACCTTTTATCATCTACTGTACCCCAAGGGCTACATTTACTTTATCTAATTTGATGGTCCCAAGAACTCTGTTAAGTATATCTTTTACAGATAAAGAAAACTGTATGGCACTGAAATATTGAGAATGAGTGTAAAACTAATACAACGAGACTGTTAAACTCAAAGGAACTTAAGTGAAATACCACTATGCACGATTCTTTCAATAGAAAAATGGAATACAAATTTCAAAAGCTACACTGACTTAGAGAGTCTAAATAAGGTAACTAACGAATTCGACATAAAACCTAAACGAGAAGTTTGAATGGTAGCTGACTTTACTCGATTATAATTTAGAAGTGCTAACTAAAACAAGTACGTGAACAGGTAACAAATATTGTGAAAAGATCTATCTTGAACGCTGTGACTTACACTGCTCGGCCATCCTGACTCAAACATACAATTATCCTGAATGTAAAGAATAACAAATACAAATGCATGTCAAAAAGAACTCATGAAAAGCATGTTTTGTTTATTATCCCTCCTATTTCAGAGACCAGGACACCACAGTGACATAACACTGATCACATACGTGAAAAATTCTTAACCTTGCATCACAAAAAGCACATATCAAAGTATTAGCAACTTCTTTTATTTATTTATTTATTTATTTATTTATTTATTTATTTAAAGTTTATTTATGTATTTTGAGAGAGACAGAGAGAAAGCATGAGTGGGGGAGAATGAGAGAGAGGAGAGAACGAGAATCCCAAGCAAGCTCTGCACACTCCCAAGCATGTAGCCCAAAGTGGGGCTCGAACCCACAAACTGTGAGATTGTGACCTGAGCCAAAGTCAGATGCTCAACTGACTGAGCCACCCAGGCGCCCCTGGCAACTTCTTCTTAAAGGTCAAAGCAGAAATAATAATAAAACTCTAAAAAAAAAAGCAAAAAAACGCTAATAAAACTCTAAAAAAATAAAACTCAAAAAAACTGCTTTTATAAGAATATCTACTAACATTTTGTAAGTACCTCTTGAAAACATTTTAAAAGGATGCAAGAAAATATGCTACTCGATGGCAAAAGCTCTACCTATTAAAGCTAAATTACAGCAGAGAGCAGAAACAAATGACCCATAGCATAGCAGCACTCTTGTGATGCTGGAGGAGGGAAAGGAAGTTTGAATGACACAGAAACTTTCAGAGAAACCATGGGTAAAGAACAAGGAAGAAAGTTCAAAGGCAAGTGTATCTTCCAGAGAACAGTTCCAAGGAGCAGAAAGTCCAGGAAAGGTAGGGTGGGTGGTGGGAGGGTATCGACAGACACTCAATTTAGAGAAATTCTATGGAAACCTCTGGCTTAAACTGGCAAATAGAACAAGGAAGGGCCACAAAAACCTATCTACATGTGAATAAAGCAAGAAACATGATACATTATACTTGACATTACCAAATTTGAATATACATTTACCTTTATGTTTTAATAATTCATAGCCCTGGAGTGAAACTGTTTTTGCCTGCTGTTCAAAAACTGCTTTGCAGCTTCTCATGTTTTAAGACACTGGAGGGCAGAGCTCCTCAGGAGAGGGCAAAGGAAAGGTCAGAACCCCGAAAGCAGATGCTTCAGAAGAGAAAAATATTACTTCACTTTGTTGTCCGAGCAATTGACTTGCAACCTCTTGAGCAAAAAACCTTGTATCTAAAGTGACCCGGATCCAGGAGCAATTATGAAAGATTAAAGAGTAGGACTTTTGGAACTAGGGGACCCAGGTTTGATGCATAAAGCTAGCTGACTCCAGTCAAGTAATTTATAGACTCTTAGCTAAGTTTCTCCATCTGCAAAATAGAATAATGATAATACTATGAGAATCAGATAAGATCACATATATTTGAAAGAATATGTCTCAGTACCTTTTAAATTTAAATATTTGTTAATATGGAAATGTCTGCATTGCCATTTCCTATGCTTACATTCATAACATTAATTCTTTTCAACGTCCACGGTGATTTTCATTTCACTTGATATAAAGTTAACATGAAATCACGTTCTTACTACTTAGGGAGAGTAAGCGTATCTAAGAGGAGAATGATGCCTCGTGTCCGCCAAGGCTTGTTTGTCAACTGGATGGCATGTGTCAGCCTAGCAAAATCATGGGCTGACTGCTCACCATTCTAGTTGTGTCTCAAAGAAAGTTCAAATTACTGTATATCAAGGAGCTTTAGAAACAGACTCAAACACCTGCAATCATAAATATCAAATCCATGAATGCCAAGAGTGCTTTCTTACCCATGAAGCTTGATGAAGATTATTAAAATTATTTCACAGGCAGAAGCTTCAGCCAGCTAGTGCACTTTGAGTATTTTAGAGTATTGTGAGTGGGGTACAGGCTGTATTAACACACACTGGAAGATAGAATCATGCAGTCTTGAATTTGCAAAATCTTTATCCATACACTGCATGTTCTTGAAAAATCCCAGCTATATTCCTTCGGTGAATGCTCATATTGTCATGAGGTTGTGAGTAAAGCTGAACATTGCTTACTGAAAGGATCTAAATAGTCTTAAAGAAGAGTGGCAAACAGGGGTGCCTGGGTGGCTCCATCGTTAAGCGTCCAACTTTGGCTCAGGTTATAATCTCACGGTACATGAGTTCGAGTCCATGAGTTCGAGTCTTGCATTGGGCTCTGTGCTAACAGCTCAGACAGAGCCTGGAACCTGCTTCAGATTCTGTGTCTCCCTCTCTTTGCCCCTTCCTCCCCACCCCCTTCTCTCTCTCTCTCAAAAATAAATAAACTTTGAAAAAAAATTTTTAAAGAGTGGCAAACAAAGGCAGATGAGTTTCACAAAGGGAACTGGAATATATTCTGTACTGGAAGGGTACTGAATACATTTTATTCTCTAAAGCCAGGTTTCCTTTAAAACACTTTCCAACTCCAGGGCACCTGGGTGGCTCAGTTGGTTAAGCATCTGACTCCTGATTTCGGCTCAGATCATGATCTCACGGTTTGTGAGATTGAGCCCCACATGGGGCTCAGTGATGGCAGCGCAGAGCCTGCTTGGGATTCTCTCTCTCTTCCTCTCTCTCTGCCCCTCCCTTGCTCACATGTGCTCTCTCTTACTCTCTCAAAATAAATAAATAAACTTTTTTAAAAAAAGAAAAAGAAAAGAAAGGAATGGCCAATAATTACCTATCAGATAGGATTCTTTCATCAGGACTCCCTCCTCCCTGCCATTCATCTCACGAAAGGAATCTGCCAGTGGAAGTGTGTGCATTAAAGAGTTTTATCCATGAGTTTTATCACGGTTTCCCCAATAACCTGAATACATTTTTATTGTTCTCTAAACCTGAGTTGTTCAATTAAAACATAATGTAAGCTACATATGTGATCTAAAATTTTCTAGTAGCCACATTAAAAAAGTAGAAATAAGTTGATAAAATCAATTTTGATCATATATTTTTATTTAACCCAATATATCTCAAATTTCATCATAATAACATGTAACCAATAGATAAAATTATTGAAATGTTTTATATTCTTTTCTTATAATCTTACATTCTTTTCTACATTATATTGAAATCTTCGCTATTCCATTCTTGTATGAAGGCTTTGACATTTGGTCTGTATTTTGCACTTAGAGTTCAATTCAGACTAGCCACAGTTTAAATGTTCAGTAGCCACATGTGATTAGTGGCGATGTTAGAGGAGGCAACTCTGAACAAAAACATCTGACAAAGTGAGAAAGGTTGCTCTTTTTGATTTACAGAAAAATACCAGCAACTACATAATACATTTAAAATATTAATATTAAAAAGCTTGGTACAATAACACATTAATGCCTGTGAAAGCAAAGATATATTCTTTTGGAAAGGTAATAAAAATTTCATAATTAACTTAAAACAAAGACAATTACAGAACAATCTCAAGTATTTGAGCACGTACTCTAACGCTCTAGGGTGGTTCTTCCATTCCAGTGATTTTTTTTACACGACACAATTATGATTATAAAATTAAAACTGTCACATGTGACCTATGGATTCAGTTTGCACATATCTCTATATATAAGTCACATTTTGTACATAACCTCCTGCTGAGCCTATATCATGTTTCTTCAATTAAGTATAAACAAAAGCTTTTTTGAGGGAACAAATCTGATCTATGGCTTATATGTATAATTTATTTTCTTGTGGAGTCTGTAACTTTAAGTTAACTAATAATTATTTTAAGCATTCTTAAAAAATCAATTTAAAATATTTTTCTATTACTGTTTATAAAAGTTATTGTTCATATTTTAATCATTTCAAATTGAGTCTGTTAAAGGTTTATTTTTTACATAGTTGCTTAACTGAACAAATTTCATGAATCACAATTTATATTTTCCTTTTATACACAGCCAGATCTTTTCAATTTTTAATTCAAACATGCTAATTTACTATAGACTTTTTATAAGGCTGTATGTAAAAGTTTTCCCATGTGGAATTACCTATGGAAGAATACGATTTTTTTTTAAGAATACAATTTTTTAAAGGAAAAAAATAAGCTATCAATACTGAACAATTTTTTTAAGTTTTATCCCTTTTCTACCCAAATGTTTCTTTCTTGTACATCTTTAATTTACTCTCATACACATTATAAGTGAACTTGCACAATCTTCTCCAAGTTCAGTTTAGTACTTAGAATATTATTGAGAGAATTTTCCCTATGCCTTGATTACATGTGTTTCCTTTCACTAAAAATGCAGATAGTACATATTCAAATGGATATATTCTAGAACATTATAGAACCAATTGTTTGTTTCTGGATTTTAAATTTATCTTGAGGTATATGTGGTATCTACTTATCTAATTGGCATGTAAATTTACTCCACTTTGCATTTTCTATGTACTCCACCAAAAATGAGCTGCATATTTCTATGATTAATGTCAAGGCACCTTCTGAATTAATTTCTTTCTATCATTTTCTCAAATATTTTAATTAAGCTGCTTCTTTATCATCTCAGATTGTGTTCTTTTAGCTATCATAAGAATTGATAAGATGATTTCCTTGATTAAAAGCCAACTGTTCTGTATTCTGAAGGTCCAGACCCATACAGTAAACAGAACTCAGTTTTCAAATATCTTGGCCACTGTCATCTTAAGCTTTGAAGCTTTCTACTGAAATATTCTCTTTTTCTATCCCAAATGCCAGGTCCAAAAAAGGTGTAACTGATAGATTAACAAATAATTATCCTGAGTCTTATCAAAGTATTGAGCCAACCTATTTCTTTGCTTTCCTACACAGTATATATCCATCTCTAAAGTATGCATCTATTCATTTAAATTTATGTAATAAAATCTCACTTCTTTGTTCACATTGTATTCCTTTTTCATAGTTCTAAAGCATTCATGCACCTGACAGCAGTTCCCAAAATTCCAAACATGGTTAATGAAGTTTCATGTACAAATTGGGTCTATATTAAGCTAGAGATTTTCTTTTTCTACCTATTTCTTAACATTCCTCTTATTCAGTGCCTCCTCTTTAATAATATACAAGGGCAACTATGAAAAGAATTAATGTAAGAAGTATCTAGTTTTAAAAGCCACTGAAAGGCACATTGTATTCTTTAGCACCCAATATATGGCTTATAGTTTTACCCAATAAACAATTATTGAATAACTTACATAAAAGATGACCACAATCTTTTTTCCTTCTTTTTAAAATTTTTAAAAATATTCTTTCATTTTTGAGAGACAGAGAGTAAGTGGGAGAGGGGCAGAGAAAGAGGGAGACACAGAATCCAAAGCAGGCTCCAGGCTCTGAGCTGTCAGCACAGAGCCGAACGCGGGGTTCAAACTCACAGACGGTGAGATCATGACCTGAGCTGAAGTCGGATGCTCAACCAAGTGAGCACCCAGGTGCCTCAAAGATGACCACAATCTTTATGTTGAGACAATCATGAGAAGAGGCATTGAGTTAAATACGGATATGGTGAGGAAGCATTTCTGGAATGATTCTTCCATAAAAAAGAAAAACATTAAGTAATAACAAAAATGATCAAAATCAACTTTTTCCCAGAAGTGTGGAAATGAACCAAAGACTTGCAGGATTAAGGAGCATTTGTTAAAGAAAATGGCTGACTCTCAGGAAGAAATGAGAGCTTTATGGCATTTTTCTTGCCCTATTCTCATCCAATTCCCCCCCACCCAGGTCCACTGAGAAGATTCAGTATAAGGAGTAGAAAGGAAAAAAGAATGAAACAAAATGAACAGAGTCTCAGCAACGTAGAGTATATAGCAAGCATACCAACATACACATAATAGGAGCCTGAGAAAAAGAGGGAGACAGGGGCAGAAAAAAATATTTGAAAAACTAATGGCTAAAAATTCCCAAATTGACGAAAAGCTTAGATCTGCATATTCAAGAAGCTCAATAAAGCCCAACTAGAACAAATCAAGAAGTTCAACATCTAGACATACCACAGTCAAACTGGCAAAAGCCAAACACAAAGACAGAATTGAAAGCAGCAAGAAAAAAGTGACTCGTCATATAACAGGGACCCTAAATAAGATTAACATCTCATCAGAAACAGTGGAGACCAGAAGTCAGTGGGATGACATATTCAGAGTGTTGACAAAGACTGTCAACTTAAGACAGTCTCTATATCTGGCAAACTATCCTTCAAAAACAAAAAGAGATAAACAAAAACAGAGGATCTATCACTAGTAGCCATGCTCTAAAAAAAATACTAAGAAAGTCCTTCACACTGAAATGAAAGAACCTAAGACATTAATTCAAATCCACAAGAAGAAATAATAAGCACCAGCAAAGGTAATTAAGTACATAGTTAAATATAAACGTAGATAAAAATAAAAGAAAATAGAAAGGTATTTTTGTTTATAACACTTTCCTTCTACCTGAATCAAAATATAACTGCATAAGCAATGATTATAAAAGTGCCTTGATGAGGTTAATATGTATAAAGGTGTAATTTGTATGACAATAATAGCACAAAGGCAGGAAAAGGGAAAGAGCTATATTGAAGTGAAATTTCTTTATAGAATTCAAACTAAGCAGGCATTATACCAAGCTAGATTTTTTTAAGTTAAAATAAGTGTATTCCTTGGGGCAGCCACTATAAAGATGGCTAAAAATACAATTTAAAAAAATGAGGAAATTAAAAGGATTTACTAGAAGATATCTATTTCACACAAAAGAAGGCAGTAATGGACTAATAGAATCCAAAAATGCAATTTATATATTTAAAAATAGTAGACACAATACTATTTTATCAGTAATCACATTAAATGTGATTGGACAAAATATTCCAATCAAAAATCAGAGATTGGCAGAATGAATAATAAAAAAAGATTCAGCTATATACTCTCTACAAAGTACATATTTTAAGGTCAAAGACATGGAAAAGTTTGAAAGTAAAAGAATAAGAAAAGATACAACATACCAACAGTAACTAAAAGAAAGCTGGGGTGGCATTACTAATATCAGACAAAATAAACTTTAAGAGAAAAATTTTTCCTAGAGCCAAAGAAGGACATTTTATAATGATAAAAGGGTCAATCCACCAAGAAGATATGACAATTATAAACATACATGCACCTAACACTAGAGCCCCAAACTACATGAAGCAAACATGAACAGAATCGAAGGCAGCAATAGACAATTCAACAATAAAAGTTGGAGATTTCAATACTCCACTTTCAATAATGGATAGAACTAGACAGAAAATAAAAAAGGAAATAGAAAACTTGAAAACTATAGAAGTTAGACCTAATAGACTACACATACATTACATTCCACCTAACAAAAGTAGAATAAACATATATGGACATGGAACATTCTCCAGGATAGCTAGGCCATAAAGCAAGTCTCAACAAGTTTAAAAGGACTGAAATCATACAAAGTAGTTTCTCTGATCGCATTGGAATATTTAAAAATTAATTAAGAAGGAACATTGGGAAATTTACACATATGTGGAAAATAACACAATTCATTCCTAGATAACCAAAGAGTCAAAGGTAAAATCACAATGGAAATTAGAAAATAGTTCAAGAATGAAAATGGTAACACAATACAAACCTATGGGATGGAACCCATCCCATAGGGGATGGCCATTGATTTGAGATTTTTCTTCTTTTTTAAGTATAGGGTTCCGAACCTGTGAGATCATGACCTGAGCCAAAATCAAGAGTTAGACGTTTAACTGAGCCATCCAGGCACCCCAGAAGTCTCAAATTTCTAGGTCATCACTTCCAACCTGGCAGAAATAAAAAAGATTATAAGGGAATACTAAAAAACAGTTCTATGCCAATAAATTAGATAAGCTAGATGAAATGCACAAATTCCTAGAAAACACAAACTACCAAACAAATAGAAATTCTAATTAAATGGCATTAACTTTTAGTTAGACATTTAAAGAATCAACACTAATCCCTCATAAACTCTTACAAAAAATTGAAGAGAAGGAAGCACTTCGCAACTTATTCTATGAGCCAGTAATACCTTGATCACAAAACAAGACATAGATATCACAAGAAAAGAAAACTACAAACTAATACATCTTGTGAATATAAATATGATAATGCTCAACAAAATACCAGCAAACTGAATCCAGCAACATATAAAAAGGATTGTAAACCATGACCAAATGGGATTATGCCCAGGAAAGCAAAACTGGATTAATATCCAAGTATCAATGAATATACTACCAAATTAACAGGATAAAGGGAAAAAAACCCACCTGATCATTTCAATATATGTAGGAAAAAAAGCATTTGACATACTCCAACACGTTTTCATGACAAATATGTTAAAGGAAGAAAAGGACTAGAAGGGACTTTTCACAACCTAATAAAGGAGCATCTACCAAAAACCCACTAAGAACATCATACTTATTAGTGAAAGACTGATAGCTTTCCCACTAAGAGCAGGAACACAACAAAGATGTCTGCTCTTGCCATTTCTATTTAGTTGTTTGGAAGTTCCATCCAGACCAATTAGAAAACAAAAAGATATGAAGGGCATCCCGATTGGAAAGGAAGAAATGTAACTCCCTCTATTTGTAGATGACATAATTTTGTACATAGAAAATCCTACATCAAAAATCAACTGTGTTTCTCTAAACTGGCAATAAACAATCCAAAACTTAATTTAGGGTAACAATCCCATTTACAATGACACCAAAATAAAATAAAATAAAATAAAATACTTAGGAGTAAATTAAACCAAAGAAGGGTAATATGTGTACAATGAAAATTACAAAACATATTCAAAAGAAACTGAGGAAAGCCTAGATAAGTGCAGACATCCTGCATTCATGGATTTGAAGACCTACTATTGCTAAGATAGCAATACCCCCTCAGACTGATCTACAGACACACTACAATCCCCATAAACCTGTCTCTCTTTTCTTTTTGCAGACATTTCAAATAGGTGCTAAAATTCTTATGGAAATATAAGGAACCTAGACTAGCCAAAACAATCTTGAAAAACGATAATAAAATTGGAGACTCAGACCTCTAAATTTCACAACTTACTACAAAACTATAACAATCAAGACAGTATACAGAGACATAAGGAGACACATATAGATCAATGGAATAGAATTGAAAATCAGGAAATAAACCCATATATTTATGGTCAATTGATTTTTGGTAAGAGTCCTGAGACAATTAAATGGGGGAAAATAATAGTCTTTTCAACAAATGGTTCTGAACAACTAGACATCCACATGTAAAAGAATGGAGGTACATTCCCAAGAGAATTGAAAATCCATGGCCATAAGAAAAAAATATTCATGGTAGTATAAGTCATAATAGGCAAAAGGTAGAATCAACCCAAATGTCCATCAATTGATTAGTGGATAAACAAAATGAAGTGAATTTATCCAAGAGAATATTATTCAGCCACAAAAAATGAAGCATATAAACTATAACATGAATGAACTGTGAAAATATTATGCCACATAAAAGAACCCAAAAGGCCACATACTGCATAGTTCCATTTATATGAAATGTCCAACGAAGAAAAAGTGTAATGTGTATTTGGTCGAGCTAAAGCAGAGCTCATGCTAAGGATGATAAAGGGAGAAGTATGGGAAAAATAGGTGGGGACAAGCTTTAAACACCATGATTAAGAACTTTTGATATTGTTCTGGAGAAAAACTGAGAGGTTTTTAAAAAATCAAAAGCTACATGATCTAATCTGTATTTCCAAGAACATCATGGAGATCTGGCAGTAACATGGAGATCAAGGGAGACAATTCTTACAATTTGAAAATCTAAATCAGAGCAGATTAGGGCCTGAGCTAGCATGGTAGCAGACCCAAGGGGAAAAGGAATGAATTGGGAATTGTAGGTTTCCTTTTGTAGATTCTTATCAATTTCATTTGATCGGTAAATTTAGCTAAATTTAAGCACATTTAAATGAAACTGTGATGTTACCTCTACATCTTTTTATTTACATATCTGATTACAAATAACACATGAAGCCTAATTAGATTGTGCTTGTGAATTAGGTACTTTGAGAATTCTCTGATGCTTCTATCACTGGGCAGGAAATAATGTGCTGGTTCGGCACTATCCAAATTAGAAAGAACCTGACATTTGTCAGCTCTCGCTCTCTCTCTCTCTCTCTCTCTCTCTCTCTGTCTAAATATGCCTAGAGCCATAAATACTGAATACAAGCCATGCAAAAAACTGTCTTCAAATATGTCAAGAACTTCACATGAACAAAGACTTTCTATAATATAATGCAAAACAATAACTTAGCCCACATCCAATTCCACAAATTTGGATATTCCACAATGAGATTTCACTATATACAATCACATAATACATTTATTGGTAAAGAAAGAAAAAGTTTATAGTCAATTCTTCATTAGCAGATCGATATTATATCTGAGATATTCACTTTCAAAACTATGGATACGTTCTAAAGATGAATCCTTTACTTTGTACCACATCAATGTTTGTTTGAAATACATTTTATGATGAATTTATTAAATGGAGTCAGTTCTGCAAGAAATTTAAACCTTGTTTAATTGCTTCTTGAGGGCTGTGGGAACACATCTGAATTCACATATTATAATAAGATTTGATTACTTTGGGCAAATATTTTTGCATTGCTTTGGGTGCATCTTTTGCTGACAATAAACTAGCTTCCTTGGAAATGAAACTACTCAAAATTCTGTCTAAGCAGGAATATCCTTAGTCAACAGCTTCTCAGGCATTATAACAAACTAGGACAATTTGCCTGATTGTCAGAAATAATATATTACCTTATAACATATTAATATAATGTTAGAGAAAATACATTACCTTGCTTCATTAACCCAAAATAAGCTGTATTTATATAGAACCCTACCTATTGTTGGGATATCAAAATGAAATTTTATTAAAAAACTTAAAAAATATTAAAATTCTTTTACTGATTTTCTAATTTTATTCTTTCACCAGCAAAACTAATAGGGCTAATATCTAAGGCTTCAAACTATTTTCATACAGTGAGATTTTTTCACTGCACCATCATTCTTTGCGATAACATTAAATGTAATGAGATTGGACATGTATTGCTAAGGCATGACCTCGGAAATATTACAGAGGTTTGGATGAGTGCATTAATTTGACAGCTTCAACATGTGCCTATTGGGATGAATGTGCCAACTGCTGACCCTCCAGAACAATTACTGCAGTTCTGGGATCCATGTAGAGCAGGTGAGTTAAATATTTAAAGTCCCATAAGTTTCTATATATGTAGAAAAATATTTCTCTACCTAATACATTGGCTGGGACAATCAACCACCTTTTATTTTTTTTCAACGTTTTTTTTTTTTTTTTTTTTTTTTTTTTGGGACAGAGAGAGACAGAGCATGAACAGGGGAGGGGCAGAGAGAGAGGGAGACACAGAATCGGAAGCAGGCTCCAGGCTCCGAGCCATCAGCCCAGAGCCTGACGTGGGGCTCGAACTCACGGACCGCGAGATCGTGACCTGGCTGAAGTCGGACGCTTAACCGACTGCACCACCCAGGCGCCCCACAACCACCTTTTATTGATGGTTGTGGTAATTGGGATTCACATTTGAGGTTTAAATTAATTAAGTCGATGTTTTTAAAGACTTGTTTCCAATTTTCCAAGTTTTCTTAGATTATTATGAGATGTAATTTGCACTTCTTGTGGACCTACCCACTGACTATAAAAATCACTCAGTGGCTGTTTGTAATGGATTAACCACATGTGATTCTGACTTCTCTAAAATCCAACTGCATGGCGGAATTATTATTTAATGTTTAGTTATGTTCAAAACGGATACTTTGCTATGATACTCCAAACAGCCCTAGTGGAAACGCCATGTTGGTCTTCCAAAATGCTGATCTGACCACATTACTCCTGGACTTAAATGCTCACTGGCTTCCCCTTGCTCCTTCACTGGGCCCATTACTATCTGGCCTTTACACCTCCAGCTGCCCCTGAGGGCCCCTGCTCACCCTGCTCCATCCACGATGCACTTCTCTGTTCCCTCCATTTGTCTTGCTTCCTCTTGCCTTTGCACATGCTATTTGCCTGGTCTGGGAAGTGCTTACCTTCTCTTCACCTAGATGACACCTACCCTTTCTTCAGTCCTCAGCTCAAGAATCACTTTCCCGACCTCCCCTGGCCAGGTCACAACTCTCTATTGCACACTCTGACAGCACCAGCTTTCATAACATCGCTCACAGTGACAGTTATGCATTTATTTGTGTGGCTATTTAATGGATGTCAGCAGCCAAGGCAGCAGACTCAGGCGTGAGACGAAAGGAAGACCAATCAAGTGAGAAAAGCAAAGACAATTTATCTTGGGCTTTCTATAGAAAAAAATGTCAGCCCTTGTCATTCGTGTTTGGGGAAGAAACTTCAAGGCAGGCTGAAGAATGGAAAAGCTTTAAAGTGGGCAAGGGTGGGGGGAAGGGAAGCTTTCTCTGATGAGAGGGTAGCTTTGGAATTTAACATTTCCTTTCAGAGAGGTATTTTCCCCTAAAAGTAAACAAACTAAGATACTATTCTCCTAATATTGGAGCACTCTCCAGATTCAGTTTGCTTGAAAGAAACAGGAAACAGAAACAAAGTAAAAGACTTTGGGTCACTTAATAACTCTTAAATGTTTGAATATGAATTCTGATAGTTTGAGAGTACAGTTCTGACAAATACACTCTTTTGACCTGAATGAGATGCTACATTATTTTAAAAATCTAGTGATCGTTTAACACTCTACTTCAGTCAATAGAATGGGGGATGCCTCCTTTGGATGTATCCCACGTTCAAGCACTTATAACTCATTAAAGAGTTCCTGGCCTCTGCTGCATTTGTAGACCTGGGTCAATGCCTTAGTTCAGTGTTGTACTTAGCTGTGTTGTCTTGGGCAAGTTACTTAACCTTTCTGAACCACACCTGTAGAACCGGTCTGATCATTTTGTGTCCCAGGTTATTGTGGGGATTAAATAAAATTTAACAATTTGTGTAAGCACATGACAACACCTGGCACAGAAGACGCATTCAGACAGTATTTCCCCAATATGGAAAACAGGATGTAGCCATCACTAAACACATGAATGCCTAAAAATGGTACTTGAAATGCAAATTCTATTTAGCAATTCTTGTTTATCTGTTGTTTCCAATACACAATGTAGATAAACTCATAGCTAAAAATATAGTGGCCCCAAATAGAGCTGGGTCTCCTAACAGCTCTCTCTCAATCCCACTCTCTTATGATTTTCTTTTTGTTATGGTTGTGTCTCAAAATCAGGTTCTTTGAAATAATTGGGATTCTGCCTATATCTCAAGTAAAAGTAATATGCAGTTGCTTGTTTCGTAGAGTCTAATGTTTAATATTAAAAGAACATTTAATTTACCTTGGCAGAGTGCTGATAAAAAAATTAAGCTAGTAGGGGCGCCTGAGTGGCTCAGTTGGTTAATTGTATGACTCTTGATTTCGGCTCAGGCCATGACCTCACAGTGTGTGAGTTCAAGCCCCCAGCTGGCCTCCCAGCTCACAGTGCAGAGCCTGTTTGGGATTCTCTCTCTCCCTCTCTCTCTGCCCCTCCCCCCTCTCAAAAATAACTAAATGAACATTAAAAAAAATTAAGGTAGAAAAACAGTATCAGACATACATATTCACTCAACAATATTGCCCGGTTCAGTGCCAGACACTGGGGAATGCAATGAAAAGACACCGCCAGGCCCAGTGGGAGACTGACAGACACTGGCCAGAGCACATATAAAAACAGAATTCTCATGGGGCACCTGGGTGCCTCAGTTGGTTAAGCATTTGACTCTTGACTTTGGCTCAGGTCACGATCTCACCGTTCATGAGATGGAGCCCCATGATGGGCTCCATACAAGCATGGAAGCTGCTTAGGATTCTCTCGCTCTCCCTCTGCCCCTCCCCCACTCATGCTCGGAGGCTCTCTCTTTCTCTCTCTCAAAATAAATAAACATTTTTAAAAAGCCATCAAAAACAGAACTCTGACCCTTAACCTGCAGCAGGCTACCCAGGAAACCAACCCCTGTTTCTGTAATAACGCAGCCAGCCTGCTAGAAGTCAGACCTACAAGACATCAGACTTCTATCCTTAGTAACAATTCTTTATATTTCTTTTCTCAAATTTTCTGCTTGCAGTAATAGAGTGCAGGTCCCTGGAAAACTCACCACCTAATCAGCTCATCCTATTCATTCATTCATGAGATCTTACCACACCAATCTGCTTATAATACCCTGATAGTACCTTTTATTTCAGACCTCTGTGTCTTTGGAGGTACTGTTCCCTTAGCACTTCGAAGAAAGAACATTACTCTGTGTTCTGCAAGTATAACTCAAAAGCCATAGGACTTATTTCTAAACCACTTATGAATACAAATATGCTATGAT
This sequence comes from Lynx rufus, assembly GCF_022079265.1. Lineage (NCBI taxonomy): Eukaryota > Metazoa > Chordata > Mammalia > Carnivora > Felidae > Lynx > Lynx rufus. The sequence goes on from NW_025814823.1 coordinate 14,833,288, forward strand.
CAATACAAAACAGTCACCCCCACACATTCCCCAACACCACCATGATTGCTCAAACCTCATCTCTGGAGTTTTAGGCCTTCATAGCCCGGGCTCACTTCCTTAAAACTATAAAGAGTGGCAATTCATCAGCCTTTAAAACTGAATTTGACTTTGGAAAATAGCCAAAACCAAATTTGGCTATTTGCAAATTTGATTTCGGGTGTGTGATCAAACTGGATAGTCCCATTTAGGCTAAAGGAATAAAAATACAGAAAAGTACTTGTGAGGCACAAGGATGGGCTGCAATTCTGACCACAAAAAAGGAGGACCTTCAAAATTATTTGGCTTTTGTATAACATGGCTGCAAGAAGCTTGAATTCTGCAGTGGTGATAGTTTCAAAGGATCAGGGCTCACTTAGATATATGTGTATGTGTATTATATATGAATTACACGTATATAGAATATGTATGATATGTATGTATGTATACACACACACACATATCATCATCATCAAATTTGTTTTTAAAAAGTCAGACCAATGATCTTATTGTCGCTAGACCCTAAATTACATCCTGGTAATAAATTTGATAATATAAGGAAGCTCCTATTCTTACTAGACAATTAAAAGTATCATTTGTTAAGTTGTAAAAATACATTTTGTCACCATGGTGTTATTTGGAGTGACATAAATAGATGATCATTTAACGGTGGGGTGCTGTAACTGGGTAGTATGAAACTGCATTGTATGAACCTTCTGTTTCCCCTGCAGTCTTTTGTTCTTGTTGAAGTTTGTGGCTGTCACCTCACTCAGGGTAATGAACAGCTTTGCATGTGGCTTCTGCAGAGCCTGGCTGCTCCTCCTTTCTGAGAGAACCACCCTGCTGGCTCCCTGCCGGGCCCACCTGTTAGACATGAGGGGTGAGAAGCTGAGGATGAGTCTGGGTGAGCAGCCCAGCATGATAAGCACAAGTGGAAGAGAACCAAGCAGGGGACAGGTCTAGGGGGGCAGACCCCTTCTCAACCACCAATTAGTCTTTCTCCCACACCTCTGGGTGGCTTGGAACCCGACCGTGGGTTGTCAACTAGAATTCAGGTACTATGTTTCTAAAAATCAGTTGCTAAATCCCAAGTATCTACCACTTCCATAATCTGAAGATTCATATGAGGACATTGAGCTGTGGCTCTCATAACTGCTTTGGCAACAAACCCCCCCCTCAGCTGGGCAGTGCTGAGGGATGTAGGCCAAATGGATTCCAGCTTGGCATTGTCACACTCCCAGGGATAAACAGTCCCCTTTCCCCACGTCCAGCGATCCCTTATCCGCATCAGGAAAGGAAAGTGGAGAAGGGGCTCCCCTCAGTTCAGCCCCACTGGGAGGACACCCTCTCGGCAAGCATGATGTTTTAATGCATTTTTGTCTCTAGTTTCTACTTCCTTTTGTCACACATGCAAGGTGTGAATTTGGGTGACTAAAAGTTCCTTGGGTGACAGAGAATTCTTTTCAACTCATTAAGAATAATTCCTTGTAAAAAAACAAAACAACAGCAACAAAAAAACCAAAAACAAAAAAAAACAAAAACAAAACACAACAAAACTGAAATGACTCATTTTCCTAAGGCAGTAGCTGGGGCCTGTGACAGGAGAGTGTGGATGGCTGAGAACTAAGTGTTTCCCAGAAGCAACAGGACTGATGAACACAACACGTTGTGTGCCAAACATATTCTGACTGAAGCAGGCAAACAGCAACTAAAGATTTCTTTCTTGGCCTACACACTTGCTTTTGAAATATGAACCACTTAGAGGTATTTATACATGGTTTGCAATCAATCCAGGAGAAGCTTTTATGAATTTGAAATAATGTCCTACTGCAGTTTCACATTAGGTTAGTTATGGTGACCTCATTTTAATTGTGTAATTTTCGCCATTCGGGGAGGAGCCCTGGAAGAGAAGTCAGAGGCCTTTCTAGCTTTCTGACTTTGAGTCACTTGTTGCCTCTGAGCCTTTTTAAAAACTTAATGTGTAAAACAGTGATAAAACCTCCTCTGTATTCTTCACAAGGCATTAGGAAGATTAAGATCACATAATAAAGGGGAGATAGTCTTGGACAGTGCAAAGAATTTAAGCTTTGGAATTTAAACCATTTAAACTTAGTGTAGGTGTGACCCTAAGCAAGTTAACTTAACTTTCTGGGGATGAAGGAGAGGGTAATAATACCTACCATATGGGATTGCCGTTAAGTTCTGGAAAGACAAAATAAATAAAGTGCCTGCCAGAACCTGTTAGAGTTAGCAGTCAGTAACTATTAGTTCTATTTTAAAATATAAAATGTTATCAATTATAAAGTCTTTTGAATATTTCCTGAAACTAATATAAGCTTAATAAGTAAATGAGCAGGTAAGTCATCTTTTACATCTATGTGACACATCATGGGAAAAAGCGGAGAGTCAGAAGGTAAAGTTATTGATCCAGGCATGTCCACTAGTGAAGATATCTTAAAGCCAGCTCAAAGTGTTATCATTGAAGTCATGAGTATAAAAAATTCAAAAGAAATTAAACTCCAGTCTAGAAAGAAGTATCATTTATATTAATGCAACTATAAGAATCAACAAACAAATGGAAGATAATAGAAACTTCTTGGGGGTTTTCCTCCAAAATGGAATCAACGGTAATTAAATCAGGATTTTAAAGTAATTGCCTATTAACATTAGCACTTTGAGTTTGATTTAAATACGGATAAGTCTTTTTTTTAGATTTATGCAGGCATAATTGATACACAAAAAATTACACACATTTAATGGACATATCTTGACGAGTTTGGATGTATGCATCCACCCAGAATACCATCACCACAACCAAGGTACTAAACATACCCTCACATCAAAATAAATATGAATAACTCTTGTGCAACATACTTTACTTGTCCTTTTATTTTTATTCCTGAAAGAAGAAAAGTCAGTTCTCCTGAATTTATTCTGTTTTCCCTGAGATGATCTCCAGGAAATGATGACAAGTATGCCTCTAATGTTAATGCTGCAGATGTTTGAGCCTTGGATTTGCATACTGCATTAAATTGTAAAATTGGCCCAATAATCAATTCTAATCCCTAAACTTTGAAGGCTGTAAGTCATGACATCAATCACACATACAAATGAGCAGGAAAACAAAATGAGTTTCATGCAAATTTTATCTAACCAAGTCCTTTCTCATTGGTATGGTGATAAACTGGCCTTCGGTGCAAGAGGGGGGAAGGCTTTAATTTACCAATTTCCAAGGTATGAATTCTCCCACCATGGCTGATTTCAAGCAACAAAAATGGAATGACCAGATCACAAAACTTCTGTGTATCTGCCGGGGACAGTGAGTTCCAGTATACCACTGCCACCTACCATTTGAAATAAAAGGTGTTGGTAAGGTGCAAGTGTAGGAAAACATGAAAATATCAGGCGAACGTCAAGGGGCACCACAACACTCTGCTATCTTCAACCCCTTCTGCCCACCAGACCAAGAAGATGCTCTCCACCTCTGCCTCTTCCCACGTTACTGTGTCCCTGTGTGAATCCAGCTCATAACCTCCCCTTAGTTCTTTCTCCAGCCATCTGCACATCTTCACTCATTTCTCTCTGTCCATCTTTGGCTTTCTTTCCTCTCTGTTTCTACCCCTGTCTCTGTTTCTGTCTCTGTCTCTGTCTCTCTCTGGGTTTCTGTCTTTCTCTTCCTTTCCTAGTCTCTACCCACCCTCCTCCCCTTACTTCTTTTGGGTAACATCTATATCCCAATGTTTACAAAGCCATATTTTGAGTATCTTTTCCAGTCTGGCTTGGCCTCTCAAGATTGAAGATTTAACTTAGAACAGAAACCTAAGTCTTACTACTTACACAAAATATCTGATAACTAATTTCTTTTTAATTACCCTGTTCTGTCTCTCCCCAGCATTTTTCATTGATAGGGCTACAATGTAATATTGGGGGCTCCAAATAACTTAAAGCTTGAATTTAATTGTTTCGCATTCAGTGTGTGCTTTTATAATTTTGTTGCAAAAGGAAATAAGGTTGCTACTTACACCACTATTTTTATGTGTCCTTTCAATTCCTAGAAAAGAAGCAGTCAACTATAGTCAACATGGATTTTAGGGCAACCTGAGTTATGTACTACATAAAAGTGGTAAAGCAAGAATACGGATCACTTCTTTCCTTGGCCACATGCTGACACTTATAAAGATAATAATATTGTCCAAAGAGATACTATTTCCGTGGGTATAATATGTTGCTTCTTGGAATTCCTGAATGGCAAACCTAATAATATCTTGATCTCCTACAAAGCATTACACCACCTACAGATTTTAATAACAATGATTCCTTATACTTTCATGTGGTTTTGAACCAAAAAGGGTAGATGTGTGTGTGTACAATCATATTTCATTTACATGTTAAGCTACCAGATTTCAGATATGTTAAACATCATATATGATAGAGAATTATAATCGTAATGAATTATAAATTTAAATTTAAATTATCAATTTTATGTTCATTTTGAATGTCATTTAGGTAAGGTTCCTTAGGGAGGTAAATGAAAAAGAACTGAAATATACACTGAAAATACAATATCTATAACAAACGCATTAAGAATTTTAAGAGAGTGACCTGGGGAACCTGGGTGGCTCAGTCGGTTCAGTGTCCTACTTAGGTCAGGTCATGATCTCACGGTTCGTGAGTTTGAACTCCACGCTGGGATACTCATTCTCTCTCTCTCTCTCTCTCTCTCTCTCCCTCCCTCCCTCCCTCTCTCTTCCCCTCTCTCTCTGCCCTTCTTCCCTTGCACATGAGCTCTCGCTCTCTCTCTCTCTCTCAAAATAAATAAATAAATAAGCTTTTTAAAAAATTAAAAAAATATCGAGTGGCCTGTAGCCTGGGATGGCAGAGAAAGGAAGGTTTTATGGAGAAGGAAAGCCTCTGAAGATAGTGGACCATGTAATTTATTTTTACTTAATAGAAGTCCAATAATTTACTGAATCTGAGAGAATGACAGAGAGGCAAGAGACCATAAACATCATCTTCTGCAGCTTTCTCACCCCACAAAGGAGGAAGCCAAGTCCCAGAAAAGCTCAGTGGCTTGCCTAAAGTTACCTTGCTAAGCTGGGCCCTTGGGGACAGGTATGGCTTGGAGAGACAGAGGAGGTCTCTGTGCACACAAGAGCGAGAGCCAAGGAGGTGGCGACGTGCACAGGTCCACTCCTGCCCCCTGAGGCTTGTTCTAGGGCCATGGGATGGTTGAGTCTGTTTGCTCATGGTTAAAGGAATAGGGCTTCCCTGGCACAAGGCAGAGAATCCCAAGATCCAAACACAGTGACAAGCACTCCAGAGCCCGGTTCTGACTGAAGATGGGAAGTGAAGAATGGAACACTGAGGGCCTATGGGGCAGAGCTTTCTCGTAAGTCAAGAACTAAACAAGCACGGGCCTTTCTTGGCACGTACATTTCTTTCTATTAATCAAACATATAATCTCAGAGGCTTTTCTAGTACGCGTTCTTAAGCAACTTTTACACAATTGATCTTTTATTTATTTATTTTTTTGCTTATTTCTGAGGGAGAGAGAGAGAGAGAGAGACAGAGACAGAGCACGAGCAGGAGAGAAGCAGAGAGAGAGGGGGAGACACAGAGTCCAAAGCAGGCTCCAGGCTCTGAGCTGTCAGCACAGAGCCCAAGGCAGGGCCCAAACTCATGAACTACAAGATCGTGATCTGAGTTGAAGTCAGATGTTCAACCAATTGAGCCACCCAGGCGCCCCACAATTGATCTTTTAGAAGCCACTTACTTGGTGGCACTATTCAGGTACATCCTGGGATGTTTTCCATAAATGCCAGCATGATCGTGAACATAGGCGACATTTATTTAACTTTTACTGTGTCCTATGAGAAGCATAGTAGAAAGCTACCTTGTTGAATACTAAAAAACAACTCACTGCATTAGACACTATTTTTTTTCTTTTCACCCTGCATATAAGGAAACTGAAGTGTTGAGAAGTTAAAGGGAATGTGCCCAAGTCCACACAGCCAGGAAGTGGCTGGTTTGAAACTTGAATGAAGTTTCTCTGACTTCGGAGCCAATGATCCTTGTCATCCGTTTTAGAAAGTAACTCTGTGTGGGCAGAATTTATGTCTAACATTTTACAATTCACATCACCACACTCCATGAAGAGAGAAGGTAGTTTACATGACTCAGCAGTCATTAGGGTGCCGAGGAGAGAAGAACCCTTTCAGATGCTCAGCTGGCTTTTTGGTCTTTGGTTCTAGCAAATGCCATTTTCAACTTTAAAAGTGACTTAGTTTAAAAAAGATACAAATATCTCACTTCAGGTAAGGAATGACTAGGGAACTGATTTAGGAACAGAGAGAATCTCAAAAACATTAAGGCTTTAAAAGAAAATTCCAGAAATAACTCTTGGCCAACCATGTATTTCTGAAGTGTGAAACTGCAACCCATTGCCAGATCTTCTGAATAAAATCTGTGAAAATCAAAGGACATAATCTGGTAGGATTTCTTCTGCCATTAGAACTATACTGAGATGCAGACAATTCTGGTTGAAACGTTTCACTCTTCCAAAAAGCAGCAGCTGGTCTCTGGTATAAAAAGCAAGTTGGTGAATAAAATTCACACTCTTCAAAATGTGCGAACATTGGTGAGGTTTTTTCAGCACTGCTTTCTTCTAAAGCTAAACCAGGGAGGCAAACACTGCCTTTTAAAAATGCCTTTTAAATTTAAATTCCTGTCATTTTTCTGGGTAAAATGTTGTATTTACAGTGCAGCACAGTCAAGGTTAGCATGTATGTGTGCACACACAAATACAATGCCCTTCTAGCTTCAAAACAAGCTACGAGTCCAAAAAATGATCTTCGATTCATTCAAACAAAGACCTAATTTTATCATAAAATCCTGACGGTGTGCCTGACAACCATCTATATATTGCCACACAAAGTAAATCAGTTTCTGGCACAATACTTCTGAACTCAGTGTCTAATAATGCATACATTATTTTCCCCAAATCTAAAATTGAGGTGACTCTACTAAGTAACATTTATATAACAAAAAGAACTTTCCTTTTCTTTAAATTTATCAGGTTACCAATAAGATTCAAGCAATGATGTTAATTTCATAAAACTCAATACTTTTCCAGCCCCTTGGTTCAGCAAAATGATTAATATTTAAAACACTTCATCTTATGTGACAGTATCTTTGGAAAGGTGAATATCTAGAAGGGATTTCCATCTATTGGAATCTGTAAGACTTTTTAGATGAGGTAATATTTTTTAACAGCTTTTTCTGGTTTTAAAGGAAAGAGAGTCTCACAGGTAAACTAAACACATATGCCCATTGTTTATTAGTTTGACTTTTGCTATGATCATCCACGTGCTTTTTTTAAAAAGTTAATTTCATTTTTAGAACAGTTTTAGACTTACAGAAAATAATGCAAAGATAATTCAGAGCTTACTCTGTAAACTCTCACACCCAGTTTCCCTTATTATTAATATTTTTGTATTAGTGTTGCATTAGTATTACAATGAATGGACCAAACTTTTTTAACCAAAGTCTATATATTCATATTTCCTTAGTTTTTACTTTATCTACTTTTTTAATGTTTATTTTTATTCATCTAGAGAAAGAGTACGAGTGGGGGAGGAGCAGAGAGAGGGAGAGAAAGAATACCTTGCAGGCTCTGCACTGTCAGCACAGAGCACAATGTGGGACTTGAACTCACAAACTGTGAGATCATGACCTGAGCTGAAACCAAGAGTCAGACAGTCACCCAGGCACCCCCCTTATCTACTTTTCATTTTGTAAGATCTTCATGATACTACATTATATTTAGTCATTATGTCCCGTTAAGGCTTCTCTTGGGTATGGCAGTTAATTAGACTTTCCTTGTTTTCGATGATCTTTACAGTTTTGAGGAGTACGTGCCAGATATTTGTAGAATATCCCTCAACTGGGATTAGCCTGATGTTTGTCTTGTGTTTACATCGGGTCATGGATTTGGGGGAGGAAGACCACAGCGGTAGAGTGCCATTCTCATCACATTACATTAAGAGTACTTACATTACATCCTATCAACATGACTTATCACTGTTGATGTTGACCTTGATCACCTGGCTGACGTAGTGTTTTTCAAGTTTCTCAACTATAAAATTAATCTTTTATTCTCCTTTCCATACTGTCCTCTTTAAAAGGAAGTTACTATGTGCAGCCCACACTTAAGGACTAGGGAATTATGTTCCATCTCCTTGAGGGCAGAATATCCACATTAAGCTTTTTAGAATTCTTCTGCATGGAAGATTTGTCTCTTCTCTGCCATTAATTTATTTATTCAGTCAATTACTTTTATCAGTATGGACTCATGGATATTTATTTGACACTTTCAGTTATAATGCAATACTATTTTATTTAATGTACTACTCAAATTGTTTCAATTTGGCCATGGGGAGCACTTTCCATTGGCTCCTGTGTTCCTCTGACATATCTCTATCATTGTGCTACAATCAGTCATTTCTCCATGGACCCCTGGTTACTTTTATTGGGCAATGGTATTAAAAACCAAGATTGGGTAGCAGATATACTCGTTGTAACTGTAGTGTTATTGCTTCTAGGTCTTCTCAACTAATACAGCAAGGAAATATATGTGTGTATACTATCCCATGTAATACACATATCTATAAATATTTCTATATGGGTTATCTGTATCTATATGAAGCTCAACATGAGTCATACTGATCTCTCCAACTCTAATCCATAAATCCTTGGGTATTTTTAGCCTTCTCCCCTTGCTTACCTGTAAAATTCAACTCCAACAGTGAGAACCTGGCTCCCACCATCTGCCATCCATTTACCTAATTGTTCAATTCCACTATATATGCATAGGTGTATCAGAATTCTTTTTTTTTTTAATGGCTTATTTATTTTTGAGGGCAAGCGGGGGAGGTGCAGAGAGGGAGAGGACAGAGGATCTGAAGCACGCTCCACATTGACAGGAGAGAACCCGATGCAGGGCTTGAACTCACAAACCGTGAGATCACTATCTAAGCCGAAGTTGGACGCTCAACCAACTGAGCCACTCAGGCACCCTTGTATCAGAATTCTTTTTTTTTTTTTTCTTGTATCAGCATTCTTAACCCATACTCTCATAGGAAATAACTTTATCAACTACAGGACAGTGCTAATGCACAATTTCTTTTGCCTTCAGTCTTACAGACTCCACTCGTTTCCAAAGTCACCTACATCGGTGCCGTCCCCCCCCCCTCCACACACACAGACACCTCTTTCAGTGACGTTGTTCCACACATTTGTAACACAGTTAGATTGTGTTGTCATATCCATTGCACTTTAAAAAGTAAAGGAAGCTAAATATATTAAGCTGTTTTGCTTTAATCTAGATGCCAGAATATTTAAAATAGAATTATATTTTGTTCTAGGTTTGCAGGTATTTTGAACACAATGTTTAATCTCTACAGTCACTGAGTTTATTCATGGTGCTTATCTCTCTCTGTCTCCTTCTCACACACACACCCCTATACCTAAACCTCTTTACTATGATAAATTTTATATAAATCCATATGTTGGAACATTTCATATTTTACCTTCTAGCAAGATAAACTGTATCTTTTAGAATTATGCATTAGAAAGAATATAAGTATATAAACACACTCTCTGAGAGATGACTCCACCTATAAAGATTTTCATTATCTTCTCTCCTCTTCTCTTAAAAAAAAATAAAAGCAAGGGAAACGTTGCCTTGGCCTCTCTGTTCATTACTGGAAAAATATAATTGAATAGTTGACAGATCGGGGCTGTGAACAAAGTGTAAAGCCAGAGTTTTGCTTCAGGGGCTCAGGTCTGCACTCCCCAAAGGGAAGGTGACATACAAAATAAGCCTGGGTCATACAGGATAGAACATGTGGCACTTTGCCCAGTTTTATATACTTACTGAAGATAGTTACTGTGTGACTATGTCACAAGCAGTTTCCAAGAAAATCCAACTTTTCCGAACATAAATGTTAAATTATGTCTGTCTGCATATGTTTCACATAATAAAGTATGTATAAAATTACTTGTATGTTTTCTTTCTCTACATTGTAACCTGATTTAAATAAAGGATATTTGCTTATTAACTTGAGTGAGAAATCTAGTGGCCAGGTTTGTAACCTCCACCTAGCCTTAGAAAGTCACAGGTACCCGTCCCGGTGAACAATCTCTACCTCCCATCTGAAGTACTATCCATTGTTCTATGCATGCACTTACTTTTATCAAGAACTAATAAAGGTAAAATGGCTCCCAATGCTTCTCTAAAACACCGACCAGAGAGAATGTTCAAATAACAATGTTGTGATCGGGACTTACAAGAAAGAGGACATAAACAGCCACAAGGCCATAAAACAACCAAATGTTAAGGATGACACCACTAAGCCAGAGGCTTTCAATGAATTCCTGCATGTAAGAGGCTTCAAGCAGACATCCAATGGGACCACTAAATATAAGTTGTGCCTCATGCATTGTGCATCTTGGAGAAACAAATGACTCAAAGTCATTCATTTTAAATGAAGTCAAAAGAATTTTTTGTTTATTCTATTCCATCTCCATTAACTTCTCCCAATGAGTTCTGGTGAGAAAACATCCAAATACATTTAATGTGGTTTAACATTCGATTATTGAGATTCATTTTTTACTTTATCCCATAAAAGCATAGATTTGTTAATTCATATTAAATATGTGGTCAACTTAAAATTCAGATGGAGTAACATGCCATTCTTAATATTTAGGTAGTTTAGTTTGTTTTACATCCCATTTCACTATAGAGAAGTTGAAAGGTCAAAAGGAGGGTCCCAAGAATATGGGGAAGGGAATGAAAGTTGTGCAGAAGACCAAAGTTCAATGCAGTAATGAATAGGAAAATGGAGGCTTCCAAGGAACATTTCCAAAAGAAATGTAATTACTGGGCAATCTGATGCACTGAAGCACATGTAAATCATTTAATTCGTGTTTGACATATCTCAGAAGCATGCAGATAGGTATGCAGAAAACTAGGCAAACTTTAAAAACATGAAGAAATTAATAACCCCACGCAAGAAAAGCAAATTGTGTGGGGTGCCGGGGTGGCTCAGTTGGCTAAGCATCCGACTTCAACTTAGGTCATGATCTCGCAGCTCATGACTTCAAGCCCCGTGTCAGGTTCCGTGCAGACAGCTCAGAGTCTGGAACCTGTTTCGGATTCTGTGTCTCCCTCTCTCTCTGTCCCTCCCCTGCTCACACTCTGTCTCTCTCACTCTCTCTCTCTCAAAAATAAACTAACATTAAAAAAAAAAAAAGAAAAGCAAATTGTGTAATAAATAGTGATAGTATACTACTTGACTCAGGAATAAAATGTAAATGCTGACTACTGACTTAATAATAAACCTTTGTGATATGGATGCCTCAGAGTGAGGGAGGGAAATTAAGGAAACTGTAATCAAAATAAATCCTCATTTATCAAAAAAGTAAAAAAACAGTATCAAAACTTGATAAATCAAGAAGTAGCAGAAAAAAACAGATTTTTAAAGAAATATTGAGGTAAATGCCCAAAATGGGTTTAAAAAAATAAAAGTCTAGGGGCACCTGGATGGTTCGGTCGGTTAAGCATCCAACTGTTGGTTTTGGTTCAAGTCATGGTGTCATGGTTCATGAGTTTGAGCCCGCATCAGACTTTGCGCTGACAGCAGAACTGCTTGGGATTCTCTACCTCTTCTCTCAAAATAAGTAAATAAACTTTAACAAACTAAATAAAATAAATAAGTAAATAAATAAATAAATAAAAATAAATTAAAAATAAGTCCATGGCAGAAAATTTGTATGGAAAGGTGAGGAAAGTAAACCTTTGCTTTGTAATAAATCTCTTAGCACTATTTGATTTCTAAGTACATGTATTCATTAGTTTGTTACAAATAAAAATAAATATATCCCTTATAGTAAAATTAAGGCTTCAGAGGCAGGAATAATATTCTGCTTCTTAAGCTAAATAGGGGTATAGGTGATTTTTTTTCAAAATTGTATTTCGGAAACTTTCAATCATACAGTAAAGTTGAAAGAATATTTATAGTGAACAATTGTATACCCAACACTCAGATTCTGCCATTGACATTTTGTCATACTTCTCTCATCAATATCTATCCATCTGTCTGTTGTTCTAGCCATCCAAAATCCATCTTCTCTTTTGATGAATTCCAAAGTAAGTTGCAGATATCAGTACACTTCCCCTAAGCACTTCAACATACATACAGATTTTGAAGAAATATTTTTTACAAATTTAAAAATCAGGCAAACGAATGAACAAAATAGAGACTAACAGGAATTCAATAAAGTACCAATCTTCTTGGTCAAAATATGACTTTGCACATTTCAGCTTTAAACTTTTTCCCATCAAATAAGTGTTCCTCAGAGTCAAATTCAATGCTTAATAAAGAAGCCCAATAAATGTAAATTGAAATTTCAATTGTCTGAGCACAGTTTGATTAACTCATGGTCCAATTCTAGGAGAGATGACTGGCTTCAATCGTGTAGTGTGGCATATTTAAACAACCCCTAAGTTTATAATTATAATAAGATTCCTCAAGTGTTATCACAGAAACCTAAATGTTGGGTCAGTAAAAGAAGTTACCAGAATCGGCTGGGATGAGTATTTACTTCCTTTTCTAATAAGAATTTCCCTCCTTGCTTAGTAAGCTTGCAATAGCAAACACACAATTTTTTGTGGCCCAACATTTAGTTAGAAACATGTGACTAACTTGAATGTCACAATGCAAATTGCTGAAGTAATTTTAATGGCACTTTATAGTTCTCTAATCATTCAACAGTGTCTAAATTGATGCAAATTATAACATACGCAGCCAAAGAGTGCCTGAACACTGGTAATTTTATGACTATGGTTTAACAGACAATGCTAAATCTAGCACATCCCTTAAAATACTTCCATGACTTTGTGGCATTGCCCAGATCCATAAATCGCATCCTCTAAGGAGCCAAAAAGTAAATCAGTAGTTTGAAATTTCATTAACCCTTTGCTCTGAAATCTGATGGCTGTGCCAGCACAGAGCACATGAGGCACAAGTGATGGCAAAGAAAATTAAGTGGGACATCCTACAAAATGGCTGCATCAAATCTTTCAACAGAAGAAATCCAAGACTCACGGCCCTCAGGGGAGTGTGTGATGACCCTATTCCTTTCCAGTTAATGATTTTTCATTTTCTATTTTTAGTAACCCCTGACTTGAAATATAACATCACTAACTGCAGGGAGTAGGGCTGGGACTATCGAAACCAGACCAACAGAATGAAATTGAAATTTGAAACTCCAAACCCATAAACATGTCACAAAAAGGCCAGCGGTGGTGGTAAAGCGAGAATTCAAATTTACACACAGAAAAATCAGCTCTCAGGATGAGAAGGCAGCTGCCACATCCACAGACACTCTGCATGGGCAGCTAAGCTCCAGGCCTCACTGCTAAACTCATGCTCTCCTCTGGCTAAATATTCCATGGGAGCTGAGCTAGAGCCAACTGTATATTCAGTACTGAATAGGGGCTACTGAAAACCATTCACCAGGGAAGAAGCATTTATTGACAAAGTTCTTGAGAGTGCTTTACAATTTAGCCCACAAAACGAACAACTAAAAAAGTTAAAATACTCTGTTTATATTGCTTAGGGAATCAACAACTATTATATATCTTAACACGTACTTGAAGACAATATTATTTTACTTTATGTGGAGTTATTCTGTTTCTATTTCCCTTTGCATGGTGGTGGCATATAGATTACATTTCACTTCCTGACTCAGAATATTCCCCTGTGGATAAAGACTGTATATTCTCAGTCTTGTATTTCCCCCACAGTAGTGAACTTCTGAGCCCATAAGAGCCATGTGACAGAGTGTTTCACTCAACACAAAAATAATTTCCAGGGTATTTGTTGTAGACTGTGTGTAGAGTTGTGTGTTCTTGGGAAAGTCAACTCCTCTCTTTCTTTGTCTGTGATGGTCAAGACCCCTCACAGTGTTCAAGTTTACAACTTTATTATTGTTGGGCATTTGTAAGCCAGGGGTCACAGTACCTGTGAGCAATCACTTCAAAGTTCTCAGAACTCCATTCTCTGTCTCCTCCTGCTGTAGAAATAGCCCTGGCTTTGTAAATCTATTCAGTACAGTCATTGGGCTAGAAGTGGAGGGGGCTGGGAGCGGTTTCACATATTACTTCCTGCCCATAATTATTTACTCTATCTTCTCCTCTTACCCCATTCTGTTTCTCCCTTATCACTTTAAACTTATCTCACAGCTTCCATGTACTTTCCGTCTTATCCTCCTCCACACCACTTTCCAAAGACAATAGTGAGCCCAGGAAAATGTAACAAAGGACTGTAGAAAAAGGAAGCCATTGTTGTCTGGACAGGTTGATTTTAAGATGCCTGGTTGAAGAGACTGAATTATTTTAGATTGGTTTGTACTGCGCCTGACCATTTGGGGCAAGTGTGGCTGCTTAAGAAACATGAGCATATTCTGATTATTTTCTAAGAATTCACCAAACTATGCCCAAGCCCTAATGACCTAAAAGAGTAGATGCATATCTGAAAGCATCTAGCAAACTTTCAGAGACATTTAATGCACTGTGAGAGGCTGGTTGTTCCTAGATCCCTTCCACTAAAGTATTATTCTCTAAACTAAACTTCCCAATTACTTGTTCCATTCTACTCTCCAGTGCTCCATTCCTCTCCCACAGCTCCCTGGCTGCCCCATGTGGTCTCCTGGAACTCTTTGCCAATTACCATCTAAAAAATTATATCAAAGTGCATATTTTTCCATCTTAATCATCTAATGCCCATTATTTTTTGTGTCCCAGATTTCATCTCTTGAAAATTTTATCTTAAGGATGGTTTCAAAAGATCTGCTAAATTATTCAGTTTTATAATTGAATTTTCTTTAAAACCATATTTGTGGTTTCTAAAAAGTATTTTTCAAAGAAATACATAAGCCATTAACTTTAAGGAATTGGTTATGGAGGAGCATCTCGGTGGCTCAGTTGGTTAAGCATCCATCTCTTGATTTTGGATTGGGTCATCATCTCAAAGTTCGTGAGTTCAAACCCCGCATCAGGCTCTGTGTTGACAGTGTGCAGTCTGCTTGGGATTCTCTCTCTCCCTCTCTCTGCCCCTCCTCCACTCTTGCTCTCACTCTATCTCTCTGTCTCTTTCTCAAAATAAATTAAAAAATTTTTTAAAAAGAAACTGGTTATGGAAAGATAAAAACACGGCAATGATTATAGAGTTATCATGATAAAAAAAATAAGCACTCTAACATATTATGCTTGGTTTAAAAATCATTTAATAAAAATGGGACTTACAACCAGTGGAGGGTTGGTAAATGTTTAACATCTGGCTTTCTGGGTGGGGATGAGTGGGTGAAGGGTCTTGATTTGTAGTCACTGCTGATCTCCATGATGTAAATATGCCCACCATGAAATTTATGGCTAATTTCAAGCCTCCAAATGTTTAGCAACTAGCTCAGAAAACTCGAAATTTTAACAATCAGACCTAGCAAGCTGGTACAAGTCAGCTCTGCTATAGAATTGGTGCTTATTGTGTTTAAAGCATCATTTAACTTTCACTGTATCACCAAATAAAAATTTACCAGATCTCTGGTGTCATCGATACACTCTTTTGGCCCACTGTCAGTTGATTCTTTAATGATAATTTTTAAATAATGAAAACCGTGGAGTAAAGTACGATTTCTTGGTCAACCTCAAATATCTTCATATACTCAAAAGCTACTTGAGAACACACAAGTTAAGTAAGCGCATCAACAAACAGAAGTCTCAACACAGGCACAGCATATGAACCTGAGGTTCACCAATGGCTGTTAAGTTCTTGGTGGACTTAACAATGATGTAGCAGAAATTAAGTTCAACTGTGAGAAGCAGGAAGAATTGATTTTAATTTTATCACTCTTTCTAAACCATTGTGTAATGATTGACCAACCTCAGAAAATGCCAAAACCATAATTTCGTTTTCAAAATTTAAGAATCCCAATGCCAATTCCTTTATCGTCATAAAATCTTCACATTCAGACAGTCTTGACTTGTGAAGATTAGACCCCATTATTTCATTTGTCTTTTAAATGTGCTTTCCCTTTATATCCAAGGATTAAGTTAATCCCTTCCTCCATTATGCATGAGGTTTGAGTTATCCTTCAAATTATGGGATTTGCACTTGTGCACACCATCTTGACCAGTGTCCCTTGTGATTAAACCAATTCAGTTCATTTTTACATTTACTGAGTATCTCCTGCCTGTCAAGAACTATATCAGGTTCTGAGGATTCAAGGATGTTGGAGGACAGATAACCTGATCTCTGGCAGTCTGGTGAACCAGGTAAGAGCCAGTCAGAGTGAAGAGTGCCAATAGAATCACATGAAAAACACAAAACATCAAGCCTCCAGACTTTGACTATGAGCACAGTGACATTTCACAAGTCATCCATCCACAAAAATGATACCTCAATCAGCTTGGGATGATGCTACAGAGACAGAAACCTACTTCACTCCATCCAAAACACTAACCGTGTTTAATGGGAAAGCACCAGCTATCTCCTTTTATATCATTTACTACAAAATAAATAGCTATTTCAGAAATTTAGAAAGTGGGGAAAAATAATATTCTCGCTTTAGACACTAATCTTTCTAGCTTATGTTTGCATAAGCTTCAAGGATTCATTTTTTCCCTATCTGGTTATTGGGGTCTCCAGAGACTCCTTAGTCCTTCAACACATCAGCGTGAAAAGCACCAATGACTCCTCATCTGCCAAACCTTACCAATCATCCCACTTGAATAACCAAACCTCAGATCACTTCACTGCTCAACCATATTCACAGCTTCAGGTAGCAAAAGGTTATTTCCCTTTATGGACAAGTAAACATCTTTTTCTTTAACAATACATATGTCCTTTTGTCTCACTTGATTCTTGCCAGTTTAGGTCATAAAAGCCTCTGTATAGTCTATTAATCCCCATCCCTAATCTCATGTGCACTCTTACTTGTTAATAATCATGAAGATTTTTTGAAATTCACTGTTCTTTTCATTCTGCTCATTCACTCACCAAATCTCATTCAGCACATGTTTTTACCTCTGAAATTACTCAGATGTGAGCAGAAGAAAGAGAGCTTGCTTTACAGAAGTGAAAAATCAAAGTAACGTTGAGCATGAACACTAAGGTACTGTTCCCCTTCGTCTTTCTTTAGACCAAAAGGACAATGCCCCTTTTTCTCAATAGCAGCTCTCTGAATTTCAATACTTTCCTTATTACAGTGATAGCCATCTAGAGAGCTATGTTTACAGATTAATTTTTCCAAAAAAAAAAAAAAAGAACCTTAGAAGGGAATTAATCTGTTAAGAAAAAAAAAAGGACCCTATCCTACGTAAGAGGAAAAGACCTTTAATGAAAGTTCCATTACCTCCACAGAATTGAAGGTTGCTGTTCTCAGGGAACTTGAGTCTCCTAGGTGATTTGGAATACAATTCCACCGGCTTTTCCATTCCTATCACCTTAAAGGTAGCCAGTATAACTGCTATTAATTTTGTAAATATCCCTCCATGATTCATAGCTTTTTAAGATGCTTCCTTTTATTGAATGTCCTCGCTTGATCTGACAACAGAACTATCTTTCTCTTTGAAAGGATTACTATTTGCAGGAAAAAATTTACCATCATCTTACAGAGATTCAAAGATGAATTCATTTTAGAAGAGCAAAGTAGTCTCCTTCTCTCTCTCAAAATAAATAAATAAACTTAATTTTAAAAAATTTAAAAAGGAGGCACCTGGGTGGCTCAGTTGGTTAAGAGTCCAACTCTTGTTCTCAGCTCAGGTCATGATCTGGTGGTTTTATGAGTTCGGGCCCTGCATCAGACTCTGTGCTGATGGTGCGGAGCCTGCTTGGGATCCCCTCTCTCCCTCTCTTTCTCTGCCCCTCCATTGCTCTCTCTCTCTCTCTCAAAATAAATAAACTTAAAAAAATTAAAAAAGAAAAAAAGAAGAGCAAAGTAGTGGGGATTAACATGTGGGAAAGACAGGCGATATTTCTGGGGCACTTAACAAGTCCAGATAGCAAAACTAGAAGCCCCAAAACTTGAGTATCAATGATAGAGAAAGTGTCAACTTCAGAATGATTATTCATTCATTCTATGAAAACCCAGTGAACTCCAACTAAGACTCTAGGTCAGACACAACAAATAGGAATTTAAATAGGACACGTTTGGGGCACCTGGATAGCTCAGGCAGTTAAGCGTCTGACTTCAGCTCAGGTCATTATCTCACAGTTCATGAGTTCAAGGCCTGAATCAGGATCTGGACTGACAGTGCAGATCCTGCTAGGGATTCTCTCTCTCCCTCTCTCTCTCTGGCCCTGCCCCATGTTCTCTCTCTCTCCTCTCTCTCTCTCCTCTCTCTAAGTAAATAAACAAACTTAAAAGAAATAAAAAAATAAATAAATAGGACATGTTTTTCACTCTTAAGGGGTTCACTCTAAGGTTTCCTAGAAAGAAAGACATGGAAGCAAATACTGAAATAAAAGGAGTAAAGTGTAAGAGACATATTCAAAATGCCGTCGGATTTAAAAGACAAAAGAATTGAAGCCCCACCTAAAAGATGGAAAAGACACTGTACTTCTAGGCTCAGAATATGCTGCTCCATATCCTTATGTGATGGCTGGGTAAATTATATGCACAGAGAAGTCACAGAATCTAAATTGTGGAAGGAACGTCCTTGAACCCCCTAGTCAAACCATATCCCACTCCCCACACCTTGTCCTGTACTTGAATCTGGTGTCAACCTACTGCTAAGTAGTCACCTAGCCTGAGTTCTGTGACTGAGCATATTCAAGGATAGGGTGGCTTTAGGGCAGTCACTACCTTTGGAAAATTCCATTTGTTTTATATTTAGCTGAAACCTCTTTTCCTTTTGTTTCTGCCAATTGACACTGGTTATTTCTTCTAACTTTTGTTAGAGAGCACATTCCAATTACCCAAGACACATAGCAAAGTCAATCAGGATCAAAAGGAGTGCTATATTTGGGGCTACTTGGTCTCCTCACTTACCGTGAAACACAGAGCATATTGAGTATCTACTATATTAAAAAGACTGTGTGGGGTCCTAGGAAGCTACTAGAATAAGAGAAAGGCTTAGTCCTCAACAAATTCACTGTCTAATGGAGACTACATATCTATAATGAGAGGCAGAAGAGGATCATCATCACAGAGGAGAATAAGTCACTTAGAATTAAGGTTCAGCAGACAGAGAGATCACATTCCACTTGGCAAACTTGGAAAGAGCCGTGGAAACAATGAACTACAAAACCAACTCAAAGAATCAACCAATAGTTATTTACCACCTACTATGTGTCAGGTACTGTTTGCGGGGAGCTGAGGTTGTAGCAGAACATTCAAAGTCTTTATTTTCAAGGAGCTTAGGTTCTTGATGGGGAAGACAGATCACAAACAAGGAAACAGATGTCACACAACGATAATGGCAAAGAGGATAGTGTTGCCGGTCAGAGGCAGGTTTCTATTTTAAGTAAAAGAAAGGCCTCACTTTAAGGGGACCTTTAAGAATAGACCTTCAGGAAGCAAACAGGCAAGCTATTCTGATATTAGGGGGATAGATGTATCTTAAAGAGGAGACTAGATTTCACCCGGAAGAGCTCAGAAGGAAAAGTATACACAGAGGCATCAAGCAAGGAGACCATATAATACAAAGGAAAATGGCATATGCTGCAGTTTGGAGTAATACAGGAGAAATGTGAGAGTCATGGAAGATAAGTATAGAAAGGGAGAACTGGGGAGCAATTCTCCATGACATTTCTCCCCATCTGTTTAGTCCTAAACCATCTTTCCAGAAATACATACATAGCAAAACAGGCTTGGAAGATATAGGTGATGTCTTATGGGGTAGATACAGGGCAGATTTGCTTCCTGATCGGCATAATAAATGTGTTCTCTCTCTCTCTGGGGCAATGATTTGGTAGTAGCCCTATTATAAGATTGGGGTTTTTCCAATCTTGGGGTTTCTCAGCAGTGACATACCACTGCACACACAGCATTCATACCTGGGCCACTCTACATCACCTCCATGGAAGTGGTGGAGGAAACTAATGAGAACATGAAGCTCATGTTGCCTGCTGTGATGGGAATACCTAAGTCCTTTGCCTCTGACCCAGAGACCCATGTCTTCAGCCAGCATCTATGAAACTGCTTCAGTTTAGTTTGTTAGCTTGTAAGGTAAAATCTCAGAACCTCAGAGCATAGCTGAGTCCTTACTATAGAGGAAGTTGAATACTGAGTTGAGACACAGTCATCCAACTTGGGACAGGACAAGGGGAAGTGAGTGATGGAATTTAAGCAGAGCAATGTTTGTTAAGATTAAATTATCAGGGCAGCTTAGGATCACCTAGAGGAGAAAGTGATAAAGGGGACAGACAGTGAAAGCTCATACTTTCTGGGTAATGCACTTTGATACATGATCTCACTTAATCCCTCCAATAGACTGTATATTTATTCGTTCATTCATTCAACATGTAATTATTGAGTATTTACTATCTCCTGAGACTCTTTAGGCATTGAGCTATAACCATGAACAAAATCACGGGCAAGATTCCTGTGTCCATGGAACTCACATTCTAGGGTTGAACATAAACAGACAACCAACCGACCAAAGAGTTGACAGAAGGTCTGGTGGCCATAATGTTATAAAGCAAAATAAAGTGAAGTAAAGGGACAGACGGATAGGAATGCTATTTTAGATAGGAGAGTCAGAGAAAACCTCTCGGAGGAGGTAAACATGAGAAGAGACCTGAAGAAAAATGTGATAACTGCTATTATTATGTCTACTTGAGAGCTGAGGACACTGAAGGTCAGAAAGACTCTATCACAGCCTTACTAATGAGTACTGGGGTGGGGAGATGAACCTAGGAATGGATTGCAGCCCCGGAATTTCTACTGCCACGCTATACTCCCCTGTGTGGGGACCAGGTGAGACGCTACTCATGTCTGTGAGAGTAATAAGGGCCAGAACCATGGGAAATGCAGCAGGAATTATGAGAAGGGGCAGACATGAGAGACAAATTTCACAAAACTGGCCAGTAGGGCCACTTGAAACACAAACACAGAGAGAGGTTTGAGAGGAATTGAAACCTTTGAGCTTGGATGGCCAGACATAGGGGCTCGAGGAGGAGGGGTCAGGCTGGAGGGAAGATCAGAAACTGGATAAATAATGATTCAGTTTCAGACACAGCAAGCTTGTTGCACTGGCAGAATAGGCTTTGAAATTTTATCTCAGATCTGAGATAACATGGACTTCGTTTGTTTGCCCTCTACTGCTACCTTTATTGTGTTCAAATTCTAGTTGTATCCCAGCCATTGGACCCTATAAGAAAACTAGCAGGAGAAAATTACCTGTCCCATGCTGGTTGCTCCTAACCAGGCTACTCCCTCAAAAAACTGAGGTGTGAACTTGGTGTCTATTTTTTACTAGCATTTACATTTTTCTTGCCCTTTGGAACTGAATAATAATACGAGAGAAAAACATAATTTTCTCAGTGCTTCTTTTTCATAGGCTTCTAAAAACACCAATGTACTAGTGTCTGATTTATCTCAACTTATATTAGGTATAAAAAATTTAGACCACAAACTGTCATAAATCCTTGTCACACGTTATCCCTTTGTGTCAACTGCATGACTATCTCAGTACATTCTAACTTTTAAAAAGAAATTTTTTAAGTAGGCTCCATGCCCAGTGTGGAGCCCAACATGGGGCTTGAACTCATAGCCCTGAGATCAAGACCTGAGCTGAATTGAAGAGTCAGATGCTTAACCAACTGAGTCACCCAGGCACCCCTCATTCTAACTTCTTTAGAGCTTACCAGACCACACTGGGGTTAAAGTCAGGTAAGAGGAATTTCATTTCTATTTTAAAACAGTTATAGCTTATTATAGAATTCTAAAAACAGGGAATATTAAAAATATAGGAAGGTATAAGCTTTTTAAAGTAACTGTTGAATCGCTAATAAAGTTATATCATTCAAAAATCAAAAAAGCATTCATGAGGCACCTGAGTGGCTCAGTTGGTTAAGAGTCTGACTTTGGCTCAAGTCATGATCTCATGGTTCACAAGTAGGAACCCTGCACTGGGCTCTCTGCTGTCAGCACAGAGTCTGCTTCATATCTGTCCCCCCCTCTCTCTCTGCCCCTCCCCTGCTGGCACGCTGTCTCTCTCTCTCTCAAATAAACATTAAAAAAATCTAAAATCCTTTACAAAAATCAATATTCATTCAAAAATACATAATAAAAGCATATGTACATATGTGTATACATATGTGTGTATATATTCTCCCTTTTTATATAAATGGTAGCATAGTATTCAAACCTTGAGGATCAAACATACGTCTTTGGAACCATTTCCATGGACTCACCCCTAAGTAGGCATGCACATGAACACCACACACACACTGACACACAAACACACACACACATTCAGATACATACATGCGAAATATGGTCAGTATTTAAATTTTTATTATTGTTTTTTAATGTGCATTTAATTTTTTTGGAGAGAGAGAGTGTGAACAGGAAGGGCAGAGAGAGGGAGACAGAGAATCCAAAGCAGACTCTGTGCTGTCAGCACAGAGCCCAGTGTGGAGCTCAAACTCATGAACCATGAGATCATGACCTTAACAGAAATCAAGTCAGACACTTAACCGACTGAGCCACCCAGGTGCCTCAAAACAGAACTACTTTAAAACAATATCAAAGGTGAGGTGCCTGGGTGGCTCAGTCGGTTAAGCATCCGAATTTGGGTCAGGTCATGATCTCCTGGTTTGCAGGTTCGAGCCCTGCATCGGGCTCTGTGCTGACAGCTCAGAGCATGCAGCCTGCTTCAGATTCTGTGTCTCCCTCTCTCTGCTCCTCCCCCACTCGTGCTCGGGCTTTCAAAGTAAATAACCATTAAAATAAATAAATAAATAAATAAATAAATAAATAAATAAATAAATAGTAAATAAATAAACTAGTTCTCTCTTGTTATCTCTTATCACTATCATCACCATTATTATTACTCTGTAAAGTACAGTGGTGTGTGTGTTTGCCAAATTAATCTACCTTCTCTCACAGCAACACGAATCAGAACCATGGACAGCAACATCTCTTCCCAACCCTCTTCCTTCACTTCAAAAATATTTATTCTTTCACAGGAGTAACTTCATTCCAATCTCCATTTTCAAAAAAAAAAAAAAAAACCTGCAAATATAAGTGAGGCTAAACAATTTCAAGAGGGGTGAATCCTGAATGTTAGTAATCTCTTACTTAAATGTATGTATGTCATATACATTTATTTATGTATAAACCATACACGTTGGAAATGAACATTATTTAAGGCAGGCCTCAATTACTCAACCTGATTGGTAAGGAAGGAGTAAAAATTCCTCTGTAAAGCCCTGGTATAGGTAAAATGAGCCACATTTTCTGCTTTAAAGAGATCTAAATCTTTGCTCAGGCCTTGCTTTATGTGAGGCACCCATGAAAAATTATTTGTACTTTTAGCCCATGCAGAGTTCACATGAGGACTAGATTGAATGTGTTCAATATTACTATATTGGATTTATGGAATGAACTAAAGCAATGCTCTTCAGCCAGCATGGGCTTTTAGTTTGCGGAATAAAGCATGAGGGGAAAAGGGATTTCAAAGCTTTGTATTCAGGCTGAGCTTATCTTTCTTCATATGACCACCTGGCTTTGAGAAGGGTTTAGAGAGTCATCCAGTCATGAATATCTATCTGTTAAAAGTACAGCCTTGTGATAAAGACTATATAGAATGTGAAGATGCATAGCATGCCTTCTGACCTCCAGATGCTTACAGATGGGGGGGGCAGTAAGACAGCTGTATATAAAGGGTCACTTCATTTTGTCCTTGTGTTTAGGCATATCATCAGCAGCAGCAGTAATATCAATAAAATAGGACAGTTCCTAAGTGTACTAGAAAGCCTTCAGAGGAGAGAGGAAACCTGTGGGCTGGTGATGCTGAGAAACTTAATGGAGCATATGGGATCTGAACTAGGTTTTTAAAGAAGAGTAGAATTTAGACAAGCACACAAGGGGTAGGGGCATCTCTGTGGAGGGAAATAAAGCTCAGTTCCCACTCAGGGGACAGGGCCAAACTCCTTGTGTTGCTGGCCACAATGTCTGAGCCAGGACAGGGTTCTAGGAGCCCAAGGGACTGAGAAAGGGAACTTCTCACAGAACAACCAAGGATGGGGCTGTGCAAGAAGCAAGCATGATTTTTAATAGGAGATGAAAACTAGAGATCAGTGCCAAACGCAGCATCAGGACTCAGGGCTGAGAAGAGGAAAACACCGGAAGGATAAAACAAGAATGCAAATTAAGCTAATATCCAAAATTAGTCTGGAGTGAGGCATGAATTGAAAAAGGCTGAAACAATTCTAGACATAGGCTGAGAACAAGGTGAGGATGTTAGAAACGGGCATAGGAAATCCAGTAGATTTCTCAATTAGCACCTATGGCAATAGTAGCAATATTTTATTGATTCCATTACTTTTCTAAAAAAATTTCCACCCCCAAAACTCTGCCTACATAGGAAGACCACCCTGTGGGTTCAGAATTGTTGGAATGACCTCTCCAAATAAGATGGCAAATCATGTTTTGCAAAACCCATCATTAAAATCCATCAGTCCTCAGGGCGCCTGGGTGGCTCAGCTGGTTGAGTGTCCGACTCTCTTTTTAGGCTCAGATCATGATCCCAGCGTCCTGGAATTGAGCTCCAAGTCAGGCTCCGTGCTGAGTGTGGGTCCTGCTTAAGATTTTCTGTGTGTTTGTGTGTGTGTGTGTGTGTGTGTGTGTGTGTGTGTGTGTCCCTCTGCCCCTCTCCCCTGCTCTCTCTCTCTCTCAAAATAATCAATCAATAAATAAATAAATAACACACACACACACACACACACACACACACACACCCATAAAAATCAATCAGTCATGGTGGTATGGCCACACAGCTGTCTGTTGATAAGAAACCAAATAAAATTAGGGACTATACACCATGATGATACCACTGTATGCTTGGGGTCATTTGAATATTTGTGTAGAAATATTCTTTAAGTCAAGTGAAAATGGAAATCGGGAACATTCTTTCCTTCTAATTCCCTGTGGTACTGGTCCACTTTTCCATCCATTCTCCCTTCACACAGTAATACAAATACACACTTTACTGCCGCACAGAGAAATCTTAATGTTAGAAACTTGGCATTTAAATAATACCTTTCTCCCAAAAAGCCAAAAGCAGTTTATAAGCGAGTATCCTGTGGAATCATCACAGTGGGCCTGGCAATAAAATCAAGGTCTTCATCCTCCAGCGAACGGTTTTCTCCAATAGACTTCAGTGGCCAGCTGCCAGCTGCAGGAGAAAGAAATCTAAACACAAAAGGCAGCCACTCATCCTTTTTTCTGGGATTTAACTATGGAATAAAGAGCATTTAAACAACAGAAGTAAGGAGGAAGATCTGAAGGTGGGTTCTGGAGGGTTACCAGTGTTATCCTCAACTCCACTCACCACAGACGGTGGTTAAATAGCTGGACTGCAAGTAGTTGGAATAAGGGGGAAACTCTCGTGCTTCCATTGTTCTAACCCAGGGATTCCCCAGTTTTCAGAACATGCCGCCACCTGAAGAAATACTCCCTATTCAAACATAGGGTTTTCTCTAATAAAGAGGACTTAGGTTCAAATCTCTCTCTAGAGGTAAAATATCAACATTCAATTCACATGAGGTATCTATACCTTAACATGTGTTTCTGGTAAATTCCAGTATTTTAATAATAAAATGACTATTAATGGGCAATTGATTCAAGCACTTATTATTTACTCTGTATCAGGTTACTCTGACATAGCCCCACATTTGATTGCCTCTTAAATATAAGCTTCCCACCTTCGGTGGTATAGCGACCAGAAAGCAGACTTTTTCCTGTTTTACTAGTCCCATTGTCAGAGCAGTTAATCACTGAGCTCTTCTTGAGTGTGCAAATATAGACTTCCCGATATTCAGCAAACACAGACACTCCATATTTTACTTGCTAAAATGTCAATCAAAGACATAGGCACCTGTGGCCACAGCTCAGACATCCAAGAATGTAGGCAGGGAAACACATCCAGTATTTACTTTGTGTCCAGCAAATACAAGGACACAGGGACTGCAAGGACTGGCAGAAATGGTCCACAGGCTAGATGAGGAAGCAATCATCACCTCCTCTGATGAATGCAACATCTGCTTAGAAATCATGTGTGAAATCGGACAAAACCACACAGGAGTGGGAGCATGTGGGGCTGATTATAACACAACCAAGACCTCAGAGAAGAAATCTTCCAGAAGACCAAGAAAAAGCATGCGAGGATGGTCATGGTGGTGGTGCCGAGGGAGGGCACGTGGGGCAATGAGGCCGGATAGAAGTCTTACAACCTAGGTTGCCAGCATTCAGCAAGAGCAAACTAATTCCACCCTGACCTTCTTAAACTGAAAACTGAAATTGCTTCTCATCTATGGCCAGTTGCAAGATCCAATCTTAAGATAAGTCCTAGCATTTATTTTTTTTTAAAAAAAGGAGTACCCTGGTATACATGTCTTTTTGTTATAATAAGTAAAGAGGCATCTAAAGACAAATGCTTACTGTCTGTTCTGAAAGTAGAAGATTAAATAGCTAGTTGTTCACACCACACACTCTGATGACTGAGAGAGCAGTTAAACTGTAACCAAAACATTTTAAAGTCCCAATGCTCCACAAATTTCTACTTCAATTCTTTTTTTTAAGCCACTGTCTCTCCTTCCACCTAAAGAGTGACTGACAAATAATCCTACAAGGCATACCAGTCCACAGAACACTTAATAAGAATAATATTATAACTGGAAAACCTGGCAGAAACAATTTCTAGTTTAAATGCAGCAGCACAGATAGAAGTGAAGTGATGATGTATGAATGTAGTTTGGCTCAATTTAGTGCTTGACAGGAAGCCCAACACATCAATATTCCAAACAACCAAACATTTAATACAGTAACCTAGCATCTACTCAAAACTAAGTGGCAGCCAGAGATTTTTTGGCACTAAATCATACCATAGTAAATTTCAAAGTCCCCTATCAATGTGTCATCTTTCATAAAATACCGTTTAAGTCACCACACTACCTTGGAAACCCAAAAGCCCTATTTTTCAGACTTTTCCTCTATTAAGCAGCGCTCTGAGAACTCCGTCTAAATTTGGAATGTTTCTGTCAGGTATGATTCTGTTCGAGTCCTGGTTGTGATTCACACTTTAGTTGAGCTACCTGTCATCTTAAAATGTCATTCTTGTCTGGAAACACCCCAGTTCTTTCAACCACACTTATTTATATGGTGGCTTTGATGTTTAAGAAACACTGTACCCAGGGGTGCCTGGGTGGCTCAGTCGGTTGAGCAAGCATCTGACTTCGGCTCAGGTCATGATCTCGTGGCCCATGAGTTCGAGCCCCGCATCAGGCTCTGAGCTGTCAGCACAGAGCCTGGAGCCTGCTTTGGACTCTGTGTCTCCCTCTCTCTCTGCTCCTCCCCTGCTCATGCTCGCTCGCTCTCTCTCGCTCTGTCTCTCTCTCTCAAAAATAAATAAACAAGAAGACAGCCAAAGCATAAGAGACTCTTAAAAACTGAGAACAAACTGAGGGTTGATGGGGGGTGGGAGGGAGGGGAGGGTGGGTGATGGGTATTGAGGAGGGCACCTTTTGGGATGAGCACTGGGTGTTGTATGGAAACCAATTTGACAATAAATTTCATATATTGAAAAATAAATAAATAAAATAAAATAAAAAGTAAAACAAACAAACAAACAAACAAGAAAAAAATTCTAAAAAAGAAACATTGTACTTCATTCCAAGAAGCCCAGGGATTACAGAGTTGTTTTTAGACTTCATTCATCAGTGATCTGTATAGAATAATTCCGACAACCCTAAACAATGTCCCCTTGCCCAAGCCTTCCTAACTGAGTGTTGCCTGGCACCCACTGGAATGTGCATACCCATAGTGGGGTCAGGGACTTTCTGTTTTGCTTATTGCTCTATTGTCAATGCTGAGAATAGTACCCAATACATCACTGCTAAATGACTGAATAAGTGGATCATCTCTGAACTCGCAGAGAAATAGAGAGGATTCACAACCAAACAACAAAGCCAGTGGAGCACAATACAGGGAAGTATGAGGAAGCCCCATCTGTGCTGGAGTGAGAAGGGCATGTGCGCTGGATCTCGACAGTTGGGAGTCTCAACTATTACTTAATATGCCCCTTTGAAAGTTAAACCTCCTGGTTGATTGTGAAAATGGAAATAATAACACCTTGCAGCATAGCTTCTGTGACAATTACAGATAATTACATAAAGTGCCTGCCTGACACATAAAGACACCCAAATAATAGCTACGAGGACGGTGCTGTTGACAGTGACAGCAAATGCAAAGTCTGATGGCTCAGATTAAAAAGCAAAAGAGAAGAGAACTGGCCACAGATAGGAGTCAATGTGGAAACTTCTCTGAGTCTAGACTTGGTCTACCTTAAATAAAATTTGAAGATACAAACCATCATTCAAATCTGACATTCCAATTTCATAATATGTTCAGTTCACTCTTGACATCTCCTAGTGTCAAAAGATCAATAACCCCGACCCAACCGTTATCTGCACATTTCATGAGTATATTTCCTCTGATAACCACAACCAATGCAAGGTCTTCATTCATGAATATGTTTGCTGATGTCTGGATCTGATGTCTTTTTGTTGCCTGTCTGTAACAATGCAGCCAACAGCCTTGTAAGAACAGGGCCCGTGTCTATTTAATTGGACTTGCCTGCAGCCGATACAGCACCACGTGCATGTGAAAGCAAAATGATTTTGATATTGATCATGATTTCTATCATCCAAGCTAAGATAAAAGTTATTAACTTCTAACAGAAAGGCCCTCCAATGTCACCAGGATACTGCAAAGTACATTTAGACTTGACTCTTAGACACTTTGGAAGGTCCCAGATGACACCTTCTGTAGCTGGAAGTTCAGTGCCCCCAGATGTCCTAGGGACACTGCAAAAGGTAGAAGAGAAAGGAGAAACCAAAGGGGATTCAGAATTCTCTTCTTCGTCAGACTTCTCTGCTTCGTCAGGAAATTAGATCACTGAATCATGGCTTCAGTTAAGACTCTGACCGTTTTAAAAATATGTGAAAGAAAAAAATATGCACAGTTACTCTGCTTCCCAGCAACTTCAATGCCCTGAGACTCTCATTTTTGGAGAAGGTGTGGCATAGGTCACTTGGGGAAAAGGCAAGGAGGTAAAGAAGGGTACAGGTATGCCCGATATTTCAGAAGTTACTATACCTGCCAAAGTGCCCACTCCTTGCTAGCTGGGATAGGGAAATGGTCAGTATAGGGGGTTTGTTTCTTTCCACCATAACAGAAAAGACTGCTAGTTTGAAAAACAAATGTGGAGGGGCACCTGCGTGGCTCAGTCGGTTAAGCATCCGACTCTTGGTTTCAGCTCAGGTCATGATCTCACAGTTTCATGAGTTCAAGCCCCACATCAGGCTCTAAGCTGGTAGCTGGGAGCCTGCTTGAGATGCTCTCTCTCCCTCTCTCTACCCTTCCCCCACTCGCCCTGTCTCTGTCTCTCAAAATAAATAAATAAACTTAAAAATTTTTTCAAAAATGTGGAAAGAGCTAAATGGAACTTTTCTCTTATTGGACAAGAATATCTGGTGTATTTTCAGTATCTAGTTAGGAATTACACCTTTTTAAAAGACTTCCAAGCCACAGGTTTATTCATTAACATACACCTAGTTCCTAGCTCTCACCCTGGCACATAAAAAACAAGCAGTAAATCTTTATTGCACAAAGAAGTGAAATGATTAGTGGATGCTGTTACAAGAAATCCCCACAAAGAGTTTCATAAATCCATGAAACAGATGATTACATTTTTAAAACATGACTTACAGGGTAGGTTCTGGCACTTTGACAGCTGTAATTAATCTGTAATAAGCAAGTAAGATGAAAAGTAATAAAGGTATGCCAAACAGTTCTCACAAAAAAAGGAAGAGGTCATTGGGAAGAGACCCACATGCAGTATTTGATGAATACTATTCATATATCACGTTCCTGCTGTGAACAAGACTGACTAGAGGCATTCACTGGATTTAGCAAACAAGGTAAAATAATGCATCTGCTAATCTGAAAACCCACAAAGCTTTAAAACATCATTGAGTATACTGTAGTCAAGCAAATGGCCAAAAGGAAACATATACAGCAAATTGTTCATTATAAATTTGTTGAGCTCTTTGCTCAAGACTAATGCCATTTAGCTACAGATAAGACAAAGGCTCACTGAACTTTAGTTTATAAGAAGGTAGGAAACAGCGAAGGAACGGGGTAACTTTGTCTTTATTCTGGGCAAGGAATAACAGGGGCTACTGTACAAAAAAAAAAAGTAGTAAAACATGAAAATTCTGTGTAAAATCTTCAGATTTATTGCATAATAAGAGTACCCATCTCCAATCATCAGAATTTTATTCTCAAGTAAAAACAGTATTGCGAAAAAAAAACCCAAAAACAAACAAACAAAAAAATAGTATTGCAATGCCATTACTTTGAGTTCGTTACCTTCCTCTAATGGTGACTAAATAAGGAAAGGCAACGGGACTAATGATTCATTCTCTTTCCTAAATAATGCAGGAAATGTTCCCCAAACACTCACTCTTCTGTAAAAGATTTTGTCTTTGGAATCCCTGACCTTAGACAGATTGTAAATATGTAACAGTTGAACAAAATATATAAATTGTGTTTCTTAGCTACCTGTGTCATGAGATGCCTAGGACTTCCCAGAGAAAACACCTAAGTTTAAACCCTAGCTTCAAAACTCACTCACTAGGTGATCCTAACATGGTGAAACACTGTGTGCCTCAGTTTCCTCATCTATAAAATGGGGATAATAGCAGCACCTATCTTAGGGTTCTTGTGATGACTACACAGCTAATCTATGAGACATGTGCTGGGCGCAGAAGAGGCATGCAATAACTGCTAGCCAGTATTCATTCCCACAACTTGGAATTTGGGGTAGTTCTTCCTATGCAAGAGTGAAAAGAAAATACGAAAGGAAGAACGGTTTGGAAGACAATCTTCAATGACTGATGTGGAGACTCGACACCCCAGCTTCTAAGATGCTGTGATAAGACTTAAGACAATTAGCTAAAGACCCACCTGGATAATATGACACATCCTTTTAACATTTTTCAAACTCTAAACTGCCAACGATTAAACAACCATTGAAAGTATACTATACATAGAAAAATGCATATGCCATGGTATTATGGAAAAGAAACAGAGGATAAGAAATTGAATATACAGAAGGATATCTATGTACATTCTTAATCATTTATATATGACTATATCAAAATACTAATAGCAATAGTAAAGGTCTGAGGTATACAGTTACGGCTGTTGAAAAATTTTCCTCTTTTACCAGATGTTGTATTTGCACAGAAAAGAAAAAAAAAACACTAAAATATGTTAAGTCACAGATATCAGAATAACAACAACTTCATCGCTTCTAATTTGAATAGTAATTTACAATTTGCCAGGGGCTACAATATACATGGTGTCATCTGCACCTCAAATAACCTCATGATGTACATTTAACACCTAACGTTTCTATCAGACCAGGCACCTGAAGGTTAGAAAGGTCGAGTCCTTTCCCACGATAATACATAAGTAAGGACAGGGCCCCAAGGTCAATCCAGGGCTTTCCCACCCAACTTACATTTCTTCCTGTGAGGGAAATTCTGGACCAGACTGGACCTGGAATACCAGAACCCACAGCTGTAGCTGCCTTGTCAATCATTGGGCACATTACTTTCCTGGTCTGTAAAATGAGTGTAAATGGCCCTGACTACTTTCCCAAACACATCTTGTCATAATTAGAAACAAGACACTGTACTAGCCTTTGAAGTAACCACTGGCACATTCCTCTCTGAAGTTTCCATTTTGTTTGCAGATGCTTTAAGGAGCTCAACAAGGTTCAATCTGGAACCTACACCTTCTCCCATCATAAATTAGGGGATCTGTAAAGAATATGTGCTAATAATTGGTGTCTTCTATTCTTTTCTTTTTTCTTTTCTCCTTCCTTCCTTCCTTCCTTCTTTCCTTCCTTCATTGATCCTTTCCCTTTCCCCTCCCTCCCTCTCCTTCCTTCCCTCTCTCTCCCTCTCTTTCTTTTTTTCTAAATGTTTATTTGTTTTTGAGAGACAGCATGAGTGGGGGAGAGGCGGGGGGTGTGGGGTGGACACAGGATCCATCTGCAGTAACAGCAGAGAACCCAATGCAGGGCTCAAACCCAAGAACTGCGAGATCATGACCTGAGCCGAAGTCGGACACCCAACCTATTGGGTGCTCCAGGTGTTCCCTTTCTTGCTTCTTTTCTTTTCTTTTTTCTCTTTTTTCTTTTCTTTTCCCTTCCTTCCTTTTCTTTCTTCTCCATTCTTTTCTTTTTATTTCCTTCCTTCCATCTTTCCTTCCTTCCTCTTCCTTTCATCATAATTCAGCAATTAAGGCTAATAGCTTTGAAGAGTGTGGGTCCTGGTACCATATTACAGCTCTACTTCCTTGTGGGGTAGTCTTGGTTCAACCACAATCCCAGGGCCCTGTCTTTCCATTAGATTTCCAATATGCTTCTCTTAGGCTATGCCTTCTGCCCTAGGAGATGATAAACATGAAACATTCCCTGCTATTCCTCCAAAACTTCTCTGCTAAATGAGAAGAGCTCCCTCCTCCACCTGACCCCCAAAATCAGTTTTGTTCTTCAGTCAGATGTTTTATAGGGGTGCTGGACATATGCTTTGGGTGCTTTAGAAAACAAAGTTACCATCTGAATATTAGGGAAGCACAAAAGAACTACCCACATATATAAATGTGTTCATATTTTTAAAGAGTAGGAAGGAAAAATTACATATTCAGAAGAATATAATTAGGAAATATGACCAAACTGATGAACATTTTTAAAAAAACCACAATACCAAGTTTGGATTCCAGCTTTTTATGTTGTGATTTTTGACAACTTATGGTATAAAAAAAAGCACAGCCAAATTTGCTAAGCCTATAAGCATACCGTTCCTATGATTTTGGCAATAGATGACCTGGCGAGTTTCATGCTGAGCAACAGAGATGAATTGCTCTGTGTCTAGTTAACATGCTTCTGATACTGTACATCATTCTGACTGGCTACACTGTCCTGCTCTCAGGTTATAAATAAGAGACCATGTAAATCAATCCTAAACTCTTTAAACAAAGCCACAGTAAAAAAGAACTGTTTGGTATTCAGTGAATATGAGCCTCTCTAAATAAATCTTAAACTCAGCTCTGAATGACTTCTATGTAAAACTCATATAACACAGTTTTTATAGGCCAAAAATCAAATCCTTAGACTTCTTTTTAACTCTACTCCTAAGCTTTTTCTTTTTCTGACTCTTGGCAGAGCAGAGTCTTTTATACACACTTTCACAATTCTTTTACAAAGAAATCTCCAATATTGAATAAATCATTAACTTGACCAACAAAGAAAGCTTTAAAAACAAACAAACAAACAAATCTCCTCATGATGGGGCCTAACACACAAAATTTGAAATTAAATGTGTTCTCCACAATAATCTTCTGGAATGCTTTTTTAAAAGATTCAGGGGGAAACCCATAATTTGCTTCACTAGTTTCAAAACAGGGTATTTCAAATGCTCTAAGATCACGAGTAATGGATGCTATGAAGTACATGGTCTTTCAAAACACACTACTAGTTTCAATAACTAAAAACTTCAGGATAATATGAAAATAAGCTAAGACAAAGGGAAAGACAATAATAAAATGCATGTTACTATTTCCAAAGATAGCAATAAAAGAACAGATTTCACCTGACTTCGTTTAATAATATAACATCACTTTAGGGTATGTATAGTCAAATACAACCAGTCAGGTAAGTTATAGATAGAATATCACTTTAGGGTAGTCTAAAGCACCTTTCAGTGTACATGATTTTCACATGACATCATACTAATTTCATCCTGTCAATCACATAAGACACTTAGCATGAACTTCCATTTGTCAGAAGAAACTGAGGTACTATAGGAACGGAGCAATGTTGAAAGAAACCAAGCACAAGGTTTTGTTGGAAAAGTGTACTTTCCAGAAAATAATTTATTTCCAGACAGTAACTGGAAAATGTTATTCTGAACTGTAATTAAAACGTAGGGAAACGCTTCAAGAGATTGATTCTTTTAAAACACAATCCTCTTCCTGAACCCAAATGATAGTTAGACTGAGTTCAAGTTAAGCTATGTAACTTGGCCAACACGCGACAGAAATAAAGACGAGAAATGAAGAAACCAAGAATGCACAACTATTCAAGCCTCTGTCTTCAATGAAAACATGACTTAATTTGTTCAAATGTATTTTGGTTTTCACCCCAAGGCTCCAAGTTATTAGGCCGCGTGAAAGCCACAGAGCTTGTTCATGAGGCAAATTTCAGTCACTAACAAAGTAACAGGAAATGACCACCGCTTACTCCTTACTCCCCTTCCTGCTACCACCAGTGCCACCGCTTTCCCCGTTCTCTTCCCCTGAAACACCTTTTCCTTTCCTCTCCACCCATCAGCTTTGACCCCCCTTCCAGGGAATAGGTCCAGCCTCCAGTCCCTTGACCATCCACCTGTTCCCACCACCATCTTTCATTCACTCAGGCTGTGTCACAACTTCAATGCTTATGTCAATGTTGCTTTGGAATCATCGTCTAGCTGTCTTCTTGTTTGACGTCCCGTCTCTTATCACTCTCAGAGCAGTGGTAGTATTTAACTTGTTGTGTATGTTCCAGAGTGACCTGCAAGGCATACAATCTCAAAGGATTTAAACGCTAGAATCTGGTGTTACTCCTCTGAAACAAATGCCGAGCGTTCTGTGCATCAGCAGCAATGAATTAGAATTACTACCTGTGCTCCAACAGAATACTGCAGTCGGCTAGTCAACAAAGAGTTCTTGAGGACCAACTGTGTGTTTGGTGAAAAGAGAGTGAGTTTAGATGTAATTTTAACTCAGGGCGCCTGGAAGGCTCAGTCGGTTAAGTGTCTGACTTCAGCTCAGGTCGTGATCTCGCAGTCCGTGAGTCTGAGTCCTGTGTCGGGCTCTATGCTCACAGCTCAGAGCCTGCAGCCTGCTTCAGAGAGGATGCCCCGCTCACATTCTGTCTCTCAAAAATGAATGAATGTTGAAGAAACAATTTCAGATGTAGTTTTAACTCAAGAGGCTTGTGTTATTAAAAAATTTAAATCTTCAGGTATCCAAGGTAGCTCAGAACTTTACAATTCCCATTTGTTGCATAACTGCCTGGAAAGGTGAAACAAAAGTCTTCTTTAGATCACCAACTCACTCAAGTGGCTTCAGTGCCAGCCCTGACCCAATAAGGTCACCTCCCCTAGAAACCAGTTTGTTTCTTCTCAAAATGGACATAATGCCAGCTCCAAAAGGGATCTCATGGGTTCTGAAAATTATGGGGAACAAAGCCCAGGAAAGTGATTTTGAAAAGATCTGTGTGCTGAATTACTATGAACTAGTAGTGACAGCACTAGCCTTGGCTGTTCTACGTCCTTAAAAGACGAGCAAGAGATGAGGCGCCTGGTGGCTCAGTCGGCTGAGTGTCCAGCTCTTGACTGCGGCTCACGTCATAATCTCACAGTTCTCGAGATCAGGCCCTGCATTGTCCAGCTCTGTGCTCTCAGATTCTCTCTCTCTCTCTCTCTGCCCCTCCCCTAGCTCTCGTGTTCTCTTCTTAAAAATAAATAGATAAGCATTTTTTTCTTTTTTTTTTTTTCAACGTTTATTTTTAGGACAGAGAGAGACAGAGCATGAACGGGGGAGGGGCAGAGAGAGAGGGAGACACAGAATCGGAAACAGGTTCCAGGCTCTGAGCCATCAGCCCAGAGCCCGACGCGGGGCTCGAACTCACGGACCGCGAGATCGTGACCTGGCTGAAGTCGGACGCTTAACCGACTGTGCCACCCAGGCGCCCCGATAAGCATTTTTTAAAAAAAGATGACCAAGAGGGCTCAAAAGTGATTTGAGCCACTTCAGTTTTCAATCAGAGAATTCGTATGACATTGGGAGAGATTTTCGCCAAACAAGGCCACACGAACCTCAGTTTTTTCCATTAGGTTATTCTTACTTGGAAGGTTTCTTAGATCATTGGCTGACCTCATTTCCCTTGTCTTTGTCTTTTACCAGCTGTTATGTATCATTTTTCTCCATCTTTAGAAAGAGACCTAAGGGACGTAGTGTTCTGGTAGAAAAATAAAAGACAACCTGCTTGGCCCCAGGTAGGCTAATTCACTTGAGCCAGTCCATATGGAAAATAAATTGTATATAATTGCATATATGTGTAATAGGGTACACATTTCTATTCTTCTCTTTTGTAACATCTTTAACATTTCAAAAAATTTTACCAACATTAATATGAGCATATCTTCTTACATTGCCACAGGATAGCTTTATTCTCTTTGGAATCCAAATGTCCCCTGAAATTAAACACTTACAACTGCAAAAGTGTGCTAAGATTTATTCTTTCTTAATTTATAAATCTAATGTAAGAGGTCTAATAAATTGAAGAAACAATCTCATTTTAAATGAGTGAAATTAATGTTTGCATGGCACTTTATAAGAGACAAAGTGTTTACAAACATATCATTTAATCCCCTAAGAATCATCATCACTTCAGACATAAGGAAACTAACTCAACAATGGTAAGTAACATGCACAGAGGGTGAGTGACAAAATGGGGTAGAAACCCAAGGATCCTGTGTTCTTTCTACTTCATTATGTTACTTCATATCAAACTATAAATTAATAGCTACAGGAATAGCTAACCTCTGCTGGGAAGTTTATACAGGTGCTATTAACTGCATTCTTTCACATAAGTTTACAAAGGTAAAGGTAAGAACTTTGCCACCCCAGTTTTACAGATGAGGAAGCTGAAGCTTAGAACCATTTCTAAAGGACTTTCCTGGCTCTCACAGCCAAGAGAGCAGAACAGAGACTCAAATCCCAGGCTGAATGACATAAGGTGGACTTAACCACTGGATTCTACTGCTTTTTCTTCTTTTTTTTTCTTTTGAGAGAGAGAGAGAGAGAGAGAGAGAGAGAGCAAGCGCATGTGAGCAGGGGAAGGGCAGAGAGTGCAAAAAAGAGAGAGAATACCAAGCAGGCTCCACACTGTCAGTGCAGAGCCTGATGCGGGGCTTGATCTCGAGAACCGTGAGATTATGACCTGAGCCGAAACCAAGAGTTGGATGCTTAACTGACTGAGCCACCCAGGCGCCCCTCTACAGCTTTTTGGTTGTGGGGAATATGTATATTAATTAATTGACATATAACATGATAACTTGAAGTTTATTGTAGAAACTGACAAATTGCAAATTGAAACTCAAAAAATACTAGTAGTGATTATGTGTTGTCATTATGATTATGTGATTACTAGTGATTATGTGAATACTAGTAGTGATTATGTGTGGCTAAATTAACCTAATTTAGCCCATGTAGACCAAACGCTCAATGTTTACAGATTTGAATATCTGATTAAAATCATCCATATTACCCTACTTCCTTCACCAGCTTCCTCCCCATTTCTTCCAGAAAGAGTTGTCTCTCTTTGTTCCAATTTCTCCCCTCTCACTTCTTCCTAAACCCCCGGCCTACATCAGGCTTAGGCCCCACTTTTCCACCCAGACTGCTCTCATCAACACTGTCAGCGACCCCTCGGTTATTATATTCAAACGTCAGTTCTCAGGGCTCATCCTCCCCCAGCCATTGGCAGCTTATGTCCAGATGTCGCTGCCCTCCTGGACACTGTCACTGCCCTCCTGAGCACTGCCTTCACCCAGCTTCCAGAACGCCTCACTCTGCTGATTCCCTCATCTAGTCACTCCTCCTCAGTCCTCTATGTGGTGTCTTGTCTTTTCCTTAATCTTTTCCTTAATTTGAGAGCACTGCAAAATTAAGGCTGCTCCTTGGAACGCTTCTCTGGTGACACTCATTTCCTTGGTGAGCTCATCTAGTTTCATGGCTTTAAATATTATCTATCTGCTGACGTCTTCCTAATTTATATCTTCAGCCCACATCTCTCTCCTGAATTCCAGACTTGAATCAACTGCCCATTCAGCATCCCCACTTGTATGACTGGCGGAGGTCTCAAATTTAGCACATTTAATGCTGAATTTCTATCTTCTTTGACAGCTCTACCCACAACATCTAGAAAATCACTAACACGTATTAGGTGCTCAATAAAAGGGTTGCATTGAATGAATAGATACAGCACAGTCAACTGAACATGAGTCTCAAAAGCAGGATAACAGTGATATACTCTGCAACTAGCAGCTCTAACTTCTTTAAAAGGATTTGACGTGAGTCAGTTACAAAAACATGGTAATTACCTCTACCCTCACACAGTCATGAAAGTCAAAGTTTCCAGATAACTAGGAATCCTATAAGATAATCACAAAAGTCATTATGTTCTGTTGTGTCATAATACATACACATACAATAAATTCCAATATTATCCATGTTCATCATTACATGGATTCTGGAATATCTTAGCTTAATAAATAACATCTTCCAAGACGTTACTAGTACATCAAAGACAGCCTATGAGAAACAAGGTTTAATTTCCAAGCACGGCACAGTGAAGATCTCCCACTGTGTGAAAACGTCATTCACAGACACACCTGCTTATCCATTCACACCACACCAGGAAGTACCTTGCTCTATTGAGGTGACTTATTTCCAAAGTTAATAAGAATTTGGTCAACTTAAAATGCTTTAATTGTTTCTATGAGAAACAAGGTTTAATTTCCAAGCACGGCACAGTGAAGATCTCCCACTGTGTGAAAACGTCATTCACAGACACACCTGCTTATCCATTCACACCACACCAGGAAGTACCTTGCTCTATTGAGGTGACTTATTTCCAAAGTTAATAAGAATTTGGTCAACTTAAAATGCTTTAATTGTTTCTCGCCTTGGGATTAGCATGGTTGGAGAAATACAAACATACTCAAATTCATTTTTACATATGCACACATTAGACTTCATTCAAAAATTAACATACATACCATCTCCATTTAAATGACAGTTAAATAAGTTCAAGTAACAAATAACTTGATGAGAAAAGGAAGGGGAAAACAGATCTGGTATTACTTATAGCTCTGACTTTTTTAAACAGCTTTATTAAGGTGTGATTTACACATTATAAATTTCACCCATCCTAAGTGTACAGTTCAATAATCTTTAGTCATAAAATTCACCCATTGTAAGTGTACCATGATTTTTAGTCAATATATATACAGTATGCAACCATCACTATGATCCACTTTTAGAACACTTTCATCAGCCCAGAAATATTCCTCACACCAGGCTGCTGTAATTCTCTGCTCACACCTCCAGCCCCAGGAACTGCTAATCTATCTATCTTTATAGATTTTCTTCTTCTGGAAAACAGATACTATTTTTAAGGGCCTCTTAAGACCGAGATACCTAACTAAACATTTCACATATGTTGTCTCACTTAGTCCTACAATAACCTACAATAAATATGAGATACTATTATTTGCCAATACTATAGACGATGAACTTGAGGTTCAGAGAGAGTAACTCATGTGTCTCATGAGGAACAACAGTCTCAATTATTTGGAGCCACAAAACAAACGGCTTGAATTTGAGGATCTCTGATAGATAATTAACACAATATGATGAATTTACAGAGTGCTATCAACCAAAACCAAGCAAAGAGGTGAATGGTGCTCAGTAAGGGCTTAATTGCATCACCACCTGCCATAACCCAAATCAGCCCTCCAGGCCTGACAGCTAAGGACAATGGCTCTGGCTGACTCACACCTGGGTTATAGAAATGGAGCTTGTACTTGTCCTTAGCGCCTATTTTAAAAATTAGGGCCTTGCTACTTCTGACCTAAAAGACGCACACATCACTATAGTCCTAATGCAACACGCACCCGTGAAATAGGCACGTGGAACATCACAGACAGACCTGCATCTGAATTACTATGTCTAAAATAACTTATAAAGTCATATTCAAAAATCTGTATAAGCCAAGTTAAGAAATTATTTCTATAAGAACTGCAATATCTGTTGTACATTAATACAGAAAAAGGTTACAGTTTCTAGGTTATTTTTTAATTGGGAAAGCCATTTGATTGTGGTACAAGTACATGCCCTATAATCTACAGCTGTTCCAGCTGGAATATTAGACAATGTAGATCATAGCCAATCCAATATCAGCATCATACTACCATGTTGATTTACAAAGATGAACAGTTGGCCTCCTTTGATGATAGCCCAGTGCTAAATTTAAGAAAGAAGACAATACGGCTAATTTGATATCTTGCAGCAATAGATTCTCCTTTGTTGAATAAGTCATTGACATCAAATGATTGATGAAACAGAGAAGAGAACTTAGATGCTCTAAATACCACACGATGGTCACTTCCCATAAGCACCTATACCTAAGCGTAACTGTCAGGATAAGAAAGGCCAGGAAAATCCATCCGAATCCTTCAGGCTGAAAATCAAGATGGAGGCCTCACTTGCACAAGTACTAAGATTCCCACCGCCTGTGGGAGCCTTGGCAGCGGCCAAGAATGAAGTCACTCAGCAGCAGACTCACAGCTCCTTATGCTTTGTGCAGCAAAGGCTGCTCCTTAGCAACCCATGTCGACAATTGGGTTTCCAAGGAAACCAGAAAGCTCAATTTATAAAACTATGAAACAAAGCAACTGTAAGGACAATATTAGACACAGAAGGTAACTCTATTCTTATCATTGCTGCTGAATTCCCACCAATGGAATGGCACAAATATTTTATTTTTAAATGTTTAAGGGAAAAAGTGTATTTTTCAAGTAAACATCACCCTCATCCAAGGGTGGCAAATACATTTTTAGAATTCAAATGAGGAATGGCATAAAAAATTGTGTTTTGAAAAAAACAGATGGTTTTTGAAGGTAAAGACTATTTTTAGAATCATCTGCAAAATATAAATTCTTTCCAGATCACAAGCAGAATGCTATAGACTTCATTCCTGTATAAAACAAGTAGATATATATTGCCAGGTTTGTTTCCATTAGTTCTTGTACTCTATTACTATGGTCTTCTGCATAACACATTCTTCTCATGTAGGGAGTGATATATGGGAGCACAGAATGAGGGGAAATAGGAGTGAGGATGAAACCAATAAACATAGCTATTATTTATAAGCTGCATCTGACTATTCCGGGAAATCAACTGTATGTCACATGCCACCAACTGCCTTATAACTTAGAGCTCCCGAAAAATTTTATAAAGGCAAATGAATGACCCATTTCTATGAAAAATTTCTCTCTCTATTGTCTGCCTCATAAGATAGAGCAGCATTTCTTTATTGCAGGGCTTTGGGTTATTTAACATATGAGCCTCCAATCCTCATCCATAAAATGTGGATGAGATTAATAAGAATTAAATGAGATTGTATGAATAATAGCCAAAGCTCAACATAGGTGCTTAATAAATGCTAGTGCTGTCTTACTGACCCCCTTTTAATATATCTCGTACTTCTTGCCCCATCACACTTTTATTAATCCATAAGACTACTTTCTTTTTCTTGAGTAAATAGAAATTGTTGCATAGACAAACCAAATGTTTAACAGAGAAAAAAATCGTGTTTTGAAACGTATGCAAAGAAACGCTGACTGAGGTAGGGTTACCAATTAGTAATGTAAAAGATGTCAGATTTCTGTTGTCTCTTTGGAATAGGTAGAGCTTACACGAGTATTTATGGGCACATTCACAGCTGTCACATACCTGTCATTTCCAAATATCGTCTTTACTTCCCTAGTCTTCCTTACTGAAGGGAACCAGT
Source organism: Lynx rufus (assembly GCF_022079265.1). Taxonomy (NCBI): domain Eukaryota; kingdom Metazoa; phylum Chordata; class Mammalia; order Carnivora; family Felidae; genus Lynx; species Lynx rufus. The sequence goes on from NW_025814823.1 coordinate 14,875,352, forward strand.
GCCTGGAAACCGCAGATGGCTCAATTCTTAAAAACAATCTGAGAATTAATGCAAGTAGTCATTAGCTGAATTCCTGAAAAGCTCTGATTGCGCTGGAGTTCTCCTTCCATCTCTGCTATTGTGTGCCATTCTGATTATATAGTCCTGAGAATTCTTCCCCCCCCCCCACATATTTTAACAGAAGAAGAACTTTTCAAACCTGGCTCTCCCCAGAAGAATATAAGATCTCAAGTCTTGTACCAGTATTGAAATTACATCAATTCAAAGAATGAATGGCATAGTGCCATTCCAGATGTAAGGGAAGGTGAAAGACTTACTATAAGAATAGTATATGTTTAAATTTAGAATGGACTTAGAGGTGTCTAGTATGCTTCCCTGCCCCAGTGAGGAGATCCCCTTGTTCCAGTCCTGCTGACTATTATTCTGTTTCCCCAGTTCCTGCAGGTGCACATTCCTAACAATGGGAAATTTCTGATTCCAACAGCAGCTCTAATGGTTAGAAGTTCAGATGGCACCTGCCACCCTACACTTCACCTGGGTAACATCTACCATTAGTCCTGGCTCTGCTCTTTGAAGCAACATGCTCTAACTTGTCTACATCTTGTACACCATGCTCTCTCAGATGTCTGAAGATGGTCATCCTGCTAAGAAAGAACGGCCCAACACCTAGATTATAGTTCCTTCTTTCATTTCTCCCTAAGAAATTTTAAATCATTTAACCCTCCTAGTCTTACCTTTCTTGCCTATAAAACAGAATAATCCTCCGATTGAGGGCTGCAGAGAAGGGGGAAAGAGAAAGAGAGGAGATAGAGGAAAAGTAGGCAGAGGAGTAGAGAAAGTGGCACCACTTACTGAACACTTACTAGGACTTCTCCAACCAGCCAGTGAGGTGCTCACTGTGTCCTGTCCCATTTTACAAATGGATACAACTAGGGGCACCTGGGTGGCTCAGTCAGTTAAGCATCCCACTTTGGCTCGGGTCATGATCTCGGGTTCATGAGTTCAAGCTCTGCGTCGGGCTCTGTGCTGACAGCTCAGAGCCTGGAGCCTGCTTTGGACTCTATGTCTCCCTCTCTTTCTGTCCCTCCCCCACTCATCCTGTTTCTCTCTCTCTCTCTCTCTCTCTCTCTCTCTCAAAAATAAGTAAACATTAAAAAAATTAAAAAACAAATGGATACATCTAGGCTTGCCTAGGGTCACACTGCTATTAGCTCTTAACCACTATGCTTTATGTCCTTTCTGTATCTCATGTTCTTCCTCAAATTGTAACATATTGAGTACACACAATTATTTTCCAGACCAAACAATCCCAGTTCACCGACTATATAACTATGATTCAAGAATTTTCAGCAATCTACTTGCACCCCCTCTGGATGCACACTGGCTTGCCATCGTACCCCCAGAAACAGATCACTGAGACATCTCTATAACTGTTTACTATGAGGGTATTAAGTACCAACCACTTTGCCAGTGCTGGAGAAAGCAGAGATGAATAGACAGTCCTTGTCCTCAAACATCTAAAAATCTATTAGCGCTGAAGACATGTAAATAGGAAGAAATAATACTTTAGGGGCACCTGGGTGGTTCAGTTGGTTAAGCGTCCGACTTCAGCTCAGGTCATGATCTCGCGGTTTGTGAGTTCAAGCCCTGCATTGGGCTCTGTGCTGACAGCTCAGAGCCTGGAGCCTGCTTTGGATTCTGTGTCTCGCTCTCTTTCTGCCCCTCCCCTGCTCACACTCTGTCTCTCTCTCTCTGTCTCAAAAATAAAATAAAATAATTTTTTAAAAAAGGAAGAAATAAGGGGCGCCTGGGTGGCGCAGTCGGTTAAGCGTCCGACTTCAGCCAGGTCACGATCTCGCGGTCCGTGAGTTCGAGCCCCGCGTCGGGCTCTGGGCTGATGGCTCAGAGCCTGGAGCCTGCTTCCGATTCTGTGTCTCCCTCTCTCTCTGCCCCTCCCCTGTTCATGCTCTGTCTCTCTCTGTCCCAAAAATAAATAAACGTTGAAAAAAAAAATTTTTTTTTAAAAAATAAAAAAGGAAGAAATAATACTTTAAAAAGTGCTACATGAAAGTCATGAGGAAGGTGTAATGGAAGAAACTGGAAGGGGCTCCAGCCAGATGTAGTCAGCACTGTAAACAGACTCATCACTTGGAACAATGCAATGAGACAGCCAACCCCCTAGAGCCACACGCTTTGCCGCATGTGTCCCCCTGGGTTTGCCTTAGCAAGTCAATTATACATGGTTGGCCCATTCTGGTTAACAAAACCCATGTCATTTCCCCATAAATTAATGTCAAGCTATTGCCCTAACCAATACTTATATAACTGATACTGGGGACATAAATATAGAGCTTGCAATATCACAAACATTAATATGATTTTGCGTGACCCGTCATTTCGTGTGTCATAATCATCCGATCCTCTCACTAACCCATACATCAGTAACATAACTACTATGGGCTGAATGTTTGTGCTTCCCCCAAACCCATATGTTGAAGCCCTAATTCCCAATGTGGTGGCATTTGGAAGTGGAGCCGTTGGGAGACGATAAGGTTTAGAGGAGATCACGAGGGTAGAGCCCCCATGACACTATAGGAAGAGAAAGAGACCCAGGAGCTTCCTCTCTGTCACGCAGTGAGAAGGTGGACACCTACAAGGCAAGAAGGGCTTTCACCAGACACAGAATCTGCTGGCTCTTAGACGTTCCAGTCTCCAGAACTGGGAGAAATAAATGTTTGTTGTTTAAGCCACCTAGTCGATGGTATTGTGTTAGAATTGTCCCAACTGACCAAGACAATAAGCCCACCAATTATGTTTTCTTTAGGACAGAGACCAAAGTGCGTTAAAAAGCATCTGAACAATGCTCACAGGACGGAGGCTTGCTGTATGCAGCTGAAACCCCTCCAAGTGCAAAATGATGTATTTGTACTAGTTGGTATGGGTTCCTCAGTTGGGCAGGTCCTCCCACCAGTCTCTCATCTCAGCCATGTGAAAACCATGACATTTTATCAAATTATTACTAAAAGTGATCCACAAGCTGAATCTACTGACATTTTTTTCAGGGTGTTTGAAGAGACGAGCTATCTGCAAATAAAGCATCTGAGACTGGAGTAAGTGGATGGTAAGACACTGCAAACTGCAAGCAAAGTGCTGATGGAAATACAAAGTCAGGTCAGTTTTTGGTAGAGTTCCCAAATGGCGTTATTTTGTGGAGACCTAAAATATTCTGATATCAAACATTAATAAGGTTGCTAATTTATGCAGACAAAAAATCAGGCTTGAATTTTGTGACTCTGCCTTTTTACTAGGTCTTCAAGAACGCATCCCTCTATAGAAGCACAAATCAAAAGCTCACTGAGATACCACCTCACACCAGTCAGAGTGGCTAAAATGAACAAGTCAGGAGACTATAGATGCTGGTGAGGATGTGGAGAAACGGGAAAAATGGGAATCCTCTCGCACTCTTGGTAGGAATGCAAACTCGTGCAGCCGCTCTGGAAAACAGTGTGGAGGTTCCTCAAAAACTTAAAAATAGATCTACCCTATGACCCAGCAATAGCACTGCTAGGAATTTACCCAAGGGATACAGGAGGGCTGATGCATAGGGGCATATGTACCCCAATGTTTACAGCAGCACTTTCAACAATAGCCAAATTATGGAAAGACCCTAAATGTCCATCAACTGACAAATGGATAAAGAAGATGTGGTTTATATATACAATGGAATACTACTTGGCAGTGAGAAAGAATGAAATCCTGCCATTTGCAGCAACGTGGATGGAACTGGAAGGTATGATGCTGAGTGAAATAAGTCAGTCAGAGAAGGACAGATATCATATGTTTCCACTCTTATGTGGATCTTGAGAAACTTAACAGAAGACCATGGGGGAAGGGAAGGGGAAAAAAATTACAAACAGAGAGGGAGGGAAGCAAACCATAAGAGACTCTTAAATACAGAGAACAAACTGGGGGTGGATGGGGGTGGGGGGAGGGGAAAGTGGGTGATGGGCATTGAGGAGGGCACCTGTTGGGAGGAGCACTGGGTGTTGTATGGAAACCAATTTGACAATAAATTATATTTAAAAAGAATGCATCCCTCTATAAATTGTGACTCATCATATTTAGGGAAGGCTGTGTGGAGAAGATGAAACTGCACGGCATGATGGACACTGACTCTGAGAAAAAGGGCACTTCATCAGTGGGAGAAGGTAAACACACACAAAAATAGGACACATCATCCAAACACGTGTGTGTCTCGCTGGAGCAGAGGAGCCCAGGTGTCCCATGGCTGGCGCTGAGGCCACAATAGGGCGGTTGTGGAAATATCTCCACTATTACTCTGCAGGCTTCCAACAGGTTTCTGATGTAGAAAAGGACTATGTGCAAAATAGAGGCTGATGTGGCAGCTCAAGACTAACATCACTGGTCGTGATAATGGAAATGAAAAGAAACTTGTGCATGAGGACCTAGAAAGGCTTAGGAACTGAACAGACAGGATAAGTAGAGAAATGGAGACATTAGGACAATCCCAAGTTTTGGGACGCCTGGGTGGCTCAGTCAGTTGAGCGTTGGACTTCGGCTCGGGTCATGATCTCACGGTTCCTGAGTTCAAGCCCCGCATGGGGCTCTGTGCTGACAGCTCAGAGCCTGGAGCCTGTTTTGGATTCTGTGTCTCCCTCTCTCTCTGCCCCTCCCCTGTTCATGTTCTGTCTTTCTCTCTCTCAAAAATAAATAAACATTAAAAAAAAAAAAGACAATCCCAAATTTTGAGAACTGGAGAAGTACTCAAGAACTGGAGAAGAACTGCTCAGTACTAACAAGAGCAATAGGAATATTCTACTTCCTAAAGCAGGGGAAAGGAACTGCCATGATTTTAAACACATTATTCCAAGCATTGAAAAAAGGCTCCATCAATAGCTGGAGATACACAAAAGGAAAGCAAGAGATCATTAATGAGGAATGGGGGTGGGTTATAAAATATATATAAAATTATAAATTATAAAATATATAAATTAGATATATACATATATAAATATATAAATTATAAAATAAGTTAAGTCCTAAGAGTGTAATATTCAGTATGGTGAACATACTGTCTACAATACTGTACTATATATTTGAACGATGCTAAGGGAGTAAATCTTAAAAGTTCTCATCACAAGAAAAGTAATTGTAACTATATGTAGTGATGGGTGTTAACTAGACTTACTGTGGTGATCATTTCACAATATATGCATTTATCAAATTATTATCCTGCATATTATCCAAATTATTACACCTAAAACTAATACAATGCTACATCAATTATATCTTAATCAAAAAATACTCTAGAGAAGCTTACTATTTACAGGGAGGTTAGTATGAGTGCTTTCGTAAAATAAAGAATCACTAATTTTCCTTATGACCATATCTAGATTTTCAGATACTGAATTTATATAAAATAGGGCACAAGTTTAAGTAGCTTTGGAGAAAGGAGTCTGTTAAAGCAGAACTTCTTGTTGGGTTCTAGATAAGCCTATATTTAACATGGGAAAGAATGACTGTCCAAGCTTTTTTAGGTGTAAGATGTTCTTGGCAAGCTCTGACTTGCAATCTTACTCCGTGGTGAATAAAATCTCTTTCTTCATTTTGTGAATATCAATTCTTAGTCATTTAAATGAGTCCTACATCTCTAGTCAGTTGCTTATCTGGTACTATTCCATGTCATCTGGTGCACATTTGTTAATGGACTTATCAACCAAAATTTCCCTTTTACTCATTCAAAGAACATAGTCCAAGATTAGTTTAGTGAGAGCTGGTATAAAATAAAGGCGGGGGGGTGGGGCACCTGGGTGGTTCAGTCCCTTAAGTGTCCAACTTCAGCTCAGGTCACAATCTCACGATTTGTGAGTTCGAGCCCCACACTGTCAGTGCAGAGCCTGCTTGGGATTGTCTCCCTCTCTCTCTGCCCCTCCCTGACTTGTGTGCTCGCGCTCTCTCTCTCTCTCTCTCTCTCTCTCTCAATAAAAAAAGAGAGAGAGAGAGCACATTAGAAGTTATTGATTTGTGATACTCCACATGGAAACAATACAGTCATACCTTATCCAATGCTTGGGGAGCCAGCAGTGTTTGGGAATTCTGAATTTTCAGATTTTAGAAAAATAGGACAGTACACATATCACATACTACGTGTCCCTGACAGTGGCATCTGAGGAAGTTTCCCACGATCCGTGATCATATTAATAAGTCTTCAGTGACATGTATACACATTTACATTAGATGGGAGAAACAGGACTATAAAATAGTCTCACCTCAACTGGGGTCAGGTTTTGTCAACAAATGAGTGTAATGACAAAATTACTGTTTCCATAGATTTTGGGGTTTGGGAATAGCAGAAAAGGGATTGCGGGCCTACACTTAAGGTGACTCAGAGCTCACAAAGAAGGAAGAAAGAAAAGGAAAATCAGAACTAACTGGCTTGTGGGGGATAACCAGCAGTAGGTGGGGAGGCAGAAAGGAAAGCCAACAGATCAAAGGAAAAGCATAAAAAACAAGACAATATGGCATCAATGAAGATCAAAGTAGGAAGATCGAGATGGAACTGTTAATGTCAAAAATCAAAACATGGAATTTAGATAGAAACTAAACAAGAAGCTTCTAGTCCATCTTGGGTTCTCCCACCTAGGTCTAGGATATTATAAGGAAATAGTCAATAGCATTTTGAATCTGATGTATCAGTTTCCTTTAGTAGTCTAAAATTCAACTACAGTTGGCCCTTGAACAATGTGCGGGTTAGGGTTTCTGATCCTTGCACAGTCAAAACTTTTTCATATAACTTTTGACTCCCCCCAGACTTGCTACAAAGTCTCCACCCTACAATGGAGCAGAAGCCTTACTGATAACATAAACCATCAATTAGTACATAGTTTGTATGTTATATGTACTGTGTATTGCATTCTTATACTAAAGTAAGCTAGAGAAAATAAAATGCTATTAAGGAAATCATAAGGAAGAGAAAATACACTTACAGTGCTCTACTGTATCAGTATTTTATGTCACCTGTTTATAAGATAAATCATCTGTTAGCACCTACATCAATACTGTCTTATGTGATACAAAATGTTATAGATGTTATACATATTACTAACATTAGTCATCCAAAATGAAAAGATAATGGGGCACTTGGGTGGCTCAATCAGTTAAGCATCCGACTTTGGCTCAGTTCATGACCTCACAGTTCGTGAGTTTGAGCCCCATGTCGGGCTCTGGGCTGACAGCTCGGAGCCTGAAGCCTGCTTTGGATTCTGTGTCTCTCCCTGCCCCCCACCCCTCTATCTATCTATCTATCTATCTATCTAACTATCTATCTATCTATCTATCTCTGCCCCTTGTCTGCTCGCTCTGAATCTCTCTCTCTCTCTCAAAAATAAATAAACATTTAAAAGAGACCACCATCAAAGATTTTTTTTAAAAATGAAAAGACAATATGAAAAAGAAATTCACATTTATTTACAGGTATAACAATTTGTGCATTGATAATGAAAAAGCAAGGATATATTTGCTTTATGATAGCCTAGTGTAATCAACATGATTGCCTCCAGTAGCCTAGCCTATACAGTGATGAATTAATTGTTATACAATTTTTATGGCATACACTATTGCAGTCAAATGCATAATACAGTTTTGGAAACACTTTTACTTTGTTTTTTTAAACCACTTACCTGTGAAGATAGGCCTACACCCAGTTTCTCCAGTTAGGAGAGAAGCATACTGTATGGTCATGTAGCAAAATTTTGAAACAGTAAGAAAACTAACACCTATTAACTTTATATTAAATAGCACTCACTTTATACCTATGTCATGATAGGCTGTCCCCATCATACAAATCTTGCACACGATGTTCTACAAGATGAATACTTAGTGATGAGGAAGATGATGCAAAAATGTCTCATTCGGTTTTTGCCTGATAGGAGGTGGAAGGGGAGGCAGTTACATTACTTAATGTAACTTTTTGGAAATACGCTTTAACTTCTGACTTTTTCACTTTCGCATTTCTCTGAGAATGTTTCTATTTCATACCAATCCTTCTTCCCTGTTTGCTTTAGTTTCAGTGCCCATATTGTAGAAGGGTCCACATCATAACAGAAGTCAAAAGCAGTCTTGAGTAATTGAACCCTTCTGCCAGATTGTCTAATGTCAACTTATTTTCTGGCCCTGCTTCTTCTATGTCGTCTTCCTCATTGTTTGGTACTGGTTCCAAACCACTCATCTCCATCGGGTGGCCTTCTGTTCATTCCTCTGGTGTGATGTCTATTAGCATCTGAATTTCTTCAAGATCCATATCTTGAAACCCTTCACCCCCTCCCCTAGCCTTTTCTGCTACATCCACAATCTCTTTCATAAATTCCTTGATAGGCTCTGCCATAAATCCTGCAGCGTCATGCACAACATCTGGACACAGTTTTCTCCAACAGGAATTTATTGCTTTAGGCTTGATAGCTTTCACAGCTTTTGCTGGAACAATAATGGCATCCTCGATGGTGTAATCCTTCCAGACCTTCATGATGTTCTCTCTCTCGGGGTTCTGTTCCATAGCGTTGACAATCTTTTCCATAGAGCACAGTGTGTAATGAGCCTTTAAGGTCCTTATGACCCTCTGACCTACAGGATGAATTAAAGACACTGCATTTGGGGGCAAAGAGACCACTCTGACAACACCTTTAATGTTGAACTCATGGCATTCTGGATGGCTTGGGGCACTGTCCACTAGGAAGAGAACTACAAAAGGTAGTCCCATACTGTCCTGACTTCAGTGACAAAGCATCGATGGAACCAATCCAGAAAAAAAATAGTTCCTGTTGTCCAGGCCCTCTTGTTGGACAACCAACTGGCAGCTGGTATTTATCTTTTTCCTTCAGGGCTCAGGTGTTAGCAGCTTTATAGATAAGGGCAGTGCTGATCATAAACCTGACTGCATTTGCACAAAACAGTAGAGCTAGCTTATCCCTTCCTGCCTTAAATCCTGGTGATCCCTTCTCTTCCTTACTAAGACATATCATTTGTGGCGTTTTTTTCCAGAATAGGGCCCTTTCATTTGCATTAAAAACTTGTTCAGGCAGATATCCTTCCTCCTCAATGATTTTCTCACTGGCGTCTGAGAACTCTTCGGCTGCCTTTTGGCCTGCACAAGTCGCTTCACCCGTCATCGTGACATTTTTCAAGCCAACCTTCGTTCTAAAATTACCCAACCGTCCTTTGATGGCATTACATTCTTCAGCTTTAGACCTTCACCTTCCTTTTGCTTTTTTCAAATCGTTTTAGACTTTTTAAGTCTGCCTTTCATATAGTAATCCTGCACCCACATAAAAGCTGCATTTTCAGCACAATGTAAGAAGGTATTTCACAAAAAGTACAAGGTTTTAGCACCAGCTGGCATAGCCACAGTAAGGACTTCACAAATTTCCTTTTCTTTTCTTACAATGGGTAGAGATTGTGAATACTGGCAAACATCCTATAATGCAAAGGGCAGCCCCTACAACACAGACTTACTGGGCCCAAAATGTCAATCGTGCAGGGTTAAGAAACCCCACTTTAAGTTTACAGACTTGTGATAGGTCTGTATCACTCACAACACAAAATAAGTATTTCAGTGTATATAAAAATTTAATGTAACCTTACCTAAATGGTCAAAATGAAAGTAAACCTTTAAGAGAAAAAATATATAGAATTAAAGAATTGTTAATATAGTGAAACCAAAACTCAATTTGACTCAAGTGTATTTTCCTTCAAATCATTCCTTTTTCCTAACACCACATTAAGATAGTCTACTATCATAAAGCCTTACAAAAATAATTTGAATTTTGAAGATCCAATCTCATTACTTAGTGTTTTATTAAATAACTTTTTGGCCAGACCATAAAAAGATCAAATGAAGCAGAAAAAGACACTCAAAGTCACATACAGAAAAAAAAATAATAATTAAGTATGCTGAAATCTATCTACTTAAGGAGACCACCAACAGTTCAAAAGCATGCAAGGCTAATGGTGGCTTTGAAATGCAAATTCTCATAGTTCCAATTTAAAAGTCACATTCAGAAAATGTGGCCAACTTAAAAGTCATATGCAGAAATGGCATTCTTGGCAAGTTTCATTGTTCTAGAATTCTAACCTGTGTCTCCATGGAAAGCACTGAGAACCACTGTTTCTACTTCCTGTTCCCACCCCCACCACACAAGCACACAAAGGTCTTACAATTTACAAAGGATAGCATTAAGCCAATCTCACTTCTTCCAGGGAAAACAACAACAATCATTCAACTTAAGTCAAAAGACTGTGGAAATTAAGTAAGGAGATTGACTTACACAGGCATTCCTCAGAGAAAACTTTGTTTTCCTTTAACATTCCATTTGCTCCAGTCACCTGGAGTAAGGAACAACGATGCTACCAGATGAAAATGACTTGAAGAGAAGTGGTAGCATCCTACCAACAGCAGGCCCTGGATAAGCATTAGCTAATGAGGGTGGAGAGGCTTGCAATCCGCCCTCTCTAGATAGTCTTATCTCCAGCATTACAATTTGAGCAATTACTTAGACATGTCATTTGTCACTTAAATTCTCTAAAAAGTGCATACAGACAAGCCATTTTCCCCAGACTCACTGTATGCAGAAGGCCTGAAGGTGTCATCAAATGCCTCCTCTCCCAAACCATGAACGGAACAGTTACAGTTCTAGGTTAAGACCACCCGAGGAGAGCACAATTTTCAAATCTCACTGCAGTGGAAGTTGGCAGAGGCACTAAAGTTACTAAAATATTTTCATATAAAAAGAGTCAAATCCATCTACTGGGTTAGACAAAAATCTGAGCCAGATGAACCCCAGCTGTCCATCTGGCATTGTCTCTTCTGCTTTCCTCACTTTGCTTCCCTGCCCCGTGTGGACAGAAGGGAATACAAGTAGATGGCTGCAGTTAGAGAAAGACAACAGTTTCCTCAGAAAGCCAACTCCTAAGGAGTCAAACTTATGGTTATAGGGAATGAATGGGCTCTGACCACAAAAGCTGTTTGTTTAAAAATCTTTTGAACATAAGAATCTCTGAAATCTCAGTTGAATTCCCAAATCACCTGCTCAGTGTTTAACAATGCGCCCACAAACTGATATTTAGAAAGTCTTTATGGAAAGAAGTTCAACAAGTAAACAATTAATTCTTCATTAGGCCACAAGGAAACATCTTATTTAAGGAGGAGAAGGCTAGGCTATTTTAGCAGATCAAGATGGTTGCCTGCAGCCCTAAACAGTCTCTGTCAAAGCCTTTAAGTCCTAGGTCAATGACCTCAAAGCGTGAGAAAATTGTCTAAAATATACTGAAAATTTTTAGTTTGTTTTCAATTGTCCCATGTGTTCAAGTCTTTGTAACTTTTCTTCCATCTTATGATTAAATACTCTGCTGGGTCCCTTGTCAGCCCAACTTCAGTGCCCTAGTCTGGCATATCAGTCTACAGAACAAACAGAGAGGCATGCACTACCCAGATGATGATAATGAAAATTTAAATGGCTTGTAATAAAATGTCTATTGCCTATGCTGCCAATTAATGACCATGCAATAACCAAAACATAGGTGCTGTAAACTTTACAAATTTGAAACATGGAAGATTGAACATGGAATAGATTCTAAGAAACATACAATTGTAGTATTCACATCCTAGCCAATCTGCAATGTCACAAGTAGATGATCCATGAGACCCCTCTAGAAACAATATTTTCCATTTTTTTTCCTCATTCCTTTTTCTTTAATTCAACAAATATTTATGAAGGACCAAAAATGTGTCATCCACTATGATATTTAGTATCTGGGCTTCTTATCCCTTCCTTTGGTCTTCTTAAGTGGGGATGGGAAACTTGTTTCTTTAAGATGCTCTGTGCATTCTAGTAAGCATAGGATTAGTGAGATATTTTTGTTGTCTCCAAGTCAACAGGTGCATTTCCTCCTGGATTTCTCTAAATTTCTTTGTTGTTGCTATTTTTGTAACTAATTAGAATGTGCTAGAAAAGCACAGAGATAGGTCAAATTGAGACTCCCCTTTCTCAAAGAGCTGTTTATCAAAAGGAAAACTAAATTCATTTGTCTCTTGGCATTAAAAATAGATTAAGGCAAACAGACACTTCGGATTAGACTATCACAATGGAAAAGTCAAATAATTCCTGAGGCTTTCAAAAACATAATGAGAAATGTTGGTAACATTTACAATTTTTCCCTGGCAGAATGAGAAGCGTGAGGAAAAAGACCACATGCGAGAATCACCAGACATTAGCCAGGAGCACCTCCTTCCATCTCCTTTATTCCCAGACAGTTCATGCTTCTTGGATTTAGAAACTGGACTCCAAAGGACAACAGCTGCATGTACAACTTTTCAAACAGTTGATATATATCACTGGGCACACAGGAATCAAATCCTACAGAAATCTTCACAAAATTTTTATGTATAGTCTGCTGAAAGAAACGGTTAAAAAGAAGAGGCAAGAAAACGACTTGAGGTTTGGGGGAGTCTTCTGAGAAGAATCGCTAAGCTGACAGCATAGAGGTGGGAGGAACTTCTAAAGGCTGGGGATAAAAGCCCAGGTCTGGAAATAGTCACTCTATTTCAAGATTTGTCCTGCAGAACTGTACTTTACAAGAAGTTAATTACACTTGTGAAAGCGACAATCATTCTGTGATTATCTATGTTCCCACTAAATCCCTAGTAGAACAAGGGATCAGTGTGTCACATTAAGAAAAATGTAAAAACCAAACAAGGTACAAAAACTGATATGAAAGCAACAAGCCAATGCAAAAGTCTTCACTACTATTGGTTATACGGCATCTAGTTTAATTTTTTTAGAACTACTCCTAGGATATATTTACATATATCACTTTCCTGTCAAATGCTAACTAAAATTATCATTCTATTCTCAAAAAAGTCATGTGATTCTATAAATCAAGATAAGACCTGAAACCAAAACGACCCTACAGATATACACCACCTGGCAAGGAAAACAAATGTCTTATTGTCACCTTATTGCCAAAGATAAGTGATTAATAACTAATGTTTTCTTTAAGTATCCACTCTTAAACTTAGATACTATAAATATGCCTGAGGACCCCCAAAACAATATTTTTATCAATATTTTAAAATAATGGCTTTTACCTCAAAATTATGTAAATAAAATATACTGATTTTCTTTTTCCCTGGGAAAAGTCTGAAATAAAATCCTACATGCTCTAAAAGTTGTTTCTGGATACTTTTACCTTTTATATTTAAACACATTTATATTATGAAAAAAAATCAAATGATGCAAAGCAAATGAAACCTTTATAGACTTTAGTCCCATTTTCTTTCTCAGAGGTAATATCTCATTAATTTGCTGTGGTGTTTTCTAAACCTTGTTCCATATTTATATATTTCCTGAGTTTTATCTTTTATTATGATTATGATTATTATTATAAAAGAAACTGTACTGTACAAATTCTGCAAATTGCCTTAGTAAAGGTAAAGATTACTAATAGTAAATAAAGGTTAGACACCAGCTCTTGTCCCCAAAGAGGCAAAAGTCCCTCTATAATTATCTGTAAAACTTCAACCATAAAATTCCCATGACTGCTCATGTTTGCCACAACTTGCCTTCACACTGTCCATCAGAAATCAAGCCCCCAAATTACTGCACGCTGTGCTTTGTATCTGAGGGAACAACTACCAATATCTTCAATGTTATCAGGTGAAATTGCCATGAAATTGCCATTGTGATAAGACAGTTACAGTCTGCCATTAAGCACAGTATGCTTGCTAGCTGCCAAAGCTTGAACAGGCAAACCAAAAGCGAGGCAGGCACAGGGCCATGTCAAGAGCTCTTGCTACCTACTCCTGAAGCTGTCCCCTCATTCTTTCTTTCCCTGGATTCCTCTTTTCTCAGCAACGCTGATTAGACAGGAACCCAAAATAGAGTATTTCATTTGCACATTGTTTATTTTCAATTAGTTACCCAGTAAGAAAATACTTTCATGAAGAAATACTTAGGGAAAACTCTCGACACAAACCAAATCTGTGGCACTCAGTACAAGGGCAGTAATCTTTAATAAAAGATTATTGTTCTCACTCTACATTAGGTATAAAATGCTCATCCTTCACCAGATACAACTAGATCCTCTTCCTCTGTGTTTTTCATTCCCCATTCAACTCAACAGCCAGGGTCACTGTTTACCCATCTGACGTCAACGTTTGCCAGTTATTAGCATTATTTAATTAGTTCCTTCAACAAACCAAGTCACTGTCAGGAGCTGTTTCTGTGACTTAAAACACTACCTACACTAGCCCTCTGGAGTTGGCCTCTGCACAACCCAAGATTCCCTGGGTTCCAGAATACTTGAGGTGTTGGGACAAAGCACAGGGGCAGAGAGAATCAGTCCCCAGACAAGTCTGCATAAGAGGATCTCACTGCTTCTGGGATGCCTGGGTGGCTCAGTCGGTTAAGCATCCAACTTCAGCTCGGGTCACGATCTCTCGGTTTGTGAGTTTGAACCTTGCGTGGGGCTCTGTGCTGACAGCTCAGAGCCTGGAGCCTGCTTCGGATTCTGTGTCTCCCTCTCTCTCTCTGCCCCTCCCCACCTCATGCTCTGTCTGTCTCTGTCTCTCAAAAATGAATACACGTTAAAAAAAAAAAAAACCTCAATGCTTCACACTTCAGCTGGAAATAAACTGTTTTCTGGATAGCTTTTAAAACACTCTAAGTGATAGAGACTGTTTGTATGTCTACCCAAATGGGATGCAAAGTTTGCAACAAAATAGGCCATTGATTTTCCAGCATAGATGTTGCCACAAAGGAAATAAGCTTTTGTAGAGAGACCTGTGATTTCTTCAACTATGTTGCAATTAAAAGTGTTAGGTGACAGGGGGCGCGAGCGTGGGTGGCTCAGGTCTGAGCATCCAGCTTGGGCTCAGGTCATGAGCTCAGGGTTCGGGAGTTCGAGCCCCACATCGGGTTTGCTGCGGTCAGCCTGTCAGCACAGAGCCCACTTCGGATCCTCTGTCCCCCTCCCCCTCTTGTGCTCTCCCAAAAATAAATTAATATTAAAAAAAAAGTGTTAGGTGATGGCGTTAGGTAATAATTTGGTAATCAATTTCTGAGCATCTCCTACAGGCAAGCATTGGTGGGCACAAAAACACAAAAAGACCCATCCTTTGACTGTAAGAAATTTGCAGCCTAATGACAGATGCAGCCATGTAAAGGTGTGACCGCAAGACAAGGCCACACGGGCTGCTGGCACCTAGAGAAGCTCCATGGTTATCAATGCCTTTGTCCTACTGGGAAGCCTCCTGGAGGCTGACACTTGCTCCTCTCATCCTCACTCTGTTCCAAAATGAGAAGGCCTTGGCTGGGGGTAGGCAGGGCGAAGTGTCTACTTAATATTAGCACACCCGTGTCAGGCTGTGGACACACCCTTCTCCCAGGGCTCCAACAGGGCTGATGACAAAGCTCCCCCTGGGAAATAAGGAGAAAGCAATGAAGGTGCTCAGAGACCAGAGAGCAAGAGACACAAACCTGTGGTTTTTCGTTGTTACTAAAAACGTTAGGATAGCCCTTGGATAGTGCCACAATGCCTGCACATACAGGGGGCTTTGGCGGGGTTGGAATGACAATTTTTCTTTTAAACGTGATGCAGGAAAATGATAACGTTACAGGTGTTTCTGCAGAATTAAAGACTCAAATTCGCCTTTGGAGACTGATCACTGACGTTTGGCAGAAAACACTTCAAGGGGCTGTGGTTGTGCAAAGGTAAAGTCAATGTTCCTGAAAGGGGTTCAAGACTGGAAGAAGCAAGCAGCCCCATACAGTAACTAAAGGCTGGCAGGGGAAGCCCAGCTCTGCAGGCAGCATTTGCTTATAGAGAAATGTCCTTCTTACTCAGAGGGGAGGGTCTTCGGGCAGGGGCCTGCCTCCCAGGAGGAATGGGCAGGCAGACAGACGGCACTCCTGCTTTGGGCAGGTGAGTGCGTGCTCCCACCATGCCCAAGAGGAACTTGGCTCAGGGCGTCAGGGGCAATCCTGTGCAGGGTCCAGTCTGAAGGCTTTTCCCACAACTTTCTTCCGTGCAAAAGGCTTCCAGAAAGCTTTGTTAAATATAATTTGGCTTTAGCTCTGCTGTGGGAAATGAAAGGAGGAAGAAGTGGGGCAGGGCAGAGACACAAGCTGGGAAAGCAGGCGGTGAGACAGCAAATGGTGCCCTGCTGGAGAGCAGGGCAGCAGGGTGCACAGAAGGAGGCTGAGATGGGGAGAGAAAGCCAGGGGTCTGCAGGATGTGGGAGGAGGGCTCCCAGGGGTACCTGGAGATTCTGAGGGAGCGGAATATTAACACTAGTGCTAGGAAAATGTCTGTATCTCTTGATAAACCCAAATACTTTATTCTGTTGCTAATGAGCCCCATGACAATCACATTTCCATTTATGTCTTAGCTCATAATAACTGGAGAACACGAACTATTCTTAGCCCAGCTTTCTAGTGCAAACATTTCCTCTGCACATTATATTCCTTCTCGCCTCTAATCTCTAATTCCCACGTTCACATGGATTTAAAATTTTTATGAATACTTTTTAAAAAATAGACAAAATACCAATAACCAATTAAAGAAATAAAATTATAGCCTATATTTTTTAAAAACATTCTCAATCTCCTTACCATCACTGGTGCTATTTATATACGCAAGTTTGAAATAAAAAAATCTGAAATCAGTTTAAATGACTTTTATGGGGCACCTAGGTGGTTCAGTCAGTGAACCATCCAACTTTGGCTCAGGTCATGATCTCATGGTCCGTGGGTTCACACCCCGTGTCAGGTTCTGTGCTGACAGCTCAGAGCCTGGAGCCGGCTTCAGATTCCGTGTCTCCCTCTCTCTCTCTGCCCCTCTCCCGCTTGTACTCTGTCCCTCTCTTTCTCAAAAATAAACATTAAAAAAAAACTAAATGACTTTTATAAGAATCATTAATCTGATGAATGAAAGCTGATTTTACATATTTTTTCTAATGTTATCTTCAATTGGCCTGCTTTCTGGCCCCCTCCAAATCACTCCTCTTCTTCATAATCTCATATAGTTGTGCATAAATATGTTAGCTCCTGGAAAAACCCACATTATAAATAGTTGGGTGACCCTGGTGAAACAGGCCCAGTGGTCTAGAGAGAAATACAGGCCTTTCCCCAGTGTACTTTGTGCAGTTGACATAATTCTAACTACTATTGGAAACAGAATCTTGTTCCAAGTCGGTCTGAATATGTTTCATCCCTGTGCAACACTCTCCAATTTTTCACTCCCTCACAACCTTCTCCACAGGACTGTCTTTCGACATGAGCGCCAACCTGTCCATTTGTGAAATGTTCCTTTCTACTTCAAGTTTCCCATCACCTGCCTCCTCCCACCTCAATTCTCTGGCAAAGGCACTTTCTCTTTTCTTTTCTTTCCTTTTTTTCCCCCTCTGTACAAAGAAGCATACAACTGGCAATTCTGGTCACTTAGTTTCTCTAACTTCCTTTTTGTTTCTGAGGCACTGACTCTTGCCACACACACCAATAACAGCTAGCCCAGTTTGTCTGTTTTTTTTCTCTCCAACCACTAAAATATGAAACAAGGCAAAATCACGTTTCCTCCGGTACAGGAGTGATTCCAGCAGCTAGTGGGAAAGGCTGATAACACTTTGATCTCCACTTATCAGCATGATAGAACCAAAGCTTTTTACTCTGCTGGTGACTAATCATTACTGCAGTCAAACTGGAGAGGATTAACAAATTTTAGTAATCCGGATTGTGTTTTTTCAATTACCATAGTCCCCAAATGTGCCACACGCTTTGTGGGAATGAGCATCATATCGACAACCTATTGCTGTTAAAAAATTGTAATGCACTTTAGCTTGATAAACTGTCAGATGCCCTACAAAGCACTCTAAGGCAGTCTGGCCTTCAGAATGGGCTGACATAACAGGTGCAGGTTTACTGATGTGGGAAGGAAAGGCATTCAGCATTTACTGGTCTGGTGAAAGACAGAGACAAAACAGAAAATACTTATGTTTGGGTCTGGATATTCAAGGCTTTCTTGACAAAAATTCTCACAGCTGGTGGGACACATGGGTGGCTCAGTCGGTCAAGCGTCTGACTTCAGCTCAGGTCATGATCTCACAGTTCATGGGTTCAAGTCCCACATTGGAGCTTTGTGCTGACAGCATGGAGCCTGCTTCAGATTCTGTCTGTCTCTCTCTCTCTCTCTGCCCCTCTCCCGTTCATGCACAGTGCATACTCTCTCTCACTCTCAAAACTAAACATTACAAAAAATTCTCACAGCTGGAGATGTTGTATCTATTGCCTGACAGGGCTGCTCACTGTCTAATTACAGAGATGTCTCATCTATATTTGGCCATAAAAATGGAAAATGCCAACCCAAACTTCAGAGTAACATTTTCTCTGTATGTTTATAAAGTGAATCTAGAAAATTTCTTTCAGTCACCACACTTCCCAGTTACATATATGTGTAATACGTAAATTGGGGTCGATAAGGAAAACAGCCACCTCTCCTAATGTGAAGTATTCCATATGATAAAGCACTCAACATAGACACTAAGAAAGTTGCTACGTCTTATTCATCCGGATCCCTCTTCCCATTCTCACCACGACCTACCCATGCCTCCCCACTGCTCTCCCGTTCCACCTACTTTTTCTTACTTCACTATCTTCCTATTTGTCATATCCTTGAGAGCAACCCTCCCCAAATCCAATACAGGCATCATCATTCTAGGCCAACCCCTTGCTTTCCTACCCCAGGCTTTTGCCACACACTGTTCCCTCTGCCTAGAATGTCCTCTATCTGTGCTACTTGCCAATATTCTGCAGACTTTATTTTTTTTAATCACTTGGCAGCATGTGATACCATTGACTATACACAACTCCAAGCCTGCTTCATTTTCCCCACTGGAAGGCAAGGGTACGTAGAGTTCTGGGTCTTAAGTTATTTTCTAAGTGTGTTATATTGAATGTATGATATACAACCCATCTAAAGTTTGGTTTCCTCATCTATCTAGAGAAAAAAAAAAACAGAACTTACGTCATCAGGTTAGTGTGAGATTTAATTTAATAATGCATATGAAGCATTTAACACAGTCTCTAGCACACAGCAAATTGCTGACCATGTGTCAGCAGGTCTTATGCATATTCTATTATGTACCTTTTACTACCACCGCTCTCCACTTTACAGCCTAAAGCAGAGCCTTCATTCACCGGAGTTGCCTTTTCTTTCCTTTTCGTCTTCTTCACTTCTCCCTCTCCTTGTCCACATCTAATCAGACCCGAAATTCTATAAATTCGACCTTCTAAACATCTCATGAATACTGGTCAAGGGTCCAGGCCGCACAAAATAGGCATGAACTGAATAAAAGAGACCTTGAAAATAAGACAAGTCAAGGAAAAAAGTGGCTGCAGATAGGACAGTATTGCTAAACATCCCTCATAATTAGACCTTATTGACTATAAGGGATAGAAACTATTAACACAATGAGTCATGAAGGGTTCTTGAAATTCTTAACTTCTATATCAAACCTTAAATATGTAATTGGTTTACATTACTGTTACTTGAAAACAGTGGAGGCAGGAGTGCCCACATAGCCGACTTTTAAAGTTGGCAGTGTACCTTATTTGGAAAAGACTGGCAAGTTGGAATAATAAAGTAGGCATATTTTTCATTTAGAAGTCAGGAGTGCCTGGGTGGCTCAGTTGATTAAGCCTCTGACTCTTGGTTTGGGCTCAGGCCATGATCTCATGGTTCGTGGGTTCCAGCCCGATGTCAGGCTCCACGCTGATAGCACGGAGCCTGTGTGGGTTCTCTCTCTCTTTCCCTCCCTCTCTGCCCTTCCCTTGTGCTCTCCTTCTCTCTCTCTCTTTCTGTCTCCAAATAAATAAATAAACTTTAAGAAAAACAAAAGACTGACAAAGTCACCACATGTATAAAAGCAATACCTCATTCACTAACACTGGGTCTTGGGATCTGTGGAAGAATATCTTGCTATAATGAATCTTGCAGCTGAGGGTTCCCATATTGGCTACCAGCCACCTAGTTAACTTTCCATATATTGTAGTATGACTTCCATTTTTTAAATAAAAACAGTACTATATGATTAAGGTATCGCATGTCAAATGTAAATGCCTTTAATGAATAAACATTTACCAAACATCTGATAAAATCAAAGTACCATGTTAGAGACACTGAGGTCCAAGATATGCCCAAGGTGTTATTAAGTCCCCAACATTCAATCACCTCTCTATAAAGAATTACCATGTACCAACCCATTTTCCCCCAGGAATCTCTTTCTAGAACTATTCAACCTCTTGAACACCCTAAAATTTTTTTAAATAATTTTGATATTTTTGAATGATTGGTATTTTAAATAAAATGTTTTCATGTAAATAACAAAAGACACTAGAATTTGGATAATATTTATGAAATATGAAGACAAAGTTTGTTTTTCCCAACCAACCTGTGGTACATGTTTCAAAGTAACTTTAATGTGTAAGGCAAATACATAATCGATCACGAAAAATGACTCTATCTTGTTTCATATAAGAGTTAGCTCTATATTAAAATGGGGACAAATTAAAACATATGTTACAAAAAAACAAAAATCTGCCTTTATGACCTAATTTACATTTCGTACCAAAAAATATCATCCTATTTAATAATGGTCAAAGCCAACAGTTTTAATCTCAGCAAATAAAAATTAAACTGGATAAAACTATCATTACATTTCCTTTTGAATGTTACTTTCTAAAGTACTCAAAACACCTCAGTGTACTATATAAAAAGTGGCATTATCGTCGCTTTATATTCTGCTCCTTACTAACTTTCTATACTTAACCAATAGTTCATTATGAATATAAATTTAACAATATATGGCTTGGAACAAAGCCAGTTCAAAGCTATATAATGGTCGAAAACTCATAGTAGTTCGCTGAATCATAAGCCAACTCAGAAACAGGTCATGAAGACTCTTCCCTGATCTCCGCTAACTGCTATGCAAGGCTACCCGACACGCACTCAGCGGCTCTAAAATTGATTCCTTTTAAAAAAATTTTTTAATCTTTATTTATTTTTGAAACAGAGAGAGACAGAGCATGAGCGGAGGAGGGGTAGAGAGAGAGAAAGGGAGACACAGAATCCCAAGCAGGCTCCAGGCTCCGAGCTGTCAGCACAGAGCCCGATGCAGGGCTCGAACTCACGAGCCGTGAGACCATGACCTGAGCCGAAGTCTGACGCTTAACCAACTAAGCCACCTAGGCGCCCCAAAAATTGATTCCTTTTTAAGGGTAAAGTTTTTAAGCAGCAAATATGTTTGCATTTTTAAGACATTAGAACAAACGTCTTTACTGGAACACATTCACGAGCTCCCTAAGGGCTTCCAGAAGCATCAGCTAGGAAGCACTTAACCATTTTGAAAGTGTGTTGTCCAGGACAAAATGAAGAGCCCTGGAGAACATCTGTTGTAAAAAACAAAAAGGGGGGGGAGGGTACTTAAGGCCAGAAATATGATTTCCTAGAAGTCAAAGAATTCTATGAGGAGAAAAATGAGACGATCTCAAACAAACTAAGGGCTCAAAAGAGAGGGAAAAATTAAAGTGTGAAAGAAAAAGGAAAAGAAAAAGCAGAGACGGTATGAAGAAGGAGCCTATGTTGTGTCTTCCTTTGTACAGAAGCACAAAATTTTTTGTTTTGATGAAGAAGCAAATGAAAGGGACCCCTGGGTGACTCAGCAGGTTAAGCAACCAACTCCTGATTTCGGCCCAGGTCATGATCTCACGGTTCAAGAGATTGAGCCCTGCGTCAGGTTCCTTATGATGACAGTGGAACCTGCTTGGGATTCTCTCTCTCTCTGCCCCTCTCCCACTCATGCTGCATGCTCTCTCTCTCTCTCTCTCTCTCTCTCTCTCTCTCTCTCTCAACAAATAAAAACTTAAAAAAAAAAAGAAGTGAAAGAAAGCAAACCAATACCCAACTGAACTGAATAATCCCTCTGTGAATAGGAAATGTTTTGTCAAGAACCAGAAATTTCTTTGGGTAACCAAAGGCATGCAAGACTACAAGTGGTGCAATTTACCCTCTCATCTCTCTTTCTGGGCTCAATCTCCTAGGTGCATTCAGGAAATCATTACTAAATGCAAGGAAATTAAAAGTGACCTAAAACAAGATTTGATGTATGTCACTGGATGAGTAAATATCAAAAACATAAACTCCCCAAAAAGGATGCATAAATAAAAGACTGAACACTGATAAGCAGGTAATAGAAAAATTAAGTGCCACCTCCCCTGTGAAGTGCGGCTCTCTTGGGGCTAGTGTTCCCAGGTCACAGTATTCATAACAGTCTCAAAGGGGAATGTGATCCCCAAATTTTTTTTTTTTTAATTTTTTTTTTCAACGTTTTATTTATTTTGGGGACAGAGAGAGACAGAGCATGAACGCGGGAGGGGCAGAGAGAGAGGGAGACACAGAATCTGAAACAGGCTCCAGGCTCTGAGCCATCAGCCCAGAGCCCGACGCGGGGCTCGAACTCACGGACCGCGAGATCGTGACCTGGCTGAAGTCGGACGCTTAACCGACTGCGCCACCCAGGCGCCCCACTAAATGCAAGGAAATTAAAAGTGACCTAAAACAAGATTTGATGTATGTCACTGGATGAGTAAATATCAAAAACATAAACTCCCCAAAAAGGATGCATAAATAAAAGACTGAACACTGATAAGCAGGTAATAGAAAAATTAAGTGCCACCTCCCCTGTGAAGTGCGGCTCTCTTGGGGCTAGTGTTCCCAGGTCACAGTATTCATAACAGTCTCAAAGGGGAATGTGATCCCCAAATTTAAGAATTACTGTTGCAGATGAAACAAGAAAAACTCAGTTAAAGATACACGGGTTTGATTTGCTTTAAATCACTGGAATTAGTCCTTTTTTTTCATTTTGTTATTGTTGTTCTTTGTTGTTTAGCTTCAGTTAAAGGGAATTATAATAAAGACCATCCAGCTTAGTATGTAAGAGAACTGGCCAATAAAGGGGGGGCCTTAAAAACTGTAAACCAGTGGTAAAGGGTTTTACTTTTTTTAAAATGTTTATTTATTTTTGAGAGAGAGCACACACGGGCGCGTGTGCACGCACACACACACGCACACACACACGTGAGTGGGGGAGGGGCAGAGAGAAAGAGTAACAGAGGATCCTAAGCAGGCCCTGAGCTGACAGCAGCAAGCCAAATGTGGGGCTTCAACCCACCAACTGTGAGATCATGAACTGAGCTGAAGTCAGATGCTCAACGAACTGAGCCACCCAGGTGCGTCTGTAAAGGGTTTTCTATATAAGATTCTCTCCAATGTAGCTGTCTACCACTATATATCCTTTGGTTCTGTGGATGGGCAGATCACCAAGAAGAAGGTAAGAAGGTGAAAAAATCCTAGACAGCAACCTGAACGTCTCATCAACCTCAAAATCGTGCCTAGAAATGAGCCCAGGACCTTTGGATCTTGGCCAGGCACCAACTTCTCTCCCCCACCCTGTGAGAAGCCTCACAGGGAGACTAAGACTTGTTTTGGGTTTAGAGATGCCCTTGAACAGCAATACATGATATAAATATATGTATGTAAATATTATAGTGAGTATATAAATCTCTCTTGACTCCAAAAGCCAGTAGCAGCTGAACACTGAATTACAAAGGCATTCAACAATGGTTCAATGAATAGAATCTCCCCAGGTGCAGCTTTACTGTAGGGCAGGATATTGGAATTCACAATGAAGTCTCCTTCCTTAAGAGAGAACCAAGTAATACAAAAGTCCTCAAAGATCTTGAATAGTAAAGTGATAAAAGGACAAGAGGGAAAACCACCATGAAGAGGGGAAGAGAGAGATCACAAAATAATTGCATCTCACCCAAGAAACAGACAGAGCACATGGAAAGCGTATTTTAACTATGAAGAGCAAAAAGATATGCAGCTTGAAATATGTTAATATAATTGCAATCTAATCAGCCTATAAATGGTATTTTGGACTGTAGCAAAGTGTTGCCAAATGAGCATGCAGAAGGCAAGAGTGCAGAGCAGACCCTGGAGGCGCACCCATGGGGCACTGGAGGGCATCAAGTAATACTCCATCCTGCCATGAACATTCAATGTTTTTCCTCTTAGTTGCCTAAGTTTGGAATTAATTCAGAAATGCCATATGTGCAAAGAGTGCAAAGATAATAAGTGCTTCACTGTGCTAAAATGGGCTGCATAATCTTCTCTGCTGTAAGTTACTTATAAAACCTCAGTGAAACCCAGGACTATTCACACTGAGCTGCAGAGGATGAAAATCACAGTAAAAGGTTAAAGAATGATGTACTTGGTAAATCCGTAATTACACACATGACTTCAGGGGTAAAAGTGAGTCTTTTATGAAATGCATATTGAAAGATGAGGTCAAAATTTAAAAGCTGAGGCAATCTGGGGTACCTGAGTGGCTCAGTCGGTTAACATCCGGCTCTAGGTCTTGGCTCTGGTCACTATCTCGGTTTCTGGGATCGAGCCCCACGTAGGGTTCTGTGCTGACAGTGTGGAGCCTGCTCGGGATTCTCCCTCTCCCTCTCCCTCTCTCACAAAATAAATAAAAACAGAACATTTATGGGGAAAAAAGCTGAGGCAATTTAAAAGCAGATCAGTGGTTGCTGGGCTGGAGGTGGGAGTGAGCAATGACGGCAAGTGGGCATATGAGGAACCTCTTATGGTAAAAGTGTCCTAACACTGGATGTGGTAATGGCTGCACTACTATGTTTATTAAAAGTCATTGAGGGGTGCCTGGGTGGCTCAGTCGGTTGAGCGTCCGACTTCAGCTCAGGTCACGATCTCGCGGTCCATGAGTTCGAGCCCCGCGTCAGGCTCTGGGCTGATGGCTCAGAACCTGGAGCCTGCTTCCGATTCTGTGTCTCCCTCTCTCTCTGCCCCTCCCCCGTTCATGCTCTGTCTCTCTCTGTCTCAAAAATAAATAAATGTTAAAAAAAATTTTAAAAAAAGTCATTGAAAAGTACACTTACAATGAGTAAATGTTATAGTATATAAGTTATACCTTAATGAAGCTATAAATATTTTTTCAAGTTGGCGTATGTAAAAATTCAGCAATAATCCCATTCTATAAAAGAGTTGTACTTTATGGTGATGAGTTACATTAAGAATGTTCTTTTTCCATTGTTGGGAATAGAAATCTCTATGACAGCTTAAAAAAACAGTCTTAAATGTTTTTAAAAGTTACTGGAAATGGATTAATTTCATAACTAACAATGAAAATAGGAAGACAAACTGAGAAGAAACTGAAGCAAGACATTTCAGGAGCTTTCTCAACATTTACTACTCTTTTAGCAACCCACTCAAGCTTTAATATTGACAGATCACTAAGATTTGATAATTTCAGAAGGGAAGTATTTTTAAACTCCAATGGGTAAAGTAGATTACACAGAATGAATCATGAGCATTCTTACAAAAAAAAAAAAGGATGCATGTGAATTTTTATATACTCAAAACATTTTTTCAACACCCTATAAAGCCAGATACAGCATCGTGGTTAAGAGTGTAGGTCAGCCTAGATCACACATTAACCACATGGGTAGGCTACCTACCTCCCCACCACGCCCCCCCAATGCCATTCCTGCACCTATAAAATGGAGATCACAATGGTATCAATTACACACTTCTGTTGAAATGGGAAAAGGGAAATACTTCGTGAGGGCCTGGAATAAAGTAAGCATTCAAGAAATGCTAGCTGCTGCTCTATTCTTGTTGATGTTGTTATCCTGGGTTGGATTTCATATACAGACAATTTTATTCTCTCAATTTTATTTCCCACAAAACCTCACACCCAGGGACATCTCCAGTCCTGTACCTTACTGGAAAACCAATTACTCAGCAATGCTCATGCCCACTGTTTCCAGTTGTTTTAACAGAAAATATCTTCCAAGCTTCGATTCATTACACAATGTGATATTGCTCATCTGCTGGCAATTCTGGTGCTACATCCCAGAATTAGTCTGACACACTTTCTTCAGCTGGTGTTAAGCCAAACTATAAGGCAAACAGGACAAATGAAAAGCCAGATGAACAGAATCCATTTACAGTGGGGTCATTTACAGTAAGATCCTTCCATATGAGAGAAGCATCAGAGATAGAAATATATACTAATTTAAATACACAGGGTAGGGGTGCCTGGATGGCTCAGTCGTTAAGTGTCCAACTCTTGATATTGGCTCAGGTCATGATCTCACAGTTTGTAGGATCGAGCCCCATGTCAGGCTCTGCACAGACAGTATGGAGCCTGCCTGAAATTCTCTCTCTCTCTCTCTCTCTCTCTCTCTCTCTCTCTCTTTCTCTGTCCCTCTCTCTCTCTCTCAAAAGAAATAAACTTGTTAAAAAAGGAATTTTTGTTGTAGAATAAAATAATGATATTACTAAAAAGACAAAATGGTCAACATGTCCATGCTACTCCTTTCATAGCACACCAACCCCAGAAAAGTCTTAAGAAATATGTAATTTTATTTTTCCAGAGCCACGGCATCAACCAATTACAAAAATGAACTTTCTATTGGTTCTCTGTAGAGACACTTCATTTATTTCTAGAGATTTTTCCCTCCAATATTTGGAGCCATAACCCCAGAGATAGAGTTGAACTTCCCATTCAAAGAAGTCACTGTTGATGGGGTCACTGGGCATTGTGTGGCTATTTGAAATAGCCATATCTGCCTAAGTAGTATACAATCATAGCCAGCCAACAGCTGAATTGAG
This sequence comes from Lynx rufus, assembly GCF_022079265.1. NCBI lineage: Eukaryota > Metazoa > Chordata > Mammalia > Carnivora > Felidae > Lynx > Lynx rufus. Next base: position 14,902,172 of record NW_025814823.1, read on the forward strand.
TAGAGTACATCTGTTCAGTCTCTTAACCTCCTAGGCTACATTATAAGAAAAACACTCCAATTCTGATTGCTAGGTGATTATTGCACACCAGTTTACCCCATCCATTGTTCCCAGCAGCGAGTCTGTGATACATAAGACTCTTGGCCATTAAATCCTGAGGCATGCTAGCCAGAAATTACCTCCAAAAGTTACCCTCCATTCCCTGCACATATTAAGAACTTCTCCATGTTCTTGTGGACATTTTCCATGTTGAGAATTTTCCCATGCATAGGAATTCTGCCTGACAACAGTTGGAGACCTAAAATCAACTCTCAGGAAGAGTTTTAATGACTTCCAACCATTCCCGTGGAAGTCATTCAGAAAAACCATAAGGAAAATATTAAATCTGTGCAGCCTATTGAGGAGAACATACAGATAACTTCTACCAGCATGCATATGGACCCTGTGGCAGCCATGTGCATCAATCTCTCATCAGGATCAGCATTTCCACAGTAATTGCTCAGCCCTTTCTTAACCTCTTAACTTTCAATCATTCTCCATATAGGAAGTTACCCATCCTTCACACACAGGCAGCCCATTGGGCCTAGATTGCAGTGGGCACACATTTCGTACTAAGAGACTGGCTGCTTTCCAGAACATTGTGGATGGTAAGCATATCTTGCTATTTGATGTTAACATCGATGCTCAGGCTATGCAAATACAACTGCTAAATAAGCTAAAATTCGTGTTTAATTCCATCTACCAACTAACAGCCTGGATTTATCATCCTTAGGTCTTTGTATTAATGTTCCATTTGTACTGCTTAGTTGCCTGAGCAGTGCTTCCTCATCTTTAATGTGAATATGGATCATATGGGGATCTGGTTAAAATGCAGATTCTGATACAGTAGGTCTAGGGTGGGGCCTGAGAGTCTGCATTTCTACAAGCTCTCTGGTGGCATTACTGCCACTGTCCTCAGACCACTGTTGGTAGCAATGCTTTTAAGAATATGGGTGAAGCATTTACCTGAGCATACAGCAGGGCTTTTTACAACTTGTTTCTGTTGTATAACTAGTTATCTGTTCCCATACTATTACTTTGAAAGTGTACACCACTTCCCGTACTATTATTCTGAAAATACATTAAATGCCTACCTTTTTTAAAAGATAATGCTTACCTTGAGTTATTTTCCTCCTAAGAGATTTTCTAAAAATAAAATGCTGATTTTATCCTACTACCTGAGCCAAGGTGAGTTTAGTTTATGGTCTTCCAAGTAGAGAAAAAGAAAGAGCAGAGCAATCTCTCCTAGTGGCACTCCCAGCCCTAAAGTCCTGTGATTGTACATATCAGAATTTGAGCCACAAATCAAAATCAAGAATCATATGTAGAGTTTAGGAAGCAAAACAAATGAGCAAAGGAGAAAATTTAAAAAGAAAGAAAGAAAGAAAGAAAGAAAGAAAGAAAGAAAGAGAAAGAAAGAAAGAGAGAGGCAAACCAAGAAGCAGACTCTTCAGTATAGAGAACAAACTGATGGTTAATCAGAGCGGGGATATAGCGAATGGGTAAAAATAGGTGATGGGGATTAAGGAGTGTACTTGGTGCGATGAGCACCAGGTACCGCATAGTGTTGAATCACTCTATTGTACACCTGAAACTAATATTACACTCTATGTTAACTAACTGGAATTTAAATTAAAACTAAAAAAAAGTAATTTAATAAATATTAAGCATCTACTAAGGATAGCCAAGAATATAGAAGTCAATAAAGCATTGTCTTCTTTCCCTAGGATGTTTCTGTCTTACACAAGTGCACAAATGGTTACAACACAAAGCAGAAATGATCTGGCACAGAAAGAAAATGACCTGGGTTTTTTCCTCCGGGAAAGAATCATAAAAGATCATTGGTGATTGTGCTCCCATTGACCTAAGAAACCTAAGTTATCTGGTATTTATGGAAGAATACTAGACTTCTTTCATCAGAGAGGCTTTGGAAAATGTCTACAGTTTTTTCCAAGAGGGTTCTAGACAGTGAGGATGAATTCTGAGATACTCTTAACCTCCAATAACTGGTTGCATTAAACAACATCTCAAGAGTCACTGCTCCATGTTGGCTTTTCAGTCTGACTTTAGAACATTGCTACTCTCAGCCATGAGTCACAACACGAATAGAGGCTGTGCAGATGAGCCACTAAAGAGGAAAGCCTACTAGACAACTTGTGCAATTAAGCAACAAAGTTAGAGAGGAAATGGCTTAATAATTTCAAGACATTTCCTACATGAATGTACAGGGTGTCATTTGAAATGACAAGCAAGAGACCAAATCATAAGCAGAGTAGGATCTGAATTTTTTTTTAAAGAAAAGGAAATAAAGACAATATATTAATGAGTACCATCTTCTCAATGAGACTGTGAGCCATTTTATCTTAATATTTATTTTCTCATTTACTACAAAATTCTTTACAATGATCTATATTAATCCTGTAATGGAAAAAGCCAATTAAGAGATAAATCTCCCATCTGTCCCTTTGTTTCTATGGCATGTTGTTTACAAGGTAGTTCAGATTTAAAATTGGATATTTTGAGTTCCATTTAATTTCTGAAACTGCTTTCTTTCACATAATTTAGTCTCAAGGATTTAAACTAATCAGAAAAATCTGCTGTAACATACTGTCCTCGACCACCACAAACACCCTTGAACACTGTACGTTTGTATCTCTGCAATAATTGGGCCAGGTGCTATTCATGTGAATCTCTTATTGGCCTGTCACCAATTATTAAATCCATAGGACATATTGATTAGCTCTTTATTCACCGGATGGCTAAGGCAATCTCAGGAAAATGTAGAGCAATTCTCCTGACTCAGACAGTGAAAATTTTCTAACAGAATATCTATTGTTTTCCCACAGGATAAAAGTTCTTTCAATAGAGGAAATGCTCTAAAATTGGCAGATGATTTTTTTTTAATTATCCTAGCGTCTTTAATGAAGCAGGAGCCTGAGCTAGAAAACAGCACCATGATGAGCACCTTACAATCTGCAGTTTCCACTGCCGAGAGCACCACCGTCGCTGATAGCAACACACAGCCACAGCCTGGGGTGACCACTGGGTTCCTAAATGGCCATGACCCGTACTTCACAGAACACTGGAAGCAATGTCTAATGTCAAATGTGTAGCACATGACAAACTGGTCAGTCGCCCAGTCAGTTAGCTATTCAGTTATTTATTGAACAAGCATTTATCAGGTCAGGCCCTCCCTTGAGTTTCAGAAGCCAAGAAGATACCTTCCCTAGCCTCATCCTGTAAATTCTAAAGGGGAAGAGAAGGCATAACAATTGTCAACAGGCCAGCACAATCAAGAATTGTAGGGCCATCTACAATGGACAGGAACAGAGCCCTCTCCCACGGAGAGGAACTGTCAGTTCTACATGAGTTAAGTCAAGAAATGTGTTATAGATGAGGCTACCTTTGAAATGAATCTTGACAAACGAGAAGGTTCTTGCTTTGCAGAGATGTGATGATTCAGTGAGATAAGTATACATATAGCAACTACCCCAGAGCACCAGGCACGCAGGTGTTCAAGCACTGATGGTAATAATAATGGTAATATTACTATATTGATATAATGGGTCACTGATAAGATACCCTTAAGGAATAACTGGTACAACTGAAGAGAAGCAGGTGAAGAAAATAATATCTGGGTTACATCCACAACTGACAATAAATGGAACGATAAAAATAGAGTCATTAGTAGTTTTAGTTACAGTACAGGCAATGGAAACAACGCAGAATGACTAACCCTATATTGACAAAATTATACAACTATAAATGTCCTGTACTTTTAAGAAAGCCTGGAATAAGACGGCAGAAAGGAGAAGGACTAATATTTATAGAGGACCTACCATAAGTCAAGCCAGGGCCTTTGCATACATATTTTCTTAATTAATTATCCGACCAATATTGTGAGGTATGCACTATTATTGCCATTTTAAAGCAGAAACTAAGAGGCCATGGGTGGCTCAGGCATTTAAGCATCCAACTCTTGATCTTGGCTCAGGTCATGATCTCACGGTTCATGAGTTCGAGTCCCACATCGGGCTCTACTCTGACAGCATAGAGCCTGCTTGGGATTGTGTCTCTCCTTTCTCTCTGCCTCTCTTCCACTTGTGTTCTCTCTCTCCTTCTTTCTCAAAATAACTAAATAATCTTTAAAAAAATTTTAAGGAGGAAACTGAGATTCAGAGAATTCAATTGACTTGCAAAAGGCCAAACAGCCAATGAGTGAAAAAGTCAGAATCTGATCTTATAAGTATCTTATCTTAAATTCCATGCTGTTCTCATTATACTATGAAGCATTTTCATGTGAGAAGTCACAATTAAAAAGATAATTTTTAAAAATTCCTTCAACACATTTAAAATATGATTTATTTTTCAAAAACAATTCACCCTCAGCTTTTCAGGTATAATAAATACTGATACTTGAATACCTACCACAGTGTTGAGTTTTGTCATGTGCATTATTTCATTTAATCCTTGAGACACCTAATAAAGCAGGTATTATTATTATTCCCATTGCACAGACAAGAACTGGAATTAAATTAAAGCTTAAAAAAAAAAGAAATGTCATTTAATAAATATTAAGCATCTAATAAGGATAGCCAAGAATACAGAAGTCAATAAAGCATTGTCTTCTTTCCCTAGGATGTTTCTGTCTTACACAAGTGCACAAATGGTTATAACACAAAGCAGAGACTTAACTCTTCCCAGTGGAAGAATAGATTCCAAGGGTTGAGGACAGACAATGAGGTGTTTGAAACTAGTCTATAAAAACAAGTGTTCTTCCTCCATATTATGTTACTTCACATACCTGTGCTTAAATTACAGCATACCTAAGCAGATTTCCTCATTACAAGTAAATTCAATGTACTGAATTTTCTTAGCTTCAGTGATCAATAAAGTGAGGAACTAAGTTAATTTTCCAGACCTGCACAAGAAACTAGATCCAATGAGATTTCTCAGACTGAAATCTGAGTGCAGGCCCCACTGACTCTAAAGTCCAAGTTCTTTGTATCACTCCAACATGCTCCTTAAGGGCACAGGAGACTCACAGGCCAAATCAGGGCTTTATGCTTTTGCAAAGCAGAAGTCACCTCTAGGAGATGATCCCAAGTCCATAGTCTTGTGAAAGTGCCCAAAGCACGTTCAGCATACCAGAGAGGAGGGCCAAGGAACACATCTTCAGTTCTAGAGTAGGACACAGGGGAACTTAGAATTCATTTATAGCAAATTCGTATTCAATTTACAGAAAGCTGACTTTTGCTAAGACTAATGTTAAGCCTGAAAAATATACATCACAGGAACCCATAATTAATTACATTATCAGATATGCTCAGCCGGAACGAAAGGACTTAACTCTTCTCTATTTGGGGGAATTAATATCTATGTAAGGACAGATGTAGCTTATAAATCCTAAATAGCAACAAAAGGTATATAACCTAAAATAGCACATACTATCCTGGACACCTTAATTCTCTAACTGAAGTACCATAATTACTCTTAAGCTCCTTTTTCTTTGAAAATGGCTAAGACTTTCCATCAATTCAGAGCTCTAACAAATCATGAAGATGGTTTAACATGTGCTCTGAGCTTTTGCAAAAAATTTTAATTTGACATTTTAAAGTGTAAACTAAATTACTTGTATCAACTGTGTTTTTATATCAATTGCAAACAAAACTAAAAGGTGTTCCATTCACTTTCACAACACAGATAACATACCAAATCATATAGTAAAAAAATCTGTCTCCCAAGAATGAAGGCTTTTAAATATGCTTGAAGAAGTTAATTAGAGCAGTCACAGAAGTTTATTTTAAAAAAGGGGGGGGGGGGAGTCACTATTACCAACAGCTACAGAAAATATCATTTTCTAGTCCAATCAAATCCTATTACGTCCTAAATCCCTTCCTTTTCATCTGAAAACCTATGATCTTCACATTTTCTATGCTCATTAATTGCTCTAGCCAATGTCAGATGTGGTAGCAATGTGTACCACTTTGTTAATTGGTAAGGGCAAGCAATGTCCTAAGGTCTCTAAACTCAAGTTTGGACCATTTCATTCTTACTTCAGATTAGAATAAGGTATGAAAAACCAAAAGGAAAAACATCAAAGACCATCTTGTGGTATCTGACTGACAGATTCCAGTTGATCATATTACCATTTCCTGAATTCTAGTAAGCTCATTATACTAATTAACTAAAATAAATGGCTGCAATTATTATGACTCATTTACAAACATCTTTTGAGCTTTGTGTTTATAATAAACAAGGGGATTCAATGATCAAAAGATACAGAGAAGGGTGCCTGGGTAGCTCAATAGGTTGAGCGTCCGAGTCTAGATTTTGGTTCGGGTCACCATCCCAGGGTCGTGGGATCAAGCCCTGAGTCGGGCTCCACTCTGAGCATGGAGCTTGCTTAAGATTTGCTCTCTTTCCCTCTGCCCCTCTCCCCTGCCCACATTCTCTCTCTCTAAAATGAAAAATAAAATAATAAAGGAAGCTCTTTCAGGAAAAAAAAAAAAGATAGGAGACAACATAGAAACTGATTAACTATTGACAGCTACTGGAATTTCCTGTACACAGCACTATAGTCAGAATGTTTGTGTCCCCCTCAAATTCATACATTGAAATCTAACGCCTAAGGGGATGGTGTTAGGAGGTGGGGCTTTTGGAAGGTGATTAGCACATGTGGGCAAACTTCTCAAGCATGGGATTAGTGCCCTTATAAAAGAGTCCCAAGAGCTCCTTAGCCCGTTCTGCCACTGCAGAGGACTGTCCTTTTGCAGAGGACACTGCAAAAGGCATGGTTTATGAACCAGGAAGTGGACTCTCACCAGACCAAGTCCACTGGCATCTGGACATTGGACTCCAGCCTCTAGAACTGTGAGAAATCAATTTATGTTGTATATAAGCCACCCAATCTGTATAGCATTTTTGTTACAGCCACCCAAACAGACTGAGACGCAGTTATGAGGTCTGTTCTCACAGTTCATCATTCTAAATCTGTTTATGAGTACCTTGCTTTAGCTCAGTGATTCCTAGTGTTTTGTATAAGGAAGACAATAAGCTGTTTGCTCACTCTAGCATGTTAGCAGTGGTGGATTTTACAAAGTGCATGACCTACGTGAAATGTCTGTAAGATAAAAATATAACATACTTGACTGAGTTTCTCCTCTGCTACTAAAGTATGCTGCTATTTTGTATGGATCTTCAATATTGAGGAGATACTATGGGGATGTGCATGCATATGTTTTCTACTTAAAGAGCAATCGAGTTTATCATTGCTATATTTCAGTGGGGAAGGGGAGGTCATTGGGAAATGCTTTATCTGTGATTTTTATAGTATAAATTGTCTGCTTAGACACTAGCTGTTCTAAGATTTGCTGTTGTTTACATTTCCAAGAAAGGATTCAGTAATCACAGATTTGGAAGATTTAACAGCTCAAGACAGCCAGATTAGCTGTTCCAAAAAAAGGAGTCAGGAGATACACAAGTGTATCTTTTGTAGCAAATCTTGTACCTTTTGGGTTTACTTTATTACTTAAAAAGTAGTCACACTCCAAATGACCTCTGGGAAGAGATGCTTGGCGGGGTGAGTGACTAACCCACTGAAAAATCCCAATATACAGAGCCTGGACTGGGGCAAAAGGAAAAGATCCTCACACCCTGCAAAGGCTCCCTTTAGATATGGAGAGAAGGAATATGATTACAACCTTCAGCTAGAAAATGCCCTCTTTCCTTCTTTGGGGGCCCTTAATCAAGGCCCAGTACATAATGCATCACTGAAATTAAGGCAAGGCAACCATTTCCTTGACCTCCTAACCTTGCTGGCAAAAGGGTCTGGTCACACCATGAGCAGAGGTCCCCTGAAAGGTGTGAGAAGGAGAAGCAGAGTTCTGGCAGAGCTCTGAAAGGTGTGTGCAGCAACCTTTACTGAAGCTTCAATGCTCCTGAATAAAGAACGGAGCTGAAATGATTGGATAGGGTTTGCTCACAAACCGACTGCTGTGAACCTCAACAGTCATCTGGGGAAACTGCAGCTTCTTGCAAAATGTTTTCTACATGGTACCACATTTCTAATATGTTGATTTCCTTATCTCGGCCTAAAAACCTCAACAAAAAAAAAAGGCACTGTATAATGAACTCTTGGTTCGGGCTTAAAGCACACCCAAAGGCAAGACAGCAAGGAGGCCAAGTGATGGGAGGAACAGGTGAGAACGGCATGTGGTCTATGCCCTCCAGTGCCCATCCTGGGTAACATACGTAACAGCAGGCAAGGGCTCTCCCACTCTTCATTTTCCCCTGTTCTGTTGTCAAACAACCCAGAGTCACCAGTTTCCATCCCGTGGGTATATCCGCAAGCTGACTAAGGCAATGAGAAAAGCCATCCCTGCTTACAATTCGCTTGTTCTATACTATGTCACTTCAAGCATTCAAGCTATTGAATTTTTAAACAATTATATTTCCTCAATACAAAAAAAATACCTTTAAAAGCTTTTTAGTCATTGGGTTTTGCATATCATTTTTGGAGATGATACGAGGGCTGTTACACTATTAAAACAAACAAACAAACAAAAGAGGTGAGACCGTGAGCTGAAGAATGAGGTCCTGCTGACAGGACAGGACCTCAATGCCACAGTGGGCAGGGTACAATGGTGGTTGGCTTGGGGTTCCGCTCTACCATGGCAGAGCATCGTGCCACAGGAAGGCTTGGAGAAAACTGGTTCATTCTCAGAGGCTTATCAAGCCTTGGTCTCTGCCAAGACTGTCAAAGCATTCTACTCTAACAAACCTCTCATGGGGGGAGATTTCCCTTTGGAGCAGAAACGATTCTAAAGACTCCTGGGGTCCATGAGGAAGCATCTTTGTTCCTACTGGGAACCCAAGCAAAAAGTCTTTATATTCTTTCCACTCTATCTTCCAATTCGTCTGCAGCTTTTCACCACTCTTGCTATGAAGAGAACATGCAACAACAGAGGAAATGCTACAACAGCAAACTGAATGCCACACACACACACACACACACACACACACACACAGCCGAATGCAACCATCAGCAGAATGACTGCAAGAAAAAAATACGTAGAAAGCTTTCAGATGATATTTCCTGGACAAATTACTCACTTGAAAATTCTTTCTCATGGGCGCCTGGGTGGCTCAGTCCATTAAGCATCCTACTCTCGATTTTGGCTCAGGTCATGATCTCACGGTTCGTGAGGTTGAGCTCTGAGTCGGGCTCTGCACTGACAGTGCAGAGCCTGCTTGGGTTTCTCTCTCTACTTCTCTCTCTGCCCCTTCCCCACTTAGGCTCTTGCATGCATGTGTTCTCTCTCTCTCTCTTTCTCAAAATAAATAAATAAAGAGTAAAAAAAAAAAAAAACAAAACAGGTAAGCTCTCATCTTGGGAAAATCCAATAGAAAAAATGCAGAACTACAAAATGGCTGAGTAACTCATTACAAAGGGAACCACTGAAAGGTTTCAAAGTTTAAATGTGAACCTTGCTATCTTATGTTGCTATAATTCACAAACCAGCAATGGACTTTTTGATCAATGACATCCAGGCAACACCCTCTTAGATCTAGAAGATTGAGAATTTCATCTCTCAGAATTCCTATCTACATTACACTTAGGGGAGACAAGTTTTATGAGACAAGCAGAATACTGGTGAATATAAATGAACAACTGGCAGATATTCCTTCTTTCCTAATGAATTTTATAATTTAGAGCATTTGAATGCCTCCCTAGGGGAGGAATTCTTTCATGACTAACACTCTTTCTAGTAATTGCATCTATTTTTAATTCATAAAATTTGAATGTGTGTTAGCCTTCGAGAACTTGTACGAATCTTCTATTTAATAAAGATTGACCTTGGGGGGTGGGAGGGAGGGGCGGGTGGGTGATGGGTATTGAGGAGGGCACCTTTTGGGATGAGCACTGGGTGTTGTATGGAAACCAATTTGTCAATAAACTTCATAAAAAAAAAAAAAAAAAAAAAAAGATTGACCTTTTATTTTTTTAAAGATTAACCTTTTCATTTATGAAGGTAGTTTGATTTTAATATGTACTCTACATACAAATCACTCAAATTACACCTCAAAATAATTTTTAAAAATCACCTGGACAGGTCCACATTAAAAACTAAATTTCAGGGAAAGATAGTGTGCTAAAAATTATAATCTTAAACAAAAGACATTTATAAACTCTGAATGACCAGCAAATCGCACTATACATATATATATATATATGTATATATACATATATATATATATGTATATATATATTCAGCTCACTATCAGGATTCTGGCAAACCTTTATAAAAGTCCACACAAGACTTCTCTTTAAGTTCACCCCTCCTCTTCATTGTTGATTCTGAAATCATGTTTTCAATACAAGATGTATAATATTCTAGAAATATGCCTCTTAAAGCCATTCAGATGGAAGTATGTCATTCCTTTCATATGTACTTAAAAATCTATAAAATTTAAATAAATCTCACTAGCAAACATTAATGAGACATAAAGTATTCTTAGTATTATTTCGACCAAAGAAAGGAAATGAGATTTTTTGCTAATGGTCAGAGTTTACATCTCAGCCATGCTTAAGGCTATAAGACATTACTACATGAAAAAAATTGAAAATAGACGGCTGAACAGCACCATTATGTTAAGCAATTAATAACTGGAAAAAAAACCCAGAAATCTGTTGAGTAGCCATTTAAGCTTCAGAGAAAGATATTTTACTTTATGCTTATGGTTAATCCTGTCTACCTCTATCCTCGGTCTGGTTTGAGGCCAACAGCTATGTATTTGCTGACTAAAGGACCCAACTCCCTCCACTTCAGTAAAATGCATGTTTCAGATCCCCTCCCCCCACCAAGGCACATGGATCCCCCAATTCCCTGGTTCTTCCCTGTGAAGTCAAGGTCATACCACAACAGCGCTCTTACCTGTTTCCCATCCAGGGTATACAGGCGTTTCACCACTCCCGAGTCCAGCTTGATGGCATCAGTTATGTCAGTGAGAACCTGCTCAAAGGAATGTGCGGTTTTCTTGTTCAGCAGAATCCTGACGGCCTTCCGTGGCTTCACCCCACTTCTGATGATGGTGACCAGCTTGGGCCGAATGAAATCCTTATTCTCCCGCACCTCCGAAGGGCTCCCTTTGGCAGTGGCCAGTGAGGACACTGCCCGGGAAGCCGAGGTGGTCTTGACATTCACCGACCAGTTGGGGTTCACGTTCTTGGTGTACTCCAGTTTCTTGAAGGGCTCTATTGAGCCACACACATAGCTTTCTCCTAAGGAAGAGAGAAATATATTTACATTTACACCAGGGTAAACTCATTTCCTTTTTCCTAGTCTTTGATTTTTCCTTTTCTACTAGAACTGAGAAATACTTGTGACTTTTTGAAGAATGGAAGCATGATTAACATTTAATGAAAAGAAACATTTTCTACTTCTAATCTGGCTCTGTTCAACAGCAGATTGGTATCCTAGGAGGGAAAAAAATCATCATTCTTCCCTTACTTCATTTTCCGACTGCTGAAAGAAATACTGACACTGAATAAACCTCAGAAATAAATAAAACTGAATTCAAAACAAAGTATTCTCTGGGATTTGGGGTATTTATCCTTGCAGAAAACTTCAAAACCAGAGGTACCTACACTTAGTAATAATGTAAATAACATAATTTGAAAATGGAAAGTGGATCAGAAAACAGCTTATTAAAATAGCTACGTGATTCATTGTATGGTGACAGTTGCTAGACGCTTGTGGTGAGCCTAACATAAGGTATGGAGAAGTTCAATCACTATGTTGTACACCTGAAAGTAATGTAACATTGTGTGTCAACTATACTCAAATTTAAAAATCTAAAAAAAAAAAGGCTATATAATTTATAAGTTTGATTGGAGTGTGTGCTAAGCATTTTGTAAAGTCAAGTAAAATTCTGAAAGCAAGCGAAGTAACTGTCACCAGCTAGCCCCCAAGACTTGACCTTTACTGCTCACGTTCTTGTACCCATCAACCTCTGTCCCATATTTTTCCTTAAGCTCTTCTTTCCAAGGTAGCTCTTAACTCAGACAAAAGACCAGACGGTCATAGCAACCCTCAAGCAATAATGACTGCCTGTTCAAAAGCTCTAGTGGCCCAAACCACCCAGACCAGTTTGAGCTTAACCCCTAACCCAGGCTGTTGTGCAGAATGACCATGGAGTGACCAACAGTTACCTTTACCTCATTACAATGCTAAAAATCACAGCCAGAGGTGGAGACATAACAAGCAAACAAAACATATGAAGAAAGAAGCATGGTCTGTCTACTGCGCCTGTTCCCCACCACCAAGTCTCTGTGTTTCCCCACCCCTACATGCTTAAACTTGGCTCCTTTCCCACCTGCGTTCCTTTAAAACTTTCCCTGGTTGTTAGGGCAGCCAGTCTGACGCCTTTGTTGTGACTGTGTCTCCCTTCAACTGCAGCTGTTGCCCCAATAAAGCCTTGCTTGTGCTTTTAAATTTTGGGTCCAGCCTCGTTTCTACCAGTGGTAGGTCCAGGGACCCGAGTCCAGAGTCCAGTAACATAACCACACTTCCTTTCCTCCCATCTACACATGGCCAAACACAGTGATCTACATACTCTAGGAAGGCCAATTCATATTTGTTTATAGGTAAAAGATTTTGAGAATGGTTAACTTATAAACTGTAGCTTCAGAAACTGACTCTAAAATAAATGTAATTATATAAGATGAATGAGGTCCAAGGATCTAATGAATAATATGGTGACTATAGGTTATAACACTATACTATAATTGAAATTTGCTAAGAGACTAGAATTTAAATGTTGTCACAAAAAAAAGATAAACATACAAGGCAATGAACGTGTTAGTTAACTAAATGGGGAGAATCTTTCACAATATATACATATATCAAATCATCATGAGGTATGCTTTAAATATCTTACAATTTTGTCAATTATACCTCAATAAAGCAGGGTAAAAAAAAAGAAAAGAAATTAATTACATTATATTTTTATTAAAAATGACTCCTTAACAGAGAATGGTTTAATGAAAATAATCAGACTATTAAGTAGATGTGGCTCACACAAAAAAGAAGTAACATATGTAACAAGTGATGATAAATCATTAAATGACTGATCCCATATATATACGTATATATATGTATATATGTATATATTTCATACATATATATATTTCATAAAGTTAGGTCAAAGTATTTTGAAGTTCAAGATTTTATAATGGCTTTTTTGTGTGTTAGTAAGTCTTTGTAACAGAGAATAGTTAAAACGCTAAAAAGCCTTCATAAATGCAGGTAAAGTGACCTGGGACTAATCCTGCAACAGCCCATCTACTTTTATCTAAATCCTTGTCCTATTTTTAACTTATGAGTGCAAGCATCCAAGGCCACAGAATAAAGTATTCACATAAAAATAATGGAACCAGGGTTTCAAAAATAGAAAATCACAGTTATACATGTTACCAAACATTTACTCTGTAAGTGCTCTTAGAAAACACTCTAATGTGTGTTTATACATTATATCTCACTAGACGTACACCTAGTACAAATTTAGCAACCCCCTTTTCTATTCACCTTCACTGGTCCCAACTATGCTTTTCTCAAGATTTATGTAGATACCAAAAACCTATGCGTGGGGGGTCGCAACAACAGTGGTGCTTTGTGGACAGACAGCACGAATGCTCCAATGGGAAACTGCAAGTCTGAGCTCTCAAGACCTGGCCTCTCCATGCACATGACCTGGGACAAGTCCCCTAGTCTTCTCAGTGGTAGTTTATCCATCCATCAGATGAAGGCTATTCCGGGGGCCACTGATCTCACCAGGCTTTGGTGAAGATCAAACGAGATAACAGGTCAAAGTGATCAAATACAAAACCACACAGGTGGACACCTGCTCTGGGGCTGCATTACCCTGACTGTGCAGTAAGCCCGAAATGAAAATTAAAAAACCAAAATTATTAGAGATCAGTGAGTGGGTCTTATAAGGTGCTAATTGTTTCTAACTAGTTACCAGGAGACGTCACTTTGGCTCCATTTCAATGCGACGATGCCCCAAATGTTCCTCAACAAGGCACACACAGCCCAAAATACAGCAGGCAAAACCAGACTGTCAGAATTCTGTGCTAATCAGAGATACGCAATTGTCTGATCATGTGTAAGTTTATACACTAAGCTAATAATTAAAATCAAAACAAAATGAGTAGTTGACACTCCAACAACAACAAACTTTTTAACCTTAAAAAATATATAATAAGAATAGGGAGGAATTTTAAAGTATTCACATTAACAATGTGGAGTGGGTTTGTTGAAAAAGAAAATAAACTTTTTTTTTTTTACATCTCCTTAAAGAACATCGAAAAAAATTTTAAAGCATGACAACTTTGAGAAGGTAATGCTGATTTGGTTCAAGTAACAATGATGGGAAGAAACTTGTGTTAAATCTGTGCTGTCACTTGGGCTCCTCTGTCTGGTTTACCACATTCAAAGACGGCAAAACAATCTTGGGGAAGGGTGTGAGACTCCAACAAAGAACAATCTTGTGCTACAAGGAAAGTAACTGCTGAAAGGAGAGACAGAGCTGGCCACCAAACCCAAGATCACACAATACTCAAACTGTCATTTAGAAGCTACTACACTATCCAGAGGGCGCCTGGGTGGCTGAGTTGGTTGAGTGTCCAACTCTTGGTTTCAGCTCAGGTCATGATCTGAGGGTCATGGGATCATGCCCCACACTGGGCTCCACATTGAGTGTTGAGCCTGGCTTGAGATTCTCTCTCTCCCTCTGCCCCTCCCCCCCACTCATGCTCTTGTTCTTAAATTTAAAAAAATAAAAAAAGAAAAAATCTACTACACTATTCAGGAATTCAGGAAGACAAGACGAGGTTTCCTTATGCTAAAATGCTTCTATAAAATTGTGCAAATATACTATTCGACCCCTCATTAAAAAAAATTTTTTTAATGTTTTATTTTTGACACACAGAGAGAGAGAGAGAGAGAGCACAGGGGAGGGGCAGACAGATAAACAGAAGTAGACTCTGTGCTGATGGCAGAGAGCCCAATGTGGGGGCTGAGACTCACAAATGCTAAGATTGTGACCTGAGCAGACCTCGAATGCTTAACCGACTGAGAAATCTAGATGCCTCTATTTGACCCCACATTTTGACCCCACATTTTGACTACGTTTCTTTTAATCATAACTCTGAATTTCTTCCCAACACTAGAGATACTGCCTCTGTCTTAATTAAAGTTGATTTATTTTCTGATTTTGTTAGAAAATAACTTTTCAGTTAATGTGCTAGTACCATTGACAACCATAAATCAGCAAATGTAATTATTCTGAATGGAAAGAATACATGGTCTTGATTTGGTTAAATAGCTCTGGGTATCCAGTGTTTGATCTCTCCCTAAATGGGGCCAAGACTGAAGAGATATGTATTATTCTTGATTAGAGAATCATCAATAGGTTTCATTCAAGTCCTAACAGAGGTATGAGTGGCAAAGGCCATTAAAAAATAAAAACATACAGTAAACCTCATAATTACTATAATAAACTTCCTATACACACAAAGCCATCTCAAAGTTTTATGGTGTAATTTTTTTTTTTTAATTTTTTTTCAACGTTTTTTATTTATTTTTTTGGGGCAGAGAGAGACAGAGCATGAACGGGGGAGGGGCAGAGAGAGAGGGAGACACAGAATCGGAAACAGGCTCCAGGCTCTGAGCCATCAGCCCAGAGCCCGACGCGGGGCTCGAACTCACGGACCGCGAGATCGTGACCTGGCTGAAGTCGGACGCTTAACCGACTGCGCCACCCAGGCGCCCCGATATGGTGTAATTTATACTGCAAAAATAAAATAAAAGTTAATTTAGCAAAACCAAAGTATATTTGAGCAAAATGGCCTACTATTGTGATTTATAATAAAAAAATATATACTTGGTCTTCAAACCATTTCTGGCACAGAGCTCCTAAAACCCTTGGAATTTCCTAAGTGATTAGAGAAATAAAGGCATCTTGATATGCATAAGGAGCCCCTTTCTACCACACCTGAATTTAGGTTAATGAGGAGACTTTGGGAAAGCAACTAACGATGGGTGACTGAAGCCGGGGGAACCAACAGTATAATTAGAGGGTAGGAATTTTCAGTCTCACCTCCCTGAGCTTGGGGAGGGGAGGAGGGATAGTGGTTAAATCCAGTGATTGATTGATTGGTTGATTGATTGACTGATTTTTTTTTAAGTTATTTATTTTGAGAGAGAAAGCGTGAGTGGGGGAGAGTGGCAGAGTGGACAGAGAGGGAGAAAGAGGGAGAGAGAGAATCTCAAGCAGGCCCCATACTGCCAGTGCACAGCCAGACATGGAGCTCGATCCCACAAACTGTGATGTCATGACCTGAGCCAAAATCAAGAGTCCAACGCTTAACCGACTGAGCCACCCAGGCACCCTAAGTCCAGGGACTTAATCAATTGTGCCTATATAATGAAACCTCCATAAAAACCCAAAAGGACAAGGTTCAGAGACCTTCCAGTTGGTGAACACATGAAGATTCAGTAGGAGTGGTGATCTCAGAGGCAGCATTTAAGCTCCAAGCTCTTTCCCTAATCCTTGCTCTATGTATCTCTTCCATCTGGCTTTTCCTAAATTATAAGCTTTTATAATAAACTGGTAATCCAGTAAGTAAAATGTTCCCCTGAGGTCTGTGAGCCTCTCTAGCAAATTCATTGAATCAAAGCGGGGGTCCTAGGAACCTCTTCTCTGTTAGCCAATCCATCAGAAGCACAGGTGACAACCTGGATTTGATTGGTGGCTGAAAAGGGAGGGGGGTGGTAGAGACAGTCTCCTGGGACTAAGCCCTTAACCTTGGAATCTGATGCTATCTCTGGGTAGATAGTGTCAGAATTGCGTTGAATTGTAGGACATCCAATTGCCGTCACAGACAATTGCTTGGGTGTTTGGGGGAAACACACACACACACACACACCAGAATCCGTGACCAGAATTTTATAACCCCAAATTTGCTTTGACAGTTTGGGATTATCACCTATAGGGAAGCTTAACAAGGATGGCAAGATAACAAAGATCACACACGGTTTAAAGGAAATGGTGTAACACCCTATTTAGAGGTAGAGCTGGGATTCCCGAACATGTTGATTTGCTGGGTGGTTATCATACTGCTAGTTTTGTCCCAGTTTATTCAAGCCAAAAATCTTTGTGTTAAGACCAATTCTCAACTTAAAATGTAATGTTCTGGATGTCCAACACACCCCAACAGACAGCTAGAGCTGCAGAAGCAGCATCTGTCTGAATTGCTGTGGCATTTACAAAAGCCAAAACATATTTGCTTTTCAGCAAAGATAAAGAAAAAAAGAGAAAGTAAGGAAATAAAGCATGAGATTATCTTTGGAACTGACCAATGCCTACTGAAATATCAGAATATGGTAATTTCTTTCCCTGAAATATTTAGGTACTTGGGGGATCTTGGAGAAATGGAATAATTTAGATTATTTTCAAGATACTAAAAGGTCTATGTTTTATTTGGTTTTCAAAAAAATCACATATGCATTTGTAAATTTATTATATTGCTATTATACAAAGTATGGAAATAAATGTTCTCTAACAAAGTTTATTATTTAAAAATCTGCAAAGTCAATTCTACTTGGCCATTGGCTCCCATTATGAAAGTAAAGGATTTCCACTTAAAAGAAATAAACTAAGTCACTACCGAAAACTGACAGTGATGTGATACCCAGATTCCTAGTTGACCAGGCCTGTGATGAGTGAGCTAGGAAGGTGTCCCTCCACAAGATCCCATATTAGGAGATTCTAGAAGTTTGCTCTATTTCCCCCTACTGCTGGAGCTTTTTCAGTGGCTCAGAGTTGTGATTTGTAAATTTCATATGTGACATCACTTAATCTCAGTCTGAAAATGACCCAATCTCTGGTTGCTACCTCCTCTAGGACTTCTTTAAGTTCCAAAGGTGGTATATTTAAAAGTACCTTAAGTGAGAGATACCTATAAAAATTTAATTTTTCCAGAAAATAAAGTTTCTCATTAAAAACTCTAGCAATTAAAATTTCTCTTGTGAATTATAGTAAAAACTGCAGAAGACTCAAATATATATTGAGACCTCGGAAAAGAAACTGAGTAAATTACGTGAAAGATACTATTTACATAATAAAATATAAAGTGCCTTCTGGATATTGTATTTTATGAGCCTATCTCAAATATACACAGCAACATTTCATCACCTTCCTAAAAGGCACTGGTTCAGGTAGACAATTTTGATAGTGCTATTAAAGGCAAGAGAAAAGATTCCCCAAAGGTACTTTGGGTCATTCTTCCATGGAAGTCACTCATAATATAATAGTACATAAAAATAAGCTTACAGAAAATAAAATTTGAATGTGTATGTCAGGCCTATGGAAAATGTCAAGTTCTTAAATTCAAAGCAACAGAAAAATAACATAAAGAAAAAAAATTGAGAGATCCAAAATTTTACATTTACAACCGATATAAATGAAAAGTGGAGAAACTAAAATAAAAAAGAGAAAACAGACTAAGGATCTACACAGAACAACGGGTTACTATAATGTGCAAAGCTTATTATAATTCACAAAAATGTAAGGTACTAAAATATATGACAAAGGATAAAAACAAAATAAAATAGAAATAGAAAACACCACTAGGGACATTATAAATTGATAACCCTTTTTGAAAGCAACATGGCCACCTGTATTTGGAACCCCAAAAATATATATTCTCATTGCTAAAAATTTCTCCTAAGCACATCACAGAGTAACAAATAACAAAATTGCAACAGATACGTACAGCACTTGCCATAAAAACTAAAAATTAAATACCAACTCCTAAGTCTTTAATAATAAGTACAAAATCTGAATTTGCCATTCTGGGGAGTGAAAACAATCCTAAGTCATGAGCTTGTTTTCAAAAGAGCTTAGAAAACAAGATGTGTGGGGTGCCTGGGTGGTTCAGTCAGTTGAGCAGTTGAGTGTCTGATTTCGGCTCAGGGCATGATCTCGCAGTTCATGAGTTCGAACCCCGCATCAGGCTCTGTGCTGACAGCTCAGCTTGGAGCCTGCTTCAGATTCTGTGTCCCCTTCTCTTTCTGTCTCTCCCCTACCCATATTCTGTCTGTCCGTCTCTCTCTCTCTCTCTCTCTCTCTCTCTCTAAGAAAAAATAAAACATTAAAAAGAAGAAAAGAAAGCAAGATGTGTAGGGGCACTTGGGTGGCTCAATTAAGTGTCCGACTTCTGCTCAGGTCATGATCATGTGGTTCATGAGTTCAAGCCCTGCAATGGGTTCTCTGCTGTCAGCAAAGAGCCCGCATCAGATCCTCTGTCTCTCTCTCTCTCTCTCTCTCTCTCTCTGTCTCTCTCTCTGCCCATCCCTGACTTGCTGTCTCTCTCTCAAAATAAATAAATAAATAAATAAATAAACAAACAAACAAACAAACTTAAAAAAATCTTTAAAAATGAAAAGAAAGCAAGATGTGTATGAAAAGATTTCACAAGGCAGTAAGTGATAATTGCTAAATACGTGGTCGAGGCAACCCTAACTCAGAAGAGAAAGAAATCACTTCTCACTTCCCACTGAGTGACCAATAAAGAAGAAATGGAATTCATGGTGACCTCAGAAGTGGGGGTAGGATTCTTCACTAGAGAAAAGAAAGAGGACAGCATTTCAGATAAAATAAAAACAATAATACGCTCTACTACACAGTACAGCCAAGGGATAGTCTGTGAGATATTAATATGTCTTTCTCAAAAGACCCAGGTTTCAGAAAGCTCCCATTGGTTTCAGCGTGAGGGAAGGGCTGGAGGTAGGACACAGGGAGAGAGAAGTTGAGAAAGCTACTATAACAGACCAGGAGAGGAGATGGAAAATTGACCTTTACACCTCTGCACTGGGGGCAGAGAGAAGCGGATGCAAGAGGAATACTTAGCAGATAGACTCGACTGACTAGACGGCAGAGACTGGCAACTGTCTGGATGTGGGACCCAAAGGAATCTGAGTCACATGATGAAAATGAAATAACATTGAAACTTCCATTTTGGTTGACTTCCCAAGTACCGTGATAGGTAAAATAAGAAGGGAACCAGGTTTGGACTCGATGCTAAGGAAAGAAATTCATTTGGTTGTGCACATACTAAATTTGAAGTTCCTAGGAGCCAACCAGTTGAAGATTTCCAGCAAGCAATTAGAAATATAAGCCTGGAGTTTGGAAGGAGACGCACGTGACAGCTGCAGAGATGGAACTGAAGAAAACGTTCTGGGAAACCATGCCCAGCTGGACAAGAAGAAACCCAGGGCAACACCAGTCTTCAAAGAGTGCCCAGAAATGGAGGAGCCGCTGAAGGGAACAAAGACAAATCAGGTGCCTGGAGCCATGGAAACTGAAAGCTGGTGAGTGTGTGGCTGGAAGAGAACCAGACATCAGCATCCAATGCTCCAGGGACATCATTGAGGATAAGGATTCCTAAGAGATCACTGGCCTGGCCACTAAAAGGCCACATGTGGCCCTATAATGGCCACTTTCATTCAGTAGTGATGCTGGCTACTTTCATTCATCCATTCATCCATCTATCCATCCATTCATTCTCTTTCCTCTTTCTTCCCATAATATATTCAGTACTTACAACTACCATGCTGGGCAGTAAGGACACCAATGGTTCCCTGAGTTCTTGAGACTTTGATATAAAATGAACAAGTATATTACAGTGTCATGATGCTAATTAAGGAGCTGAAGTATGATTGCAAGTTGAGGAAGTATAGACAGCATATACTAATATTTCTTACCACAGAGCTCTGGGTTTGAGAGGCCAGAAAGACCAAGGCAAGAATGTTTGAGATTGTGGGAGATTTGTGCATCTGTCGGCTGAGGGATGAGGGTGGAGACACTATCGGTAGAACAGGTTATTTGAATGTCTGCCATGTAGCAGATCCTGTGCTAACCCATGCTATTTAACCTGCAATCCTCAACACAACCCTATGAGCGAAGTATTAGCACACCACTTATCAGAGGGCACAATGAGGCACAGAGAGATAGGCAGCTGGCTCAAGGTCACATGGCTGGCAAAGGTGGAGCCAGGGTTCAAGTCAGGTGGTCTGACTCCAGAACCATAATTTAACCACGACATCATTATGCACCCTCAGGAGGGCACCCATCTTACAGTCCTCGCAGGAGAAAAAGGGAAGCCGGGAGACAGGAGAGCACAAGCAAAGAGTGCAGCCAAGCTCACTGCTGAATGTATCAACGGGTAATAAGAGACACGGCCAGAAGAGAAGGAAGGGCAGGAGAAGGGCCACTGAGAGAAATACATGCAACATTGTGGGCTGTATTCCATACGTAAGTGGAGAGCCATTGTGAAGCAAAGGTATGGCACAAAGTGGTTTGTCTGTGGCCAGGTTTACATAGGCAGGAAAACTAGTTTAAAGACTATTGTATGGGACATATGCGTGTCCTAAAGGATTTGACCTAAGAGAGGCTACAGAATGGAAAAGCAAGAAGGTGCCTGAGTAGTTCAGTTGGTTAAGTGTCTGACTTCAGCTCAGGTCATGATCTCACAGATGGTTTGTGAGTTTGAGATCTGCATCAGGCTCTGCATAGACAGCACAAGCCTGCTTCGGATTCTCTGTCTCCCTCTCTCTCTCTGCCCCTCCTCTGCTCATGCTGTCTCTCTCTCTCTCTTTCTTTCTCTCTCTCTCTCTCTCTCTCAAAAATAAATATTTAAAAAAAGGAATGGCAAAGCAGGGACAAATGCAGATTCCATAAAGAAGACAAAAACATTGAAAAAGAAAAACTAAGACATGTATTTTTAGCTCCAAAGCCTATTGTAATAGTACAGGGAAGAGATGACAAGTTCCAAGTGGTAGGAATATGAGGAGTTATTATTTAATTTTTTAAATGTTTTTACATCTTTCAGATTTTCTACAATGCTCACTGTGTAAAAATGTATCACTCTGGCAGTAAAAAAATAGTAATATTGTGATGAAGACTTGAAAGCTATAATAATGATGGTGGAAAGGACAAACTGAAGAAACATCTTAAGCAAGATCAACAGAATTTAGTAACAGCTTGTATTTGAGGGTGAAGAAGAGAAGTCAAGGGGGATGTTAAGTTATACGGCAATACGATTTCACAAGATCCAGAATATGAGAAGAGGAATAAACTCTGGGTAATGGAAAAGAATGAGGTCACATTTATGCATGTTAAGTTTGAAAGGACTAAGGACAAGAGTATCAGTTAAATATATCCAGGTGCTGGGAGTGCAGAAGAAAGGTCTTATTATTATTTGGGAGAAATGGGCCTTAAGAGTGGTTAACATAATCAGACTTGATGACATCATAGTAGATCTAAAGACAAGTAAGCGTTGGTCATCTAAGGGTGAGAAAAGTAAAGAAGGAAATCGCAAATCACCATTAGAACATCATCACAACAATTACTGTAGACAAATCCACGAGTAAATGCCAAAATTCATGAGCAAAAGCTTAAGGAGAAGCAAGACATTCACGGAGGCTCAAACTTTCTCCCCCAAATATTTATTAGCTACAAAGGGAAAAATAGTAACTTTAGAGTGAAGGACACTGGCAAATACCACCTTAACCAACTTATCATGGTTAATCTCACCAGTAATAAGACACAGCAACATCCTATACCCTGAAATGATGCACTGAAAGGAACACAGCATCATTTCTGTGGAATTCTTGCCACAAAGAGATAACTTCAATCTAATCATCAGCTAAACCCAAACTGAAGGATGTTCTACGAAATAACTGACCAAAATGGCCAAGTCATTAGAGACCAGGAAAGACTGAAGAACTGTCACAGCGTGGCAGAGATGAAGGAGAGGTGACAACTAAATGCAATGCGTGATTCACCAAAAATAAAAGGCCACTAGTGGAAAATTTGATGAAAGCTGAAAAAAGCCTGTAGTTTAGCTACTAGCATTGTTCCAAAGGTAATGGTACCATGGTTGTGTAAGATGTTCCATTATGGGAAGGGCATCTGGGAACTCCCTACCTTTATGACAATTGTATTAAGTCCACATTAATTTCAAAATAAAAACTTTTAAACATGAGTACGGTAGCCTAGAACAAGGTTAAATTGAACCCCTATCTCACACTAACATTTACTAATATGACATCCATTAGAATACTTTTTAAAATGAAAACACAGGGCACCTGGGTAGCTCAGTGGGTTAAGCATCCAACTCTTGATATTGGCTCAGGTCATGATCTCACAGTTTGTGAGTTTGAGCCCTGCGTTGGGCTCTGCACTGACAGCACGGAGCCTGCTTGGGACTCTCTCTCTCCTTCTCTCCCTCTGCCCCTCCCCTGCTTGCATGTGTTCTTTCTCTCTCTCTCAAAATAAATAAATAAATGTAAAAAAATTTTTTAATAAAATGAAAACATAAAAATACTAGAAGAAAATGAGGAAACTGGCTTTATAATTACAGAGTACAGAGAACCCAAGAGGCATGAAAATCAAGCCATGAATGAAAAGCCTGATACATTTGATCATTTCAGGTTTTTTTTTCAATCTGCATGGCAAAAAAACACAGTAAACAATGTCACTAGATAAAGGACAATCTGGGGAAAATACTCTCAATAAATATCGCGAAGAGCTAGTATCTCTAAAAGGAAAAAGTCCAAAAAAATAAAAAAATAAAAAAATAAAAGGAAAAAGTCCTACAAGTCAGTAAAAAAAGACCCCGATCTGGTAGGAAAATGGTCAAAAGCTATGAATAAAAGAAACAAATGCATTTTAATTATATGAAAAGATGAAAATTAAAACAATAGATACATGCTTTCGTCTTCATAAGAGTTGGCAAATAGCAAAAAGTTACGCGAAACATTGTCTTGTTGAGGGTATAGGAAGACAGCCACTCTCATATATTACTGGTAAGTGTGTAACTTGGTACCACATCTATGAAGAGGAATTTTGCAACAGCTCTTTAGACTTTAATACTTGTACCTCTCTATCCAGCTTGTACCTTTCTACTACTTCTGGGAATTTGTCCCACAAAGATTCTCCAACATGGATAGAAAACTTATACCTAAGGATATTCACTGCAAAACTGCATCTAAGAACAAAGGATTGGTCACAACCTAAATGCCCATCAATAAAAGACTGGCTAAATAAATTAGGGCACGGTTGTATAAAGGAATACTATGAAGTCAGTAAAAAGAACATAGTAGTTCTAGATGTATGATATGACCTATTGTTAAGTGCACTGAGCAAGGAACAGAACTAGAAGCACAGTAAGTTACCTTCTGGACAAATGATAATGTATATCCTAACATGCACCGATATCTGAGATGATACTCAAAAATAAAAACAAGGGGCGCCTGGGTGACTTGGGCGGTTAAGCGTCCAACTTCGGCTCAAGTCACGATCTCACAGTTCACGGATTTGAGCTCCATGTCGAGCTCTGTGCCAACAGCTCAGAGCCTGGAGCCTGCTTCGGATTCTGTCTCTGCCCCTCCCCTACTTGTGCTCTCTGTGTGCACGTCTCTCTCTCAAAAATAAATAAACATTAAAAAAAAAACTTTTAAACAATGAACAGTAACAAAAACTAGTAAACGGTTTGCTGTGGGGGAATTTGAGAGAGAGTATGTTTTCTAGCTGTTTAAGAATGAATTTCAAAAGTTTAATATAGCAGGGAGAGGCGCAGATATAAGAAGCCAGTGAATTAGAGAAACAAAGAAATCAATAACACCACATCAAGGGAAATAAAAATCTCCAGGAGAGCTGGGTGACCGGAAATCGTGGTTAGAGATTCCCTAACTGTGGGGTGAAGTGTGGATTTATTCCTGAAAGGTTCATTCTGATGGAGACTTGGGAACATCTCTTACACAGCAGCTCCAGAGTCAGACAGTATCTAGGGTGAAGTATGGGGGTCAAGGTGTGTGACAGCTGAGAAAGAAGGGCACTCATTTCTTATACATACATATCTGCTGTACAAATTAACTTACTTCTATCCAAAGGACAGCATACCTGAATAGTATTTATGTTAATGCTTAAAGGAAACATCTTGGCCTTCTTTTACCAACATGGCACAAGATGTTAAAAGAATGCTTATTTAAGACAGCAGAAAGATTCATGGTTGCCAGGGGTTAGGGAGGGATGAAAAGATAGAGCACAGAGGATTTGTAGGGCAGTACAACTATTCTGCGTGATACTACGATGCTTCATACGTGCCATTACCCCTTCGGCAAAATTCACGGAACACACACAATGCCAAGACTGAACTCCAATGTAAACTATGGACTTTTGATGATAATGATGTGTCCGTGTAGATTCATCAATTGTAACAAGTGCACCACTCCGATGACGACAGGGGACACTTGTTCATGTGTCATGAGGGAGGGGTCTATGAGAAATATTTGTACCTTCTGCTCAATTTTGCTAAGAACCTAAAACTGCGCTGAAAGTAAAGCCTATTTAAAAGTAGGTGGGGTGGCTCAGTCCGCTGAGCATCTGAGTCTTGATTTTGGCTCCGGTCATGATCTCAGGGTTCCTAAGCTCGAGCCCCACCTCGGGCACTGTACTAACAATGCAGAGCCTGCTTGGACTTCTCTCTCTCCTCCTCTCTCTAACCCTCCCCCACACAAGACCGCATGCTCTCTCTCTCTCAAAATTAAAATAAACAAACTTAAAAAAAATAAAGTAGTGGGATGAGGCGCTTGGGTGGCTCAGTCGGTTAAGTGTCTGACTTCGGCTCAGGTCATGATCTCGCGGTTTGTGGGTTCAAGACCCCCATTGGGTTCTGTGCTGACAGCTTGGAGCCTAGAGCCTGCTTCAGATTCTGTGTCCCCCTCTCTCTTTTTGCCTCTCCTCCACTCGCACTCTGTCTCTCTCTCAAAAAAAAATAAGCAAACATTAAAAAAAATTTTTTTTAAGTGGAGTGGATGGCTATCCCTCAACACATATATTACTGATGCTTGAGGGTCTCATAAAGAAAAAAATCAATCAGTTAATTCTTGGGATCTATATTACATCTTTCTTCTAAGAATTTAAAGGTTTTAAATGTCATTCCTTCATTTATCTTCACAACATTTACACACCTATAGTGGAACATAAATAGTGTAAAATTTGGGGGAAAGAGGCAATATTGGGAATATGAGGCCAAGTTTCAAGGTAAACCACTTGCAGAAATAGGTCTGCAATTCAACTTTCCTTATTAATTATCCTGACTTCTTCAATGTATTAAGGCCATTTTGAAGGCAAACAACTAAAATTGCCATCCATCGTCTGCTCTTACATATGTGTGTGCATGTGTGTATGTGTGTGTGTGTGTATACATCCATGCATAGACAGACACACCTATAATCATACATAAACACACATACACACTCATACATTTATACTTCAGGCAAAGAATCAGCTCTGTTGATGCTCTTAGAACAAATTTAGGCATAATCATCTGTGTATAATAATAATTTAAAAACAGTGCAGGGGCGCCTGGGTGGCTCAGTCAATTAAGCATCTTTGGCTCAGGTCATGATCTCACAGTTCTTGAGTTTGAGCCCTGGATCAGGCTCTCTCTCTCTGTCAGCACAGAGCCCATTTCAGAACCTCTGTCCACCTCTCACACTGCCCCTCCCCCGCCTGTGCTCTGTCTCTCAAAATAAATAAATAAACTTAAAAAATAAAAACAAAAACAGTGCAAGTGACCCTGAGACTGTTAGAAATAAAGAAACTCACATATGTCATTGTAATTCAGAATTTTTAGTATGAGATGAGAAAGAACAGGCTTAAAAAAAAAAAACAATTAGAAGTCAAATACACTTGTCACTGCATCCACTAAAAGGATTTAATTTAAAACTCAAACATCAGCATACTGGAAGGGGAAATGAGAAGCTAATAACATGCATTGACGTTTACATAAAATTAGTATGTAAAGTGAGAGATATGAACCTAATGATGAATATGAAGTAACGGTTTGCATTTTAACAGACTAAGCAAAAATGTAATTGACAAAGAGGCCAATCTAAATGAATTTCCAGCTACTTCAACACTAAGTGCAGCTGCATGCTGGCAGTATTATAAATGAGAAAAAAAAAGTCTGTTTAAACTGGATTTTTAAAAAATGCAGCCAATATGTGAACTTACACACTGTACCGAAGTTACCATTCATTCAATCAGAAAAAGGAATTTTTTCCCAAAAAGTAAATTTTTAACATCAGAATAGTCAATCTGCAGTTACTTTATATCGATTGAAGAGGAGTATTTGGAGGTAAGTGAAAATACTAAAGTGTTGCTGGGAGCTGTATCTGTCATTCCTGGAATTAAGTCAAGGTTAAAAACATTTGTTTTCAAGAAAAATCTAATACTATAAAATTTCATTTGAAAGCCACTAAGAATACCCCACTTGGTATCTCATTTGTGGCAGTTATGAGCTCAAGCTCGGGCACCAGCTATCCCGGGTTCAAATCCTAACTCTACCATTTCTTGCTGTGTGACCTTGAGCAGCTCACGTAACCACACTTCCCTCATCTTAGTAGAAGGATGGTAACAGTGCCTAGCTCCTGGGATCACTGTGAAAATTAAATGTATTCATATATGCAAGACAGACGCTCCAGAACTGTGAGCGGTCATTACTCTCAGGATAGCAGTCTCTTAGAGAGGGCATTCTTGTGTTAAAAAAACGGACAAAGAAGATGGTGGCGAGCATTCCATGATCTTCCTGGTCCTTGTACGTAAAGAACTGTTGGTTCCCATCTCTCACACCTTCTCCTCGGTGGATGGGGATCACGGGAATATCTATGGCCACTTCTCAGTAAAGATCAATTCTGGGAGGGAAACTGACTGAAATACACCTCCCCCACCCCACAGCTGCTGCACAAGGGACTCTAGACCCAGTGAGGAGCCAAGCCCGGCTGTCTTAAAATGTGTTTCGAGATGTTGGCATATTTTCTCTGTATCACCATCAGTCCTCAAAGGGGTGGTTTGATGACTGATCATGCACCTGACTTTGCATTTCACCTTTATCCAGATCCTTCAGAATAGCCCCCCAAATGTTTTATTTAACCCCGTATTTTCCAAGGTCAGGAAAAGGACAGGGCACAAAAATCAAAGCCGATGCAGAAAGATTTCATGTTCATTCTTCCCCTTTAATTTACTGAAAGTGCCAGCTTCTGAATAGAAGGAAGAAGGCCAAGTCTACAGGCATCTTGGCAGGGTGACGAGTCACTGAAAAGAGATGTGAATTCCCACATAATAAACACACCAAACCCAGGCTCTCCACACCCTCTCAAGTCCAGTCATACTGCGACTGGACTGGCACCCCTACCAGCAGATCAAGGGAAGGAAAACGGGAGGAAGACACAAGACGCCCTCAGCCTTAAAACACATACAAACTCTGGTTCCAGAGGAGGGCAAGAGGGCTCGCCTGTGTGCCATTAAGGGGACAGGGGCCCCAAACCCCCAGCTACCTGCACAAGAGAGGGAGGGTATTATGTGCATGGAATTCCCCCAGGATCCAGTAAGACAGCGGGCCCGGGCAGACACATCTGGAGTGGAGATGAGCTCAGGGTGAAGTCAAGCACTTCCACACCTCTAAATTTCCTTTCCCGTCTTCCTCTGTGCTGAGGGCTACTTCGTCACGACCCTGACAACTCAGACTTAGGAATTCCCACTCTCCAGAGATCAGTCAGCCTCGTTTACACCTTAGCATGAATGTAACCCGTTATTTCTCTCCAAGTCATTTTACTTGGTTTGTGATTTCTTTTTTTTTTTTTAATGTTTATTTATTTTTGAGAGAGAGAGAGACAGAGCATGAACGGGGGAGGGTCAGAGAGAGGGAGACCCAGAATCTGAAACAGGCTCCAGGCTCTGAGCTGTCAGCACAGAGCCCAACGCGGGGCTGGAACTCCCAAACCGTGAGATCATGACCTGAGCCGAAGCCGGAAGCTTAACCAACTGAACCACCCAGGGGCTTCTTTGCTTGTGATTTCTAAGGTGATTATAGGCTTTCTGTGCCGCTCCCGTGGCGTTGGGACTGAAGCAAGTATACCTATTCTGCTTGCACAAGACACCACACCTCATCCAGGGACTAAACGGTCTCATTTCCACATGAAATGTCTAAAACAGATAGTTACTGTTAACCTAAATTCAACTTTAAGAAACAATAAACTGAACAGATTCATTCCTACATATTCTCAGGTACCCCAGAAAGACGAGAATCCTTTAAACTCAAAAGGAAGCACCATATGAGAAAGAGATGCCAGAAAACCTAATTTTTAGTCCCGTATCAACACTACCTTACCATGTGACCATAGACATGTCACTCGAATTTTCTAGGCCTCAGTCTCCAGTGACAGAATTAATGGGCTTGCTACCTACATAAGGTTCCCTTCTACTCAAAACTTTCACGATCCATTCGGTATTTTCAGTTCAAGTAATTTCAGACAGCAAAAGTTCATTTGCATCTAGAAATGAATACGAACGATGTTATTAAAGATATAAAAACAGGCTTTTAAAATTAATGTAGCATGGGTATGAGAAAAGAAACAGAGAATGCGGGAGAATTAAGACACCTTTTCCCTCAGTCCATCGTTATAAGAAGCCTGACCTAATAACATTAGCGGGGTTTTTTTTCTTCCTTTTTCCACTACAGTACAGCAAAGTGAACTCCCAGATCTGTGAACCATAAGGGTCGGAGCTGAATGAGGCTGATGTGTCTTAGCGGTCAAGTGCAGGTGCCTAGAACAATGCGGAAACCTGAGAAAGCATCCTCTAGGGTCCCTTGGGAGTTCGCGCTCACCTTCCACCAGTTGGTCCAGGCTGGAAATCTTCTTGAGCCCATCAATGGTGTAGATCGTTCTCACTCCCTGGGGCAAATTCACGTTATCCGACAGAGTTCGGGTCAAGTCAGCCAGCAGGGCCTCAAAGGATCGGAAGCGGTCTGGAGAGATGGCATACACAATCCCTTTGAAGTATCGATCTCCGTTTCGATAGAAACGAACTTTCTTGGCCTTCTTCTCAGAGCTGAGCGTCTGCAGCGTGCGGGTTCGGTAGAAGCTGCAGTGGGCGCTGTGCGTTGGGCTCGGCAGCCCATTCACCCGCGACCCTCTGCTGTATCTCTGCGCCTTGTCCCGCTCGTCAAAGTGCTCCAGCTCCATATCTCTGCCGAAGGACATGATGGAGTTAAAGTGGAACCTAGGAGGCACAGCAGGAAAAAAAAAAAAAACAGAGACACATACTGATGTTATTTTAAGACCATGATTTGAAAGGCTCAGCTCCAGAGCAGCTGGTGGAAATATCGCTGCAGTTGATGATATATTTAATATGAGTTATCAAGTTGGAAGAGAAGGAAGACAACGAAGAAGTAGAAGAGGCAGCCTCTGCGGAAACAGCTTATTAATCAACCCCAGGTTCATTAGAAACAGCTCCTATGTATTGACCACCTATTGGGTTCTGGACAGCTGTTATTTCCAAGTCACAACAAACCGTTCCAAGGACTATTATCCCTATTTACAGATGAATAAAATGAGGCACAGAAAAATGTCTTCAGGTCCTACAGTTGGGAAATGCTTGAACCGAGACCTCCCACCCACATTTGCTGGGCTACAAAGCCCAGACCTCCCTACCATGTGCTCACTCTGGTGGGAGAGGGAAGATACGCTTTCATATTACACAGGGCTAAAGATAGTAGTGGTGGTGGGCCAGGAAACAAAAGAGGCGGTCAGCATTTAACAGTCACATTATAAACTTCTCATGCAGCTTTGCACTCCCCCTGGCCAGATGGAGAGCAAACTGAATCAATCCCTGGGTTCTAACAACTGAAGATTTTCCAACACATTCATATATTAGATAGCAGTGTTTTCTAAAAGTGATTTCACCGTAACTCCTTTACTGACATTTAGTGCTTCAGATAAGTTGGGTTAAAAAAAAAGAAGAAAAAGGAGGAGGAGGAAGAGAAGAAGAGGAAAAAGAAGAACAAGAAGGGAGAAAAGTTACTTCTTGGGAGGGCTCTGCCTCTCCTTCCACTTTGTCTTTGCCGCTGAGAGAACAGGAGCTTAGAGATGCTGAGCAAGTACATTCCTCAAGGTGACACAGCTAGTCCAGGACCAAGTCTGGATCAACATCTTTAAGCCTCACTTCCTCAACTACACATGGGGAAGCTAATCATACCTACCTTAAGTATTAATACCTGAAGCACTTGGGAGAGTGTCTAGCATGAGATAAGTATTATTGTTGTTTATTAATAAATTCTGCTTTTCTCTTAACTCTGTCACAGAAACAACTAGTAGGAAAAGAATCTCCCCCTTTTCTGGTAAGGAAAAGCTCCTTATGGGTCTGCCTGATTTTCATCTTATGACCTTCTGAAAGGTATATGCCTGTACCCTCACCGTCCCCATTTTACTTTCTTTTTTTTTTTAATTTTTTTAAAGTTTATTTATTTTTGAGACACAGAAAGACAGCACGAGCAGGGGAGGGGCAGAAAGAGAGGGAGACACAGAATCTGAAGCAGCTCCAGGCTCTGAGCTATCAGCACAGAGCCCGACACAGGGGACAAACCCATGAACCGCTAGATCATGACCTGAGCCAAAGTCGGACCCTTAACCGACTGAGCCACCCAGGTGCCCCTAGTTCCTGTATTACTTTCTATGGAGCCCTGTCATCAGCAAGCTGCCTGTGGGATCAATTCATCCTTGCTAAGAGGTTAGCTGATAAAGGCCTGTGGCCTAACCTTGCAGGGGATCCATATTTTAACAGAATGATCTGGAAAGCATTCAGAAGAAAGTTTTGATGACAAAATTTCAGGCATGATGAAACACAATATAAGGGAAAGGGAAAATCTGGGGCAAGAACCTTAGGAGTGCTCCCCAAATCCCACCCAATAGACAAGGTTGCCTTTCTGAAGGTCAATCCAGCCTCCCTGACCTTTCCTCGACCCTCAGTAAACTAACCTCTGGTCTATTCAGAGTGGCTAAAAATTCATGTTTAAAAGCACTGCTAGGGATTGTGCACTCCTGAAATGAAGTGGAAAAAGCTAATGTTTATTGAATGTCTATGATGTGGCTGACACTATTATTCAGCAATCAATTATTGTGTAATCTGCTAAAAATTCCCTTCTAAACCTCACAATAATCCATTGAGGTCAGTAATATTATTACGATTGAAGGTGAGGATAGGATATATATATCCAGGGTCCTGGAGTTATCATAATTGAGGGAGTTGGGATTTGAACCTGGGTTTACTCTGACTGACTCGGAAGCTGGCACTCCCTCCTTTCTACCCCATGTGATAGGTCTTCGAGGCCAGACTCCCTGAGATCCTCCCTAGATCCATTCATCCATGTAAAGTAGGGGTTTTTTGGAATAGCCCTGTGACCTTGGGGAGGTCACTCTGCGGAAGGCCCCATCTCCAGACAGAGTGGGTAGTGGTCACCTGGCCTCTATTATCTTCACTTGCTCAGGATTCCATTGCTGACCCCAGTGGGGGCCAGGGTGTGATTCAAACCTGGACTGATGAGCAGTTCAGTATATTTTTTCCTACAAATATGAAAAAAACTACCTCAGGCCTCTTAATAACTCATAATAGTCTAAATTTGTATCTTCCAGAAAAAGTTATAGCATACGTAGGTAGATACGAATCAGTTTCGTTGATTTCGAAGTTGGAGAACTTTGAAACAGTGATCACTTGATACCTAGTTCTTCAGGCAACTGTTAACTGAGTAACAGAACCAATACTTTGTCCATGGTATCACAACTGCTCCTACTGTTTGGTCTCTTCTCAAAAGGAGCTCTTTTGTCTTCCAAAAAGGCGTGTTTGTATGGGGGGAGGGGACAATGGGGTACCATGCTAACTCACTAAGCTCTTCAAACTTCATATATTATAGAGGCCAATTTGGCTTTTGAAGTTTCTGTTTCATTCGTTTCTTTCTTTATTTTTCAATTTTTTTTTTAAGTCAGAGCAAGAGAGAGAGTGGGGGAGGGGCAGAAAGAGGAGAGAGAATCACAAGTGGGCTCCATGCTGTCAGCACGGAGCCCAATGTGGGGCTCAAACTCACAAACCGTGAGATCATGACCTGAGCCGAAGTTGGACACAACCAACTGAGCCACCCAGCTGCCCCTATTTTTAAAGGCAGTAATCAATCTTCCAACCCTAGAGGTTTCCTCACAAATCTATACAAACCAAAAGACAACAAGCAGGACCATAGCGAAGGATGACACAATTGTGTCACCAGTGTGCTGATGTAGTCTGAAGGGGCTTTAATCTAGTGATTCACAATTTGCAAAAGCCAAATAATTTGGCAACTGATGGAAGTCCCTAGAGGAATCAGAAATAGAAAAAATTAAAATGGAAAAAAAAGTTGATTTTATTTGTCTGTTTCCTCAAACTTGATCATACATTCAACCAGGACAAGTACCACATCTTTGACTTCCTTTCACTGAACCTGCCCAAAAGTCAGCAACGATGTTGGCGACAAAGAAAAACCGCACTCGGAGTGAAATCATTTTCAAGGCTACAGCTACCACTAACTGGATGGCAAAAACCACACTACACACTAATGTTCCAGTAATCATGTGCGGCATCAGAAGAGGTGTTCCTTCTCCTGTCTTGGCTGTCTCAGCTCTTCAACTGGCTCGGTCATATATTTGAACCAAGGGGTCCTGAAGAAGAGTCACTGGGCTTCCACAGGTCCTTGCTTTCTGCACAGGAAGACTGCCAAAGCACAGAGACACAGGTTCACAGACCGTAGGTGGCTAGAGGCCTGGGTACACATGTGTCACGGTACCAAGAAGGGAAACCACACCGCCCTGGCCACAGAGATCATAGACACTTGGGAGGGGAAAGACGGGGCCCGGCTCTCCTCAGAGATATTCTATAAACACTGCCATCCCAAGAAATCAGCACCCTCAATTGTCTTCTGTGGGATTTCTCACCATTTTGAGGAAACTCTGTGTTCCTCCTTCTCTAGAGGAGGACATGAGTTCCCGTTTCAGAGATTTCCACAAACACACACACCCCCACCCCAAGATATAATTTGGCATAAAGATGACCACATCTAAATAGATGCTGGAGCTGTAAGTCCCAAGGCATATTTTGCCAGTGGGATTAGGATGCAGGTGGATGGGCAGGTATGGAATAAGAGGCACACACATACCTTCAGAGTACACGCATCATGCTGGACACAGATCGCACAGGATGTGTGCCAATCTTTTATAATGTTCCTGCAGATAACCCCTCTCGAAATCCCTTCTCAATGGCCTTCATGTGACATTTCACACCTAAAAGACTGTCCTACTTTCCTTTCCAGTGGAAAGGTGATATATTTAGGAACATTCATAAAGCGTATTCACGAAACACCCTGCAGTGTGGCCGCTGAACGCGTGTGCACCATAATCTGGACACACACTCACAGGTGTGGAGAGGGAGCCGGTTTGAATGAAACCTTTCATTTGCTCCATCTCTTACAAGCATTTCCTTGCTAAATCCAGCAGTGATTCCGCGCAAACCTGGTTTTCAAAAGCAGCCTCTTTTGTGGGGCAATGCAGGGCTGTGCGTGCGCTCCCGCTAGGAGGAAAATGCCATTTCCTCTCCGCATGCTTTTAGCACTGCAGGTACTAATTTCTACATGAGGCAGGCTCGCTGTCCCCGAAGGAACTTGAGACCCTGTAAATGTACTCGCAACACCCACACTGCAGCCACCCACCACGCACAGATCGCCCCATCTTCACGCACACAACCCTCCCGGGCACACGGGAAAGCACACACACAATAAGAGGCCTGGCCAGGCCACTCCTTCTAGGCGCAGACTTGGTCTTCGCTCGGCGGCCAGTTCTGACAATGACAAACACCTCGCCCAGCTCCTCCGCCCTGGCTCTCCATCTCCACTAACAACGTGGCGAAAAGCCTGGCGGGGGGGGGGGGGCGGGGGAGAGCTCGCCCTACTCCCCATTTTAAGCCCGGTGGCACCAGACAAAAGAGGCAGGTGCCAGCAGCCCCGGAGCCGCCCCTACAAACCGTCCCCGGCCGGGGCCAGTCTGGCCAGGGCAGGGCAGCGCCTTTCGAGGAACTGCAGGCGGGGTGGCGGCGGCGGGCCGAGGGGGGCGCCCGCCCTGCCCTCCGCGCCCCGGGCTACCTCGGCGCCCCGCGGCTGCGGGAAGAGCAGGCGCCGCGAGCCCCCGGCGGGGCCCCCAGCCAACCCTGCCCGCGGCTCCCTTCCCCAGCAAAGGCAAACCACGCACCGGTCCGCGGAGAGACGCCGCCGGGGGTCTTTGTGGCCGCGCTCGGGGCCGCCTCCTGGTGCTGTCCTCACCCGGCTGGGCGCGGCCGGGGCTGCGGGGCTGCGGGGCGGCGGCGGGGCCGGGACTGGGCTGCAGCAGCTGCTGGAGCGCGGGCGTCTCGGCTGCAGCCGCTAGCGCAGGGATGTGCCTCGGCCGGTTCTCATTGAAATGCGGCGCTTCGCACAGCCTCGCTCCAGCCTCTCTCCGGAGGAGGGCGGCGGCGGCGGGCGCGCTCCCTTTTCTTGTGGCTCACTGGCTCACACGCCCTCCCCGC
Organism: Lynx rufus; assembly: GCF_022079265.1. Taxonomy (NCBI): domain Eukaryota; kingdom Metazoa; phylum Chordata; class Mammalia; order Carnivora; family Felidae; genus Lynx; species Lynx rufus. Next base: position 14,937,761 of record NW_025814823.1, read on the forward strand.
TCCGTCCTTCCCCTCCTCCGCGTGCGCGCTCCGGCGCCCCCGCCCTTCTTGGCCGGGCGCACCCACCACGGCTGCGCCCGGGGTCCGCCCCCTCCCCGCGCCCTCTATGACCGCAGCGACCTCGGTGCAGCTGGCTTGAACAAACCCCCAGACCTCCCCCATTCCTCGGGAGTGGTGGTCTGGAGATAGGGGAAGGTCGGATGGGGGCCTGGGGACAGAGGAAGAGAACGTGGAAGGGGCCAGGTCCGAGCCAGGAAAAGTGCGAGATGGAGAGGTGAGGGGTGGAGAGGTGAGAGGCGGCGCAGCGGTGAGGCCCCCTCCCTCAGGGGAGACAAGGGAAACAGTTACTTCCTCCTCCCCCACCCCCGCACACACAGCCCCCCACACATACTTCATGATTTAACACTTGCCAGGATTATGGGAGCCAACGTGATCCACTCTCATCCCTCTTGTCCGAGAGGCATCCATGCACTTCCTCCAGAGAGGACCTACCCCCTACTCTCCCAGTCTACACACTGTAGTAGACCCTTTATTGGGAAGGACCAGATCTGTTCACAGACCCCACCAGTCATCTCCATTTGACCCCAGGACTTGAGTCACCCTTAAAATAGTGAACTCTGCTTAGAGCCAAATATGTCACACTGGGCGCTTGATAACTTAAAGGCCAGGTTTCACTACTGGAGATCTGGGGGTTGCCAAGCTAGCGGTCAGCACTGGAAAGCCCCATTAGCTCACCACAAGCCTTCCCTCCCGGGCAGGAATGTTCTCAGAATCCAGGCTGTTCACAGCTTCCTCCAGTGTTTGCACAAAAGCCCAGGGAGTGGGAACAGGTTGCTGACTTGTGAAACCTTAGCCGGCTTCACTGGGCAGCCTAAATTTTGGTCCGGTTAATCTCCTTCAGTCAAGTTTCTTGGGACATGTATCTCTGTCCCACATATGCACACATGTGTTTTTTTCTCTCTTCAGCATGAAACTTTCCGTGGAAAATCAAAATTTTATTTTTCTCTTGCCCAGTGAGCCCAGTTACAGATTTGACTTCTTATTAATAAGAGCTAATCTGAAATATTTTCAAAGTATTATGTAAATACTAAATAATTACCATTTGTTATAAAATGCCACTCAAATGAGATACATGTTGCATATTCAACAAGTTGCTGCAATATTTATTTTTGAACTGTTTAATAGCCCAGGGATGTGGGTACATGAACTCAACAAATTAACTAAATGCAAAGTACTGAGACTTTCCCTTCAAATTCTAATGCAAAATGAAGGCCCAAGGGGTAAGTGCAGAGAAAGTGAGGAGCCAAGTGTATTTTCTTGAGAACGGAAATCAGAACTTCTATTTATCTTTTAAGTGACAAATACGATGCAATGTCTGCCAAAATGCTAAACCAAGAAATAAATTCCATTTCCTAACCCCTACGGATATTCTATCAGGGTCATTTCTCCAGCACTTTAAGTAATTCAACCATAACTTAGCATTTTCCTAGCTGGCCTACCTGGAACATGCAGATAACGTGTTTAAAACAACAATAAAACACCTTTGAGTTTGATTCTCTCAGTTGCAAACTGCTCTCACTAGAAGTAGTTGGGCATCATTTAGTCTTTCGGAAAACCCAGGGCACTGATAATAGATGGGCATGCTCAGTAGCCAGAGGCTACTATACTACACTGTGGTCATATTCAGTCAGAACAGCAGGCTGGCACTAGCTGGCATCCAGTGACCTGACAGAAGTAATTACAGGAGTGCGTAAGTTACTTCTAGGAAGTTTAATGAATTTAGCCAGGAAACTCCTAATTCAAGTAATTTTCAAAAAACTGATGTTGCTTCCTTGACATTCCCAGGGTATCGATCAAACAAGTGACTGGAATTAATGCATCCTTTCCTCATGAAAATCTGACGTTAACGGAGATCTCACTGCAACCCCCGGAAACTAGGAAACTAACGCTGTCCGAGCTGAGCCGTGCACCCCAGTTGCCTTTGCAGGCAGACTGCCACAGCTCCGCATCCTACAAGATTGACAGTGGCTTGGCCACAGCTCTATCAATGACTCCCAGTAACCGACCGTTTGCTTTTTGCTGTGCCACGACTTCTATACATTTTCTTATTTCATACTCATCCTATTCAAGGTAGGCATCAGTATCCTTACCTTACAGATAAAGGAATTTAGGCGTAGGGAAGTTACATCATCTGCAAAGAGTCGTGCAGCTAATAAATGTCGAGCCTTCCTCCATTTTTAAAATCCCTGTGTTTTAAAATTCAAGTCAGTTTTCCAATTGCTATGGCCATATGCTTATAAAGCAATACCAAATTGTAGTTGGAAGTGTATTCTCTTTTGGAAAATACAGCCTTTTAATCAATGAATTTGTCATTTCATAACAGAGAGAGAGAACAACTCTTGGCTATTTGACCACCAGTAAGTTGTGAGAAACAGCTTTATAGAATATGATCATCATTCCGATTTTCCTTTCATTTCATCCTGTACAGTAAAGGCTCTTTATGGCACTTCCCACATCTGTTCATAATTCCCCCTAATTACAGAGCACTTACTTCTGCCTTCTACTAGAAAGCCAGAAAGTCAGTGATGAGGGACATTGACAGCAGCCTGCCCAATTTTTACCCCATGCATGAATGCCCTCTATAACAAGTGGTCTTTCAGCCTTCTAATCGTGGCCCATATGACAAAAGTGGAGAGAAGTAAGATTATCCTCTGAGAGTTAAGCTAGGTCACGGGATTCTAGACACAGTGGCCGAGATCTCTATAAATAATTTTTTCACTAGCCAATTACCTCTGGCTTGGCACTCCAAATACGCCAAGGGGCCAAACTACACAAGGTTTGGGACATTCACAAAGCAGGAAGGGACTCTACCACCTTGAGATGCCCTCTCTTAAACTGACAGAGCGCTTCCCAAAAAGCTTCCCAAAGCTCATTTCTCCCTTTCCTGTGTAATTCTTAAAGTGCAATTTCCCTCAGTAGAAGGGAACTAACACACTTCCCCCAGGTCTTCTCTTTCAATCTACATGAGAATAAATCTAATGGCCCCGCCTTTTACTTAACAGCCCTCTTATACGCTACCAAATTCTACTCTTCATTAACTAGGAATCCCCAGTCCTTCAACCATTTCTTTTTTTTTTTTTTTTGATGTTTATTTTATTTTTGGGAGAGAGAGAGAATGCAAGTGGGCAGAGAGCGAAGAGACAGAGGATCCGAAGTGGGCTCCGTGCTGACAGCAGAGAGCCAGATATGGGGCTCCCACTCACAAACCAGGAGACCGTGACCTGAGATGAAGTCAGATCCTTAACTCACTGAGCCACCCAGGTGCTCCAGCCCTTCAACTATGTCTCACGTGACATAGTTTGGAAGCGCCCGTGGTGTGCAGTTGTCAGTATCTCCCGCCACGTCTGCTTCTCAGAACTGGACGAGGCGCGACAGGGTGGTCTGACTGGGGAAGTTCCATGACTTCGATGGTTCTCAACACACTGCTTCTATTAAAGGAGCCTAACATCACATCAGTGTCTCTGGCAGGCATGCTGCACTATTGACTCATGCAGTCAACTAAAATCTCCATTCATTTCACGTGCTTTGCTCTTAAAGTCCCTTATCCTGTATTTGTTCAATTAGATTTGGGGCACCTGAGTCCAACGCTCTGTATTTTCCCTCATTAACTTGTCTGTTGTTATGTGATCAACCTTTCAACCTGTGGAGTGAGATCCTTTTTGGGCACATTATGTCACTTACTTCAGCTTTTTTTTGTCCGTCTGATTAACACCACACCAACATCGTCATCTCGGTTGCTGTTAAAAGCTTTCAGCAGGAACATGGTCACAGCAGGCTCTGTCAGCTCACTGCCCAGGATCTCTCTCCAAGTTGACCACTGATGGCAAATGACTCTCAATGTACTTGGTAAGTACAGACATTAACATGTTCTCCATAGCAAATAAACATCTAGAGATCTAGTGATAGCTAAAATTTGTGTTTTTCCATCTAGGATTGTGTCATTGACTTCCATACCACTTTTTCCATCCATTCATCCATTCACCCAAGAAATAAATTTCAAGTGTCTCCAATGTGCCAGGCACTGTGTGCTAGGTGAGAGTAATGCAGTTATGAGGTAGAATTACAAGGATTCTCTGCCCATGGCATTGACAGCCTGTAGGGACACAGATGTTAAACACATACTTACACAAATAATTATTTAATTTCAAAATGGCTAAGTACCGGGAAGGAAAAGAACAAAGAGCTTCAGAGAAAGATTCCCCAAGGAAGTAACATTTAAGCAGAGACCTGAAGCCAGCCAGGCAACAGGGTGGGAGAGTATGATTCCAAGCAGAAAAAATAGCCCTGTGAAAACTGAGTGGGAAGCAGCTTGTTCTAGGAGCAGGAGATGGGCGGAGTAGCTGTAGCAGAGTGGAGAGACGTGGGCTGTGAATGTGGGTAGGACCCCTTCAGGGTCCAGGTCCGAGAGCTGTATTAGGGAATGTGGGCTCTGTTGTAAGAGAAAAGGGAAATCACTAAAGAGTTTTAAGCAGAAATCTGGCCAGATCAGATTTGCATGTTTAAAAGCTCCTCTTGCTTTCCTGGCTGCTATTGGAGCATAGTGGAGAAGCACAGGGGAATAAGAACAATTTCACTTTCGAGGTCTCAGTTGGAGAGGGTGGCAGGGAAGAACAGTGGGTGGGAGGGAAACTTCCTTCCGGTTGTACTATGTTTCCCTGATGATGTGAATCAGCGCTTATTAAGGTATTTAAATCCGTGGAGTTTTTTAAGTCCATAGATTAAATACAGCATCTCCGAGTGAAAAATATTTAAAATTTTAGGTTGCTTTTTATACAATCATTTCAGAAAAATAATTTTAAAGTGTGTATTTATACATTCTGTCACTGTTCCAGAACATGGAAGAGTCCCCCTCAACAAAAGGAAAATTTTACTTAATCCTAAAAGTAGCCTCAAAATAGTCACCTTTGCTAAAATGCATTTGAATAGAATTTTAGTTTGCTACAATCTTCCCCCAGAAGTTTCTTAAGTAGATGATTCACTTTTTATATTCATTAAGGCACACTTACATTAAAATATACCACTTTGCTGCATTCCATGTCCTGAGATCTCTCATTGATTCTATAAGACACAAATACTTAAGAAGTCACAATAGTTATGCTAGTACCCTGGGAATGTAGAATCTACCAGAAACATCTAGGACTTTTTAGACCTGGGTTCAGAGAACAGTGATAGTCCTTTTATCAAATATGCACATAGACTGAATAGCTTCATCCATAAAGTCAAAGAATCTTTGGCAACTTTTTAATGTATCTCAAGTTTTATTTTATCTTGTTTTGTTTTGTTTTTTATTTGTGGAAGTGGATTCTGAAAGGTACCTTCCAAACAAAGAGAAAACTTACTAAAGTTCTGCTCTTGATAATTTTCTAGGTGAAAAAAAAAGTATCATATATTTTCTTCTAAACTTTTTTCATGTGTATGTAAACATAGAAACATATAGTCTTCTATGGAAAAAAAAGTGGTATGTTAATGTATATAATGTTTTGGAACTTTTATTGACTTAATCAACTCAAAATATACGACAAATCTAAATACACTCATCTAGTGTGCATGAATGTGACACTAAACACTGGAAAGCCGCCCTACCTTTCTTGGTTCTAATAAAACATGAGGCCAGATGATTGAATATATTGTGGTGTTTTTGTCTGTTTTTGTTTTTGTTTTAATCAGTAAGCATGATTCAAGTAACAAATACACAAGAGGGTAAGGAAGCAGAACTGGCTTCACCTTGAGGGCACTGAGTTTCAGTGTTCACAGCTGCCCAAGGCAGGGGACTGGGAAACAAAGCTGAGCACACACTTAATGGGAAACACTGAAAAGGAAACCCTATTCATGAAGCTGTGGCCTCGGAGGGCACTCTGAGTAAAAGAGCACCTGTCCCAAAATCTGGTGTTAGGTAAAGAAGGAAAATATTCCCTAAGAATTTAGATACACAAGGAGGAGGAGTTAAGATGGCAAAGCAGCATGGAGACCCTGAGCTTGTCTCATCTCTGAAACGCAGCTATATCAACACCAAACCATTTTGCACACCTAGGAAAGTGATCTGAGGATTAACACAACAGTCTGCATAACTTGAGCCACAGAACTCAGCAGGTATGAGGTGCAGAGAGGTGAACTGGAAGAAAGAAAAGCTGTGGAGGGTAGGAAGCTGTTTTTGCAGAGAGAGGACAGAGAAAAGAAAGGGGGAGCGTGCGGCACATCAGGATCATGGAAGAAAAGCACTCCCCCCAAAAGTTGTTGGAGAGAAAAGTTGGAAACAGTCACAGGAGACCAAACAAAAAATCTGTTACCCAAAACCACTGATGGGAAGAAAGAAGAGGGTTTCAACACCACCAGGATTCTGAAAACAGTGGAGCACAGAGTCTGAAGTTCCAGAGTTCGGTGCCTGGCTGTGCTCTGGTGAGGAAAAAGGGCGAACCCCCAGGAGCAGGCAGCTGAGGGGTCCATGTGCCACATGGGGAGAAGCAGTTCCCCTGCTTGGAGAGCATTTGGTAGAGGCCATCCCCACAGGCAAAGGTCCCAGGGGACCCCGGAGAGCAGCCACATTTGCTGGTATTGGGACAAAGACGCCAGAGTGCAGTGAAACCTGGCACCGGCTGTGTGTTGTGATTTGCCATAATCTCTGAACCTCTGCCACTGAGCAATCACATGAACGTTTTCTGGGGCAATCCAGCACCCGGCCATTGCTCAGAGAGACCCTCCCACAGAGAGTTGGAGCCCCAGGGGTCTCTGAAGTGAGGGGTTTTGAAATACAACCTCATTTGAGATGAAACTCAGGGTAACAGAATGGATAAGAAAGCAAGACCCGCCTATATGCTGCTTACAAGAGACTCATTTTAGACCTAACGATACCTGCAGATTAAAAGTAAGGGGATGGAGAACCAACTGTCATTCAAATGGTCATCAAAAGAAAGCTGGAGTCGCCAAACTAGATTTTAATATAAGCTGACAGGTGGACAGTTTGGATATGGACAGGGTAGAGGCAGGGAGTGGACAGAGGCCTGAGACAAAGGAGGGGTGCTTGACTGCAGGTGGGAGAGAGCGCAAAGTTCCTGTGCTAGAGACTAGGGAGCTGGGTGAAGCCATTTCTACCTCTCCCACGCATGTGCATGTGTGCATGCAAAGTAATCCACCCCAGTAAGCTAAGCAGCGCTACCTAGTGGAAAACAGAGCCGTTACACCGAGGCCCGGCCAACTGTACCCTCGAAGCACATCCCCTAGAAGACTGGCACAAGTCCCTCCACCTACTTAGTGTATGGACTAAGCCTCCAACTTCAGCTCAGGTCATGATCTCACAGTTTGTGAGTTCAGGCCCCACAATGGGCTCTGTGCTGACATTCTCTAGAATAGATCACATAGTGGGTCACAAATTAGTCCTCATCAAGTACAAAAGGATGATGCCCTCATCAAGGCATCATACCTTGCCTCTTTTCAGACCACAATGCTATGAAACTTGAAATCAACCACAAGAAAACATTTAGAAAGACCATGAATACTTAGAGATTAAAGAACATCCTACTAAAGAATGAATTGATTGGGCGCCTGGGTGGCGCAGTCAGTTAAGCGTCCGACTTCAGCCAGGTCACGATCTCGCGGTCCGTGAGTTCGAGCCCCGCGTCGGGCTCTGGGCTGATGGCTCAGAGCCTGGAGCCTGTTTCCGATTCTGTGTCTCCCTCTCTCTCTGCCCCTCCCCCGTTCATGCTCTGTCTCTCTCTGTCCCAAAAATAAATAAACGTTAAAAAAAAAAATTAAAAAAAAAAAAGAATGAATTGATTAACCAAGAAATTAAAGAGTAAATTAAAACGTACATGGAAGCCAATGAAAATGAAAACATGACAGTCCAAAACCTCTGGGATGCAGCATTGGTGGTCATAAGAGGGATGTATATAGCAATCCAGGCCTTCTTAAAGAAGGAAGGCCTCAAATACACACCCTAATCTGACACTGAAAGGAGCTGGAAAAAGGAGAGGAAATAAAGCCCAAAACCCACAGAAGATGGGAAATAATAAAGATTAGAGCAGAAATCAATGATATCAAAATAAAAACAACAATAAAACAACAATAACAACAACAAAACAGTAGAACAGATTAATGACCAGATTAAAAAGAAAAAGGAAAGGACCCAAATAAATAAAATCATGAATGAAAGAGGCAAGATCACAACCAACACCACAGAAATACAAACACTAATAGGAGAATATTATGAGCAATTATATGCCAACAAATTAGGCAATCTGGAAAAAATGGATAAATTCCTAAAAACATATAAACTACCAAAACTGAAACAGGAAGAAATAGAAAATCTGAACAGACCCATAACCAGTAAAGAAACTTAATTAGCAAACAAAAATCTCCCAACAAACAGAAGAAGTCCAGGGCCGGATGGCTTTCCAGGGGAATTCTACCAAACATTTAAAGAAGACTTAACACGTATTGTTTAGATGTTCCAAAAAACAGAAATGGAAGGAAAACTTCCAAAAGCATTCTATGAGGCCAGCATCACCGTGAATCCAAAACCAAAGACCCCACTAAAAAGGAGAACTACAGATGAACATGGATGCAAAAATCCTCAACAAGATACTAGTCAACCAGATCCAACAACACATTAAAAGAATTATTCACCACAACCAAGAGGAATTTATACCTGGGATGCAGGGCAGGTTCAATATCCACAAAACCATGTGACACATCACATCAATAAAAGAAAGGACAAGAACCATATGATCCTCTCAATAGTCACAGAGGAAGCATTTCACAAAACACAGCATCCTTTCTTGATAAAAAGCCTCAAGAAAGTAGGGATAGAATGATCACACCTCAAGATCATAAAAGTCATATATGAAAGACCCACCACTAATATCATCCTCAGTGGGGAAAAACTGAGAGCTTTCCCCTTAAGGTCAGGAACACAACAGGGATGTCCACTCTCACCACTGCTATTCAACATAGTATTGGAAGTCCTAACATCGCAATCAGACAACACAAAGGAAAAAAAGGCATCCAAACCGGCAAGGAGGAAGTCAAACTTTCACTCTTAGCAGATGATGTGATACTCTATGTGGAAAACCCAAAAGATTTCACCAAAAAAACTGCTACAACTGATCCATGAATTCAGCAAAGTCACAGGATATAAAATCAATGCACAGAAATCAGTTGCATTTCAATAATGAAGCAACAGAAAGAGAAATCAAGGAATCAATCTCATTTACAATTGCACCAAAACTCATAAAATACCTAGAAATAAACCTAACCAAAGAGGTGAAAAATCTGTACACTGAAAACTATAGAAAGCTTATGAAAGAAATTGAAGAAGACACAAAAATATGGAAAAACATTCCATGCTCATGGACTGGAAGAACAAGTATTGTTAAAATGTTGATCCTACCCAAAACAATCTACATATTCAATGTAATCCCTATCAAAATAACACCAGCATTCTTCACAGAACTAGAACAAACAATCCTCAAATTTGTATGGAACCAGAAAAGACCCTGAATACCAAAGCAATCCTGAAAAAAGAAAACCAAAGCTAGAGGCATCACCATTCCAGACTTCAAGCTGTATTACAAAGCTGTAATCATCAAGACAGTACGGTGCTGGCACAAGAACAGACACATAGATCAATGGAACAGAACAGAGAACCCAGAAATGGACCCACAAACATATGGCCAACTAATCTTTTACCATGCAGGAAAGACTAGCCAATGGTAAAAAGACACTCTCTTCAGCAAGTGGTGCTGGACAAACTGGACAGCCACATGCAGAAGAATGAACCCGAACCACTTTCTTACACCATACACAAAAATAAATTCAAAATGGATGAAAGACCTAAATGTAAGACAGTAAGCCATCAAAATCCTAGAGGAGAAAAGAGGCAACAACATCTTTGGTCTCGGCTGCAGCAACTTCTTACTTGACATATCTCTGGAGGCTAGGGAAACAAAAGCAAAAAAATGAACTATTGGGACGTCATCAAGATAAAAAGCTTCTGCATGGTGAAGGAAACAATCAGCAAAACTAAAAGGCAACTGGCGGAAGGGGAGAAAATATTTGCAAATGACATCTCAGATAAAGTGTTAGTATCTAAAATCTATAAAGAACTTATTAAACTCAACACCCAAAAAACAAGTAATCCAGTGAAGAAATGGATGGAAAATACGAATACACACGTTCCCAAAGAAAACATCCAGATGGCTAACACGAAAAGATGCTCAACATCACTTATCATCAGGGAAATACAAATCAAAACCACAGTGAGATATCACCTCACATCTGTCAGAATGGCTAAAATGAACAACTCGGGAAACAACAAATGTTGGCAGGGATGCAGAGAAAGGGGAACCCTTTTGCACTGTTGGTGCAGCCACTCTGGAAAACAGTATGGAGGTTCCTCAAAAAATTAAAAATAGAACTACCCTATGACCCAGCAATTGCACTACTAGGTATTTATCCAAAGGATACAAAAATGCTGATTCAAAGGGACACATGCACCCTGATGTTTATAGCAGCACTATTGACAATAGCCAAAGTATGGAAGGAGCTCAAATGTCCATTGACGGATGAATGGATAAAAAAGATGTGATATATATATACAATAGAATATTATTCAGCAATCAAAAAGAGTGAAATATTGCCATTTGCAACAATGTGGATGGACTAGAGTGTATTATGCTAAGTGAAATGAGTCAGAGAAAGACAAATATATAATTTTACTCACATGTGGAATTTAAGATACAAAACAGATGAACATAAGGGAAGGGAAGCAAAAAGAAGATAAAAACAGAGAGGGAGACAAATCATAAGAGACTCTTAAATACAGAGAACAAACTGAGGGTTGCTAGAGGGGAGGCAGGTGGGGGGATGGCTAGATGGGCAATGGGCATTAAGGAAGGCACTTGTTGGGATAAGCACTGGGTGTAAGTGATAAATAGGTTCTAGGCCTGAAATCATTATTACACTATATATAGTTAACTAACTTGAATTTAAATTTTAAAAATAATAATAAAATAAACAAAACAAACAAACAAAAAAACTAACCACTGGAGCACCTGGCTGGCTCAGTAGGTAAAGCATGCAACTCTTGATCTCGCAGTTGTGAGTTCAAGCCCCATGTTGGGTGTACAGATTAGTTAAAAATAAAATTAAAAAAAAAAAAAAAGAATTTAGATACACAAGTTGGGCCTCATGTAGGTTTGCGGTCTAAATTCACACTGTCCTTGTGGCTCAAAAAACTTTCAAGTACTCAACTCAGTTGAAATGGTCTCCAAGCACTTAGGAGAAGCACACTAAAACCTCATCGAAGAAACTCATCTACAGTCTAGGCCTCAAGAAATTACTAATAAACTTCCAAAAAATGTAGTCATGGTTAAAAATCATAAAATATATCAGTAAAGAAGGCATCATGGATGTTATGAGCTAGAAAAAAATAGCAGAAAATAAAAATCAGAATCAAAATTATTTGTTAGTGGTATTATCAAACATGGTATATAAAAATATAAATGTGTGTATAATATGTTTAAAGAAATAAAAGAGAGGATACAAGGGGAAGGAATGGTGAAAAAGACCAAGTATATTTAAAGAAAAGTATCAGAAGAATTTGTAAAAATTATAAATAAAATAACTGAAATTAAAATCTGAACACTGGCTTTATCAGATTTGTGCAGCTGAAAAAAGATTTAGCAAACTAGAAATAAGATTCAAAGAATGAATCCAGAATGCAACATAGATAAATGAAGAGATAGAAGATACTAAATGCTAGTTAAGAGTCATAAATACTAATTTAGTAAAAAGTTCAAAAAATCCAGAGAGGAGAGAGAAAGAGAATGGGACAGGGAATGTTTGAAGATGCTTATTTCTTCACTTTAATAGTTTATGTTTATAGTTTATAACTGTAGTTTACAGTTTATAGTGAAACTGCAGAGCACAAACAAACTGAGAAAAAAGACCAACTACTCTGACCCTCCTTATTCACGGATTCCCCATTTCCAAATTTATCTACTTGCTAAAATTTGTGACCCCAAAATCAGTACTTGCAGCCCTTTCACGGTTGTTGATGGACAAGCACAGGCTGGCAAAATACCAGAGTTTCCCAGCACATGTTCCCAGTTGAGATCTGACAAGGCATCCTTCTGTCTTATTCCAGGTCTAGTAGTACAAACATGTGTTCTTTCCACAGTCTATTGAGTCCTCATTTTTCCCATTTTTGTGCTTTTTGTTGATTTTGCTGTTGAAAATGTCTCCCAAGCATGATGCTGAAATGCACCTTTCCTAAGTGCAAAAAGGTTGTGATGTGCCTGACAAACAGGATAAGCTCCCTTTAGTCATGGGTTACAGTGCTGTTGGCTGTGATTTCAATATTAATGAATCAAAAATCTGTATAAAACACATATAAAACAAGACTATATATTGATCATTGATGAAAATTTTGTGACCAGAGGCTCACAGGAGGGACGTAACCCTGTATTTCCTCTAGGAACAACAGTTCAGTATTTGCTAATTCATAGTTTACAGTGACTTCAAACTTTATAGACAAAACTACTGCAAATAATGAGGGCCAACTTCATCCGGAAATGAATGAAATGGAAGCCAGACAACAGAGGAATGGCGTCTTCAAGGTGCCAAGACAATTATCACCTACAATGGCAAACCAAAGAAAACGATTCTCAAGAGTAAAAGTGGTATAAAGGTATTTTTGAGAGAAACTAAAACTGAAAATGTTTACCACCTATAAATTCTCACTTAAATGCTAAAAGAATTCATTCAGGTGGTAAAAGAAATGAACAGCAAAGAAAATGACAATACTAAGTGTGTAAAAATAATAACGTGGAGATACAAAAAGATGGAACTAAAATTCAGTGATGGAAGAGGTGGTTAAAATTTTATGTGTTTTGAGTTTGGAAGAAGAACTGAAATGCTGATTAAATTTACATATTAACAGATTAAGCTCGAATGCTTACATATCTAGAAAAATCACAAAAAGTAGATATAGGATGTGTAAGTTCCAAAATAAAAATTATATTATTAATTATTATTATTATTTTATTCTAAAATAATACTACTTTTTATAATTAATGCAAAATAAGCTATGAAAGGAGAATTTAAAAACCATAGAAGAGTAGAACAAATAGAAAGCATAAAATAAGATTCTGGAAATAACATGGGTATGCTGAAAACTCCAATTAACAGCTCAAGCTGCTAGACATGATTTTTTAAATCCAGATATATACTGTTGACAAGACACACATCTAAGCTATAAAGACACAATAAAATTGTAAATATAAGGATAGAGAAGTTATACCACAAAAATACTTACAAAATTGAGACAAGTATATCAAGGTAAAAACTTCTAGTGATAAAGGGGTCTTACATCGTGATAAAATATTTAATTGCTCCAGGACATACAATGGTTATAAGTAGGTATATACAAAATAACATGACCTCAATAACATAAAAAAAAAAAAACATTGACAGAATTATAATAATAAAATGGGAAAAATTTCAACAAATTTTCAAGTATTGATATTATACAGTCAATATTCTCTCCTACAATTCAATTAAGAAGGAAATGAATAATTAAAGGAAAATGAATTTAAAAACCCATACATTTAAGAAATTCCAAATATGCTTTTAATAATACATTGCTCAAAGAAATTATGATGGATTTTTTAAAAATACCTTAGAAAACCAATGAACTAAGCATCTAGTTTCAAAAGTTAAAAACAACAGAAAAAAAAAACCAACATAAGGGTTTTTTAAAGATAAATCTAAGAACTTCTGGTAGGAAAATTCTAAGATGACTCTCAAGATTTCTGTCTCCTTGTGCACATACCCAACCTAATCCCCTATTGTTGCATGTGGGTGGGCATGACCTAATCAGGCGAACCCTTTTAAAAGAGGATCTAGAGGTCAGAGACAGAAGTCAAAAAGACTCAAAGCTTTAGCAGGGGTTCTCATGCTGGCCTGGAACAATGCAAATAGCTATGTTGTGAACAGACCACGGGGACCACATGGCAAAGAACTGTGTTTGGTTTTTGGAAGCTTAGAATGGTCCTTGGTCACCAGCTAGCAAGAAAATGGGGAGAGGGGGACACAGTCATGTAATCACAAATTCTGCTAAAGCCAGTAAGCTTGGAAGAGAATCCCAGGCCTCAGAAGAGAATCACAGGCACAGCCAACACCTTAATTTCAGGCTGGTGGGACCTTGAGCAGAGGATCCAGCTAACTCATGTCCAGACTTAAGACAATGAACAGGTATTGCTCAAGTTGCTAAGTTTGTGGTCTTTTGTCACACAGCAACAGAAAACTAAAACAGAGCTGACTTAATGTTCCAGAAAACAAAAATATAATACAAACATCACCAAAGACAAAAGTTGGTTCCTTAAAAATACTAATAAAATAAATCAACCTTTGGCAATATCAAGTAACAACAAAATAAAGAAGGTGAAAATTAATAGTAATAAGGGTAAAAAATGGACACAACTTCAGATGCTGCAAGTATTTAAAAGATAAGAGGATATTAAAACAACTCTATACCAATACACTTTATTTTTTTAATTTTTCTTTTTTTCTTTTCTTTTTTATTTTTTTAATTTACATCCAAGTTAGTTAGCATATAGTGCAACAATGATTTCAGGGGTAGATTCCTTAATGTCCCTTACCCATTTAGTCCATCCCCCCTCCACAACCCCTCCATTAACCCTCTGTTTGTTCTCTAAATTTAAGAGTCTCTTATGTTTTGTCCCCCTCCCTGTTTTTATATTATTTTTTCCTCCCTTTCCTTGTGTTCATCTGTTCTGTGTCTTAAAGTACTCATATGAGTGAATATACCCATACACTTTAGAGCTTAGATAAATTCTTAAAAAATATAATTTACCAAATCTGACTCTAGAAAAAATAGATAGTAGTGTTTACATTTTCTTTGGGTAAATACCAAGTATCAGTATAGAATTATTGGATCATATGGTGTTTCGATTTTTTAGGAACCTCTGTATGTTTTCCACAGTGGTTGCACCAATATACATTCCCACCAACAGTGCATGAGAGTTCTTTTTTCTCCACATCCTCACAAACATTTGTTATTTCTTGTCCTTTTGATTTTAGCCTTTCTGACAGGTATAAGATGCTATCTCATTGTGGTTCTTATTTGCATTTACCTAATGATGAGTGATATCGAGCATCTTTTCATGTGTCTGTTGGCCATCTGTGTGTCATCTTTGGAAAAATGTCTATTCAGGTCCTCTGTCCATTTTTTAAAATTGTAGTTTGGTTTTTTTTTTTTGGTGTTGAGTTGTAGAAGTACTTTATATATTTTGGTTATTAGCCCCTTATCAGATATATAATTTGTAATGATTTTGTGACAACACAGATGGACCTTGATTGTGTTATGCTAAGTGAAATAAGTCAGACTGGAAAGACAAATAACCATACAATTTCACTCATATGTGGGATCTAAAAAAACAAAACAAATGAATAAACAAACAAACTAAAACCAGAATCAGATCTAAAAATACAGAGAGCAAACTGATAGTGACCAGAGGGAAGGGCGGTAGGAGGATGAGCAAAATGGGTGAAGGGGAGTGGAAGACATACAGGCTTCCAGTTATAGAATGTATAAGTCATGGGAATAAAGGTACAGCATAGGGAATGTAGTCAATGATACTGTAAGTGTTGTATAGTGACAGATGGTAGTTACTCTTGTGAGTATAGCCTGAAATATAGTGTTGAGTCACTATGTTGTACACCTGAAACTATTGTAACATCATGTGTCCACTATACTCAATTAAAATATTGTTTAGGGGCGCCTGGGTGGCGCAGTCGGTTAAGCGTCCGACTTCAGCCAGGTCACGATCTCGCGGTCCGTGAGTTCGAGCCCCGTCAGGCTCTGGGCTGATGGCTCGGAGCCTGGAGCCTGTTTCCGATTCTGTGTCTCCCTCTCTCTCTGCCCCTCCCCCGTTCATGCTCTGTCTCTCTCTGTCCCAAAAATAAATAAACGTTGAAAAAAAAAATTAAAAAAAAAAATAAATAAAAAAATAAAATATTGTTTAAAAAAGAATATTTTCTATTTCTACTTCACTTCCCAGTTATGGAACCTATAATATAAATGCAAATGTCATGTTTCCCCTATGGTTTTTCATATCAATACAATTGTACATGTATTATTAGGAAAGCATAATTCACCAAAAGAGTGAACTGTATTGGCTCCCAATCTATCTATTTATATGTTAAATTCTATAATTACAACAAGTAGCAGCAACCATCTCAGGAGTTCGCCTTTTAAGGGCAAACTGTTGGATTAAAAGAGATTGAAATGAACAAAAACATTGAAATTTAGTGATAGAAGAGTTATTAGAACAAAAATAAATCTAACATTCTAAATTTATTGTATCATAACTTCAGATCAAAATATTATATTACTATATTTTATTATTACATAATGAAAAAGAAAGAAAATGAATGTTTGCTGAGGGTCTACTCTACAGCAGCCACCCTGTAGGTGTTCTCTCACTTAATCTTCACAACAACTGTTTGACATAGGCATTCAGCTCCATTTTTACTTATTAAGAAAAGTATGTTCACTGACAGGTAAAGTAACTTTCCAAAAGGTCTCATAATTATAAAGGTGGCAGAATAAGGATTTGCGAGCAAATCTGCCTCAAAAGTCAGAGCTCCTTCTACTATACCATTAAACCTAGAAAGGGCCTAGAAGGCAAATGCATTTCAGGGAAGATGATTAAAAAGCAAGGAGGTGGGGGAAATAAAAAAGAAACAGACTGAAGGGTAGAGTAACATAATGTAACTCACAGTTGGAACAGAACTAATATAAGTAAACACATCAAAAGAATTTGTCCTACAATGATTATTGTATTTGTAAAGAAATTACCAAAACCCAGGAATCAGGCTGTTCTTTATTTTCTTTTCTCCTAATGTTAGCTATTGTTCAAATTATATGATTCATCACATTGGTAAAAAGTGGATCTAAGAATTTCAAATGCTAAATTTGGGACTTATGTACAAGCCTTTATACAATAAGCTATTTAAACTGCAATACTCTGCTTCTGGTGGCTGCCACAGGGGAGGTGGGTAGGGGCACGGGTGACATAGGTAAAGGAGATTCAAAGCACACTTACCATGATGAACACTGAGCGATGCATAGAATAATTGAATCATTATACTGTACATGTGAAACTAACACTGTATGTTAATTATATTTAAATAAAAAAATAAGCCATTAAAAAACTGTAAAACCTAAAAATATAAAACTCTAGAAGAAAACATAGGGAGATCTCTGTGACCCAGGGTCAGGCAAATTTTTCTCAGACACAGTGCCACAACCACAATCCATAAAAAAAATAAATAAATAAAATAAAATAGATTTTATCAAAATTAAAGATACTAACAATGGAAAGAATTATTAAGATATTGAAAATTAAGAGAATGAAAAGATAAGGTCACTGATTTGAGAAGATATTTACATATGATATTTCTGATGAAGGACTTGAATGCAGAATATGTAAACAACCTTAAAAATTCAATAGTAGGAATACAACCTAATTAAAAGGTGCAGAAAATATTTGAAAGGACACAAGGACAATATATTGATGGCAAATAAGGCCAACATCATTAGTCTTGAAGTAAATGTTAACCAAACCAACAAGATATCACTAAACATCCATTAGAATGGCTAAAATTATGGGATTCCTGGGTGGCTCAATCAGTTGAACGTCGGACTCTCAATTTCAGCTCAGGTCATGATCTCACGGTTCCTGAGTTCAAGCCCCGCGCTGGGCTCAGTGCTGACAGCATGGTGCCTACTTGGGATTCTTTCTCTCCCTCTCTCTCTGCCCCTCCCCTACTTATATTCTCTCAAAATAAATAAATAAACTTGAAAAAAAAAGAATGGCTACAATTAAAAGACTACACTTACCAAGTGTTGACAAGGATGTGGAGGGATGAGGCTCATTTACTACTGGTGGGAAATAAAATGGTACAACCACTTCAGAAAACATTTTGGCTGTGTCCTAGAACTGTAAACATATACCCTACCATATGATCCAGCCATTCTATTCCTAGTTACTCAGGAGAAATGAAAGTATATTTCCATAAAAAGTCTTATACAGGAATGTTTGTAGCAGTTTTATTTGTAATAGTCCAAAACTGGAAACAAGCCAAATGTCCACCAGCAAGTGGATCAGTAAAATCCACAATATGCAACTAATCCTTAGTGATATTAAGCAGATAAATGGTTGCCTTGAGATGGGATGAGGAGTAGGAAGGAGAAATCATCCAGGGGCTGGAGAAAACTTGTGGGCAGTGGATATGTTCATTATTTTGATTGTGGTGACGGTTACACTGGTTTATACATTTATTAACAGTTATCAAATTGTGCACTTGAGGGGCACCTGGGTAGCTCAGTTGGTTAAGTGACTGATTCTTGATTTAGGCTCAGATCATGATCTCATGGTTCATGGGATCTAGCCCCACGTCAGGCTCTGAGCTGACGGCGTGAAGCCTGCTTGGGATTCTCTCTCTCTGTCTCTGTCTCTCTCTCTCCCTCTCTCAAAATAAATAATTTTTAAAAATTGTGCACTTTGAATATGTACAGTTATGTCAATAATACCTCAATAAATAAATAATTTGTTTACACTTAAATAAAAGTTCAGCTACCTAATTTCTCCCCCTCCATGGCCTATTGCTTCTTTTCCCATCACTCCATTGGGGATGAAAGCATTCATGAGTCCCTACTTCTGGAAAGGGCCCACCAATTTTTGGAAATAGTTCATTGATGTTTCTTTGCACCTTCAATTCTATGATCCACCCTCCCTTCCTTCCTTCCTTCCTTCCTTCCTTCCTTCCTTCCTTCCTTCCTTCTCTCTCCCTCTCTGTCTCTCCCCCTCCCTCCTTCCCTTCTTTCCTTCGTTTTGGCAGCATATCCTTTTTTCCTATTGTTAGGGTGAGATTAATGTTCTCTTGCAACTTTTTATATCCTAACCAAAAGAAATCTCCTATATGCTGATTTTGCTTTATCTGGGCCCTTAATAATATATAAGAAAAGTATCTGATTTCTCAGTGTAAGCCTAAATGGTATTTAATTCCTCTTGAAGATTTTCTGTTGAAAATTTAGAATTCCAGATTGTAGAAATCTGTATAATTACTGCTGCTGAATAAAGGGACGACTATTTCAGGAATTCCTCTATCATTTCCATATACCAGCTCTGAATGAAGAACAGAGTCCTATCTATGAGCACTGTACCTGGGAGACCAGAAAAACGTTAGCACGTCATATCTGATACAGAAGTCTTTTACTAGAGACCCAAGCTCCTGAGCCTCACCAGGCCCAACCTAACTGTGGAAGCTCTATATTCAAGTGCAAATGTCAGGAATGATCAAAGGATCCAACAGCAGATTTTGGAACAACTCAGATGGAATTGATTTTCGATGACCCAGAGGAGGTCAGGTCTCTGCTTAAAGAATGGTTTGGGATGCATGCCTTATAGGAACCAGATAAAGGTGATTAAAAGGGAGAAGAAACACTTTAAGGGAAAGGCAGATATTTGCATGCTGCAGTCCCATATCCCTCCCCCGACTGACCTTCCTTGGCTCCACACTATTCTTAGGAAGGGCATGAAGATAGTGACATTGCAACAGTCCTCTTCAAGTGTGGCCCCTGGACTGGTGAGGACTGGCCAGCTGGGCCCCAACAAGGTCAGGACAGGAACAGAGTAAACAGTTAGGAATCTTTATAGTCATTTGATATTGCCACAACACGCAAACATGTCATCAGTCATTTCTTTCCCTGGTAATTTACTAAAGTATAGGTCGGCAACAGATTAGGAAAATGTTTTAAAAACTATTCTTTCATGACAAATAGCTTGAGAAGCAATGAGACCTTTATGGTCTCTCCCCTACCCTATCCTTCTCAATCTTGAACTCTGTGTTATAGCCACAATAATGCATATTCAGTTCCCCAGCATGCCAAGCTTTTTTTTTTTTTTAATTAAAAAAATTTTTTTAACGTTTTTTCATTTTTGAGAGACAGAGCACAAGCAGGGGAGGAGCAGAGATAGAGGGAAAAACAGAATCTGAAGCAGGCTCCAGGCTCTGAGCTGTCAGCACAGAGCCTGACATGGGGCTCAAACCCACGAATGATGAGATCATGACCTGACCTGAAGTCAGACGCTCAACCGACTGAGCCACCCAGGCACCCCTTGCCAAGCTTTTTCTTAACAATAATGTTTTCTGTGCCTAAAATTTCTCCTCATTCTCTTCACTCTTCTTTTTTCCCTCCCTTCTTCCTTTCCTTCCTTCCTCCCCTCCCTTGCTTTATTTTCTTTCTCTTGCTCTTTCTCCCATTCTTTTCTTTTACCTTTCTCTCTCCCTCCCTCTTTCTTCCCTCTTTCCCTTTCTTCCTTCCTTCCCTCCTTCCTATTCTTTCTTTCTTCTGCTTACTCATTCTGAAGTTCTCATCTTGGACGTGACTTCCACCAGGAGGACTTTCTGCCCCAAGCCTAGGCTAGGTACCTCCTGGTGTGCTACCATACCACATGTTCTATCCCATCACATTATTTTCTATATTATTATTTACTTGCCCTCTTGCAAACCTGTTTGCTGTCTTCCCTGCTAGTATTTGCGAAATCAAAAACTATGTTGCTGTGTTTTCTTAGCACTTCATCCCCAGAGAGGTTGGTTAGTGACTACAACATAGTAGGTGGTCATTAAGTGTATGTTGAATAATGAATATGAATATTCATGAAATGAACATTTTCTCTTACTATGTGTTAGTCCTCATAGCCTTGAAGTCTTTACCATGTGTCCTGTAATTCCTTTTTTTTTTTTTTTTTTGCCTGTCAGTGATGCATTTTCTCACCAAATAATCTATGCTACAGCAACTAGACTTGGTCACTGGTGAAGAGGGGAATAGGAGAATGAGTGGAAGAGGCGAGTGCCATCTTACAGGAGGCTAGCAGCAGATTTATCAAGAGCCATATACAAGGAAAGAAATAGTGGAGCGACATTTTCAAGAAACTCAAGGAAATAAAATGTGAGCCAAGGATCTTTTTTTTATCCTGCCAAGATGTTCTTCAAGTATCAAGACTACTTAAAAAACCAAAACAAAAACAGTTTTGCACATGCAACAACTCAAAGAATACTGTACACACAAGACTTTCTGAGGAATTTACTGAGGATGAGCTCATCCAACCAACAGACAACTTGGCAAAAGATGGTGAGAATTTGATACATTTAAGTGTAAAGCTAATAATAAAACAAATATAGGGACGTTGCTGGAAGTATAATATGTGAAGGCAATATGTTCTGATGAAGTAGAAAGAACGCAACTGAAAAATGAGAGAAGAAAGAAAACATAAGATCATTGACTAAGTCTCTTAGAAGTAACTGGTGAGTATCTGAATAGGAAAAAAAGAGATCAATGGCACATTCATGATAAAAATACAAAACACTCAGTAGAACAAAAATGCAAATCTTCCTAAACATCAAAATAAATGTTTAAAAGGAGCAAGGAAGACACATCGGTTAAAAATAAAAGCAAATAAATACAACATAATACACATGACATAATTTGACAGAATTGAGACTACACAAATCAGTCATATGAATAAATGTGAGTAGGAATTAACTCATCCATTAAAAGAAAATAATTTAAAGTAGGCTTCTAAAGCAAAACCCATCTCTGCTGTTTACAAGGAACATAGGTAAAGAGCCTCTGCTTTAAGCCAGACTGGCCTCCGGGCTGTTTAGACCTCACTCTTCATACTGGTCCCATACAGAACTACTCAGACTGAAGTGTGCCTTGCTGTGAGGTCCCCAAATGTACTGAAAGATGCTGAAAAAAATATCTTGTAGGATTTATTGCTGTATCTGTCGAGAAGATTTAAAATGTTTCATACCATAGGGTCTTTATTATAGAGCCCTGTGGGAAAAATTTCTACCCGGATTTTATTTTAAGAACAATTTTATGTCTTTTGAGTAATGTGTTAGTTTGTAATTTTAAAAGCACGACTCTTGGAATGCTTGGCGACAGGTTATATCTTAATTGGTAACAAGGGCATATGTCATTATTTTTTGTTGTTTTAACCTCATTCTACTCTATTTTATATACTCACCTTTATTTTTTTTTATTTTCTTAGTTATAAAAGTAGCTTTTACTTATTCAGTCCACTGATGTACCAGACATTCTACTTTGCGTATATTATCCTACTCTTTATTTGTAATAATCTGTGAGGTAGAGAGTAGCCTAGTTTTACAAATGAGTAAAATGAGGTTTATAGGTTATGTCACTTGCCCTAGGTTACACGTCTACTTAGTGATAACAGAACTAGGATTCATAACAAGATTTATTTGATTCCAAAGTCCATGAATCTGCCCTACCTCTTCCTAGGATCCTTTCATTCACCACTTCCTCCTCTGATACCTCCAGCACTTACATTCTGAACTACCCAGAGCCTTATGTTTTTCTTTTGTCTTATTTGCAGCTTTCTGAGTTTTTGTCTTGATTCCCCAACAGAACTGCAGTGTGCTCTTTGAAGGGTATAAGTATACTTCAAAAATTTTTAACCTAGGGGTGCCTGGGTGACTCAGTCCGTTAAGCATTTGACTTTAGCTCAGGTTATGATCTTGCAGTTCATATGTTCGAGCCCCATGTCAGGCTCTGTGCTGACCGCTCAGAGTGAGGAGCCTGCTTCAGATTCTGTGTCTCCCCCTCTCTCTGCCCCTCCCCTGCTTGCACTCGTTCTCTCTCTGTCTCAAAAATAAATAAACATTTATTTTTAGTTTTTAACCTCAATGTATTTCCTCTTCCTTAGAATGGCACTTGACTCATGGCAAATTCTCAGCAAATGCTTATCAAATTGACAAAATCAATTTGAAGATACAGTTAATGCCTTTCCTAGCTGTGTCACACCATCTATGTCCAAATGAACATTCGAATTTCATGACAAATGCCATAAAGGCTATCTGGGAAATGCAGAAGGAATGTTTAATCTAAAAACAGAATAAAATCCAAATATAGGAAACACTAGACTTATTTGGTTTTCTTAGACTTTTTTTTAAACAACTTTGAGTTATTTGAGTTTAAAGTTTATAGAACAGGGAAATACATGGATTTAGGAAGAAAATGTCCTATTACTATAAAAGTATCTTTCCTATAAACCTCAACAAAGCCTAGACTAGTCTGAGATATGTGACTCAATGACCATTCTTTGTACACTGTTGGCCAACTCTACTCTCTAGAACTTTCTTTTCAGGATCACATCACATTCTGCAACAACACCACATAATCACAAGATCCTATGACCAAAGTGTTACATCAGTGATACAGATTACTACCACAGAAGATGCATTAAATATGCAGATATAGGGATATGTAGAAAATAGGGATTAACTGATAAATTGGTCAACAAAAATTTATTCAACTAATAGCATTGTGCTAGTTGCTGAGGACACAAAGCCCAACACACATGTCCCTACTCTCAGGGAGATACACATATCAACAAGTGTGCTAACAATTATGGATGCTGTTATTTAAAAATGCACAGAGTACAGCAGGCATAAATGGAAGAATGGTTAAGTCTAGGAGGTGAATTATAAAAGGTTTTGAAGAGGAGATTACACTGGAGTTACTTCTAGAAAGGAATTAGCATTGTAATGCGAAAGCATTGACAGCCAGTGCATGATTTTAATTTGTGTCAGGTCTCCTAATCCACTGATTCTACTAGCCTGTAGGAACAGGAGAACCGACTCATTCCATCTCTGTATGTTCCAAATACTTGCTCCATTCCAACTAGCCTAACATCTTGCATTTTTCCTAAGGTCCCTTTTGCTCTAATATCTCCTCTGGCCCTCAATACGTCTCACATAATAATCTCATTGGAAATCAGACAATGATATTCCCATTCTTCAAAAGCCAATTAAGAGTCTACATGCTTGAGGAAGTAATCAAAATCTCAAGGAGGAAAGTGATCTTTCTGCGGATTCAACTGCAATGTCTATATGTGGCTTATAATATGTCACACTGGATGAGACCAGTCTTGAAGGGAAGACCTTTCTTCTTCATCTTCTACACTCCCATCCCTAAACACCTAACACATTAACTTACAGTCTGAGATGGAACTTCTGTCAGCACTCAGCAAATGCAACTTATATTGAATCAATTTAGTTAAACAGATTTTTTTGTGCTTTAGTTCCTTCACATATAAAATTAAAATAATCTTCTCTCTTCTTTTTCAAAGAACTGCTGAGTAAGCTATTCTATCCCTTGAACCTAAAGCTACTGCTACATGGCTAGAGCCAGGTAATAGGACCTAAGTAAATATTTGCTGAATGAATAAGTGAAGAGGCTAAATTCTGAGACATCTGAGATAAGGAATTAAATATGAACTCAAAAAGTACCAGGGTGCCTGGGTGGCTCAGTCGGTTAAGCGTCCAACTTCAGCTCAGGAAGTCCGACTTCAGCTCAGGTCACGATCTTGCAGTCCGTGAGTTTGAGCCCCGCGTCGGGCTCTGGGCTGATGATGGCTCAGAGCCTGGAGCCTGCTTCCGATTCTGTGTCTCCCTCTCTCTCTGCCCCTCCCCCGTTCATGCTCTGTCTCTCTCTGTCCCAAAAATAAATAAACATTAAAAAAAATTTTTTTTAATTTAAAAAGTACCAGAGCTCTAATTAGAAATAGGATTCATAGTAATTATTGGTCTTTTAAAGAAACATTCCTACTGCTTTAAGATTCTACATTAATAGCATTTTTCAGAAAGTGGGAACATTGAGAAACAGAGAAATGGCTTCACCAGGATGAAAGGTGGTATAACAGAATATAATTCCAGCCCTTTTCCAATGGGCACAGGTCCCCTTGATAAGAAAAGACCATGGATTTGGGAGGAGTAAGCTCTATGTGTCCAGTAAAAACGGCTGTTTGCTAGATGTGTGCCCACTGCATTTCAAAACAGAAAAGTCAAAGGTAGAGTTTTCAAAATGCTGGTATACATGGAATTCATATAGAAAAGATACACAAGTAGCTAAGCAATCTTAAAAAATAATAGAAACTATTCTTGTTCATTAGAAACTATTCTGTAGTCAAATTATCACACAAGAAAAACAGCACATTTTTGGTGTCACAACAGACAAGTCAACAGAACTTGCAGAGTCTAGAAACAATCCCACTCAAATATGGAGTCTTGGTATGTGACAGAAATGGCACCAAAAACCAGTAGGAGAAAGATGCACTCTTCAAAAAGTTAATTGAGAATATTGGCAAAGTAGATCCTTGCCTTCATACAATATATAGAAATAAATCCCAGATACATTAGAGAACTGTGTGTAAAATGCAAATTTAAAACTCTTTTTAGAAAGAGAGTAATACATTAAAGGTCTTGAAATTGAGAGTGACGTAAGTCACAAAAAGCACAACTCATAAAGGAAAAGATTGGCATATTTTGCTGCATAAACACACAACATTTTTCCCTACGGCAAGGTTAAAAGGACAAATGAAAGAAACATGCAGTGATACGGCATTTAAAGAATTAGAATATGAAAAGAATCATAAAAGTCAAGCAAAACAAGTCAAACAAATATAAAAATTAGCAGGATATGATTTGATAATTCTCAGAAGAAATCCAAATTGCTAATAAATATATAAAGATATGCTCAACCTCACTAGCAATAAGGAAATTAAAATCAAATAACAATGTGATACCAGTTAGCTTTTATTATCAGACTGATAAAAGAAATTGAGTGTATTCTAGCAAGTGTTGCCCAGAATGTAGGGGAACAGAAACTCTTACATAGAGTGAGAGGGAAGGAAAGTGACTACAGCTTATTTAGAGAGTAACATAGCAGTTACACCATATGTGGTGGATTGCAAAAATGGTGGATTATTTCTCCCTTCGCAATATGATTTTGCAGTTCCTATCATCAAGAGGGGGGTCTATTTGCTTTCTCTTTCTATCTAGGCTGACTTTCATTCTATCGCTTTTACCAACAGAATGCAGCAGAAGAGACTTTGAAATCTGGGCCTCAAACGTAAGCACACCCCTTCACTTGTTCTCTTGCTTCCTGCAACCGCCATGAAAATGAGTCTGCTGAAGAAACAGAAGTCACATGGAACAGAGATTAGCTGTCCCAGCTGAGGTGATGCTAGAGCAGCCAGCCTCCAGCAACCTGTTAGCTAACCATAGAAATGTGAGCAAAAGTAATTACAGTTTTCTATTTCAGAAGAAAACGTTTCATGTTCAGAAATCTCACTTTCCTCAAGAAGGCTGCCTATGGATATAAAAGACATGCCCAAGACAGCATCTCCTAGAGGCCCCATCCTAATGCAGGATAATAGTTTCCCAAGAAGTCCCCTGAACAACCTGGACAAACACACCTAATTATGAAGCCTTTTGGTTTATCGACAAAAGGGTTTAGGCAAAAGCTCTTGTTAGTTTCATCTGTTCAACAGTTTTCTCAAAACACTTACTTCAGGCCTGTTATTCCCACAAGAAAAGCCTTCCCTTAGAACATAGGCCTCTGAGGATTGATTCTTCCATGACTTTCTGGTAAATTCTTGATTGAGTTTAAGAATCGATGGTCAAATTGAATAATCTCAACTGCTCAAAAGTTAGTGTACTATATTTTTATGTATTTTCAAGCTATTGAAAAAATATTTTCTAAACACTGAAATTAAGTGAGACAAATTTACATGCATTTACTACTAAAGATAAAAATTCTGATGTGGATAACAAAAGGAGGTAAGTTAAAAGTCTAAAGGACCCACTTTTGAGGCTAAAAACATCCTCAGAGTCAGTAATATTCTTATAATGGAGGCAAAATAGCCATCATAATGAAAAAGAAGCAACCACTATTTTTTATGATATGTTAAAAACTACATTAAGTGCTGAACATATATGATCTCACTTAATATTTCAAAAATTCTAAAATACAAGTATTGTTATCCATTTTATAGATGTTAAAGCTGGGGTAAAAAGGGGTTAAAGTCACTTATCCATGGTCACAAAAATCAGTAAATAGTAAAGCCTAGCTTTAAACAGAAGTCTAACTCCAAAAAGTTGTGCTCCTAGTTACCATACTCTACTACATTAAAACAAAAAATAAATAAGCACAAATAAAAACCATTGTATAATGCTTTAAAGTCATAGATTCCTTTGTCATACATTATTTTATTCGATTCCTATAAAACTCTTATTACTCCCATTTCACAGATGAGCAGACTAATCTGCTTATCAGTCCCAGTGTATGTTCCAGTGACAAAGTATGCATGTAGAAGAGCTGGAACTCAAAGTCAAGCCTATGGGTCCCAAATCCATATCTCTTCCAGTAGTCCAAGCTGCCAGATGCTTGTGGGAACTTAAACAGATGTTATAGAATATGGTCAACTATGAAATAGGTTATTCCCAGGGGATAAAGGAACTAATGATGGAATCAGGTACCTCCCCCTGAGGCTTGACTCAAGCAGTTGTGTGAGCCACCTGTCTGGAAGCACTTTGAAGGAGGCTCGAACTTCCTCCAGTCTGATGGAGGAGGGCCAGGATCAGATTTTGGGGTTTCTGAAATTAAATAAACAAATGAAGGAAGAAGATGGAGACTATCCTACAGAGCGAATGGAGAAAGCAAAATATTTACCCAGGCCCTAAGCACTTTTCCCCTGGGACCCAGCCTGAGTAGGTACCAAGAAGCAGGGGACAGAGGCAGAACAGCATTAGGAACAAAGCACATGAGCCCCGGGAGCCTGCTTGAGAAAGGTTCACGTTAGCTAAATAGAACCAAGCCCCACAGTGACGTGTTAACTCTTCTCTTCTGTCCCAAGGTTGAGTGACATAGGAAACTCTAGTACGATACGAAAAATCAAGACATGGGACACCTGGGTGGCCAGTTAGGTGTCTGACTCTTGATTTCAGCTCAGGTCATGATCTCCCAGTTTATGAGTTGAGATTCTCTCTCTCTCCCTCTCTCTCTGCCCCTTCCCCCCTCTCAAAAATAAGTAAACATTTACAAAAAAAGAAAAACCAAGACAGTAAATGTAAAAGTGCTCAATAAAATATTACCAAACCAAATTCAATAGTACATTAAAAGGATCATACACTGTGGTCGAGCGGAATTTATTCTTGGGATGCAAAGATGGCTCAACATCCACAAATCAATCAATTTGATACAACACATTAACAAAATGAAGGATAAAAATCATATAATTATCTCAACAGATGCAGAAAAAAACATTTGACGAAATTCAATATGGATTCATGATAAAAATTGTCAACAAGTTAAATATAGGTGGAATATACCTCGATATAATAAAAGCCATAGATGACAAGCCCACAACTAACATCACACTCAATAATGAAAAACTGAAAACTTTTCCTCTAAGATCAGGAACAGAGCAAGGATATTCACTCTTGCCACTTTCATTCAACATAGTACTGGAAGTGTTACCCAAAGCAATTAGGGAAAAAAACAAAAAGATAAAAGTCATTCAAATTGGAAAGGAAGAAATAAAGTTGTCTTTATTTGCAGATGAAGTGATACTATATATATATAGAAAACCTGAGAAACTCCACCAAGAAACTGTTAGAACTAATAAACAAATTCAGTAAAGTTGCAGGTTACAAAACCAGTATCAAAAATCAGTTCCATTTCCATACACTAATAACAAACTATTAGGTAAATTAAGAAAACATTTCCATTTATAATCTCATAAAAAAGAAAAAAATACTTAGAAATACATTTAATCAATAAAGTGAAAGATTTGCCTACTTAAAACTGTAAAACATTGTTGAAAGAAATTGAAGACAACACAAATAAATGGAAAAATATGTGTTCATGGATTGAAAGAATTAATATTGTTAAAGTGTCCATACTAACCAAAGTGATCTACAGATTCAATGCAATACCTATTAAAATTTCAGTGACATTTTTCACAGAAATAAGACAAATAATCCTGAAATCTGTATGGAACCACAAAAGACCTTGAACAGCAAAGCAATCTTGAGAAAGAAGGACAAAGCTCAAGGTATTCTAATTCCTGATCTCAAATACAAAGCTATAGTAATCAAAATAAGATGATACTGGCATAAAATAAATCCATGCATAATAAGATCAATTAATTTTTGGCAAAGGTGCCAAGAATATACAATGAGGAAAGAAGAGTCTTTTCAAATGGTTTTGGGAAAATGGGATATCCACATGCAAACAAATGAAACTGGATGCCTACCTTACCTAATACACAAAGTCAACTCAAAATGCATTAAAGACTTGAACATAAGACCTGAAACTGTAAAACTCCTAGAAGAAAATATAGGTAGTAAGCTCCTTAACATTGGTCTTGGTGATGACTTCTAGATTTCACACAACACAAAGGCAACAAAAGCAAAAATCAACAAGTAGGACTACATCAAACTAAAAAGCCATCAACAAAATGAAAAGGCAACCTATGGAATATGAGACAATATTTGCAAACTACGTATCCAATAAGGAGTTAATATCCAAAATATACAAACTCACATAATTCAATAGAAAAAAATAAGTAACTTAATTTAAAATGACCAAAGAACCTGAATAGACATTTTTCCAAAGAAGTCCTACAAATGGCCAACAGAAACATGAAAAAATAATCACTCTTGCTAATTATCGGTGAAATGCACATCAAAACCACAATGAAATATCACCTGTTAGGATATCTGTTATCAAAAAGACAAAAGAGATAAATGTTGGCAAGGATGTGGACAAAAGAGAACTCTTGTACACTATGGGTAAGAATGTAAACTGGCACAACCACTATGTAAAACAGTATGGAGGTTCCTCAAAAAATTTAAAGTAGATCTACTACATAATCCATCCCATCTTTGGATATGTAACCAAAGGAAACAAAACCATTATCTCAAAGAGATATCTGCACTCCCGTGTTCACTGTAGCATTATTGATGGTAGCCAAGGTATGGAAGCAACCTAAGCGTCTGTGGACAGATGAAGAGATGAAGAAAATGTGTATTATATGTGTACACACAAACACACACAATGGAATATTCCATCTTAAAAAAAAAAGGAAATCCTGTCATTTGCAATAACATGGATGAACCTGGAGGGTATTATTTTAAGTGAAATAAGCCAGACAGAGAAAGACAAACACTTCATAGTATCACTTATGTGTGAAATCTTAAAAACAAAAACAAAAAGGTCAAGCTCATAGAAACAAAGTGGAATGCTGATTGCCAGGGGCTAGGGCTAAGGGGTAAGGGAAATAGGGAAAGGTTGGTAAAAGAGTACAACGTTCAGCTGTAGGATGAATAAATTTTGAGGATCTACCAGTTGCTATGGTTGATTACACTGTATTGTATACTTGAAATTTACTGAGTAGAAAAGTGTTCTCACACACAATAAAAGGTAAGTATGTGAGGTGATAGATAAGTTTTAATTAATTTGATTGTGGGAATCATTTCACAATGCATACGTATATCATTGTATACTTTAAATATATTAAATATATTTAAATATATTTAATTGTCAATTATACCTCAATAAAGCCTAAAAAGAGAGAGAAAAAGAAGAAAAGAATGTAAAATTTTTTACCAAAACCTATACCTGGCAAATTGATCAACTGTCCCTTACACTGACAAAAATATTGCCATGTGGAAATAGCAGGTGGAATTGGACCTTAGTGCGAGAAACTGCCTTAATTTTTGGAGTATAACGAACACTCAGAAAGCAACTCAAGTTTAAACAACTTATTTAAACGCTTTATTTCACAACTGAGGAAGTTTAGGATTACTGGCCCTAGGGCATTTGGGGTCTTAGTGATAACTAGTGTGGATGTCTCCCCAATCTGGTTATAATCAGCCACTACAGCCATACTTCTTTCATTACCTTCCTGGTCAGGGAAACAGAAAGAACTGAGAGAATGTCACTATAGCTAGGGTGGCAGAGAAAGAAAGAACTCTTCCCTAAAAGCAGTGGTTTACTGAGCTATAACACTCTCCCCAGCCCCAGGGGCAGGGGTTGAACATATTACTTTAAGAACCTTTGGTTTCTAGATGCAGACTGTGAAGGAAATTTCCAAGCACCGGCTCACAGGCTGCATGCAAAGGTGGGTCATGTGCCTCCCACATGGATGATGGATCTGATTACTAACCACTGGCCACCTAAGAGTGACAGCAGGGCTGGGGGGACTGGGCACCTTGCTGTCAGGCCCTAGGGCAGAGGTCACTATGGGGTCTCCCCAGAGTAGGAGGATGCTGCTAGTGACAGTCCTACAGCCTGGACATCCTCCCCCAGCTCTGAGCGTTGAGCATTGCCAGGAGGCTGGTGAGGGATCAACAGCCTGCAGGGTGGGGAGGTCCTGTAATGAAGGCATACTGTGCTCTCCCCCAGGCTCCCCAGATGGAAATCACCTCTGCGCCCTTCCTCCAACCCCAGGGTTGGAGGGCCTCCTCCTCACTCAGAACTGGGCTCATCAGACTCCACAACAGCTGCTCATCCCCCTTGAGACGCAAAAGGGTCTGTGTGAACACAATAAGGGATGCATGTTTCCATGCAGGAATTCACACCCAAGCATAATTTTCACCACGTGATTGAATTAGGTGAATACAAAACACCCAAAGCCTCATAAATAAATAGCTTTGGGAGTTTAAATTGTCAAAGTGAATTACGACTTGACTGACTCCACATAACATTATACCCACCTATGTTTTGAAGAAGTGGAGAGAAAAAGGCCCTTCCTTCATAAATATCTCACAGTCCAAGTCACTAGGTCTATTAGTTTATTTTCTTTCTCATCAATACAATTGGCTGCATCTTGCGCTTCCCTGGGTAGCTTTCTGTAATTTAGGGTCTCTGGAACTAAGAGTGCATAAAATATAATCGGTGTCAGTGTGAAAAACAACAGTTACAAAAATACACACCTGTGTTTAAAAATGGACTTAAGGGGCGCCTGGGTGGCTCAGTCGGTTGAGCCTCCGACTTCGGTGCAGGTCACAATCTCGCGGTTGACGAGTTCGAGCCCCACGTCGGGCTCTGTGCTGATGGTTCAGAGCCTGGAGCCTGCTTCAGATTCTGTGTCTCCCTCTCTCTCTGCCCCTCCCCCGCTCACGCTCTGTCTGTCTGTCTCTCTCTCTCTCTCCCTCTCTCAAAAATAAACATTAAAGGGGCGCCTGGGTGGCTCAGTCGGTTAAGCTTCCGACTTCAGCTCAGGTCACGATCTCGCGGTCTGTGAGTTCGAGCCCTGCGTCAGGCTCTGGGCTGATGGCTCAGAGCCTGGAGCCTGTTTCAGATTCTGTGTCTCCCTCTCTCTGCCCCTCCCCCATTCATGCTCTGTCTGTCTCAAAAATAAATAAATGTTAAAAAAAAATTAAAAAAAAAACATTAAAATTAAAAAAAAATAAAAAAATAAAAATGGACTTAAATTCTAAAAATAATTTTAAAATTCTTTAAAATAGTAAAGAAAGAGTTTGTAATGGAAAAGCAACAATGTGCTTAAGGTAATGCACAAAAAATCTGACCTAATCTCTGAAATAGAAGCTTTCCACTTGAGGTCCTTAAAAAAATAAATAAAAATAAACAAAACAACACTTGTACAAATTTTGCACAGTTCAACATTGCTAATCTGCTCACAAGTATTGACTGCTAAAGCAGGGGCCTATGATTAAGGTGCCCATGAAGAAGGGGAAGGCCTCTTTGGTAACAAAGGCTTTGAGCAGTGACTTGAATGAAATAAGTTAGCCAAGCAAATTTCTGGAAGAAAACAGTTTGTAGAAACAATTGCAAATGCAAAGTCCCTGAGGTAGGCTTATCCAAGGAACATGGAAGTGACCACTGGGATTGGAGCAGAGTGAGGGAAGGGAAGAGTTATCTGAGATGATGTGAGAAAGGTTGCAAGGGTCAAGGTCATCCAAGGTTTCTCAGACCCAGGGTAAAGCCTTTGGCTTTCAATGAACAAGAGGAGGGGCCACTGGAGGGTTGCAAAGGAATGATATCCAATTTAAATATTTAAGAGATCACTCTTGTTACTGTGGGGGTGGGGGAGTGGGCAGGGAACAACAGATTATAAGGGGCAAAGGGCAAGCAGGGAAACTAGTTAGGGTGCTGTTGAAATAACCCAGGTGGGAGATACTGATGGCTTAGGACCAGGACATTTACAGAGGAGAAGGTGTGAAGTAGTCAGGTTCTAGTAACATTTTCACACTTGAGCAGACAGGATTTGCTCATCAATAAGATGCAGGGTATGAGAGAAAGAGAGGAGTCAAGGATGACTCAAAGTTTTCTGGCTCATTTACTAACAGGGAGGAAGAGGACTGGTTAGTTTAACCCATAGCCCTTTCTATGACACAGTGTCTTTTAACACAGTATGTTAGTTGGCCCGCAAAACTCTTGACCTATCTTCTTTGACCTGATACAGCTCCCTTCGCCAAATCTCCCCCTTTTGTAATTATTCTGTACCTTCCTTCATATTCCCATTACGCAAGAAAAATTTGCCAGACATTATTTTCAGAAGTTGGTATCATACAAACATTGGGATTATTCTTTTTTATCTGCCCCTGCAGGAGGGTCAAGTTAAAAAGGAAGGCCTCAGGGGCAGCTGGGTGGCTCAGTTGGTTGAGCATCTGACTCTTGATTTCAGCTCAGGTCATGATCCCAGAGTCTGGGGATCAGGCCCCACATCAGGATCTGTGAAGCCTGCTTAAGATCCCCCCCACCCGCCCCTCTCCCCTACTCACACACACACACTCTCTCTCGAGAAAAAAAAAAAAAAAAAAAAAGGAAGGCCCCATAACACTTTCTGGGAAACACTGGTAAACATCCCCAGACCCTTCTCCTATCTCCTCATAGCTAGCTCTCTGGCCCATTTGATCATATTGTATCCAGAAAGTTGCTTGTCAAAATGGTGAAGGTGAACTGTGTGAGGTGTCAGAAGGAACAGTAGGGATAGATGTGTAAGTTATTTATTTTTTGAAAAGTGACTGGAGCTAGCTCAGATACATTTCTACATTGTCACTTTCTCTTGCATTTTGGATAGGGAATAAGGTGGGATTACCATTTGCTGGTGTGTTGAGAATGTCACCAAATCTTGAACATCCCCGTAGATTTGACCACCCCCGTGGATGGTGCCCATGGTGTGAATCAACAGAAAAAAGATTGAGGGCTGCTGACTTAGCTACCTAAGGACAGCCATGTGGAGGGACTCAAGAAAGAGAAGACATCCTCTATTTAAAAGCTTAAAATTTTATGAAGGGAACCCAGATGTAAAGAGAGAAAGGCCAATTTAATTCCAGCATTTCCTGCATCCATGGGGTGCTGGATTTATACACCTGCTATTACTTTTTCAGTGATCACCACCCTCTCTTAAAAACTCCCTCCCCCTGCCTCATTTCACATGCAGTGGCTTCATCCATGTTATTGATTGGTGCCTCTAGCAGGCAGGAAGTCCAACAAAGCAGCCTGAGAAAGAATCAGTTAGAAGCAGCTGCTTACCAGGGAGGATTTGTGGTGGGGGGTGGGGGTGGGGGTAGGAATCTACTGACAAAATAGATTTGTCCCCATTGGCCTTAGATGGGAACAATAACATCATCAACAACAATAATCATAGCAGCTAACACATAATGAATGGTCACAGTGCCAGGCCTGTTTTCTCACTGAATTTTCCCACAACCTTGAGAGGCAGGCTCTATTAACTCTTCACTTCCACAAATAAGGAAATCAAGGTGTAGAGGGGTACAGCAACCCGTTCATAGTCACCCAATCATAAATGATGGGGGTTGCACCTTGTGGAGGTATGTCCAACTCCAAGGCTTTTACACTGTTGGCTTCATGTCTAACCTGGCTTCAAACTGTCATTTGATTCACCTTTTTTGGTCAGAAAATACAGCTAAAAGCATTGTCTTCAACTGGTTGGTTAAAATAAAATGATTCTGAGCAGTTGACATAGGGACAGCAATAGGCAGGTTTGGGGTTACCTCCACAAGACCATATTGGGGGCAAAAGCCTGTAGAATGGGTTTAAGAGAGAATTAGAGAAATCCTTTTGAAGAATTTTGTTCCAAAGGGAAGCATTCCTTCAAAGATAGTAAAAGTTGAAAATAAAGTGTGCAAAAACAAAATGCCCAGAAAAATGCATTAGCAATAGACCTTAAACTGGTAAATAAGTGAGATTTACTTACCAAATTATATTTGTTATAATTCTAATCATTTGATGTTGATATTATATGAGCCAGGCTTCCCCACCAAAAAAATATGCATCAGTGCCTTAGAGCAATTATAGAATTAGATAGTGTTCTGGTATTGTCATGTTCCTAGGTTTATTTATTTATATCTCTCTTTCTCCATTTCCCCTCTTTTTTTTGAGTAAGAACATTCAAATTCTACTTCTCTTAGCAAATTCCAATTATACAGTACAGTGTTATCAACTATAATCACCATGTCATGTATTAGATCCTCAGACCTTATTCATCTATATTATAACCTTTTACCAACCTCTCCCCATTTCCTCCATATCCTAGCCCCTGGCAACCACTTTTTTACTATTTCTATGAGCTTGAGTTTTTTTCTTTTTTTAGATTGCATATATAAATAATATCATGGAGTGTTGATCTTTTTTTTTTTTGGTCTGGCTTATTTTACTTAGCATAATGCCCTCTAGATTCATTTATATTGTTGCAAATGATAGGATTTTTTTCTTTTTTAAGACTAAATATTTTATATGCATACATATATTAAATATATATAATACATTTTTAAATATATGTTATATATAAATACATAAAGTTTTTAATATATACAAATATATAAATTCATCAAAATATATACATATCACATTTTCTTCATCCCTTCATCTGTCCACAACACAACACAAAAACAGGTTGTTTCTATACTTTAGCCCTAATGAACAATGCTGCAGTGAACAGGAGACTACATGCATCTCTTCAAGATAATGGTTTTGCTTCTCTTGGATACATATCCAGAGATGGGATGAATTATATAGTAGATCTATTTTTAATTTTTTTAATGTTTATTTATTTTTGAGAGAGAGAGAGTGTGAGCAGGGGAGGGGCAGAGAGAGAGGGAGACACACAATCCGAAGCAGGCTCCAGGCTCTGAGCTGTCAGCACAGAGCCCGACATGGGGCTCGAACTCACAAACTATGAGATCGTTACCTGAGCTGAAGTCAGATGCTTAACCTACTGAGCCACTCAGGTACCCCTCTATTTTTAATTTTTTGAGGAACTTCCATACTGTTTTCCACAGTGACTGTGCCAGTTTATATTCCCACCAACAGTGCGTGAGGGTCCCCTTTTCTCCACATTCTTGCTAGAATCTGCTATCTTTTTCATCACAGATATCTTGACAGGTATGACGTAATAGCTCATTGTGGTTTTGATGTGCATTTCCCTCGTGATTAGCAATGTTGAGCATCTTTTCATGTACCTGTTGGCCATTTGTGTGACTTCTTGGAAAAGTGTCTATTCAGATTCTTTGCCCGTTTTTTAATTGGGTTGTTGTTTTCTGTTTTGCTTGCTTTGGTTTGGTTTTTGCTATTGAGTCGTATGAGCTCTTTGTATATTTTGGATATTAACCCCTTAATGGATATGTGACTTGCAAATGTCTTCTCCCATTCCATAGGCTGCCTTTTCATTTTGTTGATTTCCTTTCCAGGAGCTTAGTTTGAGGCATTCCCACTTGTTGATTTTTGCTTTTGTTGCCTTTACTTTAGGTGTCAGATCTAAAAAAGTCATCAACAAGACCAATGTCAAGGAGCTTACCACCTACGTTTTCTTCTGGGAGGTTTTTTTTTTTTAAGTCTATTTCTTTATTTTGAGAAAGAGAGAGTGAGCATGCATGCAAGTGGGGAAGGAGCTGAGAGAGCGAGCGACAGAATCCCAAGCAGGCTCTGTGCTGTCAACACAGACCCCAATGAGGGGCTTGATCTCACAAACCATGAGATCGTGACCCGAGCTGAAATCAAGAGTCAGATGCTTAAACAACTGAGCCACCTAGATGCCCCTCTTCTAGGAGTTTTATGGTTTCAGTCTTTAATCCATCTTGAGTTCATTTTGGTGTATGATATAAAATGGTCCTAGATTTAAAATCCATCAAGTCCCAACCCTATTTCCTGTCCCAAGAGCTATGAAAACCAACACAGAACCAAATATCTGGGTCTGAGTAAAAATGTTAAAATCTCCATTTCAAAAGCTGAGAACTCTCAGGACCAAGACAAAATGTGCAGATGAAAAAACCAACCACATGTAACACTTGGTTTCAACTGACTCATTTAAAAACACTTGCTACCAAGAAAACAAATCTCTGCGATGCCACAAGTGCCAAGAATAACAAGGACAAATGTAAACAGTAATGCAAAATGCTGGATAGTGTGTTATACCACATCTCAAATGTGTGTATCAGGGCAATCCGCAGATTTAACATTGCTTATCCATCAGCTTTTGATGAGCATTACCATCCTGTGCTTCCCTCTTGGAGCTGAAATTAGTTTGGTTTTCTGGCCTTGAGTATGCTTTTTGTGTTTGATGAAGTATTAACTGCTTTTAAGACACAAATTTTCAGAATATTGAGGCTTCTCTTTATTCTCAGCCATAAATTATCCTATTTTAATTTTTAAAGTTACAGTTGCTTCCAATGGCAATTTGTGTTGTAAAGGTGTTAATTATTTTCTGGGCCTAAATTGTGATAGCTGGCCTAATTATTGTAGGTCCAACGCCGAGCGTGGTTTATTATTGCTTTGTTTAGCTTCGCTGAGGGACTGACCTAAAATGCCTCTTCTTCCTAAAGCTGAACAATAATGTGATCGGATTGTTGCAATGGTTTCCTAACCAATCTCTCTGCTTTCATTTTCATCCTCACCCTCCAGCTCAGTCTATTCTCAAGGTAGCAGCTAAGTGAGGTTTTTAGTGCAAAAACTGTATATTGTCACTCCTCTGTTAAAACCTTCCAAGGGCTTCATTTCACTCAGAAAATAAATCCTCAGGCCCTACTAGGCCCGATGTGATCTAGCCCCTGATACACACCAGAACTTGAATAAATCTTACAAACATAATAATGGGCAAAAGAAAACATTCACAGGGGCTGGATGGCTCAGTTGGTTAAGCATTCAGCTCTTGATTTCGGTTCAGGTCCTGATCACAGTTCATGAGCTCAAGCCCCATGTCGGGCTCTGGGCTGACAGCATGGAGCCTGCTTGGAATCCTCTCTCTCCCTCTCTGCCCCTCCCTTACTCTCTCTCAAAATAAACAGAAAATGAACACAAATTTTTTTTTAAAAAGAAAACATGCACAAAGAAATATGTATTATTCCAAATAAACATGTATTATTCCAAAGCAACTTTTTTTTTTTCGACATTTATTTATTT
The DNA here is from genome assembly GCF_022079265.1 of Lynx rufus. Lineage (NCBI taxonomy): Eukaryota > Metazoa > Chordata > Mammalia > Carnivora > Felidae > Lynx > Lynx rufus. The sequence continues at coordinate 14,976,162 of NW_025814823.1, forward strand.
TTGGGACAGAGAGAGACAGAGCATGAACGGGGGAGGGGCAGAGAGAGAGGGAGACACAGAATCGGAAACAGGCTCCAGGCTCTGAGCCATCAGCCCAGAGCCTGACGCGGGGCTCGAACTCACGGACCGCGAGATCCTGACCTGGCTGAAGTCGGACGCTTAACCGACTGCGCCACCCAGGCGCCCCTCAAAGCAACTTTTAAAAACAGGCAAATGATGTGTTGTATTAAAAGTTATAATAGGGGCACCTGGGTGGTTCAGTCGACTGAGTGTCTGACTTTGGCCCAGGTCATGATCTTGTGATTCGTGAGTTCAAGCCCCACATTAAGCTCGCTGCTATCAGCCTGTCAGTGCAGAACCCACTTGGATCCTCTGTCCCCCTCTCTCTGCCCCTCCCCCACTTGCACTCTCTCAAAAATAAATAAAGATTTTTTTTTTAAAGTAATGATAGCTGGGGCGCCTGGATGGCTCTATTGGTTGAGGATCTGACTCTTGATTTCAACTCAGGTCATGATCCCAGGGTCATGGGATGGAGCCCCACATCAGTCTCCATGCTGAGTAGGGAGCTTAAGGGTCTCTCTCTCTCTCTCTCTCCCTTCCTCTGCCCCTCCCTGCCCCACTCATGCTCTTTCTCTAAAATAAATTTTTTTTAAAGTTATGATAGCTATTTGTTGGGGGCTGGGGGGAGAAGTGTATAGTAAGCAGAAGAGGGAACAAGTTTTCCGGGGTGTGGACAGTGTACTATTTCTTGACCTGGATGTTGGTACATGGTATGTTCACTTTGTGATAATTCATTGAGCTGTATACCTACTATTGGTGCACCTTTCAGGAGGTTAGTTGTATTTCAGTAAAAATGCTTACCAGAGAGAGAATGAGAGGTGATAAAGTGAAGAAGGTAAGCATAAAACAATTCTCTCAAAGAGTTTTACTCTAAAGGGGAATAGAGAAATGGAACAGTAACCGGAAGGGAGTGTGGGTGGAGAGTGAAGTGCAGAAAAGGATGTGGAGTCAAAAGATTTTGTCTTTTTAATGGGAGATATTAAAGCATGTTTATTGTTCTGTGAGATCTACCCTATATAAAGGTTCTGTCCAGTATTCAAGGACAGGGGACAATTGCCAGAAGAATGTCTTTGAGTAGTCAAGAGGGGAGGAGACCCAGGATGCGAGTAGAGGGGTAGGCCTAGAAAGGAGTATGATACAAAGGATTTTGCTGATGACTGGATTCCAGAAGAAGAGTTTGGGTTCAAGGTGGGGTGGACAATTGAGTCCAAATAGAAGATATTAAGAGCTATGATGGCGGGAGAGTGATATGAGAACCTTAAGACTTCTGGTGGAGACTGAATCACACAGGCATGAAACAGTGATGGGGCTAGTTAGTCCCCGTGGCCTTTTTAGGGGAAGCTGGGCAATTGGTTCTAATTATTGGCTCTTTGCGGACTGGTTTCACTTGGAGTGGTGGGACAGACTGCTGTGACTGGAGGGAAAAAAAGACAATGGCTGTCTTCATGGCCCTTATGTCACCTCTAGAAGAGAAAGGGGTCTTGAACTTATAATGAATTTCTAGATATGGGATTGTGGAATTAAATGTACATTTAAAATCCTGACAAACACTGCCAAAGACGTGATGCAAATTTAAACTCCTGCCTGCATATATGATAGTTTTTCCCCACTCTCTTGCCAACACCGAGTTAAAGTTTATAACCTTTGCCAACTCTAGGAGAAGGGAAATAGCTCTTTGTTTTCATTTGTCAATGATTATTGTAAACATCTTTTCATACATTTGTTTTCCTTATGCTCCTTTATAAAATCCTGTTAATGAACTTTGCCCATTTTTCTCTCTGGTTGCTTGTCTTTTCCTTATTGATTTAAAGAGCTGATATGCTAGGGAAACAAGCCATTTGCCAATCATATTAATAGAAATTATGGTGTGTGTGTGTGTGTGTGTGTGCGCGCGCACGCGCGCACGCGTGAGTGCACGCTGAATCACGTGGGTCTGGGTTTCATTGCCATTCTTTAAAAAAAGTCATCACTTTGAGTTTATAAAAATATACATCTGTTTTCTTTAATAATTGTTTTGGTTTTAATTTTTAACTCCCAACTCTTTAATATATCAGGAATTAATTATTTTGAATGAGTAGGAATGCAGCTTTACTGCTTTTATTTTCTCTTCCAAATAGCTAGCAGTGGTCCCATCACTGTTGCTGAAATAATCTACTTTCTGGTGACATACTTGAAATGCTAACTTTATCCTCCCCAGTTTTAAAAATACTTACCATTCAACTCAAGAGGAGGGCTCATCTGGATCCAGTCACACTCTATCAACCTAAGGACTATCCTTTTTTCTCAGCACATTGAGTACTTGGCACTTACTCCATATTCCTGAACTCTGTATCTGGGGTTACATTAATCTGAGTCTCTTACTGTGTTTCTGTGTCTTTAGTTTCCTACTTATTGCCATAGACTGGAAATAAATGACTTACCAGCAAAAAACTGGAGTCCCCTTCCTATACCTGTTATAAAAATGGAAATTTATTACCTTATAAAAGTCTAACTCCCTGGGAATGGTTGATCTCCGAAATTATGGGCTGATGAATTTACACTCCTCCTTAACATGCTCACATAGTCTTACTCTCTCATGCTTTTTCTCTCTCTGTGCACATGTTTATTCCAGGACAATCTCTCTTAGTTATAAGATTGAAGCTAATCAGTTAACTGGCCATTAGAAAGAATTCTATCAAAAGCATTACAATAAAACATAGGCTTTAAGTATTTGTGTTCTGGAATACTCACATTCCAGAATATGATTCTCATTTTCTAACAATATTGGATAAATGAGGCCTTGCTGTAGTTACTGGTGCATGTGTTCTCTCAATAACCCTACACGATCACTTTTCCACAAATGAGAAGAAACACTCCCAAGTTTATACCAATAACAGCACCCACTCCGTACCCACAATGCTGAGTATCCCATTCTCTAACCACTACAGCTGATCTTACCCTTACTTTATCCTTATGTCTCAGCTGTGATGCCAATGATTTTTTTTTATACACACAGGACTGAAAACTCAATCCACTGACCCTCTTTACAGTCCCCTTCCCACTCTCCCTACTTAGCTGAGTCTCCCTGGTTCTTTTTGTTTTCTGAATTAAATTTTTAAATTTTTAAATTAAAAAAAACATTTAGTATAATTGACATAAACATTAAATTAGTTTCAGGTGTACAGCATAGTTATTTGACAAGCTTATATATTATGCTGTGCTCCCTGTTTCATTATCGTGACTCTCTCGTACATTCCATGGACTCTCTAGAACCTATCTTCTCTGTCAAAAGTACTTGGTGAGACCCCAATTAAATCTCTGCCTATTCAACACCATCCTGCAGGCAGCTGGATCTGCCTGGAGAAAACACACAAACGTGCTGCCTGGTCTCACTTCAGTTCATGACCACATGCTTCAAGTGAAAGCCCGTGCTGCACAGCAACCCTATGTTGCCATAGTTTATTCACACTCCCACTCTCCTAGAAAACTATGTCAAACGTCCTTCTCTTTTCTCCAGCCTTTCAAAACTCCCACCATCACACCTATCCTCTTTCCCGCATCTGGGCCCATGTATGCTGCCTTCCCTCCTACCACCACTGACAGGATACACCTGCTCTTGTCTCTGCAACTCTCTGGCTTACTCAGAGACACTGTGCCAGCATTACCTTACTTCTTTGCATTATAAATATGCCCTTATTTACAGGATCATCTCTATCAGCACGCACATACAGAAATTTCTCCTCTTCTAACCACACGTGCTCCCCCCACCCCCAACAATTGCCTCATTCCCCAGCCCTCCTTCATGGCAAAACTCCATTTAGAGCTGTCTATTCTTGATGCCTCTGCATCTTCTCCCATTCTCCCTTGAATCCTCTCATCAGGCTTATATCTCTTCCAGCCACCGAAACCATTATTTTTAATAACTATGTTTTAGGACCCATAGTCATAGTACCATCATCAGTTTGCCTGGGTTACTGAAAGAGTGTTCTAACTGCATCTCTCCACTTCTGCTCTGGGTCCCCGCAGTCAACGCTCTGCCCAGCCATCACACTGGTCCTTTCAAAATGTACCTCAGATCACATGCCTCCCTGCTTCCATCTGCTAGGAAGCCACAGGCCTTTGAGGATCTACGCCATGTTGTTCCCCATTCTCTCCTCCTTCACTCCACTCTGGCCTCACTGACCTCCCTGCTGCTCCTCGAGTACACCCACCCTTGTGTCTCTTACCTGGTACGCTCTCTTCCCAGATCACTAAAACAGCTTGCTCTCTGACTTGAGTCGTGTCTTCCAAATGCCAACTTTTCAACCCCTCTCCCCCAACCTACCTATCTAAAATAGCATCCTGACTGTCCCTGTCCCTGCTTTCTCTCTTCCTTGCGGTATTCATCACAGGTCATGACTAGCTGACATGGTATTTTATATTTATTTATTTAAGGTATTCCCTCTTAGAACTTAAGCTCCCTGAAGTTAAAGAGTTTGCTAGAATAGTGCCCGTCTTGTGGAGGGCAGTCAATAAATATTTCTTGGCTAAATATATCACCCAGATATATTTTCATAACCATGCAAAGATATAATTATGTTGCTTATTGTAATATTGTTTGTAAAATTTTTAAATGAAGAAAAAACAAATCCGTGTCATTGGGAAAACAGTTAAATATATTTTGAGATATTCTTAAAATAGAACACAAAGTCAGCTCTTAAAAAGAATGAAGTTTTGACACACTGGTATGGAAAATGTCCATAAATGAGTTAAGTAGGGAAAAAAATGAAGAGCAATATTATAGGATTCTAATTTTGTAAGATATCTAAACATCTCTTCATATGCATAATTCATATGTTTTTGTGTGCATAAAAGAAAATCTAGAAGGAAACACACCCATCTGTTAAGAGGGGTTACTTCCAGAGAGAGGGGGAATCTCAGAGGAAGAGATTTTTATTCCATTTTATACAATTTTGTTTGGTTTAAATTTTATAAACCCGTGTTACTTTCGTAACATGAAATGTCTTTGAAAAGATTAGAAAGGGACCAATGATTAATGCTGGTTGATGGTGTCTGTGGTTCTCAGTAAGAAAGGCAAGAAAGCAGAAGTTATGGGGGGAAATGACCAGTGGGATGCTGCAGGCTTTCAGCAAAGAGGCAGAGCAAGCCTGTACAAGTATAACGAGCAATTTATTTATTGAGCCCTTACTACGGGAAAGGTGCTATCCTCAATAACATATCGTGAGCATTTTCTCTAATCCTCAGAACAAGCTTGCAGGTTAGGGATTAGCTCTACAGATGAGAAAAACGAGGCCCAGAGAAACCAAGTGCTCACGAGCCCTGAGTGAAGAGCAGAAGCGATGGAGCTGGGGTTCAAATTTGCCATGCTGCCTCTCACATAAATGAGCCCCGAAAGCTGGGTGTGACAGCAGAAGAGAAACTCAGGACCTGGAGAGTAATAGCCCCGGAGGAGGCTCCTTAGCAACCCCAGAATCATGTGGAGAATCCACACAAACTGCTTATTCCCTCCCTGCTACAAAAATGCTTCAGTCTGACGATGCTGGAAGGTGTGGGGAGTTGTGGGGATGGGGAAGAGGTATCAAACATAAGTGTTCTACTCTGCTGGCTCAACAATCACAGAAGAAGGGAGAGAGCTTATGAGAGAGACCCTCACTGTTTAGAACCCTACAAAGCTGGAGGAGCGGCATGAAATGATATTGAGAACCAGGATTCTTCCCCCCACCCCGCAGTTCCCTGATGAGCAGAGAAGCTGCAGGAAGGGAGGGCAGCAAGATAACAGCAGTTGCCACTTAGGGAGAGGTTGCTGCGTGCCAGGAACTTTACAAACATTATCTTCAGTTCTCAGAGCCTGAATAAGTGAATATTGTCACCTCCGTTTTACAAAAGCGGAAACAGTGCGATGAAGTAAATAATTAGCTCAAATATATGCTAATAAGTGGTGGAACCAGGCTTCGGATCAAGCCACTATGACTTCTAACCTCATGCTTCTTCCTACAAACTCAGCTACCTCCCTGCGAAGCTTACAGGCCCATGGGTAAGGCAATCGTCCAGAGCTGAACAGAGCAAGAGCATCAGGCATTGATGATAAAGAGGTAAGGGCCAGGGAAATGCAAAAGAACGAGCAGTATAGAGAACAGGCTGTGGGAAAACTGGCCATAGAAGGAGCACAATCACCAATGGCTTTGCCTTGCCTTTAAGTGGTAGCAGAATATCCATGTGCAGACAGTGAAAAATAATCATCAGCTGGAAACCTGCTGTGACTAGCTTGGCTTTGCCAATGGGATCTGATTAGTATTCTTGAGCTTCCATTAACATCTGAAGGAAATACCCAGATGACACAAAGCCAATTCTAGTAACTGAGATTTAACATTTTAACTCATTTTCTCTAATGCAATTAACCTGGTTAGGTACCTTCTTTTCACAAACTATTTTGAGCCTCAACAAGCAAACCGTTCACACAAGCACCTCCAAGTTCACCTCCCCCAAACCAAGCCAGAGGACATGCCTCCTCGTGGAGTGAATTGACACCATTTGCTACAGGGCTGGAGAACTGGGAGTATTTTTCCCAGCCTTGGCTGGACCAGAGCCAAGGTTGTAAGTACAAATCCTTCAACATGATCTCCCTGTAACTGCCCCTTGGGTGGACACAATCTCACCCCGAGAGCAGCATTTTATTGCATCCTTTGTTGTAGGTTTTCCATTTTAGGGAGACTTGATAGTGATCCTAAGTACAAACACATTCTCTGCCAGTCAGGTTCTGTGGCTAGATTTCTTAAAAGGAGCTGGGAAGTCTTGTGGCCAGGAATAATATTTACATTGAAACTCAGCTCTTGCTGCAGAGGGTGAGGGCGATGATGGTCAAGAAAGGAATTCCCTTCCCCATATACAATTCTTCCCACATGACTCAAGAAAGGGAGTATTTTGAGCTCAGGGTAAATCCTGCAGTTGTTTCCTAGTTACTCAAGAGTAGGATTAACCCTTTAAAAAGTCGTTTTTTTAAATGCCAAGATAATACATTCATATTCAATTTTTCAAACACTATCTTTTAATTCTAAAGAAAAAGAGCTTAACTGGTTAGCTCAACCCTTAGCCCTTCCCCGGACTCTATCAAAAGCTTAGAGGCATTTTTGCCCAGGTCTGGACTCACTAACCCTATGAAAGAATTGAACTTCTTCTTACACTGGAAAAAAAATCTGGAGTGTCTTTTTTAGCAAGATATTTAAAATCATTATTTTACCAATTAGATGTCATAAAAGGGTAAGTCAATTATAGTTCCCCATTAGAAGATAAAAAGCAATGCTGCAACCACATTGGCCTTCTTCAATGATAGTCAATAAAATCTAAAAATATTTTAAAAAACAATTACCGATAGGGAAGTGAATCCTATGGATTTTTCACCCCTTAATGCTTTATAAACAACAGGTTTAAGAGTATTAGAATACCACAACGTGAGAAAAGCAATGTGAGACCGAAGCAGTAGGGGGAAAAAAATCAATGTTTATTCTTGTTTCTGTGCACCTACTCCAACATACGCATAGCTATGGGAAAGACTGTCTACTTTCCAGTAGTTTCTCATTCAGGATTGGTAGGAACTTCAGGTCTATGGGGGAAAATGACTGTCAAAGACTTTTCACAGTGTTTGCAGTACTGAGATCTATTGTAGGGGTTTAAAAGTGCCAAGAGTCACATAACGCCTAGGCCCTAGAAGTTTTAAAGATTTTGGCTATTATTTTGAAAGACATAAGAAAACTGCCTGAAACTGGATGAAAGGGGAAGGAATTCGGTGTTTGGGAAAACACACCACTCCCAACACCCTCCCATTAGCCTTAAGACTATTTGGGGAAGAAATAAGCGGAAAAGAATGTCTGTTTACAGGAACTTCTTAGGATATACGGTTTAGCAGACTTTTCAGAACAAGTTTATCTGTGCATTTTGGAAGTCTGTTTCCCTGAAGTTTCTCCCAGCAGTGGTCAAGCCCACTTAGCCTATAATCTGAATCGAGAAATCTTTGCTTCAAGCAAAAATGAAAAAGTCTTTTTTTTTTTCTGGAGTCTGATGAGTAAAATTCAGCAGCATACATGATACGGAGTAATGCGATTGTGCGTGTCTTCCCGGTTTTTGTTTTTTTGTGTGTGTATGTTCAGAAAGAACATTATTCTGGGATGGAAAAACAACCTTGAAAAGTACAGAGATAAGAGGTTTCACTGTCTTCCGTGAGAGTGTCATATTTCCATGGTGATGAAACAAGCTCTTGATTCCGGATTAACCAAGGTGATCTGTGGGCTTCCTGCTTCCTTATCCCATGTAACAGGAAGACAGGCAAAAGGAAAGGGGAGGAAAGGGGAAAACCAATGGCGTGCCCAAGAGATGCACAGAATATTGACAGGTTCTGGTCTCAAGATTCTGTTATGATAAGTCAACCCCAAGCACTCAAAAAAAATGGCAGGTTTTCCAATGTTCACTATTTTGCAAAAGTGGCATTCTGCTTTTTAACAATACCTTTAGTGTAATTTCATAAAACATGAAAGATTTAATAAGCATGAGAAATCACCTGCCTTCATGTAAGCAGCTTCCATTGGCATCAATATGAACTAAAGGGAGCAAAACCCTACCTTGCTTTTTTGTTTTTCACTCTTCTTAGTTATATCTACTCAAAACTCTCTGGGTCTGTTATCACCTTTCAATTTTCCCACAGCTAGACTCTGGGTATGGAATGTTTTAACCTAATTATCTTTCTGACTCACCAAAGCAGTTTTTGAAACTTACCTCTTCAGCAAAACCTTTCCCAATCAAGTAGTGTGGAAGTGGTTATTCTTTCAGTGCTGACCTGTCTAGATTTAGGAGGGCTATGCTCCTTGCTTCACACTTCTCGACATCATGATTAGCATGTTATAAATCTAACAGTGGATCCATTCTATGCGGGGTACCAGGCCCCATTCTAAAAATATGGCATCAGAATCTCCGGGATCGGAGTCCCGATATGTGTAGTTTTCATAAATCTAGAAGTGCTTACGATGCACTGCCAGGTTTGGAAGTCAGCAATGTATGGTTTCCTTCTGGGTCTATTCTGCTTTTGTGTCCTCTATGGGTATCTGCATCCATTTATGTGCATTGGGTTTTTGAGTAGGATAATCAAATACCACAGCACATCTGGCAATGTTTAAAAGTGGATTCCTAAGTACTAGCCCAGCCAAGTCTACCAATTTGACCCTGTGGGGTATGGCCTGGAAATCTGCATTCTAACATGCTGTCCTCATTTCTCCCCCAAAGTGATTTCCCTATAGAGGAGTCACACCAGAATACCTACAGGGACCAGGCAAGTCAGCTCAATGAATGAGGCAAGCTGGGTAGGAAGTGACCAGAGTAAACCTAATGCCCCCTCAAGAGGGGTAGGTACTACTTGCCTGAGCAGTTTGTTGCTACTTTGCATACTAGGAATAGATCCAGCATTGCCTTTTTCAGAACCTTGATATTCAGAGAAATTTCCCACAATTCAAAAAAAACCAGCAAACAAACACAGCCGCCACTGGCGAGTTGTGCCCTCTGCCTTTGAGAGTTTTACCAAAGTATCTCGAATCTGGTGACTTACAATGTCATGAGACACTATGGGCCTGACCAAGCGATTCCTTATGAGGTATTATAATAGAACTGCAGGATTAGAAGGCCTCTGCGAGTCAATCCCACCATTTAATGTTTAATGTTTGAATCCCCAACTTTAGCATTCCCCACCCCCCAGGGTGATGACTCCCCAAACCACATTATCTTTCATCCAGATATATCCCACCTGTGCCGCACAAATCTGAATGCCTCTTGGCTACCTCCACTAGGATATCCTACACACGGCATATCCCCACATAAAACTGTCATCTTCCAGCACCAGACCTCCAAATGCTCTTTCTCTGTGTTCCCTCAGTGGCCATCAGTACTATCTGCCCAGCTACCAAAGCCAGAAATCTAGGTGTTTGCCTTACTTCTTCACAAGCCCCATATTGATCATCTACCAAGTCTTGCGGACTCTGCCTTCTTCACATTAATCAAATTTGTCTACTTTTTTTCATCCCCACTGACAACGACTTATTTCTGGCTATCTCTTGCCTGAATTGCTAGAATAGCCACACCCTTCCCCAAATTAGTTTTAGCCCCCTTCAATTCATTCTGCTTTTAATTCATCAAAGCCAGAGCAGCTATCCTAAAATGCAAATCTGATTATGTCAATTTCATAACAGCAATGAGCACCATGATAAGTTCAGTCAAGGCAGTATCGCATGGCCCTTGGCTGTCTCTTTGCTCCATTCATTCATTCTCCATCTCACACCTGAACTCGATGCACAGCCCCGTGGAATTTCCTCTATTCCTCCATTTGTGTTATGCAGTCCTTTCTTTGATACCTTTGCAAATGCAGTCTGGAAACTCATCCCCCTCATTGGTCTCCACATCTCCACCACTTAGCTGAGCTCTGCCTACTGGTTCTTAAAATCTCAGCTTAATCATTATCATTACAATGATCACAAACAGGTATTAAATGCTTCATATGTGCCAGGGCACTGTTCTAAGGGCTTTTACACATATCTCATTTAACCCTCACAACAATGCAAATACTTTACCATTAGTTTCAGAGATGAAGATAAGTGACATCTAAGATATCTGCATTTTATTATTATTTTTTGACAGAGAGAGTGTGTCAGTGGGAGAGAGGGGCAGAGGGAGGGAGGGAGGGAGGGAGAGAGAGAGAGAGAGAAAATGAATTACAAGCAAGCTCTGTGCTCAGCACGGAGCCCAATGTGGGGTTCGATTGCAGGACCCCTGGGATCATGACCTGAGCCAAAAGCAAGAGCTGGATGCTCAACAGACTGAGCCACCCAGGTGCCCCAGATGTTACTACCTTCAAAAGCCTCCCATGAGTCCCCTGAATGGTTGTGTGATGCTTGTAGGTACCCAGTAATACTTCATATTTTCTCCTGTCACGGCACTCACCAAACTCCACCATAATTCTGTTTTACCTCTCTCCCAACAGATTCCTAGCTCTTGGATATAGAAGGTAAAATTAAAAAAAAAAAAAAAAAAAAGGCTAAGACGATGCCTCTCAAATAAATAGTTGCTGAAGAAATTAATAAATGACTGAAGAACTTCTGAGTTATTCAACATTTGAGTGTTCTCCTTTAAACATACAACAGTTGTATTTATGAACATTACCAATTACTGTCATTTCTGCCCTGTTGGGAGACCATCTAACTCTATATTAGAAGAGTGTGATGAGGGGAAGAAAATAGGTGTAAACAGACTGATACACTATTGACGAAAACTACACAGTGATGGCTAAACATCAATTTTCATTCTTCCATCTGTCTTGGCTTCAGAGGGGTTCCTAAGTTGACTATGTCTCTTGCTTTCCTTTCTCATAGTCATCGTCCAATTTCAGACCGTTACACCTCCTGGCTCCACGTTCACACAGGTATCCATCCAAGCACCTGTGCGTGCATCCATCCATCCATCCATCCATCCATCCATCCATCCATCCAACTAGTGAGATGGCTGACACTGAGGATATAGAAATGAGTAAGGCTAAATTCTCCTCAAGAAGAAGTCTAGGGGCACCTGGGTGGCCCAGTTGGTTAAGCATCTGACTCTTGATTTTGGCTCAGGTCATGATCCCACGATTCATGGGTTCGAGCCCTGCATTGGGATCTGTGCTGACAGTGCAGAGCCTGCTTGGGATTCTCTCTCTCCCTCTCTTCCCCTCCCCTGCTCATGAGATCTTTCTCTCACTCTCTCTCAAAATAAATAAACTTAAAAAAAAAATCCACTGCTGGGGTGCCTGGTGGCTCTGTGGGTTAAGTGTCCAACTCTTGATTTCGACTCACATGATCTCGTGGTTCACGAGTTCAAGCCCCACGTTGGGCTCTGTGTTGACAGTGCAGAGCCTGCTTGGGATTCTCTCTTTCCTTCTCACTCTGCCACCCCCCACTTGCTTTCTCTCTCTCTGTCTCTCAAAATAAATAAACCCTAAAAAAAAAAAAAAGAAAAAGAAAAAGTCTAATAATTTGCCTGGGCCATAGGAAGGGCTCAATAAATGTTTGTTTCTGCCCCTACTTCCTGTTCAGACAGGGACAGTGACTGCTATAACACCTGCAAGCTGTCACCTTTTCTAAGCAAACTTCTTGCACCTTTTTCATTGTAAAAATAACACTGCAACTGTCTCATGACCAGCCAACTTGATTTGACAAAGGAAAATCTGCTCCTTTTTTTATGGGCTCTTCCTTCCTTGGCTGAGAGCTGAACTTACTTGGAAGAGCACAATTTACTAAAAAAGAAGCTCTAATATTAGGAATAAATTTGGGGGGTGCCTGGGTGGTTCAGTCGGTTAAGCCTCTGACTTCGGCCCAGGTCATGATCTCACGGTTCGTGGTTCGAGCCCCACGTCGGGCTCTGTGCTGACAGCTCTCACCTGTAGCCTGCTTCAGATTCTGTGTCTCACTCTCTCTCTGCCCCCCAGCCCCTGCTTGCGTGCTCTCTTGAAAATAAGTAAACATTTAAAAAATTAAGAAAAATAATATTCTTTTAAAAAAAAAAGAAACAAATTTGGACACCTGCATGAAGTTCAGGATCATGGGAAGCAGTCATGGAAAAAACAGAGCTTTAACAATGGATCAGAGAGCCTTGCTCTTCATGTTGAAAGGAAAGGGGGACTGAGAGCGGCCAGGAGCCAGGATATACTCTCCAGGTCTTCTGTTGAGTTCGCAGCCACAGGCTGTCTCTCATGATCCACATGTGCACCTAGGAAATCCTCATGTGGAGCAAAAGTCCTAGTAACGATTAAGACCAGTTGTGAACGTAGGAAGTGGCCACAAGTACCCAAAATACCTCAACAGGTTCTCTTACAGTATCAAAGCAATCACTCCTAAAAGCCAGAGTATAAAGAGTCAAGCACACATTTGTAATAATAAGCATAGAATCTTAGTTGGAAACTTGTAGTTCCTTTATAAAGATAAAGTTGGTCAAATATCTACAGGTTCCATTATCATGGCATCCTCAAGGAAAAGTTATACAATTTAACATGAAAATTAGGCTATGCCTAAAGTAATTTTTAAACTTCTCAAAAATCTAGTAAAATTAAATTCCCTATATTGTACTACTAAAAAAGGGAGCGCATATTTATTAAACAAAACAAAAACAGACTACCATTTTCAAGGTGAACACTGAATATTTTCTTTAACAATAAAACTTATTATATGTGTAAGAACATTTCAGTGAAATATAAAACAAATATTTTTCTCCCCTTATTTTCAGCAGTTTTTTTCTAATTCGTCTTTTCTAATATCAGTAGGGAGGAAGAGATGAATAACAAAGAAAGTCTGTAGCTGAAGATCCAGAAAGAAAAATCTACCTATTAGCTATCATTTCACTCAAGGGATTACAAAATGCAAAAACAAACACATCAATTTATTCATTAGGAGTCAAGTGAGGAGATAAACACCCCTGTTGAACCGAGAGATCTTAGTTTGGATGGTGCATAATGGAGGAAGCTCTCTAAGATGTCAAATCTAGAAAGATACCACCTAGAAATGAGTGACAGTTATTCACAGTGATACTAAAAATAGGAATCGGGTTGTAACATCTATACTCAGTGAGGCTGGAGTATCAAAGCACCTCCCTAATCTTACCAATTTATCCAGTGTACCTGGTCCTTCTTTGTAGCGGGTCATAAATTGTGGAATATTTTTTGAGGAGGAGGAAAAAAAAAAAAAGAAGTCTAGGTCACCAGGCCATCTGTTCTTGTAGTGCTCTGGCTGGGGGAGATCCAAGTATATCTGAGGTTAAGTGAAAGCGAGTGGCTAGCACTTTTGCTATCTATCTGCAGAAGCTTTTAGCACATTTATCAGAAGCCATACAGTGCAAACTCTTTTGATATTAGGTCTCTGGGTGTAGCTTTCAAGATCATTCTTTGTTCCATTCTTCCTTTATTGTCAAACTGTACCCAACAGGTGGTCTAGAGTGTGAATTTCAAACATGTGCTATTAATATGCCCAAAACTGTTGCTGCAAAGGGGAAAGAAAACCACATTAATTGAATCTTGGCCTGTTTTTACTCATAATGTCACAAATATATTTTCTATGTCCTAAAGCAATACGAAATGATTCATAAAACCATGTGAAATCTTTAGGTGAATAAACCCATTAAAAGATGTATTATTTATTGCTATTAAAAGTAATTATTAGCTTACAGCAATTCTCCACCAAAAACTACACACAAAGTAAAGGTCAACATTAAAAAAATAATAATGTTACAATCTCTTTTTCATTTACCCCGTTTCCTGTCGGTATACTGATGATCATTAGCAAAAGTATTATATATGTAAATAATTCATATTTCAAAATTTCTTTGTAAGTATCTTTAAAATATTTTTCTCATAAATGTTTTTTGGGTAGGTCACTATTATTCCCATTTTATAGATGCCATATGGAAATAATAATAGCACCTACCTCAAAGTATTGTTTCAGAGATTCATTAGATCATCCACATTAAGTACACAGAGTATGTGGCAGATTACTTATTGAGTGCTCAAAACATGTTAGCTATTATTAATATGCAAAAGTATTAGCAACTATATTAAGGTTATCAGGAGTCCATTGAAAGCAGGCCAGGCTGGTTTGGGTCTTCATCTAAAACGGGACAGTTCTTCCAAAAAATAAAGATACCATTGTTTATATAACTAACTAGAATTTAAATGAAAACTTGAAACATTAAAAAAAAAAAGATACCACTGTTTATATCCATCTGCCTAGAATGCTTTTCCCCTCCTCACTCCCAACTCCTGACCTCTCTACTGGGCTAATTCTTATCCTTCAGATCTCAGCTTAGATAGTACTTCTTCCAGGGGTGAGCAGTCACTAACCTCTCCCAAATCTAGATTATACTATATATACTAGGGTCCTCCTCCTACAGGCCCCAACGTGGATCACAATTGCCTGCTTCTATGCTTCCCTATGACACTCAGGCAGGGATCATGTCTATCTATACACTACATTCTTGGTGCTTAGCACAATGCTAGAACAGAGTGGATGCTCAATAAATATCTGTGATATGAGGACATCTGGGATCTCAAATCAGCCTGGTTTATGTTGGCTGAACAGGTTTTCCTTTAGCCTGATTGACTACTACCAGCCAATGAGATAAAGCAGCAGACAGTTGGCGGGGGGTGAAGGGGGTGGTTGAGGATGAGGCTGGTGAAATGGGATGTGGCATCATAGAAGCAGAGGGGCTGAAGGGAGGGGCTCTAGAGGAAACAGGTCCCATCTGGCCACTTAAGGTCACACCAGCAGCATCACATTCAGATTCACTAATTCTGGATATCTAGATATCAGTCCTGCAGCATGGGGAATGAGACAGCCTGGGTTAAGTGCACCTGGCCCCAGTCTAAGAGACTTCTGACCAGAGTATTAATAACAAAATGCAAGCCAGGGGCCCTGATAGCTGGAATGAAAGAATCCAATCTGATCCAAGACCCCAGAAGACTTACCAGACAGTTGGGATGTGTTGAGCACGTCTGGCCCAGCACAGAATTGTAGTGCTGAGGAAGAAACTTTGAGACTTTGGGCACAGCTGATGGAAAATGAACTGAAATGTTCTGATTTGTTACAGCAGCTGCATCATAGGAAGGGACAACTTTAGAATAGTATCTGACAGCATGGAAGGAATTAAGAGAGAGAGCTTTGCTGGGAATTCGAGTTTTATACATATCACCAATTGCATTCTCTGAAGTGGAGCTGGACTGACCTTTAATAAAAAAGAAAACAAATATCCATCAGTATTCACAACTCTGTAACTTGGAACCACTGTATTTGAAATAAAAGTCCTCTATGTTGTTCCCTCCTGTTACAAATTTATACTACTCTTATACTCAAACGTTGATGGAAAAACACAGCGGACTTTTTAGTATGACGGTGCAATACACATACTGTAAATTGTGTGTGTCATCAGAAGACAGATTTTAGAGGAGCATCAGATCTCTGTGACTGTGTGTGTGTGTGTGTGTGTGTGTGTCTTTCATAGTAATCAAAATTGTGACCATTCTTATGAACCCAAAGAAGCATGAAAGAATGTTGGAAAGTTGAACTCTATTCAAGCACAAATAAAGTGTGGTTGATTTTATATCAATGAAATGGGTTGTATAATCATATATCTATGGTCTGTACAGTAACTAGAAGGCAGAAAAAAATTTTAAAATATATCATGAGGGGTGCCTAGGGCCTAGGTAGCCTAGTCAGTTGAGTGTCTGACTCTTGATTTCACTCAAGTCATGATCCCAGGAATGTGGAATCGAGCCCCACGTTGGGCTCCGCACTGAAAGCACACAGAGGCTGTTTGAGATTCTCTCTCTCCCTCTCCCTCCTCACACATGCATGCACTCTCTCTCTCCCTCAAAAACAAAAACAAACTATACATATATATATATATATATATATATATACACATACACACACACACACATATATATACACACACACACATATATATAATATTAATAATGTAATCTGAAGTAACACTGTGAATACCTATCTTCTTTTGGATATTAGTAGTAAAGAAAATAAAGAAATTTTATGTCTACTTTACATACAAATGTATCTAGAATACTTGTGAAAAATCATTTCAGCAGATATGTACAAAGATTTATGGAAAGGACAGGTAAAGGTTACCTAATAAAATCTAAACACTGAACTCAATCAGTACTTCTGTGTTACAGGTCAGATGTTAGCAGACACCTGGTGACCTTGGGTGGTAATTTCATTTCTACAGCCTTCAATTTACTGACCTATGTGGTGAAAGTGACATTGGAAGACTTAACTGATTTCAACTGTTCCAATCCTCTTTCAAAAATAATTTGGCAACATGCATTATGGCCTATATATGTGCTCACATTTTCAAACTCATTCATCATACACTCCCAGGTAGCTACCTCAAGGAAAAGTTCAAAATATAGGAAAATCTATGTATGGGGAAATATTTCCTATCATATTGTACACAGAATCACTCTCCCCACAAAACTACAAACACTAAATGTAGCAGTTGGAGGATGGCTAAGAAAATCTTCTCTAAATTATTTGATAAGCCATTAAATGGTGGTATGAGGCACATAATAAAAAATTAAAGTATATTGGACATAATGTTAAGTAAAAGACACAGGCAACAAAACTGGATGTCCAATATGATTACTGCTGTAGAAAAATATACATAGAAAAAGACTTGAAGGAAATACATTAAAAATGAACAGCTATTATCTTAGCTGGGCTAGTTAAGGACTAATATTGCTTTCCAAGTGGAAAAATGTATATAAATAAAATTAAAATGGAGGTTCTGACTCAATGACCTTCAGGTCTTCCCCAGTCTGAACATGGCATAAAGTCCACAGTCCTAGTATATTTGTGTCTTCCCAAGAGCAGCTGCTTCATGTGATACAACACCAAGAGATGTTGGGGCACAGAGAGGCTTAAACTCACCACCATGTAAACAGTAGTTCAGAGTTTCTGCAGAGTATAAACACTGAGAATGCAGAAGTAAGTACTGTATGTTCAAAAGGTAACATTGACAGGCATATGCCTGTGGTCTGACCTCTATCTGATTTAATCTGGGCTGATTTAATCATTCTGGGTGATATTCAGCCACAACTACTTTAAGTAGATTAACTGTGGCTCATGGCTACTTTTTTTTTTTTCTATTTTCTTCCCCTCTCCCCTAAGTCAGGGTGAAAGTCTGAATTGACTAATAAAACGCCCTGAATCTTGTTTGATTATATGAACAAAGAGGACTGTATGCTATTTTGGGTCTCTTTCTCTTTTGACTTTAGACACCATCCCTAGTAACATCATTTATTCCTGCAGCTTTTACCATGTCCTGATAATATGCACAGTACCTCTACAACAGCATTTAAAGTACTACAGGAATTCTATTTTGCTACTGTGACCCTCTCCCCTACTCATTTGCCAGCTCCATAAGAACAAGAGCTGCACCTTGTTCGTCTTTGAGCCCCCATCTTTCAAGCAGGGACATTTAAGCTGAGAACTAAGAGATGAACTGGGAGTCCTCCAGGTAGAGTATGGAAAGGACATCCCCAGCACAGGGAAGGTACTGAATTAAGTGAGTGGAATCCCTTCAAGGAAGTCAGCAGAAGGGTGACCTCAGACTCAGGCACTGAAGAGACAGGTCCAGGTGTCCTGTCATCTAGCATCTAACATGCAGATTAGGAGCTCAGTACCTTACTGACTTCTCAGTGAAGAGTCACTTGCAGGAATAAAAAAGTCACAAACTGGTAGCTGTATTTTTTTACTCTGGCTCCGCTTTTTTCCATCTTCTTATTTCTACAAGTACATTGGCATGCCTTGACATTATAACACAAATAACAAAAATGCCTCACAGTGGGTAAATACTTTTTTCACAAAGAATATTCATATAATGAAGGTTTCTTGAGCACCTACTGTATGCTGGTCATTGCACTAGGTACTAGAAATACAGCAATGAACAAAATAAGCAAAAAAAAAAAAAAATTTCCATGTCTTCATGGAGTTGATACTCTAGTGGGAGGTAACAGGCAATGAGAACATATGCAAATAAATAATATTAGAAAGTAATAAGTGCTATGAAGAAAAATACAGCAGAGAAAGTGGATAAGAAGTCTCATGCTTTAAAAAAAGAAAGAAAAGAAGAGGAAAGAAAAGGAAAGGAAAGGAAAGGAAAGGAAAGGAAAGGAAAGGAAAGGAAAGGAAAGGAAAGGAAAGGAAAGGAAAGGAAAGAAAAGTCCATGCATTATGTAATGCTGGGAAGTATACAATTTTAATAGGTGGTTGAGACTTACTGAGAAGGAGACAATTAAGCAAAGATATGAAGAAGGTAAGTAAGTTAATATGTTAAATCCTCACAACATAGTTATTATGCAATTAATCTGAGTATCTCCCTTTCCTTTAGATTCTATTCATGTAATAAAGTCACTAATGTGCTTATCATCTATCAGTAAGGTAAGCTTTCTACTGGATAGCCACATGCAAAAGAATGAAACTGGAGGCCTAATTGACACCATTCACAAAAATTAGCTCAAAATAGATTAAACACTTAAACATAAAATCTGAAACCATAAAACTCCTAGAAGAAAACAGGGAGTAAGCTCCTTGACATTGGTCTTGGCAATGATTTTTTGTACTTGACACCAAAAGCAAAGGTAACAAAAACAAAAATAAACATGTGGGACTATATCAAACCAAAAACCTCTGCACAGCAAAGAAAATCATCAACCAAATGAACAGGAAACCTATGAGAAGGGAGAAAACATTTGCAAGTCACATACCTGATAAGAGATTAATATCCAAAATATATAAAGAACTCATACAACTGAACAGCAAAGAAACGAACTGATTTAAATATGGGCAGAGGATCTAAATAGGCGTTTTTCCAAGAAAGACACACAAATGGCCAATGAGTACATGAAAAGATGCTCAATATGACTAATCATCAGGGAAATGTAATTCAGAAGCACAAGGAGAGATTACCTCATACCCATTAGAATGGCTAGTATCAAAAAGAGAAGAAATAACACGTGTTGGCGATGATCTGTACTCGTGCACTGTTGGTGGGAATGTATATTGGTGCAGCCACTAAAAACAGTACAGAAGTTTCTCAAAAAAATTAAAATAGTATTACCATATGGTCCAGCAATCCCATCTCTGGGTATTTATCCAAAGAAAATGAAAATACTAACTCAAAAAGATGGAAGCACCCCTATATTTATTGCAGCATTATTCACAGGAGCCAAGAACAACCTAAGTATCCATTGATGAATAAATAAAAAAAATGTGATAGATAAGAGATATATAGACACACACACACACAGGCAAGCACACACGCACACATACACTGGAATATTATTCAACTGTGAAAAAGAATGAAATCCTAAAAAAAAAAAAAAAATGAAATCTTGCCATTTGTAACAATATAGATCGACCTTGAGGGCATCAGGGCATTATGTTTTGTGCAATAAGTCAGAGAATGACAAATACTGTACGATCCCACTTATACACAGAATCTCAAAAAACAAACATAAAAATTGAGCTCATAGATAGAGAGAACAGACAGGTGGTTTCCAGATATGATGGCTGAGGAGTGGATGAAATGAGTGAAGGTAGTCAAAAGGCATAAAATTTTCAGTTATAAAATAAGTCATGGGGATACATGTACAACATGGTGACTATAATTAATACTACTATATTACATATTTGAAAGTTGCTAAGCAACCAGATCTTAAAAGTTCACAAGAAAAAATATTGTAATTTTGTTGACAGATGTTAAGCAGACTTATTGTGATGATCATTTCACAATGTGTACAAATAACAAATCATTATAACATTAGAACATATCATCACCAGGGGCGCCTGGGTGGCGCAGTCGGTTAAGCGTCCGACTTCAGCCAGGTCACGATCTCACGGTCCGGGAGTTCGAGCCCCGCGTCAGGCTCTGGGCTGATGGCTCAGAGCCTGGAGCCTGTTTCCGATTCTGTGTCTCCCTCTCTCTCTGCCCCTCCCCCGTTCATGCTCTGTCTCTCTCTGTCCCAAAAATAAATAAACGTTGAAAAAAAAAATTTAAAAAAATAAAAATAAAAAAATAAAAAAAAAGAACATATCATCACCTGATATAATGTCTTATGTCAATTATACCTCATTTAAAAAAAAAAAAGATGAGCTTTCTGGTAACAATGGTCAATTTGAGCCCAATTTCTGGGACAACACCATATAAATGCTTGTGGCCATCTTGTGTACTTCAAGCAGACAATACCAAAAGGACTCATGGTGTAATCTTCTAGCTACACTCCTTTCCCTGGTTATGGCAATGAATGCATAGAAGCACAGGGGTGCACAGGACACCCACATAACCCAAGCACACAACCACACAGGGCATCAGGCAGAGCTCACCTCTCACAGCTTCATCCAAGGAGCCCCCTGAGGCAGGAACAGAGTACACATTCACACACTTATTAGCCAGGAATCTGATCCCTCTCACAGGTGAATAGGTGCTTGTCAATACACCATTTTCCCTTAAAAGGATAGAAAAAAAAAAAAACAAAAAACAAAAAACACCTTATACAATTCCCAAGGAAGACAACATGAACATTGCTGAGTTCAATTCCTCCCTCTATCATTCAAGTTCTAACTTGACAGAGACAAATTATACATTATTTAGGCATATGAACAAATTGGTGAACAGGACTCATGATGATAGTTTCGGATGTAGAGGAATGATTTGCTTTATAGTTTTTCTTTGTTTATACATTCTAATAAATTTAAATACAGAAGCATTCATTTGGCATGTCACATTTTGGACCAGCAAATTTTTTTTAAAACTCCCAACTGAAATAGGGCTGGACTGCTCCAGGGTCCATGATCTCCTGCTGGGGAATGGTAGAATGCATCCTGCCTCTGTTGGTCTGCCAGTCATGACCGTCACTACTGATAAAGCCTTATTTTATGATCTTCAGAATTAACAAAACAAGAAATAAGAGTGAGTCAAATGATGAGAAGGTCGTGGGCCTGAGAATATTACATATTTTATCACTGTGACTAAATGATACAGATTGGCAATGGGAGAAGTTCATGGATTCTTCATAAATACCTGAGTTTTCTTTATGGGTGGGTTCACTGCCTGTCACAATACTTCTAGCGTTAGCACTGGAGGAAAATAACAAGCCAACTGCCAATTTACAAGAGCCCTCATCATACCTTTGTGCCATGATTGGGCCTGGGAGGGATGGCTGGATGGACACTTGTTTCTTACAAAACCTCATATTGTTCTGAAGTACTTCCGTGATCTGAGAGACAGAGACATTTATTTAGATATTTTTTCATGTATACAAATACACATACATTTCCAATTATAAAAAACAAAACTGGAGCTTTAAAGCACGGTCTATGGGGATAAAATTCAAGGGCTTAGAATCAAATACCTGGCCCATAATGGCTGGAGGGATTTTCTCCCGGACGTACTTCACATAATCAACTGTTGCCTCAAGAATCGAAGCCGCATCATTCTTTCTCCCCTTTATATATGGCAACAGAGTACGCAGCTGCTCACAGCAATACTTGATTCGTTCTCTGAGCAGAGAATTGTAATAAATGAGGAATAATTAGTTTCATTTTCTTCCTTGCACAACAAGGACAAACAGTCCTTCCTTCTGGGTCTGTTAACAGAGAAACTGCCTCCCTCCCTATCTAGTCTCTGTTTCACAGAAAGGCCATGTCCCCGTAAGCCAGCAGCCGCCATAGCCCCTGGAACCACAACTTCCTGGGGCGTCTGTTCACGCTGCTGCCCAGTACAATGTTCGTGCTGACCGCAGCCCCAGTTCACTTGCCCCGGGCCTGCTGCAGTGTGCAGGATGACCCTGCCTATGGAAACCCCCTCAGAGGAGGGAGTGGAATGCTACACATAAGTCCTTTTGTACTTCACACTAGAAGACTAGCAGACAAAGAACAGTCAGGAGATGTTTCATGTCACTGTGACCTGAACCACATTGTCAACAACGGATCAATTAGCATCTTGTAATTACATGGGCTTTACATGTAACTCTGTGTTCTGAGCCAAAGGAAAATCAGAAGGCTGCTTTCTTCAAATAAAGTAGGTATGAACAGAACAAATAAACCAATATGCAAATGAGAACATCATTCAGGCTAGTATCAGAAAGAAACTCACCTAAGTCTTTCATGGTTCTGAAGGGAAATGCATAGGAAACATAAATCCAAGCTTTTGATCTAAGCCTTTGGTACTTCTATTTATGCATATATTCATTTAATAAACATTATTAAGCACCTGTTTTATGCTGAATAGCAAGCACCTTGACATATATAGGGTCAAACGCTGGCTCTGACAATTACCAGACCTTTGGCAAATCACCAAACCTTTCTGAACCTCAAATTGATATATAGCCTGTGAATAACTCAAATATTCTAGATCAGCAGCATTTTAATTGGACTTTGATCAGCACTGACAGTTCTCTAGAGGTGTCTCAGGGACTATTCTAGAAAAAAAAAGGATAAAAAAAATCAACAATTTGACCATGTACACAAAGGCTTGAAGCTTTCCAGAACAAACTTTTTGCAAGATGATATGCATTATAGCAGTATATCAGTAAGCTATTAAAAAAAACAATCTAAACACAACAATAGGTGGACGCTTAAGTAAGCTATAGCTTACTAACTCAGTAGAATATTATCTGGCAGTAGAAATGAAATGCTATAAATCTTATGGGAAAAAATAGGATATTTTAGAAGATACAGCTATAAAATATAAGGCAGTATATAAAATATGATCAAAGACATTAAACAAAGTAAAAATAAAGCATAGGAAAAGATTTGAAAGTGAAACCATCAAGTCATAGTTATTTCTGGATGGTTGGGCTATGGAAAATATTATTTCTTCCTTTTATTTTTTACATTTCCCAAATATTTTTGCCGGGTACAAGCTACTTTTACACTAAAAAATCCTATAAGATATTCTTTCCAACATTCGTTAGGAAAATGTTCAAACACACAGAAAGACTGAAAGAACTTAGAATCTGAATTCTTACAAGTTGAAAAATTAAGAATTTGTACAAAGAACATATATATACTTCACCCACCTAGAATCTACAATGAATGTTTACTGTTTTCACTTTGTCACATATGAATCATCGTACTGGCCATACCTCAATCTATTTTATTATACTGAAGAATTTCAAAATAAGTTGTAAACTTAAGACACTAAACTCTTAAATATATCATTAGCTAGAGTTCAATTATTTTATTTTCAAATAAAAGTTACATAAAATTAAAAAATACACAAACCTTAAGTGTACCATTCTATGAGTTTTGAAAAACGCACAAAACTATGTATCAAAAACCCTAATTATCATGATCACAACCCCAAAAAGTTCCTTATCTCATCCCTCAAAAGGGCCAACAACATTTCTGATATTTTTCCATCCCACATTAGTTTTGCCTGTCTTCGAACTTCACATAAATCAAAATCTACAGCATGCGCCATTTTGTGTAAAATTTCTTTCACTCAGCATATTTTTGAGATTTGTCCATGTGGCTGTTTATTATCAGTAGTTTGTTTCTCTTTATTGAGTAGTAGTATTCCATAAGATAAGTATGCCATAGCTTATTTATCCATTCTTTTACTGACGAACACTTTGGCTGTTTCCAGTTTTCGATCATTATGAATAAACCTGCTAGAACACTCTGTACATCTTTCTGTGAATGCATGTTTTTATTTCTCTGGGAACACATCTGAGAATAGAATTAATGGGTTAATTTTTTAAATTTATAAGAAACTGGAAGAACTTTTCCCAAAATAGTACCATTGTACACTCCCACTGTCAATGTATGAGAGTTCCTATTGTTCCAAATCCTTGACAACATTTAATACTGTCAGTAGTCTTAATTTTAGTATGTTGGCCCTTCTGAACAATTTAGCATATTGCCAGTAGTTTAATTTTAGCATTTTTGGTACATGGTAGTACCTCATGCTTTACTTGCATTTCCATGACAAAAATAAATTACGTTGAGCACTTTTTCTGGTGTTTATTGGGCACTTGCAAATCTTCCTTTGTGAAGTGTCTGTTCAAATATTTTATTTCCATTTTAATTGGATTGCAGGGCTTTTTGGTATTGCACTGTAGGAGTTCTTTATCTTCTGTAATACCATATTTTTTTCTAGCATTTTTGCTTTGCAAATATTTTCTCCCAGTCTACGGTTTGCCTATTTATTTTCTTAGTGGTGTGTTTTGATAGCCACTTTTAAATTTTGATGAGTCTAATTTATCTACTCTTTTATGGTTATTACTTTCTATGTCCTAAGGAACAACTGCCCAACCTCAGCTTGTGAAGACATTCTCCTATGCTTTCTTCTAGAACAGTAAGAGTTTAATGTCTTAAGTTTACAACTTACTTTGAAATTCTTCAGTATAATAAAATAGATTGATATATGGCCAGTGGGAGGATTCATATGTGACAAAGTGAAAACAGTTCTTCTAGAACTGTACTGTCCAATCCAATAGCCAGTAGACTGGTCTATAATGATTTACATAGCCATTAGTCTATATAAACTAGTTAAAATTAAATAAAATTCAAATTCATTACCTGTTACAATAGACACATTTCAAATACTCAACAACTACATATGACTAGCAGCTCCTTTACTGGACAATGGATGCAGATATAGAGTATTCCTAACATTGCAGAAAGTTCTACTAAACAGTACTATTCTAAGTTTTAGCTTTATACTATAGTTTTGTCTATGCTCCAACTTGAATTAATTTTTATACAATATAGTAAGAGATCAAGGTTCATTGTTTTTCCATTTGGATATCCAGCTGTTCCAATGTCATTTATAAAAAAGACTTTTGTTTCCCAGTAACTTTGCTCTGGTGATTCACTGAAAATCAAATGAACACTAATGTGTTGGTCTACTGCTGGGATATTATGTTCCATTGATCTATTGGTCAACCTTTATGATAGTAACACACTGATTAACATACTGTATACTAAGTCTTGAATCAGATAGTTTAAGTCTTCCAATTTTGTTGTACTTTTTCAAGACTGCTTTATTCTAAGTCCTTTTATGTTATAGGTATTTTTCATTTTTAAATCTGATTATCAATTTTTTTAAATTTAAAACAATTTTTTTAAATTTTTTTAAATTTTTAAGTTAAAAAAAAATTTAATGTTTATTTATTTTTGAGAGAGACAGAGACAGAATGCGAGTGGGTTAGGGGCAGAGAAAGAGGGAGACACAGAATCCCAAGCAGGTCCAGGTTCTGAGCTGTCAGCACAGAGCCCGACATGGGGCTTGAACTCACAAGCCATGAGATCATGACCTGAGCCAAAGTCAGACACTCAACCGACTTAGCCACCCAGGCGCCCCTAAAACAATTTTTTTAATGTTTATTTCTAAGAGAAAGAGAGAGAGAGCATGAGTGGGAGAGTGGAGAGAGAGGAGACACAGAATCTGAGGCAGGCTCCAGGCTCTGAGCTGTCAGCACACAGCCCGACACAGGGCTTGAACTCCTAAATCGTGAGATCATGACCTCAGCTGAAGTCGGACGCTTAACTGACTGAGCTACCCAGGTGCCCCAGATTATAAATTTCTGTAAAAAAAAAAAAAAGGCATTATGGAATTATGGAATTATGATTTATATTCAAATAAAGTTATATTTCAATTTGGTGAGAACACATTAACAGTACTGATTCTTTCAAGTTGTAATTATAGTATAATGCATGATTTAAGTTTCCTTGGTTTCTCACAGCAATAGTTTGAGTGATCAATGTACAGATACTATGTGTCTTTTGGATATTTTTTCCTAAGTACTGCCATAAATGTAATTATTTTTCATTTTTATTTTCTAATAGTTTACTGCTTATATGTAATAACACAATTAATTTCTGTATATTAACTTTACATCTTGCAACCTTGCTATATTAATCTTTTGGTTTTAGAGGTTGCATTGTACATGTCTTAGGACTTTACTCATAAACAATCATGCTGTCTATAAATAAGAAAGTTTTGCTTTTTCCTTTCTAATCTGTACTTTTTAATTTCTTTCTCTTACCTAATTGCAATGGCTAGAACAGTTTGATCAATGCTGAATACAGTTAGCACAAATGGGCACCTTTCCTTTGTTCCAGATCTAAGAGACATGGTCAGATTTTCATCATTATGTACAATGCTAGCCATAGGTTTTCATTGATGCCCTTTAACAGACTGTGGAGGTTCTCTTCCATGTCTGATTTGCTGAAAGGTTGGTTTTGGGTTTTTTTTTAATCTGAAAAGAGTATTGAATATCATCAAATCATTTTTCAGAATCTGTTACTCACATGGTTTTTCTCCTTTATTTTGTTTACTTTGAATTCCACTGATTGATGTTTTGAATATTACACAAGTCTTGCTTTTCTAGAATATACTTGGTGTGGTCATGATGTATTACATCTTCATATATTGCTTGATTTGATTGGCTAAAATTATGTTAAGTGTTTTATGTCCCTGTTCATGAGGAATATTGGTCTGTAATTGTTTTTTTATGTCTTTATTAGGTTAGGGTTATGCTGGCCTCGTGAAATGGGTTAGGAATTATTCCCCCTCTTCCATTTTCTGTAAAAACTTAAGATTGGTATTACTTCATTAAATGTTTGACAGAATTCATCAGTAAAACCATCTGAGATTAATGTTTTCTCTTTGTTAAGGTTTTTAATAACAAGTTCAATTTCTTTACTATATAGGGCTACTCAGATTTTCTGCTTCTTCTGGTATCAGTGTTGGTAAATTGCGTTCTTCAAAAATTTGTCCATTGTGGGAGTGCCTGGGTGGTTCAGTAGGTTAAGCATCTGACTTCAGCTCAGGTCACGATCTCACGGTTTGTGGGTTCAAGCCCTGCATCAGGCTCTGTGCTGAAAGCTCAGCACCTGGAGCCTGCTTGGATTCCGTGTCTCCCTCTCTCTCTCTGCCCCTGCCCCACTCACACTCTGTCTCTGTCTCTCAAAAATGAACAAAAAAATTTTTTTAATTTGTCCATTTTGTCTAAACTTCTGAGCTTACTGGCATAAAATTCTTCAAAATATATTATTCCTATATTTAAATGTTTATAGGATACATAGTGATAATTCATTTCATTTAACATATTGGTAAAATGCTTTCAATATCTCTCCTCACTTGCCTGCTTCCCCTACTTTCTATTTAATTTAGATTTAATTCACTCTACTTTTTCTAGCTCCATAAAATGGACTCTTAGGTCACTAATTTTCAGACCTTTTGCCTTTTCTAATATAAGCACTTAAAGTCATAGTGTTTTCCATAAGATTTGCTTTAGCTGCATCTTGTCAATTTTGAAATACTCTACTCTCAAAATCATTCAGTTTGCAATACTTTCTAGTTTTTCTTGTGATATTTTTCTTTTACCCATGGATTATTTAGAAGTATGTTTTTCAATTATTTGATGTTTTCCTTTATATCTAATTCTTATTGATTTTTAATTTGACTTCATTGTGGTCAGGGAACATACTCCTTATGAATTCAACTCTTTTAAATTCAACTCTTTCAAAACATATTATATCCTTCAGCATATGATTTATCTAAGTCATTGTACCATGTGCCTTTGAAAAGAATGGGTATTCTTCAGTAGTTGCTGCATACAATGTTCTATAAACATCTACTAGATCAAGATGGTTAATAGTGTTTATCCATTCTGACAATCTGTGCTATAGTTGGATATAGTCGGATAAAGGCCTATCATTTTATGATTTTTTTTGCCTGTAGTTTCTTTGGCTTTTTTTTTGTTCTCTTCTTCCTTTCTTGACTTCTTTTTAAATAATTTTTAAAATCCAATTTTAATGTATTGGCTTCATAGTTATGCCTTCTGCATATCTCTTTAGGATTGCTCTAGGGATTACAATATATATCTAATTTTTCATAGTCTATTTAGAGTTAAAATTTTGTGACATCACATAAAATATACAAATGCTGCCATCACATAAGTACCTTTGCCCCTTTCATCCTTCATGCTATAGCTGTCATATGTACACATCTACATATACAGCTGACCCCCAAACAACATGGATTTGAACTGCACTCATCCACTTATACACAGATTTTCTTCAGTAAATACAGTATAGCACTATAAATGTATTTTCTCTTTCTTATGATTTTATTAGTAACATTTTCTTTTCTCTATCTTACTTTAAGAATACAGTATATAGTATACATAACATATAAACTATTTGTTAATCAACTGTTTATGTTATTGGTAAGGCTTCCAGTCACCAGTAGGCTATTAGTAGTTAAGTTTTGGGGGAGTCAAAAGCTATGCACAAATTTTTGACTGCATGGGCATCAGCACCCCTAACACTTATGTTAAGAGTCAACGGTGTTACAAACCCCACAATACAATGCTATAAATTTTCACTTATAACACACTGAAGCATTTTATATAAGTAAGGAGGAAAAATGTTTGTTTTCTAATATTTTCTCATGTATTGATCACTTCTGATTCTTTTCAGCCCTTCCTAAAGATCCAAGTATCCATTTGTTACAATTTCTGGTTAGCTTAAAGAATTTCCTTTAGCCTTCTTACCCTGCAGGTCTGCAGCTGTCAAAATCTCTGGTTGTCTTTTATGTTGAAATATCTTATTTCATTATTTACTGTTAAAAAATAATACCTGATGGAAATACGATTTATACAAAGAAGTGAAGGGTATCAGATATAATAAGTACGGTGGCATACATAAAAGACTAATTTGTATCTAATTTATTAACATCTTAAAAACTAATTAGTAGGCCTCTGACAGATCTGGAGCAGTTATGTCTGCTGCTGGGGTTTCTACTACAGATGCAATAACAAAGTGTTCTCACACTTTCTACCTGTCTGATTGTGGCAGCCATGACTAAATGGGAGAATACAAGGGAAAAACATGGTAATACAGAAAAAAACATGGAGAAAGAATTTATGTAACTGAGAAATAACCTTGTAAACAGTAAAGAGCCTATTTTACTAAAAAAACCAAAACCAAAAAAAAAAAAAAAACACAAAAATCTAAAATTTGAGCTAGAAGAAAAATTATTTATAGGTGAAAATGACTGAAAATTATTTACCACTTCTTCAATAAAGATGTAGGGTGTATTTCCCTCCCCTTGAATCTCTCCTGGCTTGTGCCTAAGCTAATCAAAAGATATCCAGAGAAGTGACTACAACAGTTCCAGGACTAACATCTGAGAAGACAAAGCTTCAATGCTGGTCTCGTTAAACCCTGAGCCATCAGGCAAGAGGTCTGTCTTAGCTTGCTGGAGAGACCACGTGGAGAGGTACTGGGACCATAGGGAAAGATAGCAACCCATTTGAGGACGTTTCAACCACACCCCACCAAGAGGATATCCATGTGGATGAAGCTGTGCTGGGCTCTCCAGACAGGATACTTGAGCTGAACACCACGGGGTAACCACAGTAAACACCATGTGAGGAGAAACACAAAATCAAGTTCTACTCAAATTGATGATCCATAAAGTTGTGAGATATGATAAATAGGCTGTTGTTTTAGGCCACCAAGTTTTAGGGTAACTTGTTACACCACAAAAGAACTAGAAGAATAGCTTACAATTTAAAGCAAAAATAATAACAATGTCAGGTTGATAATATATGTAAAAGTAAAATATATGACAATAACAAAAATAGAAGGTAGGTAGAAATATACTGATGTATATCAAGTGTCATAATGTCAAATCAAGGTAGACTATGGTAAGTTAAGGATGCGTATTATAACCCTAGAGAACCACTAAAAAAAGATAGTTTTAGCTCAAAAGCTAATAGAGGGAATAAAAAGGAATGCCAAAACATACTTAATTAATCCAAACTAAGGCAGGCAATGAGGGAAAAAAAGGAAAAGAATATAGAACTAGTGAAAACAAACAGAAAAATCATGGACCTAAAATCAAACTTAATGGTAATTATAAGTAAATCAAATAAACATTCCAATGCAATAATTGTTAGAATGGACAAATTAAAAAGGAAAATAAGGGGTGCCTGGGTGGCTCAGTGGGTTAAGTGTTTGACTCTTGATTTCGGCTCAGGTCATGATCTCGTGGTTCATGGGATCCAGCCCCACATTGGGCTTTTTGCTAACAGCTCTCCTTCTCTCTCTGTCCCTCCCCTGCTCATGCTCTCTCTCCTCCTCAAAATAAATAAACATTTTTAAAAAAAAGGAAAATAAGATTCAACTTCATGCTCTTTACATTTAAAGATACCCTTTAAATATAAAGACATATTTAGGTTACAAAAAACATGCAAACACTAATCACAAGAAAGCTATATGAATATCAAGGTGGATTTTAGGACGAAGTACTAGCATAGATAGTTAGCACTTATCATTTCCTAACAAGTGGTCAATTCATTTAGGAGACAGTCACCTAACAATTTCATAATACATGAAGCAAAAACTGACAGGAATGAAGTAAAAAGTAGAGCAATCTACAGTTACCACTGGACATTTATCTCTCAGAAAAATCAATAAGGATACAGAATATATATGAAAAACACTATCAACCAATTCTACCTTATTAATATTTAGAATACTATGCCCAAACAGAAAACATTCTCTTCAAGTGCATGTGGAATACTCATCAAAGGCAACCAGACTTTGGGCCATTAAACAAATCTCAGAAAATATCAAAGGACAGAAACCTGACAGAATATATTCTCAGATGATAATGTAATTCAGTTATGAATCAATCCTTGGAAAATCTCCAAATATATATACTTCTAAATAATCATTGGTCAAAGAAAAAATCACAAGGGATATGAGAAAAATACTTTGAACTAAATGATAGTGGAAATGTAATAAGTCAAAATTTATGAGATGCAGCTAAAGCACTGATAAGAAAAAAACTTTTATAAATGGAAATTTACAGTTTTAAATACTTTTATTATAAAGGAAGAGAAGGTTAAAATCGATGATTTATGTTTCTACTTAAGAAGATGGGAAAAAGAACAAAGTATACACAAAGAGGAAATGACAGAGTAGAATCAGTGAAATATAAAATGGGCAAATAATAGAGAAAATAAATGAATAAAAATCTGGTTCACTGAAAAAAAAATCAATAAAACAGATAAACCCCTTGTGAGACTGATCAAGAAAAAAAAAAAGAAAGAAAACACAAATTATCAATGCCAGGAATGAAAGAATATCATCAGAGACCTACAGACATTAAAAGGATTATAAGAGAGTATTATGAACAAAAAGTCATTCAAAAAATTTAACACCTTGGGTTAAATGAACAAATTTCTTGAAAGACATAAACTAACTGAGAGGAAAAACACAGAAAATCTAGTCCTATAATCATTAAAGGAATTGAATTTTTAATTAAAACTTTCCCACAGAGAAAAGTCCAAGCCTAGATTACTTCACTGTTAAATTCTATGAAACATATCAATCTTACACAACTCTTTTAGAAAACAGAAGAAAGACTTTCTATTTCATTTTATGAGGTCAGCATTTCCAATACCAAAATCCAATAAAGACATAAGAAATTTAGATACCAAGAACCTTCATGAACACAGATAATTAACAAAAATTAACAAAATACTAGCAAATCAAATCTAGCAATAAAAAAATACACTAAGATAGAGTACAGCATTTTAAAATAATCAATGTAACCAGTACATTAACAGAAGAAAGGAGAACACCATACAATCAGCTTAATATATACCAAAAACATACAGACAAAATTTTACATCCATTCATGATGAAAACTTGAACCAGGAACAGAAGAAAACTTTCTTAAGCTAATAAAAGGCATGTACAAAAACAGAGTCTACATCGTATGTAATGGTAAAAGACCTAAATACTTTCCCTGTAAGACTGTAAACAAAACAAGGATTTACCTTCATCACTTCTAATTCAAAAAACTGGTCAAGGCATTAAGGTGAAAAATAGAAATAGCCAAAGATTGGAAAGAAAAATGTCTGTATTCACAGATGACATAATTGTGTATGTGAGAAATCTAAAAAAATGACTAGAAGTGATGAATAGATAAAGCTAGGTCATGGGATACTAGGTCAACATACAAAATAAATTTAATTCTAGATATTACTTATGAAAATTTTGGAAATATGAATAAAAAAACTGCTTAAAACAAAATGTTTTAAAACTTCCCAAAACATTCAGAAATAATAAACTACAAAACACTGTTGAAATAAAGATCTTTTTAAAAATGGAGAGATGAACTGCCAGAATCAATACTGTTCAACATCAATTTTCCCCCAAACTGATCTACTGATTCAGCACAATCCAAATCAATATCCTAGCGGGAGCACCTGGGTGGCTCAGTCTGTTAAGCATCAGACTCTTTTGGCTCAGGTCATGATTTCACAGCTTGTGAGACTGAGCCCCTGCATTGGCATTCTCTCTCGCTCACTCTCTCTCTCTGCCCCTTCACCATGCACGCACTCTTTCTCTCTCAAAATAAATAAATAAACTTAAAAAAAAAACATCCTAACAGGATTTCCTTAAAAGAAAGAAATTGACAAGCTTATTTTAAAATTTACATGAAAATTCAAAGTACCTTTAATATCCAAAGCAACTTGAAAATGAGAAACAAAGTTGGAAGA
Source organism: Lynx rufus (assembly GCF_022079265.1). Lineage (NCBI taxonomy): Eukaryota > Metazoa > Chordata > Mammalia > Carnivora > Felidae > Lynx > Lynx rufus. Next base: position 15,009,361 of record NW_025814823.1, read on the forward strand.
CTTTATCTGATTTTTGAGACTAGAAAAGCTAAATAATCACTACAGTGTATTACTGGAGTGAAGAAGAAAGAAAAGTAGGTCAGTGAAACAGGGAATCTAGAAATACACTGATATGGTAGTTGGTTTTTATGAAAGTACCAAAACAATTCACTAAAGAATGGGAAGTCTTTTCAACAAAATCTTAAAAATCTCCATCTGAAAAAAATTTCAACAATCACTTCATCTCATACATATAAATTAAGATAAATAATCATAAAAGCTAAAACTATAAAATAAAACATCCTGTAGACAACATAGGGGCATGTAATTGAACTTGGTGGTAGGCAATGGCTGCTAATACAGGATAGAGACAGCATATTTTTAAATACTGATAAATTGTACTTCAAAATTTTTGAAAACTTCTGCTGATCAAAAGATGTAACTGTTCTCAAAAAAGAATAGTGAGCCACAGGTTAGAAGAAAATATTTGTAGACATAAATTTGGCAAAGGATTTGAATCCAGAATATTAAAGAGCTCCTATAACTCAATAATAAAAACACAAGTAAGCACATTTTTTTAATGGGCAAAAGATTTGAACAGACTGTTCATAAAAGAAGATATACAAATGGCCAAACACATGTGAAAAGCTGCTCAACCTCATTAATCATCAGGAAAATGCAAATTTAGAATCACAATTAGATCATACTCCACAACCACAAGAATGACTAAAATGGAAAAGACTAACAATACCAAACGATGAGGATATGGAGCAACTAGTGTTCTCATATATTGCGGGTGGGAGTGCAAAATGGTGCTACTATTTTGGATTTCTGCTTGGAAGTCTCCTAAAAAGAAACATACACCAATCCTGTGATATGCCACTCTATTTCTGAGAAAAATGTAAATGTAGGTTCGTAAAACATATATAAAATAATGTGCATAGTCTTCTTCTTCTCCTTTTTTTTTTTTTTAAGTAAGCTCTATGCCAAGAGTCACATGCTCTATTAGTCTATCAGTCTATTAACTGAGCCAGCCAGGCACCCCCCCCAACCCCCACCACCAACAGTAGCTTTATTCTTAATAGATAAAACCCAGAGAATGAATAACCAAAATGTGGTATGTTTACACAATGGAATATTCCTCAACAATAAATAGGAACAAACCACTAAAGCACACAACTGTAATGAATCTTAAAACATTTTCTAGGTGAAAGAAGCCAGACATAAGTGTACATATTGATGGTTCCATTAATATATAGTTCTAGAACAAGCAAAACAAATCTATAGTGATAGAATAGTAGCTGTTGCTAGGAGATGCGAAAGGATAGACCAGGAAAGAACATGAGATAATTTAAAATGCAGGTTTTATTATTGTTCAGGTATGCTGAGGCCAACAGATCAGGAGATGACCACCATTAAAAAGAGTTTGTTACTCACAGTTCCCAAGAGGAGGGGGCCACTTCACACTATGCAAGGCCACATGGGGAGGCACCAGGGTCAGTTAGGAGGCAGGAGGAGTCAGAGGAAAGAAAACAAGGGTAAGAGAGTTTATTGTGGTTTCTGAGAGAAGAAACAGGCTAGGTGGGTAAGCAGGCCTAGGATTGGCTAGTTTGGATAACTTCAGCAGGCTGTGGGATGTAGGGGCTGTCCCAGGTTGGTAGCACATCACCATGAGGTGATAAGAGCAGGGAAATATTGGCCTGGAGCATAAGAGCCTGATAGAGAGAATGGGTGTGGATGGTCTCTGGATTGGTCAGTTTGTACATATGCAGGGCATGCTCACCAGCAAATCATTTACTATCTCTAGAAACTGGCTAGTGCTGGGATGAGCAGTCTCTACATGGTCAATAAGGTACCTGATGTCAAAACGTCAGAATAAAAAGACATACTTGGGGGTGCCTGGGTGGCTCAGTTGGTTAAGCATCCAACTCTTCATTTTGGCTCATGTGATGATCTCGCGGTTTGTGGGTTTGAGTCCTGTATCAGGCTCTGTGCTGACAGCAAAATGTCTGCTGCAGATTCTTTCTCTCTCTCTCTTTCCACCCCTCCCCTGCTCTCTTTCTCTCTCTCTCAAACCAAGTGAACATTAAAAAAAAAAAAAAAAAAGACACGCTTAATACACAAGGGAACATTCTGATAATGGCAATGTTGTGGTTTAGATGGGTGTATGCATTTGTCTGCCTCATGACCAATGCTGGCCCTTCCCTATGTATTCCTGAATGGTGTGATATACCTCCTCCTCTTGGGAACTGTGGGTAACAAACCATCTTTTTAAAATTCAAACCAGGGGTGCCTGGTGGCTTAGTCAGTTAAGCGTTCAACTCTTGATTTTGGCTCAGGTCATGATCCCAGGATCATGGGATACCTCTCTCTCCAAAACAAAAAATAATAAAAATAAAATTAAATAAATTCATCAAACCAAACACTTAAACACATGCAACTTACCTCTTACAGACACTGATTTAATCTTGTTATCAATTAAGTGTAACTGTTTATCCTAAATGCTCTAATATTCCTGAGACTATATAGTATATTAGCAAACATTATGGATCTAGCCTTGTTCATTGCTTCTCAAATCTTTCTGGCTCTAACATCAAATTTAGGAACTTGAGATTAGGAGAGGGCAGGAAAACATGAGACCTGTATCCTTAAATGATAGTGGAGCAAACAGATTGAGTAAAGTTTCATCCTTTGACTGAGACACAACTCAAAGTGACCGCTTATGAGCACTTTGAAGTGAAAGACTTCTTTCAAGTCTTATGTATTAACTAAAAATGTGTCCAGATGCACCTGGGTGGCTCAGTTGCTTAAGCATCTAACTCTTGATTTTGGCTCGGGTCATGAGCTTATGGTTTGTGAGTATGAGCCCCGCACCAGGCTCTGCGCTGACAGTGCAGAGCCTGCTTGGGATTCATTCTCTCTCTCTCTCTCTCTGTGCCCCTCCACTCTCACATCAGATCTGGGCATGAAAAACAATGAAAGAGAGGTAGCATCTCCCAATATCCTTTCATTGCAGCCATTTAGAAATATCACAAATTCTAACACCAAATAAAGTATGGAAAACACAATCTTAGAATATAAAATATATAATATATAGTTTTAAAAATACTCCTGCACTGTGTTTTTCTCACTCAGTGCAGATCACTGAAATCTATGGGACATCACTAGCCAACAGGTCCCCCCTAAGTCTTCACTCAGCCAAAGTGGCAAACGTGAGTGATGGTCTTTTGGACTAAACTAGGCCATCAACTAGCCCATGTCATCAAGACCAAACCCTACCACATTCCCATTAATCTTCAGCAGATAACACAGGCCATTTGGCAAAAATTACTCAATTTTCCTCATGAAAAGATTCATCTTTATCCACACTTAGCTTTAGCTTCTTCTTTCCATTTTTAGAAGAGGTGTTCTTCCACCTGGTTATAGATTCCGTAAGCTTCTACCTACTTAGGGATGCTAAGTCCATCACCAACCCCCTCTCTAGCTATAGGGGATTTTACTATTATTTGACCTTCCTCCCACTGAGAGGTGAGGTTCTATGTACCCTTCCTTTAGATTGGGATAGGTTTTGTGACCGCTATGACCAATAGACATACAGGAGAAGTAGCACTGGGCCAGTTTCTGGTCCCCCACCTCAAGAGAGTGGCAGCTTCCTCTCCCTGTCTCTTGGAACACTCTCTAGGATCCCTGGGCTGCCATGTAAGAAGCCTGACTACCATGCAGGAAAAGCTTCAGTTGATAGCCCCAGCTGAGCTTAAACTTCTAGCCATCCCTCCAAAGGCTCCAGACATAAGGTCTTAGACCATCCTGACTAGACCATCCACTAGCTGAATACTACCAAGTGACCCCAGTTGATGTCATGTAGACAGAATTGCCCACTGAGCTCTGCTCAAATTGCTGATCCATAAAACCATGTATCAAGCCAATAAATTTTGGCTTCATTTTTTATATCATAGATATGTCATTTTTTTACACTATAGATCATCAGAACACAAGTATCTTCACGACCTCTGTCTCTCTTCCAGGTATTTTCTTTTGGAATATAAAAACATATTCATGTCTTATCAACATTTTTCAGTTTACCCAAGATCCCCTTTTACTTATCACACACCCTCATTTTCTTTCCTTCCACTTACGCTCCTGCCTTTCATTCTCTATCTTTCCACAGTGGTGCTTCTTCCCTAATCATGCCAATGAAATTATTTTTGCCAAGACCAATGATGTTTAGGCTCTGACAAATACAGTTAATTATTAGTTCTTCTCTTACTTGCTCTCTGTGTCATGTCATTGAACACTCATTCCTTTAGGAAACTCTTCTCTGGTCGCCTCAATTCCATTCCCTCTTGGCTTATCTTCCTAGTAACTCCTTCCTTTCTCCCTTATTTCTTCTCTGCTGCCTGTACCTAAATAGATTTTTCCCAAGGTTCTCTTTTCCACTTATCTCTTCTTTACATGGTTTGCAAACTCATCATATCCATCCCTACAACCACTGCTTCAAGTAGATGCTGTGTCCTGAGAGTTCTAAGTCCATATTTGTAGCCTAGATCTTTCTCTAGAACCTAAGGGTAAATTCTGACTGGACAGCTTCATGGAAACTCCCCTGGAGTGTTCACACCCAACAAGAGCAAAAGTCACCTCCCACTGCCAGACTGCCATTCTCCTGGACTTCCCAGTCAGTTGGTAAATGCAACATCTATTTGAAAGTTACACTTGACTCCTCCTGCATCCATGCTTATACTGAATGTACCTACTTAGTATGTCTGGAAATGGTTTATTCCTCTTTATCCCATTTCTAAAACCATAGTTCAGGATTTCATCACTTCTTTCTACAGATTCCATAGGCTTCCGGATTCAACTCACTCTCTAACATCCTGCTAGAGTGTTCACTCTAGGTGCAAATCTTATCATATCACTCTTTGGCTAAAACCCTTTGGTGCCTCCCCAACAGTTTCAGATTCAAATTCAAATTTCTTAACATGACGAGCACAATCCTTGGCTACTACTTCTCATCTCTGGCCTCTTCCCACTTATGCCATTATAGCCAAGTACATGGATACACTTGGAGTTTCATAAATTCACTGAATTTTCATATTCTGCCAGTCTCTATACCTGCTCTTTCTGCTACATGAAACATCCTCCCCTTTTAAAACAAATTAATAGTCACGTTTTGTTTAAAGCTCAATTTAGCGATCATTTTCTCAAGAAAGCCTTCCTGCCCTGCCCCCTTATTCTGTCTTAGGTAACTTTCCCAGTGTGATTACTATGTGCTCTTCTCTATCATGACACTTAGAACATAATTTTCTATGTAACATCCTATTGAGAGGTCTGTCTGAGCACTAGACTAAGATTTCGAAGGCAAGGATTTTTTTTTATCTAAATTCTCCAGTCACCCTTTGGCACATATCAGATACTCACAGATATTTTTTGAATGAATGAATGAATGAATGAATGAGTTAGTGGCACATATTTGGTTGCCAGATTAACTAGTCTCACAGAGACTTTTAATAGTAATACAAAACATTATGAAATTCATGAAAGTAATTTCTTCCTAGAAAGGAATAATGAATGTTAAAAAAGGGTTGTATCATAATTCACCTTCTCAGCTTTTCTTTGCTTGAATGAAGAAGAGAAACCTTTTTGCTTTTCTCAAACTCTGGCAATGGAGCCTTTAATTCAAGCCCAGTCTCACTTCTTAGTGATTCAGAGCTAGAAACAAGAGAAAATCATGTCACAGATTTCAGAGGAAAATTGTCAGACAATATTAAACAATCAGCACCAATACACTAATCAAAGGTGCTTCTAAGTTCCTTGCTTCATGTAAAGGTGCGGTAAATACCAAAGCACTTTACCTTACATACTTGGTGAAGAATATTTATTTCAAAGACTCTAAAGAATTTATGATCAAGATCATCACAAATCCATGATTGATTAAACTCTAAAATATACAGATACAGAGTAACAGATACCAGTATTAAAATATTCTGACTTCATTGATTATGACTCTCCAAATTATATGACTGTATCGAAAGGTGTATAATAGGAAAAAACCACAAAGGATTAGAGGGTCACATTACACTATTCCAACCTGATCAGCAAAGGTCAGATATCCTCCATTTATGGATATTTTCTGGCTCTACCATTTTTCTAAAACTTCTCCATGCATTTTGATTAATTTTTTTTTTTTTAATTTTTTTTTTCAACGTTTATTTATTTTTGGGACAGAGAGAGACAGAGCATGAACGGGGGAGGGGCAGAGAGAGAGGGAGACACAGAATCGGAAACAGGCTCCAGGCTCTGAGCCATCAGCCCAGAGCCCGACGCGGGGCTCGAACTCACGGACCGCGAGATCGTGACCTGGCTGAAGTCGGACGCTTAACCGACTGCGCCACCCAGGCGCCCCATTGATTAATTTTTTTTTAAATAATTCCCTAAGAAACAAATAAACTAATATTATCTCCTTTATCCCAAGAGACAGAACTTAATTTGAAAATTTACTTTTATTTGTAGTGGTAGAATTCTGAAGCAAAACAAAGATTCAAGACAAGGAGGGTTCAAAAAGAAATTACAAATAATACGAGAAAATTACAAAGCCTTCTAAAACCCTTCCCAATCTCATATCCCAGATAAAGTTTAATACAATAAATTTCTTTCTGGTTAAAATGTTAAAATATCAAGAAACTTGTTGATATTTTTGCACCACTTAAGTGAGCACATCTTTGGTTTAACCACACTTATTGGTTGCCAAGTCTTTTCCTTGTTCAAAATAGTAGATGGTCACATTTCTACAAACAGTTGATGGTCACATTCTACAAATTCCGGAAGTGACTGACTCAAAATTCTCACCATCATCATTCATGTCCTCAGCAGCTATGTTTATTGTAGCTCTATGCTCTATTTAAAATTAAAATCCCTTTGGAAATCAGCTTAAAGTGAATGAAATAAATTCACAAAAATTGAATTTTTATAAGCAGATAAAGAAAGGTCTGACCCCCAGTTCAACTGCCTATCCAATGCAGGTTTGAATACCAGCTCTAATATCTATGGGGGTGGGGGGTTGGGTGGATGGGGACAGAGATAGAGAGACCTTTTTTGAGGGTTGTTTTCTCACTAACTGAGGGGACAGATTCATAAGTTCAAAAAAGACATCAGGGAGAAGCTTAGTGGTAGGTGGATAACATCTGAGGCTGTTCTTGTCTATTTAAACACTGGGGTTATATGTAAAATTTTTTTCTGAAGAAGATTCTACTGTTTCTAAAAAGTTTGAATATTGCTGCTATTATTTAACTCTGATTAATGGTAACTCAGACTCTACCACATCCAGTGTTGGGGAACTTACTACCTTGCAATTCACCCTGGTCCCCTGTGATCAAATAGGATTGTTAAGAAGTACTTCCTAGGGGTGCCTGGGTGGCTCGGTCAGTTAAGCGTCTGACTTTGGCTCAGGTCATGATCTCACAGCTTGTGAGTTTCAGCCCTGCATCAGGCTCTGTGTTGACAAACAGAGTTCTCCAGAAATTACCCAGTAAAAATGTATATTATGAAAAAGTGAAAACAAAACTAACCAAGCAAATAGGTCAGTAGAAAAATATCCCAAGTGTTCACTGCAGGAGTTCTGCATGCGCAATCCAGGTTCTTCAGGCTTCACAGAATATTCATTCTTAACTGAAAGTTTTAAAGGGGGACTATTTTAATTCTAACATCACTGGTGGGGACGATGTTAATCACACATACAAGCCCTGAACAGAAAGCAGTTGCCACTTTTTACTCAACAGAGTTTACAAAGCAGGATTTTTTAAATAGAATGCATTTTATAGATTTCAGTCTATATATAAAGCAGGAAACCACCCAGGTTAGAAAGCAAAATGAAAATACTACATTCTATTCACTCCAGACATCAACCAAATTCTAGAACCAAATTCTAGTAACTTAGTGGTAGGTGTGCTTAAAACACATTCAACTGAGATTTATTTATTAAGTTTTTATAGGTAACTGTCATACTTAACAGAAAATAAGTATGAGTCTGCAGTAGGCAGCTGTATTGTCAAAATATGACATCTGATGGTTTTTTCTTTCTTTCTTTCCTTTTTTTTTTTTTTTTTTTTTTTTTGCAGCTGCTCATTTTCAGAGCAAACATGAGATGACCAGAAGCAGACGTGGTTATGACCAATAGGAAGGTGCTAGACAGCTGGTGACGAGCAGCTGCTCTATTTCCACTGAGAACCAAATAAGAGTTTGCAAAGAGGATTTGGGTCACCAGTTAGCCATTTCCAGGAAGAACTCTGAAACTCAGGGGCTGAAAGCCATTGGAATGTTATAGAACAGACTCACCAATCTGCCCTCAATGTTAAAAAAGGACATGAAAAAAAGAGGAGTGTACTGAGTCCTACGTCATCTGGAGTATGAGTTTATACAGGATAATCCTGAAAGTGGTTTTCAGGCCCATTTTAAGAAAAAAAAAATCTTAATTTTAAAAGATTCCTAGCTAATATCCCAGGCCTAGAAAAACCACAAATAGTCATTGACTACAATGATTTCAGTAGAATTTAATTTCAGAAGTTGGAGTTTGTCCTTTCATGAGCCAAATTAAAGCTAATTTAGCTTAAGTGTTTAGATGCTGGTGATACACATCAGACAATGTAGGTGAAGAGTTTTGAAATGTGAGGTCTAATTGAAGCACTGACAGTAATTACCTAGGTCTAAAAATCTAAAACGGAAAGGACAACCACCCCAGCAACTTACAGAAGTAAACTAATTTATAAGCAAGGGTTTTGCAAGCAGAAAGTATGATAAGATTCAAGGTTAGTGGCCCTGGCTTTTAGACACTCATACAATGACACAGCATGATTAATTCCATTTTAAAGAGCAAGAAATGATGGTAACAGCTAGGGCACTAAAAAGAAAAACCCTGTGCCTGCTGCAACACTGTTTGCCCTTGTGCAACACACTTTAAACTTTGGAACACGTAAATTTTTTCTTCGCAGGCAGGGAACATGTTTCCTTTTATTTTATTTACACTTTTTCTTTCAGACTATGATTAATAAGGATTACATGTTCTTTACAGTACACAGCACACAGTTAATCCTCAGCAAATAAATAAAAAGCCTAAGTGGAATACCAACTTAAAAATGTATATATATAGTTTTTGGAGCATTTAATTAGAATTTTTCAAACCTTTGGAAATTTGGTTTTCACTCACCGGTATTTGAGAAATATGTTTTCCAGTATTTTACCACAATACTCATTTTTTCAATTGTCAGTGGTTCAATTAAAGTAACATCAGCTCCATGCTCTGAAACACAACCTAAGAATTTCTGCATTAAATATTGACCTTATGACTTCTATTTATAGAAAAAACATAATATATACAATAGGCACATACCTTTAAAGTTTTCAGGGGTTATAAAAACAAACAGCAAATGTATATTTTTCTTCTTGCCAAATCTGAGAGGAAAAAAGTGTTAAAATGAAGCAAAATCATCATTTGAAAAATTGGGATTCAATATTTTACCTTAAGAACTAAACTAGAATGATTTTATTTCTTTAGAACTTCAAATGATGGCATTAATATGGAATTTAGTAAAAGTAGCATCTCAAATTAGCAATGGAAAAAAGATGAACCACTTTTATTCTTGTTTAAAAAAAAAAAAAGCCTAACTTTTATCCATGTTCTTGAGCTAACCACCAGTTTACAAGAAATTTAAGGAAAAGAGAAATATTTTAAAGAATGCTGTGGGAATGGGGCACCTGGGTGGCTCAGTCAGTTGAGTGTCCAACTCTTGATTTCAGCTCTGGTCATCATCTCATGGATTGAATCCCACGTCGGGGCTCTGCACAGACAGTGAGGGGCCTGCTTGGGATTTTCTCTCTCTCCCTCTCTCTCTGCTGTTCCCCAGCTCACACTTTCTCTGTCTCTCTCTCAAAATAACTAAATAAACTTAAAAAAATTGCTGTGGGGATGAAATCAGCAAAAGCCAGAATGTGAAAAACTCGGTGAGACAAATGGCCCCTTTAAAAAATACATATAAATAAAGAGTAAGACAAAAAAAAAAAAAAAGGAAAGGGATAATTGAATCTTGATTTATATAAACAGTTTAAAAAAATCATAAGATGGGTGGCTGGCTGGTTCAGTCAGAGAGGCATGCAACTCTTGATCTCAAGGTCATGAGTTCAAGCCCCATATTGGGGGTAGAGCCTACTTAAATAAAAACTTTAAAAAAAAATAAAAAATCATAAACACAGAAACTTGAACACTGGATATTTGACAAAATTAAAGAACTGTTATTAATTTTCAGGTGTGTATTGTTATTGCGGTTATTTTTTTATTTTTATTTATTTATTTTTTTTAATTTTTTTTTCAACGTTTATTTATTTTTGGGACAGAGAGAGAGAGACAGAGCATGAACGGGGGGAGGGGCAGAGAGAGAGGGAGACACAGAATCAGAAACAGGCTCCAGGCTCTGAGCCATCAGCCCAGAGCCTGACGCGGGGCTCGAACTCACAGACCGCGAGATCGTGACCTGGCTGAAGTCGGACACTTAACCGACTGCGCCACCCAGGCGCCCCTGCGGTTATTTTTTTAAAAGAGTCCTTATCTTTTAGAGGTATTTATTAAAGTATTTATGGATGAAAGAAAATGATATCTTAGATTTGCTTTCAAATAGTTCACCAGTTCAGCAGGGGTGGGAGAACTGGAAGGGCCAGAGATGAAACCAGATTGGCCATGTGTTGATAACTGTTAAAGCTGCATTATGGGTATAGGCAAGTTCATTATACTTTTATATGCTTGAAAACAAAAAAAAATAAATACAAGAAATGTGGTATTACAATAAACTATACTTAGGAGTTCAGGAAGTTGGAATTTCTGATAATTTAATGGGTACTGAACTTTGGCTTTGAATAAAAGGAAATTATTTTCCAAGGAGACTATTACTGTGAGCCAGACTAAAGAGAACAGCTAGTGGCGCCTGGATGGCTCAGTTAAACATCTGACTTCAGCTCAGGTCATGGTCCTGCAGTTTATGAGTTCAAGCCCTGCGTCAGGCTCTGAAGCAGATTCTGTGTCTTCCCCTCTCTCTGCCCCTCCCCTGCTCACGTTCTGTCTCTCTCTCTCTTAAAAGTAAATAAACATTAAAAAAATTAAAAATAAGTACAGAGAACTAAACTGCTAAGCTAAACTGCCTAAGAAAAAATATTCTATAATACTTAAAGTATCACCTATTATATTAATATGTAGTTATGTGTGGTTATTATTTATTCCCTTAAGACAGGACCTGGAAGAACCCCCACTATATAATATTGTATATTATCTTATATACGCATTTGAAAATAAAGGCACATTATGCCATGCTCCAAATTACATTACAGTTGATCCTTGAACAGCATGGGTTTGAACTATGCCAGGCCACATGTATGTGGATTTTTTTGGATAAAGTATAATACAGTAGTAAATGTATTTTTTTTCCTTATGATTTTCTTAGTAACCTTTTCTTTTCTCTGGCTTAGTTTATTGCAAGAATACAGTATATAATACATATAACATACAAAATATGTGTTAATTGCCAAATTATCAGTAAGGCTTCTGATCAACAGCAGGCTATTAGTAGTTAAATTTTGGGGGAGAGTCGAAAGTTACACACGGATGAGAACCACACTTGAATTGAGAAAGACTGAATAAAGCAGACTGCCATTCTTAAAGTGGGTGGGTTTCATCTAATTAATTGAAGACCTAAGTAGAATAAAAAGTCTGAGAACTCCTCCAGCCTGACTCCTGAGCTGAGACATTGGCCTTTTCCAGCCTTCAGATTCAGACTGAAATATCGGCTCTTCTTAGGTCTTGAACCTGCCAACTTTTCAAATGAAATTTATACCATCAGCTTTCCTGATCCTCAGACCTTTAGATTTGGACTGGAACTACACGTTGGCTCTCCTGGGTCTCTGGCTTGCCAATTATAGATCTTGGGACATCTTGGCTTCCATAATCGCATGAGCCACTTCCTTAAAAGAAACCAACTTCTTCCCTATCTCTAGATAAATGGATAGATGATAGACTGATCAGCATCCTACCGGCTCTGTTTCTCTGAAGAATCCTGGTTAATATAGCCACATTTTATTTATTCATTCATCTGTCTATGGACATTTGGGTTGCTTCTACCTCTCGACTACTATGAATAGTGCTGTGAACATGGTGTGAAAATATTTCAGAAACATCCTTACAGACACATCCAGAGGAATGTTTTGCCAAATATCTAGGCATCCCATGACCCAATCAAGTTGACACATACAAATTAACCATCACAGGGGCAACTGGGTGGCTCAGTCGGTTAAGTGTCCAACTTTGACTCAGGTCATGATCTCGTGGTTTGTGGGTTCAGGTCCTGCATCAGGCTCTGTGCTGAGAGCTCAGAATCCTGGTTCAGATTCTATGTCTCCCTCTCTTTCTGCCCGTCCCCCACTAGCACTCTGTCTCTTCTTCCTCAAAAATAAATAAACCTTAAAAAAATAAAAATAAAAATTAACCACTACAGTGTTATATACATACAATGGAATATATTACTCAGCCTTAAAAAGGAACAATCTGGGGGCGCCTGGGTGGCGCAGTCGGTTAAGCGTCCGACTTCAGCCAGGTCACGATCTCGCGGTCCGTGAGTTCGAGCCCCGCGTCAGGCTCTGGGCTGATGGCTCGGAGCCTGGAGCCTGTTTCCGATTCTGTGTCTCCCTCTCTCTCTGCCCCTCCCCCGTTCATGCTCTGTCTCTCTCTGTCCCAAAAATAAATAAAAAACGTTGAAAAAAAAATTAAAAAAAAAAAAAGGAACAATCTGTTAAATGCTACCATATGGGTGAACCTTTAAGACATTATGTTAAGTAAAATAAGCCAGTCACACACACAAAAATACTATATAATTTCATTTATCTGAGGTATCTGAAGTAGTCAAATTCATAGAAATAGAAAGTAAAATGGTGGTTACTGAAAGATGTGGGGAGGGGTAAAGGAATACTTGTTTAATAGGAATAGAATTTATGATTTACAAAATGAAAAAGTTCTGGAGACATATTTCACAACAATGTGAATACACTTAACACTACTGCACTGAACACTTAAAAATGGACAAGATGGGAGGCACCTAGGTGGCTCAATGGGTTAAGCATCTGACTCTTGATTTCGGTGCAGGTCATGATTCAGTGGGTTCGAGCCCTGCATGGGGTTCCACACTCACACTGAAGGGCCTTATTAGGATTCTCTCTCTTCCTCTCTCTCTGTCCCTCCCCTGCTCATGCTCTCAAAATAAAGAAACATTTTTAAAAATGGACAAGATAGTAAAATTTGTGTTATGTGATTTTACCACAATAAAAAAAATACCCCCCACAAAAAGAAGCTATACATGGATTTTCAACTGTGCAAGGCATTCATGCCCCTAAACCCCACGTTGTTCAAGGGTCAACTGTATATGAGATTTATTTTTTTTAATTTTTGTTAATGTTTATTTATTTCTGAGACAGAGAGAGACAGAGCATGAGTGGGGGAGGGGCAGAGAGAGAGGGAGACACAGAATCGGAAGCAGGCTCCAGGCTCTGAGCTGTCAGCACAGAGCCCGACACGGGGCTCGAACTCACAAACCCTGAGATCATGACCTGAACCGAAGTCGGTCGCACAACCGACTGAGCCACCCAGGCACCCCTGTATATGAGATTTATATATCTGAGTCATATATATATTGAGAGCCCTCTATATGCCAGACTCTGTGCTAGGCTCTGGGGGATATCATAAACAGGAAAACAAGGTTTGTACTCTGATAGAGTTAATAGTTTCTTGAAGGGGTCAGACATTGAAGAAATCACTGTAGATAATTAATGAAGTAGTCAAATATGTGCCCAGTGCTGTGAAGGAAAGCCTTAGGGGCTGGTGGGAGTACCTACTTGAGAACTAACCTACTTTGCAGCCTCAGGCTTCCAGGCAGGAATGCCTCTAGGCATGACTAGGAGTTAGCCACACAAAAGGTAGAACTGGGGAGAGAGCAGACTCAGAGAAGCAGTAAAGTACATTCGGGACAGACAGAACAGGCCCTGGGAAGAGGCCTGGGGTATAGAGAATAGGTAAGTTTGAGAAAGTGAAAACGCCCAGTATGGTACAGAGCATCTGAGGGAGGGACACATATGATGAAACCAGAGGGGTACATAGGCCTTTGGGCCAAATTAGACATTTGGTATTCACATGTCCCAAAATATTAAAATACCAGATATTAAGTTACTGGCATGATTGTATTTGCATTTTAAAAAGGCCACTCTATGATGGGACAGACAGGCAGAGTGCGTCCTATGTGGCGGCTCGGGGTGAATTTGAGAGACCATATTGCAGTTATGCAGGCAAGAACTGATGGCAGAAAAAAGACATACCTGAGAACTTTCTATAAAAAAATAAATATTTCTGGCGCACCTGGGTGGCTCAGTCAGTTAAGCATCCAACTCTTGGTTTCAGCTCAGGTCATAATCTCATGGTTAATGAGTTTGAGCCTTGTATCAGGCTCTGTGCTGATAGTGCAAAGCCTGCCTGGGATATTCTCTCTCCCTCTCTCTCTGCCCCTCCCCTCCTCACTATGTCTCAAAATAAATTTAAAACTTAAAAAAAATTGTTATAAATAAATAATTTTGAATATTTACTAATTATTAGTGCTAACATGTGACAAGAAGGATTAGTGCTAACGTGACATGCACACAACTGAGGTCTCTTCAGGCTTGATTCTGCTCTGTGAATTCTGAGGAGTTTGGGCTAAAAGAGAAAAAAGGAGAGAATACACATTTCTAAGAAGAAATGAGAAGCTCAGGCAGAAATAATACCATCAAATAGGCATACATGGGAGGGAGCATAGGATTAGACTGGCAGACTGGACATGGAAATAGGAAAGGCACATGAGCATACTGGTATAGGAGGGCATGCTGGCACGGTGGATGACAAGAATGTCGCTTGCCACAATGTAAGTATTTCATGTATATTTTTAAGTGGGGTATAATGAAGGTATGATTACTGCATGAGGAAACAGAAGTGGAAGGGAAAGATGGACTGAACAAACAGGACCACAGAAAGAAACTTACAAGGTAGTTTAGCTCAACTTTTGGAATAAAAATTACTTGTTGCTTCACAAAAAGTAAATTATAAGCACACTTTAGAATTAGAGAATTTTAAATAAAACAGATTATTAGCTTTTAGAAATATTCTATGTCGATCTCATAGTTCATGGGTTCGAGCCAGGCATCGGGGTCTGTGCTGACAGCTCAGAGCCTGGAGTCTGCTTTGGATTCTGTGGCTCCCTCTCTCTCTGCCCCTCCCCAACTCACACTCTTGTCTTTCTCTTAAAAATAAAAATAAACATTAAATTTTTAAAAGAAATATTCTATGTCTATTTTTTCATTTTACAAATTGATTTTACTGGCATTAAAATAAGTTAGATTTGGATATATGAATATATATAATGCCCTCATGATGACTTTCAAACTTCAAGCTTTACATCAGAGTTGGAATTCCTGGATTTTTGTCATTAGCACAGAATCAATTACCAACTCAAATACTTCCCCTGCTAGCGAAACGCTAATTGTGATGCTGTACAGGAACTCCACTAATCAATAGAATTCCCAGAATCCAACACTGGTGTGGAGCTCAGCTGCTCATTCACATTCTCTACAGATCGATAAGCTAAAAGAGTTTCTAGTTTCCAGGATCACCAAAAAAAAAAAAAAAAAAAAGGAAAAAGAAAAAAAAAGTCCTCTTCCTAATGAATCAATGTTCCTTAAAACAAAGCAACACAAAAACAAGGCAAACATCTCTTTCATCCACCCCAATTAACAGCACTTCTTTCATATGCCAAAATCAAATTGCAGATTCTGAGACCTTATAAGTACCTTCTCAGTTGAAGTCTCTTGGGTTTTAAACATTTGCAATTCATTAGGGGACAATCCATTTCTCCTCATTGTATTTCATACAATATACTGTTTAAATGTCATGATGGTTCCTGAGACCATACTCTACATACAAGATTGGATGTTGATATTCTAGTGTCCCTTCCTATGCCTGTCTCAGGTATTCTCTGAAACTGAAGGCAGTTATAAGCTCAAAATGCAGCAGTACAGTTCCCTAGTCTTGCCACTATACCCGGGTCTGGTCCCTGGTAGCTGGGGGGGGGAGATCATATAAGATGTCTTGAGCTGAGCTGTACACTCAACTGACTAAAGAGCCTCAGGAAAGTCCTGGCCTCTGAAATCTATCATCAATAAGAGAACCAATGGTGTCTTATAAGTCCCTATGAAGCCAGGGAAAATTTCTAAACTCATTTACTTTAGAGTCAAAAGGACTCCAAGGGACAAAAGCCAGTGTCATTTTTGGGTAGTGGTCTCCTTGAGTACAGTTATCCATTATGCTGTCTGTGGGCCAAATGCAGCCAAATTAACTTGGCTGGTCTATTTGGGACTTGCAACAAATAACGTTCTTTGCTAATGACCATTCATTAAAACATTTTCAGTGAGAAAACTGAGAGCTTTACTATACATGTGAAAACACTTAAGTTCACTCACTACTAGTAGGGTACCTGTGATAACATGTAGTTGAGTTCTGAGAACTTATTCTGGTCAATAGTAAAGGCTGGTGTGCTCTCTTCCCATTATGTTATTCTTCAGAAGAGTTCCTGCTGTGACCATCCTAAGTCAGGGTCACCACATGACCCGATGTTAAGCATATTAAGACCTAGAATTTTCTGCAATTCCTACTTATACTCAACCATCAATTATAATGTTTTTAATAAAACTACTTTCATGTTTTGTTGTTATTTTGTTTATTATCAAGCATTCAGCAGGGTAGGTCATGCCAACTGACTAATGAGACTTACTGAGTTGCACTGTCAAGTCAAAGATGTTTTGGAATTACGGACACAAAAGCACAACTTGTTAGACCCCTGTGGCTCACTAAGATTTCTTAATGAATTAATAAGTCAACTGATCAGACAACTGAAACTACATGGGAAAGATAAAGTCAGAGCCAAACTTGATTTGTAGACTGAGCAGATGGAACCTCATTCCTTTGCTACTGCTGGACTGCTTGGAGCTCACGAGAACCACAGAATTCTAAAAACTGCAGAGACATTTCATGGAATGGAAAATCACAATTTCAGACAGGATCCATACATTGTTGATGAGTTTAAAAGATATTTTAATTTTCCATACCTGCCTTTGGAAGATAAAGTATCAGGATGTGTCTGAATTATCAAGTATCTGCTCTTTGAGTGTGGTTCAATTTTAGAATTCTGAAGCTAAGCATATGAACCCTAAAACTATCTTAAAATATTTTATCAATGCTGGGGTACGTGGGTGGCTCAATTGGTTAAGCGTCTGACTTCAGCTCAGGTCACGATCCCACAGTTTGTGGGTTCCAGCCCCGTGATGGGCTCTGTGCTGACAGCTCAGAGCCTGGAGCCTGCTTCAGATTCTGTGTCTCCCTCTCTCTCTGCCTCTCCCCTGCTCGCACTCTCTCTCTCTCTCTCTCTCAAAAATGAATAAACATTAAAAAGTGTTTTTTAAATACGTTTTATCAACAGGTAGTATTTGAGTTAAACCAGCTCAATAAAAATGTATTTATAAAATGAAACCCGGGGCGCCTGGGTGGCGCAGTCGGTTAAGCGTCCGACTTCAGCCAGGTCACGATCTCGCAGTCCGGGAGTTCGAGCCCCGCATCAGGCTCTGGGCTGATGGCTCAGAGCCTGGAGCCTGTTTCCGATTCTGTGTCTCCCTCTCTCTCTGCCCCTCCCCCGTTCATGCTCTGTCTCTCTCTGTCCCAAAAATAAATAAACGTTGAAAAAAAAAAATTAAAAAAAAAAAAAAATGAAACCCAACTGGGGAGTACTATTAAGAATGTTAACCTGTAATTGAGATGTGCCATAATTCTTGAGAATGTCAGTCTGTGAAGTACCAATATTTTTTATGAATGATTAAAATTGATCCCTGATTAGCTTCAAGCTGAAAATATCATTCTTCTGTAAGAATAAATTTAAGAATCTTATTAAACAGGCTGCTTACATTTTATTCTAAAATAAGCCTAACACTATAGCTAATAGGCTACATGCTTCATTCTTATTTTTAATAGAAATCCATATGCCTTATAGATAAATAGATTTGTGATCACGGGCTCTAATACTGCAAATAAAGGTGGACACTTCTACTCTATATTAAGCTCCTCATTAACTGGTAAAACACATAAAGTACCCGGAGAGAAAAAAGTAAGATGAATAGTCGTATATCTTGCCAAACCCATCCAGATTTTGAGGTATTACAACAACAAGGATCTAAGGGGGGAAAAATCTAAAATACAGCAGAAGAAAAGCTAAACAAGACATTTTATTTTGGTTTAGTCATTAAATGTCAGCCCAAACTCAAAATATACAGTGTTTTAGGAAAGATAAAGGCTTAAATGCCTTACAAATGGGATAGTATGTTTATAGGACTCATTACTCTAAGAAAAACCACAGGTTCAAAAATATAAACATGCTCCACAAGGGTTTAAATAATTCATAAGTAATAAACTCATAACAGATCTTAGGGCAAGAAAGGGAATTCCAGAGACATTCCTAGCCTCTGAGGTCAGTATCATGAAAGGCAAAGATTTCACAAAGAAAACTGTCCATTTTTTAGGGAGGAACACAAAAGCTAGAACTGTCTGCCCTGAATGGCATTTCTTCTATTCATCCACACAATCACTCACTCATACCCACAGCAACGTACTGAATACTTGCTATTAGTCAAAATCTATACTAGATATTGGGAATAGCAGAACAAAAGACAAGAAAAACAAATCCAGGTGTTTTCAAATGATCCTTTTTTTTCTTTTCAAACAAATGTTTCTATAGCAAAATAGTAGAACCATATGGTAAATATACTATTTTGGCATGTCTATATATTTAATGCCTTCTTTTTTCCCTGCTGAGAAATCTTTAGCTGTGTTATTCAGAGCAAAGAAACCAGCAATAGGGAGAATCCACACGGTGAATATGTTCTCTCCTCCAATCTTCTACCTTTTAATAATTACAACCGGACATAAAACTTGTTCTTAAATAGAACTTTATTCTCATCCTGTTCAAAATGTAGCTTCAATACTGAGCAAATATGAAGCCTTTACCACAGAGGGACCTAGCTAGGTTCCCACTCTTGGAATGAGGAGAGAGATCAGCCACACTGATTTGTCCAGTGCTCTTGTAAAATGACATGTATTTTTAGTTTATACAAAGTTTGGCATATATTGAATCTCAGGTGTAAAAGAAGGGGCTTCAACACACAAGCCAAGTAATTATAGACTTTTATAAGGAACATGAAGAGAAAAGACTTCTCCTCAGAGTTTTGTAAAAACAAGCCATATGGTCTTAGGTAAACCACTTCACCCTTAGTTGTTTGTAAAGTAGGGATGAAGAAACCTGTTCCACCTCCCCATAACACTGTTGTAAAAATGCTGAAATACTGTAATAAATGCAATATTATGATGAGGTCCCAGCCAGGGGAATTCTATTCATAGGAGTCATTTTTTAAAGGTATATAATAAAATAGGTTTATCTTCAGAAGAAGGACAGTTCACAACATGTCTTGGAAATGAAATCCACTTTGAGGTAGCCTGCCTGGTTTGTCTAGAGTTCGTACTCCCAGGAGAAAGCCAAAACAAATGCAGTAGATAATCTAAGAAACCCCAAGAGCTGTATCCGTCTCTCCACCTCTCTCTTTAACAAGGAACTCATTACTTTGGCCTCTTCCCATTCCAACTTTTCTTGTCCCCTAACAGAATACACTTGCTCCTTTTTATTCAGGGATAATATTGACTCTGAACATTCTCCTTTAGTCTTGAAAGGCCTGTCCAGCAATTATTACAAGTCCTTCTATATTCCAATATTATCTGCAATTACTTTCTCTATCAAATCTTCTCATAGAAGGGGAACGAAATTTTGACCTAACCTTGTTTAAAAACATGCAGAATGGCTCAAAATCCTATGTAGTCAGGCAAGGAAGCACCTAACTCTCCCACCACCAGACTCCAGATCTCTAAAGTAGAGTGGGTCAAACAGAACCAGAACATCTATGGAGCTACAAGATGAAACAAAAATATTGGAGGTGATATTGATCTGGACTCTACGGATCCAAAGAGTTTTGAGGCTTTTCCACATTAGGACATCTCTTGAAGGAGACACTTTGAGTCCATCGCTAATATAACACAGAGCGAAGAGTGCTCACCTTAGTATCTGCCATAAAAATTAATGAACTCCGAAAAGATGTGTCATTTTTTTTTAATTTTTTTGTTTTACATTTATTTATTTTTGAGAAACAGAGTGAGACAAAGCGTGAGTGGGGGAGGGGCAGAGAGAGAAGGAGACACAGAATCTGAAGCAGGCTCCAGGCTCTGAGCAAGCGGTCAGCACAGAGCCTGATGCGGGGCTCAAACCCACAAACTGTGAGATCATGACCTGAGCCGAAGTTGGATGCTGAACCGACTGAGCCACCCAGGCACCCCGGATGTGTCATTTTAAATGACATAGTTATTCAAAAGGAGTACCTATGGGATTAAGGTAAGTACTATGTACCAAATAAATTTCTATGACCAATTAATTCTCACATTCACCCACATCACTTTTTTTGCTGTTGTTTTACCTTTTTGTAATGTTTATTTATTTTTGAGAGAAAGAGGGAGAGAGTGCAAGTCAGGGAGGAGCAGGGAGAGGAGACACAGAATCGGAAGCAGGCTCCAGGCTCTGAGCTGTCAGCACAGAGCCTGACATGGGGCTCAAAAGACGGGAGTCGAAGGTGGACACTTAACTGACTGAGCCACCTACGCTCCCCCACATCAATTACTTTTTAAATTAAAATGATAATTCTTGGGGCGCCTGGGTGGCGCAGTTGGTTAAGCGTCCGACTTCAGCCAGGTCACGATCTCGCGGTCCGTGAGTTTGAGCCCCGCGTCAGGCTCTGGGCTGATGGCTCAGAGCCTGGAGCCTGTTTCTGATTCTGTGTCTCCCTCTCTCTCTGCCCCTCCCCCCGTTCATGCTCTGTCTCTCTCTGTCTCAAAAATAAATAAACGTTAAAAAAATAAAATAAAATAAAATGATAATTCTTATAATAGTATGCCAAACTGGCAATAAAAAAAATACTATGTATACCTATTCTTCCCATGAAAGTATCTCTCATCTTAAAAATTAAAGCATAAACAGTACCATCTTTAAAGGGTTTTTTTTTATATAGAAATGGGTTTCTAAGGGCACTTGGGTGGCACAGTTGGTTAAGCATCTGACTCCTGATCTTGGCTCAGGTCATGATCTCACAGTTCATGAGTTCAAGCCCCATATCCGCCTCTGTGCTGATGGTGCAGAACCTGATGGTGCAGAACCTGCTTGGGATTTTCTCTCTCCTTCTGTCTTCCCGTTCCCCACTTGTGCACACACTCTCTCTCTCTCTCTCTCTCTCCCTCTCCAAAAAAAAAAAAAAAACTTAAAAAAAAATTTTAAAATATAAACGTTTTTGAAGTTCACCTAATTAATTTGGCAGCTTCCAGCTCGTCAGCAGTTGGTAAAGAAGTCATCTTCAAGAAAACCATGTCAAATGGGCAATTCTCCAGAAGTGCTGCTGCCCCCTCCACATCTCTGATGGTTATGGAGACTTTTGCAATATGTGAAAAGGATTTCTGTGCAATATCAGCCAGGTACTGAACAGTGACATCTCCAACTAATAAGAGGTCTATTTTTGCCTGAAAGAGAAGGAAAAAAAGCAGAAGTACCACATAATTCATATCTGAGCACAGAGAAGATGCCATGTATGAGAGGATAAAATAAAGGTGACAAATAATACCATGACTGACTATACAAACAGACTGGATGGTCAACGATAAGCACCTCAGGGACAGGAACTAGTAGTTTCTTGTCCTCAGTACTTAGGGTAGTGAATAGATCTGATGGTCATGCTATTTTTTTAAGGTTTTTAAATGTTTATTTATTTTTGAGAGAGAGAGAGAGAGCGAGGAAGAGGCAGAGAGAGGGAGACACAGAATCTGAAGCAGCTCCAGGCTCTGAACTGTCAGCACAGAGCCCGAAGCAGGGCTCAAACCCATGAACCATGAGATCATGACCTGAGCCAAAGTCCAATGCTTAACCAACTGAGCCATCCAGGTGCCCCGAAGGTCATGCCATTTTTAAAAGTTCTGCCTACAAATAACTCTTCTACTGTGATTTTCCTCCCAGTTTCTTTTTCATTCTAGGAACAATAGACAGGATTCTTAAGGCCCAGTTTCCCAATCACTCATCCTGCTGGAAAGTGTTTACTAATGAGAAAAAAATTGGTGATTCTCCTAAAGCACTTGTTTTAATGAAACACACATTCCAGAGAACAAAGTAAGATTTAAATTCCTAAATTCCAAGAGATACTCACAGTCTTTTCTGTAAATGGAATATACATGCCATTCAAACTTCATTATTTTAGAGCCAAAAAGCATCTTTCTTTCCTTTGGGGGTTATTTTCAAGCACATTCAATCAAGAAAAATATAATTTCCATCTTCACCTTTTATTTTCCTATGTTTTATTCTCTACAGCTATTGAACATAATCCACTAAAACTGTCAAACAAGGGCGATGCTTAAATTAGTGGAAACAGTCATCAGACACTTGGAAACGGCAGGCCACAGGTCCGCATGAGAAAACAGATTTGGGAGCTGACCAGAATTGAAGCCGAAAGAAGTGGGTGAAGGAGTTGGAAATACCTAGGAAGAGAAAGGCAGCTTAGGGCGCCTGGGTGTCTCAGTCAGTTAAGCATCTGACCTTGGCTCAGGTCATGATCTCACCATTCATGAGTTCAATCCCCACATCGGGCTCTGCACGGACAGCACGGAGCCTGGAACTTGCTTCAGATTCTGTGTCTTCCTCTCCCTCTCTGCCCTTCCCCAGCTCACGCTCTGTCTCTCTTGGTCTCTCAAGGATAAATAAATGTTAAAATAAATAAATAAATAAATAAATAAATAAATAAAGAGAGAGAGAGAGAGAGAGAGAGAGAGAGAGAGAGAGAGAGAGATTGAGAGACACAGAGAGAGAGACGGAGAAAGGCAGCTTGCCAAAGATACATCCCTTCAGAGCAGGATGCTCTTGAAGGTGGCCCACCATGGAGTATCCCCTCCTTCACCCGGTTTCCCAGGGGCTGCTGAAGGGAACTTAAGAGGTGCAAGAAACTAGTCAGGTTTAAACTAAGTAAAACTTTGGCCCTTCTTATTTCTGCCTTCTAATTTTCTTCTTTCTGTTAAAAAAAAGAAAAAAGTGACTCTTCTTTTATCCCTCTCTCATATCCTAATTTAATCTCCTCCTCAGAAGCAACCACTGTCAATGATTTTGTCTATATCCTTCCAGATGAATTCTTTTTTTTTCTTTCTATTTTTTCCCTTTTTTAAAATTTTATTATTTTTTAAAAGTTACATCCAAATTAGTTAGCATATAGTGCAACAATGATTGCAGGAGTAGATTCCTTAGTGCCCCTTACCCATTTAGCCCATCCCCCCTCCCACAACCCCTCCAGTAACCCTCAGTTTGTTCTCCATATTTATGAGTCTCTTCTGTTTTGTCCCCCTCCCTGTTTTTATATTATTTTTGTTTCCCTTCCCTCATGTTCATCTGTTTTGTCTCTCAAAGTCCTCATGAGTGAAGTCATATGATTTTTGTCTTTCTCTGACTAATTTCACTTAGCATAATACCCTCCAGTTCCATCCATGTAGTTGCAAATGGCAAGATTTCATTCTTTTTGATTGCCGAGTAATACTCCATAGTATATATATACCACATCTTCTTCATCCATTCATCCATCGATGGACATTTGGGCTCTTTCCATACTTTGGCTACTGTCGATAGTGCTGCTATAAACATGGGGTTACATGTGTCCCTTCGAAACAGCACACCTGTATCCCGTGGATAAATGCCTAGTAGTGCAATTGTTGGGTCATAGGGTAGTTCTATTTTTAGTTTTTTGAGGAACCTCCATACTGTTTTCCAGAGTGGCTGAACCAGCTTGCATTCCCAACCTTCCAGATGAATTCTATGTTAATCATATAACACGTATATACCTTTTTTTCATAAAGGAGATATTTTTAAAAGTGAGTTTCTTTTCTCACTGTAGTTCAACAATTCCTCAGAAATTCCAGTTCACTGGGAACATTTTCACTTCCCAGGCTGTTAAAGATTTATTCTCTTAAATACACGTTTTCCATCATTTGTTGGGATCTGGAGTAGAAGGAGAACGTGTACTCATCTGTCATCTTGACCCAATCTTCCTCATTTATGAGGATAGTAACTTATCAAACCATTATTGTTATAATGCTGTAATGAACACCTTTGTGTACATATGTATTTTTAGTCTCATTAAATTCAAAGCAAACCGTGGACAACTTATGACGGATCTAATATGAATAACGGACAGGACTGAATCAAAGAAATAAACAAGATTACTGTTTAAAAGAATGAAAAAGAAAAGTGTGGCATGTACAAAGAATGGAATATTATTCAGCCTTAAAAAGGAACTGAATTCTGATACATGCTACAACGTGAGTGAACCTTGAAAACATTATGCTGAGAAAAGGCAGACAAAAAAGCAGAAATGTTGAATTATTTCATTTGTATGATGTCCCTAAAATAGGTAAATTTAAAGAGACAGAATATAGAATAATGGTTACCACGGGCTGGGGCAGGGGAAAATGAAGAGTTAGTGTTTAATGAAATACAGCATTGTTTTGAATGATTTTTTAGAAGTTCTGAAAATGGGTAGTGGTAAAAGTTGCAAAGCGTCATAAATACACTTAATACCACTGTACACTTAGAAATGGCGAAAGTGGTGGGGCGCCTGGTGGCTTGGTCGGTTAAGCGTCCGACTTCGGCTCAGGTCATGATCTCACGATCCGTGGGTTCGAGCCCTGCGTCGGGCTCTGTGCTGACAGCTCAGAGCCTGGAGGCTGCTTCGGATTCTGTGTCTCCCTCTCTCTCTGCCCCTCCCCTGTTCATGCTCTCTGTCTCAAAAAAAATAAATAAACGTTAAAAAAAAATTAAAAAAAAAAAAAGAAATGGCGAAAGTGGTAAATAGTATGTTATGTATATTATACCCCAATTTTAATAAAAAGGAATGAGGTGCTAATACATTCCACAATATGGGTGAAGCCTGAAAACTTTATGCTAAGTAAAAGGAGGCTATAAGAAAAGACCACAATTCTATTCACATGAAATGTCCAGAGTAGACATCCATAGAGACAAGTACTTTAGTGCTTACCGGGGGGGATACGGAGGTTGGAGTGACTGCTAATGGGTACAGAGTTTCTTTTTGGGATGAAGAAGATGTACCAACACTTACTGTGGTGATGTTGGTCCAATTCTGTGAATAGCAACCCTGGAAGTGTATACTTTAAATGGGTGAATTGCATGGTTATGAATCATGTCTCAAGTTTATTTTTAAAGGAAAATAAATGGAGGAATAAATACATCTTTGTACAAGTAAGTCTAAGTCCTAGTGCCAAAACTATAAGATTAAAAGGTAATTTTTTGCTTTTGTTTCTCAACTTAGATACTGCCAAATTGTTCTTCCCAAAAGACAGAAAAATCCCCAAGAGTGTACAGGAGTACCATTTCCCCAATCCTTAATAAGACTATTTATTAATTTTCTTCATTTTTGCCAATATTATGAGGAAAAAAAAAACCCAATCTTCCTTTTTGTTTGCGTTTTTCTGATTAACTGTGAAGTTGGGTATCTTTTCATTATTGTGGCAATTTCCACTTCTATTTATTGCCTATTCTATTTATTATGCTTGTCTATTTATTATCTTTTTCTAGGTTCCTATTTGTTGTTTATCTTCTTCTTATTGCTCCATAGTTTATATATTCTGGATATGTTAACTACTTTTTTCTATTTGTCATGGCTTTTAACTTTGATTACAAGGTCTGTCACAAATAAATGTTTAATATTTAGTAACAGCCACCTACTGTTTCCTTTATGGGCTTGGTGAATTTCATCTTGCTTTCAAAGCCATCTCTATTTACATTATTAAAATATGTTTTCATAGTGTGTTCTAATACTTCTATGGTGGTTTTTTTTTTTTTTTTTTTTTTTTTGCATTTTGCTTTTTATCTCATACGGAATTTATTTGGTGATGTATCTAATTTCATCTCTTTCAAATGCAGGGCTAATTACCCAAGTAGCCTTACTGAATAGAGTAACCTTCTCCCAGTATTTTCAAATGCCACGTTTATATATATGCATGTACGATTTTCTGGGCTTCATTCTGCCCCACTGATCTATTTGCCTATTCCTAATTAATACGACACTAATTACTAGCTTTTTATATCTTTTATATTTGATACAGCTTATCATTCCCTCCTTGCTATCCTTCAATTTGGTTCTTAGATATTTCCCACAATTTCTCCTCCAAAGAATTTTAGCATCAGGTTGTCAAGTTCCATAAAGAAGCCTGTTAAAATGTTGATTGTGGCTGCATTTATTTTACAGATTAATTAGGGAATATCATTCCAGTATTAAATCTCCCTATTTAGGAAGTAGGACTTAGAGAACTCAGGTCTTTTTTAAATGTAACCTTCATACAGATTCTGCACATGTCCTCATGTTTATTGCTAGATATTTGAAAGTTGAGGAGTCATTGTAAAGGGGATAGCTTTTCTCACTGTATTTTCTGATTGATTATAGCCAACACAGACAGCACTACTGACTTCTGTATGAGGAATCTGCTTCAAGAACCTTATGTTACTCTCTCTTTAGTTTCAATATACTTTAGTTGATTCTTCTGAATTTTCTAGGAATATAAATAATCACTCAGTCTTCAAAAATGACATTTTTGTCTCCACACCCAGAATTTATGCTTTTTATTCACTGATTTTAAAGCATTGGCTAGAAATCCAAAACAATGGTGAATACAAGGAGTAACACTGGGTATTCTTACTTTGTTCCTGAGTTTAGTGGGAATATTTGAAATGTTTTTACCACTAAATATGATGCAGAAGGTTTCTGGTCACTACCCTCTACCAAGTTAAAGAAGTTTCTTTCTACTTGGAGGATAAGAATTTTAAATCAGAAATGGGTGCTGAAATTTATCAAATATTTTAATATCAACATGATCATATTTTTTCTCCTTTATTCTGTTAGTGAATTACATTAACAGATTTCCTAATGACAAGCCATCATCGCCTTGCTGGGATAAACCTATACATAATGTGTAATAGACTAAATTCATTCGTATTATTTTAAATTTTTCCATCTATATTCATGAGCAAAATAGGATACAATTTTGTTTCATTATATTGTCTTATCTGGGTTGGGTATCATCAGGATTATGCCAGCTTTGAAGAGTAAAACAGAAAGCTTCAATATTATTTTATGGTCTTGAATATTTTATAAAACCGAATTATCTGCTTCTTGAAATTTAGGTAAACATGTCTGCAGAATCTGGGCCTGAGGCCATTTAGAGAGATGGGTTTTAGAGTATCTTTTACAGTTCCTTAATGACTACCAGTAAATTTAAATTTTCTCCCTTAAGTGAATTTTGTTCATATATTTTTTTAATTCTATTTTATCTATCTTTTCAAATATATTAATTTTTAAATGTATATAATGCTTACTATTTGTGTTGAGTTATTCTTGCCAACTGGAAATTAATATATAATTAAATCTTTTCTATCTTCTTTTTTATGATAATGCTTTATTAGAGACTATAGAACTGCATGGTCCAAATGATAGCCACATGTGGCAATTTATTTACACTTATGTTAACTAAAATTAAAGTTTGAAACTCACTTCAGTTACACTAGCCTCATTTCAAGTGCTCCATATCTATGTATGACAAATGGCTGCCATATCAGACATAGAACATTGTCATCACTGCATAAAGTGCTTTTGGATGGCACAGTCCTCCAAGTGGCATTCTACTGTACCCCACGGATTTTCATGTATATTACGTTTGTGTTCATTCATTGGTAGTATGTAATTTCACTTTATACTTCCATTTTAACCTAGGAGTTGCATTAAACATCTATATAAAAATGTTTTTAATTTTCAAGATTATGATATTTTTGGTTTTGGTTCTTAATTTTGTCTATTGACAAAATTTCTTCTTTCAGTGCATTGTCAACAGTGAATGTATCCTGCATGACTACTTCTTAGAATTTATTTTCTTTGTGGCGTAATACATAGTCATTTTTTGTTAATGTTCCATGGATACTTGAAAATAATGTGTATTTTCTGCTGGGCACAGAACTTAATTGTTTTCTTTCTTACTTTAGGTCTACTTGAAGTTTCAGTTTATGGCATGTATCAACATCTCTCCTTTCTAATTATGGTTTGTCAATTTATCAATTTCTCCAACTATAGACTCTAATTTGGGGTTAGATATATAAAGATTCATGATAATTATATTCACATAAAACAATATTTAATATATATTAAATAACACGTTATATAGCATATTTTAAATACTATATCAAGAATATCATATATTGATAATTATGCCCATTATATGGACAGAAAACTATATATATGAAATATTCTTTGTCCTTTTTAATGTTTTTTACTTGAAATTTTTTTCTGGTATACAGTAGTTTTTCATATCTCTTTATTTTGAGCTTTTCTATATATCATTTTGATTATGTGTGAATTTTGTAAATAGAATATATCTGAATTTTTAGGTTTCTTTTCACGATATGTGACTTTAGTTTTAATATAGGAATTTAATTAATTTCATTAATGGCATTAACTAATGTACATTAATATCAAGTAATAACATTAATTGTGAAACATTTATAACTTAACCTGAAGTGGTCTTATTCCCTTCATTTGTTATTTCACATTTCCTATCCATAGTAATTTTGTTTCTTTTTCCTTATGCCTTCTGTTAGGCTGATGGAATTTTCCTTTTTCCCCTCCTGCTGTTCCTACAATACTTTGGGAGTTAAGGCCCTTATTTCTATTACTCAATAGTGGCATTTGGGCCCACAATTCAGTTCCAGTTTTACCTGGTAAATACTTCTTTTTTTTTTTTTTTAACGTTTATTTATTTTTGAGACAGGGAGAGACAGCATGAACGGGGGAGGGTCAGAGAGAGAGGGAGACACAGAATCTGAAACAGGCTCCAGGCTGTCAGCACAGAGCCTGACGCGGGGCTCGAACTCACGGACCGCGAGATCGTGACCTGAGCTGAAGTCGGACGCTTAACCGACTGAGCCACCCAGACACCCCTACCTGGTAAATACTTCCAAGGTCAAAATCCCCTGCCTCTGAACCTTGAAGCTATTGGTCCATTTTCTTCTGGCATCCAGTTGTTAATAAAAATAAGCTGCTTTGCTTTCCTTTCAGTGCTTTTCTCATTATGCTGTGGGTTCTGATAGTTTGTGAGGATGTGTCTGGGTATCGATCTTATTCCTCCTACCTGGCACTCAGTGGATCTTTGGCTTTGGAAGTTTCCTTCTGTTTCTCTATTTCCTCCTGTCTTCATCGCTCCTAGATGCAGTACATCCACAATTGATCCTTCATGGCTCAGCTTCTCTCAGAGACAGTCCCTTAACTTTATTTTTCATATCACCAGCTCAGTCTTAAGTCCTTCCAAAGATTGTTATAATTTCAGTTCGTTTAATGTGAATTGCTCCCTTCTAAGATTTTTCATTTTTGGTAATTCTTCATATCCTGCTATTTTTAGGATGATATCCTCACAGAGAATACAAATTAGAATTTTAAGTTTGTTATATCCCCTTACTAACTTGTCTCTGGAATAGTTGTGTCCAGTGGCTGCATTTGTGTCTAGTTCTGTTAATGTCTGGAGATCCTTGGTTATTTGAACATAAATATGAATCAAGGACTAAGTCAATGTGTATAAGTAATCTCAGTGGCTGCCTCCTTTGAAGGGACAACTGACTGGGGTTCGGCGTTTAAGTGGGCAGGACAGTGGAAGCAAGGCTGGAGAGCAGAGAGGCTGGGACCAGCTAACTGTCAAAATAATAATAATGGCAGGCATTACTCTGAAGGCCAAGCAACAATAGTTTATTTCCCTCCTGGGCAGAGCTGCCTCCTTGTCAGTTATAAAGATCTGGAAATGACCAACACCAGGAACCCGGGGGCCATATGTCGTCCATTCTCTTTAGGATGAAGTAGGTGTGAACTGGGAGAGTCAAGGGGTAAAGAAATGCAGAGGCCCACGTGGCCCAGGTGCTCTGCATACAGCTAATTTATCACCAGGTGAGCACCCTCTGGTCAACTTTCATCTGTTTCTTCTAACATTCAGCCAGAGCTACCGTTAGTATTGTTTTTGCCTTTGCCCTTCTTCTTTAGGTCTTTTAAACTGTGGTTTTTCTACTTTTCTTTTAGTAGCAATTTCATTCCATCTGCTTTCTAAGTTTCAAGTTTTCCTGTGGATTTTTTTTCTTAATGGTCAGAGACAAGCTGCTTTGTTCAAACCAAGATCCCAAGAAGGACTATGCATTACATTTGGTTAGGTTACTCTTGGACCTCTAATTTGGAATACCTGCTCCCTGCTCCCCCTGCCACACACACACCTTTTTTTTTCCCCCCATGATTTTTTCTTGCTGAAGGTATCAGCACATGTTTAAGTATCTCCTGCTCTGGGTCAGGGTCAGACCAGGAAGTTGACATGTGCACTCCATTCCTCATCAAGAGTCAATCTGATTTACCTGCCCCACCCTGTTTCAAACAGGATAAGAATTCAAACTCCTTAGCACAGCCTTTCAATAGCTTAATATCAACCCATGTCACCAGCCTTATTTCTTTCCACTGCCCTCAAATGCCCTATGATCTAAGAAGACAGCAAAACACTTTCAAATGAGCTTTGAAATTTGGAATTTCTACAGTAGAAAATATCACGACCCTTTAGTGCGTTTCCTTTTCATTTTATAAACATCTCGCATTTCCAATAGCGCTTTAGGAGCAACGTGGGACTCAAAAAAACCACTGTGATGCTTTTGTGTGCGGATTGTTTGTGAAGCTCCATGGTAGCACAGGATTACTTCCATCAATATATTCCCTTGTGAACAAAATGCCAAGAATTGAAATGCTCATTAACAAGTGGTCATAAAAGGATTATAGTTTTGTTTTTTAATTCACCTGGTTAACTAAACCTATGAACGTCCAAAACTAATCATTTAATTAACCTTCCAAACTGAGATACTTTTGAGAATGAAAGGGGGAGCTAATAAAATTACACTAAAATAACACATATAAAACAAGGTGTCCTGGGCTATGAATAACTTGTAAGGCTTTCTACCAAGATTTATTTTCTCTTTCCTTTAAAATACCCAACACTTTGCATCTGCTTAAGTTTGATTGATATCTATTTATTCTCTCCACAGATGTTTTTTGAGCCCTTACTACAAGGCAGATGCTGTACTGGAAACGCAAAGTGGACAGAGAAGGTCCTGCCTTCATGGGGCTGACATTCTAGTAATCCTTTTTTTCTGCTACTAAGAATAGCTTTCATTCTTTGGAGCACAGGAAGAATGCATCTCAGTTCCACCAAAGCTACTACTGATTCTCTTTAAACAGCTGGATGCAGTGTGGGAAGAGGGCAAAGGCTTTCCATGCACATAGACCAGGGTCTGTTGCCTAGGTCAGCCACTTACTAGTGGTTTTGAGTAAGATACTAGTGATCCTCATCTGGGAGTTGAAAGTACTTAAATCCTGACTGTTATAGGAAGAAATGTTGGTATGATGCCCTGTAGGTGGTATTGCCATGTTTTCTCAAGAATATCAAACCTGAGCAGAGACAACATCAAATCAATATGATGGGGAAGGAAGTAGAAGGGGAAAAGAAAATGTGTCTGAAGACAGCCCTAAATCAAATGGGTCTTTGCATTACTTTAGCCATAGAGAAGGGGAAACAGGGCCCACAGTAAATAAAAGGTAAGCCTTGAATAACAAAAACCAGCTGCTAACTTAAACCCTTTCCTACTAGCTCTGATGCTTCTGACTGCAATATTCCCTGCTGAGGCTCAGTGTCCAACTCCCCCAGAATCTCTCAGCTAGTATTATGGAGAAGGCAAGAGTAAGCTCTGAAGGGCAGGACACAGGTACTGGAGAGAAATCTGAGAGGAAGTAGGAAAAATCCAGAAACGGATGAGAAGGTGCAGTACTAGTAACAGGCTGTTTTGCACAGGAGTCTATAGTTCTGTGCCATGGTGCAAGGCATTTCACAGAGTAACAGCAGCTCTGGAGGGGTGCCTGGGTGGCTCAGTAGGTTCAGCATCTGACTTTGGCTCAGGCCATGATCTCATGGTACGTGAGTTAGAGCCTCCCATCAGGCTCTGCACTGACAGAATCCCAGTGTCTGGGATTCTCTCTCCTTCTCACTCTGCCCCTCTCCTACCCTCCCCCACTCACTCACACTTTCTCTCTCTCTCTCTCTCAAAATAAATAAACTTAAAAAAAAAAAAAAAGCAGCTGTAGAAAGAAGGGACTTGCTCTCCTGCCAAAGGCTTCCTCCTCTGCCCTACAAAATCAATGCCATAGCACACATGGAATGTTAATAATCAGACAAATTAGAACACTGCCCTAGTCCACTATCCCAAGGTAACTCGAATTAACTGAATAGCTTCTAATCAACTTAAATCTGAATATTCATTAAGTTAAAAATATCTTGTTGGCAGTATAATATGAACACAGGTGATGAGAAAAATCCACTGATAGGAATAATAAAAGGGAAATGAACAAAACTTTCTACTATATTCTGCTTTGGGAAACTGCCTTTTCTAGTACATCCAAGATTTTCACCCGAGTATCACAACTTCAACGGATGCTTGACTTCGTGTGGTGGGATTTTTTTTTTTCTATTTGAATTGATTACTGCACCTTTTATTTAAAAAAAAAAAAAGGAATACATATTCATTGGGAAAGATAGGAAAAACATTTTTTAAAGCCTAACGAGGAAATAAAAAGCATTTGTAATTTCACCACTTGGGGATAAATACTACTAACACCTTGGTGTAGATCTCTGAAGTGTGGGCAGTTTTTAGATTTCGACATCATCATCACCACTGGTCTTTATCCACTCAGTTTGATTTCTAAATCACAGTACCACTCAGGGCACTCTAGTCTCTACAATGTTGAAAACACTGGATTTCCATTTGCAATGTGCGGCAGGCTAAACCCTTAATTAGTAACAGCAGGTGCTGAAGTGCTTAAAGCAAATCACTCCTACATTTTAGTGAGTTGTTATTTATGTCACTCTTATCGCCAGGAGCAGTGCTGACAATCAGCAGCAGCTGCATGGGCCAACGCTCTCACAGGGCAACTGTTGGCCTCGAGTTTCCCCAAGAGTCAAGGGATTTAAACAGCTCTATCTGGAGAAACCGATCAAGCTGCTCTTCAAATGCAAACAAAAGATTCAGTTGGGGCTTCAGACTTTCTTAAGGGTAGGAAGCCGAGATTGTTCATGCACTACTAGATAATCAGATATTTCACTCAGAGTTCCATTTTGTGTAGCTTTGCCTAATCCCGCACCTTAAAATACTATTTTTCCTTTGAGTTTAAAGAGGTGCCTCCATTCTGAAATAATTAAGAAAACCTATTAAACCGGTCCACTTCAAAGTGGTAATTTCAGAAAGCTTGTGCTTAAAGCAGAGGAGATTTAAGTATGCAGAACATTCTAAGGGCTAAAAAACTTCAGGCAGCCCAAGAGGCTTGCCTCTCCTATTTCTCTACCAAGATACGTCAAATAAGAAAGCCAACACCAGCTTGCCTTGCTCTCTGGGGTGGGTGAGGTTTTATGCCTTCCTTCTAGAAAGCTTATCATCACCTTTCATTTTCTATCTACAACAGTCACGGAAATGATCCTGTGCTTCTTTCTAAGGGGAAGATAAATCAGGTGCCTTCAAAAGAGGCCAGCGGGCTTTTTGAGTCCCCTGGAGGTGGGAGGACGTGTGAACAGCACAGATGCCTTTTCCCGCCAACGGCTTTGGTTTCCAGGCACAACTGCCTGTTTGGGTGGAAGCCTGAGGAAGGACGTGCGAGGACTTTTTGGACCCCGTGCCCGTAAGCAAACCGAAAAAAGCCTGCCAAGCTGTGCGGAGACAAGAATGCTCAAAATAAATTTCCCCATGTTAAATAAACTTCCCCGTATTCAAAGTAAAACCAAAGTTGTCGTCATTCACATTCTGTGCAGACACCTACTAGGTTTCGCTCCCGGCTAACCCCTCGGAGTGGTCGGCTAGAAAAGCGGAGTTTGGCCGGTGCCGAGGGCCACAGAGGCAGGCCTGTGGAAAACAGCTCAGTTGGGCCTCCCGCCCTGGGCGACTCCGTCCGGGCGGGACCCCCCCCCCACCCCCGACCTCGCCCTCGGACGCCGGCTCGCGCCCCTGGAAGTGGCCCTCCCGGCGCCGCGCTCCTCCGGCGTCCCCTGAATGAGAGATGCCTGTGCGGGCCTAGGGGGCCACCCGGCCCAGGGCCCGCGCGCGGTGATCAACGCAGCTGCCGCCCCTTCCTCCTCCTCTGCCTCTTACCTGGCCAGAGATTCGGCCGCGCTCCGGGCGGGTAATTGAGGCCGCCATGGCCTGTTGCCCACGTGCCGGGTCCTGGGGCAGCCTCACCGCAGGAGGAGCTCGGCCGAGCCGCCGCGTCCCGGACGCCGGCTCAGGCCGCGCTGATGGGTCTCGCGGCCCGCAGCTGTGGGCGCGCACGCCCCAGGCCCGCCTTAAAGTGGCCATGACGCCCGGGACCGGGCACCTGGGGGTGCTGCAGCCTGCTCCAAGGGGCCCCGCGGGACCTGGGCTGGGGGAGGGGCTCCCGGGGGCTGCCGGGAGGGGCTGTCCAGGGTGCCCTGGGGGCCCTTGGTGGCACGCTGCCCACCCACAGTCCCGGCCCCAGTCCCCGTCCCACGCTCAGGGAGGTCACGGCCCCAGGCCTTCGTAGAACAGCCATGAGAAGGCGGAAGCACTGCCTCGCCTCAGGCTGCTCTAAAAATCTTTAGGGTATCTTTTGGATCAGCAAATGGTTTTTTGGTTTTTTTCCCTAGACAAACATGTAGAAGCTAGAGAAGGCGAGTGCTGTTATGGCGTTTTCGTTCCAAAGAAATTAAATATTTTAGAAGTATTTCATTTTGCCGGTGACTCAGCATTGTCCCCATTTTCTCAACCGAGAAACTTGGACAATTAGAAAGTCTTCTGGTAGCTGCCGTGTAACTCACTTCATTCAGCCTTGGCTGGACGTTTTATTTAGATCTGTTGAGTGCCAGGAGCTGTAGGGGATCCTTTCTCTTATGGTCTTTACTATTGTTCCTGATTTTTCCATTGCTAGAAATTGGGGTTGGGGGCGGGGCGCCGGGACGGGCAGGAGAGTGAGGGAGAAGATGGTATCTGGTAATTGTCACTTTGGATTTCCCTAGATTCTTGATCTCACTTAACATATAATACAAACGTGCTCTACTTGAATTATCAGTGCCTGCTTTCTTGGGCAAGCTTTGATTTCCTGAGCAGGTCCTGCAGTGTTCTGAAGCCCTAATTTTGACCATGAGAGCGTGTCAAAAATATTGCCGTGATGCTCTGATTTTGATGGGAAGAAAAGGCGCAGATAAATTTCTGATGAAATCATTCTGCAACGTTTTGGGAAGTAAATGTTCACATTTTAATAGTTATGATTTTGGCTCTTTATCGCTTTTCCAGTTAATCAGGAACTGAGTGTCTAGATAAACATCTCTGAGGCACTTTGCTAACCAATATTGGACAAAGGTGAAGCCAAGCCCAAGCCCTGGGTGGGTGTGAACTGAGACAGCTTTGAGCATTTCCCCTCTCTATGGTAATCAGGGCACTGCTCCAGGGGTCTAGATAAGCAAATCTGATTCTAATACTAACAAAGACATTGTTGGAACTGACAGAGACTCATTGTTTTTAAATTTGAGGGGACAATGCCCCTAAGTTTTTGTGAGAGGAAGAAATCAACCCTCCAATTATGTGTTGGAGGAAGCAATAAAAAATAATAAATTTCTCCAGGATCCGTAATATAAGATCATCACAAGTTCCCTAAGAATTAATTTGAGATATTTTAATAGTTTCAAATCTAAAAGAAAGACAAAGGCAAGCTTACTTTATAAGTGAACACGCATCTACTTGAAAACAACTGAGGGTGATTTTGACCCCCAAGGGACATTTGCCAATGTCTGGAGACATTTTTTTGGTCATCACAACTGGCTTCTAATGGGCAGGAGTCAGGGATGCTTGCTGCTAAACATTCTGTAATGCACAAGGACAGCCTCCTATAACAGAATTATCTGGCCCAAAATGTTCTGAGTGCTGAGGTTGAGAAACTACTCTAAACCTTCTAAGTTATAACATAGAATGCAAACCATGTAATTTTTTGTCACCTTTAACATTCTTGAATCATACTCCTATTACTGGGCAGAAAAATGGGCAGATGGATGCTCTCTGTGGTTCCCCAAAATAACAATATGCTACTTATACTCTTGATGGAAAACTGAATATGATGAATTATAAAATAGGACAAGAATAATTTTACACAGAGGAATATATTTTAAAACTTGCACTCAAAATCAAGTTGCTTCTTTAAAAATGATGTTCTGGGGCGCCTAAGTGGCTCAATTAGTTAAGGGACAAACTCTTAATTTCAGCTTAGGTCATGATCTCACAGTTCATGGGTTCAAGCGCCATGTTGGGCTCTGTGCTGACAGGGTGGAATTCTCTCTTTCCCTCTCTCTCTGCCCCTCCCCAGCACTCCTTCTCTCTCTCTCAAAATAAATACATAAATAAAAAAGTAGTATCCTGGTCATTTAAGATTATTAGCATTCATAGTATGCACTTTACATTATTTTCCCTTCCAATTGTGTATTTTTCACAATATGATACAAACTTGAATAGGTTTATAAGTACTACAGTATACATGGTCTGTTCAAATGAGCTCTTGTAAAGAACCTATGCTTGAAATGTTAGGAATTTTTCCATCCAGCTATTTTACAGAAACTAATATAGAAAGCTCTCTCCAGTATTGTTATTACTTGGCTTGTTCTCAGAAACACAGAAATTTACAACTCAACAAGACCCTAGAGATGACCTAATTGCTTTCCCTTTCAAAGATGGTAAGGCCCAAACAATGTTCTCATAAGTAGAACTGTAACCATAGAAGTTGGAAGCCAGAGAATTAACTAATTGCAATAATTTTCACTGATAATTTTTACATTTAGCAGTGCACTGAACTTGTTACAGAACCAGGCTGGAACGCTGGCGGAAAAACCAAGCAGCACTTGGAGACCTTGGTGGATCAGATTTACTTCACACCGGTGGGCTCAGAGGAGACCATTTCTCCAAAGATCTGAGCTCCGAATGAAGGGGGGAAAGGTAATTTATAGTTGTCAGCTTCCTATCTGTGGCAAGTTTTTGTGTGTGTGGCAAACAGGGCAAGAAGAACCCGGAAGAGGGGTCTCTAAGCTAGAGACCAGATCTTGTTTTAGTCCCCTTGGACATTTTATGGTGTAAAACTTTATTCATTTCCCCCCCAAACTCACTTTTTAAATCTGTTAAAAAAACATTTTAAACACCGTGCTTACATTATCCTTGGAATATTAAATCCAGGAGTCCACCCTAACTTGACTAACCATTGAGTTCTATATAGGATTACAAGCAAGGATATTTTCATAATGTTAACTGAGGAAGGTGATTTTTGCTTCCACTTATGCCATCTTCTCCCTCCTCCTTGCAGGTCCATTATAGAATAGCCAGAATAATCTTTTAAAATATAAATTGAAATATTAACTCTTCTCAAAATCATTCCTTCAGAAAAAAATCCAAATTCTTTTCTATGTCCAGCAAGACTTTATGACTCTCCCCCTCCAACCTTATCTTATCTCTTACCATTCTTATGACCTTTCAAGACCTCTAATCACACTGCCTTCTTCTGAGAATACCAGATAAGTGCAAAGCACTCTGCCTTTGTTCTTCCTTCTGTTTGTAATGTTCTTACCTGTCTTCCCCCCACATTGCTCCATTTCATTTAAATTTTTGTTATGATGTCACCTCCTCAAACATTCCCTGTCAGAATCTAACCTCTTACTTTATTTTTCATAGCACTTTTCTATATTAGAAAGCATATGTGTTTGTTTTTCCTTATCTTTCTCCCCTAAGACAGAGGATCTGTCTGTACTATCCACTTCCCTCACGTTGGTCTGGCTCATAGCAGGCACTTATTTGAAGCATGAATTAAAGTTACTTTAGGGGCGCCTGGGTGGCTCAGTCGGTTAAGCGTCCAACTTCGGCTCAGGTCACGATCTCGCGGTCCGTGGGTTCGAGCCCCGCGTCGGGCTCTGGGCTGATGGCTCAGAGCCTGGAGCCTGTTTCCGATTCTGTGTCTCCCTCTCTCTCTGCCCCTCCCCCATTCATGCTCTGTCTCTCTCTGTCTCAAAAATAAATAAACGTTAAAAAAAAAATTAAAAAAAAATAAAAATAAAGTTACTTTCGAAGTTGACTGGTATATGTGGACTTGGAATCAGGTCTTTCTGGCTATGATCTGTCCTCTATTTCATAATGCCACTCATTTTGTAGTGGAAACAAAAAGACAAGGTTTGGAGGAAAGGAAAAAATATCGTGTGCATCAAAATGATAAGCTTGGTATCTCAAAGTTGGAACTAGTATAAATTGTGTTGGTTGTGGCCCAGGAAAAATGAAAGATGACTTTTAATCCCATCCTTTCCATATTTAAAAATGTGCAAAGACACCTATGTTTACCTAATTAAATTCCCATTCCTCAGTGTGGCATTAGGGCCCATGTTACCTCACCGATTTGGCTTTCTAGATTCAGCTTTTAATCAAGTTGACTAGATTTGTTTCTATTCCCTGACAGTGTCCTTGGATTTCCCCCAACAGTGTCCAGTGTAGGAACTCCACAATCAGACTGAGTAACCACATTCTCTCGAACTGCAGGGTCAATGGGATCAATCACTTGAAGGCTTAAGACATCCTGAACTACTTCTAAAGGACAGTATTGGCCAGCAAACATCTGTGAGCACAGGTCATTGACTTGGGAACTCCCCTGGGTATTTCCCCTGATCCTTCCCAGCTGCTAATTCATCTATGCCTTGTTCTTTGATTCTGACCTCAGCCTAAAAACTTTACTTGCCCTGTGATCCCTGTGTCAAAGAGGGTAGGACCTCTCCTGCTCACATGCCTCCTTCTTGCCTCTGGCTCAGTTCTCCTAACCAGCAAGTTCAGTTCTGACAACCACATTCCCTGAGCATTCTTTGTCCTGGCTTTCTCTCCCACACTACCGTCTGACTCACGTTCTCCTTTTGTGGGTAATCTGGGGAGACAGGAAAATTCTCAAAGATTCCTAATTCCATTTTATACCTCTGTTCAACAAGTAGAACTCTGTTCCAGTAGAATGTTAAGGCAGAGGTTGTTTTACTAGACTTCATATCCTGGTATCTAGTATATAGAAGGTGATCAATAAATACATGTTTTCCCCCAATGAAGTAGGAACTATTGCTAGTAGGCAGTGATAAAGGTCAGAAAATAGCAACTTCTAGTGATGTCCTGCAATCAATTACACTAAGATGTGACAATTTTCTCATCATCCAATATACCAATATATTTTCTTTTTTTTTTTTTTAATATTTTTTTTTCAACGTTTTTATTTATTTTTGGGACAGAGAGAGACAGAGCATGAACGGGGGAGGGGCAGAGAGAGAGGGAGACACAGAATCGGAAACAGGCTCCAGGCTCCGAGCCATCAGCCCAGAGCCCGACGCGGGGCTCGAACTCACGGACCGCGAGATCGTGACCTGGCTGAAGTCGGACGCTTAACCGACTGCGCCACCCAGGCGCCCCAACCAATATATTTTCAAAACTAGGAGTTAGTTCTACCAAATTAAAATGATGTATATTTGCCTTATTAACCATAAGTCTTTGCAAGGTAATGTGGAGCTATACCAAAGTGACACTATAATTCTGGATGAGGGGGCTCTGTCACACTGATTTCAGAGCGAGGCCAGCCACACTGGTTAATTTGGAGGGCATCCTCCCAGTGCAACAAAACAGCAGAACCATTAGAAGCAGCCTGGGGTTATTGATTAGGCCTCTACTACCTGAGCCTATCACATAGTTACAAAATAACTATTTTTTCTTTGGTCACGATGACTACCAAGTCAAAGTCATGAGGAATTTCTACACAAACAATCCAGACAGTCTTAAAGGAGAGAAGTTTCTTATATGTGAAGGTGGAGGACAAGGTGAAGGAAAAAAGAATGTAGTTCACACTTTCCTTGAAAATACTTAGATGTATAGTAATGATTTAAAAGTCAGCTAGTGTAATTTTTTTTTATTATGGAAAATTTCATACACATCCAAGTGTAGATATATTACGGATATACAATATAAAGTATATGAATGTGTATATACCTATGACCCCACCTAACACATACTGCCAGTAATTTTGAAATCTTTTTTATGTGCCTCTCCCATTTCCATTCTCTTTTCTCTCTCCCAAGATATAAAGACTACTTACTTATTGATTTTTTTAACTACTAAAACCTAAATGGATTGTGCCCTGAGAAAGAAATAAACCTTTGTGTTAAGCCTCTGAAGTTTGGAATTGTTTCTTGTAGTCATAATTCAGAATAACTTGAATTTAGGTGCTGCATTAACAAAATAGTAAAATAAAACAAGTCTTGTGGCATTAACTTAGCAGATCTGCAGGGGAGGCAGGGAAACAAGCATGAAAGAGAAGGCCTGGACATCCCTGTTACATCCCAGAGGTCCAAGTGGTTACCAAACCTGTAAGTCAAGGAAAAGATGTTCAAAAAAAATCTACTACTACCAATTTGTGATGGATGTTACTGACTGCCTTTGACAGGACAGAAGAAAAGATTAGCTTGGGATATTATTAGCCAGTTTGCAAGGAGAAATGAAAAGGAATAGAAAGAATCTGAGGGAGAATCCAGAAATCTGGGGCATTAGAGGGTTGGAAAGGCCAATACCTTTAGACCCCAAAAAGCAAGAGATAAGACTGAGAAGCATTTTGACCAACAGGAGCCACTAAGACAGCCTTATGGCAAAGATCAGATTATGAGTATTAGATTTACACCCTAACCTATTATTTCAAATAGCTGCAAGGTAGCTGCCGTCAGGTACAGAGAGAAATAGGCCAAAGAAACAAATTATGCTCTGAAATTTATCATTATTATACATGGAATTGACTACTACTTGGATGGAGTTATATTATCCAAGGAACCATAAACTTTGACCAAAAGCCTTTAACTATTTGAACTGTGAAGTTATGTCAGGGCACCCAGGCTGGTTTGTTCAAAAAATGCACACTAGAAGCTGTGCATCCCCAAAGGCAAGCCTAACCTACAACACCCACTTCAACTATGGGCAAGAAGACTGAAAAGAAAGAAACTCCCATGGAGTAGTGCCAGAGGTCACCGAGAAAAATGGCTAAGAATATTCCTTCCTGGAAGCAAAATCAGAGCCTGATCAAGGAACATCCTCCATTTGCAGAGAAGAGGGCTTTCACCATGTCTACCTAATGGGATTCCATGAGTGCTATGGACCAGTGATGCTGTGCATTCTTCCTTTTCTAAGTAAAAGTGATTAAGGGTATCCTACCCCTCTCACGCATTAGTTGGTGCATTCCAACAATGTTTGGGTACAGCCTGTGTTTGGCTATCATTCTGTACAGCATTTGCACGAGGCTTAAAAGAACAGTATCCTAGAAAGTCATTGCTGGAAAAGCAAGAGATTCTGTTTAGGAAAAAAAAAAAAAAATCTAGTTATGTTCATCAAACTGGAAAATATGCTGAGTTGGAACCAATTTAAAAATCTCAACTGACATTCTAGAATTTGACTCAATGATGCAGGCAGGCCAGGGGCCATCACTATCAAGAATCGTTGAATTTATCTCTATGTAGTTTTGAAGAAAGATATCATTAATCTACTGAAAAGAAAAAAAAAATCCAAATACCTGTAAGCCTTACTAAAAACATTGTTTGGTACTATATTAGTGAGCATCAGTTAACTGCTTCAGCAAGTAAAACACAAATCTCAGTGACAACACACGTGCACATATACATACTCACAAGAGGATTTACTTTTCATATACACCACGATCAAATGAGGGTCACAAGGTGAAATCAATGGATTTGCTATCGCAATAATTCAGGCACCTATGTTTCTTCCATCTGTGGCTCTACCATCCTCTGGAGCCGTGGCATTTACGTCTAGACCCTCAACATCCACTCATCACACAAAATTTTCAAAGAGCACAACCAAGAATGATCACCTGGGAGGTTTTCATGGGCCAGTCACAGAAATGACATATACAGCTTAGATTATAGTGTCCTGAAGTCAGTCACAGGGCCACACCTAGCTACACATAGTGTTTCACAACTGTATCTCTAAACACAGTAGCACACACATCACTCATTACTAAATAGTGTTTTTCACGCATATATCATTAAAAAAAAAAAAAGTAGCGTATATACCAGGCACTTGTAAACAATGTGTTTCACACATGGAAAATGTGGCCTAATTCTGTCCCATTAGAAAAAAGGCAACAGTCTGGTAAGCACATAGCAGTCTTCACCATAATCCATCGATTTGATCACCAAATATCCTTTTGTTCCTTTCTTCCCAGGATATACTTACCTTCCCACCAAGAAACACAAGACAAAGCCCTTTCCAGTCATTTTATCCAGTATAAATTTTAGTTTAAAATTAAGGTGAGAAAAATTTATTTAGGTGATAACATTAAACAAATTGTTATAGACTAAGTAAGATGAGTTTTTATACTGGATTTAAAAATATTTTCCATGTTTTGATGCTCTAAGTTTAAAGGGATGGGTCCTTTACTTCTGGCCTTCATGGAGTATCAAGGGCAAGATTTACCCTCTTGCTGTGAACAAATTAAAAACTGGACAAAATGGGGCACATGGGTGGCTCAGTTGGTTAAGCATCTGAGTCTTTTGGCTCAGGTCATGATTTCACAAAATTAAAAACGAGTCAGACCAATGGAAGGTAATTAAATGGTTATAGATTTTT
The DNA here is from genome assembly GCF_022079265.1 of Lynx rufus. Lineage (NCBI taxonomy): Eukaryota > Metazoa > Chordata > Mammalia > Carnivora > Felidae > Lynx > Lynx rufus. The sequence goes on from NW_025814823.1 coordinate 15,052,398, forward strand.
GCTCATACAACTGCAACAAGTTTTCAATAAAACATCTGAGTGTATAAAAAAAAAAAAACAGTCCAACATCTAATGAGAAATTAGTAGGTATGACAAGACACAGAAAATGAGACCCAAAACCATGAGTAAAATCAGCCCCTAGAAACAGACCTAGAAATGACAGAGATAAAGATAAAGGAATTAACAAATAAATATGTTAAAATAGCTATTATAACTATATTTGACTATTTAAAGAGAAACATAAATACATCAAGGGAAATAAAGGATATAAAAAAAGAAAAAACAAATGGCACAATATCAAGTGTCCTACCACAGGTTGTAATTAAGTCCTGAAAGGAGAGAAAAGGGACAGAAAAACAACTAGAAAAATAACCCAAAATCTTCCAGATTGATGAAAACTCAAAATCTACAGATCGAAGAAGCTCAGTGAACCCCATGCATGATAAACATAACACCACACTAAGACTCATTATAAGCAATTCCTGAAAACCAATGGTAGAAACTCTTAAATAAGCCTATTATAAAAACCACATTATGTACAAAGGAACAAAGAAAAACCACACACTTCTTATCAGAAACTGTGGGTGCAATCACACAAAAGAATGGAATTTTTAATGTGTTGAAAGACTAATACCATCAACCTAACTTGTTTCCTTCTATTCCAGAAGATTCCTCCTGTCCCTCTCCTCCAGACCCTGGAATCATCATTTTGGGGCCTAATCTTCCCCTGTAGACTTGACCATTAATTTGTGCATACCAGTGAAATTATCTTTCAAAAAGGAAGGTTTTTGCTCTAATTCCTTTAACATTATATAGACAAATTACTCTAGTGCTGTGAGCTACTTTCAAGACTTTCTTAACTATTTACACACTGGTAAGTCAATATGCATTATCTCAATACCTTGTGATGTTCTGCGATTTCTATAAACTTATTTTTATTACACGAAGATATCAGAACTGTTGCAATAAAAGGGTTTATACCCCCCTTCTGTCCCACACACACATAAGGTATCTTTGAAATCAATTATTTCTATTTTTATTCTACAAAGTAAAAGCTTGACAGGAAGGTAAGCAAACTTCCCTTAAGTTAGCATGTTAAAATAGGTTCCCTTGTACTCCACATGTCTCTGCCTCTGCCTTCCCCCTTTTGCTAGATCACCATTTGGAGCCTAGTTCACGTTCCTCTGTAGAGTTGGATGGTAAATTTGTATAACAGAAACACATCTTTCGGCATCAGTAGACTAAAGTCCCCTTTTTGTAGCCTCTTCTGTAGATATGTTTAAATAGTTAAAATCATATTGCATGTATGACTTTGTACCATTGCGTTAACATCCTAACATTGTCACCCCATGATATTATAAATGGTTTTGCAAACATTCATTAAAGTTAAACAAAATGTATTAAGTACCTGTCATATACTAGGTACTAAGCTAGCTGGTGACAAATGATGAATAAAATTGTCCATTTTAAAGTGCTGGAGATAAATGACACTGAAGTGCTTCAAATGAAGGAAATACACGAGGAGAAATAATTTCAATATAAAACAGAAAGTGCTAATTGCAGCATAATAACCATGTGGATGAATCACAATCCACTTATGCATATAATTGTACATTGAGGAAGCCTCCCTATTTTGGTATTAATAATGCTGATGATACGGCTGTCCTTCTGTGTTTTCTATATGCATGATTTTTCATTAGAATAGACTAGAAATACAATTATTGAGTCAATGTATAAACATTAAGGCTTTTCAAGAATATAATCAAATTGTTTTCCAAAAGAACTATATTAATTCATACCCCCACCAGCAGTATACTAGAACTTTTAAACTTCAGATGTATTAGCATTAAAAATTATCTTTTTGAAAACCACTGTTCATTATTTTTTAGATGAAAAATGGTATGTTTTTGGTTTACATTTAACAAATGGCCATTAATAATATTATCCCTGATTTTGTTAGTTGTGGCTACTGGTAAAGCAATAATGTTTTTGAAAGTCCATATTTACAGTCTACATGATACAATTATATTTTAGGAAATGTTTTTTTGTCTCTAGTGTCCTTATCTGATAAATGAGCAGGGGACTCACAGAAGGGATATTGGCAGTCATTGAATTCAACTTCCACCCACTGCAGGAATTCCTTCTATGATATCCCTGACAAAGGGTCACCTAGCCTTGAACATGTCCAATTAATGATAAACTCACTGTTGGCTGATTCCCCAGATAATAAGATTTTTCCTGTAACTTAGATAATACTATGAAATTGCTTTGATAAAGTTAAAAGGATGTTCTATAAATTCAAAATTTGTCTAATTCATAAATCAGGTTAATCTGTTAACTTGTTTTTGTTTTTTTTTTAATTTTTTTTTCAACGTTTATTTATTTTTGGGACAGAGAGAGACAGAGCATGAACGGGGGAGGGGCAGAGAGAGAGGGAGACACAGAATCAGAAGCAGGCTCCAGGCTCTGAGCCATCAGCCCAGAGCCTGACGCGGGGCTCGAACTCACGGACCGCGAGATCGTGACCTGGCTGAAGTCGGATGCCCAACCGACTGCGCCACCCAGGCGCCCCTGTTAACTTGTTTTTAAAATAGCACCCTACTATCACAATGATATGACCTTACATTCAAATGGTGCTTTATTATTTTAAAAATACTTTTTCATACATTAATCATGTTTAGTGACTTTAACAGCAGTTTGTTTTTGTTTTTATTTCAGAGAAAAGAGAGAGAGAGCAAGCTGGGGTGGGGTGGGGGCAGAGAGAGAGAGAGAGAGAGAGAGAGAGAGAGAGAGGGGGAGAATCCCAAGCAGGCTCCATGTTCAGTACGGAGCCTGACATGGGGCTCGATCCCATGACCCTGGGATCATGACCTGAGCTGAAATCAAAAATCAGACACTCGACCTACTGAGCCACCCAGGCACCCCTTAATAGCAGTTTTAGTATTCTGGTATACTCTGCTCTTTTAAAATACCAAAACCCTTAGCATCCCTGTTGTCATAATTCTGTTATTCTGGTATTTTTTTTAATCTAAATTATTTAGGGGTGCCTGGGTGGCCCAGTCAGTTAAGCATCTGACTTCAGCTCAGGTCATGATCTCGCAGTTCGTGAGTTAGAGTCCTGCATCAGGCTCTGTGCTGACAGCTCAGAGTCTGGAGCCTGCTTCAGATACTGTGTCTCCCTCTTTCTCTGCCCCTCCCCTGCTTGCACTCTCTCTCTCTCTCAAAAATAAATAAACATTAAATGTGTTTTTTTAATCTAAATTATTTACATCTTGGAATAAATATTTATAACTCAAGTACTCAATTTATGAAAAAAAGACACATAATATATGGTCTATAAGTCTAGACATGTCCTTATTTGTATACATAGCAAAAAAAAAATCAAGTGTTTTTAATAAGCTTCTGTTGCAAGAATAGTTTTTAGTCCAAAATAAAGAATTTCTTGTCCACTGAATACAGATATCACAGTACTAAAATTGATATAGATAACTCTGCTTTGGAATGTCTAGCTGCACATGATAGAAGTAATGAAGATGATGAAAACTAGAAATACCTTCTTTGAACAAAACTATATAGCTCTTTATAAATTAAAAAAAAAATCTTAGTCAAAAATCAAAAGGTGTTTCATAAAAATTAAATGCCAACAAACTGGACAACCTGGAAGAAATTGACAAATTCCTAAGCATCCACACATTTCCAAAACTCAATCAGAAGGAAATAGAAAGCTTGAACAGACCCATAACCAGCGAAGAAATTGAATCAGTTATCAAAAATCTCCCAACAAATAAGAGTCCAGGACCAGATGCTTCCCTGGGGGATTCTACCAGACATTTAAAGCAGAGATAATACCTATCCTTCTCAAGCTGTTCCAAAAAATAGAAAGGGAAGGAAAACTTCCAGACTTATTCTATGAAGCCAGCATTACTTTGATTCCCAAACCAGACAGAGACCCAACAAAAAAAAAAAGAATTACAGGCCAATATCCCTGATGAATATGGATGCAAAAATTCTCAGTAAGATACTAGCAAATCGAATTCAACAGCATATAAAAAGAATTATTCACCATGATCAAGTGGGATTCATTCCTGGGCTGCAGGGCTGGTTCAACATTCACAAATCAATCAACGTGATACGTCACATTAGTAAAAGAAAAGATAAGAACCATATGATCCTGTCAATTGATGCAGAAAAAGCATTTGACAAAATTCAGCATTCTTTCTTGATAAAAACCCTTGAAAAAGTCGGGATAGAAGGAACATAGTTAAACATCATAAAAGTCATTTATGAAAAGCTCACAGCTAATATCATCCTCAATGGGGAAAAACTGAGAGTTTTCCCCCTGAGATCAGGAACACAACAGGGATGTCCACTCTCACTGCTGTTGTGTAACATAGTGTTGGAAGTTCTAGCATCAGCAATCAGACAACAAAAGGAAATCAAGGGCATCAAAATTGGCAAAAATGAAGTCAAATTTTCACTTTTTGCAGACCAAAAGTCTGCTAGAACGGATGCATGAATTCAGCAAAGTCGCAGGATACAAAATTAATGTACAGAAATCAGTTGCATTCTTATACACTAATAATGAAGCAACAGAAAGACAAAGAAAGAAACTGATCCCATTCACAATTGCATCAAGAATCATAAAATACCTAGGAATAAACCTAACCAAAGATGTAAAAGATCTGTATGCTGAAAACTATAGAAAGCTTATGAAGGATATTGAAGAAGACATAAAGAAATGGAAAAACATTCCGTGCTCATGGATTGGAAGAATAAATATTGTTAAAATGTCAGTACTACCCAAAACTATCTACACATTCAATGCAATCCCAATCAAAATTGCACCAGTATTCTTCTCGAAGCTAGAACAAGCAATCCTAAAATTTATAAGGAACCACAAAAGACCCCGAACAGCCAAAGTAATTTTGAAGAAGACCAAAGCGGGAGGCATCACAATCCCAGACTTTAGCCTCTACTACAAAGCTGTAATCATCAAGATAGCATGGTATTGGCACAAACACAGACACATAGACCAATGAATAGAATAGAAACCCCAGAACTAGACCCACAAAAGTATGGCCAACTAATCTTTGACAAAGCAAAAAAGAATATCCAATAGAAAAAAGTCTCTTTAACAAATGGTGCTGGGAGAACTGGGCAGCAACATGCAGAAGAATGAAACTAGACCACTTTCTCACACCATTCACAAAAACAAACTCAAAATGTAGGACCTCAATGTGAGACAGGAAACCATCAAAACCCTGGAGGAGAAGGCAGGAAAAAACCTCTCTGACCTCAGCCGCAGTAATTTCTTACTTGACACATCTCCAAAGGCAAGGGAATTAAAAGCAAAAATGAACTATTGGGACTCATGAAGATAAAAACCTTCTGCACTGCAAAGGAAACAATCAAAACTAAAAGGCAACCGACGGAATGGGAAAAGATATTTGCAAATGACATATCAGACAAAGGGCTAGTATCCAAAATGTATAAAGAATCACCAAACTCCACACCCAAAAAACAAATAATCCAGTGAAGAAATGGGCAGAAAACATGAATAGACACTTCACTAAAGAAGACATCCAGATGGCCAACAGGCACATGAAAAGATGCTCAACGTCGCTCCTCATCAGGGAAATACAAATCAAAACCACACTCAGATATCACCTCACGCCAGAGTGGCTAAAATGAACAAATCAGGAGACTATAGATGCTAGAGAGGATGTGGAGAAACAGGAACCCTCTTGCACTGTTGGTGGGAATGCAAACTGGTGCAGCCGCTCTGGAAAACAGTGTGGAGATTCCTCAAAAAATTAAAAATAGATCTACCCTATGAGCCAGCAATAGCACTGCTAGGAATTTACCCAAGGGATACAGGAGGGCTGATGCTTAGGGGCACTTGTACCCCAATGTTTATAGCAGCACTTTCAACAATAGCCAAATTATGGAAAGAGTCTAAATGTCCATCAATTGATGAATGGATAAAGAAATTGTAGTTTATATACACAATGGAATACTGCTTGGCAATGAGAAAGAATGAAATATGGCCTTTTGTAGCAACGTGGATGGAAATGGAGAGTGTGATGCTAAGTGAAATAAGTCATACAGAGAAAGACAGATACCATATGGTTTCACTCTTATGTGGATCCTGAGAAATGGGAGAGGGGAAGGAAAGAAAAAAAAGTTAAAGAGGGAGGGAGCCAAATCATAAGAGACTCTTAAAAACTGAGAATAAACTGAGGTTTGATGGGGGGTGAGAGGGAGGGGAAAGTGGGTGATGGGCATTGAGGAGGGCACCTGTTGGGATGAGCACTGGGTGTTGTATAGAAACCAATTTGACAATAAATTTCATAAAGTAAATAAATAAATAAACATACAGATTCCTTTAAAAAATGTTTCATAAATATCTCCACAAGGTTATGAAGCAAGAGGTGAGATTATTCAAAAGAAGTCAAGGAAATTTGGCAAGTAGCACTTAATCCTCATTATTCTTCTGACTAGTGTAGTATCTGAAAGAGTTTCTTTGTTGGAAAATTATGCTCAAAATTATGCTCTTGACTGAACAATAGCACCAAATGACGATCCACCTTATTTTTAAGATCACATCTTCTGAGGAAGATCAAATAAGACTTTATTAAAATTTATTTGCTAATTTATATTAACATATTAGCATGTTTAACATTTGTTTTTTATAACAGCTTTATTGAGGTACAAGTCATATAACATGCAATTAACTCATCTAACTGGCTCAGTGTTTTTTAGTATATTCACAGAGTTGTGCAACCATCACCACAATTAATTTTGCAACATTTTCATCACCCCCAAAAGAAATCTTGTACACATTAGCAGTCATTCCCCATCACCCACCATTCTTCCCCTAGCCCCACCAGCCTTTGGAAACTACTACTAACCTACTTTTTGTCTGCATGGATTGCCTATTCTGGACTTTTCATATAAATGGAATTATACAATATATGACCTCTTGTGACTGGCTTTTCCCATTTAGAATGTTTTCAAGGTCCATCCAAATTGTAGTATACATCAGTACTTCTTTCTTATTGCTGAATAATATCCCACTGTTTAGATATACTACATTTTGTTTATCCATTCATCAGTTGATGGACATTTTTTGGCTATTATGAATTATGGTGCTATAAATATTTGTATATACATTTTTATATAGATATAGGTTTTCATTGCTCTGGGGTATATACCTAGGAGTGGAATTGCTGGATCATATAGTAACTCTGTTTCAAAATGGTTGTGCCATTTTACATCCCCACCAGCAGTTTATGAGGGTTCCAATTTTTCCACATCCTTGTTTTTACTCACCATCTACCTTTTTCATAGCAAAATTTGTTTTCATAAATGATATTGATATTTTATAACACATTTAGATATTAAAATGTTGAAATATATTAAATATTGCTCACTGATATTTTGCTTTATGAATTCTAAACTCTTCAAAAAAAACCCCAAACACTGATATTAATACATATTTCAGTATTAAACAAAGTTAAAATCCCAAGCTATCATTTTTGCACTCGTTATTTCAATAAATAATTACATTTTCTTATAAAACTGCACATGAGGGGTGCTTGGGTAGCTCAGTCGGTTAAGTGTCCCCCTCTTGATTCTGGCTCAGGTCATGATTTCATGGTCGTGAGATCAAGCCTCAAGTCTGTACAGCACGGAGGCTACCTAGGATTTTCTCTTTCCCTCTCCCTCTGTCCCTCCCCAGCTAACACGTGTGTGTGCGCACACGCTCTCTTTTTCTCTGTCAAAAAAACAAACAAAACAAAACAAAACAAAACTTCACGATACATTATCGTTAAAGCTTAGAATTAGGTAAAACTTTTTCTCTACTTATATATTCCTTCTACAAAAAAATGAGAGCTATATAATTCAGTCCTTCTTTGTGCTGATTGCTAGAAAGCTTAAAAGCTCAAGCTTTTCTTAGTTGGGAATTCTTACAAGAAATTAACTTTTTTTTTTTTCTGTTATCTTATGATCATTGTTTTTATACCTCTATATTTAGTAAAATCTAACATAATCTTTTTAGAAATAGGGCAAATAAACAAATAAATATGTAGTAAGTATCCCTGATCTGCACAGCAATTTATTCCCAGTTCCATAAATGATGAAAATGAGACAATGAAAAGTGACTTACTCAAGGTCAGAAGCTTAGAAGTGGCAAAGCTGATATTAGAACTTAGATCTTAGAGAGCCCCCATATCAGTTCTTTATGCTACGCCATCTCTCTGTTTAAGACAGACCTTTTCTGTCAGTGGAAGTATCCCAAAGTAGTTCCTGCAGAAATAATACTTAAACATGACAGTGTCCCCGTAATAAGATGTTCAACTACCCATCCTAGTAATTGACATAAATTTAAATGTTCTTAAATCCAATCCCCACATGGGGCGCCTGGGTGGCGCAGTCGGTTAAGCGTCCGACTTCAGCCAGGTCACGATCTCGCGGTCCGGGAGTTCGAGCCCCGCGTCAGGCTCTGGGCTGATGGCTCGGAGCCTGGAGCCTGTTTCCGATTCTGTGTCTCCCTCTCTCTCTGTCCCTCCCCCATTCATGCTCTGTCTCTCTCTGCCCCAAAAATAAATAAACATTGAAAAAAAAAAAAATTTAAAAAAATAAAAAAAAATCCAATCCCCACAATGGCTTGCTTTGTATGATAGAAATAAATTTATTTTTCAGTGACAATTCTGATTATAAATATCATTAATATTTAAATCATCAATTTGCTGCTAATGCTAAGAAAGATTGTATAAGACTTAAAAATCTAATATTTGCTTAACAATATGGGTCACTATACCTGATATCTGTTGTTAGCTTAAGAATAGGAGAAATAGGGGTGCCTGGGTGGCTCAATCGGTTAAGCGTCCAACGTTGGCTCGGGTCATGATCTCGTGGTCCATGAGTTCGGGTCCAGCGTCAGGCTCTGTGCAGACAGCTGACAGCCTGGAGCCTGTTTCAGATTCTATGTCTCCCTCTCTCTCTGCCCCTCCCTGGCTCATTCTCTGTCTCTTTCTGTCTCTGAAAAATGAATAAACCTTAAAAAAAAAAAAGGAATGGGAGAAATATTTCCAAACAGTTTCCATTTGGAATAATTTATAGAAAGTTACTGAATGTTCTGTACTACTTTTTAAAGTCACATAAAAGAATTATTTGTCAATCTGAAATTTATGCATTGTTCCTTAAAGAAAGTGAATATCTATACAATTTATTATAGAAATGCATTTAGTATTCATTACTGTTGATACTAAATAGAAGTTAGGTTTTAGTTCCAGATATAAGGTGGGAACACCATTTGCTGGAAAATATACTTAGTTAACTGTGAGTTATTTCTGGAAATATAAAGTCTAATAATTTTACTTATTAAGTTGGGCAAATAAATCATAGGTATGTTCCAGACCTAGGTAACAATTATAAAACAACCTAAACATAAATAGAAAATTTCAATAAATTATATAAATGCCTTAAATAAACCCTTCTCCTATCCTCTCTATCTCCACTTTTAGACTTGAAGATTGTGAATGCTTGCAATATTTGGTCTACAGAATTAGGCCATCACTGTGAATTAAGAAACATCATAAAATGATTTAAATTACTATGTGCTAAGTAGTAGGAGCTTGTAGTTAAGTAAGTATTGGTTTTCTAGCAAAGTACAAACCTTAGAAGTTATATCATTTGCCTCCATCATTTTACTGATATGGGAAATAAAGATGGGATGAAGGAAACTGCCCAAGATCTAAGTTCATGGCAGGGTGGGAATTATAACCAAGCTGATGGCTGATTGAAGGTTATGTCCATAACACCACATTAGTTCAAATCAAGGTTAAAATCCATCTGATTTGTAGCTTTGTTTAAACCATAAGTTTTTATGTTTTGTGTTTTGTTTTTATTTTAGAGAGAGAGAGAGAGACAGCACAAGCAGGGGAGAGGGGCAGAGGGAGAAAGAGAGAATCCCAAGCAGGCTCCACGCTCAGCATGGAGCCTAACAAGGGCTTGATCCTACCATTCTAGGATTATGACCTGAGTTGAAATCAAGAGTTGGACACCCAACTAAGCCACCCAGGTGCCCTAAGCCATAAGTTTAGTACTTATTTTTCTTATAATTTATTGTCAGCTAACATACAGTATATACGGTGTAGTCTTGGCTTCAGGAGTAGATTCCTGTGATTCATCATTTACAAACAATACCCAGTGCTCATCCCAACAAGTGCCCTCCTCAATGCCTATCAACCATTTTCCCCACCCCCCAACCCCCAACCCCCACCCCCATCAATGTTTGTTCTCTGTATTTAAGAGTCTCTTATGGTTTGGCTCTCTCTCCGTTTATAACTCATTTTTCTTTCTCTTCCCCTATGGTTTTCTGTTAAGTTTCTCAAATTCTACATATGAGTGAAAACATATGATATGTGTCTTTTTCTGACTGACTTATTTCACTTAGCATAATACCCTCCAGTTCCACTCACGTTGTTGCAAATGGTAATATTTCATTCTTTGTCATCACTGAGTAGTATCTATATCTATATCTATATCTATATCTATATCTATATCCATATCTATATCTATATCTGTATCTGTATCTATGCACCACATCTTCTTTATCCATTCATCAATTGATGGACATTTGGGTCTTCCCATAATTTGGCTATTGTTGATAGTGCTGCTATAAACATTGGAGTACATGTGTCCCTAAAATCAGCACTCCTATATCCTTTGGATAAATTTCTGGGAGTGCTACTGCTGGGTCATAGGGTAATTCTGTTTCTAATTTTTTGAGGAACCTCCACACTGTTTTCCAGAGCAGCTACACCAGTTTGCATTCCCACTACCAGTGCAAGAGGGTTCCCTTTCCTCCATATCCTCACCAACATCTGTTGCTAAACCATAAGTTTAAAAGATCTGAATATGATATAGCCTATAAGAACTAAATGTTTTGATGAGCTCACATTTTTAGCTAACAACCAACTAGAAACCAATTACTACCAGCATAGATCATGGATATATTTTTAAAGGCAAGTGTAATAATGCCAACTTTCAGGATATTTTTAAAATCAAAAGCAACACTATTAGGTATTTTAGATCACTTATATTAGATCACTTAAGAAAATTACTTTAATACAGACAAAGGAAAAAACTTTTGTAAGAGGAGCTAAAGAGAAGTTTGATAGCTCTTTCTTGTCTATTTCATTCCCTGAAAAATGTGTTGAACATTAACTTCATAAGTTGAATATTATGGACGAGAAAAAGGAAGAAATAGAATTCCAGTTCTAGAATTATGGATCGAGTTTTGGAAGATGGTTTGATCTTGTAATCTTTTTTCCTGGTCCTCTCTTGGCATTCATTGTCTTCTGATTAACTGGATTATATCTTACCCTGAAATAAAAGAAGTGTTAATCATGATTTTTCAGTCACCACTGTGTACAACAGAAACATTATATGCTTATGGTACCATCCTAAACAGCCATATGTTATACCACATTATCTCATTACAGACAGGCAACCATCTCAAGGGCAGATAATCCAAAGGCCAGGAAGGAGCCCATGAGGTGGCCTAATGTAGAAAGCTCTGTTCAAAGAGGGATGAGATGGACCATTCTGATATTACCTCTGGAAATATGAATTAAAGCTAAGAAAATATAGACAGTGACCATGAAGTTGAGCAAGGAGAGTAAGGAAATAAGTAAGCCAAAGATATGTTACCAAAAATTATAATAAAATTGAAACTAAGACCAAGGTCTGTGATATTAAAAAGATACAGAGAGTGAAGATGGCAGTTGGTAATGAAAAGAAAAGTGAAATAGAGACTGAACTAGTTGATTACATAAAAATAATAACAGCAACATTTTTACAGCACACAATTTATGCCAGGGACTATTCTTATTTTTATGTTTATTTTTTGAGAGAGAGGGAGACAGAGCATGAGAAGGGGAGGAGCAGAGAGAGAGGGAGACACAGAATCCAAAGCAGGCTCCAGGCTCTGAGCGGTCGGCACAGAGCCCGATGTGGGGCTTGAACTCATGAACCGCGAGATCATGACCTGAGCCGAAGTTGGATGCTTAACTGACTGAGCCACCCAGGCACCCCTGCCAGGGACTATTCTAAAATCTATTCTAGTCTATGAATTGATTCATAGATTCAGAGATTGATTCTTATCAACCTCAATGAAAATGCCTATGATGTAGGTACTATTATTACCCCTGTTAGATAAATGAGAAAAATGAGGTTATATAGTTAGTAAGTGGATCTGGAATTTGAATCCAGATAGCTGAGTTCAAAGTCTGTGCCTTTAATTACTATTTTGTATGGCAGACCACTAACGTGAAGATCTATGAAGTTCTGCTCATTTTTTTAAAGCTACCTTGAATTCTAGCTTTAATATCTTGGGCCCAGTTATATTAGAAGTCCTTTTCTTGAATTTCCATGGGACTATCTTTCCTTTATTGACTTACATATCTTTATAAAGCCAACTTTCCCATGCTCTTATTTGGGAGTAGAGTCAGCTTCAATTCCCTCCAAGATGCTTTTCAAAAATCTTTTACTCAGGGAGTGATGCTGGGGAAAATGATAGAATAAGGATTTTAGAAAATTCTTTTCTCCATAAAATCAATGAAAAAATTGGCAAAAATGGTCAGAAGCAACTTTTTCAGAGCTCTGGAAATTAACCAAGGATTTGTAGCAATTCTGGAGAATTTATTAAACACACTACACACACACACACACACACACACACACACACACACACACAACTGAAATTCAGCAAGAACACAACTTTGTAGCATTTTAACTCGCCTTAGCCTTTTCCCCCAGCTCTCTGGTATCCCTGTGAAAAAACTGAAAAACTGATCCTAAAATTCATATGGAAATTAAAGGGACTCCAAACAACCAAAACAATCTTGAAAAAGAAGAATAAAGTTGGAGTACTCACACTAACTTATTCCAAAATTACTGAAAAGTTAGTCATCAAGACGGCACTAGCATTAGGATAGACTTATAGACCAATGGAATAGAAGAACTGAGAGCCTAGAAATAAACTCTTATGTTTATGCTTAATTTTTTTTTATTTTTTATTTTTCCTTTTAAGTAGACTTCATGCCCCATGTGGAGCCAAATGCAGGGCTTGAACTCATGACGCTGAGATCAAGACCTGAGCTGAGATCAAGAGTTGGATGCTTAACCAACTGAGACACCCAAGTGCCCCCCTTTTTTCCATATGGTTGGTTTTTTATGTTTTTAAATTTTTTTAGATGTTTATTTATTTTTGACAGAGAGAGACAGAACATGAATGGGGGAGGGGCAGAGAGAGAGGGAGACACAGAATCCCAAGCAGGCTCTAGGCTCTTAGCTGTCAGCACAGAGCCTGACATGGGGCTCGAACCCATGGACCACGAGATCATGACCTGAGCCAAAGTTGGACGCTCAACCGACTGAGCCACCCAGGTGCCTCAATATGGTTGATTTTTTTAAAAGGGTGCAAAGACAATCAATTGGGGAGGAATATTCTTTGTAACAAATGGCGCTAGGACAACTGGATAGACACATGCAAAAGACTGAATGAAACTGGACCCCAGTCTCACATCATATACAAAAATTAACTCAAAAAAGACTCAAAAATGGAACTAAAACTATTAAACCTAGAAGAAAACATATCTATAAATCTTTGTGTTGTTGAATTAGGCTTAGATACGATACCTAAAGCACAAGTAACCAAGAAAAACAAATCCTAGGAAGGCAGATCAATTGTACTTTATCCAAATCAAAACTTTTATGCTTCAAAAGACATCATTAAGAAAGAAAAAAAAGTGACAAAAAATGGGAGAACATATTTGCACATCATGTATCAGATAAGCTGGTAACCAGAATATATAAAGGACTCTTATAACACAACAACAAGACAACAAGTCAATTTAAAAATGGGCAAAAAACTTGAATAAACATTTCTACAAAGAAGATATATGAATGGCAAGCAAGTACACAAAAAGATGCTCAACATCAATAGTCCTTAGGAAGTACAAATCAAAACTACAATGAGATACTACTTCACATCTACTTACTAGGAGAGGGGTAAAAAAGGACAATAACAAATGTTGATAAAGATGTGGAGAAACTGGAACACTCATACATTACTAGTGGGAATATAAAATGGTGCAGCCACTCTGGAAAATAGTTGGGCAGTTCCCCAAAAAGATAAACAGTTATCAATTGACCCAACAATTCCATTTCAGGGCATCTACCCAACAGAATTAAAAACTTATATGCAGCAGGAATGTTCATAGCACCATTATTCAAAATAGTCAAAAGATATAAACAACCCAAATGTCCATCAATTGATTAATGGATAAACAAAACGTGATAGATCCAAACACTGGAATATTATTCAGACACAAAAAAGAATAAAATACTGATATATGCTCCTACACAGATGAACCCTGAAAAATTATGCTAAATGACAAAGGCATACCAGGCTGCATATTGTTTGCTTCCATTTATATGAAATAACAAGAACAAACAAATCTATAGTGGCAGAAAGTAGATTAGTGATTGGCAGGGGCTAGGGGGAGACAGGAATAGAAAGTGAATGCTAATGGGTAAAAGGGTTTTGGGGGGAGATGAAAATGTTCTAGTGGTGATGATTTTGCAACTTTGTGAATATTCCAACAAGCAATGAGTTTCATTGTATGTAAATTATATCTCAATATAAATATTTTTTAAATGTACTTTGGGAATAAACCATTTCCTATGCTAAAATGTTTCCTTAATTAAATAGCAATGTTTTAGAATAATTTCATCTTCTGGTGTAATATGGAATTAACCACAAGCATTCAGTTATATCATATTCAATTCATAGCTCATTATACATTCTACATTGTTTACTATACTTAGTGCTTTTATAGTGTGCTGAGAATATTTCAAATAGCTTCCTTAATATCAATGATCTCTATAGGATCCAACTGACATGATGACACTAATCATCAAGCTGAGATACTTAACTCTAAAAATATGTTTAATTTCCTAGATATCTTTTAGAACAGTGTTTTTCAAACCGCAATTGATATAGGTCAAAGGGGACTGAGGGGCGCAAGGGGGTCAGTTGGTTAAGCATCTGACTCTTGATCTCAGCTCAGGTCTTGATCTCAGGGCTGTGAATTCAAGCTCCACATTGGGCTCCACGCTGGGCCTCCCAAAAATAGTGGATTTATTTAGTGAATTATAACAGCAATATAAAAAAATAAAACAAAATAGAAAATACCAGGGTGCATCACATATAATAAGACTATGTACTGTTTCATAATGTTTTTTCAGTTATATATAAATATATATGTGGGTATAGTGGGTCACAATATGCTAACAGTCATGGTAAATAAAATTTGGAAACCACTTTCCATTCCTGTGCATTGTGGCTTTTATATACATCATAGTAGCTTAGACCCTTGCAAGATTATGCTTTGTCATTTGCAGTTTCAAATTATTGTCATATGTTTTATTCTCTTCCCACAAACAAATTCTTTGTTACTTTGCTAATTCTTTATATTCAAAAAATACTGTACATTGTAGAATAATAATAACAGCTGCTATTATGGAACTAGGGATTTTTCAATAATCTCTAATTTTCATATTAACCATTCAATCTGGATTTCATCATGCCCATATAACAGGTGAATAAACAGAGTATGAGGGAGGTTACTTTACATAAAGCCACATTAAATCTAAGTGGCAGAGGCAAAAACTGATTCATCTATCTGCTCCAAACCCAGTCAAATTTTTCAGTTACCACCTTACTTTTCACTATTTTTTAAAATACCATACTGCATCATCTACACAAATACTTACACTGTTATTTTGACTTGAGGGATTCCATAGTCATTCTAGTAGATGAATTTTCTCTTGCCTTTTTTCCTTTATTTTATTTAAGTTTAAAATTTTTTTAATTTTTTAAATAATCTCTACACTTAACATGGGGCTCAAACTCATAACCCTGAGATCAAGAGTTGCATGCTCTACTGACTGAGCCAGCCAGGTGCCCCTTGGTTTTTCTCCATTAATATAATATAGTTAAAAATGATTAAAAAGAATACATATTCTTTTCTTTAAAATGGCTGCCCCACTTCTACCCTACAGAAACAAGTGGAAACATGAAAAGCAATTAGACACAAATACCCAGTTAATAATTACCTTGACTTCCTACACACGTCTAGTTCCAAGTGAAGTTATCAAGGTTTAGTTTTTTTCTGTGCTTATTTAAAATCTTTATTGTTCTTTTCTGAGTAGAACCAATGGAACTTTATAAAACTAGCTCTATATCTTGAATACCCATTATAAGCTGGGTACTTTAGGTTGTGTAAAAGTACACATATTCTTATAGAAAATGCCAGAAGGTATAAGTCATTCATAATCCCACCTTACTATTTTGTATTATAATTTTTACTTACTACTATAAATAAATGTTTTCCTATGTCAGTTATATAATTTCCTAGAATGTAATATTTTGTAACTTCATAATACCCTCATAGTTTATTAAATTATTCATTCCCTTAATGTTGGATATTTTGGTTGTGTTTTCTCAGTTCTAGCTGCTTTTCTTATCAAAAGGAGGTTCCCTGAATAATCTATCTCTTAGTGAGTCCTAGAATCATTTTCCCTCAGGTCCTGTGATTCCAGGGCACTAAAGGATTGCTTTGTTATTTTCTTCCTCTAGAGCTTTTTATCACTCTAGAACACTTCTAAACAGAAAAAAAAAAAAAAATGAGGCTGTTCACACTAAAGAAAAATTCATTTTATAGTTGTTTACTTTTAGGAAACACTGCTTGTGTTACCAGCTTTTGAACTCCTTGCTTGCAGGAAAATGATTTTTTATAGTTAATACATGCCATGAGTCATAATAATAAGGTTACCTATTAACTTGTCTAGAAGTTTTCAGCAACTTCCAAACTTCATCCTAAAGAGATGATTTCTATTTATCTTAAAGATAATATCTCTTATTTATCCTTTTTTTCTTTTTTTAATATTTTATTTTTAAGTAATCTCTACACCTGATGTGGGGCTTGAACTTAAATCCCCAAGATCAGGAGTCTCATGCTCCACTGACTGAACCAGCCAGGTGCCCTGTATCTTTTTTTCAAATCAGTCTATACAAGGATCTCTGGAATACATCTTTCAATAGCAGTATAGATATCTTGTTCATTTCTGGGCATGGTTCCACAAAGTAGGAGTATATATGGTGGCTAATATTCACTTATCCCTCTTCGATAGACTTAAAAAAATATATAGTATATCACAGGGACACCTCGGTGGCTCAGTCAGTTAAGCATCTGGCTCTTGATTTCAGCTCAGGTCATGATCTCCGGGTTTGTGGGATCCAGCCCCGCATGGGGCTGTAAGCACCATATGCTGTAAGCACAGAGCCTACTGGGAATTCTCTCTCCTCCTCTCTGCCCCTCCCCCACGTGCATGCTCTCTCTCTCCCTTTCTTCCTCTCAAAATAAATAAATATTTTTTAAAAAACAGCATATCACAGTGAAATGGGTATTTCCTAATGCTCTGATTTATTCTGAACATTAGGAAAACTCCATAAGTCGATATTTAATATTAGCATATGTAGGAATATCAACCAAAGCAAACATTAAAAGCCACCAAAACTTGATTTTTAAAATACTGCTTTAAGCATAATACATATACAGAGTGCATAAAACATCGTTGTAAGCGCTATGAATTATAATAAAGTGAATACTCATGTAACCACTACCCGGGTCAACAAACAGAATGCTGCCATCACATCGGAATACCTTGTGCTCCTCCCAATTATCATCCCCCTTCTCCTTTCCATTAGTAAACACTATCCTGTCTTCTGACACCACAGTTTAATTTTGCCTGTCTTTGAACATGATATAAATAGAATCATACGTGTTCTTTTATTTCTGGCCTCTTTTCCCCAACACTGTGATGATTATCCATGATGTTGTGTGAGCTGTAGTTTGTTTTTATTGTTGTTATTATTCATATATATAATATATTCATGTTATTATTAATAAATATGTGAATATTTGTTTTTATATGAGTAACATAGATGTATAAATTTGTATCTCTTAAAAATTTTATCGATTCTACTATTTTTAAAAAATGTTTATTTATTTTGAGGGAGAGAGGGTGTGTGCATGAACTACAGAGAGGTAGAAGGGGAGGGAGGGAGAGAATCCCAAGCAGGTTCTGCGCTGTCAGCACAGAACCCAATGCAGGGCTCAATCTCACAAAACATGAGATCATGACATGAGCTAAAATCAGAAGTCTGATGCTTAACCAATTGAGCCACCTAGGCGTCCCCATTCTGCTACTGATAGATATTTGAGTTGTTTTCAGCTTATGGCTGTTATGAATAAAGCTTCTATGAAACATTCTTGGACAGGTTTTTTTGGTGTAAATGTATGTACCATTTGGTTAGGTATGTAACTAAGAATGCAATTGTTGGGTCATAGAGTAGTTATATAATCATCTAAATGTAGAAAGTAATATTAAACACTATTCCAAAGTGGTTGCATAAATTTACACATCCTCCATACCTTTGACAACACTTGGAATTATCAATCTTAAAATTTGTGGTGGCCTCTCAAAAAAATTTTTTTGAGAGAGAGAGAAAGCAAGAGCAAGCTAGGGAGAAGGGCAGAGGGAGAGGGAGAGGAAGAAACCCAAGAAGTCTGCACACCCAGCACAGAACCCAATGTGGGACTTGATCCCACGACGCTGGGATAATGACCTGAGCCGAAATCAAGAGTCGGTAGCTCAATTGACTGAGCTACTAGGCACCCCTGGTCATCTCATGGTTTTCATTTACATTTGGCTGAATAAGTAATGGTGTTGAGTACATTTTCACATGTCCATTGGCCATTTGGATATCCTCTTCTGTGGGGGGCTTAACATTAAAACTTGGTTTTCTTTATTTTTCTAAAACTTGATTTTAAGACTAAAATCAAAAAGTATACTAAATTCCAGAGTTAAGGCAGTAATTAAGTACAATTTTTTTAAGTTTATTTATTTATTTTAATAAATGAGCAAGAGGGCAAGAGTACGCATGAGTGGGGGAGGGGCAGAGAGGGAGAGAGGGAGAGAATCCCAAGCAAGCTCTATGCTATCTGAGCGGGGCCTGATGCGGAGCTCAATCTCAGGAACCCTGAGATCATGACCTGAATGGAGATCAAGCGTTGGACGCTTAAACAACTGAACCACCCAGGCGCCCCAATAATATTTTAAAGTAGTGCCAATTATATATACCTAATTTGGAAGGTTATAGGTATATAGAAATGTTTCTATTATTTGAGTTATTTGCGTTATTAATACTTCTAGAAAATGAAGAGTTGTTTGTCTATTTGTGTAATCATTTATTCACTCATGCATTCATTAAAAAAATTAGTAAACACCTATTCATGCCAGGCACTATATTCAACATTAGGTTCTATCAAAGATGGAAGTGATACATCTGAGCTCAAGCAGTGCGGTGCCAGAGGCCCCAAACAAGCTTACTGAGCCGGTATTTCAGACCACGTCATCCACCTCTGATGCACCAGCACCTCTAGCTCAATTCAGACCGATGTCATGGAGGCCCAGCAGACACTGACTGCCAGGGTGATACAGCAGGGGGCCAGGAGGAAGGAGTTTGGTATCTAGGTCATTTGCTCAAGGCTCCTTTAATACTGCCTTGCTCAATTTGACAGTAAGTGGATGAGTACCACTTACACATGGCAAACAGGACTCAGATTCTCAGGGTAGGTCACCTCATTAGAAGGAAAGAAAGCCCACGCTTCGTCCACTGATGAGTCAGCTTGATACAAGGGACTGCAGCTGCACTGCACTCCTATTCTCTCTGCCTAAACCTATTTCCTTCCCTTGCCCTCGAGGAACTCATTTTAAGAAGGCTCACTAGTAAACTTCTTGCATGCTGATTTCAGAGTCTCCCTGAGAGATCCAATCTACAACAGTATTCAGTGGAAAATCAAACTGCTCTAACAGAGTATAGTCTAGTGTTATATATGTATATGTGTGATGATTAGGGTAAGTTTTATCTGTATTTTCAAAATATTTCTCCCTTCATTATTTAAGTAGATTTGAATAAAAGAGGTAATATCTTTCTAAAAGAAATTTGAAACGGAAGACATATGTAAAAATAAAAAAAAGAAATATGCAGGGTGACTGTACCAGGCCTGAAACTGCTTTCCTTACAAAGGCCTGTTTGCAAGGTTGGCCCTTGGTTGGTGTCTGGGAACTTAGTGGTAAAAAGTTCCATACATGGATATAACTTTCCTTAAATGAAAAAGAACGGCTCACTGTACTTAAGCTGTACAAACACTATGGTTTATGTGAACATCTGTTTTCCTTCTGGAAGTCTGGAATTTGGTATGTGTTGAGCACAGGGCACATATGTGACCAGTGGGCGCCCCCCCCACCACCGCCCTAGGCACTGTATCTGATGAGTTTCCCTGGAAGATAAAACTTCATGCATTGTTGCACATGGTATATACCTACTGCTGGAGGAATTAAGTGTGTTCTATGTGACTCCACTGGAGGACTTTTAGAAACTTGTACCTAGTTGCCTCCAAATTCCATCCCATACACCTTTTTCCTTTGATGATTTTTCTTTGTATCCTTTGGCTGAAATCCATCCTAGCTGTGTGCACAAATATATGCTGAGTCCTGTGAGTTGTTTTAGCAAATCACTGAACAGGGGAGTGGTCTTGGGGCCCCCTAGCACAGGTATAATAGTTTCCAGAGGGAAGTTCTTTCCCAGAATTGAATGTTTTAACTCTATTATATTTCTACTGATAAAAATATACAGGATAATGATTTATAATTTAAAATATTTATGACCATGGGGTGCATGGATGGCTGAGTTGGCTAAGTGTTCAACTGTTGGTTTTGATTCAGGTCATGATGTCACAATTCATGGGTCTGAGCACCACACTGGTCTCTACAGCTGGCAGCAGGGAGCCTACTTGGTATTCTCTCTCTCTCCCTCTCTCTCTGCTCCTTCCCCCCATTTGTGCTGCTCTGTCTCTATCAGAATAAACTAAACTAAACTAAACTAAACTAAACTAAACTAAACTAAACTATGACTACCGAAGGAAGAATACACTTTTACCCATCTAACCAAATATTGGACAAAATGTATCCCTTGAATCTTTACGAAAAAAAAAAATTGCTAAGATATTGCATATACCTTGAGTGCCTGTATTTGAAAAGAATTCTGATTTATAGCTAATTTACATCTTGGTTTACTTTTTTATATCATTAACTTATATATAAGTATATTCTCCTAAATAGAATAAGGTAGAATTGCCTGACTAATTCTTCTGGATTTAGTAGAGAACAGGAAAAATCATGTGTGGACATAACTTCCTAAACGCATAAAACATTCCTCTGTTCTTTATTCATCCTAAATTGTCTTTGTTTACATAGGAAAACACAGTTTAAACTGCACTGTCATCTACACTAATTTCAGTATCCATCTTTGGTCAGTAAAAAAGTTAAGGCTGATAATTTAATTGTATTTATATTGTTGTTAATGGTGTCGATTTAGGCTCTTCTTGGGTATGGCATTGTTCTAGCTTAGGAAACAAGAACTTACCATGTTGGAGGACAAAACATATTCTCGGGATCTACAAAAATGTATATAAATAGTGAATAGAGAGCACAAACTTCTTTAAGTTCTTCTACCATCTGTTTGTTATTTTATATTGTTGCTATAAAATCTAGAAGTTCAACTTCCAAATATAATGGACACCTGTTTTGTCAGTACCATCCACAGGCAAATATAATTAATTAGAAAGGAAGGATACAGTTAGACTTACATTTTCACTGAATTCTCTTTCATTCTAGGCAGTTGATCCATCTGTTGCCTTTTAGAAACTTGGTATGAGTCAGAGACCTGAAATACAAACATTTGAGCATTTGTCCTCTTATTTCATGACTGATTTTGAGCTAAGAGAAATAGTCCATTCTCAATTAACTCTTTTATAACCAGGCCCTTAGGTGGCATGCATAAGAGAAGCTAAATTCTGGCCTTCTCCAGGATTATAAGGTTTCTAAATATTATGGAGACCCCTCTATCTCAACCCCACATTCCATGTAGTTTTTATAACAAATACAGAGGAAATTGTTTAAATCATATCATCTATGGGTATAAAGATCATTAAAAGTTTTTGTAATAGACACTGAATATAAATAATACATGCATTCTGTCATTAAGGAAGATATGACCATAGAAGCTGTATGCGTCCTGAAATGGAAAGACAAGATCATATTTTTATTTTTGTCTGTTTTGAGATACTTCCACGGCACAAGAGTGGAGACTTCTTTGTAGGTGGTGGAACAATCAAGGCTGATGACCTTAGAGATAGATAGCAATTCAAGACATGAGTAAATGAGGTCATTCAGTAAGAACACACAGAGAAGAGAGCTGATCATATAAACTAAAGAAAGCACCTTTTAAGGGATAGGAGAATTGCCAAAGGCCATTATTTAAACAATAGGAAAACCCAGGACAAAATACTGTCATTAAAGTCAAGAGATGAGGGATATTCAAAAAAGTGAGCGTGGTTAGCAATATGAAATGCCTCAGAGATGTTTACTACCAGGAGGCTTGAAAAGGAGTCATGTTTGGCAATTAAAAAGTAAACTGTGGCACAGCCAGTGGTGGGAGTCAGAGGGAGTTGAAAGAGGTCGAGGAGTAAAAGCAAAACAGTGAGTATATCCACCTTTGCACAAAGTTTAACTGAGAAAAGGAAAGCTAAGTAGTAGGGGGTTTTTTGTTTGTTTTTTAACATTTATTTATTTTTGAGAGAGAGAGAAAGAGAAAGAGAGAGAGAGACAGCAAGCTTGAGTGGGGGAGGGGCAGAGAGAGAGGGAGACACAGAATCCAAAGCAGGCTCTGGGCTCTGAGTTGTCAACACAGAGTCCAATGTGGGGCTCAAACTTACGAATCATGAGAACATGAGCTGAGCCAAAGTCGGAGGCTTCACTGCCTGAGCCACCCAGGTGACCCTAGTAATAGTTTTATTAAGGTAGGGTAAAATAAAAGTTTGTTTTTGTTTTATTTTGGTAGAAGACGAGAGCATTTTTACGAAGATGTGAGACCATTTGCTAAGAGGGGCAATTTTGGGCATATTGGACCAGAAGACAGAATTCATTCATTTATTCACTCAGCAGATATTATGGAGTATCCACTATGGGCAACCTCAAATTTAGCACTAGGGCACAAAGATAAATCATGGTTCTTACAATCTATTGGAGAAAACAGCACAATAAATAGATTGTACAATTCGCTGCCTCGACAGAGGTTTGCACAGGTGCTTTGTAAGCATAAAGCAGATGCTCATTTGGGCTATAGGGGGCCTGGACGAGTAGCCAGTCAAGAACTGGAAAGGACATTCCAGGCAGAAGGAGCAGCAAGGGCCTACAACTATAAGGCAACATGACAGATGTAGGGACCACATATATGGCTGGTCTGGCTGCAGTACAGGATGTGAGCAGGAACACGGATGGAAAGGCAGGCACTGTGTGTTGGAAAGGACCTTGTAGACCCCTCTAACAAGCTTTGCTGAGATCCTCTGGACAATGCAGAGTCACTGAAGGTTTTAAATGGGGAACAACATCGTATCTGCATTTCGCAAGGATTTCTCAGGCAGCAGAGGAGGAAAAAAATGGCAAGATTTTAACAGCTATGCTATTGAGATTATATTTCAAGTCTAGATTTAAATCTGGGGAACTCTATTTTCAATTGAACAATAACAAAATAGAGTTGTTTGAAAAGACAACAGAACAGTTGGATAGGTTAGAACCCATGTCGGAGGGAATTGCTAGTGTAACTTTTGTTGTAATTTAATATTTTAGCGTAGGGGAAAAAACTATGGAAACACTTAAGGGTTGTTTTCAAATATTTGAGAAGCTGTTACACAGGAGAAGTATAGAATTATTCTATATTCTTCAGAGGATGCAACTAAAACCAATAGATTTTAAGGAAGGAGAATAAGGAGCATCACATGATGCTGTAACAATTCTAATAATTACAATTGCTTGACAATGAAACAGAATGGCCTCAGGTTCCCTATCTTTAAACCAAAGTATTATATTCAACAATGTCTCAGATCCACTGCTAAAATTCTATGTTTATGGGAATAGAACTTAAGTTTATTATGTGTTACAAGCAGCTCTAGTCAGTCTTTCTGCCTGGCTTTTAAGTAATGAATGTACTTATATATTCTTGAAAATCAACTATACACATAGTGTGTAAACTGGAAAAATCGTGAGATATGGAAACTCCGTTTCATTCAAAACAGTGAAGACAGCAGAAGTATACACAACAGACTCAGCCAATAGCTCTAGTTATCCACCTAAGAATAATTATTTATGTATTCAGCATGGAAAGAACTGCAGATCATCCACTGACCTTTCCAGTCACTGGAGTATCCACATGGTCAGAACCATCTTTGACTGTAAAGATTAACAATTCACTCTAGAGTGAAAATCCTTATTAACATTTATACTGGAGAACAGGATTAACAGCTTCCTGGGAAGCTGTTAAAATAGGCTTTGATTGTATGTTCAGTGATCCTGCATAATCAGAGTAGAACCTATTCCACCTAAATGAATTTTTCAGATAAACAAAGGTAAAGGAGGAAGCTGAGGCAGGAAGAAAATCTAATGCCCCTGTCACAGAGAGGGAGGCTCGGGAGATCAGGAAAGAAAAACAGGAAAATAATACTCACCACTTATTAGAATTCAGAATGTATTATGGGCCAGGCATTTTACTCAGCACTTTACATATATTACATCTCTAAACACTCACAAATCCCCTGCAAGACACTACTATTATTTCCCCTTCTACCAAGAAGGAAAGAAATTACGGCCCCAAAGCTCAAATGACACTCAAGTACAAAGCTGGGTTTTAAATCCAAATTTACAATGACTCCAAAATCTGTGGTTCTTTCATTAAATCACAATCTCATAAAGCAGGTAGCGTTTACGCTAGAACTTCAGGGAAGCAGAGTTGACATGCATGAAAAGCAGCATATTCTAGGGGGACTCATGGTCTGATGAAAGGCAGGAGTAAGTAGTGCTGCCAACTAAGTATCCAGTACCATCAAGTATAAACTGACTGTTTTATGGGTGGGAGGCTACAAGGAGTGATCCTATTTTGTCTCAATTTCCTAATTTATTCTTAGTACTAGAAATCTAAGCCTCCGTTTACCCACTACTGCCCTGACTTTCATTCCCAAATTGTTCTATACATCCCCTTCTCAGCTCCAATCCCTAGTCTTTTTTTTTTAATTTTTTTTTACATTTATTTATTTCTGAGAGACAGAGCGTGAGTGGGGGAGGGGCAGAGAGAGAGGGAGACACAGAATCTGAAACAGGCCCCAGGCTCTGAGCTGTCAGCACAGAGCCCTATGCGGGGCTCGAACTCCCAAACCGCGAGATCATGACCTGAGCCGAAGTTAGATGCTTAACCAACTGAGCTACCCAGGTGCCATTCCAATCCCCAGTCTTAATTCCATCCTCTCAATCCTTTCATTGATCCTCTGGAAACACCAGATTAGTGACTAGCAGACTATCTTTATGGCAACCTAGACCTCAAGGTCCTCTACTTCCTTACCTCACCTAGTTATCTCCTGAAGACTCCAATCCTCTTTTTGGCTCTTTGTCCCTTGACTATCACTGTTGAAACTCTGCAGAGCTATATTCTAGACTCTCTTTTCTTTTCACCCTGTGTGTATTCTCCCTGATACATTTCATTCATTCACTTGGCTTCATTTACTATCTATATGCCAATAATTTCCATGTTTATATCTCCAATTTTTGTCTTTTCTTCCCTGAGATTCATATGTCCAACTGCTCTTTGGATGCTTCCATTTAGATAATGCACATTGAAAACTAAACTCATATCGTGATCTTAAAACATCCATCAGAATAAAGTTGCTAAAGTTTAAATATTTAAATGTTAAATAGGTAACCAACTACTAAAAAAAAGATGTGATAAATGTTATGAAACATTGAGATGAAAACAGTCTTTTAAACTATGATATGTGAAGCCATAAATAAAAGATAGCTCTGACAACATCAAAACAAAAACTCTATAATACTAACATCATAAATAAAACTGAAAGGCAAATGAAAAACTATGGAAAATATATGCAACATCATTTTTAATTTACTGATCACTTTCCTGTCCTGTCATTTGTAGTTGCATACTTTCCAATTCTGTACTAAGTTGCTAGCCCTTTCTAGTGATAGCAGTGCTATATCTATCTTAGATCTCACTGTGCATAATTATGACATAAAATACCATGAATTTCATTATAGCACAGGGATAACTGCTTATTTGGTTGAGTTTTAGAAATTACAGATCAAACTTAAAAGATAACGAAAGAAGCAAATATGAAAAAATTCCCTTAATTTGGGAAACTTTTATCTCCTTTTATGCCTTTTTATAAAAGCTATAAATTTGCTTTTTCACTTTATATATTTAGAAACTTGGTACATTTTCTCCTATAATCCCAACATGTTTATCAAATCAAACCAATCAAAAACCTAGAAAAGTGAAAAATGTAATTTATAGTGAGAGGAAACTCTTAAAATTTGGAAGTAAGAAAATAAAAGTTACCTGAGACATTTCAGCCAGATAGGTATGGCACTCATTGTTGGTCTTGTGGTAAGCCTACAAGAAACATACAAAAATAAAGAACCCAACATCAGAGAAGATTTGCAATACTAGCAAGACTATTACTAAGTCAAGTTTATGTCTCTATGTTTTTTTTCAATAGTGTAGGAAATAGTTTTGTAAGTATTTTGTGATAATAATATAGTAGGTTTGTAGATAACATACTAAAAATCATGGCAGTTACAAAGAAATTTCTAGTATAGAATAAAAACAAACCTTTGATTCTTGTTCCAGTCTCAGTGCATAGTCTTTCACTTGATTTTTAAGCCTCCTTTTCTCTTTTTCTAGCTGTTTAAGTAATATATTTAAGGATTCCTGAAAGTATAAATAGTAAATCTTTACATTTACTCATGTTCTAAATAATAATACATTTCAATGACAAATGCCTTCTACCCCATAACGTTCTGTGATTTCAAATTCTATAGTATATACCTTTTAAGTAATAGTAATAACTACAATATTTTTGAATCCTAACAATATGCCAAGTCAGTACTTGTGCTAAGTGCTTTCCACAGATTTTTTCAGTTAATCCTTACAACAGCCATAGAGACGGCTAATATATTTATTTCCATTTTACTGTTAAGAAAATCACATCTGATAGATGTTAAATAACTGGTCCAAAGACACACAGCTAATAAGTGGTGAAGCTGTTATTAGAACCCAGGTAGTCTGGGGTGCCTGGCTGGCTCAGTTAGTGGAGCATGTGACTCTTGATCTTGAGCCCCACTTTGGGTGTAGAGATTACTTAAAACTAAAATTTTTAGGGGCACCTGGGTGGCTCAGTCGGCTAAGCATCCAACTTGGGCACAGGTCATGATCTCACAGTCTGTGAGTTCGAGCCCCGCGCCGGGCTCTGTGCTGACAGCTCAGAGCCTGGGGCCTGTTTCAGATTTTGTGTCTCCCTCTCTCTCTGCCCCTCCCCTGCTCATGCTCTGTCTCTCTGTCTCTCTCTCTCAAAAATAAATAAACATTAAATAAATAAATAAATAAATAAATAAATACAAAATCTTTGGGGAAAAAAAAAGAACCCAGGTAATCTGACTCCAAAAGCCACACATGCTAAACAATTATTATGTATATATCCATATGATTGATACCAGCATAACAATAGTAGAGAGGAAGAACAGACAATGAAGTTGATGGCCAGAAGAACTAAAGGAATATTGCAGAGTAGGACAGTTCTGGAAGCTAAGACTTCAATCCAGATACCGTTCATCACAAATAGCTGGAGCTGAGTAGAGGTTTAGCCAAGTGCCAGAGCAATAATGCATTATACCAATTTGAATTAAAAGTTTAATCCCTAAACTAATAACTAATCATTTGCAGTAACCCCAATTATTTCTTGTATTCTTACACATTAATGTTTTTAAAAAAATCTCCAAATCGAATTCTATATAACCCTTGTTGGTCATGATCTAGGTCACTGAATTTATTAAAACATTTAAAGAAAAAAAAAAAAAACCAGAAGCAGCTGATTTAAAGCTCCACAAGGGGAAACTGAGATATTTTAGAGCTCATATCTTCCTCCTGAAAAATAGTTAATTCTGTAAAAACTTTACTAATTCTCTCCTAGATACTTGTTATAATTATTAGGATTTTAAAAATTGTATCAATAGGATAATTAGGTCAGCTGAGACCAGGAAAGTTCTTGTCTCTAAAAATAACACCAGTGATAAAACAAATCCCTTGGTTGTGACAATTCTCCACTATGCATATTTGATTACCATTAAAATATAACTGGGTGATATTTCTCAGGCACGCATTATTTGTCTTTGAAAATTATACACTGGCATCATAAACGGCTTTCAGTCCACCTTCCCCAAATACAAACTTGCTCCAGAAGAAGCTCCATGAAAATCCCACAAATTTAAGAGGCTAAACTGATTTATCTTAAGGAAACTATGACCTAATGAAATAAGCCACTGCTCAAGTATGAAGAGTTTTTAAACCAATAATCAGAGACTGATGGAAGTAGTGCAAAATACTGCTGCACAGACCTTTGCTCCAAGGATTCCAAGCTTAGCCCACCAGAGTAATATGGTTCAGTTAACATCATTTGTTAAGTACACTTTTATAAAGGTAAAAGATAATCTAACTCTTTTTAATATTGTTTCAATGGGAAAATGCACTCTAAGTTCTTATTTTATTTTATTTATTTATTTTGAGAGAGAGAGAGAGAGAGTGTGTCAGTCAGCAGGGGAGTGGCAGAAAGAGAGGGAGAGAGAGAATCCCAAGCAGGTTCCACACTGTCATCACAGAACCCGATGTGGGGGCCCGAACTCACAAACCATGAGATCATGACCTGAGTCAAAATCATGAGTCAGACTCTCACCTGACTGAGCCACCCAGGTGCCTCACACTCTAAGTTCTAAAAGAAATTATCTTATTGATAAACTACTGGGATACAAATTATTTTTATATTAATGTTGACCTGAATGAGATATGACCTAGAACTCTAGAAGCTTATACAAGAAATGTACATATGCAACAGGTAAAATTCAAGGCAATATATGATGAAATGCCAAAATGTGAAGCACAGACAATAAATGTCTCACAAGTTTTTTTAAAGAGGCCAATCAACACGGACTAGAGAGAGCATTCAGGATCCCCCAAAAGAGAAGGATTTGGATGGGAAAAAAAAGGGGAGCTATATATTGATCAAAGACTTGAGTCAAAATGATTATTTAGTGGTAACAACAGAGGTAAAGCAAAGTATTTCAGAAATAAATAAGAGGTAAGGTAAGATAATTAAGGAAAGCCCTGGTTATAGAAGACTTAGATTGCCAGGCTCAGGAAGCTAAACACAGGGGGCTATTGGAAGGTATTAAACAAGTGGCAAAATGAAAGCAGGGGGGTAGGAATACTAACCAAGTGGCAGTTTCTATGACAGAAGAAGTTTCTATGTTATTTACTGATGTGGATTTGCAGTTCTAAGCTTTGAAGCTTAAATATTTTTAATACACTTTCTTTGTGTTAGACTATATCGCACTACTACTCCTGACTAAATTCTTTGTCTTGTTACCTAATATTACAATTCATTCATTTATTCAAAAAATATTCATCAAGCACCTCCTATGTTCCAGACGTTGTGCTAAGGATACCACAGTGAGATTTACAAACCCAGATCCTGACCTCACGAAGCTGAGAGTCTTATATGGCTTACCTTGGTGAATGTTACATGTAAGCATAAGAATAAACTGTATTCTGTCATTGGATGGAATATTCTATAAATGTCAATCGATTGAGTTGATTGCTGTTCAGGTCAACTATGTCTATTGACTTTTCTCCCTTTTTGATCTATCAATTACTGACAGGGTGGGTGTTACTTTAATAGTGAGTGGATATGCCTATTTTTCCTCCATTAATTCATCAAAATCACCATGTAAGTGTTCCTACCAGTTTCCAGCAGGCTCTGTTCCAAGGAAGCAGATGTCATTAGTAACTATCTAGATTTGTCTGTTTATACAGATTTCAGGATGGGAGTTTGCCCTGCAAACTCAGTTCACTAATGAGTCAAGAACAGTGATTGGGTGTGTTGAACAGTGTGAACAATGATTCACCTTTTTTTTGTTGTAATGACAGCACTATGCACACTGGAGCTGAAGCCAGAAGTCGCAAACTGTTCTTGATCCTCTTTTCTAATTGGAACAAAAAGAATGCATTCTCGAAATCGGTGGCTGCACACCCTACACTGAAGGCTGACTAGCGAGCTCCAGCAGGGATACCACATCTGGCAAAGCAGGTGCAGTTGGGGCTACCAATTGGTTAAGCCTGCAGTGGCCTATAGTCTTTCTCTAAAATTCATCCAGTTTTTGCAGGGGCCAGACTAGCAACTTAAATAGAGCAATGATAGGCACTAGGACCCTTCCATCT
Organism: Lynx rufus; assembly: GCF_022079265.1. Classification (NCBI taxonomy): domain Eukaryota; kingdom Metazoa; phylum Chordata; class Mammalia; order Carnivora; family Felidae; genus Lynx; species Lynx rufus. Next base: position 15,082,990 of record NW_025814823.1, read on the forward strand.
TTTAGGTTTTTAATTGTGGCACTAATCACTGCTCTTTTCCCCGGGATAAGAAATTGTGTTTGCTTTACAATTTTGACCTTGGGTGGGAGAGGGACAGTTTCTAAAGTTTCCATGTGTTTTTTCCCATTGTGATAGCTTTTACTCCAGAGATGAAGGCCCAGTAAGGGGGGTTAACTTCAATTGTCAAGTATATCTGTTCCAATTATACACTCCGGGACTGGGAAAACGATCACCATGGGAGCAGGGGAGTTTATGAACACATGGGGCCCAGTGTGATTTGGACTGTAGGCATTTGGGGAATCAATGTCAACTTGGACTTCAAAATGTCTGGTCGTTTCCTTTCTCACAGTGTACCGTCACCCACACAAGTGGTCAGAGGCCCTTTTGGGCGAAAACTGGAGATATTGTCAAGATATATACTTGGACCAACATAGGGTCCTTTCTGCTAGGAATCTACCCATCTCTTTGGTCAATGATTTCTGAAACTGAAAATTGGTTCAGATCTGGCAAATGAGCAAAGAATTGTGCTTTCTACTGGGTTAACTGTCCTCAGCCTCTTGCTCCTCCATTCTTTTGCTTAATTTTTAAATGTTTATTTATTTTGAGAGACAGAGAGAGAGGGAGTGAGGATGGAAAGGGAGGGGCAGAGAGAGAAGAAAAGAGAGAGAATCCCAAGCAGGCTCTGTCCTATCAGCACGGAGCCCAATGCGGAGCTCGAACCCATGAACCATGAGATCATGACCTGAGCTGAAACCAAGAGACAGACACTCAACTGACTGAGCCACCCAGGTGCCCCTCTTTTTTTTATAGATGCTTAACAGCACCCTCATTAATTGGCTCAGCTGCCAGAAGAGGAAGTGAGAGCAACTCCTGAGGGGAGAACCTGTTGCCTTGTTGGAGAGAGGACTATATAGCATCTTCTAAGACAGTGAGGTTTCTAGCCCTTACTAGAGGTAGAGGTGGGTCACCTCTGCCTGCCCAGAGGGTGCAGCTGTAGTTGTTAAGTCAACATCCTCAGGGGCATCCATCCAGATGTCCTATCATACTTTTCAGGACCCCTGATTATTCCTATCAGGACCCTGCCCTTTGCATAACACATGTGCATGGACTGACTATCTGAATACCTCTGGAGCTCTGCAACTCACAATCAGGTCTTCAGCCCTACTGTTTTACTGTGTCTGCCCTTCTACTACTGGTATAGAAGGCCTCTTTAGAGACTACCACCAAGACTCTCTGCTTTTCACTCTTAGATATTAGTGCTTATCAACTATTCTCAGTCTCATTTATCCTTACACAGGGTGTCAATACAAGTTAAAAATAACCCCCTATTGTCCAAATATGAAACCTTTCACAATATTCCCCTCTGCCATAAAATTTCCCAAGGTCACCATTAGTGAAGTCTTTAGCAGGTGAACTGCCACTCTGAGCCATCTATTGGTGCCACATCTACCAGCCAGGACAGCATCTTCTGCCTGCCACATGGTAAGAGAGCCAGGCCCATGTCCCCACCTTACCTCCTATTTTCTTGCATCACTCCTAGAACCTCTAGCTGTAGACTTGGTCTTCAGACACCAAGATGGGATTAAATGTGAAATGATTCTGTTATCAGAAATATCTGCCTGAGAGGAAATAGGGAAGGAGCAGGAGAAGGCTGGGAAAGCAATGCAAAAAACTGATTACAATGCAAGTCTGAGCCTTAGTGAAGGAAAAAGGAAAAGAAGGTTAGGTGGAAGTGGAAACATCCTAGGTTGGCATGCAGCCTAAGCAAAACCATCAAGGAATCCTTAAGCCAAGTCACTGACAATGGAGTCCCATTTCCCAGGAATAGGTTTGCTTTAGTATCCCCACTGCACTGATTATGGGCATGGAGCAGCCCATAGGAGGTATGATCTTGATGCAAAAGTACTGATGGATTTTGAAGCCTAATACCTGGGGTCCTCAGTCAATTAACCCCCCTGTCACGGAAAGTCCGTAAGGTACATTCTCTGGGTAACCACATTAAAAGTCTTTTCTTAAGGGCATTTTAGTTTTTCAACTGAAGAATTGTCCAGTCTCTTACCTTATGAGGTTTAATCTTAGCCACTGGTTTTCTGGGGGACAAGAGCTAAGAGTTCCATTATTCAGACCATATATTTTTAATTTCCTCATTCTTAGACCTCTATTTCACTCTCCTCTTCCTCTGTGCCTGAAGGCCCCAAATCTAGAGGTTCTGCAGCTTAATTTCTCCGGAAAATAGACTCCTGACGGAAGGAGAGCATCCTGACTGTGCAGGGTGACAAAGAGGTCCCAGGGGCCAACTGCTTTATGTCTATATGTCCTGTCAAGTCAGTGACTACTCTTCCAGCTGAGGATCTTCCAAAATTTGTTTAAATTTCTCACCTGCTGAGATCTCCTTCTCTATTCTTCTTATCCATTCACTTCAACTATAAACTATCATTTCTCTGCTAATAAATATCACATCCAAATCTAAGAGTCCTATGTGTCTATTCTTAACACTTGCTTGACATTTCAAGTTCAATTTTACCAAAACCAACTTTACACAACTTTACACAACTTATATCCCAATAAAAATGCTTTAATGGTACCAGGCATAGTTTTCCAATTTCACATGATATATTTAGATTTGGTTAAGTGGGAGTAGTCTAGAAATTTTGTACATGGGAAGAAGACTATGGGTTTGTGTGAAAGGGCCATGTAAGAGTGAATATGCCAAACAATGAACTGTAGTAGTCATTAAATTTTTTTTCCTAACAGAGCTTAGGTCTGAGAGCCTACTACATATACTATCTCCCTTCTTAATTTTACAACCAAAATAATCTTGATTACAATGGGAGCCATTCCAATTAAGCACATTTTTTAAAACACTATACTAGTATTACTTCAATAATAGCTCTTCAATAATTTTATACTCAAACACTATGAATTCTAAAATAGATTTTATTTGAGATGCTAGCCACAAAGTGTCTTGATTTCCTGGTTCACCTTAGCACTGTTCCCACAAGCAGAATTCCTGGGACCCAACACATTCTCCTTCCCTGAGCCTGTTTCCTACAGTTGAGTTTTAGATGCTCTATACTTTGAAATTATGCCATAACTCGGGAAAGTAGGATGGTTCATTGGGGCAATCTCATGGGAATAAGACAAGCACAAAAATAAACTGTGTCAATTAATGGAATATATTATATCAACAGACTAAAAACAATCATGTAATCATCTCAACAGTTGCAGAAAAAGCATTTGACAAATCCAACACCTACTTATACTAAAAACTCTCAGTGAACTAGGAATACAGGGGAACTTCCTCAATTTCACAAAGAATATCTTTAAAAAAAAAAAACCAAAACTATAGTAACATACTTAATAGTAAGAATCTTGAAGCTTTCCCACTAATATCAGATGGTATAAAGGATGTGCCTTCTCGTCACCTGTTGCAACATCACACTGAAAGTCCTTGCTAATACAATAAGGCAAGAAAGGGAAATAAAAATCTGTACTGATTGGGAAGGAAGATAAAAATACTATCTTCATTTGCAGATAACGTGATCATTTATGTATAATATCCAAAATAATCAACAATAATAACAAATGAAACTCTGGAACTAAAAAGTGATTATAGCAAGGTTGCAGGATACCAGGTTAATATAAAAAAAATCAATTGTTTTCCTATATCCAGGCAATGAACAAGTAGAATTTGAAACTAAAAACACAATAGTATTTATGTTAGCACCCCCCACAAATGAAATACTTAAGCATAAATTTAACAAAATATAATGTGTAAGATCTGGATAAGGAAAACCACAAAACTATGATGAACAAAATCAAAGAACTTAATAAATGACAACATGTTCAGGGGCGCCTGGGTGGCTCAGTCGGTTAAGCGTCCGACTTCGGCCCGGGTCACGATCTCGCGGTCCGTGAGTTCGAGCCCCGCGTCGGGCTCTGGGCTGATGGCTCAGAGCCTGGAGCCTGCTTCTGATCTGTGTCTCCCTCTCTCTCTGCCCCTCCCCCGTTCATGCTCTGTCTCTCTCTGTCTCAAAAATAAATAAACGTTAAAAAAAAATTAAAACATGTTCATGGCTGGGAAGGCTCAATATCGTCAGATGTCCATTCTTCCCAACTCAATCTACAGATTTAGTGCAATCCCAATAAAAACTCCAGCATATTATTTTATGGATATTGATGAACTGATTCTAAAGTTTATAGGAGAAGCAAAAGCCCAAATGGCCAATTCAGCATTGAAAAAGAAGAACAAAACTGGAGGACTGATGTTTACCAACTTCAAGACTTACCAAAAAGAAATCAAGACTGGTATTAGCAAAACGATAGAACAAATAAAAAGCCTGGTCTACAGCCTTAGCACCCTGAAAGCGCCCAATCTCATCTGATCTCAGAAGCTAAGCAGGGTCAGGCCTGGGTAGTACTTGGATGGGAGAAGGCCTAGAAATAGACCACCCAGGACAAATAGATCCTATTTCAATTGACTTTTGACAAAGGAACAAAGGCAATACCATGGAGCAAAGATAGTCTTTTCAACAAATGGTGTCAGAACAACTAGACATCCACATACAAAATAAAAAAGAATATAGACATCTTACATGCTTCACAGAAGTTAACCCAAAGTGGATCACAGACCTAAATGTAAAATGCAAAACTATAAAACTCCTAGAAGATGACATAGGAGAAAACCTAGATGACCTAGAGAAAAGGTATGGTGATACCTTTTGAGAAACAACACTAAAGACACTCTTCATGAAAGAAATAATAAATAAACTGGTCTTCATTAAAATTCAAAACTTGTGCTCTGTGAAAGACAATGCCAAGAAAATTCTAAGACAAGTCACAGACTGCAAAAGACACATCTGTTAATGGACTGTTATCTAAAATACACAAGGAACTCTTAAAACTCAACAACAAACGACCTGATTTAAAACTGGGCAAAAGGGGCACCTGAGTGGCTGAGTCGGTTAAGTGTCTGACTCTTAGTTTTGGCTCAGGTCATGATCTCACGGTTTGTGGGTTCAAAGCCCCACATCAGGTTCCATGCTAACAGTGTGGAGCCTGCCTAGGATTCTTTCTCTCTCCTTCTCTATGTCCTTCCTCCACTCTCTCTCACTCTCTCTCAAAATAAATAACGTTTTTAAAAAAAAAATGGGCAAAAGATCTTAACAAATACTTCATCAAAGAAGATACACAGATAAAAAATAAGCATATGAAAAAATGTTCCATGTCATACAGCACCAGGGAAATGCAAATTAAAACAACAAAATATCACTACTCATCAATTAGTATGGCTAAAATCAACAACACTGAAGACACCAAATGCTGATGAGGATGTGGAGAAACAGAAACTCTCATATATTGCTGGTGGGAATGCAAAACGGCACAGCCACTTTAGCAGATAGTCTGGCAGTTTCTTACAAAACTAAACATACTCTTAACATACGATCCAGTGATTGCACTTCTTGGTATTTACCCAAAGGAGTTGAAACTTATGTCCCTACAAAATCCTTCATATGGATGTTTACAGAAGCTTTATTCATAGCTGCCAAAACTTGGAAGCAACCAACATGCCCTTCAGTAGATGGATGGATATATGAACCGTGGTACATCCAGACAAGGAAATATTATTCAGCATTAAAACCAATGGGCTTTCAAGCCATGAAAAAACATGGAGGAATCTTAAATGCATTTTACTAAGTAAAAGAAGCCAATGTGAAAAGACTAGATACTGTATGATTCCAACTATATGACATTCTGGAAAAGGCCAAACTATGAAGACAATAAAAAGATCAGGGGTTGCCAGTGATTGGGAGTTAAGAGTGGGGAGAAATAAGTGGAGCACAAAGGATTTTTAGGGCAGTGAATATAATCTGTATGATACTACAAGGATGGATATATGTCGTTATACATTTTCCAAACCCATAGAATGTACAAAACCAAGAGTAAACCCTAAGGTAAACTATGGACTTTGGGTGATTATGATGAGTCAATGTAGGATCATTCCAGTGAGTAATGTTGATAATGGGGAGGCTATGCGTGTGTAGAGTTAGGGAGTATGTGGAAAATCTCTGTGACTTCCTCTCAATTTTGTTAAGAACCGAAAACTGATTTTTTTTAAAAAAGTATTAATTAGAAGTGCCTAGGTGGCACAACCAGTAGAATGTCTGACTCTTGATTTCAGCTCAGGTCATAATCCCAGGGTTGTGGGATTGAGCCCCGTGTTGGGCTCTGTGCTAAGCATGGAGCCTGATTAGAAGCCCCTCTCTCTCCCTCTGCCCCTCTGCTCCACTTGCTCTCTAAAATAAAAATAATAAATAAATAAATAAATAAATAAATAAATAAAGTTAAAGTATTAATTAATTTAAAAAAATCGTTCTGGAGAGAAACCAAGGACACATTCTGGATTTTGTAAAAACTATTAGGCATTAAATACTCTGGACCATTAAAAGCAAGATATTTGTAATTTTTCATTTATAAAATTATTATACACATCAGAAATCCTTTACAATTATAAAATTATATTCCAATAACTTTAAGGCTTATTCTAGATTTGGCTTCTTTATTTTGACTCCAAAATGAACTATTTTTAAAAATTATTTTATCAAAGGCATACTCTCTCATCCCAGCACTTATAATTTATTAGAAGACCTATAACTTAATGTTCTTGATCTTCCTAAGGAGCTCTTTTTATCTGATTATATAATGAATGGTCACATACTAGAAAACTACAGCCTGCAAAGACATACTAAAGCTATAGCCAAATTGAAGACTCCACTGGAAATTAACCTAAAATAAATCACATATACAAAAATTAATTCTTCTCTTATCATGGAAGAGCTGTTTTGTTTCTGATACTAATGAGTTCTTAATCTTTCACCTATTTCCTCAGAAATGAGAAAAGGTCACTTTCTAATAGTACATTGAAACAAAAGGGTAAAAATAAGAAACTTCAGCATACTTTTACATACCTGAAATCAAATATACTTACTTGCTTTTTTTTAAGTCCCTTTCTTCTATCTCAAGTCAAAAGGAAGTTCTATTAGCCACCTATTTTTTAAGCAATGGTAGTTGCTATACTATACTAAAGAACACATAAAAACTACAAAAAAAATAACTCTATTGAATGCTTACAAGAGAAAAAATATGAGAATACAATTAAATCACAGCTCCTAGATATGTAGTACTTTTCAATGAAGGCAATTGCAGCAGTGAGTGGATGCAGCCTTCTGTGTGCTTAAGTACCAAGTGCCCCCTTGTGGACAACATTGTTATTAGATTATATATAAAATTTGTGTAACTTGTTTTGTGATTTGAGGCTACACCCGTCTCCAAATTGACACATCATCTTTGGGGAGAGCACAAACTTGGTGATATCTGGGACAGAATATATCAGGAAGCAGTCTAAGATGGATTCTACAGGTCTACCACCAGCCAGATGCCTAGTGGGAACTCCACCTCTCGCTTTGTTTATATCACATTCTTGAGAATCCAAGATCCCTTCAGTAATCCTTTCACTATATGGCTGATATATCACTTTAAATACAAATATATTTAGAGATTTCAGTAGTGCTTTTGGTTCATTACTATCAATTCCCAGTTATTAGGCTCTAAAATATGTATTTATGGCTTTAAAAACAGAATTTCTAACAATGTTCTGAATGTGGAAATGACCAGAATGAGCCCAGTAGGAGCATGACTGGATGCTTCAGTGAGATAATAGCTCTCAGGAAGGTCCAAACTGGGCTGTATGTTTGTCCAGGACCCCATGAAGCAGCGTAACTAAAAGAAGAATCTGAATCACAATAAAGGGAATCACGTTCAGGAAAATGGTATGGGGCATCAGGATGAACAAAAGAGTAGCACGATGATTAAGGACATTGGAAGTCAGCATGTGGAACATAAACAGACCAAAATAGAGGATGATACGAAGGGAGAGTCTTGTTTCTTTGAAGGATCAAGTACATGATGAAGAGACTAGTCCAGCTGTTCGAAGGAATTTGTAAGACTTAAAACCATCTCTTCCTTCAAGCCTCTCCTGTTAATAAGCAGGACTAGGAGAGGGGTTTTATGGTTTGTCCTAAGGAAAGCTGAAACATACTTCAGAAGGGAAACTAGATAAATATCCAAAAATTAGCATTTCAAGAAGTCAACTGACCAAAGGATTAACTTGCAAAGAGGCCAATTCACCTAGGATTCTAAATTTACCAAGTCATCAAAAATTTGCTTTTAGTAGCATCTTCCATACATATGAACTTATAAACATATTCTTTTTCTGAATATATTTTCAATGATGATACTAAATGTAAACCATTTTCATAAGTTTTAGTTTCTAACTAATTGAACATTCTTTAAAATGTTACTAAGGTTATTTTCATAAGAATGTATTCAAAGATTTAGATTTCAGCAAATTAATTTCCTATGACTTGACATTCTACAAATTGATCAAGAGTCTTCCAGAGAACATTTAATGTGAAACTCAACATTTTCCTAAATAATATTTCTCTGTTTCCATACTTTCTCCTCCATGTCTCCCACCAGCACATAGCCTTGTTGGCTTTAGGAGTAGGATCTTCTGTGCTATATCCATCTGACTGGCAGAGTGTTTGCTCTGGTGAGAGGTTTCCCGTAAGGGTCCAAGCTGTCTGCATGTACTGAGAAACAAGGGAATGCACTGATGGGAAAAAGAAGGAGAGAGAAATAGAAGTGCTATGGTTTGAATGACTGTGACCTCCCCAAATTCATGTGTTGAAATCCTAATGCCTCCTATGATGGCATTAGGTGGTGGAAACTTTGAGAGATGCTCAGGTCATGAGGGTGGGGCTCTCATTAATAGGATAATGCTCTTATAAAAGAGACCCCACAGAGCTCCCAAGCCCCTTCCCACCATGTGAGGACACAGCTAGAAGGAGCCATCTCTGAACCAGAAACTGCTGTTACCAAACACCATATTTGCTGGTGTCTTGATCCTGGACTTCCAGCCTCCAGAACTGTGAGAAGTAAATCTCTGTTGTTTTTAAGCCACACAGTCTGTGGTATTCTTTTATAGCAGCCTAAACAGACTATAAGATAAGGGGTCATCAATTTTTTGACTGCTAATGAATCAAGGAACAGGACTTCCACCATGCAATAGAGTTGACCGCAGGGATACGATAGAACTTTTTGATAAAGACTTTATAGTAACTTTTCCCAAGAGAGACTACCCTGTAACTCTTTCTCTGAGGGACACATATCCCCTAAATCTGTTGTTGTTGTTGTTGTACTCAAAACATTACTGGGGAACTACCTATGGGACTATCTACCAGGAGCCATAAAGTTCTGATAAAGAGTTCAGCTGAATTCTCAGCTTTGTATTCTAACTGGAGATTAACGAGGAAGCCCAGAGTGCCAAGTCAGAACCTGAAAAATAGCTATTGCTCATCAGAGACAACACAGCCTAATTATCATTAGCTTTTAGTCATTTGGAATGCTTAAGATAGATTCTAGTCTGCTAGTGAGTGAATGGATACAGATCTTTGCTCAATACACCAGGAAATTCTTGGAGGGAACATTAGGTAAGCACTAGGTTCTTCTGGTGGATGCAAATAGAAGAGGTTAGAAAATGTCCACTCAGCAACCCCCAAAGAAGTAAAAGTTCTGTGCTTTTTATTAGATCCCTGAAGAGCCCCCTGCTTTCTGGAAAGGTACTAAGGAGCCATAGAATTCTACTATAGTTTTAGGAAGATACCAGAAGATTTACAACCTCTGTAACAGCACAGCTGAATAAGTGAAAACATATTGCACAACTTACCCTTGCCCTTATTTTCTTGAAATGTACTAAGGTTAATTTCACAACAGACTTTGTTCTAATGAAACTTAGAGTTCCCTCTAAAGTTCCTGCTATCAAGGGAAGGGAAGAAAGGAATTAACACTTTATTGAGAGAAGTGCTTACGGTGTCAGGTATTATGCTATTGGCTTTATATATAACTCTAATAATACTTATGACAAACTTGCAAGAGGGCTTAATTAACTCCATTTTACAGATGAGGAAATTAAGCCTCAGAGAAATGAAATAATTTCCTTAGTGCCCCATAGTCTGAATTTGAATCAGCGCAGTCTAATTCTAAAAGCCATGTTTCTGGGTAAAGTGGGTTACACTGACTCCAACTGTCTCACCCCTGCTTTTTCACTACACTCATTTTCTCTCAGTATCCTATCTTCTCATTAGCATTTGCTTACCTTCTTTCCCCTTTGAATCAATAATGTGCTGGAACTTCGGACCATGTGCTTTGTCCTACCCTGCACCTGAAATTTCCTGGAGAACATTCTTCTGCTAAACATTCATTAAAACCTTCTTCTCCCTTAACTTCTGTAATGCCACCCTTTTCCAGCTCTCCCTTCTCCCTTTCTCAATATTTTTCCTTGTCAGTTATCTTCACTGAATTGCCTCCTCAGCTAAAACCTTAAGTGTTAGTATTCCCTAAGATTCCATCCTCAATCCTACTTTTCAGACCATGTATTTCTTTCTGAACAATCTCACTTTCATGACTTCAAATGACACTGATGACTCCATGATCTCTCTTTTTGGAAAGACAACTTTCCATGGTCTAAAGTCATGTCCAGATGTTTACTGACCACTATCATCTATGTAACATACACAACACTAAACTCAATTCCTAACACTCCACCTAGTTCTGATTCCTACTGTGTTGGTTCACTGTAATCATTGTTCAAGCGAGAGCTCTTAATCATCCTCCAGTCCTCTCCCAGTCTCACCCCAGCATCCAAGTACTCATGAAATCCACATTCCTAAATATCTCTTAAATCTGTCACGTTGGCTCCACCCCCATATACTACTGCCCAAGTTGAACAACTCACCCTCCCTCACCTGGACTGCTACAAAAGTATCCTAACTGGTTTCCCTGCCCCAAATCTCACTGACCCTGGGAAAGCCTTTCTCCATGGGGGTAAAAGGCTTTTAAAATCTATATTAAATACTTCAAAAGCTTCCCATCACATATAAAAAGGTTCACACATATACAAAATCCTTTGTTATCGAGGGCCTGCTTATATTTCCAGTCGTATCTCCCATCACCTCTTGTATTTATTCCAGACCTACTGAACTAACTGTAGGCCTGAGATGTCTTTAGATTGATCCAGAGGGATTCTATCATTCTTTGAAAATATGCATATATCATGATCTAAAAATTTCACTCTATGTACACTAGAGCAGTGATTCTCAAACTTTGGTGTATATCTGAATTATCTGGAGTTAATAAAGAACTCAGAAATGGCAAGCTGGTTGAAGGATAGGGCTGGCCTTTGTATTTTTATGAAGTTTCCTATGTGATTCTGTTACCTACCAAAGTTTGAGGACCACTGGCCTAAAGCAAGGGCCAGCAAACTATAGCCTGAAGACCAAGTCCAGCCATAGCCTGCTTTTATAAGTCAAGATTTGTTAGAATAAAACCCTACCTATTCATTTAGTTATTGTCTACAGCTCCTTTCACACTATAACGGCAGCAGCAAACAGAGATCATATGGCCTGCAGAGCTGAGAATATCATCTAGCCCTCTGTAGAAAAGTTAGCCAACTCTAGAGGAACACTTTACACTAGAAGACATGTATTAAGCATGTTCCCTGTGGCAATGTTTGTCATAGTGATATTTTGAAAAATCCACCATGTACATAAATAGGGGAACAAATGAAGATATATAGATATAAAGTAGAATACTATGTAGCAAACAAAACTTATCAGATCCTTATGTATTAACATGGACAGAATTTTTAAAAAGCATGTGTGCAACATGATATTTTTATATGAATTTTTAGATACAATATCTGTAGAAAGGCATTTAAAAATAAATTAGAATGATGTATACCAAATCCATGATAGTACTGTCCTATAAAGAGGAAGCAAAGGGAGAGAGACAGGGAGAGAAACAAAAGGGTCCTCGACTCTATAGATTGTTTTCATTAAAATACTGAAATCAAAAAGTGACAAAAACTAAAGAGTTACTAATACTAGAATATATTGGTTGTCAGATTATCCTCTGTGAGTTTTATTCTATTCAAAATTAAAACCACAAATAACCTAACATATTCAAATATAGGGAAAAGGAATTGAATATTAATAATCCAGTGCAATGGAAAATAATGTAGCTTTCAAAAATATACAGGAAGAAAATATAACATAAGAAAATCATTGGTTTAATTGTCCATGACTACTACAGGATACAAAATTATCCACAAAACAAGGTTAAAATTCTAAAATATATATTTTAGAAATGCTATCCTTATATTCTGGTTTCTTTTCGAATAAATCTTTTACCTTTTACTAAAAAAAAAAGTATGTCCTTATTTTTTCCTTTTTTGGGGTTCATTTATTTACTGGGTTGTAATTTTTATTTTTTTAATGTTTATTTTTGAGAGAGAGAGAGACAAAGCACAAATGGGGGAGGGACAGAGACACACACACACACACACACACACACACACACACACAGAATCCAAAGCAGGCTCAAGGCTCCAAGCTGTCAGCACAGAGCCAAATGCTGGCCTGAACACAAGAACCATGAGATGATGTCCTGAGCTGAAGGTGGACGCTTAACCGACTGAGCCACCCAGGCGCCCCAGGTTGTAATTTTTAATCAATATACATGCATGCAAAACTTTTAAAAAAGAGGCCAACAGTATATATGTTTGACTTAATACTTATCTTTGTCTTTTATTTTCTGAATAATATTAAATGAATGCATACTACTTTAAAATTAATGGTATTCATTGAAAATGATCTTGTATGGCACATAGAGCTAATTGTATAACTGATACACATTCTCCCCTTCTTCCTACTACCATTCTCAGTAAAACACTAAATTTCTCAGTCTTCCTTCAAGATACAGGAGGCCACATGATGCAGTTCTAACCAATGAGATGTAAGGGGAGATGCTGGGTGCAGCACGTTGGAAAATACTTCGAAAGAAAACAGACTTGACTGGCCTTCACCTTTGCCCTTTTCCCTTCATCTACTTCTTTCTTTGAAAGAGAAGGTGAAGCAGGTGAGAAAGTGAAGTAGCCACCTTGTGACCATGCTGGACAAAAACCACTCATTAAAGGACCGAGTGGAGAGTCAAGAGTCTGGAGGAGCCATTATACCAACCCCAACTGCATCCCTCTAACACTTCCTGTTACATGAGAAAACAAAACCAAACACCTTACTGGTTTAAGCCTTTCTTTTACATGCAACCAAATGTAACCCTTTACTGAAATATCTTGCTAAAATTAAATTCTAACAAATTATACTGTTGAAAGGCACTTTAAAGATTACCTAATCTATATAGTACCTGCGGGTGAGAAAAATAATCTTCAAAAAGGTTGAGGTTGATCTTCAACCTTCAAAAAGGTTGATACCATTCTGCATCAGAACAAGGACCAGAACTTCATTCTCACTTAAGTGAATACTTTTTCTCGAATACTAAGATCAAGTCCACTTTTATGACCCAGTTTGTAAATTACTTACTTAATATTTTATATATTTTTTTCTAAATGATAACATTTTTTTAAATGACATATATACTGGTCATAAATTAGTATTCATCCCTGTTTTGCCCATACACAAACTTGCAATTTGAAGTTAGTCAAAATTGGTATTCAAACTGACATCAGTTGCTTACGTATGTCTGTATAGGTTACTCCTAAAGACTAAACAATCTACAGCAAAGATTAAGAATCAGTAAATTTATAAAAAGTGTTTCATTTCATATTCTATCCCCGCCCAAAAAACAATTTAAACCCTTTTCTCCAATTATTAACCTAATAGGAAACCAAAAATGTCTGCATTTCATAGAGTATATATCTGAATTTCATAAATATTGTTTTTATATAAAGAATAAGACTTAATATATTCTCTTTTAACCTTGAATAAAAGATTTTGTCATTGGATATCAGATTCTTGGATCCCAATGCTTTTTGCTCAGTAGTTGGCTACTTCTATCACCAGCTCCTTGGCTAGATTCCTAATCTGCTGCTGTTCAGACAAACTCCTCCCAGATTCCATGTGTAAGAAAACCTAAATACTCATGCATGCAGGGTATCTGCCCCCAAAATAGAGAGAACTAGCTCCTCAAGAGCTGTACTTTCATTATCTTTCCTTTCTGCTTGGTACATGGCCCTATTCTTGGTTCTTCTAAAATGTCTTCAGTCCTTTACTGAAAAGAAATAAAATTATCTGTCTCCAGAGCTAAACCTCTTAGAAGACCATATTTTTTTCAAGATTAACACAAACCCATCAAAGGGAAGAAATGTATTTTTTGTCAACATGAGTATGTTATGGAGTCTGAGGCACCAGTTAGAAAGCCAATCAAATGCTTCTTGGGTTGCTCTAGAGTACTGCACCATGGCACAGCAGCTCTTGTGGCCACTCTCCATAAGGCTGGCGATACCCAATTTCTTAAGCTAGTACTGAGGATAAGTTATCAAGAAACAGGGAGCCAGAATATTTTATATTCTATAGGTAGAATTAAAATTCTATCTACAGTTAAGAAAGACAAGGCTTAAAATAGCCCTTGCAGCAATTTCTAAATACCACAAGATGGGGATATGACTCTATGGTAGGGGGAAAAAATGTTATGTTCCTGACTTTCCAAGCCATAGTAATAAAGGTATTTCTGGGTTGAAAATAACGGAGGTGTACAAATTAGATTATTTCTTTCCTGAATCATTATTTTAAAAAATACAAGATTTTTCTGTATTTTTCACTAAAGGTCTGCAGTTATGCAAAGAGCAATCTCCATAAATGCTCTGGTCCCCAGGACCTCTGTGAATATAGCAGTCAGTTTAGTGCTCTATGTACCACTATTAAAAAACATGTTACTTCTGGTAAGTGGTATAGAACGGCTGTTGGCATAGTATGGTGTAGTCAAATGGGCATAAGTTTTTTTTAGAGGAAGAGAATTGACCTCCACATTTCCGGACTGTGTGATTTTGAGCAAATCATTTAGTCATTTTTTTTTTTTGTTTTGAGAGATAGAAGAGAGGGCGGAGGGAGAGGGGCAGAGGGAGAGGGGCAGAGGGAGAGGGGCAGAGGGAGAGGGGCAGAGGAGGGGAGAGAGAGAGAGAGAGAGAGAGAGAGAGAGAGAGAGAGAGAATCTTACGCTGGCTCCACACTCAGCATGGAGCCTGATGCAGGGCTGGATCCCACGACCCTGGGATCATGGCCTGAGCTGAAATCAAGAGTTAGACACTCAAATGACTAAGCCACCCAGGTGCCCCTCACTTAGTCATTTTAAGCTTAGTGTCACAGGTACTAAAAGGAATAATATTAAATTTTATCTCATGGAGTTATAATCCTGCCAATTTAGGTGAGTATTATATTTTCATTTTCATATTAGATACCCTTGATTTTTAATAATATTTCCATGTTTTTCTGAATATTCCTTAAGTAAAAATGCAGCATGAGTTATAAAGAAAAGGCTATTTCCAAGCATGCTCTAGACCCAGGAAAAGTCATGCATCAGATCTTCTCTACATTTTATTTTATTTTTTATTTTATTTTTTTAATTTTTTTTTCAACGTTTATTTATTTTTGGGACAGAGAGAGACAGAGCATGAACGGGGGAGGGGCAGAGAGAGAGGGAGTCACAGAATCGGAAACAGGCTCCAGGCTCTGAGCCATCAGCCCAGAGCCTGAAGCGGGGCTCCAACTCACGGACCGCGAGATCGTGACCTGGCTGAAGTCGGACGCTTAACCGACTGCGCCACCCAGGCGCCCCAGCTACATTTTAAAGGATAAACATTTAAATCAATGAAAAACAAATAAATGTTCTTTGTAAAATATAAAACATATGAATTTTTTTTTTAAATTTTTTTTAACATTTATTTATTTTTTCAACATTTTTATTTATTTTTGGGACAGAGAGAGACAGAGCATGAACAGGGGAGGGGCAGAGAGAGAGGGAGACACAGAATCGGAAACAGGCTCCAGGCTCCGAGCCATCAGCCCAGAGCCTGACGCGGGGCTCGAACTCACGGACCGCGAGATCGTGACCTGGCTGAAGTCGGACGCTTAACCGACTGCGCCACCCAGGCGCCCCTAAAACATATGAATTTAAGTAATTTATCAGGAGGAAAGGATGTCATTAGGGCCGCCCAAAGAAAAAATAGGTAGATAAGCTCAATGAGGTTTCTTTCATGTTATAGGGTAATTTTGTGGGTTCTCTGTTGGATTATATATATATATATATATATATATATATATATAGTGTGTGTGTGTGTGTGTGTGTGTGTGTGAATGTGAATATATATGTGTGTATATCTATACATGTGTATATATATATTCCAGAGGAAGTGCAATGCAAATGTTTTCACGTAGGTAAAGATTTGTATTTCTGTGTTTAATAGGCTCTTTTAGGTTACAGAATAAACACACTTGTGTTTTCACCCAGCCTGATTACTGAAATTCTTTTTCTTCCATTTTGGTTGTACCTGCAACCCTGCCCAGCTTTATAAGGTGGACATTAAGTTGAAGATTTTGCTACAGAACTCCTTACTTCCTAGGAAGAGTTCCAATGAACAAAATACTTTATTTGTAACTTGATACAGTCTTTAAATGTTTGGGAGGATCTATTTTTTTAAAAAGTACATAATTTCTTTCCTTCAATTATTCTTATTTGACCAGCTTTTACTCACCACTGGCATTTTTTCATAGACAAGGATAAAAGACAATCTATCTACAACAAAGCAAATATGAACAATTAATATTCTATCACTTTTAAATCAACTTAAAAACATATATATAGTTGTTTCTGTACCTGAAGGATTTCCACAAATTTTTTTCATTTTCTCTTCTAGAGAAACAATTTGCTTTTCTAATTGATCATTCAGTTCAAGTTGTGTCTCATAACGAACTTTCCATTCACCACCTGAGTGAAAAAGAGGGGAAAATCAAGATCATTTTGCCACCTCTCATTTATTCATTACACCACCATTAATTGGCTCAATCTTACTGTACTTGACTTTGTTAGCAATACAGACGAACTAGAGTGATTAATTTTTTTTAATGTTTTAATTTATTTTTGAGAGAGAGAGAGAAAGACAGAGCATGAGCAGGAAAGGGGCAGAGAGAGGGGAGACACAGAATCTGAAGCAGGCTCCAGGCTCTGAACTGTCAGCACACAGCTGGATGCGGGGCTTGAACTCACAAACCATGAGATCATGACCTGAGCCGAAGTCAGACACTTAACCAAATGAGCCACCCAGGTGCCCCTGATTAAATTACTTAAAAAAATATTTTACATCCTTCTTATAAACCTGAACTGCAATTCATAGATATTATAATCTACCAACACATCTAAGTCAATATAACAACTTAATTCTAATATAATATAAAGACAGGTAATATTTTTTTTAAGATTTGGGGGTTCATTTTGTTTATTTTTTATTATTTTTTTAACTGTTTCTTTAATTTTGAGAAAAAGAGCGTGAGAGCAAGGAAGGGGCAGAGAGAGAGGGAGACACAGAATCTGAAGCAGGCTCCAGGCTCTGAGCTGTCAGCTCAGCTTGAGCAGAGCTCGAGCTTGTGAACCACAAGATCATGACCTGAGCCAAAGTCGGACACTTAACCAACTGAGCCACCCAGGTGCCCCTAGAGTGAACTAATTTTTTTTTTTTAATTTTTTTTTTTCAACGTTTATTTATTTTTGGGACAGAGAGAGACACAGCATGAACGGGGGAGGAGCAGAGAGAGAGGGAGACACAGAATCAGAAACAGGCTCCAGGCTCCGAGCCATCAGCCCAGAGCCTGACGCGGGGCTCGAACTCACGGACCGCGAGATCGTGACCTGGCTGAAGTCGGACGCTTAACCGACTGCGCCACCCAGGCGCCCCTTAAGGTGATTTTTTTTTTTAATTTTTTTTTTCAACGTTTATTTATTTTTGGGACAGAGAGAGACACAGCATGAACGGGGGAGGAGCAGAGAGAGAGGGAGACACAGAATCAGAAACAGAGTGTGAACTAATTTTTAAGTATGCATTTCTCTGTTATGTAGGATCTTTCAGATTGCAGACAGTAGATTCACAGTCGGATTACCACCCAGCCAGACTTCACTAGGACTAATGTGATTCCTGGTCTTCTCACTCCCTAACCCCTTTGTCCTTTAGTTCCTCATGTATCCTTATACGGAATTCTATTAGAGGGACTATCAGGAAAATGTTTCTTTCATAGGAACTTGAAATATCCATACATAACAGCGTAAATAATACTGACCCTCCATCCAATGTCACGTTCATTTTCTTTCCTTTGCAAACAAATTCTGAAGACTGTTTGCTATGTATAAAGTACACAATGCCTTACATGTATTAAGTAACTATTCCTCATTTTAAAAAACTTAGTTACCTATTATACAGATGAAGAAACCAAGGGTCAGAGATGTCAAACAACATTCTTAAGATGACAAAGCTAATAGATGAGGGAACTGGGTTTTATGTGACTTGAAAGTGTACCCTCTTTTTTGGAGAGAGAGCAAGCAAGCGGGGGAGGGGTAGAGGGAGAGAGAATCCTAAGCAGGCTCCACATCCAGGACAGATCCCGACGTGGAGCTTGATCTCATGACCATGAGATTATGACCTGGGCCAAAATCAAGAGTCAGACACTTAACTGACTGAGCCACTCAGGTACCCCAAAAGTGTATCTTGTTAACTGCTATGCAAATGTAGCTGCCTATGCAGGCATCTTCTCTTGTCTGTAAACAGGTTTCCTTCACCAAACCCCTTTGGCTATTAAGGCCAAAACATTTGTCTTATTGCTACAGGAGAGGAGGAGAATACAGCCTAGAATTTAAACATCTTTGGTCGGCTTCAGGGCCCAAAGCTAATTTTATTTTATCTTTAAAGTCACACTTTATATAGAGAAAAAAAGATAGCTTGCTTCTAAACTTTAAATGCGCTTTACATTTATGAGGCAATTTCTGCTCCTTAATAGTTGACAGAGGAGTCTAAGCAGAAAGAGTAGTAGCACATGCTACTGGCCTCAACTTTCTCAACCCAGCCACACATGTCTCCCTTAGCCCCCTCATCTCTAGCAAATCACCCTCCCAAACTGAAGTTGAAAGTCATTAGTCCCAATGCGTTAGGGAACAAGAAAAGAGAAGCCTGAAGAGAAGCCTGAAAGAGAAGAGAGACTGAACATTTATCCAAAAGATACCAGAGTCCAAATAGATGGAGTTATCTGTATAACCGACTAGCTGAAGTCTCTCTTTGTTGAGACCCCTTTTCCCACCATGGGAATGGGGACTTCAGAGCAAAATCAGAACAGTTACTGAAACATTAAGAACGTAAGTCATTTTGAACACATCTGACTATAGTTTATAAATGTTTGCCTCCACTTTAAAAATATTACTGATCTAGAGATCCTCAAATACAAGTAAACCTAATAGTATACTATCATGTATTAATGTTAATAAGTGCAACGCCTTGGAGGTAATGATGTCAATGTTCACATCCCCCAGTGTGGTGAACTGACCCCAAACATACACTCAAACGTATAACTCCTTCAGTATATATACAGACGGCTCTGCATTGTAGGGGACAAAAGACAGAGTAAGCATACTGACTGTTGAATTAGAGGAGAAAATTGTAAAACAGTAGTGTCTATTAAAAAAGGAGAAAAAATAGTCTTGATGCTACTGTAGTAGGGTCACATTGGGACTTTCATGGGACCTTGACACTGTTGCCTTAGTGGGCCTCTTCCTCCATTAAAAAAAAAATATTAAAAATTCTATTTTACTACTATGTTGGTATAAAGACAAACATAATCCAGACTGGATCATATTCATTTTTTTCTTCTGATTTTAAAATAAAATATCTCATTGGCTTCTAAAAGTAACATCAAGGGACCTTAATAATGTCCCGACTGTGCCTAATGGATAAGTCAGCCAGAGCAGATATGAAAGCAAGCTTGGCTAGTTCTAGGTCAACTTCTTAATAGAGTACAAATTAATCTGTTCAGAGCAAAGAATACTCTGTTCTTAAGCTGTCTAGACTATTGGGTAATCACTGGGACTGATGTCCAGAGTTAATTTGGAATAACCTTTGTTTGATATTTTTGCAATGAGTTCATATCTAAATCTAATCTATCCTGCCTGCACTAATTACTGCCACTTTGCCAAAGTTGACCTGAGAGTGTATTCATTGCTGTTTTGACCTTGCTATGAGGAAGAAGACACATAAAACAGGAGAATCTATCTTAGAAAAATCTTAAGATGTATAAACTAACTGAGCCCAACTGATCAGTTTCTGTTGTTGAACTGACAGGAAAAGACAAGACAGATCTATCAAACAGTTAAATAAAACATTGATTTGTTCCAGGTAAATTATGTCCCTAATCCTGGGAAGACAATGTGTATATTATTAATAATTCATTAATTAATAATTAATCAATTAACATTCAAGTGCATAAAAATGAGGACTATATAACTTACCAAAACCTGCAGCCATCACTGATTTACATGGCTAATACAAAAATGTGTTATAATTTCTGATTCCTTAGCAAGTGGATGGAGGTCCACAAAACTGGAGATTAATAAAATTGTTTACTTTTCACAAAACAGCATTGGCTACCACAAATCACATCAACTTCCTATTTATCAAGTATTTCCTTTTTTGAAAAAGGACCACACTGATTATTTCTTTCCCTCCCACACTTTCTTCTGTGATAACTCAAAAGTACCCAAAATATTAAGGTTTACAATTTTGCATAATTCTTTATCCATCTTTATTTATTATTTAAATTTTTTTTTAATGTTTATTTATTTTTGAGAGAGATAGAGAGAGACAGAGTGTGAGTGAGGGAGGGGCAGAGAGAGGGAGACACAGAATCTGAAGCAGGCTCCAGGCTCTGAGCTGTCAGCACAGAGCCCAATGAGGGGCTTGAACTCACGAACCGGTAGATCATGAACTAAGCTGAAGTCAGATGCTCAAGCCACTGAGCCACCCAGGTGCCCCATCCATCTTTAAAATGCAATAATGTTTAAAGTATGTTTTCAACAGGGAAGAAGAGTGGCAGTAAAAAATAGCAAGTTTTTCAGGGTGTTTGAGTGGCTCGGTCGGTTGAGTGTCCAACTCTTGATTTCAGCTCAGGTCATGATCGTGGGGTCATGGGATCGAGCCCTGTGTCGGGCTCTGCACTGAGTCTGTAGCGTGCTTGAGATTCTCCCTCACTCTCTCTCTTCTTCTCTCTTTCCCTCTGTCCTTCTCTCCCACTCTCTCTCTCTCTCAAAAATATTTTAGATAAATAAAATACAATTTAAAAAAATAGCAAGTTTTTTTTTAATAGTCTTGATACTAAGGGAAGTTAAGAGACATCTGAAACTAACCCAAATAAGAGATGTAGTGCTATCTTTGAGACAGCCACAATAAACTCGACATCAAAATAGATGCTTCCTGATCTTGAGCACAACAGCAGCCAATGTATCAAGGCCTACAATACACTTATAATACACTAGTATTTAAAACTCAGACTGGGGCGCCTAGGTGGCTCAGTCAGTTGGGTGTCCAACTTTGGCTTAGGTCATGAGTTCAAGCCCCATGTCAGGCTCTGTGCTGAGAGCTCAGAGCCTGGAGACTGCTTTGGATTCTGTGTCTCCCTCTCTCTCTGTCCCACCCCCACTCCCTCTCTCTCTCCCCCCCACCTCAAAAATAAATATTAAAAAAAAAATAAAATACAGACGATGAGGGGCACCTGGGTGGCTCAGTCGGTTAAGCCTCTGTCTTCAGCTCAAGTCATGATCTCATGGTTCATAAGTTCAAGCCCCTCACTGAGCTCTCTGCTGTCAGCACAGAGCCTGCTTTGGATCCCCTGTCTCCCTCTCTTTCTGCCCCTCCCCTGCTTGAGCTCTCTCTCTCTCTCTCTCTCTCTCTCTCTTAATTAATTAATTAAAAATACAAAAATAAAATGCAGACTATGAGGATAAAAATTTAGCAGAAACATTTGTGTCTCTTGGTGGAAAAATATCCTGAGTAATACTCCTTCAGTAACTCTAAAAACAAACAAAAAATAAGCACTAATTTGTAAAGGAAAAATAAAATTGCTTTGCAATCTCAAAGAGGGATCTTGTCTAGGATCAGTACAAGAAAAAGCAAAATCAAACCAAAAATGGAAACATTCTAGAAGTTTGATTCATGGTCAATTTTTTGAATTGACATTGTAAGAGGAAGTTCATAAAGCAAGAGAAAATTAGGTGAAACCCTATCTTTTAGATGTGAATTTTTTGGGGGGGTGGGGGGGGGGTCTAAGAGAGATAGCAGTGTTAACAAAAACAAAGCCCCACTAAGCAACAATGCCAAATAATACATTTTAAAGTGTTAAAAAAAGAACACAGTTGAATTGGTTGAAACTTGACCCTACACAGACTTATTAAGTTCAGTCATATTTAATTGTATTGGTCATTGTATTTATAATGATAATAGTGATGAAGTTATGTTGACTTGAAAAGACTTTGTAAAATAAGAAAATGATAACAAGGAAAGGAAAAAGCCTAATATATGGCACTGTACTGGGCACGAGGGATACAAAAATAAAATAGACACAGCCCCAGAAGTCAATTAGCAGTAGGACAAGTGGTGGTGAGGGGAAACATACAGCCAGAACATTTGAGACTATTGGTTAAGTGGATGCGATGGAACATACAAAAGGACATCCAATGTGGAAGGTGGCAGAAGCCACTGAGAGATAGGGAGGTCAAGATTGAAGAGGGTCAAGAAATGCTCTCGGGGGAAATGGCACCTGTTCCAAGCCAGAGGAGGTGAGAAAGGATATTCAAGCAGCAAGAACAGCATGAACAAAAATACCTATATGTCAACAAAGGAGAGGATACAATGAGGCAAAGAGTAACTCCTATGGTGAAGTTGACCCCCCACCAAATTTTCAGATTTCATGAGGAAAAACATCCCCAAAGTAGGACTAGTGAGTTTGAGTCATGTCTCTACCACCCGCTAGCTTATTTATGTGATCTTGAGCAAGTTACCTATCCTGCACCTCAATTTCTCATATCTAAAATAAGGTCAGGGTTGCTGGGGTGGCTCAGTCAGCTAAACTTTGTCCAATTCTTGATTTCGGCTCGGGTCATGATCTCACAATTCGTGAGACTGAGCCGAGTCAGGTTCAGTGCTGACAGCAAGAAGCCCACTTGGGATTCTCTCTCTCTCTCTCTCTCTCTCTCTCTCTCTCTCTCTCTCTCTTTCTCTGCCCCTCTCCTGCTCATGCACACACATTCTCTCTCAAAATAAATAAATAAACTTTATAAAAATAATGAAATAAAACAAGGACAATTCAAGTTCCTAAATTATAGGATATTGGGAGGATTCATTAAAATATACAAAATACTCAGAACAGTGCAGAGCCCACACAAAATGCTGTAAGAGTTAGTTGATATTGTCATTATTTTATTCTTCTTCTTTTCCATCACCAGCAGCAGCAGCAGCAGCAGCAGCAATTTACCACAAAACTGTTCTCCAAAAGGGTAGTACTACATTGCTAACAGTAATGTATAAAGTTCCAATTTCACTTAAAAAAAAAAAAAACAAACAAACAAAAACTCTACTTCTTCAATAGGCAACAAATTGTATGTGTTTCAATTCAATTCAAATTTCTTTGAGGAAAAAACAAGTTGGATATTTTCCATACTCATGAATTCTCTCTGTTCTACTCATATTTATTACTGAGAACTTCATTTTTTTCTAATTGAATTGCAGAGGATATAAATATAGTCAAAATATGGACCTTTTGTCTATCATCGTGGCTACTAATGTATTTCCCATTACATTAGTAGGGAATGCTGTTTAACTTCTTGTATGTTGTCTTTTTTTTAATCCAGCTCCTCCCCATGAGAAGATTTGCTCATAATACAATTTGTTGGGCTTACATTTTACTAGTGGGCATGGTTATTCATTGCATGCATATCTGTGAGTGTGACCCGTTTTGCCTGTAACTGGATAGATGAGAAAATTCAGCTAGCCTTGCCACTTCAACTACTTGGTAAGTGCACTCACAGTCCGCCTGCCACAGAGCCAGTTATAGCCCAGATATAGTTATATCCCAGATGTGAAGACGTAGGAAGCTACTTCAGAATTGGGACAAAGAAGTGTTCTCCAATCAAGCTTTAAAAGAGCCTTGGGTACTTAAGAAAAGTAGCATTTTATTTCCTATATAGTTACTAATTCTTTTTGTTCATGGCTTCCCCAATAGAAAAGTATAAATGGGTTTAAGAACCAAAGTCCACCCCCATAAGCTTAATAAAACCCTACTGTTCTTTAGCATTCGGTTCAAGCACTGCCTCCTCTGGAAAGGCTGTCTTTATGACTTCATCTAAATTGTGTTAGGTTCCCTTAACTGGGTTTCCTCCTCATGCAGAAGTTACATCCCTTCTCATATTCATATTTTAGTTTGATACTTTCTCCCAATAGTCAGTGAACCTTTTTAGAACAGGGAAAAGAAAGGTCTTCCATTCAATGTGTCGAAATATGGCAGGTCTCAATATTTGTGGAATGAATTAGTATCTTACATACATTTTAGGTTTTAAAGATATGTGGGTATGTGAGTGTGCAGATGTGTGTGTGTGTGTGTGCACAGCACTCGTCCACCATTCTTTCAACACAAATAGCCAAAACCTAGATAAAGATTTTAAAGTTATGGCCAAATACAGAAGTTAAGATATGAGAGGTATTAAGTTAAATAGAAAACTTGTATTTTATTATTTACCAAAAACAATAATGTATTGATGTCATGTAACAAAAGTTTTGCTAACTAATGAACATTTTGAAGTTGTAAGTAGGTGAATAATTATGCAGTAACACGTTTGACATTGGAAATATTAGTTTTAGGGGTGCCTGGGTGGCTCAGTTGGTTAAACATCTGACTTCGGCTCAGGTCATGATCTCATGGTTCGTGGGTTCGAGCCCTGCACTGGGCTCTGTGCTAACAGCTCAGAGCTTGGAGCCTGCTTCGGATTCTGTGTCTCCCTCTCTCTCTCCGCTCCTCCCCAACTCATGCTCTCTCTCACTCTCGCTCTCAAAAATAAACATAAAAAAATTGAAAAAAAGAAAATATTGGCTTTAAAGCCTAATAATTAATAAATTATTATTAATGCTGCCAAAAAGCAGTGCTGAGATCTTGGTACTACTATTTCCTGTATTTAATTTAATGCACTACCAGTATCTTGGCAAAATAAACAATAATTATACCAGAGTCACATATAAAAATATTTATTTACATACCTTTGTCATCAGTATTGAGTTTGGCTTCCAGTTCCTCTATCTTGTGTATTATTTCAAGCATTGATAGTTGCACTATATCCCTATTATTACAAATATCTTGTTAATTATGATCCAATTATAACATGAAAAGAATAACACATATCAATGCACAACTACTTTAGGAACAATTTATTATGAAATGTCTCTAATTGAAGGCATGGTTGACAATCAGAAATCAGGCAAATGGAGGCTTCTGATTACGAAGGTCGACAAGGACACTAATATGCACTAAGGCTCGGAGGCCTCCAGGTGACCATTAGAAACCCTTTACTCTTAACTTAAATATGATCCCAAGAAGTTGTCTGGCTTCTCAAAGACCAGCAAATGAACTGCAATTTATTGGAGAACGGAATAGCTAGGTAATAACTGATAATCTGAAACAAAGAGGAAAAAAGAAACACTAATAAAAAAAAAACCCACACATATACACACACATACAAATAGCATTCCAGAGATGATGTATTTAGGACATTAGTAAATTAGCACATTAACTATTAAAATTTGATGACCGAGGGGCACCTGGGTGGCTCAGTCGGTTGAGTACCCAACTTTGGCTCAGATCATGATCTCGCAGTCTGTGAGTTCAAGCCCCCGCGTCGGGCTCTGTGCTGACAGCTCAGAGCCTGGAGCCTGTTTCAGATTCTGTGTCTCCCTCTTTCTCTGACCCTCCCCCGTTCATGCTATGTCTCTCTCTCTCTGTCAAAAATAAACATAAAAATGTTTTTTTTTAATTTGATGACCGAATCATTTATGCACTATGTATTTTTGGTTGCCTATTATGTCAAAGCATTGTGCTAAATGCTTAAAATACTACAGTGAATAAGTGAACTGAACAATAGCAACAGCAGCGGTTTCCACTGAATGCTTATTATAAGCGGATGAGAAGTGCTTTACATTCTTTTCACTCAACCCTGCCAACAACCAGATCAAGTGTAATAGTTCTTACACCTATCTTAGAGTTCAGAACACTGAAGCTTTAGTGGTTCATTAACTTGCCCAAGATCAGGTACTTACTAAGTGATAAGAGCTGGGATTTGAATTTATGCAGGATTCCTCTAAGTACTTGCTCTTATAGTCTACTGCCTAAGGGAATATACAACCTGTCCCCAGAATGTTTATGGTTTAGTATCAGATCAAGAAATAACTAACTAAAATAGTGTGGCTGGAGCCACAACAGAGGAAAGCTCAGGAAGCTTTAGGGCACATAAGAGGGTCTAAATCTTGTGGGGCTGGCTGGTGGGACTGGGGTTATTTAAAAAAAAAAAAAAACAACTTAAAATGTTTCAAAGATTTAATATGAAGTATAATATTGAGTATTTTTAAGTATATAGGAGGGCGTCATTTTTACAAAATGCCACCATTTTTTAAGTTCTTCTAAAGGGATGGGATGAAAGATAAGCATAACTAAACAAAACCTTTGGAATTTGAAACAGAAAAGCTGAATTTAGTGGAACATGAAAACCAGACACATAGGTTAGCATTATAGTACACGCACACAATACACTCCCATCTGCTCTGATCCTAAAGACAGAAAATCCTACCTCAAAATCTGCCTATTTCGAATACCAAATGCTTAATCAAAGAAGCAAATGAATCTTTCCTATAAAACACTGATTTTAGATGTCGCCAGATCTCCCCGGGTATTAATCACACTGCTTGTGTCACATCGACCTCAGCGGCTTCAGCTTGGAAGGGCGGAGCACACACAGGTGCATTTCCTTGAGCTACGTGTACCTGAACCCTACACGCGCGCGAAAGTCCGCGCGCCGCCCTTCAACTCACTTCTGATGGATTTCTTCCAGTAACTCCTTTTCAAGGCGGTCGGTGCTCACACCGTCGAAGTTGGCGCCTCTTCCTTCCTCCATAGTGTCAGGTCAGAAACGTCCCACGCCCTTCCCCTCTTACAGCTAACACCACAAAACCTGACACCCTCCCAGAAGCTGGGAACGTGAGGGAATTGTCTCGAGAGCTGTCACTGAGGTTTACTGACTCACAGTCGCCCGCTCTCGGCGCCTCGCGGTGACGTCACAGGGCGTTGCCCGGGAGCCGGGAAGGGCATTCCGAGCGAGTCGGGGAGCAGTGCGCAGGCTGAGCCTTGGAGTGCTGCTAAAACAGAAAGAGGTCTCGCTACCCCGGGAACATTTCGTCGAGAAAAGTTCCTCAGTGCCCGAAACCTGCGGCCTCATTCCTTTTCCCAAACTGGTGGAGGGGGCACGTGCACCAGCCACATGGCCGACTGCAAGGGAGTAAGGAACCATCGGCTCTGGTGCTGTTTTAAACACTGACCCAAGCCCACTCTTCACTTTACTCTTAGTCCTTGTTAGGGAAATGCGGAATCCAAGAATGGCTGTGTCTTTCTTTGCTTCAGTTTACCGAGTACCAGAGGCTCTGGTTAAGAGTGAGGAGGAGCAGACCCTGAGAAGGCACCGCCTGACCTCTGAGTTTCCAGTCCAGATTGTTCTGTCTTTGAGTTTTGACAAATCTGGGGACTGATTGTCCATGGACATAGGTCAGAGCTGCCCACTACAGTTTGAAATTTCAAGCTTATATTTGTAATCACAAAGTTTGCATTCTGCTCCTGATAGGTCTGTGCTTTAGTATTATCCCTGGCTCCCATCCATCTTTGACTAGAAAGATTGATCTGCCTTTTCCTTTGCTTTGACTTCTCTGGTGCATTTTCCCTACTGTGAATCAGTTTGAGAAGTGTGAATGTGAGACCTTGTCTGACAGAAATCAGCACTAGTACTCTGGTACAGAATTTATTTTGCTTACTGCTTCATCTTTAGTGCTGAGAAGAGGGACCCTTAGTAGTTATGTACGGTTATGCTAATAAACAACAATTTCAAAGATTTTTTAAGCATAAAAAGCACATATGGTAAATGCTTGTTTCATTCGGTTGCTGCTTATCAGCATATTTTTGGAAAGTTGATAATTTATGGGAAAAATATAAACAGCAAAAGTTTTCGACCTATGGTTGCTACACTTAAAGTTTGTGTAAAATAGAATTGTTTATTAAATGCATGCTGGAGCTAAGCAAAGTCTTCAATTAGAAAGTAGGTTTTAAAGGAGAAAAGAGATTAAGGAAGTTTAAAAATCTATATTGGGGGATATTTTAAGCATGGGGACAGTTTGGAATTGAATTGTTTGAATAGAACATAAATGTAGTAAGTAACACATTTGATGGATAACATGTTTAATGTCCAAAAGAACAACCCAGATTTGTAGGCAAAAGAGAATTTTAAGCATTTTGAAGAACGAGTGCAATTAATATCAATTACGTACAAAGAGATGCTAAATATGTTCACTGCTTTAAAAATAAAACCTACAGGGGCGCCTGGGTGGCTCAGTCGGTTAAGCGTCCGACTTCACCCCAGGTCATGAACTCACGGTTCGTGAGTTTGAGTCCCGCATCGGGCTCTGTGCTGACAGCTCGGAGCCTGGAGCCTGCTTCTGATTCTGTGTCTCCCTCTCTCTCTGCCCCTCCCTAGCTCATGCGCACGCGTGTGCTCTCTCTCTCTCTCTCTGTTAGGAAATAAATACACTTAAAAAAATAAAACCTACAGTTTAAAAAGAAGTGTGATATGAAGGGCACCTGGGTGGCCCAGTTGGTTGAGCATCCAACTCTTGGTTTTGGCTCAGGTCATGATCTCAGTTTGTGAGTTCAAGCCCTGCTCTCCACGCCCCCCCCCCCCCCCCCAGCACTGTGCTGATGGTGCAGAACCTGCTTGGGATTCTCTCTCTCTCTCTCTCTCTCTCTCTCTCTCTCCCCTCTCCTGCTTGCTCTCAATATAAATACTTTAAAAAATAAAAATAAAACATAAAAAGAAGTGTAATATGAAAGAATTCTGTCAATTACTCAAGTGGATGGCAAATTCTGCACTCCCACTTTTGTGCTTAGCCTGGGACAGGTTGTGAGGAGCAAGTTGCAGGTCTCCTCTCAGACACTCACCAGCGTCTATTCCCTGCCTTAGTGGCTTTCTCCTTTCTTCCCTAGCCAGAGTTCTCAGTTCTTCTCTCTTATAGACTGTCCTACAGACTTATAGGAGTGGGGGTGGGAGTGAGATAGGGATGGTAGAGGGATAGTCATGTATTATATATTCTTCCAAATCTTTATGATTTACACCTAAACAATAGCTTTTGAAATATCAAAAGCCAAGAATTGATGTTTTTGTTCTCTGGTTTCTTTGTAGAACCCCCTGCTTCTTTCGGTCAGGAGGAGCAAGAATTCTCTCCACCTGTAATGCTACTTCCAGATCACTACTCTTCCATCTTCATGTAAAAACTCACGCCTCTGGTGCTGATTCATAGGGGCACATGTACCCCAATGTTTATAGCATCATGTTCAACAACAGCCAAATTATGGAAAGAACCTAAATGTCCATCATATTATAAATATATATTTCTCTTGGTAATGTGAAAGAATGAAATCCTGCCATTTGCAGCAACGTGGATGGAACCGGAGGGTATTATGCTAAGTGAAATATGTTTTCACTCATATGTGGAACTTGAGAAACTTAACAGAAGACCATGGGGGAAGGGAAGGGGGAAAAACAGTTACAGAGAGGGAGGAAGGCAAACCATAAGAGGCTCTTAAATACAGAGAACAAACTGAGGGTTGATGGGGTGGGGGGGAGAGGGGAAAATGGGAGATGGGCATTGAGAAGGGCACTTGTTGGGATGAGCACTGGGTGTTGTATGTAAGTGATGAATCATGGGAATCTACCCCCAAAACCAAGGACACACTGTATACACTGTATGTTAGCCAACTTGACAATAAATTGTATTAAAAAAAATTTAAAAAGTTACAAAAAAACCCTCACTCCTCTGATATGCATGGCTTTTAAATTGTTTTTAATTTCAATTTTAATTCCAGTAAAGTTAGCATACGGTGTTATATTAGTTTCAGGTGTACAATATAGTGATTCAACAATTATATACATTACTAGTGCTCATCACAGTGTGCTCTTAATCCCCTTCATCTATTTTACCCATCCCCCCAACCTACCTTCCCTCTGGTAACCATCAGTTTGTTCTTTATACTTAAAAGTCTGTTGTTTTCTTCTTTGCTCATTTGTTTCTTAAATTCCACATATGATGGTATTTGTCTTTCTCTGACTTATTTCACTTAGCGTTATACCCTCTAGATCCATCCATGTTGTTGCAAGTGGCAAGATTTCATTATTTTTTATGGCTGAGTACTTCTGCATTGTATATATATATACATCTTCATTCATCTATCAATGGACACTTGGGCTGCTTCCATAATTTGGCTATTGTAAATAATGCTGCAATAAACATGGGGGTGCATATATCTTTTCAAATTAGTATTTTTGCATTCTTTGGGTCAATACCCAGTAGTAGAATTATTGGATCATATGGTAGTTCTATTTTTAGTTTTTTTAATGTTTATTTAATTTAAATTTGACAGAGAAAGAGACAGAGCATGAGCAGGGGAGGGGCAGAGAGAGAGGGAGACACAGAATCCGAAGCAGGCTCCAGGCTCTGAGCTGTCAGCACAGAGCCTGACGCAGGGCTTGAACTCACGAACTGTGAGTTCATGACCTGGGGTGAAGTCGGACGCTTAACCGACTGAGCCACCCAGGCGCCCCTATTTTTAGTTTTTTGAGGAATCTCTATGCTGTGGTCCACAGTGGCTATACCAGTTTTCATTCCTACCAACAATCCATGAGGGTTCCCTTTTCTCAAATCCTTGCTGTACTTGTTTCTTGTGTTTTTTGATTTTAGCCATTCAGACAGGTGTGAGGTGATATCTCATCTTGGCCATTTTTGTTATCTTCTTTGGAGATATATCTGTTCATATCTTCTGCTCACTTTTAAATTGAAAAATTTAGTGGTGCTTCGGTGGCTCAGTAGGTTAAGCCTCTGACTGGCTCAGGTCATGATCTCATGATTTGTGACTTCAAGCCCCATGTTGGGCTCTGTGCTCACAGCTCAGAGCCTCGAGCCTGCTTCAGATTCTGTGCCTCCCTCTCTCTCTCAAAAATAAACATTAAAAAAAAAAACCCATAAATTGGAAAATTTGTGTTTTTGGGTGTTGAGTTTTATAAGTACTTTATAGATTTTGGATACTAACCCTTTGTCAGATATGTCATTTGCAAATATCTTCTCCCATTCCATAAACTGACCTTTAACTTTGTTGACTGTTTCTTTTGCTGTACTGCTTATTTTGATGTAATAGGGCTTTTATGGTTTCAGGTCGTATTTCTTTTAAGAAATGTTTTTTTAAAGTTTCTTAAAAGTTTATTTACAGTTTTATTTATTTTAAAGTTTTATTTTTATTTTTGAAAGAAAGAGCGTGAGCAGAAGAGGGGCAGAGAGAGAGAGGAAGATAGAATCTGAAGCAGGCTCCAGGCTCTGAGCTGTCAGCACAGAGCCCGGTGTGAGGCTGGAACTCACGAACCGCGAGATCAGGACCGGAGCTGAAGTCAGATGCTTAACCCACTGAGCCATCCAGGTTCCCCTCAGATCTTACAATTAGATCTTTATATTTTGAGCTTATTTTTGTGTATAAGAAAGTGGTCCAGTTTCATCCTTTCACATGTAGCTATCCAATTTTCCCACCACTATTTGTTGAACAGACTGTCTTTTCCCCATTGCATATTCTTGCTTCTTTTGTGAAATGTAATCATGAGTTTATTTCTGGGCTGTTCTGTCCCATTAAGTGTCTGTTTTTGCATCAGTACCATAGTATTTTGATTACTATAGCTTTGTAATACATCTTAAAATCTAGGACTGTGATGCCTCCAGTTTTGTTTTTTTCAAGATGGCTTGGCTAGCTAAGGTCTTGTGTTTCCATACAAACTTTAGGATTATTCTAGTTCTGTCAAAAACGTTGTTGGTAGGTATTTTGATAGTGATTGCATTAAATCTGTAGATTGCTTTGGACAGTATGGACATATTAACAGTATTTGTTTTTCCAATCCACAGGCATGGAGTATCTTTCCATTTGTGTTATCTTCAATTTCTTTCAGTGTTATATGGTTTTCAGAATACAGACCTTTTACCTTCCTGGTTAAGTGTTTTCCTAGGTATTTTGATTTTGGTGCAGTTATAAATGGGCATTCCTTCCTGATGTAACACCATCTATTCCTCACTTCCCAAAGACTTCACAGTCATCCATTGTCTGACTTTGACATCAAAGTGGTCTTTCCACTGGAAGTCTTGCCCACACCTTGACCTTCAACTTGCAACTCTCAACACTTTAATCTCCACTCCACTTCCATAGCGATACTCTGAATCCTGTCATCAGAGTGGCTTTAACTCAGAAAACTTAAATTAACAAAACTACCGCATACCAAAACCTCATTCTTTTAGGTCCCAACTCAGATACTCTCTAAATAACAATGTTTTGTTAACCAGGGATATTGTCTATGAAGCTTCTTAAACCTGCAAATGCTGGGACCCTGTCCCTTATCACAGAGATCTTGGTTCTTTAATAGCACACTCTAACAATTTGCTCTTCAGCTGGCTTCCAATTTTGAACAAAATAGATTGGTGTGTGTATGTGTACAAAGAACACTTTTCATTAGTTACTGTTTCCTCCAATGAATAGCTTCTCCAGGGTGATCAGTTTCTTCACTTGTGACAACTTTTTACATAGAATACATTTGAAGATATTACTTGGAGTTTTTTTCCCACCTCATCGATGTTCTTATAATTTTTAATTCATCTTTCTGTATCTTGAAAATATATTGTGAATAGAAAAAAATTTTGAAGAAAACAAAGCTATCGAGAAATATAATGTTCTCTTTTAAGTATTTCTGTTGCTAAACTAAATACAAAATGGTGAAAACGATAGGAAGTCTTGAATTTGGCAAGAACAGACCAGAGAACTAGTTTCTGTTTGTGCAGAGCTTTACTCAGGCTTACCTAAAAAGTGAAATATAAAAGGATTTCTGGCTAACAAGCCCTAAGCTTCACTTTTCTTAGCTTGGCCTAAAATACCCATGAAGGCAGAGAAAAAGACAAGCTCACACTATCACCAAAACCAAAGACTAATGATCTGTTTGGTAATAACTTGGGCAATTTTCTACCAAGTATCAAGAGAGTGGAACTGTAATTTAAAATAAAATAAAAACAACTAGTGTTAAGCAGCTGGAGTCAGAGGATATCTATAAAGGCCATTTGTCCTTTCCTATCTACCTCAGTTTAAGAAAGATGTCTGGCCTATCACTCCATGTAGGTCTCTCCTTTTTGAGGTTAGTGTAGAACCTTTTTCATACTTTTAGATCTTTCTCAAGAACCTCTCTTTGATCTCTATCTCAGTTTCCGATTCTATAAAATGAAATTGTAATAGTATGTAACTCATAGGAATGTTGTGAGGTTAAAATGAGTTAATGTATGTAAGAGCACTTAGAACATTAATGGCTCACAGTAAGCACTACATAAACGTTAGCTATCATTATTTCTAGACAGTTGGTGCCTTGACGTACTCCCAGAAAACTACCCTATACAGCATGAGGAAGGGACAGTCTGTTGAGGCAAAATGAGGAAAAACCCTGGTAGCAGTAAATATTGAGAACTGTTGTTTTTCATATGGTGTATCTTATGAATACTAAACAGCAAAGCAGAGCTACTAGGTAAGGGCCTCTATACAGTGAAAACGGGACTACAAAGCAGCTGTGATGGTTAATTTTGTCAGTTTAACTGGGCCACAAGATGTACACACACTTGGCCAAGTATTATTCTGGATGTATCTGTGAGAGTGTTCCTGGATGAGATTAACATTTCCATCAGTAGACCTAATAAATCAGATTGCCCTCCCAAAGACAATGGACCTCATCCAATCAACGGACCTGAACAGAACAAAAAGGCTAAGAAGGAACTTGATTTAGTTGAACTTGGTTTAAATCCTTAGTTTTCTGGCCTTTATACTCAGACTGAAATGGGCTCTTTTTGAGTTTTCAGCCTACAGGCTTTCAGAATGGAACTTACACCATTAGCTCACCTGGTTCTCAGGCCTTCAGACTTGGACTGAAACAACACATTAGATCTCCTAAGTCTCCAGCTCACTGAAGGGCTATCTTGGGAATTTGCAGCCTCCATAATTTCATGAGTCAATTCCTTGTAATAAATCTCTTTATACTCTCTCTCTCTCTCTCTCTCTCTCTCTCTCTCTCACACACACACACACACACACACACACACACACACACACGTATTTATCTCCCCTATTCTGTTTCTCTGGAAAACTCTAATATAGAAGCTATACTTATGAAGATTTTGTCTGTCTAGCCATTAATATGAAAAAGCAACCCACAACCAAGTAAGCAGAACGGAATAAAGGAAAATGGACAACACAAATCCAATTTTTCGACCTCTGGTCTAAGTGAACTTTGTAATCTTTAGGCTCCACTATTTGTCATCCCACTTCTCAAACTTAAGGCAGAGACTAACTGGAAGCTATATGCCAACTCATTTTTATTTCCACTTTAATTAGTACATTATCCTTGGCCTTAGGGAAAGGATCCATCAATTCTATGTGTTCCCGAAATACAACCCTGTGAACACATTTGAGGACAAGCAATTCAGAAAGTTTATTCACAAAGCACATTTTTTAAGACAGTTTCAAATAAAATCTAATAAACTAAGTAGCCATTAGACATTTAGAAATATTAGAATGGACAATAGTTATGAACACCAGTACCAATCATTTTAAATCTGTAGACAAAAATAAAATGCCGTTAGGTACTTATTTATATATTTGTACCTTATAGGTCTGTAAGTGTCCTGTCTTCTGCCAGAGTGGAAACTGTTAAACCTACTTGCCATGGATTAAGTCTAAAGCCTTCACATTCTTTACCATGACTATGAACAGAACATTTTCTTTCTAACAATTTATTGGCTTTCTAACATATAAAATTCCAATGACTAAATCCCAAACTAAAAATATAGTTACCATCCAAAGAATCCTGCTTGTATTTTTATAAAATTTTAGCCTCTTGGAATAACTTAAAGTGGATATGGTAAAATGATTTCTTAAAGCAACTTTGTCCTATTAAGCTCATGATATCACTTCATATTTTAACACAAATCATACACCAAAATTTCCTAAGTTCCTAGTAGATCAACACCAGTCTAAATCCAGAAGACTTAAAAATCTTTGTATTCCTTCTAAATCAAAAAGGCCATCCCACTTCCTAACAAAGATACAAGCTACCAAATAATTTTATAGAACCTCATTTTATTTTTCATGATTAGCTTAGTCCCTGTATTGAAAAAATCTTTTAAATATTATCTGAGTTTTTTTAGTTTAGGATTACAGTTTTTGTGTCTAGCTTACACACTGAAAATTTTGGCAAGCACCTAAAAAAAAAAAATCCACAATTAGTGCAAAACCAGGAGATAATATTTTAAGTTGGTCTTTCCAAGTACAACTCAAGCTAAGGTTACTAAATGAGAAATTTTATGTATATATATAATTTCCTACCTTGCTTTATGAAAGACGGCAAATACAAAAATAGCTTAACATTAGGTTTAATGAGGTTTATTAAAGCAAATGTTTTATTAGTCTTATTTTAACTGCAAAAATATTTTAGCCACATTTAGGAAAAATAAACTTACTGAGACTATATAATCCTGTATTTGTAAAAGCCAGATGCAAGAATACAGATTCTTTCCTTTTAAGTAGAATACATGCTATAAAGCTTATGAAACAGTCACTTTGTAGGAATGAATACATTTTTAAAATACTGGTTAATCTGTGGGGAATTCCACACTTGCCTATTAAAAAAAAAATGCATCCACCTTGTAAGGCTTTGGTATAGGTGATTCACAGCACTTCCATCATTTTTCTTTCTTCTTTGCCTCATTCTTCTCTCGTTCCTCTGTCTGCTCACCTTTCTCCCTTTTCATGTTTACATTTGCTCTTCCTTCTTGATGTCCCCCCTTAGAATTATCAACTATTTTATAGTCTTCAAGGAGGGTTTGTCCTGTTTGTTTTGCTGTTTTCTTCACCATTGCTTTGATACCAATGTTGTCAATATTATAGGCAGTTACACCAACATTGATGGCAGAATCTACTGCATCATGTGTAGCTTCTCCTGCAGTATGCCCGTATCTTTAAAAGATTAGAAAAAAGTGTAATGACATTATAAATGTAAATTAAGACCTTCTTATTTAGTATTATATAAGTCACATGATTAGTATGTTATTCCTAAAAGCAAAATCAAAGATTTGGTTTCAATTTTTTTTTTCAATTTAATAACTTAAAACAAAGTAAAAAATAAAATCAAACTGTGCCAAAGCTATTATTTCTCCTTTAGCAAAAACTGTGTGAAAATAAAGTCAAGCTAGCCGAGATTAATGTAATAAAGACTGTTTATGATGAAGAATAAAATGTAAATTATAATCAGGGTACCTGGGTGGCTCAGTCAGTTAAGTGTCCAACTCTTGATTTCAGCTCAGGTCATGATCCCACAGTTCAGGAGTTTGAGCCCCGTGTTAGGCTCTGCACTGTGTGGAGTCTGTTTGGGATTCTTTCTCTTTCTCTCTCCCTCTCTCTGTCTCTCTAACCCCCTCACTGTCCCATCCCCACTTGTACATGCTCTTACCCAAAATAAGTAAGTTTTTAAAAATGTAAGTTATAATAAAGGTTGTTAGTCATTTTTTTTTAATCCACCCCTTCTGGAAATAGGAGAGAACTTTCAGTGAAAACAACTATAGGACACAAAGAATCGAGAGTCACCATAAATGGTTTTGAGTTCTATGTTAACCAGACTTTGGTAACATCTTTAAACTATCAGAATCTGAGCTTGTCTTTAAGCAAAGATTGTATAACACTTTCTCCCTCACTCCACTCCACTCCACTCTGCTGCAGACTCACTGGCCTTTTTGCTATTCTTTGAACCATCAAGCATACATGTGCCACTTTATGACCTTTGCACTGGCTGGTATTTGCCTAAACTATTCTCATACCAGGTACTCACATGTCTAACTGCTTCACCTTCTTTCAAGTCAGGTAAGTATTGTATTCTAACTATCCCGCCGATTTCAACTGCCTTACCCCACATGCTCCACCCCACGGCCAATCAATCCCCCCTAAAGCTCCTCCCTCATTTTTTTTAATGTTTATTTATTTTAAGAGACTGAACAGACACACACAAGCGGGGGAGGAGCAGAGAGAGGGAGAGAGAGAGAAGCCCAAGCAGATTCCATGTTCAGCACAGAGCCAACGCTGGGCTCGATCTCACAAACTGTGAGATCATGACCTGAGCTGAAATCAAAGTTAGACACTTAGCCAACTGAGCTACCCAGGCATCCCTTAAGCTGCTCTTCCTTATTCTATAACTTATCACCTGCTACATACTCTAGAACTTATTTACTCTCTTTGTTTTGGTTTGCTTATTGTCTGTCTTGCTAGAATATAAACACTATTATCATAAAAGTACTCTGCTGTATTAACATATCTTATGCATTGAGAAAACTGACATTCGGTATTTGTTAAATAAATAAATGAGTAATTCCTGCCCTATCCATCTGAGAGTTTCTTTAGCATCAAACATACAGCAAAATGCTTGGGAGAGAGTATACAGGCACTATACAAAATAGTATTATTGACAATTATCGATATATGTGTTTAATATCATTTCTATGAGAAAATACAAGTTGAGGACCTATACAAGGATACTGAAAGTTATCCCACTGTATTTTCTCTTTCCCTTTTTAAAGTACCAGGTTTTTATAGTTCTCCTTGCTTAGCAGAGAACTGCCTAAACAAGCAACAAGAGGGCAACATTTTACAATTGTCTTCAGGATGCCCTCAAGTTTCATATGTGCTTTGTGACCTGTATCTGGACATTTTATACTAACACTGGATCTGCCCTCTGAATTAACAAGTTCTGTATTACTGTAAGTTTGGCCTGGACTTACAGTCCACAAGACTCACAAACCGCAAGATCATGACCTGAGCTGAAGTCGGCCGCTTAACCGACTGAGCCACCCAGGTGCCCCATTTTTTTTTTTTTTTTTAGAAGGCTAGGTAACCACTTTATTAGTTACTTCTGGTTGGCAATGCTAGAGAAATGTGTAAGGTCTGAATATGAAAAAGACAGAGCAACTCTGATGAGTCTTATCAATTAAGTCACTTAAACACCTAGAGTTAAGGTTAAATACAATGGGAACAAACCTAAAGAGGTATACAATCTAGTTACGTGGATAAAATAAAGATACAAAATAACGGGAACAAACATGAATGCACTTGTTACAGTTACAGAATATCGTAGGGCCGTGCCCTGTAGGACACAGTAGAGTAACACTGAGTTCTCTGGTTTTCTTCTTTTTGCAAAGCAAATCTTGTAAGTTTCATGAGTGGCCACACAATGAAAGAACTGGCCTGGAATAGTGGTTTGTGATCCTACCAGCTTGTTCATGCTTGTTTTTTTTTTCCAACCTCAGGGCGAATAATGTGAATCTTAGTTCCTGAATGAGGATTCCATTATATCCTTAGCCTAATTTTAATAATTAGAGTCAGAGAATGGCAGAACTTATAATGTGCCAAACCTTACATCCATATCACTCTTGACTGGGGACTTCTCACCAGTTACCAGACATCAAAGCTTCTTAGCTGCTTTCTGCTGGTCTCTATTGCAACCCTTCAGCATTCCATAGTACTTGCTGATGTTGCAGAAGACATGGAGCTTTCTCACTGTCAATCAAGCCCCCACAAATACCAGGTGGCAATGGTTATGGTTATGGTTAAATGAGAAGAAAGGGGTGGAAGAATTGGAAGAGTGACCATAACTCTTGGTTGAGCAGGTTTCTCTTAGGGCTCTTTTCTAGGACTGTGTGACTAAGAATTTGGCCATATTAGTGTTTATGAATACAGGAAATCCTCCAGATTCATGAACTTCCACTTCCCTATTCTAATGTTGCAGTTTGATACCTCTAACTGCACTCACAGTATTTAAAAAAGAATTTTTTTTAACGTTTATTTATTTCTGAGAGAGAGAGAGAAAGTGAGTGAGCACAAGCAAGGGAGGGGCAGAGAGAGAGGGAGACACAGAATCTGAAACAGGCTCCAGGCTCTGAGTTATCAGCACAGAGCCCCATGCAGGGCTCGAATCCACAAACCGTGAGATTATAACCTGAGCCAGAGTCTGACGCTTGATTGACTGAACCACCCAGGTGCCCCATTCACAATATTTTTATATATAACACAATTCTAAAGGCTACATTATTAGTAATAATGTGCTGAAAAGGAGTCTGTGTTGGTACCCTGATGTTTTGCTTGTTTTTCCATGCTATCTCCATTTCAGCAAGCATTCCTGTTAATTTGGGGAGAAGTATCAAACTAGCAGTCAAAGAACTAGATTCTAATACCAACTGTGCCAAAAACTAGCCATATGACCTTGATGAGGTCTCAACTTCTTTATATTTCATTAATTTTTTTTCTTTCATCTCATAAAATGAGATTTGTAGGTTAAAGCACTTTGAAAATTCCACAATACTAAATGTATAATTATTTTTAAAGACCTTATAAAATGGCTTTTAAGCAGTTCTGTTTATTTCCTTTAATATATCCTCACCCTATCATCTCTGCTTCCCAATATGCCTTAAAACCAGTATTCCTGGCAGGCATCTATTTTTCTCTTCCTTTATAAGTAACTGCTCAGTTCTTTCCTTTATTTGGACTACATTGTAAATTCAAACTACACTGTTAAAAACTAGAAAGTCTATCTCTGATAAAAAGACAATGTTTATTTTTGATTTCTTACTTTTTAAAAAGTTAACTTTAATTATAGCTTATTAGATTTTATATTAAAGAGCAATAAAAATGAATACAAAGAATGCTCTAAATAAGTCAATGAGACTTAATGCACAGTTTGAATGAGACTTCTCAGAAATTTCTCCAGCACATTCAGTAATGTCTACAAAGACAGCACAGTGGTGGTGATTCTAGATTTCACTAATTGTAACAAAATTTCAGTCATAACAAATTTCAAACAAATCTTCCTAAAATTCAATTCACATGCAACCTTCAAAACTATTCTTGAAAATATTAATCTTAAATATTTTAAATAGAAATAGCTTCTTCTTAGTGTACCCATCAAAGATAGGTGGATTGTGGCCAATTTCTAAAGGATGTTTAAGGTGAAGCTGAGGAATTTAAACTTTATCTTGAAACCAATGGGAATGGCATAACCAAAATTACATTTTAGAAACATCTAACTCAGGTTGCATCGTGAATTGTAAGGGTGTCAGAGACAGACAGAGGAACCAGTTAGGAAACAAGCTGTGTGATGGATGAGAAACAATGAGGGTCTATTCTACAGTAGTGGCAATGAGGCTGGAGAGGAAAGGATAAATATAAGAAACAACAGCACTTGGTGAATGAATAGCTGTAGTGCTATATAGTTGGGACTTATGAAGCCTAAAGATTACAATAAAAGTTAATCAAAAAACATAGATTTGAGAGGTTGAGAGGTTGTATGGACACGGTATAGGTAATATCTATGAAGAGTAGAAAAGGATAGAACATAGAGTAAAACTCTAGAATGAATGGATGTGGAAGACAACAGCCCTGAGAAGAAGTTTGATAAAACTGAAAGGTGAGCTACATGAGAATACTGTTAAGATTTGGAG
This sequence comes from Lynx rufus, assembly GCF_022079265.1. NCBI lineage: Eukaryota > Metazoa > Chordata > Mammalia > Carnivora > Felidae > Lynx > Lynx rufus. Next base: position 15,123,875 of record NW_025814823.1, read on the forward strand.
ACATCTAACCCACCAATCTTAATAAGCATATCTTAGAGCAAGATCAATCAGGACAGGCTACAGTAAGCATGTGACTGGATTTTACCCATGAAAATTTAAGGAAAATATCTAAGACATTAAAAAGACAAGTCTTTCAAATCTACAGATAACATAAAATGGAAACCTGGCTAATATGACATACACTAAATCTGAAGCCAAACTGAAGGACTTAATAATGGATCAAGATCAACAGATGAAATTAAGCGCAAATATAAAGTTCTTAATTTTAGGTACAAATATCAACTGCCCCCAAAATAAGAGGAAGGCCCAAATTTTAAATAAAAGTTTCATTTTTTAAAAAAACACAAGTTTGATATGGGTTAATCGAGTAACAGCCACTAAACAGATAGTCTTTGTCTTGTGTGCCATGTATGCCAAATGCTAAGTATGACCAAATAAGAGAGGCAAATCTCATGGTATTCTAGCTGGTCACAGCAAATGTGAAATACTTCATTCAATTCTGGGTTCCGTATTTTGAGAAGAACAATGATGAATGAAGTATCTGGAAACCATACTATATAGAGAATTCTTAAAGGAACTGGGAGTAGTTAGAAAAAAGTAAGTGAAAGACACAATAATAATGTTTAAATATTTGTACAGTTACCACAAGGAAAAAAGAAGACTGACCTTAAATAATTCCTGAGCAGATGTTATATAGACTGGTTTTGGGTACTATGACATCTGCTCAAGGAATTGCCTTCAATAAATTTGAATTTGCCCCTTCATCCAAAGGCAATTTTAATTAAAATTCACTAAACAAACCAATAAAATATGGTACCTGAAAAGAGTAAATTCCTCATAGAAGAACAATTTTACTAAGCTTATTCTTCACAAATATGTATTGTAAGATAAAGTTTTAACGCGGGGAAAACAAAAATGGATCTAACTGATGTTATATGATTTTCCTCTAAACAAGGGTTTTTAGTTTTTTTAGTTTGTTTTTTTTTTTAAGTAACCTCTATACTCAACATGGGGCTCAAAGAGTTGCACACTCTTTCAACTGAGCCAGCCAGGTGCCTCATCCTCTAAACAATTTAAAATGGAAAAAAAGAAACTTAAAGGCGAAATTTAGAAGCTATGTAGAAGAGTGATGAATTATTTACTAAATGCTATACTGCAGTTATATATAACAGGTTTGAAGTTACTTATTGCTTTTCGTTGTTCCTGTAAGTCTTGATGTTCCTAAGTCTAAAGTAAGACAAAAGCATTAATGTAACTGACAAAAATAAAAGTATTAATGAATAGTTCGCACACATTTACCTAAAAATTTAAGAGTATAATTAATTATACAGATCCTTAAGTAAACCACTCATCATCAGTGAACACAGTCCCAAATCATAATCAAAACCATCAAAAGTATAAATAATATACTTCTCCAACATAATCTGCTTTAATTTATTTATTTTTAAATGTTTATTTATTTTGAGAGAGAGAGAATCCTAAGCAGGTGCCACACTCAGGGCAGAGCCCAAAGCAGGGCTCAATTTCACAACTGTGAGTGATGACCTGGGCTGAAATCAAGAGTCAGACACTTAACCCACTAAGCCACCCAGGCGTCCCACAATCTTCTTTTAAATATGCTTAAATTAAAAGATAATCCTCTATGTTGGCTTGTAACACCAGAAATCAGATAAGGAAGTTTATATATAGTTTGTTTTTCTTCTTGTCATAATGCATGTAATTATGGCAGATTTAAAACAAGCTGGGAGAATAATTTATCATAGGCAAAAAGAATATAAATTTTCTATATTATGCAATCATCAGTTGGATTGGAGAAAAACACAAATGCTTACTCATCAAATACTTTTTCAAAGTGCAAACAAATGTAAATAAAAGTAAATTTATAAATATAAAAATATAAATTACATTTATACTCATAAATGTAAATTTATATAAATGAGAAGTAAATTTAAGAACTAGCTCTTTCTTTTCTTCAGTGATAAATATCACTAAGTTATTATTAGTTTCATACCTGCAGTTTCTTCTCTTAAAAGACAACTTTTCTTCTTCTGGGCAAGATTATTTATAAGTATTACAAAACCCTTTGTATCCCCTTGCCCCTCTCCATCTTTCCAAGTTTTTTTTTTTTCTTTAAAAAAAATTTTTTTTAATGTTTATTTTATTTTTGAGAGAGAGAGAGACAGAGTGTGAGTGGGAGAGGGGCAGAGAGAGGAGACATAGGATGGGAAGCAGGCTCCAGGCTCTGAGCTGTCAGCACAGAGCCCAACATGGGGCTTGAACTCATGAACTATGAGATCATGATCTGAGCCGCAGTCGGCGCTTAACCGACTGAGCTACCCAGGCACCCTTCATCTTTTCCAGTTTCTAATTAAATTACTGCTAAGACCAAAGTAGTCTTATAGTTAGAAATACAAACCTACTGGGGCACGTGGGTGGCTCAGTCGGTTGAGTGTCCAACTTCAGCTCCAGTCATGATCTCGCAGTTCGTGAGTTCAAGCCCCACGTCAGTCTCTGTGATGACAGCTCAGAGCCTGGAGCCTGCTTTGGTTTCTGTGTCTCCCTCGCTCTCTGCCCCTCCCCCACTCATGCTCTGTCTCAAAAATAAATAAACGTTAAAAATTAAAAAAAAACCATATTATTTAAAAAAAAATACAAACCTACTTAACTAAATTCTCACCTGTTTTTTCATTCCGTGAATCTTTGGAGGAAAGGATAAAAAGAATAGCAATACGTACCATAATAGAAATAAATGAGCTCAGAGTCACTGTTAAAATATCCTTCTCATTATATTAAGTTCTCCTCACTAAGGACAAAACATACAAAATCTACACCAAAACTTTGATAGTTATGTGAATCCCTAACCTTTAATAAGGCTCCACTTAATCGTACTTAGGTAACCTTTTTTTTTCATTAAAGTAGGAAATGGACAAATCCAATGAAGCATTTCCTAACATGACTAACATGTTTCTAACATGACTGCTTAATTATCTCTGCTAACAAATGATACTGATAATCTAAAACGAATTCACTTTTGGCCTAAAAGGCACTTCTGACTTTCTTCTGCTCTTGCAACAAGAAACTGTTCTTCTAATTACGACTGATCCACCAAAGTAACCTCAAAGCCGTAACACAAAGAGCATTAGAGATCAATGGTATAAGTAGCAAAAGATAAGACTGAAGACTTGGGTTTTATATTTCCACCAAAAGAATTACAGATCTTTTCTGGATCTTCTTTGCCAAATCTTTTAGTCAAATTGAAACTGTAAGATGATGTGTCATGTTGCTTTGATTCAAAGGTATGCATGCCCCAGATGGAGATCAAATCAACTCAGGAGAAATTAAGTTAGTTTTTTCTAAGTCAAAGGTAATTTACTATGGTGGAAGAGAATCTAAATGTATGACAGATAGTGCTGGAAAGTAACTCTAGATACTGAACTTGCACAGATGTCCCAACAAGGGCAGGGTTGGTCCACCACTGTTGTTTCATACTGCATGACACAAAGATACCTGGCTTACATCCCAGCTCTACCACTTACTAGGGGTATAATCTTTAACAAAGTTTAACAGCTCTACACTTTGGCTTCCTCATCTGTAAAAATGGAGATGATAGTGTTAAAGATTAAATAACATATACTGAAAAGAACCAAACACACTATCTGATACAGAAGTATGAACTCAAATGTTGTGAGTAGGTAATTAACACAAATAACTGAGATTTGAGAACAGCACTAATATTACTTTTTTCTTTCTAAATAAAAATTTAATATTAGGCTTTAAACTCATGCAAAGCTAAGAAAGCAACTCAGGTCCTTCATATTATCTTTAGTTTTTAGACCTTGATTGCCCTAGGACTTATAAAGAATAAAGACCTCAAATCAGAAGACCTGTTTTAAGTCCACCTTAAAATAGTTATCAGATCAGCTTAGACCATTCATTTTTTGTTTGTCCACTTGTTAATATATGAAATAGATGACATACCACCTGTCCATTCTAATAAAAATGAACAGTGGTAGAGTCAAATAAGATGTGACAGAATTTAACATTCTTTGTAAACAGAAGAGGCTAATATTAACAAGGTATAATAGTTTAATTATAATTCAGGTTTTTCCCATCAAAACTAAAGGCAAACATCACCCATCAAGAACATGCAGTAGGGGCACCTGCATGGTTTAGTCGGTTAAGTGCCCAACTCTTGATTGGGGCTCAAGTCATGATCTCATAGTTCCTGGGTTCAAGCCCCGTGTTGGGCTGTGTGCTGACAGTGTGGAGCCTACTTGGGATTCTCTCTTCCTCCCTCTCTGCCCCTCCCATGCTCTCTCTCTCTCGAAATAAATAAACTTTAAAAAAATTTTTTTAACCAAAAAGTACCAAAATTTACTAAAAAAAAACAAAAACATGTAGTTGACAAGGTATACAGAAACTCCAGGCTTTTTTTTTTAATTAAAAATATTCTCTGCATTAATGATGAAGAAATATAACCATTAGTAATAGGAGGCAAAGTCATAGTAATTCTATTAATTTGCTAAAATTATTAAGAAAAACAGTGAAAAAAATTTTGTTTTAGCAGCTACTCAATGACATAATCATTTTAACTGTCCTGAATTTTTACAAATGCTGTAAGAGTTTTTAGTCATTAAAATTATAAAAGTCAACTTACTTGTATCTGACAGTTTGTACAGTTTCTGCTGAAACATTGTTAACAATACATTTAGCTGCACATTCCAATCCCTGCCAGACAGTTGAAAATCCTGCAAATATATTTAAAAGTAAGTAAAATGATAGCTAAAGAAATGGACCTTCCTAATTAAATTTCTGGCCTATTGTTACCTTGAACACTACTTGCTGCTACGACCATAGCACCATCCAGAGGAGACTTCCCATTTCTGTCTTTTTTAAGAGATTCTGGAACAAGTTTGCTTCCATGCTTCTTGACGTGTGGAGCTAGTTCCTTTCCAACACAATTTGCTACAGTGCAAACTCCATCAACTAATATAACCATAAAAAGAAAAGAAACACTTAGAAAATGTTTCCCTTGATTCTACCATTCTTACTTAGCAAAATTCTTATATGAGCATCTAACATTGTTTTACTGCATAATTTACCATTTCTATATAAGGATGAGAACAAGGCCTGGCTAGTTTTAAACAAAGGCTATTATCTGGTTTAAAGACATGTTTGCAGAGCTGAAGGATTATAACCTTGCCTCTTAAATATGATGTTCTTTATGGCAATTTGCTTAAAAGAAAACAGAGACTGCTGCAGTGTAAGAGCTATAGGTCCACCTTTCATGTTTTTCAGCTATGAGTGTTTCTATGTTCTATCAACAAATACCTTACTGAAATAGTAATAAGGTATTTAAATCTATAAAAAAAATAAAACCATAATCTGATTCAAAAGAATATTGAATACTGAATCCCAAGAAGATAATCTTACTAAATTTAATCATAACCTATTAAGGGGTGATTTGACCATCTCAAAATACCAAACTTTAAGGCTATGATTCTCAAAGGAGCAGGAGCGAGAAGCATATTGCTTGGGAAGACGAACACCAGAATCACTGAATCTGCTTAACTGAAATAATACATCCCTCCACTTGACCCTCAGCTATGACACAGTGAGCTGTCCTTAAAAGAATGTATCATATTCAAGGATAGCCAATACATTCAGAGCCATTCCTTTTCAAAGGTACAGACACTTCCCTCTCCGACCCATCAAAACAACCCTTTAACAAATGTTTCTCAAACTTTAATATACAAATAAAAATCACCTAGGAATCTTGTAAAAATGCAGATGCTGAATTGGTAATGTGTGCCAAGTACCTGAAATATATTTGGGTATCAGTATTTCTAACGTATTTGAGCCTTAGTATTTCTAAGGCTCTCAGGTTGATGCTGCTACAGATCCCACGATGAACAACAAGGTGAAACAGCTTCATCCTAATCCTTTACTCTTAAGGTTAAACCACATAAATGTGCATTTAGATTAACCCAGATTAAGAGACCATTTTTAATTTAACTGAAAGGAAAGTCTTCCAAAGTTACTTTACCCAGGAACTGACTGACTTTTGCTGCTCCTCCTGTAGCCTGCTTTGCTATATAAAGTCCCCTGGTCACAGCTGGACTAACTTCCACTGGTTTTTCTTCTGGTTGAATCCGTTCACGGAGTTTAGAAGCGCCTTTCTGGATTGCTTTTCCAGTAAATTCAGCACCTTTGACCAAACCCCAGCTCACCCAGGAAGCACCTTTTTATAGGAAAATTTAAAATTGCACAATTAGAGTTGATTATACCTGTAAACCCTTTAATAACTTACCAACAGGAAAAAAACAAAACAAAACAAGGAATTCAATGTTTAGATCCCAAAGATGCCATTAACTTTCAAGCCAACTTTATACTTATAATTTTCTGCCTGGAATACACATCTTTTCTAAGTAAATTCATCTTTCAGTACTTAGGCCATAGATCACTCAATAACAGAGTTCTATATTACTCTATGCTGCCACTATAACTTGTAGGTATCTCTCCATGTCACTGACCACACTATTACTATTGTTACAAACTAATTTTGAGTTGGTACCATTAAGATGGTATTTGGCTTGAGGACCCAGGTATCCTTGTTCTTCTTGCCTTAGTCCAGGTACCACTTTTCGTCCATGAAGTGCTGAGGGGTTTAGATGCAAGTAATGCAAGCTGGAAACCAATACACCTATATCTCAAACACCAAGGCAGAAGAACTCTTTGCTTCCTTTAGACTAAAGGCATAAGGCAAGGGGACCTGTTCCTCCCTCAAGCCCAAACCCCACGATCTCAGCACCTTTTAGCTTATATCATAAACCTGAATAACAAAGACAAAAGAATACTCAAAAAAATTCATGAGAAGAAAAGATGTAAGAAGAAAACTTGGGAAGCCTAGATGGTTTAGACATTTGTCATGAGAACAGGCCCTAGCACTTTGCTTTGGCTCAATGCTTCCCGCAGAATGAATGAAAAAAGAGAGAGAAAGCAGCACAGTACAGACTGCTCTAGCGAAAAGGCCCTGCACACATGCAGGGAAAGGAGAAGTGGGAATGAAATGGGAAAAGCAAGAAAAAATATACAAAGAGAATAGTTGCCCCTAAGAGGAAGAATCAAGTGTTACCCTGCCTTGGAGAGCTTACAATTTTAAATATTTCCTTTTTGGCTATACCCTGGAACAATGAGCTTGGACATATAAAATACTTAAGTATATTGTACCAAGGTCTGTGGCATAGCTTTTACATAATTACTTTCGCCTGTGAGTGAGCAGGCACCCAATGTCATGTGAAAATCCTGTTTGTTTAAAAAGGCTGACAATGAAAAGTAAAGTAGTGATTGATTAAAAAAATTGTGGTACTTCTGTTTTTGTTTTAGTCAACACATCCATCTGACTCAAACCCTACCCCCACCATCCTACCCCTGGGGAAGGACCAGGTCTCAACCCAGGGAAAAAGCTTTCAGCCAAGAGTTCCCATAACAATAAAGAGATTAAAGACCTCTATTAAAAAACAAACCAAACCAAAAAAAAAAAACAAAAAAAACCAAAAACGTGTATTTTTAAAGTTAACTCACAAGTTGAAAAGATACAAGAAGTAAAAAAACCAACTGAACTTGAAGACTGAGAAATCATAAAACAAATGATAAAGGAAAGCTCTATACTCCTGCAATGAAACAAGCAAGAGGGACAGAGTCCATTAATGACTGAGAAGAATAAATGGAAATGAGATAAATGAAAAGTCACAGGACTGATAAAGAGAAACACTAGATGAAATTATAAAGAAGCTATCACCATGGAAGAGCACATAACAGAGATAATGTGTTAGAACTGAAAAGACTGCAACAGAAGATCAAGAAATGTAATGCTTTATTGGTAGCTACTAAGATCTTTTAAATGGCATGTGTAGTGCCAGATATAAATTTATTCTATCCACGTTCACATTATTTGCACCCATTTAATGTTGAGATACAGCAGGCAATGAATGTTTGCTGAATAAATGAGAAGTTGGCAGACGACTTAAAATGATCTCACTCAAATCTAACATAATGGAGGAGGGTTCTAATCAGCCCATTGTCATATATCCTCTACCTCCTTCCAAATTAGCTTACTAAACTCTACTCCATCTAAGATGTTTGGCAGTTGCCTTCTTAAAAGTAATTCTAGGCTCCTCAAGCCAATATTCTACACAGATAATTTTTAAGCAGTTCATATTTCTTCACCTTTTATATTCATAAAAACTAAGACTGTAGATTTTACTGATCTTAACTGATTCTCTGACAGTGGACAGGAATCAATCATGGGCTAAACTGACTGAGCTCAATTTAGATCCCTGATTACTTATCTTTGTATAGAGCCTGCACAAGTCAGGAAGAAATAGTTGCTTGACAGATCAGATTATTTTCCTCTGGAATAAATCTTGGGTATTTTCTGCACCTCTTTGCTACTTATACTTTTAAGTATTTGGTGAGGTGGTGGGTTTTCATTCTATCTACTAAAAAGCACATAAAGAGATATATACTCTGATTGGCAGTTAGTTTTAATGTAATCAACTATTAGAGATATTTCTAGAATTCTGAGGGAATGAGATGAAAAGTGTTACAAACACCTGCCAAAGTCTCAAGCAGTAAAGTAGGCCTCTTTGCGTTACCATAATGTAGTTTTTGCTCATTCTCAAATGATGCACTGCTGAGAGTTTTTCTGAAATCTCTAAAGAGATCTCTGCCCAGAATTAGCTGATACTAAGGATGCTCTACCTCTCTGAATAGAATCAGTGTGTGAACTCTTTGGAGGTCTAAGACTCTGTGACATGCTATACTTTCCAAAGATGGTCAAAATAGTATTTCCTGTTCTACATGTTCTTTTAACATGACCTTGACATTCCTCCCATTGAGAAGTGGGGTCTCTGTTACAATCCCTTCAATTTGAGCAGGTTTGTTACTTTCTTGTGATGAGTGATACTAGAAATTTCCAAGAATATGTCAGGAAGAGTATGCAGCCTCTAGCTGTTTGCTATATCATATACGCTTCGAACCCTGAGCTACCATGTAGAAGCCAAACTGGCTTAAGGCTGCCAAGCTGTGAAGAAGTTAAACCACATGGAGACCATGTCTAGGCACTCTATTTGGCAGTCCTAGATTTTGAGCTCTTCCAATCCAGATGCCAGATTTGTGAGTGAAGGAGCCTTTGGATGATTCCAGACCCCAGACACTGAGTCACTAGTCAGCCTTTGAGTCTTCCTAGCTAAGGTCCTGACCTCATAGAGCAGATCTAAGCAATCTCTGCTGTGACCTTCTGGAATACCTGGTCCACAGTTATCCTAAGCATAAACAAATTGTTGTTTCATGCCATTAAGTTTGGAATGGTTTGTCACACAGCAATAGTAAATAGAACTATTTACTATTTACTATAAATAGTGGTATAAATTTTAAAAAGTTTATAACCTTTGAAATTAGTTATCTACCTATGTGTGAATATAGGCAAGTTTTCTGAATACTGACCTAATAGCCTAGCAACCTGTAAAGTTATGGGCAGGGTAGTAAGAGTGAAGGTTTTCTTTATAACTTCTTTGAAAATCTTTTTCAAGGATCAATTTTAACTGTTAAAAATTGTAATTGAAAATTCTGGCTCTCTTTTCTTACCTCTAGCAGCTCTCTGACACCAGGCAAAATATTTTGTTAGCTCCTAGCTAATTAATTTTCCCTTATTTTAGCTTGTTGGCTTTTCATGTTGAAGGTTTTTTCTGCTTTAGACACCTTTTTATTTTAATGGGGTTTTAGTACAGACATGGAAGTCTGTATTGACAGTCTTTTAAATGACTGGTCAAGATGCCTTTACAGGGTCATGAATTTGGCTAACTAGTGACTGGTAATGTTTTTTAAAAACAAATTAGAATGTCTAAATCTGAGAGCTACTATAGTTGAAAAGCTAAAATGTTAACCAATAAAAGTGAAAAGATCTATGTCAGTAATGATAATTCTGGTTTTAAAATAACTGATCTGGGGCACCTGGGTGACTCAGTCACTTAAGTGTCTGACTCTTGATTTAGGCTCAGGTCATGATCTCACGGTTTGTGAGTTCGAGCCCCAAATCAGCTCTGCACTGACTAGCTGAGCCTGCTTGGGAGTCTGTTTCCCTTTCTCTCTGCCCCTCCCCTGCACTCTCTTTCTCTCAAAAATAAATATATAAGTAAATACATAAATATATTTATATATATCCAACATATATATAAACGCATGTATATATTAAATAGATACAAATATATATATATATATATATATATAGGCCTTTAAATATATATATATAGGCCTATAAAAAATTATAAAATAATTGATCTGATGTCCTTTCTAGCCAAAATTAAATAGTAGGGCCTACATCCCAAAAAGCTTGGCTGTAATCCTCAGATCTTTAATACCTCCACTGCTATGTGGTTAGGGAGTGCTGGTTTGCTTCCAAAGATGGATGAATATCTTATCATTTTTTGGAGGAAGAGGGAAGGGGAGAAAAGAAAAGGATTAAGGGAGACTTTCAAAGAGGAAAGGAGAATAACTAATTTTATGTTCAGAGTTGTCCTAGGAGTTTGGGGATTCCTGAAGTTTTTCACTATCAATTTTCCCAAAAGTGAAACAGAAAAAAAGCAAGAAGAAACTTATACCTATAGGATAATATGTGATGTTCTAAGAGACTAGTTCCTTTCAGGTATTTATAAAATGATCATTTAGAACCAAAATACAAAATTACCTTTCTAAGTAGTCACTTATGGATTCCAAACATTTCACATTATATGGGGGAAAAGTTAGCATTACTGTAATACCTGACAAAATATTTTGAGCCACTTTCTCACTCCATTCGGGTAATTCCTTTGCTTTGTCTTCTGAACCTGGCTCATAGGGTACAATGTGACTCAGATTAACTTCTTCACTTGGAGTATCTTTGGTCTAAATAGTAAAAATATTTCAAAATGTAAAACAGTAAAATACTAAGGGGAAAAATGATAAGCAGTATTTAATAAAATATTAAGCCAACAAACACTAGTTATAATTAATAAGATTATTTCCACCCAACATAGCTATCAGTACATTTTATACACAATATCATAACTGCCATGAAACTGAAAACTATACTGGTCTTATGTAAGGTCTCACTGGTAAATAAGGTTTAAATACCAACATATCTCCAATAGAGCATTTATCAACTCATATTTAAATTGATGAGATTACGGGGTTCCTTTATATAGCTATCAACCCCTTAATAAGAGTATGCACATGGTGTACTCAGTAAGATTTAAAAGATTTGTTAAATGACTCAATCGGTAAGGATACATCCAAATAAATTGGTTTTGATAGAAATCAAGTAAAGCAAGTAAAAATATATAAACACAGAAAAATCTACTCCATCTGAATGGAAATGGGGAACATAGAAATACCTGTATTTTGCTAATTTAATAGCTGTTATGTGAGCTAGAGCCAACATTCAAATTGTCAAAGCTCAATGTACTCATTCTAAGAACTTAACAGCAAGCTAACTCAGACCTCATAATATAAAATAATTTGAAAATAAAACTGCTTAAGAGAACTAAGAGAACTTCACTTAAAATGTAAAACATTAAAAACAAAACAAAAACTTCTATGGGAAGGGGGAAGCCATTCATAAGTAAAACCTAAAGACAAACGGAACAAAATATTTACAATTTCTATCTCTGATAATGGGCCAATGTGCTAATATATAAAGAGCTCCTGGAAATTGAGAAGACTAGTGACCCAGTCATAAAAAGTGGACAAAGTACAAGAACAGACAACACACAGAAAACAAAATTCAAGGAATCCTTGAGCATATACACATCACTCATAATAAAATCAATACAAATTAAGATATTCCAATACACCATTTCTCATCTATCACACTGCCAAAATACAGAAAGACTGATCAGCTTCTCTGTGGATGAGGCTATGAGGAAATGGGTCTCCTACACTGCTGGTGGGAGTGCTGAAGAGTACAGTCCTTGGGGAGGGGAAATTAGCAAAACCTATCAAAATTAGGGGTGGTTTGGGTGGCTCAGCTGGTTAAGCATCTGACTCTTAATTTCTGCTCAGGTCATGATCTCACAATTTTGTGAGTTCGACCCATGTCAGGCTCTGCGCTAACCCTGCAGAGCCTGCTTGGGATTCATGCTCTCTCTTGCTCTCTCTCTGCCCCTCCCCTGCTCACACTCTATCTCAAAATAAACTTAAAAAAAATTATTTAAAAAAATCTATCAAAATTACAAATGCATTTATCTATTGACTCAGTAGCCCCACTTCTAAGAATTTACCTTATGAATTACCTGCAATGTATGAATCAATGGATCTAAAAGTTATTCATTGAAGCACTGCTTCTAATAGCAAAAACCTGGAATCATCCAAATATTCCTCAACAAAAGATTGGTTAAAGAAAACTATGATAAACTCATACAACGAAATATGAGGTAACTATAAAAAAGATTGAGAAGGTTCTCCATTTATTAACATTGAAAGATTCCCAGAATTTATTATCAGATAAAAAAATAAAATAGAGAACACTCTATGATGTTACCTTTTGTGAAAGAGAAATCTAACAGTTTTTACGTAAGGTGATGCAATCTAGCCTTCTATGTACCTTCATCTAATGATCACACTGGATAGGGAAATTATCTCTTTGTTAATCTGTCCTCCTCACTAGGTATTAAATTCCTTAGGATAAGAAATTTAACTTTTCCACTATGCTCAGCATTCTGGCACTAAACACTTACCGAACTGTATTCCCAATTTACCATTTAGAGAATATATACTCATGAGATGAAAAAAAAACCTACTAAACATATTTTTAAAAATCCATTCTCTTTCCTGATGACAATCCATAAAGAAACAAGACTGAATAAAAATGGTAGTGTAAGGAAAAGCATACCTAGCCCCAAGACCTTGGTATATACAGGGAAGTGGAGAACACCACAAAACAAAACAAAAAAATGCATTAATGTAAATACAAAAAATCTTTCAAATACTTGAAAAAAAATCTATCCCCAAAACACAGAATATGCTATAAAACAGTTTAAGTCACAAACACTGTAAAGGAAAATATTAAAGCTGATTCTAATAATTTTTACCAGTGATTTTATGACTGCAAGTTGCTCTGCTTTAGTAAACAAGAATAAGGTTTACTTATTTATTTCACCAAGTGAAAGGTACCATTTGAGTAGAACTCACACACATACCTTATTGTTTTTTTACTTACTTTTTTCCCCCGTTTTCCTTTATGACGCACGTCCTTATTGTCTTGGTCCAATGAAGGACCCAACTGTCTCACATCAGTGCCACTGGCTTCTTTCAACTGGTCAGAGGAACATCTTGCTCTTCCAGGGATTTGGAATTCATTTTCTCCTTCTGCCCGGTTCCAGTTGGCCTAAGGGGTAAAGGACTAAGCTCAAATTCAAATTTTCTCAAATGACTGTCCTCTTAGCTATGCTCTAATAATGTACTTGTTCAACTATCAGTGTTTGACAGTCTAAATATGACTTTTACTTGTCTTTCTTCTATAATTTTGTTTTATCTCATCATCCAAACCCCAACCCTTTGAGTTCTTTAGTTTGTAGCATATGGCCTAAAGCAAATTTCCAAAGACAAAGCATAAAAGATAAACTTACAGCAGTTATTAGGGTAAGTTATCATTAAATCAGATGTAGCTACATTTGAATTTCATTAAATTAACAAATTGTAAGTTTTAGGAAACAGATAAATATAAGACTAAGTGAGTTTAAAGCAATGAACAAGGGGCGCCTGGGTGGCTCAGTCTGTTAACTGTCCAACTCTTGATTTTGTTTGAGGTCATGATCTCATGGTTCATGAATTTGAGCCCTGTATCAGGCCATGTGCTGATAGTATGGAACCTACTTGGGATTCTCTCTCTCTTTCTCTCTGTCCCTCCCCTGCTCGCTCTCTCTCTCTCAAAAAATAAGCAAACTTAAAAAATAAATAAATAAAGGCAATAAACTCATGTCTGTTTAACCACTCTGCATTATTGGAAAACTGATTTTGTGTGTGTGTTTTTTTTTTTTTTACTTAAAACTACAGGTATTTTGCTTGCATATACTTTACTGAATAAATACTTAAAAGTAAAAACAAGTCAAAATTATAGCTAATAACTAACTTTTGTTTACAGTTGGAGTTCTGGGACAATAGAGCAAACTAAAAATGACATGCAACTAGGGGCGCCTGAGTGGCTCAGTTGGTTAAGCATCTGACTTCAGCTCAGGTCATGATCTGACAGTTCGTGGGTTCAAGCCCCGCATCAGGCTTGTGCTGACAGCCCAGAGCCTGAAGCCTGATTCAGATTCTATGTCTCCCTCTCTCTCTGCCCCTCCCCCACTTGTTCTCTCTCTCAAAAATAAACATTAAAAAATATTAAAAAAAAATAAAACAAAAATGACGTGCAACCAAAAAATAACACCCGAGGAAAGTAAACATGTAACCTAAAAGTCAGTTTAATTTCTTTCCTAAAGCCCAGTAATATATGTCCAATGAATGTAGGGGTGAAGGGAGTAACTGCTCTATAATAGGTCTGAAAGAATTAAAAATGTCACTTCATTCAGCTAAGTAAATGGCAAAGCTAAGACTTGAACACCTATCCACTTGGTCATGTTTCTGTCTTTATAAACTACTCTCTATGAGCACACTAAGGCTACACACATTTCTGTCTGGGGGGGGGTCACATGTTTTGTTAATATACTTTAAATGTTTAGTATTGGCTATGCTAAAGTATATATTGACCACCAGATCATTCTCATATGCAGTTCATGTAACCTAATGCTACAGATGACTCTGACCTTTGGTTTAGCCGGTAGTCTATTCCTATCATCAGTGATCTTTTCAATATAGGTATGAATTGAAAGAGTATTCGAATTCCTGAGAAAAGAGTAACAAAGCTTTCGAGACTAAACTCAAGGGAAACCATTTTGTGAAATCCTCTCTGATCTCCTTCCTGAACT
Source organism: Lynx rufus (assembly GCF_022079265.1). Lineage (NCBI taxonomy): Eukaryota > Metazoa > Chordata > Mammalia > Carnivora > Felidae > Lynx > Lynx rufus. The sequence goes on from NW_025814823.1 coordinate 15,138,880, forward strand.
GTGTGTATACTTTTATTTCATCACCTATCATACTGTACTGTGGTTACTCAGCCACTGTAAGTACAAGAGAATAGGAGTTGTTACATATCTTTATAGTGTCTTATTCTATCTTCCCACCCACCATTTAATACCTAAACAATGGATTCTAAATACACACTGACTAGAGAATAAAAGATTATACAATTATGCTGTGAATCTCCTTCAACTTCAGAAAACTGTCAATATTCACAACAAAAATATTTTTCCCCTCTTGTCCTACATCAGGATGAGCAAGAACTAAAGAAAGCCTCTCCTTAATACTCTATTTTATCTCCTCATAACAGATCAACATGCAGGCAAAAAAAAAACAGGCTCAAATAAGGAAAATTCACAGGATGACCAACCATATTTTAAATCACACTTTATTTTCTCTTTATTTGGTTTCACTTATCATGAGAACAAAGATAATTCCCTCAAATAAAACCTGTTTCTTCCTCAAAATGCCAATCATACCCCTAAAATGTCCAACTTAGCCCATATGCTAATGCCAAAATTACCTTCACTTCACCATTTAGTCCCCTTAACCTATTTTTCCAACTGAGCAGGAACACAGTGATGATAACAAGAGCTAACATTCACAGAACACTACCGCCTGCCAGCACTGATATAAGACAACATTAACTTTAAATCTTTGCCACGGCCCAATAAAGCAGATGATATTATTTCCATTTTATGATAAGGAAACTAAAAAGAAGATCAATAAGTTGAGTTAAACAGCTATTAAGTGGAAGAGCTCAAATTCAAACCCAGAGCTCACAATCTTAATCATTACCTCTAACCAATTTCCAACTAGTATTTGTGAACACACAAATTATATATTCTCAATCTCCTAACTCTGATTACATTACAGCCTATTACAATTTCTCTAAAAGCAAAAGTTGCTTATGTTAAAGCAGATTTTCATCCTAAAGATGATCATACATTACCTGAAGCCGAAGGTCAGACATCTGTCTTAATAAATCCTCGAAGAGTTCTCTATCATCTTCTGGTAATTCAGAAGACAAGACAACCCCCACAAAGCATCCTGACGCTTGTAACATGGTATCAGGAAACATGTAGGCTCCCACAGTACATTTAAGAACTGGAGATCTATCAGGAACTAGAGGATACAACCAGTCACAAACCTGAAGGAATTAGTTTAAAAAAAATTAATCAAAAGAACTAGGTTTTCACTGAAGTTTTAGAATTGTTATACCAGAAAATAAACATTTCCAAGTTCTAAATGCATTTTACAAAGCTTTACAGCATCAATGATTCTCCACTAAAAATTAGCTATTTGCTAGTATGATCTTTGTGCATACCACTCACAAGAACTGTCCTAAAAATGCTATTGCTCCACTAATTATATAGTGTTGAAATTAGTGACCTTAAATAGCCCACTATTAACCAATGATGAGTCTAGTTTTAAATAAATAATGGTCAAAGTAAAGCGAAACTATATTATTCAAATTAGACATCCCTTTGTGGAAATACATAAAATCAAACTGTTTTCAATTTACTGATTTAATTAATTCTCACAACAATTCCATGAAGTTAGTTATTATCATTTCATGTACAAAACTGAGGCATAGAGAGGTTAATTAAGTTGCTCAGAGTCAACTAAAAAAGTAGAGCTAGGATTTAAACACAGATCTGGCACCAGAGAAGCCAGACAATTACTTTAATTAAATACCCAGAATTCATAATATTGAATAATTTTTTTTTTTAGAAATTGACATGACATAGCTAGAATAGAATATGAAGTTATGTTTATGGAGTTACCTTCTATTATTAAGTTCAATCAAAATGACACAAAGCTGCCCAGCAATATCATCAGATTGTCCATATGCTAAGACTCAAGCTCACTGGATGAGGCACATGGGTGGCGCTGGATTGAGTATCAGACTCTGGATTTCGTCGTAGGTCATGATCTCATGGTTCATGGGATTGAGCTCCCCATTAGGCTCTGCACTGAGGGGGCAGAGCCTGCTTGGGATTCTCTCTCTCCCTGTCCCTCCCCTCCTCACGTACACGTTCTCTTTCAAGTAAACATTGAAAAAAAAAAAAAGACTTAGGGGCTCCTGGGTGGCTCAGTCATTTGGGCATCTAACCGGCTCAGGTCACAATCTCGCAGTTTGTGAGTTTGAGCCCCGCATCGGCCTCTGTGGTGACAGCCTGGAGCCTACTTCTGATTCTGTATCTCACTCTCCCTCTGCCTCTCCCTGGCTCACGCTCTGTCTCTCTCTCTAAAAAATACACAAATATTAAAAAAAAATAAAAAAGAAGAAGACTTAAGCTTACTTTCTGGAGATCTAAATTCAGAAAAGACTAAGCTTAAATCATAATATCCAAATGAATTCATTTCCCTCGAGATTACATTCTTTGAGCAAGGAGAATATAATTGTGTTGCTCACTCAGGACACATGGTCCTAATAATAACAAACTGGGAAGAACAATCTATTATCAAAATATTGTATAGTAAATATGAGTCAAAAAGCATGGAAGATTTCATATAAAAAATGAAAAATTCTCGGGGCGCCTGTGTGGCTCAGTCGGTTAAGTGTCCGACTTTGGCTCAGGTCATGATCTTGTGGTTCCTGAGTTCGAGCCCTGCATCAGGATCTGTGCTGACAGCTCAGAGCCTGGAGCCTGCTTCGGATTCTGTGTCTCCCTCTCTCTCTGCCCCTCCCCCGCTCACACTCTGCCTCTCTCAAAAATAAGTACACATTAAATTTTTTTTAATGAAAAATCCTGGTATACTGCCATCATTTCTGACCAACAGAATATAAACCTGCAGGGATCAAAGAATCCAAGTCTGATTCTTTCTTGGAAAGTGCTTAAAAAACATTTTCAAATCCTTCTTTCATAGATTGTCTTTTTTAGTCATCTCAAATGCCACTTTCCAACTTTTTTAAAAGTCAAACTTTAGAGAAGTCACAAAATTGATTATCACGTTTTCCAAAGTATGATATATTGCCATGAATAGTATATGAAATAAATTTAAGTAATATACAGACTATTTGAGTAGTAATGTATTTTAATATATATTAACAAAAAAATACATCTTTCTCTCAACTTCACAGCTGTTATCGGTTAGGATACAATTAACAAATGAGACATTTAAATTCAAATATTAGGAAAGTTATAGCAGAGATATGAAATTGACAAAAAAGTTGTAAAGATTATACTTACATAACTAAAGTTTGGGAAAGTTTTATTTTACAATGTCATGATTTCTCTAAGATTAATTACATTCTGGACACCTTGATTGAAAGGGAGTATCCCCAAATCTTCTGAAATAAAACCTTATAGACCTTTCTCAGGGTAGATCATTAAGAACTGAAAGGCTCATCCACCACAGGCTGATTTCACCCAGATTCACTTTCAGGGGGCAACTTATGTCTAAGTTCTAATTAATGGAATAAATGTAATAGGTTTAAAAGGTATATTAAAACTAAAACCAGGGGAGCGCCTGGGTAGCTCAGTTGGTTAAGCTTCTGACTTCAGCTTAGGTCATGATCTCACTGTTCATGAGTTTGAGCCCCATGTCGGGCTCTGTGCTGACAGCTCAGAGCCTGGAGCCTGTTTCAGATTCTGTGTCTCCCTCTCTCTCTCTCTCTGCCTCTCCCCCACTCATGCTCTCTCGCTGTCAAAAATAAACATTAAAAACAAAAATTAAAAAAAAAAAAAACCTAAAACTAAAACTGGGGCATCTGAGTGGCTCAGTTGGTTGAGCGTTCAATGCTTGGTTTTGGCTCGGGTCAATATTTCATACTTCATGGGGGCTCACATCAGGCTTTGCACTGACAGCACAGAACCTGCTTGGGACTCTCTCTCTCCCCCTCTCTGCCCCTCTCCCACTTGCATGCACTCTCTCACATGCACTCTTAATATTCCAATTTAAATGTCTCATTTGTTAATTTTATCCTAACCAAAGGAAATGAAATCTAGGTAACTAGTGCCACAACTAAACCAACCACATCATCTGGACTCTGGACAATAGGACCTGCTTTGCTCAAACAGTCATCTCCCTTCTAAGGAAACTCCTTTGTTATACCCAATGTAAATAGAGTCCTCATTTGTACCAATGTCCAATCTTTTAAAAATACATTGTTATTGGAACATCACCTTCAGAATACTTCATTAATTCTGTAACAATGCCCTAACATCCTGTATTTATAGCCAGTCTTTACTCTTCGACAAAGAGCATCCTGGTAAATTTATCTGCTTGGAATGTTAAAATACATCTTAAATTATCATCAGAGTCTCTACTTCTAGACCAAGGTTTCTCAACCTGTGCATGATTAACGTTTTGAGTTAGAGAATTTTTTTATTGACAGAAGCAATACTGTTTAGATGTTTAGCAGTCCCCCGGCCTCTACCTACTATCTGCCAGGAGCAGTAGCACAACAATAGCAGTGTGACACCAAAAATGTCTCTAGACGTTCCCAAAATGTCCTTGGGTTGGGGGGTGGGGTTGGGAACCACTGTTCTATATACTGGGCTGCGTCTAGCCCAGATCAACTGCTCAGATGGGGCTTGACAATATTTGTGGAAATTTACACATCCACATGAGTTACATAAATCTCTTCTGAATTGAAGTTATTAGGTTTCTTCTTCAATAAAAAATTGAAATTTTATGGGTACCTGAGCGGCTCAGTCAGTTTTAAGTGTCCCGATTCTTTATTTCAGCTCAGGTCATGATCTCACAATCCTGAGATCAAGCCCCACATAGGGCTCTCTGCACTGGGCACAGAGCATGCTTAAGATTCTCTCTCTCCCTCTGCCCCTCCCCATACGGTCTCTCAGAAAAAGAAAAAAAAGAATTCAATTTTAAGGATGAATGCTTTGATACCCCTCAGGTCCTGTCATCATAATTTTAAAAGTAAAACACAAGCTTGTATCTTTAAGGGTCATAAATTTCATACAATATATTAAAAAGAACCAGAATGGTCTTTTTACATTTATTCTCCTGGATACATAATATTGACAAACAAAAATAACGTATTTCATACATATTTCAGATTATGTTTACACTTTTCATTGGCTTACCTGAAGAAACCCAGGAGGACGGTTTAGAACTGTATCAAGAGAATTATCCAAGAACCTCACAATTCGAAGATACCCTGGATACGAAGGTGCACTAACCTCCCCTGCAGGATTTACAAAAAAAATCTGTACTCCATTTGGTATCAAAATCAACTCATCTGCATCTAGCCCTAAGGTCTCAAGAGGAGGTGGTTGAGAATGATTCCTATAAAAGTCTTCTCCAACTGATGAAAATTCCCCAGATTCTGTCCCATAGGATACAGTATAATGACCCTCAGCAGCCTGAGGAGTATAAGCAGGAGGTGCTTCTGCTGGATGACTCTGAGATGGTAAGGATAAAGAACTAGATGCAGAAACCAACCCTGGACTTGTTGAAGTGCTTCCATTTACTTCAGTGTGCTGAGAAAGTGAACTAAAGGAGTGAGGCTCTGGTGACTTTTCAGGTATGTCTTTAGGCGGAAATTCTGGATATAACTTGGGCACCTCCTGGAGATCATTCCGTAGAGAAGTGGCAAGACCCTTCTCCAGAATTTCCAATCTGGTACGTACATTCTGTAGTGTTTCTTTCATTTTCTGTTGCATCTGTCTAGCAGATTCCCAACCAGGACCAGTGTGTTCAGGCTCTGTGGATGAAATGCTGATTCCCCTGAGCAGGTGTCCTATTCCTTGCTTATAGTAGTTCTTTGCTTCTTCCTTCTGACCTAATTCATCTGTATTTAGTCCTTTATTAACAAATAAAAAGGCCTTTGTGTATGCTTCCTTGATGATCTTAATTTCAGAAGGTTCTCCATTTTGTGGTTCTTGCTCCATTTCTGCCAAACAGAAAATATTATCTTCAATTATCTAATTTAACTATTTGTTTACTGATTATCAATTTCTCCTACCTAAAGATATTTCAAGAAGACAGGAGCTTTGTTGGTCTGTCTTGTTCACTATTGTACTCCCTAAGCCTAGTATTAGATCTGACACAGAAAATGCACTCAATATGTATTTGTTGAATAGATAAATAATGTTCGTTCCTAAATATCTTTTTATTAAAAAAATTTTTTTTAACATTTTGGAGAGACAGAGACAGAGGCGAGAGGCAGAGAGAGAGGAAGACACAGATTCTGAAGCAGGCTCCAGGCTCTGAGCTGTCAGCACAGAGCCTGATGCAGGGCTCAAACTCAGGAACCATGAGATCATGACCTGAGCCAAAGTCGGATGCCCAACCGACTGAGCCACCCAGGTGCCCCTCTAAATATCTTTTTAATTAAAAACAGAAGAGAACAAGAATATATCTACTGAATAATTTTCTTGTTCCAGTTTCTTATAATAAATAAAAGTTTCCTATCACGTATCTAACGTTAGAACCAAAGAGCTTCATTCTAAAATGTACTATAATACAGATCCAGATTTTAGCCAACTAATTAAAAATGAGGTTGAAACACACATTAGAGAGGAGAAAAATGAGAAAAAAATATCTGGATAAATCTTTAAAGTTACCTGCTTCCATTTAAAGGTGTCAAGTTACTCACATGTGGTTAGTTCTATTCCCTCCCAAAACTCCATTAAAATAACTCTAACAAGGGGCGCCTGGGTGGCTCAGTGGGTTAAGTGTACAACTTTGCCTCAGATCATGATCTCATGGTTCGTGAGTTCGAGCGCCACGTTGGGCTCTCTGCTGTCAGCAGAGCCCACTTGAGATCCTGTCTCCATCTCTCTCTGCTCCTCCCCCGCTCATGCTCTCTCAAAAAATAAACATTAAAAAAATAATAAAAAAATTAACATGATTAAAAAGGCATAACCTCTCATTCTTGTTAATGAGAAAATGACGTGAACAGGTACTTCACAAGCATATATTTTTTAATGTTTATTTTTTTTTTTTAATTTTTTTTTTCAACGTTTATTTATTTTTTTTTGAGACAGAGAGAGACAGAGCATGAACGGGGGAGGGGCAGAGAGAGAGGGAGACACAGAATCGGAAACAGGCTCCAGGCTCTGAGCCATCAGCCCAGAGCCTGACGCGGGGCTCGAACTCACGGACCGCGAGATCGTGACCTGGCTGAAGTCGGACGCTTAACCGACTGCGCCACCCAGGCGCCCCTTTAATGTTTATTTTTGACAGGAGGAGCTAGTGGGGGGAGGGGCAGAGAGACAGTGGATCTGCATGGAAGAGGGCTCTGCAAGAGGGCTCTGCAGGAGGGACAACAGGGAGTCCCATGTGGGCTCTTACTCACCGAACCATGAGATCATGACCTGAACACAAGTCGGAGGCTCAATCGACCAAGCTACCCAGGTGTCCCCCAAAAAGAGTATTTAAATTTTTTTTTTAATGTTTATTTATTTTTGAGACAAAGACAGACAGAGCATGAACAGGGGAGGGTCAGAGAGAGAAGGAGGCACAGAATCTGAAACAGGCTCCAGGCTCCAGGCTGTCAGCACAGAGCCTGACGCGGGGCTCGAACTCACGGAGTGTGAGATCATGACCTGAGCCGAAATCGGCCACTTAACCGACTGAGCCACCCAGGCGCCCCAAAGAGTATTTAAATAGCCTATGAAGGGGAGCATGGGTGGCTTAGTCGGTTAAGCGTCTGACTTCGGCTCAGGTCATGATCTCACAGTTCTTGAGACAGAGCCCCAAGATGGGCTTGCCCTGACAGCACAGAGCATGCATGGGATTCTCTCTTCCTCTATCACATGCACAAGCACTCTCTCAAAACAAACTTAATCTAAAAAAGAAAAAGAATTACAAAATGCCTGTCATATCCCTAATCGCAATTAAAAGTTTATCAAAGGCTTGAAAAAATGAAACCCATTATTGCATGATTTCACTTATTTTAATTTTTAAAGTTTGGAACAGAAAGTCTTCAAAATGTCAATCTGTAGTATTTAATAAAACAGTATAATCGTCTTAAAACCGAAACCTGGTTCCAGATACAAGCAGTGCATTTTTTTTTTTTTAACGTTCTAACAAAGTAAGTACAATGTGTGGTGCATGTGTGTAAGCTTTAAAAAAAATCTCAGGAGAAAAGGTGAAATTCTGAATCAAACAACTAACAACTTAGTTCAAACCCATAAACCCTAAAAGCAGTAACGATCAAGGTAAAGGTCAACATTACAAGTAGTCTTTAATACAGACGTTGCTCTACGACCCACCTATCTGGCCTTTTACCAAAAAAGGAGGGGGAACTTTACCTGTATGCAACGCCCTCCAAAACCATCCCATCCCATTCTCGTCAGGAGAAATATATAAATGATGGTCCACAAGGCCCCACAGGTGAGAAAGAACCCACATAAAAGCTTCCTGTTTCAAACAGGTTTCCTATAAAAACACCGAATGAAGTTTGATACTGCAATGGAGAGCAATTAAAAAATAGCTCGATTCGTAACCGGGGACCTTACTATATTTTTTCTCGGTTTTGCTTTTGGAAATTTTGAAGAAAAACTGTTGAATTCTTAACTATTTAAAGCAGGATTTCAGAGGCAACAGCAATCTCGAACGCAAACCCATTAAAATGACACGGCAACAAAGTTAAGTTTCGAGGATCCTCAAGTGGGAGTAAAGCAATCCACTAGTGGAAAACTGGGCCAACCCTACGGTAACGCAATAATGCCCCGTCACGAAACAGTGCACATTCCAAGAAAAACTTTCCAGGCACAGAAATTAGGTCAGAGAGATCCTCTGCGGTGCCCAACCTCCAATGAATATGAACAAATGTATTCCAAAGAGCAAAATCCTGCGCTCTCCATTCCCATTACAACTGCTGTTGGTTGCTGACATTTTGTAAACAAAGACTACCGAACTTTCACGAAGCCTAAGTGCTGGGTAAGGGCGAATAACCACAGCCATTTTCGAAGCCAAGTAAACAGAGCGGAATGAGGCAGCAAGAAGGGTCAAATGAGACATTCCGGGAGGACGACGACCAAAGGGGAGGGGGTGGGAGGCAGCGCTGAGGGCGCAGGAAGCGCAGAACTCGTAGGCTCCATAAATATGTATGATATGGGGGCTAAGTGAACAACTTCTCAAACTTTTCTCTAGAAATTGCTCCCTTCAACGAAAGTTGCATCTCCTACTTGGATGAGGGGGTCCGGGCCTTTTCTGTCCTGCCCCTCCCCCCAGCCCCGTCAGCCCGCGGGGCCCGGGGCGCTCACGCCACCAGCCCGCCTTGGGGGGTCCGCGCGAGAGCGAATCCTTCTCCGCCGGCCGCCGCCCCACCTGTGCCTTCCAGATCTCGGGCGCTCGGGCGCCACCCGAAGAGCTCCCCGCCCGGCTGCCGCAGGCCAGAGGCCTGCTCCCTCAGACGCGGCGCGGCGGCGAAGTGCCCGGCCGGGACCGGTCCCGAGGTTCTTCGCGCTTCGCACTAGCGCGCGCGCGACCGCACGACGGAACTCACAAAGCATTCCAAGTCGCGCGCTCCAGAGCGCGCCACGTCACGCGGCCGCGCCGCCCCGCCCGTCAGCTCTCGCTCCCGCATCAGGGAACTGCGGGTAGGTTTTCACGTGACGCCCACTCGGGCGCCTCTCTCCCCGCCCCCCTCCCCGGCCCGCCCGGCCTAAGTCCTACCCACCCTGACCTTCTAAATGGTGTGTGCGGAGACGTCCGTCACCTTCGAACCCCGGAGTCAAGGCGAAACTCTGTGGGGAGACAAGGGGCGAGGGCGGAAGGCCCCAGAGAACTACGTGAACCAGCCCCTCGCCGCGGACCCCCGACCCGGGTCTCCGCGGCCACGTCGACAACCCCCGCGCTTGCGCAATATCTTCTGCCTCCCCCGCCCCCTCCCCCCCCTCCGCGGACCCAAGGCTGCCGGAGAGGCTAGGAGAGAGCGGTGGGCAGGGACGGAAGTCATGGCTAGAGGGAGCCCTGCGCGCGGTGCACGTGCGAGAACAAAGGCCGATTCTCTCCGCTCTTCTGGAACCTGGGCTTTGTGACTCCTGTATTCTAAGACCGTTGCCTCCCAAAGTCCACGTACGCGACGTGGTAAAAGTCTCGGGGTGTGTAATCTAGCAGTATGGTACAAAATGTTAAATTCCTGACACGTCAGGATACAGAGCAACGGTGCTAATACTTCTTAACGACTGTGAGAGGCTAAAAGGGGAACGGCAAAGTGAACATACCTTACCTTTCTTCAAGACCTCTTTAAAATTAGTAAAATAGTGTGGACGCCAGATTTTAAACTCTTCGATCGGCCTGCCTTTAAAAAACTGCATGCATAATGCCCTTAGCCTTTACAGCTAGTGACTTGTTTAGGGATGGCAGTGACTTACCTTCAAATGTATTCTTTACCTCAGTCAAAATTAGTCAGAGGACTGTTGGATGACCACTGGGTGAGGCTTTTAAATTAGGGGCCATTTGGGAAGTTCCCCAAATTGAAGAAAGGTAACAGTCATCCCAAAGAGAAAAACCTGTTAGGAAGATACACATTAATACGATGGTTTAAAGGATTTTGTGTGTACACATCTTCAAAGAATTCTGGAAAAAATGTGACTGTGTACCTTCTCCCTCTTTTTATATGGACCATAAAAATTTTCATCTTAAACAGTTGCAAAAGATGCAAATTGTTTTACTGTAAATTGACATTTTTAAATAAAACTGTAACATGTAACAGTTTTAAATGTAGCCAGTGAAACTCAAATACCAGGTAATTTGATATCGTTCACCAATTTTTAAAACCGCATTAACAAGCTTCTCTTTAATGGGAAATTTTACATCATTCCTTTTCTTCCTGAAACTGTATTTCCATATTTCCTCATAAAATTTTCTCTCAATATAGTATCTCTTTCTTCTGGAAAGTCTTTTATTGATCATCTATTACACTTCTCTGCATCATAAATAAGTACATAAATTTAAATCTAATTTTATTTTTTCAAAGGAAAGTATTTTCTATTTTAATTTTTTGAGAAAGACAGAGAATGGGTCGGGGGAGGGAAGAGAGGGGCAGAGGGAGAGAGAGAGAACCCAAACAAGCTCGGTGCAGAAGCCCAAACAACCTCAGGACCATGACCTGAGCTGAAATCAAGAATCAGACACTTGGGGTGCCTGAGTGGCTCAGTAAGTGTCCGACTCCTGGTTTCAGCTCAGGTCATGATCTCAACATTTCTGAGTTCGAGCCCAGCATCAGGCCCTGTGCTGATAGTGAGGAGGCTGCTTCGGATTCTCTCTGTCTCCCTGCCTCCCTACCCTGCTGGCACTGTCTCTCTCTCTCTCAAAATAAAAAATAAACTTAAAAAAAAAAAAAGTCGGTCATTCAACCAACTGAGCCACCCAGGCACCCCATTTAAATCTAATTTTATAATTTTGCAATAGTCGTAAAGGTTAAAGTGTTTAAAAATGTGAAAATATACAAGATCGTTACATATAAAAACCCTAAAATATACTACAAAGCAACTAAAACTAATCAAGTACATCAAGGTTGCAGGATAAAAGATCAGCATACAGAACTCAATAGTATTTCTAAACACTAGCAATGAATGCTCCAAATATGAAATTAAGAATTTCATTGACAATATTATCAAGAGCAAAATACTTTGGAATAAATTTAACAAAATAAGTGCAAGACTTGTACACCAAAAACTACAAAACATTGCTAAGAGGGTTTATAGAAGACCTAAATAAATGGAAAGACATTCTACATTCACAGACTGCAAGATTTTATATTGTTATAATGGCAATATTCCCCAAACTAATCCATAGATAGAAGATAACCCCTACCCAAATCCCAGACAATTATTGTGCAGAAATTGGCAAACTAATCCTAACTCATATGGAAATGCAAAGGAGCCAGAATAGACAAAACAATCTTGAAAAAGATGAACAAAAGTGGAGGATTTACCCTTTTTTTTTTTTTTTTGGTTTTTGATTTGTGCTTTGCTTCTTTTATTTGTTCTTCAAGTTTTTATTTAAATTCCAGTTAGTTAACATACAGTTAGTTAACATACATACAGTGTAATATTAGTTTTAGATGTAGAATTTAGTGATTCATCACTTACATACAACACCCAGGGCTCATCACTACAAGCGGCTTCCTTAAACCCATCACCCATTTAACCCATCCCCTCTTCCCCTACCAACCTCCCCTCCAGTAACCTTCAGTTTGTTCTATATAGTTAAGAGTCTGTTTCCTGGTTTGCCCCCCTCCTTTTTTATATGTTTATCTGTTTCTTAAATCCCACATATGAGTGAAATCATATAGTATTTGTCTTTCTCTGACATTTCACTTAGCATAATACTTTCTAGCTCTATCATGTTGTTGCAAATGCAAGATTTCATTCTTTTTTAGGACTAATATTCCATCATATATATACATATGTGTGTGTATATATATAATATACGTGTATATGTGTGTGTATAATATATATGTGTATATATATGTATATATAATATCTCATATTTTATTTATTCATCCATAAGATAATGGACATTTGGGCTCTTTCCATAATTTGGCTATTGTTGATAATGCTGCTATAAACATAAACATCGGGGTGCATGAATGCCTTCAAATTAGTATTTTTATATCCTTTCTGTAAATACCTAGTAGTGTAATTGCTAGATCATAGGGTAGTTCTATTTTTAACTTCTTAAACCTCCATACTGTTTTCCAGAGTGGCTAAACTAGTTTGCATTCCTACCAACAGTGTAAGAGGGTTCCCCTTTCTCCACATCCTCACCAACACCTGTTGTTTTCTGTGTTGTTAATTTTAGCCATTCTGACTGGTGTGAGATGATATCTCACTATAGTTTTTATTTGTATTTCCCTAATGATGAGTGAGGTTTAACATCTTTTCATGTGTCTGTTAGCCATCTATAGGTCTTCTTTAGAAAAATGTCTATTTGTGTCTTCTGCCCATTTTTTAAAACTGGATTATTTGGTTTTGGGCTGTTCAGTTTTATAAGTTCTTTATATATTTTGAATATTAACCCTTTATCAACTATGCCATTTACAATATCTTCTCCCATTTCAAAGGTTGCCTTTTACTTTTGTTGATTGTTTCTTCCACTGTGCAGAAGCTTTTTATTGATGAAGTCCTGATAGTTCATTTTTGCTTTTGTTTCCTTTGCGTCAGGAGACATATCCAGTAAGAAGTTGCTATGGTTGATGTCAGAAAGGTTACTGCCTGTATTCTCCTCTAGGACTTTGATGGTTTCCTATCTCACATTTAGGTCTTTCATCCATTTTGAATTAATTTTTGTGTATGGTGTAAAAAAAGTGGTCCAGTTTCATTCTTTTGCATGTTGCTGTTCAGTTTTACCAACACCATTTGTTGAAGAAACTCTTTTTCCCATTGGATATTCTTTCCCGCTTAGTCAAAGATTACTTGACCATGTAGTTGTGGGTCTATTTCTGGGTTTTCTTTTTTGTTCCATTGACCTATGTGTCTGTTTTTGTGCCAATACCATACTGCCTTCATCACTCTAGCTTTTAAGTCCAGAATAGTGGTGCATCCAGCTTTGCTTTTCTTTTTCAAGATTGCTTTGGCTATTTGGGGTCTTTTGTGGTTCCATACAAATTTTAGGATTTTTTGTTCTAGTTCTATGAAAAATCCTGGTGGTATTTTAATAAGGATTGCATTAAGTGTGTGGATTGTTTTGGGTATGGATATTTTAACAATGTTTGTTCTTCCCATACACGAGCACAGAATATTTTTGATTTCTCTGTATCATCTTCAATTTCTCTCATCAGTGTTTTATAGTTATCATAATACAGATCTTTTACCTCTTTGGTTAAGTTTATTCTTAGGTATCTTACAACTTTTTGGTGCAGCTGTAAATGGGATTGATTCCTTGAATTTTCTTTCAGCTGCTTCATTATTGGCGTATAGAGACGCAACAGATTTCTGGACATTGATTTTGTATCCTGCAACCTTACTGAATTTGTGTATCAGTTCTAGAAATTTTTTGATGGAGTCTTTGGGGTTTTCTATACAGAGTATCATGTCATCTGCAAATAGTGAAAGCTTGACTTCTTCCTTGTCTGTTTAGATACCTTTTTAGATACCTTTAGATACCTTCAGTTATTGTCTGATTGCTGAGGCAAGGACTTCCAGTACTATGTTAAATAACAGTGGTGAGAGTGGACATCTTTGTCTTGTTCCTGACTGTAGAGGAAAAGCTCTCAGTGTTTCCCCAGTGAAGATATTAGCTGTGAGTTTTTATATATGGCCTTTATTATATTGACATATGTTCCCTCTATCCCTACTTTGTTGAGAGTTTTTATCATGAATGGATCTGTACTTTGTCAGATTCTTTTTCTGAATCTATTGAAAGGATCATATGGTTCTTATCCTTTCTTTTATTAAGGTAGTATATCACATTGATTGATTTGTGAATATTGAACAACTTTTGCAGCTCAGGAATGAATCCCACTTGATTGCGGTGAATGATTCTTTTACTGTACCGTTGTATCTGATTTGGCAGTATTTTGTTGAAAATTTTTGCATCCATGTTCCAAGATATTGGCCTGTAGTTCTCTTTTTTAGTGGAATCTTTGATTTTGGAATCAAAATAATGCGGGCCTCATAGAATGATTTTGGAAGCTTTCTTTCCATATATATTTTTTGGAATAGTTTGAGAATGATAGGTATTAACTCTTCTTTAAATATCTGGTAGACCTGGGATGCCTGGGTGGCTCAGTCAGTTAAGCGACTGACTTCAGCTCAAGTCATGATCTTGCAGTTTGTGTGTTCGAGCCCTGCACTGGGCTCTGTGCTGACAGCTCAGAGACTGGAGCCTGCTTCAGATTCTGTGTCTCCCTTTCTCTGCCCCTCCCCCACTCACACTCTGTTCTCTCTCTCCTTCAAAAGTAAATAAACATTAAAAATTTTTTTTTAAATATCTTGCAGACCTCCCCCCATGAAGCCACCTGGCCCTGGACTTTAGTTTATTGGGAAATTTTTGATTACTTATTCAGTTTCTTTGCTGGTTATCAGTCTCTTCAAGTTTTCTATTTCTTCTTGTTTCAGTTTTGACAGTTTATAGGAATGTATCCATTTCTTCCAGATTGTATGATTTGTTGGGATATAATTTTTCCCAATATTCTCCTATAATTGTATTTCTGTGGTGTTGGTTGTTATTTCTCCTCTCTCATTTGTGATTTTATTTATTTGAGTCCTTTTTCTTTTTGATAAATCTGGCTAGGGGTTTATCAATTTTATTAATTTTTTCAAGGAAACATCTCCCGGTTTCATTGATCTGTTCTTTTCATTTCTATATCATGTATTTTTGCTCTAATCTTTATTATGGAAATAATAAGTTCTTCTTCTGCTGGGTTTAGGCTTTGTTTGTTGTTCTTTTTCTAGCTTCTTTAGGTGTAAGTTCATGTTGTTTGAGATTTTTCTTTCTGCGATCCATTTCTTTCTGAAACCACATCTCCACACTGCCTACCTTCCTCTATGTGGCCTCTTCTCTCCTTCTAGTTGTGCACTTTGTTCTGTCAGTCCTCAGGTCATTGTTGGGCATTCAGAATGATTTGATAGTTACCTAGCTGTGTTCAAGGGTCAAGGCAAGCCTAGAGTCCTCCTACTACACTGACATCTTAGCTACCCCTCATATGTTTCCTGATAACCAAATTTACCACAAAGTTGCAATAATCATTTCAGTTTGGTATTGGCATAAGAACAGACATATGTGGGATAGAACTGAACAATGAAATAGAATTAATAACCCATAAATAAGCCCATTCACAGTTAACGGATTTTCAATAAATCTCAAGAATATTCAATGGGAAAGAAGTATTATTTTCAACAAATGGAACAATAGGAAATTCATTCAAAAAGGAGAATTTGGACCCCTACCTCACAACATACTAAAAAATTAATATAAAATGGATCAAAGACCTAAATGTAAGAACTAAAACTGTAAAACTCTTAGAAGAAAACATGAGTAAATCTTCATAAACTTTGATGAAACAATGATTTCTTTTTTTTTAAGTTTATTTATTTTGAGAGAGAGACAGCATGTGTATGCGTGAGCGGGGGAGGAGCAGAGAGAGAGGGAGAGACAGAATCTCAAGTAGGCTCTGGCTGTTAGTGCGCAGCTGGATGTGTGGCTTGATTCTCATGAACCATGAGACTATGACCTGAGCCTAAATCAAGAGTTTGATGCTTAACCAACTGAGCCACCCAGGCACCCCTGAAGCAAGGATTTCTTAGTTACAACCCCCAAAATATAACGAATAAAAAACAATTGATAAGTTGTATTTCATCAAAATTAAAATATTTTGCTTTTCAAATGACGCCATCAAGAAATTGAAAACAACAACACATAGACAATGAGAAACGATTCGCAAATTATTATATCTGATTTGTATTTAGAATATATAAAGAACTATTATAACTCAACAAATAAGGCACAGTTTTAAAATGGGCATAGGATTTGAATAGACATTTCTCCAAAAATATACAAATGCCCAGAAAGCACATGAAAATATGTTCAATGCAATTAATCTTTAGAAAAATGGAAATCAAAAATACAACATGTCATTATTTATCCTCTAGAATGTCTATAATAAAAAAGATAGATACTAACAAGTATTGACAAGGATGTAGAGAAATTCAAACTCTCATGTACTACTGGTACCAATGTAAAATGATGCAGCCATATTTTGGTAAACAATTTGCATCTTAAAAAGTCATTTGTAGACTTACTATATGACCTGCAATTCCCATGAGAGATGAAATTGTGTACATGTTGTCATTTCTCTTGGTTCAAAAAAATCAAGTGATGCTCTTGTTATAAAACTTCCACTTCTGTTTATTTAGTTTAGGTGCATAGAGTCTCTCAGTTTTCACATCTATAAATGTTAAAATTGAGATAGAACTGATGCTGTATCCTGTGTTATTCTGGAAATAGAACACATATAATACAAACAATAATATAAATAGCTATAAACACATACAAAGTGTACAGGTATACTTGACCGAAATGTTCACAGCAACATTATTTAAAATGGCCAAAAAGTAAAAATAACCCAAACATATCAATCATGAATGGATTTTTGAAAATGTGGTATATCCATACAATGGAATATTGTTCAGTCCCAAAAATGCTGCACATGGATGAACCTCAGTGAGAGAAGCCAGATATAAACATATATTGCATGATTCTATTTTTGTGAATTTTTTTAAATGGCAAATATACAAAGACAGAAAGTAGACTGGTGGTTGCCTAAGGCTGGGGTTGGTAATTAGAATTGACTGTAAATGGACACAAGGTTTTCTTTTTAGGGTGATAGAAATGTTCTAAAATTAGATTGTGATGATGGTTGTATAGTTCTGTAAATATAATGAAATCCATTGAATTGTACATTTAAAATTAGTGAACACCATAAATGGTGTATACATATTATATTTAAAGCAGTTTGAAAAATACCTCCTGGGTAGAGGGATTATTATATTTGTATTTATATATATTTTAAGTGTGGATAAATATTTATTGAACAAAGAGTATATATTTATTGGAAATGCATCTTAAAGTGGTGACGGGGACTTTTTTTCCAGTTAATTAGTATACTTCCAGATGATTATCATTTATTTCTAGAATGGGACAGAATTCAGCTTCAATTCTAATTTCAATATTTATATATGTAAAGGCTGAGAAACTCCACATAAACAAAATGAACTAATCTAGGTTATCACTGGTGATATTACCTAATTGCTCCCAGCTCATGTTGAACTCAACAGAACGACTTGGTATAAAATAAAAGTCCCGGAAAGTACATTTTGTTTAAGGCTAATGTGATAATACTATTCTAAAAGTTCTAGGGGACCTTGAGTGGGTCAGTTGGTTGACCGTCCAACTTTGGCGCAGGTCATCATCTCACAGTTCACGAGTTCGAGCCCCACATCAGGCTCTGTGCTGACAGTTCAGAGCCTGGAGCTTGCTTCAGATTCTGTGTCTCCCTGTTTCTCTGCCCCTCCCCTGCTTACACTCTGTCTCGGTCTCTCAAAAGTAAATAAACATTAAAAAATTTTAAAATAAATGAATAAAAATAAAAATTCGACATGATGCTAGGTCTTCACTGTATGACCTCATTCAACTTTTCTTCCTTAAATTTTTTGCATATGAAAAGCATGAATTTGACCAAGGGTCAATAATTGTGATGTTCTTAGTACAGTATAATTTTCCCCTGGCAGACCAAATAGTGGATGATGGACAAATGTAGCATTTTAAAAACTGAGTAATAAATAGATAAAAGTAATTTCTTATTCAGATTTGTAGATACATATGTAGGCTTTATAAGTTCTATATTTCCATATAAAATATTTTATCTGTTCCTTAGCAAATATATATACCCTTAAAAAACATCTATTAAAGTATGAAAAACAATTCCTTTAATATTTCTTACTAGCCTGATTTGGCTTCATTCTTGCCAAATTGATGTTTTTTATATTATAAAGAGGCTAACGGCTGGTTCAGTAAACTACCTCATTTTCTTTTTCTTTTTTTAAATTTACATCCAAGTTAGTTAGTATATAGTGCAATAATGATTTCAGGAGTAGATTCCAGTGATTCATCCCCTACATATAACACTCAGTGCTCATCCCAACAAGTGTCTTCCTTAATGCCCCTTGCCCATTAAATCCATCCCCCCTTCAGCAACCCTCAGTTTGTTCTCTATATTTAAGAGTCTCTTATGTTTTGTCCCCCTCCTTGTTTTTATATTATTTTTGCATCCCTGCCCTTATGTTCATCTGTTTTGTATCCTAAATTCCACATATGAGTGAAGTCATGATATTTGTCTTTTCTCTGACTGACTCATTTCACTTAGCATAATACACTCGAGTTCTATCCACGTTGTTGCAAAAAAGTACCTCATTTTCTATACACTTAATATGCATAACAAGATGGTGGGGTAAAGTTTAACACTAGACACCAAAATTCTTCTTCTTCTTCTTCTTCTTCTTCTTTTTAATTTTAGAGAGAGTGCTTAAGCAGGAGAGAGGGTCAGAGGGACAAAGAGACAGAGACACAGAAAGAATTCCAAGCAGGCTCCATGCTCAGCATGGAGCCCAACGTAGGGCTCAGTCCCTCGACCCTGAGAATCCCAAGCATGATTCCATGGGTCTGGAACTCACAAAACATGAGATCATGATCTGAACTGATATTAAGAGTTGGATGCTCAACTGACTGAGCCACCTAGGTGCCCCCCAAATTATTCTTACAGCAACTGTGTTGCTTTAAGGAAATCTTGGTAAGTCACTTAGAGTCAGGGTGAATCCCCAAGGACATAGGCAAATAAGAGAAAATAAATGAAAAAACACCTACAACATTTTTAATACTGTTACTACATTAGAAATGAGCCAAGGGGTGCTCATTTCTAATGGGGCTTCAGGAACGAAGGAAAGAAGGAAAGAAGGAAGGAAGGAAGGAAGGAAGAAGGAAGGATGGAAGGAAGGGAGGAAAAAGTCAAGATTGGAAACAGGTGGAATGGGGAATGAGGGGCACTGAAAACTTAGAAGGGAGGAAAAGCCAACCAACATGGTAGATTGATAAAGGACTCAGAAGAAAACAGTTTCCTGAGTTTGCATTTGTGGTGGTTTTTGCTACTGTAAGAGACCTACAATTTCCAGAATCCTTCAGTGTAGTTTTCAAAAAATTCTTTGTGTTTTGTTTTTGTTTTGTTTTGGTGAGGGATTTAGAAAAGAGGCTCAATACCCATCTTGTTTACATGGTTCAGAACAAAACAAGTATGTGAATGATGAGGAGAAGATCAATGAACTGAATTAGGGAAAGGAAAGGCCCAGATCCAGATGTGTCCTTGAGACTGTAAATCCTTTGGGAATTTTTGAACATCTCAAAGAGAGCATCAGATTTTTTACAAAAGGAGCTCAAGGAAAATGTCAATGTCTTTTGTCAGAAACCACCAAGAATATACTGGAGTTTGAGCTTCTGTTAAACACTGCTTGTCTTTTTTTTTTTAATGTTTATTAATTTTGAGAGCGAGTGTCAGTGGGGGAGGGGCAGAGAGAGAGAGAAAGAGGATCCAAAGCCGGCCACACACTGACAGCAGAGAGCCCGATGCCGGGCTTGAACCCACCAACCGTGAGACCATGGCCAGAGCCAAAGTTGGACGCTTAACCAACTGAGCCACCCAGGCACCCCAACACCACTTGTCTTTTTATAGAAGAAACTGTAAGTGGAATGTGAAAGAACCCCTTGCTAAAACACCAAAGCAGTTGCATTTTCAACCTTATTAAAATGTGGCTATATTTAAGTATTTCATGTATACTTGTAAAGGTTTTTCAAGTTCTGTGTAATTAGGGATTGTAAGAATAAAGAGAAGAAGGTATCTTTAGTACTGGTTGACTGTAATACCAGTTAGACACTAGCCCTTTCCCCTTCTTGAGTATGTCACTTATTAAGGAGGCTAAAAAGAAAAATGTGTGATGAACTGCTGGTAAAATCCACTGAACACCAGGGATTCATTTTTGGATATCCTGATGGTCTTGGAGGGATTCCCACTGCAGAACAACCAGCACTTTTCTGGCCATATTCAGGCAATAAATTGAAAGATCTAGGTCTAGGAGTTCCATCTTCAGCACTCTCAATTCTTGGAACTATTTCATTCCAGCCTGATTGCCCAATAAACTTATGTGATAGCAGATGACAAAGGAACACAATATTCAACAAAACAAAGATTTGAATGCATCAGTTCACAGAGAATTCGTAAGCAAAGATACTGTTTATGAAATAAAAAAAAGAAAGAAATAAAGAAAGAAAAGCCTGCTATTTTGTGAGACTGTAAAAGTACACCAAAGGTTACATTTTTATAGTTAAAATTTTCAAGCAATTCTTTCCAGAAACTCTTTCTTCATTGTTCAATAATATTTATTTCCTGAATAGTTTATGTTTCTAGGTCCTTTTTTGCCAGTTTGTAGTCTAATTGATGTTGTTTCTTTAAAAATAAAGTCCCTTTTCCTAAAGCAACACAAACTTTAAAAAACATTCATCTGGGGCACCTGGGTGGCACCTGGGTGGCTCAGTCAGTTAAGGGTCCAACTCTTGGTTTCAGCTCAGCTCATGATCTCATGGTTCGGGAGTTCAAGACCCACATTGGACTCAGCACTGACTCTGCTTGGGATTCTCTCTGTCTCCCTCTCTCTGCCCATCTCTGCTCATGTGCTCTCTCTCTCTCAAAATAAATAAATAAACATTACAGAAATTTAAAAAATAGGGGTGCCTGGGTGCCTTAGTTGGTTTAGCGTCTGACTCTGGCTCAGATCATGATCTCACCATTCATGCGTCGCAGCACCACATCTGGCTCTGCACTGACCTCTCAGAGTCTAGAGCCTGCTTTGGATTCTATGTCTCCCTCTCTCTCTGCCCCTCCCCTGCTCACACTCTGTCTCTCTCTCAAAATAAACATTAAAATTTTTTTAAATAAATATAAAAAAATGAAATTCAAACATTCGTCAACCTAATATAACTGCAAAGACTTGATGCCATGATTAATATATGAAGACGAGAAATCAGATAAATTTGAATTTATCCATTTTTTCTTACATGCTGTCTGGAACAATTGCTATTGTTCTTGCCAACAAAAACCGCTATTGGCTATTAAAAAAATCACATTCAGGACAGAATTGGAAGATGAGAATACCTGTGTGCCTGGCTGGCTCAGTCAGTAGAGCCTATGACTCTTGATCTCAGGGTTGTAAGTTTGAGCCCACATTGGGTACAGAGATCAGTTAAAAATAAAATCTTAAAATAATAAATAAAATAAAGGAACGAGTTCTGCCATCCAAAAATAAATAAATAAATAAATAAGTTCTTTAATTTACCTATAGACAAGTCCCTATGGTGTCAGATCACAGCATAGCTAAGCATCACTGAACTGTATTTAGTTTCAAGCCTTGCTTGTAACAGTGGGGTTCTTTCTATGCAGTTCTGAAGTGATAGAAATTAAAATGCTAACAATACCCAGTTTTAAACAGCCCACAGAAACTACATATGTATTAAGCCTACTCTCAGAGTCTATAAATTACTCCATCAGAATATATTAAGTAAGGGCTTTGGAATTTAACTCTTTCAGATGAAAACAGTTTCCATCAAATTTTCTAAAAAGTCAAATATGGGGCCATAGTAATATCAATTTTTTGAAGCCCACTGTACAGAAGGTCCTCTGCTGGCCATCTTACCTCCCTCATCTTATTTTACCCCCCAATAAACCAATAAGGAGGCTATCGTCAGATGAAGAAATGGAAGCTTAGGAAGTTTAATATATTCTAAACAACACAGCAAATACCTACCAAAGCCAAGATTCCCAAAGATTGTTTTCAGAATTGCTATTTTGTCAAAATTAATGTTTTATTGAATAACTATTACCATATGCTCAGTATACAGTCATATATTATAGTTTCCATATATTACCTTTGAATCCCCCCCCAAAAAAAAAATCATACAGAATGAGGTTTGTTAACATTAACATTAAGTAACATGATCAAAATCTCACAACTAGTAAGTAGTAGAACTATAGTTTAAACTGGAGTTTTGACTTTAAAAACCTTATCATTTTCCACTGTAACACAGTACCTTAGGGTTGGTTATCCAGTTCCCAAAAAGTAACATAATTTGGAAGAATCTGAAACATCCTAGGACAGAGAAAATTTCGCCAAGACTACAAATTTGCTGGTTTCTTTGGTTTAGCGCTAAAAACAAATATATACTTAGAATCATGATCTATCTAATGAACTCATGTTTGAATCCTAGCAGTCATACCTACTGCCTACATAATTTTGGGCAATTTACCTTCAATGCTTCAGTTCTCACCTTTGTGTAATTGGGATAACAATAGCTACTTCATAAGACTATGCTAACGATGAAGTAAGATAATATATGCAATGCTCTGTACCTTATAAGAAGCAGCTGACCGGAGTGGTCAAGAGCACAGATCTTGAAACCAGCTGCCTGAGTTCAAAATCTCAGTCCGCCACTGATCACCTCTGTGATCTTGGGGGAATTTACTTTATCCATCTGTGCCACCATTTTCTCACTGGTAAAACAAGGTAATGATTAAACTACTTCATGAGTCGGTATGTGTAAAATGCTTAGGATAAAAATTGTTTCCATTAAATTAAATGTGCCTGGCACATTGTAAGTACTATTTAAGAGGTTGTTAAATTTTAAAAATACACTTTGAACATAGCAGATGCTGAATAAATGGGAGCTATTTTACCCTGCAATCACTTGGGTGATTTAAAAATGATATACACGTATACATTTCTACCAGTATTTAATTTTTTTATCTTTGGAGAAAATTCCTCTATCGCCATTAAAATAACATGTAAAACTGAATCTGCAGCCCAGAATTATTAGTCTGAGAGCTACCCTAATAAGTTCCCTGAAGTTGGGGAGCGAGGAGGAGAGAGGGAGGTGTTATGGCGTCTTTCAGATTTGAGGTTAAGCAACTGAACTTGTCTCCAGGTGCTATTTACTGAGATGGGAGGCACTGGAGAGGGTTGCATATACGGGAAAAGAAAGGGAAAGCGAACTAACAATTGTTTAGTACCTTCCAAGAACCGAGCATTATGCTAGGCACTGTGTCCATATTACCTCACATCACTCTCAGAACCACCCTATGGGTATCACCCTCTGATTTATAGATCTGTGAAAATCTCTGAAGAAGTATGTTGCACCACAAAGGCAAGTGAGTCAACTTGTTAAATAAAAGTTTTTTTGCATAAAATAGTAAGAATTTTTTGTCCCCCACCTCCTCCCGCTACCTTTAAGTTCTGAATGTTCATACCAATATTTACATTGGTGTGTTAGCGTAGTCATCACTTTCAACCCAAAGTGACACTTTCCTATCCTCTGTAGTCCTTTAGTACCTCCGTGGACAAAGAACCTTTTGAGATGCCAGGGAAGCTGTAAAAGTTCAGTAACTGCTTGGAAATCTGTAATAATTAGATTACTCTGCCCAAAAATGTCATGGGAGTTGCTGTCGTTCTCCAATACTTACATTAGGCACAGCCATACTACCATGGAGCTAAAATTCAGTGTAATGATATTGCACATTAACGTAGTAATGTTGTCTTATATCAATTTCAACGTTGATATAATGTAATTGGTTCCAACTGGAAGCAAATCAAAGTCTATGTGTTTCTATTCCAATCTTCTGAATAATGCATGCTATCTGTATTACTTCAAAATTCGGGGAACAAAATGCACTAAACAGAACCTCAAATGGCCAAAAGAATTTGTCTTTTTAAGGGTGGTATTTCTGAATTCTCTAACAAAGACAACAACAAAGTTCTGAATCATAGAACCCATAAAGTCTTCAAACAAAAGCACCACCAAGGCAAATTACCCATCCGTTTTCCAAATTTACCATAGTGCAAATATTAGATGGAACCATATTAAAATGCTGATACAAGCACTTCCATATGGTTCCACTAATAGATCATAAAGAGCACATAGTTCATAAATCGCAGGGAACATTAACTACCATAGTTATTTTAAAAATCCCTGCATTCTTTAAAAGCCCTCTTTTCATTCTGATGGAAAATCAAAAGTGGACACTTACTTTTTATTGCTACTGCTTACTTTTCAAATTATATTACAACATTCTTATAACCAAGCTTTACTAATTATAACAGATGTATTTATGATGGATATTTTTGCTCTTTGGTTTTAAGATCAACTCTTGCTATCGTGACCATCAATGATAAACATATATATATATTAGGCTCTTGTGAGACTTCACGGTTGTCAGCATCCTTGTGCAGATACTACATCGTGCAGTCCCTATGACCTTGCATTTTAGGTGAGCATTTATCACCATTCCAGCCCTCACACTGGACATGTGGCAAATATTAGCCATGCATCATGGAAGAAGAAACAAATATATCAAAGAACTCAGATCTCACGGGTCATAACTGAGTGCAATGTATTCACTACATCTCTGTTAAACAACCTGTCCACTAGTGACTCAGTTATTGAATAAAACATGAATTCTGATATCACACCCTGAAGAAAGCATTGCTGTCCGATAGAGACATACCTTAGGATGCATAATCCCTACTTCCTCTCTGCTGTCAGGCTCATCCTGAGCTCCAGCTCCTCTTAGGCAATCTCCACACTACAGTGAAGAGAAAGTTTGCAGCCTTAGCCAGGGGGAAGCTGTAGGGGCCACAAGCACGGGCCCTTCCCTCTACTAAGCTCACCCACCACAGGGGTTGTGTGGTGACTGAGAAGGCCCCATAGCCTGCTGCGCCTCAGCTACTAACCCAAAAGCAGCAGAAGAAAACAGACCATAATGTGGAAGAGGAAGATTTTTTTTAATGACATTTTGTTCATAGAGAATTAAAAAAATTAGTATCTTACCCTATGATCTTTTTGGTTATGTGAGGTTATTTTCCCAAGTGCTGGTGGTAATTGTCCTCTTTATTAATTTTCTGTTGGTGATAATGAATGTGATGGAAAGGCAGGACTGGCAAGACCAGGCCTTTGCATTTGTTAAAGTGCATACATATCCTCTGAATACTTGGAAAAATACACATTCATCTTCAGTAGGTCTGGGGTGGGGCCTGACATTCCATATTTCTGGCAAATTCCCAGGGGATGCCAATGTTGCTGGCCCACAGACCAAATTTTGAGTAGAACGGAACCAAATCATTTCAAACAGTCCTTATATCCCCTAGGATCTAGGAGAAGAGGAAATATCTAAAAATTATTAATGATTTCATTTATCCTGAAAGCAATAGACAATGAAAAAAATCTAGCTCATTTTATTTTTCATTTATTAGTTTTTCTGTGGAAGTATATGAAATGAAATAGAATTCATTTTCTTAGTGTCTGTGAACAAATCGGGTGTTGGACTGAATAAGCATTTCTCGCTCTCTTCGATCCCCAGTGGCACAGAGAAATGTTGAGCTGCTTCCTCTTGGTTCACCCCTTCTCAGAACTTTTCCCATCTAGTCTTCTCTGCCTCTGCCTGATTTTTTTTTTTTTTTTCCTATAAAGATTCAGGGTTTTTATTGACCGGAGACAGATTATAGCAGGAATGTCCCAGTTGTTTTAGCTTGTGCAGTTGGCTGCATTCTTTTGAAATTAGCTTGGAATTAGATCACTGCTCAAAAGAGCCATAAAAATAATATCAGCATACAATATCTTATTCTAAATTATCAGCCCTGTCTGAATGCTGCAGCCTTGTTTGTATTTTTAACTTTTTATTTTGAAACCAACAGAAAAAGGTGCAAAAATAGTCGACTCATGCACCCTTCACCCAGCTTTCCTCAAGGATAACATCTTGCAAAACCATCTTATGTTACCAAAAACAGGAAATTTACACTGGTACAGTAAACTACAAGTCTTAAGTTTGGATTTCACCAGTTTTTACATGCAATCTTTATTTGAAGAAGGTGAGTATACATGACTATGAAATTTATAGATTCGTGTAATCACCATCACAATCTGATTGTTAAAAGCTGGTGTCCCCCAGGATTCTGTCCCTAGCCCTAGTCAGCTTTTGTTCTTCACACTGTCCCTGAACCTTGTCATTCATAATTGTGATGTTAACAGTCTTGTATTTGGGTAATTCCCAAATTGATAGCCCTACCTCTCTCTCTTGAGCTCTATTCCTAACCATTTCATGGCCTATTTATGGACACCCACTGAATATTTTATCGGTGCTTCACACTTAGCATATCCAAAATTGAACCAGTATTCTTTCATTATTAAACTAAATAGTCTGCATCTGTGGGAATAACACCCTGTAGCCCAAGCCAGAATACCCAGAGATGTATCCATCAGCCGTATTTCACCTTCACATAATAAAAACATCTGACACTCCTATGGCAGTTACCATGTGTCATACACTCAATGTAAATTAGCTCTTTTCATCCTGAGAGCAATCCTAAGTACTGTCAGAAATGGCTCCAAGTTCCCTGAAGCCAAGACTTGGACAAGTTTTAGTGTCCTTTTTAAAGTAAAAACCCAAAAACCAGAAAAAACAAACATCAGGAAATCTTGCCAGATGCTACAACCTGGATGAACCTTGAAGGAAAACATCGTGCTAAGTGAACTAAGACAGTTACAAAAGGACAAATACTTACATGAGGTATTTGAAATAGTTAAACTCATAGAAACAGACTAGAATGGTGGTTACCAGGGTCTGGCAGCAGAGGGAACTGAGGAGTTGCTAATCAGTGGGTATGAAGTTTCGATTATGCAAGACGAATAGATTCTAGAGATGTGCCATGCAACATAGGGCATAGTTAACAACGCTGCACTGTACACGTAAAGTTTGTAAGAGGATATACTTCATGTTACGTGTTCTCATCCCAAGAAAATAAAATTAAAAAAAGAAAATTACAAATATCAAAATTAGTATCTACAAAAGTAAATACTTGGACTGACACAAGTGATGGATCCTGAAAACTGACCTTCATTAGTTTCATGACACATCTACCCTCAAAGCAGGTGCTATTCTTACTTCTATTTTACAACAAGACAATAGAGGCACAGAAAGTTTGCAAATTTAACTTGATCAGGGTCCTCCTGCCATGGAGGTCCCCTGAGCCCATGGCCTCCTATATGATCTCTCAACTACTAAACACCCCTGCTTTGTCCATCCTCCACGCTGACCCCAGAGGCATCTGTGCAGGGACCACGTGTCTCTCCTGATCAGAAGCTGTGGTTAGTTCCTCATTACTTATGGAATAAGTGCTCAACTCTTTTGCATGACTTCTGGGCTGTCTCCGGCACTTGATGCCGTGGGATGCCGAAGTGCCCATGGCTCTCCAACACTCCATACTTCCAACTCCTTTCCACATGTCCTTCCCACTGCTAAGACTGCTCTTTGCCCATCCCCTCTACACTCAATGTCCTTTATCATTTTTCTAGATTAAAAATAGCATTATTAGTTAATTTTAGCTTACAAGAGTAATATATAGTTCAAATGAAAACAAATTATACCATACAAAAAAGCACAAAGAATTAAATGAAAACCACCAGGTCTGTAACTCCATTGTCTGGGGAGAACCACTATTAACACTTTAGTGTATACAAACTTTCTGTTTTTCCTGCACGTCAGTGTGTGCGTGTGTGTGTGTTCTAATCTATAAAGTTGGGATATGTTACTATGGTTTTTTTCTTCTATTTTTATCAGTCTACCACTCTCCCTCCAAATATTTTGTTGTTGGTATTTTAATACACATCTCTGATTACTGGGGAAGCCAAGCATCTCTTTATGTGTTCTTCTACTAAGAACTGCCTATAGACACCTACCCTTCTCTCTTGAGCTTATACTAACGATATTGGCTATGTATGTTACAATATTTTTTTCAACTTTATCCTTAGTCCTTTGACTTTGTAATGACGTAATTTGGAGTGATGCAATTTCACATACTGTTGGTGTGTTAGAATAACAACCATATATTTTTACCTCTGTAGCACCAGAATCCAATACAATGCCTGCAACAGAATAGGTGGTCAACAAATATTTGTGGAATGAATGTGTGGACTAAAGATACATCACCTCATTTTAGAGTGTCCAGTGTGTTGGGGATAAGGTCTCATCCTCTGATTTCCTTATCCCTTCTCACACAGAACCAACAGCCAAATCCTGTGAATTCTACCTTCAGAATGTCTTTAAACATCCCACCTTTGCCCACTCTAGCTCAGACTATTGTCCTTCCTTACCTGGATTTCTGTTCTAGGCTCCTCTTTCTGGTCACTCTAACTCCATCTTTTCTCCATCTGCGACCATGGTTTTCTAAAATACAATCCCTTCACTTCACTCTCCTGCTTAAAATCCTTTAATGATTCCATACTTAGAAAGGGTCTGGAAGCCGCCATTGAATCTGGTTGGATTTCCCATCTCAGCCTCATCTCTCCTCCTTCCCTCTCTTTACATCTTCTATGCTCCAGCCACATTGCATTTTCGTTTGTTCCAGAACAGATTACGCTTTCTATACTCTTTGCTTTCTAGATCTATCTCCAAGGCGGCAAGTGCCACAAAGACTTGTCCTTTCCCTCCACCAAAATTGTCACTCTACTATCACCACCCACCACCAGCAGTACCACCACTGCCACCCCTGCCTTGGGCACCTCCCTCTAAGCTTCTATACTTGCTCATTACCTAATACTTCTCCCCCATTCCATTTTCCCGCCTGGGTAGGAATTCTGGTTCAGCAATTTCAAAGAAACAGTCAAATATCTCAGGACCTATTATGTGCAAAGTACTGGCTCTATTTATGATCCTCAACTCAGTTTCCAGCTGAAATTTTGAGCACAGCTGAGGTCTGAAAATATATTAGTTATAAAAGTCTAAGAGCCTACATGAACTTTTTTTTGTGATTTCAAAATAGTGTAATTTGAGCTCCTCTTCGAACAGGGGATCTGAGAACAAATGGGGAGGTAGATGTCAGTGTTTTCTCAGCCTTGTTAGTTAAGCAGGCAAAGGAGAAGCAGAAATTCTGCTTCACTTGGTGATACCTTCTCACTCACAGTGGGACGATATAGTCATCAACCTAGAGTTTTTCGTTCAAACATAATAGACACATATACAAAAATTATTTTGATTAAGCTTTAAAAAATAATACATTCTCTGAATAAGTGTGAATAATCATCTGCCTCAGCAAATTTACAGTCCCTAATTTATTTGTGCCTTCCCTATTCTTGCTGCAACATGCTTTAAGTCTAAATATCAGAAACAAGAAAAGGATTCAATATGTGTATATTACTATTCATAAACTCTAAAATGACCATGGCTATAAAATTATAAAGCTTACTGCTTTTCTTTCAAGGAAATGACCACTTCAAGATATTTTAAACATGCCAACAAAAAATACTGTTTCTTTTGTCGCTTCCTATCGCTTCACTAGTTGCTGAGGATACAAGATAAAAAACAAAAGCATGTCCTCGCCGTTCAATGGGCTTACATGAGCTCCCAAATAAAAACCAGTCTGGAAAGCTTTTGCAGAAGAAGGGCCATCAAAAACAAAACAGAGAAATTCAACTTTTAGTCATTTATCAATCACTGAAATACAATAGGACTTCCCCACAATCTCCATGATTCTCAGACAAGATATTTTTATTTCTCCTTACTTTATTTTTTTTATTTAAAAAAATTTTTTAATGTTTATTTATTTTTGAGCCAGAGAAAGACAGAGCATGAACGGGGGAGGGTCAGAGAGAGGGAGACACAGAATCTGAAACAGGCTCCAGGCTCTGAGCTGTCAGCACAGAGCCCGACACGGGGCTCGAACTCACGGACTGCAAGATCACGACCTGAGCCGAAGTCGGATGCTTAACTGACTGAGCCACCCAGGCACCCCTCTCCTTACTTTAAAGAAATTGCCAATAGGAAGTTATTTCTAATATGTCATTTATATGCCTTTCCTAATAGAGTTGGCAAGCTAACGTGTTGGAACTTAGAACATCTGGTCAACTTAATCAGTTGGCCACTGAGTGTCAAATTCAATAGAGAAATCAAGCTGTCTATATATTTAGGTGTTGGTTTTATATTCTCCAGGCAATTTTTACTAAAGCAAAATTTTCAAACCCTAATGTAGTATACCATAAGTTTCTTGAGCATAAATATGATATTAAAATAAATTGCAGAGTTTTTTCTTTAAATACTTCCATTTTTCTCTAAACTAAATCAGCTACTGATTTGCTACCAAGGTCATTTGACTCCCATCTTTTTTTCTCCTATGTGTCAACATCTTGTCCACATCACTATTTATTCAGACTTTAAATAGCAAGAGGGGCGCCTGGGTGGCTCAGTCGGTTGAGCGTCTGACTTCGGCTCAGGTCACGATCTCACTGCTCGTGAGTTCGAGCCCTGGATCGGGCTCTGTGCTGACAGCCGGAGCCTGGAGCCTGTTTCAGATTCTGTGTCTCCCTCTCTCTCTGCCCCTCCCCTGCTCACACTCTGCCTCTCTCTCTCTCTCTCTCAAAAATAAATAAACACTAAAAAAAAAAAAAAAAAAAAATTAAAAAAAAATAGCAAGAGGCTCAGACTGAAAAAGCATATTAATTCATTTTGTCACTTAAAAGCTATTGCAGAAGCTGTAGTAGGAAAAAAAAAAGAATTATTAGGCGTGTTGCAATGGAGAGTTTATCTGATGTTTTAGTTTTATACTCCTCAGGATAATTGGCATCGTAGTATTAGCAGACACCTTCAGTGATATATAACAATTTGTCTCCAAATCCCGGTGTGATTTCACCATTGCTTTTTGGGTTACCTCTGAGTTTTCGTTTTCATGTGGAAGTACAACTTATCCCAGCTGTGAAGAGTGCCTGGACTCTGGTTTGGAGTGTTTTCCAACCCAGACACACTAGCCTCTTAGAAAATAATCTTTGCCCAACCCGGGTTGCCGTGCTTGACTTCAGGGTGACCCGAACATGATTTTGTGTCACGTTTACTCCTAAAAGTAAAGCAAAAACCAACGGATTCAACTCCCAGGAATTATCCCTCTCCTCTGACAAATGGGAAAAATTCCCTATGCCGTCCACGGCCAATTTCCCTCATTCCTCTTTCACGTTCACTCAGTGACTCGCCAGATATTCACGGAGCCCTTGTGTGCAAGGCAGCCAACTCAGCACTGCAGGAAGAACTGACACGTGGAACCAGGTCTGACTCTCCATCCCCTTGCCTTCTGAGGATGTTAAGGCATGGTAGAGGACGGCGCAGACAACCAGCCCTTAAAAAACAAAGTGCTCCCATAAATACCTTCTGGAAGAAGGAGTGATATAGTGCATAAGTAAATAATAGTGATTAGTAATTATAATAATGTTTGTTCCTTTACTCACTCACGAGCAATCTTTCCTGGGCAAGTCACTTACGATTTCCTTCTAGAATTGAAGAATGCATTCGCAGAAGGAAGGTGGGGCTGTTGCTGGTGCTGTGCCTGGCGTGGGGGCAGGAAGAAGCAGGGCGTGAAAAGAGTCTTTCATTCCTCTGGCAAAGGCAGCCTTGCAGCTGGGGTCACGGTCTGCTCTGCTGAGCCTCGGCCTCCTGAGAGAGAGTCTGTGTTCCTCTCATGATAGGAGTCTAAGCCACCAGCCTCTGGCAGCAGCCAGGAGACGGGGAAGACAGTAAAATGACCCATTTACTTTTATAAAACGTGGGCAAACATTTTATTTTCCCTCCAAATCAAGAATGTCTACTCAATTTAAACTTTTATCTGTAATGCCTCTACCTTAGGACCGGTACGGTGAATTTCTGTTTAATCTGGGCATGTCAGTATTACCCCATCAGTCTCCTCATCTGTAAAATGAGAAGGGAGTAACAGATGTTCCTAAGGTTCCTTCCAAGTGAAACAAATACGATTTTTAAATCAAGAAAATTTCAAGTGGCTCACACTTGACTGTTAAGGAAAAGAATATTTAAAAAAAAAAAAACTATTTGCCTAGTTTTCTGTTGGCCTTTTTCTATCATTTTTATTACTTCTTGTAATTTATTGACTCCACTTTGTGTTTATTATTCCGTCACTAACATCCCTGGAATAAAACAAGCAAAAATGTAAAGGTTTATAGTCTAATGCAAAATTTTAAACACACACACACACCCCATGACGCAGCATGGAAATGAAAGCCCAACCGAAACAAAACTCAGTGCTTCCCAAACTTTAGCAGGCATTAGAATCACCTACTGAATTTGGTAGGTAAAGCAGACCCAGGGGTTAATGTTTTTAAAAAGTTCCAAGTGATACTGATGCTGCTGGTCCAGGACCACACTTTGAAAACTACTGTATTTTTTTAGCAGAATTCCTATGAATTTAGCAGACCTATCCCCAGCTTCTGTTCTCTTCAAATCCTTAAAGTCATCATGTGCCTCAGGCAACAGTTTCTCCTTTGTAAGGCTTGTGTCAGCAAGTCCTGAGGATAATGGTGTTTTTCTTCGTGTGGAAGCACTTTCCGCCTATTCCTAATCGATTGCGATTGCCTATTGATTTCTCTGTTCACTTGACTATTTCCTTAAAAGGAACTCAAGCCACTGTAAGACTTGCATTTTAATACCTAGCATGACATTGTCCTTTGTTTTATTTTTGCAGCAGATTAACAACTACCTCTCGCGCATATCCCTCCTTAATCCTTCGGCCAACGTGGTCCAAAACTCTGCCAAAAGTTCGGAGCTGCCCAGAACACAAAATAAACACATGAATGAGAGGCCACTCAAGTCAGGGTAGTGAGGCAGAATGTTTGCAGCGCACTTAGCTAACGTGCTTAGGGATACGGTGTCGTGTCTGTTCTACCAAGTTTCCATCTTTGCTTTAAACAGGATATATATGAGCCTAAGATTGTGGAAGGATTCTGTTTGTAACTTTTATTTTGTGGTATTTGTGGATAGATAGTCCTTAGTAACATAGAAATAGCTTCGTAGGGGTGCCTGGCTGGCTCAGTTGGTTAAGTGTCCAACTTCAGCTCAGGTCATGATCTCGTGGTTTGTGGGTTCAAGCCCTGTGTTGGGCTCTGTGCTGACAGCTCAGAGCCTGGAGCCTGCTTCAGATTCTGTGTCTCCCTCTCTCTCTGCCCCTTCCCTGTTTGTGTTCTATCTGCCTCTCTCTCTCTCTCTCTCAAAAATAAGTAAACATTAAAAAGAAAGAAGGAAAGAAAGAAAGAAAGAAAGAAAGAAAGAAAGAAAGAAAGAAAGAAAGAAAGCTTTATACCCCCAACTACAGGAAATGCTTGTCAATTAATGCTTCTTTATAATCAGTGTGTTCTCAGGTCCCTGTCTTCTAAGAAGGGTCTAAAGAATAAGTTACTCTAGAAGTTTGTGGTATAGCAATAAAGAGGAAGAAAGTATATCATATCATATTTAATATGAAATAAAAACCGTAAGTTTTTAAAGGTATTTATATGACTTAATTTCTTAAAAGGCTGATACCTTACTCTAGAGGTATAGGTACATACCCTATTCTCTTTTCATCTGCCAATATGAGAAATCAAGACTGACATCTTGTTAGAGTGCCAGCATTTACACAAAACATAATTCTAGAGACTTATTTAGCAGCCCTCTTTCTTTTTTTTTTAAAGTAAACTGTACCCCCAACGTGGGGCTCAAACTCACAACCCCAAGATCAAGAGTTGCATGCTCTACCAACTGAGTCAATCAGGTACCTCATTAGTGGCCCTCTTTCAAGATGATAAAGCCAGGTCCACTCCTCACTTACCTGCCCCTCCTCCCCACTTCCCTTTCTGCCTATAAAGAGAGTCTTGGCATTTGGCAGCAAGAGGAGTAAGTCTGGAGAAGGCCAGTGGGGGCAGATGAAGCTGAGAGCTGTTGTTGGTAGTGAGTGCATGGGGTCGAGTAATTTCACCCAGTGCTAAGCAGATCCAAGCTTTACTTGCAGATAACCTTGCCGAAGCCAGTCACTCATCCCAGCCCTTCCAAATTCTGCCTACCCAATGGCCCTCCCAGGTACTAAGGCATTTCCTTTCCATTCATGCTTGTTATGACATATTTTAAAACTTACATGTATATTTTTAGCATGTGGTGTGTGTGTATGTGTGTGTGTAAGGGTAAGAATAAGGGTTACGATGCTTTGGGCCTCACTATCCTAGCCATTGCCCTCCATCTCAAGAATTCCAACTCCTTTTTTTTTTTAATTTAAATCCAACGTAGTTAACATATAGTGTAGTAATGATTTCAGGAACAGAATTCAGTGATTCATCACTTACATACAATAACCAGTGCTCATCCCAACAAGTGCCCTCCTTAATGCCCATCACCCATTCTGCCCAGCCCCACCCAACACCTCTCCAGCAATCCTCAGTTTGTTTTCTGTATTTAAGAGTCTCTTATGGTTTATCTCCCTCTCTGTTTTCATATTATTTTTGCTTCCCTTCCCTTATGTTCATGTTTCTTAAATTCCACACACGCGTGAAATCCTATGTTTGTCTTTCTCTGACTGACTTACTTCACTTAGCATAATACACTCCAGTTCCATCCACGTTGTTGCAAATGGCAAGATTTCATTCTTTTTTGACTGCTGAGTAATATTCCAGTGTGTGTGTGTGTGTGTGTGTGTGTGTGTGTGTGTGTCTGTGTGTGTGTATACCACATCTTCTTTATCCATTCATCAGCTGATGGACATTTGGGCCCTTTCCATAATTTGGCTATTGTCGATAGTGCTGCTATAAACATTGGGTGCAGATATCCCTTCAAATCAGCATTTTTGGATCCTTTGGAAAAATACCTGGTAGTGCAATTGCTGGATTGTAGGGTAGTTCTATTTTTAGTCTTTTGAGGAACCTTCATACTGTTTTCCAGAGTGGCTGCACCAGTTTGCATTCCCACCAAGAGTGCAAAGGGTTCCCCTTTCTCCACATCTTCGCCAACATCTGTTGTTTCCTGAGCTGTTCATTTTAACCATTGTGACAGGTGTGAGGTGGTATTTCATTGTGGTTTTGGTTTTTATTTCCCTGATGATGAGTGATGTTGAGAAGAATTCAAAACTTCTTTTCACCAAATGCTTCTGAATTAGAACTTTCTACCAAATTTAATCTATGCAATAGAACCTAAAGTTTCCCTTTATTTGTTTTTATTTTTAGGTTTGTTTTTTTGTTTATGTAATCTCTGCACCCAACATGGGACTTGAACTCATGATCCCGAGATCAAGAGGCACATGCTCTTCTGAAAGAGCCAGCCAAGTGCCCCTCAAGCTTCCCTTTCAAAAGGCTTAAATACATCAAATACTTAATTTAAAAAACTTTTTTTTTACATTTATTCATTTTAGAGAGACAGAGTGTGAGCAGGGGAGGGGCAGAGAGAGAGGGAGACACAGAATCCAAAGCAGGCTCCAGACTCTGAGTTGTCAGCACAGAGCCTGATGCGGGGCTCAAACTCTTGGGCTCTGAGATCATGACCTGAGCTGGAGTCGGACACTTAACTGACTGAGCCACCCAGGTGCCCCTCAAATACTTAATTTTTGAAAGCTACTCACTCAATGACATTTCTGACACTTCACATTTCCAGAAACAGCTATCATATTTTTTTTAACGTTTATTTATTTTTGAGACAGGGGAGACAGAGCATGAACAGGGGAGGGTCAGAGAGAGGGAGACACAGAATCTGAAACAGGCTGCAGGCTCTGAGCCGTCAGCACAGAGCCCGACGCGGGGCTAGAACTCACAGACCGCGAGATCATGACCTGAGCCGAAGTCGGCCACTTAACCGACTGAGCCACCCAGGCGCCCCATCATATTTTACTAAAGAGATTCTAAAGTCACACAAAACTTATTCAACACATTGCCCTGACTCTAGTGGCTGTGTTGTGAATTATTACTGTGAGCAGAAGCTATAGTATTACTCCATGACGTTTATCAGTATAGATTAGTGGTGACCTAAGCATTTCTTTTTCTAGATGTCTTATATTTTTTTAGTCTTTAATTAGGCTGAGGTACTGGAGTGGCCATTCCTTTTTTAATTGTGAATATTCTCATTTCTACTGCTATTTATAATACAAAGATAGATACTTCCTAATTATTTACTCTGGCCAGGGGAATAACTAATTTACAGAGCTGGTAATGTTTTATGACTTTTGTGAACAGGTCTGCATCATGATTTTTCTATTGTTCTAAATTTTGCTTTCCATTTAATTGTAACCCTGAGCTAATACAGATATTGTTTTTAGCATTTCATTAGGTATTCATGTCAAGAAGATAACAACAGATCTTCTTTCTGAACTCTGAAAACAGAAGTTCTCTGAGGAGCCTCTAAGAATTGAATCCCTTCAAGGCTGAAACTCCTGGTTCTCATCAGCTTGTTAAATCTAGATTAGAGTTTTTGTGATTTGTGATGTAGTTGTATACACTAACTGTGGAGTTGCTGAGACAATAAACATTACCAGTTGCCCCTCCCCAACCCTGCCCCCCTGATATGCCTGCCAGAGGGGCCAGGGGAAGTGTCTGGGGAAAAGAACAGCTGTTAAATCCTCGCCTTGCCTTTTTGCTTCTCACAAAAACAAAAACAAAAACAAAAACAAAAACAAAAAAATCATCTCCAGAAGATTGCCTTCCCCCCAAAGATTAAGTGAATCCCATCACCAGCAAGCTCAGATATACTCAGTTTTCTAGAGAGAGGAAACTTATTTTTTTATATGAAATTTATTGTCAAATTGGTTTCCATACAACCCCCAGTGCTCATCCCAACAGGTGCCCTCCTCAGTGCCCATCACCCACTTTCCCCTCCTTCCCATCCCCCATCAACCCTCAGTTTATTCTCAGTTTTTAAGAGTCTCTTATGATTTGGCTCCCTCCCTCTCTCTCTTTTTTTCCTTCCCCTCCCCCATGGTCTTCTGTTAAGTTTCTCAGGATCCACATAAGAGTGAAAACATATGGTATCTGTCTTTCTCTGTATGACTTATTTCACTTAGCATCGCACTCTCCAGTTCCATCCATGTTGCTACAAAGGGCCATATTTCATTCTTTCTCATTGCCACGTAGTATTCCACTGTGTATAGAAACCACAATTTCTTTATCCATTCATCAGTTGAT
Organism: Lynx rufus; assembly: GCF_022079265.1. Classification (NCBI taxonomy): domain Eukaryota; kingdom Metazoa; phylum Chordata; class Mammalia; order Carnivora; family Felidae; genus Lynx; species Lynx rufus. Next base: position 15,176,369 of record NW_025814823.1, read on the forward strand.
GGACATTTAGACTCTTTCCATAACGTGGCTATTGTTGAAAGTGCTGCTATAAACATTGGGGTACAAGTGCCCCTAAGCATCAGCCCTCCTGTATCCCTTGGGTAAATTCCTAGCAGTGCTATTGCTGGGTCATAGGGTAGGTCTATTTTTAATTTTTTGAGGAACCTCCACACTGTTTTCCAGAGAGAGGATACTTAATGACCAACATACCTCAACCAGCCGGAGCCCCTGGTACATAAGACTAGGGTAAGAACTTAGTACTATCTTTTGAAAGGTAATCAGATCAATGTAAACCAGAACATTCTTTCCAAATAGGAAAATGTTATTAGTCGTGAAAATGATTTCACCCATCATACTATAATCTCAAGTCTATGAATAAATATGTGATCATAATAATAATGATGATGATGATGATGGCTTAATTCTTATCTATCTAGGGATCCATATTGCTTATTTGCAGAGTAAAGTCACATTCCAAAGGCAGAATTCAGCAACCATAAATTCTACAGAGTGTTTACATTCTTTATTCACTGAAGAACATTAGAGGGATAGAAGTCATAATCTGGGGCAACACCTTCTGAAAGCCCTTCTCCACTCTCTGATTTTCCTGTATGTTCCAGGATCTCTCCTGTGTCAGTGCTCTAAAACTGTCCCTCCAGGTTCTAACACTGAACTCTTCCTCTGTGGTAGATAGAGGTAGAGGTAGGTAGAACTCTTCCTCTGTGCTCTTACTGTGGTAGATACCCGGGCTTCTATTCCAGGAATTAAAAACACACCCTCTTTAAGTGGAAGAGAAATGAAGACAACTGGATAGGCATTGTGTTAACCGTATTACTGGACCGGGTTTTGGAAGTGGAGGACCAGGAAAGGCATCCTACTTAATAACTTTTGCTGCAACACAGAAGCTGTCCTTCATTATGCTACTACCACAACGTGATCACATATTAGATGCAATACTTGTGTCTTGTCATTGAATTCTTACTAGCCTCATTATAAAGGAGAGACATCTGAGCTTCAGAGAGATTAACGTTCCCATGGGCACATTGCCTAAATGTGGAAAAGTCAGGTTCTGAATTCAAATCTTTCTTCCTCCAGAATCTACATGTCTGCCATGTGTCATATGCCTATTATCCTAAAGAGTTAATTCAAGGGAAACAAATAGGCCATTTGTACACATCATTTAGCTTAGATACTGGCCAAAGCATCAAGGCACACACACAAAACATGAACATGATGAAGCAAATTATTAACCATCAACGTAACAGACTTATGTGGCCATTGAAGTATTATAAATTAAAAAAAACTTTATGTGTATTTATTTTTGAGAGACAGAGAGAGAGAGAGCAAGTGGGGAAGGGCAGAGAGAGAGGGAGATAGAGAATTACAAGGAGGCTCTGCGCTGACAGCAGAGAGTCCAATGTGGGGCTCAAACTCATGAACTGTGAGATCATGACCTGAGCCAAAGTTAGATGCTTAACCAACTGAGCCACCCAGGCGCCCTGCCATTGAAGCATTAAAAAGTAGATTGATAAAATATTAAATGAAGTTTAGTATACATATAATTATAATCATTTATAACTAAGCATACAGAGAATTAAAAATCATAAAAGCCATAAAGATTACAAGATATATCTACTAAGGTGAAGGGACAGGGGTCATGTTTTCCTCTAAGATTAACCTTTAAAGAGGGGGAGAAGAGAAGGAGGAGGAAGGGGGAGAAAGAGAGGTGGAGTGACAATCCCAAGCAGACTCCATGCTCAGGGCAGAGCCCCATGCGGGGCCCTATCTCATGACACTGAGATCATGACCTGAGCAGAAATCAAGTCTGACACTTAACTGACTGAGCCACCCAGGTATCCCTGCAAGATTAAACTTTAAATGACTTCTGTTTGTCCGACAGAAAGATTGTCATTCCCAGGTGTACTGATTCTGTTGACCACAAGCTTTGTGAGCTCAGGTTCAAGCTGGGAGAGCTAAACTCTCATTAATCTGGTAGATGGAGGCAATTCATATTCTTCAACTTCTTATCTATCTTGTCTCTACCAAAATGGTACCTAACAGGGAAAGAACCTAAAACAAAACCAACCAAACCTCTGCTCTCCTCCCTGCAGGGGGCACTGTGGGCTTGTTTAAAGGGACGACTGGCGGTGACAACCCAGAGCCAAGTGGTCAATTAGTTTGACTTTCCTGCTCAGTCTACTTCCAGGACTGTTTCTCTGCCACCGGCCACTGAGCGTTTCCTACTCTTCCTCTTCCTGCTCCACCAGACCACTCTGCTAGTCGTCCAAGGACAGAAGACTGGTATCATATGAAGTGTGACTTGAGGAGATTTGTGTCAAATCTTTCAGCTTTGCTCCGAAGAGAAATGGAGACCCTATGCTAAAGGGAAATTGAGGCACTGTTGAGAAGGCGGGGAAGATACATTTAGAGCCAGGCTCCCTCTGCAGTTCAAAATCACCTTTTTGCTGCTGCTAAGACTGCCTTCCTGAGGGGCTGTATCCTCAGAGGGAAATATTCTTTTTTTTTTCTTTTAAATAATAATTCTGGCATTTATTGCTTTTGTGAAAGAGTGGATTTTGAAAAGGAGACTTACCACAGTATATAAAATAGCCTGCTGTGCTCATATGTCAATCCACACATTCTCCCTAAAGAAGTATCTCTTTATTCTACAAGTGCATGTGGATCCTTTTACCAGACAACTGGTGTGGAAGTTTAGAATTTACAACTCTACCATTCTCTGTGGCAGGTTCACTTTAAATTCAGTTTGTTTGTTTGTTTCCCCACAGCTCATCACAGGAGGCCTCACTTTACTCCAAATGTCAGGCTTTGTTTCAGACTCCGAGCTTGGAGAAGGTAAGGCATTCTGTGTGTCTGGGCAAGAGCTTGTGGTTGAGGGTGTGGGATTTATCCATCAATGGACTCAGGTTCCTTCCATATCTTGGCTATTGTAAATAATGCTCCGATGAACACAGGGATGCATATGTCTTTTTGAATTAGTATTTTTGTTTTCTTCAGATAAATACCCAGAAGTGGAATTGCTGGATCGCATGATATTTCTATTTTTAATTTTTTGAGGAAAACCCACACTGCTTTCCATAGTGCTACACCAATTTACATTCCCACCAACAGTGCACAAGGATTCCCTTTTCTTCACATCCTCTCCAACACTTATTATTTCTTGTCTTTCTGATTATAGCCATTCTAACAGGTGTAAGGTCATCTCTCATTGTGATTTTGACTTGCATTTTCCTGATGAATTGTGATGTTGAGCACCTTTTCACATATCCATTGGCTGTCTGTATGTCTTATTAATGCCTATTCAGATCTTCTGCCAATTTTTAATCAGACTTTTCCTTTGCGATTGAGTTGTAGGAGTTCTTTATATATTTTGGATATTAACACCTTATCAGATATATGATTTGAAGATATTTTCTCCGATTCAATAGGTTGCTTTTTCATTTTGTTGATGGTTTCCTTTGCTGTGCAGAAGCTTTTTAGCTTGATGTAGTCCCAATAGTTTATTTTTGCTTTTGTTGCCTTTGCTTTTGGTGTCAAATGATTGTGAATGCTCTTAATGACACTGACTTATATACTTAATAATTAGGGGGTGCCTGGGTGGCTCAGTCAGTTAAGCCTCTGACTCTTGGCTTTGGCTCAGGTGATGATCTCGCAGTTTGTGAGTTCAGGCCCCATGTTGGGCTCTGCACTGACAGTGTGGAGCCTGCTTGGGATTCTCTCTCTCTCTCTCTCTCTCTCTCTCTCTCTCTCTCTCTCACTCTGCACCCCACCTCAAAATAAACAAACTTTAAAAATAGTTAAAATGGTAAACTTTACGTTATGCTTGTTATATCACAATTTTTTAAAAAATTACAAAACTAAGATCAACTTGGACTGTCTTCCTATAAATCAGCTTGCCATTTCCAAACCTAAAATGCCCTTCCCAATATTTGCTCCTTATTTGTTCCTAACCAATTTCCCTGCCTGTGTCCTGAACTCTACATAGCCACCCTGACCATGCTTGTGCCAGAATCACAATTGAGCCCATAGCTGCCTGACTAGTCAGGCTCTCTCCCTCCGCATCTGGCTTTCCCCAGCTCCCTGGAAGGTTACCTTGCCTGTGACTTGCACCCTCCATTTATGCCTTTAACTGTCCCTCCACCTGTGATTAGGAGACTGTATATCCTGCTCTACTCTCACCCTCTGGCTTAGATTCTTTCCCGCAGGGGCTCAACTTTGCTGTTTGTTTGAGGGCTGACAGAACAGATGCATTTGCCACATACTTCCTCTGCCTTATTCCTGTCCCCAGGTCCCAGTACACATGTGCCACATTTGTGAAGTCAGGCTGGAGGCACTGCTTCCAGTAGCACTCTCTTCTTTTTAATAGATTTAGACTTTTGTGGAAAATCGATACTTATGCTTTAGGAGGAAGTTATGTATTTACCATATTCATCTATATCAAATGCCAATCAAAAATCTCAGTTCACTTATGATGAAGAACATTACATGATACATACTGGCTTAGAGATGACTACATCCCCATTCTGGTGACATGTTTCTATTTTAGGGATAGAAACTGCTGGATCCAAGTGTTCTGTTCTCTCCCCACTTAGACCATCGAGTCTGCAATACAGACTCAAAAACAACTAGTTGTTATGAAACATATCCAACCATAACAGAATTCTTCATTACTTAAGAATAACAAATTGTTGTATGTTCAGTTGGAGAAGGCATTACTCTCTGAGGAAAATCTTTGTATAATGAAAGTATTCTTGACAAAGTATCCTATACACTCTATCATCTTAAATATTTGTGTAGAGTAATGGGGATTCCACTAGGAGTAAATAAATTTAATGCCATTTGGACATGTCAGTAGTTACTAGAAAGACACTCAGGGAAGCAACCACTTTTATTCGATTAATTAATTAATTAGTTATATTTATTTTGAGAGAAAGAGTGTGGGGGAGGGGCAGAGAGAGAGAGAGAGAGAGAGAGAGAATCTCAAGCAGGCTTCATGCTGTCAGCACAGAGCCCAATGTGGGGCTCGATCCCAGGAACCATGAGATCATGACCTGAGCTGAGCTGAAGAGTTGGATGCTTAACCAACTGAGCCACACAGGTGCCCCACGACTCCTTTTATATTTACTCACTCATACACGGATTCTAAAAATACTTTTTAGTGTCTACTATGTGTCAAGCACTGTTCTAGGAACTGACTATAGTGGCAAACATATGAGGGTGAGTCTGCGTTTGTCTTTCTCTTCTTTCTACTCTTGGAGTTTATTGATCCCAGGCACTCCTAAAACTTGACTGCTCTGGAAGTTGTGCGAGGCTGGCCAACAAGGACATACACAATGGAAAACCTATTCTCAGCCCAAACAGTCCTATTTCTTCTTCTTAGATGGTTTCTCTTACTCCTGACACAATTTCCCACATCTACCCAAAACAATATCCATGGGTGAAGTCTTGTGAAAAAAAAAAAAAAAACAACACCTTCTTTAAACTGTAATAACACTTGTCTGCCCCGAAATAGGACTGACTGCTCCTTTTTTCTCTTTCTGAAACTCTTTCAGGAAACCTAAGTAATCACTAGAATTCTGAAATTTGAATATGTATAATCTTTTAAGTTTGGCTTATGCAAATCATAAAGCATTAGAGAAATTAGCTTTACAATCTTCCTTGTAGAAAAAAAAATCAATTTTCTTTTAGTCTCTGCCATATAAATTGCAAATTGGCTGAAGAGATTTTGCCAAAAGGCAAATCTATCATTATCATCTTAGGATTTACTGGAGGCAAAATGGGACCATTGGTTAGAAACTATAATATAGACTATATTTTGGTGTTTATACTTTCAGTGAAACTGTGTAAAACAGGACAATCCCTGCTGGAAATAAGATTTTAGAGTTGCAGGATACTTTTAGGATCTACTAAGTCCATTCCATTTGAGAACTTTTAAAAAAATAGTTTCTATGAAATTATAGTCATCCTTAATATGATAAAGATAATTACTCAAGGAATAATTAAAAAATTGTCCAAGCCCAAAGAGATTGCCTATGCGGGCAACTGAAAAAAGTAGAAATTTCCCTTGGTAGCTATAATTTGGAAAGAAAATTTCTAAACTATATAATTTACAAAGACTTCTTGCTTCCTCTTTAAGAAAAGACTTGGACTTGATATAACGCCTACCTGGTGATGTGGAATTTTGAAAAATTTCAGCAAGACCCTAACAGCACAAGTACTATGAGTGCTGAGTAACAAGCATATCAAGCCTACCCTGGCACTGAAAACACTGAAAGCGAGCATTTTCTGGTTTCATTAGTAATCTTGTTGCTGCTCTAACAAATTACCAAAAATTTAGTGTCTTAAAGTACACCTTTATTCTCTCACAGTTCTGGAGCTCAAAAGCCCAAAATGAGCCTTGCAGGGATATAATCAAACTGCCCACAAGGCTGGTGCCTTGTGGACCCTCCAGAGGACAGTCCATTCCTTTCCTCTTCCAGCTTCTAGGGGCTCCCACATTCCTTGGCTCATAACCATTCCCTACCATCACTCCAATCTTTTTCTTCTCTCATGGAATCTTCTACTGCTCTCTCTTATAAGGACCCTGGTGATTCCATCGGGCTCACCCAGATAATCCAGAATCATCTGTCCATCTCAAGGTCTTTACCTTAAATACATTTATGAAGTCCCTTTCACCATGTATGGTAACGTTCACAGGGGCCAGGGATTAGGGTGTGGACATCCTTAGGACACCATTACTTTGCCTACCACACAGAGCAACCTCAGTCAGTTATTTAACTTCTGCAAACCTCTCAAATGGAGAAAAAATAAATATATTTTGTGAACTCTGGAAGGATGATACCCATATTAATATTTATGCCATCTCTAGCTTTGTGTATCTATGGAAATCTCACCCCAACAAGAAGAGTCTGCATCAGTGATTTTTTTCATCTTACTGAGGTATAATTGGCAATTAAACTGTTTATATGTAAAGTGTACAATATAATGTCAGTATTTGACATATTTTGTGAAATGAGGTTAACAATTAGGTTAACATATATACCAAGTTATATAAAGCTACTTTTAAAATTTTTAATTTATTTTTTTGCTGAGAATGCTTAAGGTCTATTCTCTTAGCAAAGTTCACGTACACAACACAATACTATTAACTAATCACCACGCTGTACATTAGATCCTTAGAGCTTATTCATGTTATAACTGAGGGCTTGTACCTTTGACCAGCATCTCCCCAACTCTTCTACCATCCTGTTTCTATGAGTTCAACTTTTTCTTTTTTTTAGATTTCACATTTAAGTGAAATCATACAGAATTTGTCTTTCTCTGTCTGGCTAATTTCACTTAGCATAATGCCCTTTAGATTCACTCATGTTGTTAGGAAAGGAGGTATTCCTTCTCAGCTGGAGACTCTCCTAAAACTTTTATGTTTTAACAAAAGCATAAGATTGGGTGACAGGGTGTCTATGCTTGATCTGAAAAAGAGAACCTTGCAACTCATAGCCCATAATGCTGGGGCAAGCTGCACAGAAGGTAGGGCTCAGTATACACCTGCAGCTGCAGGTATGCATGGAACTGCATATTGCTTGCACTCAGATCAGCTGATTCTTTACAACCAAGCCCTGTCCCATGGGGGAGTCATGGTATGAGGGGCGAGCGAGAAATCTACGAGGCAATAAGATGTGCTTGGGGCAGGAAAATATCCTTTGGTTTCTACCTCACCCACATGTTCAGATATCCCAGAACAAATTTTTATTCTCACTGCCACACTTTGCCAACAATTCTAAAATCAGCAGCAGTTGATTCAGTTTGGAAACACGAGGGTGGATACAACAGAATGGAACAAAGGGACATGGAGGTAAGCGAGTGAGAGTTGAGAATGGGATGTGGGTTGGAGAAAGAACTAAAAGTTCAGTGAGGTACAGATCAACTGTACAGCTGGTATTTGCCAATTGATACTATAGCTGCAAAACAAGGGGGAAAAAAGAATGTTATAGCAAGTTAGTGATTATTTTTGGATGAAACGCTAGTATAATAATTATTCAAGTATTTTTTTACAGAATATCATGCTCATAACAACTTTATTTTTTTTAATTTTTTAAATATTTATTTTTGAGAGAGAGAGAGAGAGAGAGAGAGAGAGAGAGACAGAGCATGAGTGGGGGAGGGGCAGAGAGAGGGGGAGACACAGAATCTGAAGCAGGCTCCAGGCTCGCTGTCAGCACAGAGCCCGACGCGGGGCTTGAACTCATGAACCGTGAGATCATGACCTGAGCTGAAGTTGGATGCTTAACCTACTGAGCCACCCAGGTGCCCCGTTCATAACAACTTTAAAAGGTGACAAGATTTAGGTACAGTCTGAAGCCGATAATTAATTGGTACCATATATATCTTGTAACTGAAAAGAAATGTAGGTGTGCCTGGGTGGCTCAGTTGGTTAAGTGTGGAACTCTTGACTTCAGCTTGGGTCAAGATCTCACGCTTCATGAGACTGAGCCCCCCTGTGCTGACTGCACAGACCCTGCTTGGGATTCTCTCTCTCCTTCTCTCTGCCCCTCCCCAGCTCATGCTTGTGTGTGCAAAAGCACTCTCTCTCTCTCTCTCAAAACAAACTTTAAAAAAATGTAAATTTAGTTAATGAAAACATAATTACACACAAAGGTTACAACTTCTTTTGGGAACTTGATTGATGGTGTTTGACATGCTTCCAATTATTTTTAAAATCTGTTTTTTGTTATAGTATGACAAATCTGAGGGTGTTGAAAAGTAAACATTAGGGGTGCGTGGGTGGCTTAGTTGATTGAGGGTCTAACTCTTGATTTTGGTTCAGTTCATGATCCCAGGGTCATAGGATCAAGCTGTACATTGGGCTCCAAGCTGAGTGTGGAGCCTGCTTAGGATTCTCTCTTTCTCTCTCTCTCTCTCTCTCTCCCCTGCCCCTCTCCCTTGCTCATATGCTCTCTGAAATTAAAAAAAAAAAAGTTTTTTAAAGCATTAATTTGTTTGAACATATGAGTCAATGGAAATTTTAAAACTGCTTCATAAACATTTTGTTAAAATCTATGGAATGCTAATGTACAGAATTCCACACCATTGCCAATGAACAGAAATTGTTAAGATAAACCTGGTTCTATTTCGTTTTGAAGCCCTCAGGTCCAAAACCCATAAATTCAAAATATTTACTTTAAAAATCTTTTAGTGAGTTATAAAACGTTACCATTGGTTCATGGGGTAAAAGGCAACTAGATGTTCAATGAATCAAAACTTAAGCACAATACTCCAGGAATAAAATTCAGAGGTCTACCACTCCCTGTTGCATAGTTGGATATATAGCCTGGAGGAGCTAAGAGGGAGATAGGTGGGTTTTTTTTTAAAGGACATTTAGATATCATACCTATTATTTCAATAGAGACATTGCCAAGGAGAAACTTTCTGGCAAATGAGCATTATCTTGGATAAATTCATAGTCCTCAGCTTTGTTAGGCTCAGAAAAATAAATATTCCTGGTTTGTTTGAGATTGATGAAATTCTGAAGGGTTGATTTATTCAAACCAAAAAAGAAACTAATAAACCTGGAAAATGTTTATAATGGGAGCAATAGCTGGCAGAATAATTTGGTACCTGCCATTTGCTCAGGGCGCTGTGTCCTGGTATCCGCTCGGAAGAGTGAATCAGACGCTAACCACAGAGATGTAACAAAGGCAGGGAGTTACTGACCAATGATGAATGAGCTCTTCGTAACTCTGGAGACATACTCATCCGTATGTCGGATCCTCCTCGCTAACCTGCTAGTATCTCAAGTAGTTGAGGGCCTCTTTGGTCTCCTGGATATATTATGTTACATCTCTACTAAGCTTATCTACCCGATGCATAGATATGTTTAAAGTATTCTGAGGTTGGCTGACCTCATCAGCATTTTGTTAATTCTCTGGTTTTCATCTTAGATGGTCATATCTTCTGACCTTACCTTCATTTTTTAGATGTTTTCTTGTATTGCTTTACAGATGGGCTATATATCTTGATGTTCAACTGTAAATCTCCACTTATGGTTTACCGACCACACCAATAGCACATGATATCTTAAAGGCAAACTATGTAACTTCCCAGCTTAAAAACCCTTCAATGATTTCCTGTTGTCCATGCACTAAAGCCTAAACTGCTTAGGGTGGTAGACAAGTGCTTCATGGGCTGACCTCTGCCTTTCTCTCCAGTCTTATCTTTTGCTATGGACTCAACCCTTCCTTTTTTCAAGCTAAGGCCGTGTGAAACTTTTCCGAGGTTCCCCTGACGTGTCATATGATTTCACACCAATCCCCCCTGCACACACATGCATACTTCTGCCTGGGATGCCCTTGATTTCCCCTGCTGACCTGGAAATACTTTTTCTATGAAGTCTTTTCAGTCTCCTCAAGTTTCAGAATCAGTCATTCCTTTCTTTGATCTGAATATTTCTATCACAACATCTTTAGCATTGTATTTCATGTTCTTATTCATACATATGTCTGGACAGCGAGATGTTTTGGATCATTCCTGCCTGAAACAGTGCCTGGCATATAGCAAGCACTCAATGAATATTTGCTGAAAACACGAACAGAGGTCCTAAATCTATACATTTCCAGTCTACAGCACTGAAAGGAGAGAGGAGAAAAAAGGAGAAAGAGGGAGGTTACATGTTAAAATCTTTGAAAGATGAAGTCAAGAACTGCTCAAATATTGGAAAATTCCCCTGACTAGAGAAATAAATATGATGGAGAAGAAATTTTTGAAGTAGATTGAAGGCTCTGATAACCCTACCATTTTTATCTCCCCAATTATAATTGTGCATATTTATCCACAATTCTGCTTTTTGTTCATTTATTCATTTTTCCTTAAGATTCCACATATGAATGAAATAATGGTGTTCGTCTCTCTGTTTGACTTATTTCAGTTAGCATTATACCCTGTACTTCCATCCATGTTGCCTCAAATGGCATGAGTTCATCCCGTTTTTGTGACTGTTAATATTCCATTTATTCATCTTTGAGAGACAGAGAGAGACAGAGAGTGAGTGGGAGAGGAGCAGAAAGAGAGGGAGACACAGAACCCAAAGCAGGCTCCAGGCTCTGAGCTGTCAGCACACAGCCTGATGCGGGACCTGAACCCACTGACTGTGAGATCATGACCTGAGCCAAAGTCGGACACTCAACCGACTGAGCCACCCAGGTGCCCCTTGCTCACATTCTTGAATCACAGTATAGCCAGATAAATTATCCTACTTTGATGTTACTGTTGCTCAACATCTTGAGGATATTAGATTTTTCCCACTATTCTGACTTCCATTATTACTTTAAGAAGTCAGTTGATTGTCAGTGCTTCAGAGATCATCTGTTTTTTCTTTAACTGTACATCTCTTTTTACTTGTCTTACTTGGGATTACTGAATCTGAAGGTGGATGCCTGCATTTAATCCATCCTAGAAATATATACACATACACATTAAGATATATATATCAAATATATTAAATTCCTTATGTAAAAGATAATTATATATATATGTTAAGAAATACATATTAAAATAACTTATTGAGGTGAAATCCATATAATAAAATTAACCATTTTAAAGTGAACAATTCAGTGGTCTCTGGTATTTTGGAATATTGTCTCTGCCCTATTCTTTCTTTCAGGAACTCCAAGTTATATTAGATTTTCATATTTTATCCTCTATGATTCTTATATCTCTTTCACATTTTCTGTCTCTTTGTGCTATGTGCAATTTCTTCCATTCTATCTTTGAATTCAATATATCTCTCTTCAGCTATGACTATTCTGCTTAACCCATCTACAGAATTGATATTATTTTCTTGTCATGAGAACTTTCAACTGTGTTAGCAACTTCCAAATATACAATACAGTATCATTAACTATAGTCACTATGTTGTACATTACATCTCAGGATTTATAACTTAAATTTTGTGCATTTTGACCGCAGTCACCCTTTTTGCCCACCCTCCACCCTTACCCCCATCCCTGCCTCTGGCAACTACTGATCTGTTCTGTGTATCTAGGAGTTCGGGGTTGGTTTGTTAGTTTTAAATTCCACATAGAAGTGAGATCACACATTTCTAAGAGTATTGTATGGGTATTTATCTTTGTCTGACTTCATCCATTAATAAACACTTAGGTTGCTTCTATCAATAATATTTTTAATTTTTAGAAGTTATATTTGGTTCTTTTCTAAAACTTTCTAATCATTTATAATACGCTATTCTTTACTTGTTTTTTTTGTTTTTTATTTTTTATTTTTTATTTTTAAAAATTTACATCCAAATTAGTTAGCATATAGTGAAACAATGATTTCAGGAGTAGATTCCTTAGTGCCCCTTACCCATTTAGCCCATCCCCCCCTCCCATAACCCCTCCAGCAACCCTCAGTTTGTTCTCCATATTTATGAGTCTCTTCTGTTTTGTCCCCCTCCCTGTTTTTATATTATTTTCATTTCCCTTCCCTTATGTTCATCTGTTTTTCTCATAAAGTCCTCATATGAGTGAAATCATATGATTTTTGTCTTTCTCTAACTAATTTCACTTAGCATACTACCCTCTAGTTCCATCCACGTAGTTGCAAACGGCAAGATTTCATTCTTTTTCATTGCCGAGTAATACTCCATTGTATGTCTATACCACATTTTCTTTATCCATTCATCCATTGATGGGCATGTGGGCTCTTTCCATACTTTGGCTATTGTTGACAGTGCTACTATAAACATGGGGGTGCATGCGTCCCTTCACAACAGCACACCTGTATCCCGTGGATAAATGCCTAGTAGTGCAATTGCTGGGTCGTAGGGTAGTTCTATTTTTAGTTTTTTGAGGACCCTCCACACTGTTTTCCAGAGTGGCTGCACCAGCTTGCACTGCCACCAATAATGCAAAAGAGATCCTCTTTCTCTGCATCCTCACCAACATCTGTTGTTGCCTGAGTTGTTAATGTTAGCCATTCTGACAGGTGTAAGGTGGTATCTCATTGTGGTTTTGATTTGTATTTTCCTGATGATGAGTGATGTTGAGCATTTTTTCATGTGTCGGTTGGCCATCTGGATGTCTTCCTTGGAGAAATGTCTATTCATGTCTTTGGTCCATTTCTTCACTGGATTATTTGGGTTTTGGGTGTTGAGTTTGGTAAGTTCTTTATAGATTTTGGATACTAACCCTTTATCTGATATGTTATTTGCAAATATCTTCTCCCATTCTGTTGGTTGCCTTTTAGTTTTGCTGATTGTTTCTTTCACTGTGCAGAAGCTTTTTATTATTTACTCATATTTTTGATACCTTTAAAGCAACCACAATGAAATTGACAGCTGGCCTGTGTATTTATATTATCCATGTGATAATTTCAGTATCTGAAATCCTTTCATGTTTTATTCATACTTTTTGTTTCTGATGACTTTTGTCAATGGTGGCTTATTTCCTCATGTGAATTACCATTTCATATTGGGAGCTCATATTTGGCTGATTTGGAAAATCCTGAGTTCTGTGTTGAGGGTATACTTCTCCATAGAGGACGTGTATTTGATTCAGTCAGGTGCTCTCAGACACTACCAACCTGATACTCCTTTACATTTTGGTGTTTCCTAGATGCTGTAGTCAGTATAATTTGAACAACATATCCAAGTAAAAGGGTCATAGTTTAAAATTCTCACATAAGAGGTTCCAGTTTTTACTTTACTTTTCTACCTATAGCAGGAATTAAAATACAAAGTCTCCTGGTTTTCTCCCTTTTCCCAGGGCAAAATTTTTCTTTTACCTTGCTATTTTAAGGAGGGTACAGTCTTTTGAGTGCACCAATTATTTGCCAGGGCCTTGATTCTAACTCTGCTTTACTTAAGCTTAAGGCCCTTCTTTCTTATTCCAGAACAGTCATTAAAACCTAAGACTCTTTTTACTATGTTTAGAGATGTTTTTGTGTGGGAATAGTTTTTGCAGTGCCATTTCACTAAAAAGAACTAAGGTCTTTGGCAATGGACATAGCTCCTGGACCTTTTCACGTTATTATGTAAAAAAAAAAAAATGAGGAATTATTATTAGTAAATCATATAAAGTCTGGTTACAATTTTCTTATTAGCATTTTTTTATTAGAGAACAAAAATATAAATTGATGTATAATGAAAGTTGATTTGTGTAATGAAATTCTGAGAAGAGTCGTATTTTAGGATAAAATACATCCTACACAGATACAGTTTTTATCCTAGTAGGACAGCCATAAGGCTAATACAGCAATTTGATACTTACTAATTAATATCATTAGACTGGAGCACCTGGGTGGCTCAGTTGGTTAAGCATCCGACCTCGGCTCAGGTCATGATCTCACGGCTCATGAGTTCAAGCCCCCGTCGTGCACTGTGTTGACAGCTCAGAGCCTGGAGCCTGGTTCAGATCCTGTCTCCCTCTTTCTCTGCCCCTCCCCCACTCATGTTCTGTCTCTGTCTCTTTCAAAAATAAATAAACATTAAAAAAATTTAATATAAATATTAGATTGACATGTTCAATTAACACCCTAAAAATGTATATTTTTATATATTGTTAAAGGAAATAAGCTCTGACACATGAGTATATAGGTGTACATTGAGAGTAACCCACAGAAAAACTATAGTTTAAACCATATGAAGTCAACACAGTTCTTTGAAAAAAATTCCACTAAAAAGGAACTGCCTGTCTCTTAAAGGTCATTTAATACAAGCTCTGCCTGATTTCTATCTAATCTGTGGTGTTTCATACAAGTTCCATTCTTATTAATAGATTGGTGAAGTGCATGCCACTTTTTATTTATTTTTTTTTTATTTTTTTTTAACGTTTATTTATTTTTGAGACAGGGAGAGACAGCATGAATGGGGGAGGGTCAGAGAGAGAGGGAGACACAGAATCTGAAACAGGCTCCAGGCTCTGAGCTGTCAGCACAGAGCCTGATGCGGGGCTCGAACTCACGGACCGCGAGATCATGACCTGAGCCGGAGTCAGATGCTTAACTGACTGAGCCACCCAGGTGCCCCTGCCACTTTTTAGATACTAACACTTTTTTTTTTTTTCAGATTGCTATTAAGTGGGAATAAATCAGCCACTTTTCTCAGCCACTTTTCATGTAAGTATTTTGGTAGAGAATTATAGCCCTCAGCAGGAGTTCATTTTTGAGGATAGAGTCCAGCAGTAGATTGATTAACCAACAGAACCTCCTAAGGATATCTAGTTTAGATTTACTTTGGGGAACCACTAACTCATGCATGTGCACCAAAGGGAAACTAGAGTCCCTTGAAGCAACTTCTCTATTTCAGTATTTGTAGAACTTGCCAGGGAATTGTTGGGAATCCTAACATGCCATGGTGAAAAGCTCCTTCTCTGTAAACATGAAAGCTGAAACGCATGTAGATTTTCAGGGTGCTTATTAATAAACAGACTCTATGCAATAATAATAACAACAACAACTATAAAAATAAAGCTCTAGTTCCCTGCTGTTCAGATATCTGGAGGTCAACTAAGACCTCATAGCTAGATTAGCACTCAGATATTAGTCTTTTCTTTATAGAAGATCCCTCAGCATTGTCTTACTTTTGTATGATCTTGGCTATACATTTTCTGAATTTTATATCATTTCTACAATCTCGCAAGGGAATTATCTCTAAAGAGATCAATCTCATTGACTTGGCAGCTTTATTAAACTTCAATCACCTTTTCAATATTTTCATTGTTGAGGAGTACATATTCCCATAAGGTAAAGATTCAGCCACCTAGGGCTTGAAAGATAAATATGAAATATTCATAAAGGTCATGTAATCCTTACATACTGGTTGAATAATAACAAAATTAAATAGTACTGTGAGCAATGAGTCTATCAGTGAGACCAAACAGGTGACATACTTCAATAAACTGTACCAGCAGAATATGAGAAGAAAACTGATTCAGAATAGTTGGGAAGACAAAGCTTCAAACCTAATTAATACTGAAATACTATTTAATTACTAATACTAATTATTAGTATTAGTATCATACTAATTCACATTCCTTCTATAACAGGGAAAGGAGACCAATAAAGAAAAATAACCACGTGATTGAGGTATAATTAACATACAAAAATGTTTATATATTTAATGTATACAACTTGATTAATTTGGGAATAAGTATAAACAGTGAAACCATCACCACCATCAACATCAAAACATATCTATTACCTCCAAAAATTTCCTTTTTTTTCT
Organism: Lynx rufus; assembly: GCF_022079265.1. Lineage (NCBI taxonomy): Eukaryota > Metazoa > Chordata > Mammalia > Carnivora > Felidae > Lynx > Lynx rufus. The sequence continues at coordinate 15,192,603 of NW_025814823.1, forward strand.
TCTTCTTTTTTTTTTTGGTGGTAATAATGCTTAACCTAAGATGTACCCTCACAGCAAATGTTTAAGAATACAATAAGTATTGTTAGCTATATAAGCACAATAGCGTACAGCAGAGGTCTAGAATTTATTCATTTTGTATAACTGAAACTTTGTACCCTTTGACCAACACCTCCCCATTTTTTTAATGTTTATTTATTTATTTTGAGAGAGAGCGTGAGTGAGCAAGTTGGGGAGGGGCAGATAGAGAGGGAGAGACAGAATCTCAAGCAGGCTCTGTGCTGCCAGCACAACACAGCAAGAAGCCCTATGCAGGCCATGATCTCATGAATGGCAAGATCATGATTCGAGCTGAAATCAAGAGTAGGATGCTTAACCGACTGAGCCATCCAGGTGCCCCCAACACCTCCTCATTTTGAACAGATCTTAATCTGACCTGATCTTAAAATCATTCTAATTCAAAACAGGTATTCACTTTCAATTTATTCATCTCAAAGAAATAATGTTGGGGCGCCTGGGTGGCGCAGTCGGTTAAGCGTCCGACTTCAGCCAGGTCACGATCTCGTGGTCCGTGAGTTCGAGCCCCGCGTCAGGCTCTGGGCTGATGGCTCAGAGCCTGGAGCCTGTTTCCGATTCTGTCTCTCCCTCTCTCTCTGCCCCTCCCCCGTTCATGCTCTGTCTCTCTCTGTCCCAAAAATAAATAAACGTTAAAAAAAAATTAAAAAAAAAAAAAGAAATAATGTTGTCTACTTATTTTGAATAATAAAGTATTGTATAGAATTTCTAAGTGAAAACCCTATTAGTGAGTCAACAGTCATATTTAACCACAATAGGAAACATACATCCTTCCATTTTTAGAAATAAGTAACTGCTTTTATTGGTTCACAGAGGGCTGAGCTTCAGCTCTTCCTAACATTCTGGGCACCATGGAAAATAACCAAATAGAATAATGGTGCATTAGTGATGGCGTGACATCTCAAGAATCCAAGTATTGGACAAATGAAACATTAGACATAACCACTACCTATGAGACAAAAGGTATACATAAAAAAAAAATCTAACAGTACAATGAAAAATAACAATATTTTTCCTTAATTTCATTATAATAGATACAGAACAAATATTAAAATGCATAAAAAGCATAACAAGTTATTTAATTCAATGTAAGAAAGATGTCAGTCTACATGGAAGAAATTATGTTTTTACCTGACTTTGCACAGACGTGTAAGCCCTAGCTCTTTTCCAACAGAAGATGGCGAGTGCTGGATCTGGGCCTTTCCAGCTCTGAACATGGCCAGGAGCATCCACTGTTGGGCTCTTATCATCTCACAGACTGAGAAGAGAGCTTTCTCTACCAAGGGTCCTATAATTTTTTGTGCTACTTGTTGGGACAATCTAAATTAGACCTACTGAATTACTTCAGTGGACTCTATGTTGAATGGGCCTTTATATGTATGGTACTATATTGCTTGTGTTCAAAGATTAATCATATTGATAATGCATTTACTCCATAAAAATATGTATTAGTGCTCACACAACGATACAAAGTGAGATGAAATCTATTTAGCAAAAACACAGACTAGGTGTTATTTATGGATTTGGATCAGAGATAATAAATTAACGAGTGCTAATATTTAAAAATATTGTATTTGTTGGGCTGCCTGGGTGGCTTAGTCAGTTGAGCAGCCGACTCTTGGTTTCGGCTCAGGTCATGATCCCAGGGTCATGGCATGGAGCCCCATGTCAGCCTCCGCACTGAGCATGGAAGCTTGCTTAAGATTCTCTCTCGCTCTCCCTCTGGCCCTCCCTTGCTAACAGACTCTCTCTCTCAAAATAAATAAATATTTTTTAAAAAGTATCAAGGAGATAAAATTTCTGTTAAAGGCTCTAGGGATCAAAATAAAATGTCTTTGGGGAACCTGGGTGGCTCAGTCAGGTGAGAGTCCAACTTCAGCTCAGGTCATAATTTCATGGTTCATGAGTTTGAGCCCCACATCGGGCTCTGTGCTGACAGCTCAGAGCCTGGAGCCTGGATTGGATTCTGTGTCTCCTTCTCTCTCTGCCCCTCCCTTGCTTCTGCTCTGTCTCTCTCAAAAATAAACATACATTAAAAAAATTTTTTTTAAATAAAAATAAATAGGGGTGCCTGGGTAGCTCTGTCGGTTGAGCACCCAACTTCAGCTCAGGTCATGATCTCAGCCCCGCATCAGGCTCTGTGCTGACAGCTGGGAGCCTGGAGCCTGCTTCTGATTCTTTGTCTCCCTCTCTCTCTCTCTGCCCCTCTTCTGCTCGCACTCTGTCTCTCAAAAATAAACATTAAAGGGGCGCCTGGGTGGCTCAGTCGGTTGAGTGTCCGACTTTGGCTCAGTTCATGATCTCGCAGTTTGTGAGTTCAAGTCCCGCGTCGGGCTCTGGGCTGACAGCTCTGAGCCTGGAGCCTGCTTCGGATTCTGTCTCCCTCTCTCTCTCTGCCCCTCCCACGCTCACACTCTCTCTCCCTCTCAAAAATAAGTAAACATTAAAAAACATTTTAAAAAATACATAAACATTAAAAAAAATTAAATAAATAACAACAACAACAAAAAACCTACAACAACATAAAATGTCTTTCTTTTGAAAGTTGTTCCTTATCAGGAAAAATAAAACTCTTTCTATTCTTCTATGGGTGTAAGTAAAGAATAATAATCAATGAGAAAGAGCAATGTAAGAAAGAAAACAAGATAAAGGCAAGGTTAAAGGCATCAAATTAAAAACTGGCAAAGTCTTTTCCTACTGTAAGCCACATTTATCTGATGTGTCTTGTGGCTCGGTGTGTGGGTATCACAGCTCCTGCTCCCCAGCAAATTCTTCATGTTCAAGACTCTAGCTCCCAGTGCTAAACGTGGTATCTCACGTAGAGTGAATGCTTAATAAAAAAATTCCTGAATAAACACACGAATATGAGTTATAATAAATCATACGTCCTTTTTTGAATGCAATGCTGATACATAATTTTTTCTGACATCACTGTTTCTCACTCTGTACGGGCAGAACCGTGTCCCCCTAAAATTCACATGTGGAAGCCCTACCCCATATTGTGACCACATTTGGAGACAGGGCCGATAGAAAGGTAATTACGGTTCAACGTGGTGATAAAGATGAAGCTGTAATCTAAGCAGATAGTCTCACAAGAGGGAGAGACAACAGGAGTGCACACACAGAGAAAAGGCCACGTGAGGTCACCGGGAGAAGGTGGCCATCTGCAAGCCAAGGAGAAAGGCCTCAGGAGAAACCAAACCTCCCAGCACCTTGATCTCAGACTTGGAGCCTCCTGAACAGTGAGAGAATGAGTTTCCGTTGTTTAAGCCCCCCAGCCTGTGGGACTTTGTTATGGCAGCCACAGCAAACTAATACACGTGCCAAATTCCCTCTGAGGGTCTTTGTACCTGCTGGTTCCTCTGCCTAGAGCTCTTTCCAGACAGCCATGGGGTTTACTGTCTCTTTATTCAGATCTCTGTTCACATGTCACCTGATCAGAAGTCTTCCCAGACTGCCTTGTAAAGGGTGGGTTCTCCTTTGACTTTTTCACCTCTTACCCTGCTTTAGATTTTCTTCCTAGCATTTATCACTCGTTCTCATTATATATTTATCTCTTTGTTTTTGTTTCCCCCAAGAGGAAATAAAGTCTTTGATGGGAAGAACTTTGCCGATTCTATATTACTCTGCTATCCTTGTTCCTGTAACCGCTCCTGGCACCAAGTAGCAGCTCAGTAATGTTGAATGAATTTTTTAAATGCATAATTTCAGATTGATGAAGGAAAAAATAACATCCTCATAAAGTTAAAAAATATATATTTGTGATACTGCAAAAAAGCATTCTAAGTTTTACCACAAGGCATTCTAAGCACTATAGGAAGATCAGGCAACAGGCAGCAGAAAGTTACGGCCTGAGGCTGCTAGAGAACGCAGGGTGATGAGAGGTGAGGGGCCCCCAATAGAACCTTAGCGAGTCCTGTTCTCACAGAGCACAGAGTTACCCTAAAATTCTGGTTACAGCATGGGAATGGGCAGCTCTATCATGTCTCTAAATATCCCTGGCTAATTCTGGCCAGAGAGAAGACCTTAGATCTAGACTAGAGATGGTTTCTTAACTGACTGAGGCAGGGATGAGAAGACCTGTACACGTGGCTTCTGGGTGGGTGACCCCCCTCTGGGAGTGGATTCAGAGTGAAGTCACTGCCATACCCTGTCACGTTAGGCATCGCCAAGATGCTCATGGTCTTGGCAACCAAATGTGCTCCAGAGGGATGAGCTTGGGCCCTTGTGCAAGAGCAAAATGTCACTTTTTTTTTTTTAAGTTTATGTATTTATTTTGAGAGAGAGAGCACAAGACGGGGAGGAGCAGAGGGAAAGGGAGAAAGAATCCCAAGCAGGCTACATGACTGTGAGATCATGACCTGAGCCGAAATCAAGAATTGGACACTTAACCAACTGAGCCACCCAGGAGCCCCCAAATGTCACTGTTCTAAATCTAGAGTGTAATATGGAATTTTAAAAGTTGGTAGGATTGATCCACAGCCACTATTAGGAAAAAAAACCAGGAAGTAAATTGAAAATTTTGTGAGAACAGGAATCTATGTCTTTCTTGGGTACTGTCACATTCGCAATACCTAAGATCGTTCCTGGCACATATTAGGTGCCTGATAAATGTTTGCTGAAAAGCCACAGAATGAATACACAAAAAAGAAGGGACAATAAAACTGTATAGCTTTATGTAGTTCTGATTCTCAGCCAAGAGCCTCTCCATGAATCCAAACTCTGCTTGCTTATAGTTGAACCATAGGAAGGGTCTGACAGGTTGTTAGAGAGAAAATAGCAATCATTATTTGACTTTTATTCTAAATGTGTCCTAAAGGGGTGCCTTGCTGGCTCAGTCAGTATAGCATGTTGATCTTAGGTTTGTGAGTTCAAGCCCCACATTGGGTACAGAGACTACTTTAAATAAATAAATGAGTTCTAAAAACTACTTATACACATTGGGTACAGAGACTACTTTAAATAAATAAATAAGTTCTAAAAACTACTTATACAGATGCCCAACAAAAATAAATATCAGGTTAATTTTTAAAAATCAGATATAAAAATGTAAACCAAAGTGTTTGGTACTATTTATTATTTTGTTCCTAACAACTACAACAAAATAATCAATTTATAAATTGCGACTAAACTTATCATGGCAAGGTATAAGAATAGATTCATCTAAGCTTTAAAAAGTTCTACATATAGATTAAACAAATCAAAGACAGTAGTAGAAGCCAGATTTGAGGCTAATTTATAGGCACCATGGAAATCAGAATTTTGGGGGGGATTTATGCCTATTTTATTTCTGAAAACCAGTAGTATCAGCAAAATAATTCCTTTTTAAAAGTTTATTTATTTTGAGAGAGAGGGAGAGAGAGGGTGTGCACATGTGTGGGAGGGGCAGAGAGAGACGGAAAGAGAGAGAATACCAATAGGCTCCACACTGTCAGTATGGAGCCCAGTAAGGGGCTCGAACTCACTAACCATGAGATCATGACCTGAGTCAACATCAAGAGCAGATGTTTAACTGACTGAGTCAATGAGGTGCCCCCCAGCAAAATAATTCCTATTTAATATATATATTTAATATATATACAGAAATAATGGACTTCAACTCTTAAATTACAAGATTTTTCCCAAAGATAACATGCAGTATACATTTTCCCCCCAAAGGAACCTAACAATGTTCAGGAAAAGAAGTGGTATGCAATTTTGATTGTATATAATAACTCAGGTTCTCTTCCCAAAAGTGTAATTTCAAAGTGAAAAATGAATAGGCCCTATATAGTTTATAGGAAAAAAAATGATTAAGTCTTTTTGATTAATGACTTAAAATTTAAACAAATATGCTTAAATCAGTTCTATCCTGAAATACTCTTAGAATACATTACTACAGATTATTAATTCACTCTTATGTGTTGGAATTTCCATTTTACTCATTGCACAGAAAGCATTGCTGTTGTTGAACTGACAGATGGTTGGTTAATCCTGAACAGACTAAAGTTCATTAACATTAGCAGGAAGGCAGAGCATTGCACCCTGTGTGTTGCGTATATTTGGAGAACACGCCCAGCTCTGTTCCTCCTAGCTTCAGAAGCTTCCCTCCTTTATTTCTCTCTATGGTTTTCAATTATCATGGAGTGTTTCTCCCTATTGCCTTGATCTTTGCTTGAAATCAATAGAAATCTTAATCAGGATTTGACAAGTTTTCATATTGGCTATTCCTCTTGACTTACCAACAAAACTATTTTTTTCTGTATTCCTTTAGTAAAAGGATCAGAAGCTAGCTTTTTACAAAACAAAGACAACTTAAAAATGGTTCATCTGGGGCGCCTGGGTGGCTCGGTCGGTTAAGCGTCCGACTTCGGCTGAGGTCATGATCTCATGGTCCGTGAGTTCGAGCCCCATGTCGGGCTCTGTGCTGACAGCTCGGAGCCTGGAGCCTGCTTCAGATTTTGTGTCTCCCTCTCTCTGACCCTCCCCATTCATGCTCTGTCTCTGTCTCAAAAATAAAATAAACGTTAAAAAAAAAAATTAAAAAAAATGGTTCAACTCTAGTGGGATAACATACTACCTGTGGATTCAAAGCCAGCAAACAGAAACAAAGAAAGTATTATTTTCATCACCTCAGAAATTGCTCACAGTATTCTCTCATTTTCAAATCCCATTTATAAAGTACACATGACTTCATCACTGTTTATCTGAACTTGTTTTCATTAACTGGGTAAATAAGTTTCTGGATTATCTCCCCAAAGAATTGGCATAGCAGCACACTGTTAGACTGATCTCTTTAGCTTACCAGCTTCCTTTCTCTCCCTGTAGCCTGAATTACAAACTCTCTGTTTCTCTTCTTTTTAGCAACTGTTTCTGCCATCTTCAGTAAAAATTTATAATTTGTTCTAAATGAATTCTCTTGGATTTGAAATCCAAAGAAACTCATAACTGTAGCTATATATCTTCTATATTCATTGTAATTATAAAGATTTCTGCCAGAAAAGTTCTACCCGAAAAACTTATCATGTTAAAAACGTTCCTAATGTATCCCTAGCACATCTCTAGAATTCTTAATCACTATAGTGTTCTTGCTTTATCAAGTAAGTTAATATATGAGGGGAATCACTATGGAATCTATCAAAAAGCAACCCTTCAATCAAGGAAACTCATAATAAAAATTATTTGTTTACAGTAACCTCAAGAAGCAGAACTGTGAACACAATGCTGCATACATCAACTACATATGTTCTGGAAAGCAGAAGTGCATTCTAAGTGTCTCCTCAGTCAGGAAGAAACAAACAAACAAAAATATAGATCCTAATAAGGACAGGTCTTGGGTGCTGATGAAGTATTGGTGGAGGGATGAAGATTTCACAAACACTGGGATCAGTCTGACAGGTGAATTTTGTTTTTAAGTTTATTTATTTATTTTGAGAGAGAGAGAGAGAGAGAAAGTACAAGCCAGAGATGGGCAGAGAGAGAGGGATAGAGAGAATCTGAAGCAGGTTCCGCACTGTCAGCGCAGAGCCCGAAGTGGAGCTCCAGCTCACAAATGGTGAGATCGTGACCTGAGTGGAAATCAAGAGTTAGCCACTTAACCAAAGGAGCCACCCAAGTGCCCCAGAAAGGTGAATTCTTAAATTAGGGAAGGAGAGTATGGATTTGCTCACAAAATTCAACATACAACTTGAGTAAAAAAATGAAGCTTAAGCTTCAATTTATATTAACTGTTATACAAGGCCAGCATCCAGCAAATCTAAGTATACTTACATCTATAAAATTAAATGGTGAATATTTGATTAGTTCACCAGATTAACAGAATCCAACTTGATCTTTCAGTTTGTTCTGGTTCTATCTCTAGACAATTGTCTGGCCAGGGAAAAGCATAAGCATTTCATTTTGACAAGGAACATGTAATTTCTGGATAAACTCTCCTTGTTCATTTATAAATGGGTCTTCTTTATGAACTGCATGAACTCAATGTCTCTCAAAGAACCTACAATGAATACATGCTTTCATATCATTAATTATCGGTGCATTTTACCCCAAAATATGAAATGTAAGAATAATTTATAGAAGAAGTATAAGAATAACTTAGGAGGAAGTTAGTCAAGAAAAACACTCACATTTGCATACTGTAGAATGAAACTGTCCATGATGTCTATTAATGCACTATGACTGTTCCCAACCACTAAATATTTTATCCTGCCTTGACCAACAGCTACATGTGACTATGTAAATTAAATTAAAAATGCAGTTCTTCAGTTGCATTGGCATATCAAATGCTCAATAGCTACATCTGGCCACTGATCACTATACTGGACAGTGCAGATACAGAACATTTCTATCATTGCAGAGTTTTATTGGAGAGTACTGTTGGTATGATCCTGTAACGTGCCATGATAATTTCTCTCTTTAATAATGACTTCTTTTTTTATTGAGAAAAGAGAAGTCTGAACCCAAGTGTCCTCACCTATATAGGTCAGGGTTTAATGACATGACCTCCAAGTATTCTTCTAGCTTGCCAGGTCTAAGAATATTTTTCAACGAGTGCCAAATTCTGAATTTACTAAAATTAAGAGAAAAAAAACCCCATACAGCCTTGTGAAAGCAATTTAAAGCAATGAATGTGTTTCTCCTCTTGTACACTTACATGATCTGTAGGATCAGGGATTCAGGAATTCATCAAGGGAAAAGATATGACCACACGGTGGCAATAGCACACAATGAGCTCCATTTGAGAGGTTTGCATGGGGAAGGGAGAGGGGTGGATGGGAAAGTCTCTCCAACTATGAAACCTTCAGTGGCTTGGGGCCACCACCCAAAAGAGGAAGAAAGCAAGGGAACTCCAGGGGGAAAGAGGAATCAGAGATGGGAGGTTACATGTCTAGGTGATGTTACTCTGCAACATAAGGGTCAGATAGATGGAAGGACAGCAGTGACAAGGGCCTTTTATAATCCTAGGGTTGGTTTAGCTAAGGCTCTTCATATACAGAACACAATGCACTTCAGATGGATACAGTGGTTTTGACTGCTGACTAGAGAAAAGGTTCATCAATGATAATAAAACAATTTTGGCAATATGAACAAATAACTAAGCTGCCTCATTTAGTCAGAAAATAATCAAATGCCTAAAACAGAACACATATACATACATGCAGACAACTTTATGACTCATTGTTGCTATAGGAAAAGTTATATGAATTTGAGATTTCTTTTATCCAGATAGAATTTTCACAAGTGAGGACTATATAAATTCTTTAGGCTAAATAGTTCTGATTGTAATCAAAATGGCATAATAGTTCTACGGCAAAGTTTGGATTTTTTCTTTTTTGTCTTTAGCATGGAAAATTTTGTTTTTCTAACAATCTAAGTTTGTAATTTTTTTAAGTTTTTACTTATTTTGAGAGAGAGAGTGCACACACACCTGCATACATGAGCAGGAGAGGGACAGAGAGATAGAGGGAGAGAGAGAATTCCAAGCAGGCTCCACAGGGTCAGCACAGAGCCCAATGCAGGGCTTGAACTCATGAACTGTAAGGTTCATGATCTGAAACCAAGAGCTGGAAGCTCAACCAACTGAGCCACCCAGGTGCGCTGCTAAGAATCTAAGTTTAGAAAGGGAACTAATGTCATTTGCTGTGACTACGGTTGATACTACTATAGATGAGCAATAAAGGGACTGAGGCAGTGCAAAACAAATTTTACAAATGTTCTGTGATTTACTGACAATAGGATTGAATGAACAAAAATATTAATAGGCAGATAATATTAATGGCTGCTGACGTTAACACAGAATGAGCCTGTCCTCAGATACAGTATTTAGACAATAAGACACAGGCAGCTGACACGGAAATTCTATAACACTTTCAAATTAGGGACTGAGATAATTAGAGACAAATGTGAAACACAGGAAAACTATTTTATGGAATCTACTGTGTCACAAAATTGATGGTACAATTGATTTGCAAAGAAAAACTGGTACAAATAGGATTAATGGAAAGGATATAACCAGTAAATGACAGTTAATTTTAAGGATGCAATGACTTCATATTAACATGAGTTGTGAAATGAATTTTAGACCTATGAAAGACTGTGTAAAATCCAAGTTCTTGACTTCCTCTAATAAGAGATTTTCAGCAAAGATCTGGCAACTCAAAACTTTAAAAAATTATTTAAACTACAATGGCTCCATCATCCCATTGAAACTTATTTTTCCCTTGGTGTAGAATTTTGGAGAGGCTCAACTCTGCAGTCAGAGGTATCTGATTTTAATTGTGTACCTCTAGTTGAGCACATTATTAGGGACTGGGTCTTGGTAACTAAAGTCACTAGAACCTTCTTCCTCTTACCCAAGTTCTTGGGAGGTTGATTTCTTCATGAGATAGTTACTGTGGAGTCTGTCCCAGAGCCAGTAGAGACATACTTATGGGCTATTTTTGGACATCACAGTTTATTGCTCTCCTTTGGAAGGTACTGGATAAACACAGCTGAAAATTCTTGTTCTTTGGGCTCCCCCTTTCTAGGATATATGTAGACTATACCATCTGCCCTGCCATTTTTTTTTTTTTTACTTTAATCATCTTTATTGTCAGATCTGGATGCTGCTTCCAAATCTCTACAGCATGTTTTATTCCTTTTCTCTAAGCTCCAAACACTCCCTGTTTATATATCTATGTCCCCCACGGTGAAATAAACACTAATTATGCTTCACCATAACTACCTGTTTACCATCTCTCTGCCTGGAACAAAAAGCTCTTTGAGGGCAGGTATCATTTTTAATTGCTGTTCCATACCCAGTTACTGCCTGGTATAAAATGGATGCTCAAAAAATATTTGTAAAAGGAGTGAATGAATAGTAGACTTTGGCTAGTCTCGTGTATCCAAACTATTTTCCTTCAGAGAAAGCAACTTCACAAATTTTAAGGAAAATTCACCTCACCTGTTATGTATGAAGGGCTCCACTTTGCACCACCCAAGGATGCCTGCTTCCTAAGGTTATACATTTTGGACTACTTCTCAAACTGGGCTTCCTTGACCCTTTGGTCATCTTCCCCGGAATGATGTGGGCTAAAAGGTCACAAATTGCCCACCAGTCCCAACATCTGTCCCTCACCTCACTATTATAGCCATAATGTGAAATTAAATGTATCATGGCAAAGGTAGGTCTATGAATAGGCAACATAGGTCTCTGAAAGGACATCTGTTCTTAAAAAAAAAAAAAAAAAGGCTCTTCTACTTTTTCATATATTTTTCAGCCCTATGCAGAAAATCAACTTGATTTCACACAAATTAATGAAAACTGAAATGTTTGAACAGGAGGTTAATTACTAGCTACCATGAGCAAATGTAATAGAAGTAATAACAGCTTCTGAAATGCAAGGTAATTGCTGACAAACAGAAAAGATTGTAATTTGGAGGGGAGAGGAATTGATTTTAAAAGGACTGTTGGGTTTCCAAAATTCCTAGTGAAGAATTCAGCTGTCATCCTTATTATGGAAATTAATCCCATGTCAAAACTAGCTGAGTACTGAATACCAGGCAGAAATGCTGACCAGCTAATTTTTAAGCTAAGAAAAGCGTGGTATCAGTATGTAAGTTTCCCCAAGTCTTTTAGACATTAAAGATGTATTTACAGTTAAATGTACGGTTCACTTCTCAATATATTAACAAATATATAGTTCATGTAAAACATGCAGACATTTAAAATTGACTTAACTTTGAGTTCTAATTCTGATTTTGCTATAACAGCAAAATTGTAACTACACAGCTCACAAAAAACATATAATTTGTGAGAAAGTCTGTTCTATTCTCTCTGCTCCTATTTGTCTAAATTACAAGGCCAAGTTGTTTGTTTAAATTTTTAATGAAAATTGTGCTCTTATTTATCAGCTGTTTGTTTTTTATGCCATAAATCATTACTTGTTCAAATACTTACTGAAGATTTAGGTCAAGAAAGCCATAGTATCGCACAAGTTATACAAATGTTTGGATTTATATGCCTACACATAAAAAATATATATAAATATCAGTTCATCTAAATTATTCCCCAATTCAAGATCTGACCAGAAGACTACCGTGATTTAATATGTAATTCTAAGGCAGCACAATAAAATCATAAGCCACGTGTCACTTCCCTTTGCCAAGTTTATCAAAGTGGAAAGAGAGGATGGTAAGATGTAATGATAATAATATTTCATATGTATTAAGGCAGAATTAGGCTGCAGCTACTCACATGAGAAAAGGTAGGGGGAAAGGATTATGAAAATAATTCGAGGATTCCACCTTGTTACAAGTTATTTTCTTTATCTAACGGCAGTTTTCAGACCCAGGACAGCTAAGACACACTAGACACCTTAGTAGCCTGTCTTCTTGTCCTGACTAGATTAAGGTCAGGGGTATACCCAACTTCAAAGAGCTGCCTCTGAAAGAGCCTAGCACTACCCTTTCCCTGCTCAAGCTCCAATCAGAAGAGAGGATCAAAACCACAGGCTGCCAGAACAAACACTGCACTGGCTCCTTTGTTTAGGAAGAAAGGCAAGGAATGAAGTTTTTTGGTCAATTCTGTCTAAGAAACCAGAAGGGGCATACCTAAGGTCAGGTCACATGAGTGCAGGGAACTCTTGAATCTACCAAAGCAACCATCGTTCTAGGCAAGACTTGCTACCAACTACCCCCTCCCAGACAGAATTCATCGTATGAGGCCTTCAGTGTCCCCAGAAGTCACGACAGTGTCCCCAAGAGGGCAGAAAGGCTCTTTTCCTCCACCAGGTAGAGGCACCTTGCAAAGTGGACCATTTGGTCTCTGCTTGCATCTGACTCGTCCATTGCCACAATCAAGAGGTTACCAGGGATCCTGCTTTGCCTTCATTTTCAAAGACATAGGAATTCCAGGGTTCGAGGGGAATGCTGCCTCCCAGTGGAGAGTGGGTGATAAACGTGATTAAAACTAGTTTCATACTAAGCAAGGGCAGTTTCCGTGCTCCTTTTGCACGGATTTCCAAGATGCTTTCCAACTTCCTCCACAGCTGACTGGATAAAATGCTTTCGGAGGCACTTTCGGTAGAATACTTCAATTTTCCTATTAAAATAATGCATACCCAGCTCGCTAATGAAAACCACTTAAAAGATTTTTTTTTTTGGTAAGATTAACCATCATTTCCATTCAAAATAAGGAGGAAGCCGTAATTAACCATTTCGTAAAGTGGTCATTTAAATGGCCTTTAGGGGTCTGCTTTAGAAATTTGGGACGTGTGTTTAAATTAAAAACGACGAAAGCAGTAACACTATGCAATATATGTTTGGGTGTACACGCATTTTTATAAAATAATAATAAAGTTTAAGGTTATTTTACCTGTTTTGCCAGTCGCCAGTCACCTCTGCTGGGTGCCAGAGCTCCCCGGGTTCAAGGACCCTCTCCTCCCTTCCTGCGTGGCCAGGCCCCCTTCTCCCCATGTAAGGTCCTCTGCTTTCTCACTACCTGGCCATGGGCTTCCAGTTCAGGGACTTCTCTTCCCACGTGCCCAGGCCACCTGCCTAGCCCCCACTTCCGAGGCTCTCTCAACGTCCCAGGCCCCAGTGCTGCCACCTGTGTTCCTTCCTCTTCCTGGGCCGCTAGTTCGCTGTTCCTAGACCCGCTTCACGCAGTGCCTGCCGGAACCCGACTGGGAACACCTCTAAAGGGGACTGCGAACACCACTTGCGAACCTAAAACCCCCATCTCTCTCGCCCTGCCGGGTCTCATGCACCGGAACCGAGCCGGCCAGGTGCGGCCTCTGGTGCACGAGGATCCAAAATGACCGAAGGCAAGCCGCCACCATGGACTGGAGGCCCCGGCTGAAACCTGGGGCCAGCCCGCTGCTTCCCGGCCTCTCTCTAGGAGGAAGCGTAGGTGTGTGAGCCGGGGACTGGGAGCGAGCCGCGCCCTCGGGCGGGCACGGTCAGGGCGCCACAGCCTGCGCAGCCCCGAGGGCCCCGCGTCGCTCTCCCGAGCCAAGGTTCTCAGGAGCGGGCCGGGGAAAAGACGTTAGCGGGAGGAGTTAGCGGCTGTTGGAAGAACGGGTTCACGGAAACAGTCCCTTCCAAAGCCCTGGCCATCGCGGGGTGGGCCGCCTTCCTCCCTCCCAGGCCGGGGGCGCTGGCCCGAAGGGGCGCGTGTACAGACCGCGACCGCCTGCCCTAGCACGCCCGGGCAGGGCGGTGCTGGGGCAGCTGGGGACCACCGCCCGTTGGCCCCGCCCGGCTCTGAACGCCCAGGGGTCGCGGCGCGTCCGCCCGAAGCGTGTCAGGTGAGGAGGTCGTCATGGCGATGCGGCCCCACAGCGCGCACGCCCGCTGCGGTTGGCATGGAAGCGGCCCCCGCGGGGCCCGGGAGCGCCGCTGATTGGCCGATTCAACAGACGCGGGGGAGGGGGGGGGTTGAAAGTAATTAGCGCTGAGCGCCCCGGCCGCCGCCGCTGGGAGGCCAGCGCCCCCGCTGGAATCTATTAACACCTCTGTCCCTCCCGCCCCCTCCCCGCCCCCGCCCCGCCCCCTCCGGCGGCCCCTCATTCCCAATCCTCGTGTGCACTTGCTAATTGTTCGAGATTTATATAAAGATATAGAGCTGAGAAGAGCAAGGCCCTCTGTGGGTTCCAAGCAGGTTTTGGGGCCTTCTATCTGGTGTAAGGAGGGCCGCGGAGGAGAACCCTGCTTCTCATTTGGGAAGGGGACGTACTTTCCCGCAGTGATGTATCCTGGGTCTTTTGTTTGCAGGGAGGTGGGGGGTGGTGCGGGATAAGATAAGCATAGCAGTCGGGAAAGACTCGAAGATTCGAGCTTGTGGTTTCAGACTCCCGATTAACCTGGCGTTTAGTATCCTGGCTCGGAGGTTTGTCAGGATTAATCTCTCCCTCCAGCCGTCACACCAGGTCTTGGAAGAAAGCCTTGAGAGATTCAAATCACTGTTTTGTTTCAAAGCAGCTTTGATCACTTCCATAGTGGCTCACGCTTTTCTTTTCAGCCCTAATAATTGTAGGGAAAATCATATATCTTAGTGCTCTCCCTCCTAGATATTCACTGCATGCTTTGGAGCCCAAGGTGGAATAGGTTACTAACCGTTGGCTTGTCTGTTTCTGCTTCTCTAGCTGCACCCTGTGGAGACCGAGGGTATGCATTGCAGCGGCTCCAAAAGCGGAGTAGCCCTAGTTCCACTGTCTCGAGGTCCTGATGGCTGTCAGATGGTAACCAGAGCCCAGCTTGGCCAGGATCCCCCACAAAGAACAGTGCTAGGGGTGCTAACTGAGAATGGACAGTACAGGAGGTCCTGTGGCCAGGTAATGACTGAGAACTGCTGTGGAAGCTGGTTGTTGAGAAGGGCTATTACATCATGGTGGGAGGTGGGTTTTTCTTGCAGTTTTGCCAACAAATACCCATGAGTATTCCAGCCCTGGAATCTGGACGATAGGGACATTGATTTTGTTAAAGATCACTTTGGTCCCCTTTCCAACCAGAAATAGTGAATTATTTTATTATTTTTCTAATATCAAGGAAATAGCTCTAGGAACTGTTTGAATCTTTTAAGTATACGTAAAGCCATTTAAGCACTGGGCTAAGAGGAAATATTGATGCACCAAAATAAATTATGGAACTGGGGTTCCTCCAGATCAGAGTGGTGTTCAGACTGACATAGGTTGTGCCTGAGGCAATCCTGAAAAATCTTTGCTGTGTTCATTGGAGATGGTGTTAGAATCCGGATGGGATAAGGCTAGGCGAAATTACTTCAAAAAGTGTGCCCTGCCATCTGCATCCTACTGTATGACTTATGTGTCCCTGATCTTATGCAAGGTGAACTCCCCCCCACTCCCCCAACATGTGCAGTATACCTTATGCCCTCTTGCCTCTTCTAGGATGTCATTCCAGCAACTCATCTTTCTATCCTTAGTCTTGTCTACTCGGTTAAACTCAAGCATACAAATATACTGTAATTTTTTTCCATCTTAACCTTTCAACTTCACAGCTCTTTGTAGTGACTACCCATTTTATAGCAATAATTCTTGAGTTTGTCTATCCTGCTAGACTATAAACTCCAACAGGAGGAGGATTAGGATATCAAGTTCACTTGTTCTCTTTTGACTCAGTTCTTAGTCCTGTCCTTACTTGACTGATCTGGCAACATTTGACATAGTTGATTTTTCTTTATTTCTTGAGGTAATTTCTTCTCACTCCGCCTGGGGAACACCACTCTCTCCTTGTTGTCTACGTAGGTCATTGGCTGTTCAGCCTCAATATCCTGTTTCTTCTTTATCCAATCTCTAAAAGAATACTCAGGGCTTGGTATTTGATCTGAATCTGCAATGTACTCCCTAAGCAATCTCTCAAGCCTGTTAGCATTAAGTACCATCTATCTGTTGATGACGTATACTTTTATCTCTGGTCTGGACCTCTTAGCTATATTATAGGCTCACGTATTTAGTAGCCTACTTGACATCTTCTCTTGGACCATGTAATAGACATCTCAAATTTGTGCAAAACCAAACACTAACCCTAGCCCCAAATAACTGTTCCAAAAGTCTTCCTCATCTCAGTGAATGGAATATCCATCCTTCCTATTATTCAGCCCCAAAACCTTTGTCATCTTTGACTCTTTTTCTCCCACCTCACATCAGATTTTCTGGGAAAATAATATTGGCTCCTTTTTAAAATGTCTGGAATCTCTTTACCTCTTAATCTTTACTGCTGTCAACACTGGTTCAGATCCCTCTTGTGTCTCACTGAGAATTTGCAACTTTCATAACTGGTCATCTTACTCATCTTACTTGTTCTCTGTACATATACACAGCCAGGGTGGTCGTATTAAAACAAATCAGATGATACCACTCCTCTGCCCAGTGGCTTCTCCAGTGGCTTCCCACCTCTGAGTAGCAGACAGTCTTAAATGGTCTGTGGTAAGGCCTACCTGATCTGGCTTCTCTTTTCTTTCTGACTTTGTGACCTACACTACTCTCTTTCTCACCCTGCCCTTTGCTGCTCTTTGCTCTTTGCTCTTTGCTGTGTCTCTAAGACATACTTGAACATCCAGGCATTTACCCATGCTGTTCCCTCTGCTCAGAATGCACTTCCCCCCTCTATTTGTGTGACTTACTCCCTTACCTCATTCATATCTTTGCTCAACTCTGTCCTCTTCATTAGGACCTTCCATGATCACACTGTTTAAAATGGCAAGGACTCTCTTTTCGCTGTGTTCTTCTCCTCCAAAGCACTTAACGCTATCCAGTATAATAGATCTTGTCTTATCTTTCCCTACCCTCTGAGCTAGAATATGAACTCCATGAGGGCAAACCTTCTTGAACATTTTGTTCACTGCTAAATTCTGGGCACCTAGAACAGTGTCTGGTACATAGTAGATGATCAGTAAATATTTATTTAATGAATATATGTCTCATCCCACATACATATATCTTTGAGCAAAAGTCAAACTTGGTAGTAACTTGGAGTCATGGTTCTAGTAACTTATGATTTTGGTCCTTTATATATTCCGTTATCTCTTTTCTAGTACTATCTTAAGGAGTTTTTTTTTTTTTTCTTACTAGAAATAAGCCAGATATTTAATTTGCTAGATATAAGGGAAAGTTATGGAAAACACATACTAACTTGAAAGTAGCCTCTAAAGGAAACACCAAGATTAATTATAAACAATAAAATGTTAATACAGTAGCTAGACCTAACATTTTCATAAATATAACTCAGATTCATAAACCTTGCCCACCTACCCTGGTTCAGCTGCATTCAGGCCTTCCTGCATGACTCACGGTAATGTGCTTGTTCATGGAGGGTTTGTACACTGCAATGCTACAGGGATAAAGAAAAGGGATTGAGAGATAGATTTCCCCGAGGTAATTACATTACATTATGTCATACAAAAGATTCTATGGCTTTGTAAGAGAAGTTAGTAGTATGAGTTTCTAAAATGATCATGTTTCTAAATAACAGGGTATAAAATGGGAACTTTAGAGGAGCTTACTGACTAAAAGCTATTTAAGGAGGAAGACTACAGGAACTCAGTGACTGTGTGTGAGAGCTTTGCTGGTACTTACGAAATCCCATAAAGCTACAAGTATGAAAGGCAATTAACAATCCCCTTCTCCCCTTGTAATACCTATTTCATTTTGGAGGAAAGCTATGCTTTCCCTTTTTTCTATAATCTTGAGTCCCCTTTGATAAATACGTGAGGAAGATGACAAATTACAGGTAGCTCTTTTCCCAAATGTCAGATATAGACAAAGATAAGGGAGAAGTCATACTTTCGAAGCTTCATTTTCTGAAATTAAATTGCAGACCTAGATATTTCAATTTAAGCCTCCTTTCATCTTCCCAGACTCCTGGTTTGAGTCACACAGGCTTACATCACCTATACAATTTTTGGGGTGACCTCTGACAAAAAACTTAACTCTCTTCTAGGGGATTACAACAATCAGGTGTTTCTCTGGATCAGAAAATGTCTTCCCTCCAGCTGGAAAGAAAGTGCTCGCTGACTACGGGGGCCAGGTGCCAGCCAAGCAAGGATTTGATATCTACATGGATGAGCCTGAGCAGGGGGACGGAGACAGCTGCACAGGGAGACAGGGGATGGCATTTGAGGATGTGTATGAGGTAGATACCAGCACACTCCAGTCAGACCTTCACTTCGTGCTGGATTTTAGCACAGGTAATCTGACTCACCTAAGGCCGATGGTACCCCGTGTTCATAATTGCCTACAGCATTCAATAGCATGTAACTAGCAGGAGAAATCCATGATGTAATGACTTATTTTCACAACTGCCTGTGGAGGGTTAGTGGTTGGAATGAATTTTTAAATTCAATGTTTTACCTGATAATGTTGAACCCCCACAGTTTCCCCTATGCTGGTAGATTCATCTCTCCATTCCCAGTCTGAAGATGCATCAGATTTTGGTACAGATGTGATAAATGTGACTGAATATGCTGAAGAAATTCATCAGTACCTTAGAGAAGCTGAAGTGAGTTTTCCAAATTCTATTTCAATTTCCAGCACCCAAAACATTTAATAATAAGATAGTTATAAACTCTTGGCCATAACCATTAGTGAAGAGCATTCTTACGACATCTAAACATAGGAAGATCTATGAAAAATAACAGTTGTGAAGCGAGTAGCAATTACCTGGACTATTTCTCCATGATTCAGAGGGGTTGTACATTAAGTATTTCACTCTTAGTAATAAGCCATATTGCTATTTCCACCCCTCCTTTAAGTTATTTGTTATCAATTGGATTACATACTTTTTTCCATAGTAAAGATTTCTTTGGCTCTTGATCAGTGTCTTCTTAACCTTTGCTCACGAGATTCTTTTTTGAAATAGCAACTGTGCTGTGGAGTGATCGTTATGATAGGGCAACGATTTAAGTGTCAAAACTCTTTTTTCCACACAGATAAGACACAGGCCCAAAGCATACTACATGAGGAAGCAACCAGACATCACAGAAGGCATGCGAACAATTCTGGTGGACTGGCTGGTTGAGGTCGGCGAAGAGTATAAGCTTCGAGCAGAGACTCTCTACCTGGCCGTCAACTTCCTGGACAGGTTTCTTTCGTGCATGTCTGTTCTGAGAGGGAAATTGCAGCTTGTGGGAACGGCAGCTATTCTTCTGGCTTCGTAAGTGTTCTTTCAGCTTAATGTAAGACTGCAGCCTGTCAAAACGCTTGATTCTGTTTCCCTTTTATTGAGGAAATGCAGTGCTTTATAACTAAAGCTTACTCATACCTCCTTGATAAAGTATCATCATTTTTTGCAGTATTTACTGACAAACTGAATCTTAACTCTTCAAATCAGGTATTTAAGATTTATAGCAACAAGGTCAGTATCATGACTGAGGCAGCCATCAGCTCAGATTCAAGATCCAATTTAACTTTTGCAGGGTGGTCTTTTGACTGCATTCTAATACAAAAATATTTTGGTTATATAGAAGATTTTGGTTATAGAAAAGCCATCTTCAGGATCTAGCAAATGGTAATAGCACAGTTTATTTGGTTACAATTTCAGCTTGTTCCTGTTACTATCAGTCATTCATAATAATAGCTCATTATGTACAAAAAAGAGCTGGCTTGTGGCTGAGCTGCCTTTAATTAAGTGACCTGTGGTGGATGGTAGTTTCTTCTATCTTTTTGTCTCAGATATTCTACTTAATATGCCTAGAAACTTGCCAAAATTCCCCTACAGAAAGCAGAAACAAAAACAAAAGTTGGTAATAATGAAATTATATCATTATTTTATTCTTGGATACATAGCCTCACTTGCTAATTCATTAGGGAATTCTGAACATGATCCTTTTAAAGACCTAAGTTCTAAGGAATTTTTGTTCAACTATTGTGTTCAATATAACATTCTTTCCCACAAGATGAGTGAGTGAGGTCTCTAGAATTAAGACGAATTTATCTGTGTGTCTGTCATTCGGAATCTTTCAGCCTATCAGAGGCCAAAACCTAAAATCCTCAGTTAGAAATTGTTTCTGTTACTATTCCTAGCGATAAGTACAACATTAATACTCATGTTCTGGTTCTGGCACCAAGCCCTAATATTTTCCAGGCCAGTACCATTTAGTGATACTTAAGTGGGTATCTGGATAAAAAGTAAAGAAGTCTGCGAGGGCCACACAAGAGGCATGGTGGTGAGAATGCAGGTTCCAAGCTTTACTTCCAAAAACTCTCTACCTTTCACAGGAAATATGAAGAAATATATCCACCTGAAGTAGACGAGTTTGTCTATATAACTGATGACACTTACACAAAACGACAACTGTTAAGGATGGAACACCTGCTCCTGAAAGTCCTAGCTTTTGATCTGACCGTGCCAACCACTAACCAGTTTCTCCTCCAGTACTTAAGGAGACAAGGAGTGTGCGTCAGGACTGAAAATTTGGCCAAGGTAGGCCACGTGACTTCCAGGAACTTGGGAGCCAAGGAGAGTAAAAAGTAGTCTTTCCTGATCATCCTTCAGTTCTTCCTTCTTTTTTAGTTCTTTGTCTTGGGCACAGAAAAACTCTTTAGGAATTCAAGAGAGCTAATCTTAGGACCATGATTTGTGGTTCCAAGACATTATGGTTGATCATGTTTGGTAGGCATGGATTGTCTAATCACCCAACTCTTAAAGAAATTCAAGTTTGGAAGCTGTTCCCTTGTCGGATACAGACCACATGCGAGCAATACCTCTTCTTAGGTTTACAGCATGGGAACAAAGTAAATGCGGTTTGATTTGGCTCTGATCTTATCCTGACGTATTAAGTGATGAAGCATTATTTGGTCACCTGAGGTTATAGTACTTGAGTTGAAGGCACTGAAGTATTGATTTAGAAAACTTGCTTTCTAACCACGATACTATGAGCTAGTATATCCGGTATGTATATGCTATGCAAAAAGTAATATGGGTACGTGTAAGTTTCACAGTATGTTTCTTCTAATCTAACAAGTTCTCAGAGGTACTGTTCTAGCCTCTGAACTGAATGCATTTGCCTGACAAATTAATAGCTTCAATATGGTTGTGTTTTTGCCATTGGCCAAAGACTCTTCCACACTAGTGGCCAGATCAGTGCTACTTTACCTGACTAGCATAAGTCTGTAGTACTAGTATAAGATAAGTTAATCTATCATATATAATGTGCAAGTGGACCAAATACTTGTATACTGACATTTACTACAACATAAATGTTATTCCGGTTATGGAAAGACATAGCAATTAATAACTTGAGTAATTAATAAAGTGAATAATTTTGAGCATCTGTTTTTGTCTGCTCATCATTAGATACAGGATGAACAGAGATAAGACAATTTTTTTTCCCTTGACATTTCTAGGTTTACGTGTAACCTTAGTCACATTTCTAATTCCACTGGGATTTTCTCTCTTGTGCTTAGTATGTAGCAGAACTGAGTCTACTTGAAGCTGACCCATTCTTGAAATATCTTCCTTCATTGATAGCTGCAGCAGCATATTGCCTGGCAAACTATACTGTGAACAGGCACTTCTGGGTAAGATTCTACTTCTTTCTAGATGAGATTCAAGGCCTATGTAAAAATCTGTTCAGTAACTCCCAAGGCTTAGAGTGAGGGAGAGTTGGTTTAATAAGGAACTGGTTGTCATGCCAGCAGATTCCAATATGCCACTGAGTCTTACAGGTCAGCCTTTATGACTTTGACTCAGTGACTTGGAGTAGAGATTGCAGGAAGTCAAGGAGATGGTGTTGGCATGCTTATTGAAAAGAAGCAGGCCTGGAACCCCCAATGCCCCCCTCACACAAGGTGAGCAAAAGTTGTTGACTTTTCCCCTCTGTGTAAAACAACCTGGATCCACTTAGAATGGTCAGAAGGTTGTAGCAAGTTTTCAAGGAAACAGGGCAGTTAGTATTGCCTGTCGGTCCAAGAAGAGGCAAGATTGAAAATGGATCCCTTGATTTGCTTCTGAAGGCTTCCTTTTGTGCTGAAAGAAGTGGCATGTCTACTTTTACTTTCTAGAATACTTACTTACTATCCTGCTTTTCACTAAGAATCTTTCATATTCTATGTAAATATGGTGTCTGGTAAGTAGAGGCTCTTTAGGGACCAGTAAAAATCCTGCTCATGAGGGAATAGGTCAAAGTAACTTGTCCCAAACCGAGCATTATAAATAATATAATATGAGCAAATTGAGAACTCTGAGTGTTCTTCCTAATATTTTTTTTCTAAAGTCACTGAAGGAGGATTACAGTTTCTTTTGAGATGAATGTGGATACTTCCTAAGTGATCAATTTCCTTTATTTCACAGTTTTATCTTCAGCTTTCTGATAATCTTATGAAGTTATATGATGCAGTTTTTTCTTTTGTCTTGATTAGCCAGAAACCCTGGCTGCATTTACAGGCTATTCATTAAATGAAATTGTGCCTTGCCTGAGTGAGCTACATAAAGCATGCCTCGATATACCCCATCGACCTCAGCAAGCAATTAGGGAGAAGTATAAGGCTTCAAAGTAAGTTTCTGAGATTTTCTTATCTGGGCTTACTGATTTAAAGCTTTAATAGGTTATAGGAATGTCAGAATTAAAAATAGAACAAGTCGGATCTCTAGTACTAGGCTTGCATGTTAAATCAGGGGAAATCAGTTGAGAGAGGTCCAGATGTATAATTTGTCAGCTTGTAGTACATACAGTCGGACAGCTTTCTTCCTTTCTGTTGAAACTACTTCTGTTCAATTACTGTTGAAAGTTTTCTGTGGCCCAAGATTTTACAACACTGAAATCCTTTGGGTCTCATTTCAGGTACATGCATGTGTCTCTCATGGAACCACCCGCAGTTCTCCCTCTGCAATAAGTTTCCTACTGAAGCACTTTCAGAACTTAATCTCCAGATCAACAGAATTCGTCTTAACTTTTATAGGTTTCTGCAGGTTGGATCAACTAGTGTTGCTACAATATAGATGACATATTTTTAAAAATGTAATTGTATTTAGGTTCTCTTAGACTTTGGTAGCTTGTACTGTCATCTAACATTTTTTAAAGAATAAACAAAGAACTTGCCTTATGATCACGAGTTAGACTTATTTACTAATTAGGATGGCTGATGTACTTGCCTGGAGTTTTAGTGGGGAGCATTCTAAATGTCCTCTCTATTTCAAGGGTTCTCCTAAGCTGGTTTCATAAATCTGGCCTGCTATTAGGATTAAGTGTTCTGAGGAATTCAGAGATTTTCATGTTTGGTAAATGGCTACCCCGAGGGTTTTTCCTTCCTGTCTCTTTACTTTTCACATAGCTCTCCATAAATGGGAAAAGGAAGGAACCCCAAGCTCAGGGATATAAACAGGCACTATCTATTCCAGCTTCCCTCCTGGACCCTATGGAGTAAAGACAGTGAGTTGAGGACTGAGTGTGGTCAAGGTACCTCTGAAGGGTGATTTACGTTTAATTCTACTCCAAGGACGTGACACTCATTTTGTAGGTTATGTCAGTGTGTAGTTTTGATTTAGTCACCCATCAAGCATATATTTCAGCCTTAGAAGATGCTCAGAGAGATGGAAAAAGCAAATTTCACCACAGGGTGGGACTTCAGAACAATGAAGCTGACCCCTCATAGTTGTCCCTGGGGAGATGTCCGTGCTAAGCTCTGCCATAGCTCCAATTATCCTACAGTTCATACACAGTCCTATATGGCCCCTTGCAGCAGCACTCACATAGTATGCAAGGTGAGGAAAACTGCCAAAACATCCATTTGTTGCAACTTTGTTTTAAAGATTGGAAGGAAAATCAAGAGTACACTTGACCCGATGCAGGGTGGTACTTACTGGGGACTGAATGTAACTTTTGTAAATGTCAAACCAGGAGGCCGTGGGCACACATGAGCTTTCTGTGCTGTGTGCCCCGTCTCTAGACCTGTCCCCGGGCTCAGTCCCCATGGCTCTGTGGAGGCAAGAAGGACAGGAAACTTGTGTTTTCTAGATCCCTTTACATAGAGAAGATTAGACCCAGGTAAGTTTTGGTAAAATGGTAGTAGATGAAATTAATTCCAAATACTAAGTTTCAAGCTCTAATGAAATTATTAGTATAGAAATACAGCCGTATTTTCAAATTTTGTGAAGACTTTTTTGTTTCAAGTACCCACAAACTCTAAAAAGGTTTTAGCATTGCCTTTTTTTCCCTCTGCAGATAAACATTCTCAAGGTGTCTCCATTTCTGGTTCCACTGAAGAAATCAACACTTCCCTAAGTATTCTGTGAATTATTTTCCATGAGTTTCACCAAGGGGATACAGGACCTATATCACTACCGAGTTTTCTGTTTTTATGTTCTATAATCCACAATTTGTAATGTCACATTCTTTTTCTTTAAAAAAAAGTTTTTTTAAATCTTTATTTATTTTTGAGAGAGAGACAGAGTGTAAGCAGGGGAGCAGCAGAGACAGAGGGAGACACTGAATCGGAAGCAGGCTCCAGTCTCAGCTGTCAGCACAGAGCCCCACGCGGGGCTCAAACTCATGAACCGTGAGATCGTGACCTGAGCCTAAGTCAGACACTCAACTGACTGAGCCACCGGGGCGCCCCTGTCATGTCACGTCCTGACTTATGACTGGGCACCTTTCTGTTCACTGCATAGATGTGCTTACCTTCCAACTACCCTGTGGACTTGGCAGCGTAACAGACATGCACTATTAGGTGAGCCATAATATTGCCCTCTCCTGAGGAGGCAGTGGGGGAGGCTAATTCAGGCTAAGACTTTCGTGGTAGAAGTGCCGTGTTTGTCCCTTTCGGGCCTTAAAGATTTGAGGGACCTGGCCAGGGAAGCTTCCTCTCATCCTCTGCCAGTTTACACGGGCCAACCAACTCCCTGTGAAACCTGCCTGTCTCGAACTGCGGCCATGTGGAATCCTGACAAAATAACATTTTCTTTTGCTAGCGATATTCTTGTTCTGGAATGTTTTGCTTCACCTAGAAGAGACCTGAGAAATAGTCCTTCCTTATGAATTATTTTGCAAAGGAGGATTTTGTTGCTAACTGGGTCCAAAATTTAACCCTGACTTTGGGTCACAAAACCATACTAAGGGACATAGAGGTCTGAACCCATAATTCTTATGTTCTTTGCTGCCAGCGATTTGCACACACTCATTCCCAGCCCCCAACACACACCCGCCAATTGCAAAGAACTGGTTCTCAGTTTTGACTTGCTTGTCTTATTACTTTTTTGTGTCCCTGAAATACTTTATTTAAAACTAGAATACAACTGTCGCCTGTGGCCCTCCCAGCCAGCCGGAGAGAGAATAGCAGCCTTCATTCAGTGGCCCTCCTTTCATCCCATTCTTTTTTCTCCCCTGAATTTGGTGTTGGTCACACAGGGTTTTTATACTTCATAAGAATGTGTGCATAAACAATAACGTTTCCTTTTAAAATTTAATGATTGTTGACTATCTTGCATATCCTTCAGTGATAAGTGTTTTAGGCTTCTCTGTATTTGGAGACTATCTGGAGAATCCTAGTTATTTATATACTATTGTGGAAGGTTAAATGAATATACCATGGTTTTTCTGTTCTCTTGATTTTCCCTCATCTTTTTCCCTACCCTGCCCCACCCCACCCGCTACTTGCCAGCCAGTGAAGGCAATTGGTTGGGACAGGGCTGTGGATGTGGGAGTATCACACCCGTCTCTGTGGTCTCTTTGGCCTGTGGCTTCAGGCCTTTCCCACAAATTGAGGGGCCTTTGTTGAAGTGGGCCATGAGAAAGGATAATGGGAACCACATTTGCCCACCCATTATCAGGAGCCAAAGAAAGAAATTGAATATACCCAAGCTGCTCTGTTGTTTCTGTCATTCCAGTAAGCTTTCCCCATGAGAGCGTTAAAACATCTAGACCTGATTTAGCACTAAAACCTTGAAATTGAAGTCCACACTGTTTGGCTGAGAGTTCCCTTGCCTAGGTACTCTCAGGCTTTCTGTTTCCTATGTCCAGATTGAGGGGATGGGACATACTCCTTGGGGCTCATGGCTGTGACCCCATTTAGCCTCCTGCAAGGACCAGCATGCAAAACCTATGGTCCACCGTTAAAGTTTTACTTCAGGGAGGACTTTCCCTTAGAAATAATAAATGACTTTTATTAGTGATTGTGGACTTGATGGTATTCTTAAAAAACTGAATGGCCAATGCTCAATTAACTAGTGTAATGATGCGAAGAGGCACACGGGGAAAGGCATGGGGGAAAGGGGCTATGGGAAGGAGATCATAGGTAACACAGAGAAGTTAAAACAAGTCAAACCAGGATCTGTGGATTGAATGTCTGTCATGAGGATGAAGCTTACTGGGGCAGGTAGTTGAGTGACTGGGCCCATGGTCCTAGTCACCTTGTGGGGTAGGTGTTCACCCAGGCTATACATGTTTGCTTCTCCTTAGTTGTCTCCTCCCCTTCACTCCTCTCCTTCACTGACTAGGTTTCCTGCTTACATCAATCAAGATATTATTATTTGCATCAATTTATTTGCTCCTTTAAACTTGATCAACCAGATGACTGGTGTGGCTGTTTACACACTGCAGTGAACACAGTGGAATGTTGGCTGGTTACTATTTAGTTTCAGCCACACGCTACAAATACATATATATTCTCAACTGATTCATAATCCTATTAACTTTTCATCGTATATGTCCTCCCACCCTCCCCAATGGTTGATCTTCACATCGATTGCTCTTTCCCTGCATCATCAAGAGTTACCTGTAGAGGCATCCTCCATGTAACATCCATGCCAACCTCCCATCTTTTATGCCCAGTGCATGGACTATCACATTCAAAGACAACCAACTTTTCCCCCCACTGGTTGGTAGGCAAAGGGAGAAAGAGGATACCAAAAGCCACAATCTCAGCAGGGAATCTGCAGTTGTTATATACATGCCCAAGTCCCTGCGGATTTCCTTTTAGCTGCATGGACAGTGCATATATAGTACATAAAACAGAACACAGCTGAACTCACTCTGATAAAGCCCTGACTCAGTTCATGGAGGCAGTGGGTCGGGACATGTTTGTTATCACATTCAAATCCCACAGTGGAAGCCTGGATTCTGGAACCACCAGCTGCAGGAGCTGTGCGTGTCTTCTGTACCCCCTTGTTTCTCCAAGCAGCTGATGCTGCAGTTACAGACTCAAAAATAAAAGGAAAGTGCTATCAGGGTCCCTGCTCTGCTATGCCAGTCCCACACTGAACCGGAGATAAGCAGTGAGTGAAATGTCTGGAACAGATGCCAGATGGAGGGAATGGGGCTGGCTTCCGCTTATCAGACTAAGCTTAACCTACTGGGAAGGGGTTTCTCTCCTCAGTTTAATTAACAATGAGAGAGAACTACAACCAGATACCAATCTGTGGTGTTGGGTATGTCAGTCTTCGGACAACTTGTTTCAAACTTTTGTCATCTAAAAACGTGCTTTCTGCTCTTCTGGTGATTAACAGCAGCTCATTCTTTTATAAGAATTGAAACTAAGACACAGACAAATGCAGTGAAAGGCCAGTACTGCCTTTCTCTTTTCACCCAGGAATTTATCCTTCACAAAGACCCTTAGGAGACCAGGGTCCTAATTCCAATTTGGCTATTAACTGAGTGATGCTGGTGGTACTAGGTAAGTTGACTGCATTGATTGCTTTAACCACCCCAAACCTGTGTGGCTCATCACACGATGGGTTTCTCTCTCATGTCACTCTCCAGTGTGTATTAGGAAAAAGGGGGCTTTTGTTTTCACATGACCATCCTTCCCCTGGAGTCACCCACTGAATTCTTGTTTTCAGCAGGTGAGGGAATAGAAACATGGAGAAAACATACCTATTCTTACTGCAAAGGCCTGGGAACTGTAATTGAGCTGTAAACTCTGGGGGAAGGGCGTGTGGATAAACAATCAGTCCTTGCCTGTGGGCATTTTACTTAGGGTCCTGACTTTAATCCCATCATGAACTCAGAGTTTGATTGGATGAGTCTTTGTTGATTTTGAGTGACTTATCCATTTTTACTATTTCTCTCCAATCTGAATATGGCCTTTAAAATGACTGACCTTTTAAACCAACCACTTCTGAACAGTAACATTTCTTAATAATGGATGTGATACGCCAGTTACGTATTTTCTAATATGCATCTCAATATATAATTACTGAACGTGAGTCACTTAAAATTCTGGGTGCTATGTCACCTCTTGGGAAACACCAAATTCAATTATCTTAAACTCTTCCCAGTTCTGTGGTAAATTTGTAATGCTTCAAAAAGTAAATGCCAACAAGAATTCACTTTTTTATGTGTCTTAAACTTGATGGTACTTGGGCAGGAAATATGAAGGCTGGTCATGAACTGCATTGAGAATGGCACTATCTTAGGATGATCAAGGGCCACAGAGAGGGGTGATATGGATTTAGGCCTCTACAATAATGGGATAGCATCTCTTTTCAGCCTTTACCCTATCCTTCCTCCTCAAGCATTAAAAGCAAGAGCCAGGGAAGTCGGAAGATTGACATATCTGTTTAGAATGAACACTTTGATGTGGCAGTTCTGACATTTAGGGGAAGAAAAGGGCTGGAAAAGGTGCCTAAAGTTGAGATGATACATCACACTAGAATTTCTCACGAAAATAAAACATAATAGGGATTATGTTCCCGATGCCTGCATCCATCTCTGTCCTTATCCCCCTGCTGTCACTGCCTTAGCTGAGCCCCCGTCATTTCTCAAATGCACCCATCCCTGTAGCAACCTCCTAATGGCTCTTCAGTTTCCTTTTCCATTTCCAGAGTTTTCTGAAGTAAAATTGACGGTATCTCTTTCTTGCATCTAATTCTTCAATGCCTCATCACCACTGGAGTAAAATAGGGGGCATGTAGGCCCTTCATTAGCCGGACACTGCCCACCCTTAACTAACAGCTTCTGCTTTAGTTAACCCTGCCAAGTTACTT
The DNA here is from genome assembly GCF_022079265.1 of Lynx rufus. NCBI lineage: Eukaryota > Metazoa > Chordata > Mammalia > Carnivora > Felidae > Lynx > Lynx rufus. The sequence continues at coordinate 15,222,069 of NW_025814823.1, forward strand.
GTGGTTCCCTGAATAGGCCATGTTCTCCCTTCCCGTATTCTCCCACACAGACTACTCTCTATCTGAAAAACATTTCCCACTTCCCAAAACCTTTTGGCTACTTCTGAGGTGATTTTTCAGAACCAGTGTTTGGCTTTACCTCCCCATCAGCCTCAGGGTAAGTGTCTCTCACTGGCTATTAATTGTTTGCCCTTGTCTATCTTCCCCTAGAGTACACATTTCATCCCTATACTCCTAGCATCAGGCTTCATGCTAGAGATTCAATAATATTTTGTTGAATGAATGAATGCATTATTCTTTTTATAGAAAGTCACTAGCCCTCAGTTTAATCCAGTATAAAGTGATATTGCTGAGAAGTATAAAACCTTTCAAAGTACATTTGGATAAAATGAATTTAAAAGGAGAAGTTGTGGGGCACCTGGGTGCCTCAGTTGGTTAAGCGTCTGACTTCAGCTCAGGTCATGACCTCACGGTTCGTGGGTTTGAGCCCCGCATCAGGCTCTGTGCTGACAGCTCAGAGCCTGGAGCCTGCTTCAGATTCTGTCTCCCTCTCTCTCTGTCCCTCTCCTGCTCATGCTCTGTCTCTCTCTCTGTGTCTGTCTCTCTCAAGAATAAATAAACATTAAAAAATTAAAAAAAAAAAAAAGAAGAAGCTTCAACAGAAGGTAAGAGTGGATGGCGTCAATGTACTGTCATACAAAGTTCATTCTCCTCATAATTCTTTCATTTATTGTAACATAAGAAACTAGAACATAAAGGGAAAACTTTCATTAGGGTCTTGAAACAAAGGCATTTCTTAGATGAGAACTGGGAATACAGTGGCTTTTTGAGAGACAGATCTAGGGCTTTGCTATCTTTTTGGCCTTTACATATTTCTCCATCTGTCTTACAGGGAAGATTTTTGCCGTCAAAAGAGGTCTTCCTGAGCTGCCATTTAATGAGCAACAACAGCTTTATTTTGCATGTGCTGTGATCTATCATAAATCATATTTGCTTTTGAAATGCATAAAGAAGAGCCCTTTTAATGGAAGGGTTTATTCTTTGATCCCTTAAAAAAAAAAAAACAAAAAAAACTTTGGCTTTATGGCAGAATGATAGGGGAACACCATCAAGGCCCACCAGAAACAATGATGAATGCAAGATTGTTTGTGCTTATGGAGCACTTCAGTAGCTAAGGCCAAAGCAAAGGTACTGAGCTCAGATTAGGGAGCGAGGGTGGTGGGTACGGGATAGTGGGTGGGCAGGAAATAGGTGCAGACAAAGGGACTTTTAAGCGATAAGGAAAATTCTTCTAGAGCTCATTCATCATGGAAGATATTACCTCTTCCCTAAATCCTGGGAGGTGGAGAAAGGCCTTCTTGCCATAACAGCATAGAGCTAAGCTTTTAGGTTTTTGAAAGAAGCTTTGCAGAACCGACATCTTCCTATGGATCCTGTATTGTATGGATTGTTATGTTAGTCAGCTTAGGCTAAGCTATGCTGAAATAACAAATAAGGCCCAAATTCCAGTGGCTTAAAACAAGTTGGCCAGCTTGTCTGTGTACTTGCTTTAAACAGCGACTCAGGGCTCCAGGTTGCTTCCATCTTTCAGCTCCGCCAACCTGCTTTCAGATGCATCCATGCTTTCAGATGCATCCATGGGTAAGAGAACACGGAGAAGACACAAAGGAACTCAACCACCCTCAGGCTAGAACTGCACATATTTCTGCTGACACAGGGGCTGGAAAAAGTAGCTTAACTTTTTGACCTGGGAAGAGAGAATGGTTAGATGAACACATACCAAGGGCTATAACAGTTAACATCTTTCTGGAGATTCTCTGTTGAATTTGAGAGTTAGGAATTAGAAACAGAAACAGCCTGGGCAGTAAAACTGCATTCTGAACTGCAGTTAAAGCAAAAAGGTTACTCTTCAAGCATGGAATTTTGAACTATTACAGACAAGGATGGTAGGCAAGAACAACAAAAGAATCAGAACAAGAATGGAATAGTTACCCTGGTGTGCTATTTCCCAGGCTGTGTTCTGGGGGACCCTAATGCTCCTCGAGACGAAGACCGTGAAGGCCGGGAGGGGAAGCGTAACATGTGTGTGGTGGGGAGGCATTTTTCAGTCAAATAAGCCTGGTGGTTAAACAGTTTAAATGATTTCTCTATTATTGGAATTCTCGCAGTCTTTACCTGGCCATGATAATGCACCCCTCACATCTCCTTCTGAGAGGAACATAGCTGACCCAGGGTCCAGCTGTTGTGCTCTGCAATCCCTTGCTGTGTCTGCAGGGAAGGCTGCCCTTTCCTCTGGCTGCTCCCCATGACTGGGCACAGCAGGGGTACTAACGGAAGATCATTACAAAGAGATCTGGCATTCTTCTGACTGCTGACTTGGGCTCCAGGACTCCTAACAGTCTTCTGAATACTTTCTTAGCATCACGCCACAGTCTGAGTCTCTTCATTTCCGACCCTCCTATCTCCCTTCTCTCCTTCATGGGGCCTGCATTGTGGTCTGAAGGCTCCCCGGCCTCCTCCAACTCCATCCCCTTTTTGTCTCCCAGGCAATTTGCCCAGTAAATCTCTTGCACATTTAATCCTGCCTTGGTGTCTGCTTTTGGGTGGCCCCCCAAAAGAGGGGATAGACAGTATTTCCCAGATGCACTTGGCCAGAGAAAACGTTCTTTACACAAACCTGTCATGTTAAAAAGGCCACTAATATCTCAAGGAACACGATTGGAAATGCTGCCTTAGAGAAAAGGGCAGTTAATTAATAATTAAGCCATCTACACTTTAATTTGTATGTTATTTATAATTTGATTTGTACACATATGTTTAAATTATGTGTTAATTTGTGTAAGTCTTTCATAGTCTTTTCTTATTATTTCAGTTTTCTGGATTAAAATAATCCTTCAGGTGTTATTAAGGACCCAATCACCATCATAGTTATTGCCCCGGGGGCCTAGGGCAGGACCAATCCAGGCAAACAGCAGCCTTCTGCTTCCCCTGGGCGCATTCTATTGAATGCTGTTAATGCAAATCACCAAGTTAGTGACCATATATTAAATATTGATGCAAGAGGGATTTGGGGAATCTTTAAGAATGTCTACTAGGTTATTAGGCATTTAGAGATTTTATTATCGCACTCAGGAGAAACTGAAGTTTTGGTTTCTAACATCTGACAGTATGGAATGCTAAAATTTATAACTCCATGGCACTGGCTTTTTGAAAAGAATTGAGCCCCCAAAGCACTTATTAGTATTGCATATAAGAGAATCCTTCAGGCGTTATGTTTCGGAAATTATTCAAAGATCCTTACAATTATCTAAAAGGCGGCATCCTGAAGAATTATTTATACATGTGTATTGGTGGTAGCATTATTCGTAGTAGCAAGAGGTGGAAGCAATACAAATGTCAATCAGTGGATAAAAGAATAAGCAAAATGTGGTCTATACACACAATGGGATATTATTCAGCCTGAAAAAGGAAGGAAGCTCTGACACATGCCACGCCATGGATTAACTTTGAGAACATCATGCTAAGTGAAATAAGCCAGTCACAAGAAGACAAACACTACATGATTCTGCTTTTATGAGGTATCTAAGTAGTCAACATCATAGAAACAGAAAGGAGAATGGTGGCTGCCAGGGGCTTGGGGGAAGGGGGAAGACAGGGAGTTGTTTAATGGATATAGTTTCTTACAACAGAAAAAGCTGAAAAAATTTGTTGGGCAACAATGTGAATATGGTTAACACTAATTGTACACTTAAGAATGGTTAACATAGTAAATTTTACATGTGTACCTCCCCACAATTAAATAAGTGATCTGTAATCTGAGAAGCTTTACAATGATACTTTTAGGCAATCATATGGTTAGTCCAGCTTGAGGCAAAATACAAGCTCCTTAAAAGCAGAAATACTATTTTATCTATTTTATTTTATCTTTCTATCCCTTACAGCTTTGCTGCTCAAAGTGTAGCTCATGGGTCACAACATCAGCATTGTTTGGGTGTTTGTTAAAAATTGTAAGGTGTACTGAATATAAACCTGCATTTTAAAGTTTGTTTATTTGTTCAGAGAGAGAGAGAGAGAGGCAGAGAGGCAGAGAGAGAAGGAGACAGAATCCCAAGCAGGCTCTGCACTGTCAGTGCAGAGCCAGATGCAGGGCTTGAACTCTCGAAACTGTGATATCATGACCTGAGCAGAAACCAAGAGTCGGACGCTTAATCGAGGGAGCCGCCCAGGTACCCCTAAACCTGCATTTTAATAAGACACCTGAGCGATTCACATGCACTTTAAAGTTTGAGAAGCACTGTCCTACAGCACCAACTCAGAAATACTCAGAGATGAATAAAGTTTGGCTATTGTTTGTTTGTAAGATTAGAAACCTTCAAAAATTGATAGCTGCATTTAACTTCTTTGCTCCAGGGTTGCTGTGAACTTTAGACTTCACCGTTACACATCTGCTGGAAATAAACAGTGAGCCAAGATTTACATACATTTAAAGTGGGATTTTTAAAAAGTTACCTTCTATATGATTATCTTGCACTTAGAACAAACACTTAATTTGAAGATGGAGCCATCTCTGCCACCTTCCCACTTTCTCTGACCGCTTAATGACCTCTGTGTGGCAATATAACTCTGAGGAATGTGCAGAAAGGTCAGCATTTAGTCTCCAGTTACCACTTCTCAGTGGAGGGTGAAGGACCATGGGTGAGACCTCTGATTACAAATGGGAGGCCCTCGGGGCACCTGGGTGGCTCAGTCGGTTGAGCGGCCGACTGCGGCTCAGGTCATGATCTGGCCGTCCGTGAGTTCGAGCCCCGCGTTGGGCTCTGTGCTGACAGCTCGGAGCCTGGAGCCTGTTTCAGATTCTGTGTCTCCCTCTCTCTGACCCTCCCCCGTTCATGCTCTGTCTCTCTCTGTCTCAAAAATAAATAAACGTTAAAAAAAAATTTACAAATGGGAGGTCCTCAAAGATTTTCTCTCCTCCTTCCCTTTCTTTCTCTCATTAAACTTCAGAGGCCAAGCTTGCCAGATCTGGCCATATCACAGTACTATATACCCAACTGCCTCCTCTAGGAGGATGCTTAACTAGAAAGGAACCATAAAAAGATCAAGTTCACATCCAGGAGCACTCCCAGCTCCTCCTCCTGGAACAGCACCTTGCTTGGGTCTGAGAGAGATGGTGGATTAATAGGCCTCATATGGAATCTTCCAGCAAGTCTTCTCCTTGAGCAACCCCCCTTGTGATGGTTCCTGTGACTAATATGAGCTCCAGGTATCTAGGCAAGATTGGTTTGTATCTACGGATGTGCGACCCATGGTTGGAGAAGTCAACAATTAGTACACCTTCTGAGTGTTAAACATGCTACACTATCACACTGAGCTTTCGTAGCTCTGGGGTGGGGAAGATAGTCATTGCATGTGCTGACAAGGCAACAGCACATGGCAATTCAATGCTGGGAAAAGAATTAGTATCTTGTACGTTTATTGGATACACACTTTCCAAAGCACTTTCAATTATATTATCTCATTTGATCCTCACAAGACTTTGCAACAGTAAATAGGGCAGTCATTACAGCCCCATTTTACAGAAAACAAGTCTTGGCGAGTTTAGAGTCTGCGGTGGTAGTTGACAGAAGTGGCTCAAATTCACTCACTCCACTCATTCCTTGACCATTAGCAACTAACTAACTTCATGTCTCTGGGACGCAGTTTCCTCATCTGCAAATGAGAAGGAAAATAATTCGGTCTTGCCCACAAGGGAGATGGTATACGTGAAGACTGTAGCTTAGTGCCTGCCTGCACACAGGTAGAGGTGATACCTGTTAGCCACTATGATTACTGACAGATCATACAGCTAATGTGTGACCACATTAGATCTAGGACTCAATTTTTTTTTCAGTTTATTTATTTTTGAGAGAGAGAGAGAGAGAGAGAGAGAGAGAGAGAGACAGAGCACAAGCAGGGGAGATGCAAAGTGAGAGGGAGACATGGAATCTGAAGCATGCTCCAGGTTCTGAGCTGTCAGCACAGAGCCTGGCACAGGGGTCGAACCCATGAACCATGAGATCATGACCTGAGCTGAAGTCGGTTGCTTAACTGACTGAGCCACCCAGGAGCCTCTTTTTAAAATTTAAAAAAAAAAAAAAAAAATTAATAGGCCTAGGCTCAAACCATCTTCTTCATGTTCTAAGTCCAACGGTCTTTTCATTATACGTCAGCACATTTCCAGCATCATCTCCTTCAGGAGGCATTTTCTGATCCCATCCTTTCCCTGGCAGAGTGCCCCAACTCTCTTTCCCAGTTGCATTCGGTACATCACTAGCTCTCCACGTTGTGTATGAATCCACCGACTCTAAGTTCCCTCAGGGCTGAGACCATGCCTCCTCATTCATCTTGGTATCACCAGAGCTAAATCACTGCCAGCACATAGTAAGCACAGTGTTTGTTAATCTGAACTCCAGTATGGCTCACTGATAGGAACTTTGATAGGAAGCAGTCTTGCATTCAGTCTTTGCAGCCAAGACCATACTGTATCCCTCTGCCTGTGTTTTTTTGCCTTTTTATCTTTTACCTCTTCTCCTAGAGGCCTATTTATGATCTATGTCTATAATTCTCCAATTCTCATGCAGAGTTTGAATAAAATTACAGTTTAGCTCCAGCTGTGTAGATTTCTACAACCCAATATGAAGCTCCTGCCTGCTGCTGAGAAAACACACAGATGCGCTTTATAATCAGATTTCAGGAGAATGTGGCTTGTTGTTAAGGTTTCATTTCTGGCCAAACAGGAGGGAGGAACTAAAAATGGGGCTGCCAGAACAAGACGAAAATGTCAGGTGCTTAAAAGGAAGCGCGAAACTCTGACTTTAAACCACTAGATGATACCCAGAGTGGCCTTTTATTTATTTATTTTTGCTTTGTTTAATTTGGGGAAAGTGAGTTGTATTTGAACAAGTCAAATTCAGATTTGCACACTATGCATGTATGAATGCACAGAGATATATACACATGTGGATATGCATTTTCATCCTATGTAGCGAAGCCTTGATATACAAGCCCATCTTGTCATTTAACTGGTGTTATTTTACTCCAAATTCTTACTGTGAGGTAGTAAAGGTCATAACCCTAACCCAAGCATTAGCTACTGCTATTGTACACAACGCATTGAATATCGTGACCATTAGCCATCTATGAAATGGACCTCCATTCTAATAAGTTAAATAGTTGTGAGAAGGAATTTCATAAGCTTAGGGGAGTATTTCAGGGCAACAATTCATTAAACAGATCACAGCAAAATCGTGTTGCTTTGGACAATATGTTGAAAAAAACCGTTTCTGCTATTTTTTGCACACCATCCTTGAGAAGGAAAAAGTGAAACAGCGATTTGCTCAATTTGAAACTTCCAAAAGGATGGGATATAAGATTTAGAGCTACTTTAATATGTGAAATACAAATAAAGGCTTTCTGGATTGGTACAACTATTTTTAAGTTCTTCTATCCTTATGAGAATAACAATCTTGCTTAATTTAAAACATCACACCCCCTGCATTTCCTTAGTTTGAGAAAATATAAGCAGATTTGACTTCACATTATTTGGCAAGAGCATAGTTAGCTGATGAAAGGTGGGATGTGACATGCTAGTCAATGACAGCCCAAGATAACCATGAGATCATCGGAGTAGTTTCAAAATCAATTGGTAACACAGTCCCATGGTGAAGTCGAGGGATAATTTTCTCAGACACCTCATGTTTCAAAACACGTTATGCCATTAATTTTGATTATGGTTGTAATTTAAACTGGCTCTCCAATTTAAAAATGATTACATAAAAGCATTGATTGGGTGCCTGAAACACATGTGCTCAGAAAGCACATTCAGGTGAAGCAAACAGTGTTCAAATGCGCAGCATACATTGTCTTCACTTTAGAAAATAACAAGACAATATGTTCTTCTCTTACGAACTCTACCGACCCAAAGCTTTAATCCATTTCTCTTTACATAAATATATTATCACCTGATTTCTGATACCGGATTAGCTGCCCTACGAGAAAAAAAGAAGTCATTTATTTTCTGTGAGCGACTCTAACAACCCTCGGTCTCAGAAGAAATGCTGAAAGCATTAATTCCCGAGTCCTGCACTCCCCTTCTTTCACCGTGTGGTTAGAGGAATTTGCAATGAGAACGAGAGCTGCTTGAAATCCTTCTGGTTGTCTGTTACCTAATGTTTGTCCAGAGGCTAGGTTTCATTTGAGTGAGAGCTCCTGGGGTCTCAGTCGATGTAACTTTGATTGAGGTAAGAGAAAGACGGAAGAAGCACCCCATCAGGCAGATTTAAGAGATGCCAAGCTTTTTTTTTTTCTTTTTACAAATTTTTTAATGTTTATTTAGTTTTGAGAGAGAGTGTGCACACAGAGGGGAGGGGCAGAGAGAGAGGGAGACAGAATCCGAAGCAGGCTCCAGGCTCTGAGCTGTCAGCACAGAGCCCAACGCGGGGCTCAAACTCATGAACCATAAGATTATGACCTGGGCTGAAGTCAGACGCTTAACTGACTGAGCCTCCCAGGCGTCCCAAGATGTCTAAGCTTTTAAATCACCTGGGAGACCATCAAAAGAGTTCCATGTTTCAGGGGTCCTGGAAGCCTGGATTGTAGGCCAATTTGGAGAAAGGAGAATAAAGAATGAAAAAAAAATCCAAATGAAAATAATTTAGGCCAAAGCCCTGATGGAAAGTCAAGGGTACAGTTCAGGAAATCTGTGTGAAGTATGATAATAGGTTGCTGTTAAGCCTAGTCTTAAAGACTCTCAGAGGAGCCATGATTCAATCTTCATTTTAGACCTATCTTGTCCCTAGACTCCTGCCTTGTTGTCACTGTAGAATACCAAACTGCTATTGCTACAGCTCACTGAATAAGCTGGGATTTTCCCATTATTTCCTAGGGGAGGTAAGAATGTGAGGAGGTGAGAAAAAGACTTAACCCAGTGATGTGCTACTAAATGTGTAACAATTAGCTCAGTGAGGGGGTGGGAGAGTATGCCTATACAGTAAAAACTTGGTTTGCAAGCATAATTTGTTCCAGAAACATGCTTGTAATCCAAAGCACTGTATATCGAAATGAATTATAGGAACCATTGGCTCAGTTGTGATCATGGGATGTTCAGTGTCATGTACTACTCACATTGCAAGACATCGCTTGTCTATCAAGTTAAAATTTATTAGAAATATTTGCTCATCTTGCGGAACACTCACAGAACAAGTTCCTCGCAATCCAAGGTTTTACTATATTTGTGTACATAGGTTTATTGTCAATTATATTGCTGTAAAGAATATGTAGCACACAATTTATCAATAATAATAAAATACACACCTTTTGTTGTAAATCCCATATAGTTAATTGATTCTTACAGAATACTTTTGTTGATTTTTGCCAAACTGTTGTATCTATAGCCAATCTATAGTTGCAGCTGACAACCCGATATGGTTCTTACATGAATGTTAGTAGATGTTTTCATTCAAGTCAGTGAGTAAGACTAAGTAAAACAACAACTGTGTATGTTGGAACTCACTTGTTTGTCAATGACTTTGAGTACTGTAAGAATATTGGGAGACTATTTCCTCATGTTTTTATTCACAATATAATAGCCAAACACATGATACATTTAAAAAGTTTGATCTGCATTATTTAAATTTTCTCTACTATGTTCTTAAGTCCAAACCAGGAATTGGCCAAAACGTTTTCTGCTAAGGACCAGAGAGTAACATTTTACGTTTTACAGGCCAGAAGGTCTCTATTTTAACTGTCTCTCTATCTGTACGACCCTCTGCCATCACAGTCTGAAAGCAGCCACAGGCTGCATGTGAACAGATGAGCGTGGCTGTATTCTGGTCAAACTCTATTTATGCACACTGAACTTTGAATGTAATGTAATTTTTATATATCATGAAATCTTCTTTTGATTTTTTTCAACTATTAAAAATATGAAAGCCTTTTGGAGTTTTTAAGTCATACAAAAATAGGCAGTGGGCTAGATTTGGTTTATAAACTTTTGTCCATCAACAAAAGAGTAACTCAAGCCCTGATTTGTAGCATTTGCCAGTCCCGTGGCATAAAAATTACTACTATGGCTGATTTCAAGACGCTAATGTGATACCACTGAATGTTGGGAAGAGATGGGGAGTAGTACAACATTATGTATTTCCACCCAATAGATACACAATAGGTAAAAAGAACCTCAAGAGCATAGATAATAGTAAAATAATTAGAAATTCTGAGTATTGGGTATTTGTTACCTTACTTTTATGTTATTAACTTATTTGTAAGATTATATAATTTCACTTTTAATAATGGCAACAAACAACTAGAAAAATTCTCAGAAATTTTACAATCGGCTTCTGCAAGTTGGTACAAGTTGGCCTCGCCAAACCACTAAATGTAGCGCTTAATATTCTAGGGTATACTGCAGCTCTTGACGCTGAGATTCCCACATTAACACTGACTCCTCTACCACAGAGGCAGAATTGCCTTTTGGAATTGCCCACAAAGCAGAGAGAGCACCAGGAATCCTAGGCCCTGAGCCCATCTAAGACGCTTTTGCTGATTCTGCCTTCCACATAGTAATGATGGAAACCTTCACTGACACAGGTACACTGGGGCTTGACTTACCTCCCAAATGGAAAAATTGTTATGATAGTAATATCTGGCATTTCTTGAGTGTTTACTCTGGACCAGGCTCTGTCCTCAAATTTTACCTGCGCCAGCTCATTGGGTTGTCACTCAACTCCAAGAGGGAGTTTCCATCATCACCATTTTACATTTGAGGAGACTGAGACATGGAGGTGTGAGGCTGTTTGCCAAGATTACAGTGTGGAGAATTAAACGTTCCAACTTCTCTCAACACTGGCTCATTTTCTACGTGGCATTTGTGGAGACAAGTATCTATACTTTATTACTTACTTATTTATCTCTCCAATACAAGGTTATCAATAAAATTCAGTATGTCCCGAACTGGACCACCATCTTTTCTCCCAAATCTCCTGGTCCTCTGTTTTCTTTTTCACGTGTTTTCTGTTGTTACTGGTATCAGCGCTGCACTAGGTACCCTGGCATCTTGGACTTTCCTCCTCGTTCTACACAGCTGCCAGTCCTGCTAATGGGACTTCTAATAGTACGTCTTGTGCCTCCTTCTTTTTTTTTCATTCTCCTTCTAGTTCATGGCTTTGCTACCTCTCACTCAGATGATTTCAGAAGTCCCCTCACCATCTTACAGTATTCGTTCCAAATTACATACTGTATTGCTGGATTAAACTTCAGTCTCTTGCTCATAAGCTGTAATGACTGCCCACTGCCCACTCCTCAAAGCTCCCCCCTTCTTCCTCCTCTTCACTCATTTTAAGCTCTAAGCTGACAGAACTTTTCACCATTTTTCACATATACCCCATGCTTGACCCACCTCCACGCCTTTGCTCAAGCTGTTTCCTCTGCCTGGAGTGCCCTTCTCTATAACTCTGCGTGCCTGCTCTCTATCCATCTTTTTCTTTTTTTAAGTTTAAATGACCCAAAATTTCCTTGATCTCCCAGCTAGAAAGAGCCTCTCCCTCTGCTGAAGCTCCACAGCATTTTATCTATCTGCGCTTTTCTTGTGGCACTTTTAGCTTTCCCACCCTAATTATTCTTATTTGTTGCTTCTCCAATCTCTCCTGCTTGATTCTGAATTCCCTGCGAGCATGATTAGTTTTCCGTCTATCCCCTACAGTTGCCTGTGCACCAGGTGCTCGGCCAATATGAGATGGATGAACGAGTAAAACATGGTAAAGACAACCTCTCACCATTTATTATTATTGTTGTTTAATATTCCTTTTGTGCAGCAGACTATGCACGTTATTGAGCTGCATTGTCCAGCATGGCAATCACTAACCACATGTGTCTATTGAGCACTCGAAACGTGGTCTAAGTTTGGAATGTTCACTGGTCCAAACAGAAATGTGCTATAGGTGTAAAATATACACTGTACTTTAAAGTCTTAGTATGAAAAAATCTCAGTAATTGTTTTACATGGTGAAATTCTAATGTCTGTGATATACTGGGTTAAACAAAATATAAAAATTATCACCGGCCAATTTTAATTTTTTAAATGGGACTACTGGAAAGATTAAAATTACATACGTGGCTTGCATTATGTTGCCATTGGCAGCTCTGTTATACAGCATACTCGTGATCCCCTTGAAACATCTCTGTTTTCTAGGGTGACAGTGTGTTGTGGAAAAAGCTCTGAGAGTTTATCCCAGTTCCTCAAACTTTTGGAGTCTTAGTTTCCTTGGCTTTAAAATAGGGGTAATTGTGCCTTCCTTACAGGGTGCTTTTAAGCATTTAGTAAGATAACATACATTAAGCTGCCTGATACTTCGTAGGTACATGGCAAGCACTGGTTTCTTTGACTTTCTACACAAGCACGAACTTATACTGCATGCATCATTCCCACCAGTCACTGTCAGTATATTAATATCACTGCACTGACCAGTACTGATCATTGTTTTAGGTCAGCTCTTTATATCTTTCTATGATCTCTTCCTGTTGCTCTGAGTCTCCTAAACCTAGCAAGAAAACGTGGGAAATTTCATTGTTAACTTGAAAAAAGGGAGAATTTGGAGTCCTTATCCTGTTTACATTTTCAAGGTTTGGTTCCGAATTACAATGTAAGCAGCTTGAGGCTCACCTCCCTGGAGGAAAGAGATGTCCACGTCTGCCATGGTACACAATTTGAGGGGGTCAATTCACATTATACAGTATCCTATGTTGTACACTAATGGTTCAGCGTGAATGGTCCCTTCTGGAACAGCACAACACTGGAATACTGAATAACTTGCTGCTGTCTTTATTGGTATTACATGATTGATGGGTGGGGGATGGGGGGAGTAGGGAGGAATCAGGTACAATTTGTTCTCCATTTTAGGCATGACCAGGAACCCGGGTTTCGAGGTCCCTAATGATTATAGGATAATTATCAAAGAAGTAAAAGAATTATCAGTGCTATAGATAAATGTCAACACTATTCTCAGAACAGATATTGCTATTATAATATACTGACACTAATACTAATCAAGGATTTCTGGGCACATTCTCCTTCATCAATAAAGGATACAGTTGTCATTGCTGTCATGTTCTGTGGGGTAAGCACATCCTGCATCTGCTTGTCTCCTCCACAAAAGGGCTTATATATCTAGAGAAGGTGAGGTGTTTAGTATGGGAAGAGGAATATTGCTAGTTTTCATTATCAATGTAGGACAAGTAATTTTAGATCCCAAGATAACCTAACAATAGAGTGATGATGGTGTTTATCTTCTTAGGCTGTCAGTGCGTGAATATTATTAATCATAAACTTAATCCTGAATATCTTGGGACTGCAGCAGAGTTCCAGGATTTCATTTCTTAATGTCTTCGTTACAGCTGTAAATCTCAAAATAAATACAATAATTACAAGGAAGCATCAGCAGCTGGGGTAATTAAATACGACTTGCCTTCTGCTATGCCGAGACTTGCATTAAGCAGAATATGTGCTCTTCATTACAAAAGAATTCTTTACAGGTAAATGTTCCACAGTAGAAATGTTGCTCCTTCTGCCCCAAGGAGCAACTTATCAGGAAGGGTACCATCCCTAGGGTCCCTGGCTTCCCAGATGGAGATGCTCAGGCTCAAATGTGAAAGATAAATGGGACATGAAATTTTCAGGCTCCTGGGGCTCCACTAACCAGATGAGTGGGCACAAAGATGCATTTTCTCTCCTCAAACCGGAAATGTATTTGCCATGGAAAATCAACGAAATAATCAACAAATATATATTGAAGACACACCGTCATCATCATTGTCATCAACTACAAACATTTATTTTGTGTGCGTAACACACACATTACCCATGTTAAGGGCAAAAGAACCGTAAGACATGGATTAGGGCACAGAAGATCAAAAATCTAGACTTTAGTACGAGAAAACAGATACGATTCAAAGGCAACAACACATAAATTTCAACAGGAAGTACTATACAGTAAGAGTGATAGGAATAGCCACTTTAGTGGATGTTATCCTAGAGTCTTGATACATTTAATAAGAAGTATGAGAACTGATCTCTGTGCTTAGGGAATTGCAGTTTAATTGGGAGATGAACTAAACATAAAACAATGAGAACAGTAGGATACTATAAAGAGCTAAGTTACAGATGCAGAATGAAGACCTGTGAAGACTGGAAAGAAAGAAAGAGAGCAGGTAATATGGTGTCAATAGTCAGGGAAGAGAGTGCTTTAAGAATCCTTTAAAGACAGAGACAGTTTGGATAAGTGAAGGGGGAGAAGGGAGAGTTCAAGGCTTCAGGTGAAAATCTCTTCAGTTTTGGTAAACTTTGGAAAGTTGGTCAGCAAACTGTTTATTCAACATCAGTGTTCTGATGGAGGGATCAGACTATTTTGAATGGGAAACGAATAGGGCATTATGTTTATCACTGCAGGTGATACTGGTGGGCATGCTCTTGGGTTTGGAAGTCATTCCGTTCGTTCAGTCAACACTGACTAAGGACCTGGTATGTGCTACTATTGTGCAGAGGGCTAGACTACACAGGCAGGATGAGATCTGCATCAAGGATATGGAAAACTGAACAGGCTGAATTACATACAATGTGATCCTTGCTCTTACAAGGACAAATACAGAGTGCAGAGAAGAAGCCCCAAACTCAGGCTTGGGGAGTCAGGAAGAGTTGAGATGTGGAGGATAAACAGGGGTTATCCTAGCAAGAGACATGGGATTGTAGGAAGCATTTCCAGGTGACATGAATAATTTGGGTAAAAAGCCTACCTGGCTAGGTTTATGAACCCCGAGTTTTTCTGTTTGGCTGGAATGGAGAAGTAAGAGTTGAGGCCAGTGACACAGGCCATGTCAAGTGGTAAAATACTTTTAAGCAATGATAAGGGGTTTGGACTTTGTCCTGAGGACAGTGGAGAGTCAGTGAATAATTTTAAACTGGGGATGGACATGATTGCATCTGTTTTGAAACCTCATCCAGGCTGCAGTGTGAAGAATAGATTGGATGCTCTAGAGTCAAAGCTGATGTTATCATATGTTTCCATATCTACACGAAATGAGAGGGGGAAAGACGTGTGTAGTCCAGTCTCCTCTGTCTATGCCTATCGTCTGCCTCTTGACTCCAGGTTGCAGATTTTATCCTTAGAGGCATAGGATTCTGATCCTCAGTATCTACCAGAAGGCTTTTCTGATTCTACCAGGTTCTACCCCAGCAGTGGATAGATGGCTGCTCAAATTTTTGTCTACTCAAGTCCTAGCCTGATCTGAAAGGAGGCCACCTGCTAACACACATAACGATATAGTATTCAGCACAATTATGTTGTGGAGGGCAAAACATCAGGGAATTATAGTGACTCGGTTTAATATGTACTGAAAGCTGTGATAAAGGTCTATGTGGCTGTTCAGAGAAATTACATGAGGTAAGAAAGCCACTGCCATAACCACTGAAGAGCACTTGGTATTTTGACAAAATTTAAAATGCCCTCTCAGGAAAGGCTCTATTCTTCCCTTGAATAACTTTTTAGATCTTGAGGCAAGGCAAGGGATATGTGTGATAAGGAATTTTGTTTATATTATATACAGCTCCCAGTATTCCAGGCGTTCCAAATTTCTTTTTTCTTTTGTTTTTTTTTTTTTATTCCAGTCAGGATAAGAGCAAAACTGATCTAACTTCACAAATTATGCTTCTAGCACATTTTAAAAGTACTTAAAATGTTATCTTTGAAAATGAGATAATAAAATGGGACATCTGTGCATTCTTTTTATTCTAGGCTTCTGAAATAGTAAGCATCCCAGCAGCCTTCCAGGTTAATAGAATCTATGTGTGATTACAGCTGTTTAATATGCACAACTAATTACATGCTGATCCCAATCATCGTGCTGCCAGATATAAATACTATCTGAGAAGGGTTGTCTCATAAGATGACAAGTCTAATAGTGCAAATGTTGCAACACTGTTCCGAGGAGGAAGGAAGCCATTCTGGAGTTTTACTAAAAATAAGAAGATTGTGCTGAGAAAGGAAACGGTAAGTCCATGTACAGGAAACTGTACCCACCTAAGCTAGCCATCCATTTCATTCCAAAGAGTAGCGCTCACTTCTAAACCACTCTCTAAGATGAAAGGAGCTTCAACTGTTAGATCTTTGCTATTTGGATAAATGATCCTTTCTCCTTTCTTTTCATTAACTGTACTACTTTGACTGAATGAACAAGAAGTTAGTAATAAGAATAAGAGAACCTAAGCATAAGAAACAAAGGTTGCATTCTACGATATTTAATATGTGCTTGTTAAAACAGATATACACACTTAACTTTATGAACAGATTATTTTCAGTTGCATCTTGGGAGCTGTATTATTGTTTTGATCCATTACTTTTAGGTTCTTATCCTAACTGCATGAGACTATATAAATAGAAAGAAACATGATCTTGAAAAGAGAACATAGTAAAAAGAGTTTAACTCTGCTATTCAGACATGAGAAAAGACATTTGATTGGAGAGTATACGCCATTGAAAAGAAATTTATTTCTAGCATGGCAAGGATACTAAACTTCCTTATTGTTGGCACATTTAATCCATTTTTGGAATCCTAATGTTTGAAGCTAAACCAAAAACTGAATACTTCCAGGAGAACAAGAAATGAAGTGGATAAATCACTTTTGAGGGTTTTTCAGCAATCCAGGTGACAGATGATGGTGGGAGAATAGGAGATGGTGCGAAGTAAGCTGACTCGAGATCCATTTGGGAAGACGTGGTGCAAGAAGAAGAGAGGACTCAAGGACGATTCCAGCATCTGGAGCAGCTGGATATTTGGTTGGAGCGGAGAGCAATTGAGTTTTACCTTGCTCTCCCTGCCTCTTTTGCTCTTTTCCTCCCTCTCTGCCTCCCTCTTGGCCTTCCTCTCTTCCTTTTTTCCTTTCAAGCAGGGTGGGAAGGCTGTTGGGCAGAGGCTGGAGCCCTCATGGCTGAGTATTTTAGGGGATAGGGGGCCTTGCGGGGCTGGAGTCTACACAAGAACGTTGTGGAGAGGCAGCCTGGTGGGATCAGGAGACTGGCTACATGAGGGGGATTAAACAAATGAGTAAATATACTGGTGACACTGGAGCCAGGTTTATCACTGTTAGAGAAGGTACAAGTATGGAAGGGAGGAGAGCTAGAATGAACCCTGTGGTGTTCAGTCAGATGTATCTGTGTGAACTCATGGATGTGTGTGTATACACATACTCATATATACACACATCATCTGTATACACAAATGTGTATATGTGTATGTATTTACGTGTGTGTGTGTGTGTGTGTGTGTACCTATATTTCCTAGATCTGGCCAACACCCATACTAAAAAAATACAAACAAAAGCCACACATTTCCCTACATAAAGCTAACTATATTGTGTAGTAACTGGAATACTGTTCAGAGCAGTGGCTAGAATTAAATAGTACAACTATACACAAAGAAAGAACCTGGTAGCAATGATGCTCCCGTAGCAATGGACACATTTTGGTTTCTAAATAGCACTCTCCACTAAAACACTGAAAGGAAGCACTCCTTAAAGAATTGGCTGACTCCAGAGTTGGGCAGGGGAAAGAACAAGAGCTTGGAGCAACTTTTTGTACCAGAAAGTTAAGGAAATAAATGCTCACAGAATGATGGGGCTATGTCGAAAAGACACAAAGTACTTCCTGAAGGTCAAGAAGTCCTCTGGTCAAAACTGGGACAACCTCAGCATCAGAATAAGTAAAGACAGCAGTGGATTATAATTCATTAAATAATAGAAGAAAACATGAATTCACACTGATATAAGTCAGTGGCTGAAAAAAGAGAAAGCTTCTTTGAAGAAGAGTGCCAACTAATAAATATAAAAGGAATGACAGAATTAAGGAAACACCACTTGTTAACCATCATAATAATAATTAATTCAGGCAAGAAATGCTGAGGATGCTAAAGCTAGTGGGCACAAGGGGGGTGGAGAAAGGGATTTTATTATAGTTTCAAGATATAATAAAATATATATATTTTGAAATATATATATATATATATATATATATTGAAAGTATGGTAAAATCTTACAGCCTTACTATGAAAGATAGTTACTAAGGGAGAAACAGAACTTCACAGTGGGGATACCTGACAGAACCTTCTTCACCTATTAATCAAAGTTAAAACATGAGGAAATGTCAGACAGACTCATACGGAAGGACATTCTACAAAATGACCTACATATAACCTTGTAGGTCATGAAGTGAGGAGGGTCAGAGTCACTGAGAAGAAAATAGAAATGTGGCAACTGAATTCAATGTGTGATCCCACTTTGGGTCCTTCAGCTGTCAGATGCTATCAACGTCATTGGGATAGCTGGGGAAATCTGAATGGGATTTTTGGTGGTTATTCAGGAGCTCTTTACACTTTTCAACTATTCTTTAAGTTTGAAATTGTTTCAAAATTAAAAGTAAAAAAAAAAAAATTCTGTGCGGTGCCTGGGTGGCTCAGTCGGTTCAGTGTCTGACTCTTGATTTCGGCTCAGGTCATGATCTGTGTGGGATCAAGCCCAGCATCAGCTCTGTGCTAAGCATGGAGTCTGCTCGGGATTCTCTCTCTCTCTCTCTCTCTCTCTGTCTCTCTCTCTCTGTCCCTCCCCTGCTCATGTGCACCCAAGCACATACACTCACGTGTTCTCTCTCTCTCAAAATAAATAAACTTAAATTTTTTTTATAAAGTTCTGTTTTGATAGGGTATGCTTGTAGTAAATGCATAATGAGTAGGAAATATTTTCTTCCTTTTTAAAAAAAAATTATTTCTAGATTTTTTTTTATACCTCATGTATTTTTACACAAGGCAATCTAAAAATGGATGGTGCTTTCTCAGTTTATTTTCCCTCAACACCACTAAGTGAGATCTGCAGACCAGAAGCAAGGCCATCACCTGGGAACCTGTGAGAGATGCAAATCCAAGGGCCCCAGTCCACCGCTGCTCGCTCAGGTTCTCTAGGGAGTGTTTGGAATCTGTGTTTCATCAAGCTCTCCAGGTCACTGATACTTACTGCAACCTGAGAAGCATGCTTAACCCTGCATAGTGATCATCTTTTCATTAAAAAAAACAAAACAAAAAACTTATAGCTTTATTTCTTATTCTTATTTAAGTTTATTTAGTTTTGAGAAACAGAGCGCACAAACAGGGGAGGTGCAGAGAGAGGGAGGGAGAGAGAGAGAGAGAGAGAGAGGGAGACCAAGGAACCGAAGCTGGCTCTGCACTGACAGCAGAGAGCCTGATGCAGGGCTCACAACCCACGAGATCATGATCTGAGGCAACGTTGGGTGCTCAGCCAATTGAGCCACCCAGACGTCCCTCTTATTCTAATTTTTAAACTGATATTGTTAGAATCTACATACAGATAAGTACATAAATCCTAAGGGATTTCTCATTCAGTATTTTTTATTTTAATAGTTCCACATACAAAAAAAAGTTCTACATATATATTGTTCCTAATATACATTAAAATAAATAGTGCATCAAACCTGCAATGTCACAGATATAGCTGGTTAAATTTAAAGCAATTATCTACATTTAAAAATGAGTGAATTTAAGTAAAACTGTTAGGTAAGTCACAGCGCAGGTGGTTCACAGACAATGCAAAAGTTGTGAGGATGGCTGACAAATGACCGAAGTTTGGGAGACACCAGTTTTGTTGATCAGATTAATTAGTTACTTCAAAGAGAAAGCATGTAGGAAAGACATGTTAGTATGGTTAGTGGGAGTAGAGCTGGGGAGACGTTAGATTATGCGGGTGCCATTGAGTCTCTGGGTCCCTGAAATTTGATAAAACATGTCAGCACATGTTTTAGGGCCACAGGGGGGCATAGAAGATGAGGTGGGTCACAACATGGGACATAGAGGAAAAGATCCTTCTTTCTTCATTAAACTGTGCAGGGCTGGCCTGCCTATGGTGTGACGGTGAATGGCAGGCTTTCTTGTCATTGGTGAACGGCCAGCTTAGATGAGGAAGGAATATGTCTTTGCAGATGTCTCTGTACTTAAGACAGACACTCATTAGACTGGATTGATTTAGGTACCTGCCTATTGCAAAGGCGCCCAGGCATCCCCAAAGGCATTATGGCAGACTGATGGATGAGAATTCACTGACAAGCAGGGTAGCCGAGCAGAAATCTTGTTTTTCGGAAATAATAGCTTGAGGACTTAGCAGACAATAGCATTTCCCTGGCTTCCATTTTACATCGCAAGTGTTCATAACCTCTTTGAAAATGAAATGCCCCAAATTTGTAGAAGGAGGTGGCCGATACAGAAAGCAGCAGCAAACAGTGCCTTTGAAACCCTGCCTTTTCCAGTGCCTTATGATTCCGGGTTTCATGCAAACAAAACCTTTCATAAAGTTCTCCCAAGCCTCCCTGGAGCCGTCCTTATTACTCAGTGTGCTGAAAAATAATCTCAGCTTGGAAAACAATCTTCTGTTTCTCACCCCCAAGGTTCAGCAGGCTGAGGCAGGAATTGCCTCAGTCCTGAGTGCTTCTGAGCTCCAGGCAGAGCAGGGGGACTTCCTACCTCCCAGGGCAATGTCCTGAAGTGTGTGGATTGAATACAAGAAAAAGAGAATTCGTGACTTGACTGTTTTAAGGCCAGTTGGTTTTAAGGTTCAGTTGTGTCTCCCCTCCCCCCCCCATAACGAGATCTGAAAACCAAAATTGCTCATTTGCAAATTAACTGCTCCAATTTGGCTAATGTATCTAACGCCCTTTAGAGGAATGGCAATTTTATACCTCAAGGTCAGCAAAACTGTGTAATTAGAGTTTCAGTTTTGTGACTATACACCGAGAACTGCCAGGCTGGGTCAGGCACAGCCATTTAACTAGCTGTGGGCCTTAGGTGGATGCTATCCTCTCTGGACCTTGGTTTCATCATTTTAAAGTTGAAGTTTCAACCAGATAATTGATAACTGCCCTCCCACTGTAACAAACTGTATGCCAGCACCTTTCCAAAGGTGCTTGTCTATTTGTTCTGGTATGCCAGGTGCAGGAAACTGGGGCTTGGGGAAGGAAATGGAGAAGATATTTATGTCTCACACACACAGAGGAAGGGTATGTGTATGTCTGGCAGTAACTGTCCAAGGTCAAAACTGTACAGGGTCATCCGATATAGAGGCACTTCCTTGTGGGCAATGAATAAATGAATGTTAACAAAATGGAAGAGCAACTTAGGGCATGGAAGTGGCCCCTGACAATGGCTCAGGTGGGTAATTGCCTCTTATTACCCAAGGCATTATTCAAAATAGTAACCTCAAAGCTTTTTTGTTTTGTTTCTTAAAGCTTCTTTGATTTGTCCTTGGATCTAAAAAGACTCAGTCATTATCTGCCTGTTTACTCTGAGTAAATGTGTACCCTAAGGAAATGTGAGTTTGTGTTCCTTCTGCTTGAACACATTGACCTTTTGGGTTTGCTGACTGTCCATTCTCACGAGGGGTCAAAACGGATGGCAGTCTTTAAGGAGTTAGGTGCGAGCCCTCCTTCCCTGAAAGAGCTTAGAGCCTGAATAAGAAACACAAGTATCTGTTTATAAGCTTTTTCTGCAATTTCAAGAATCAATCTCCTACTGCCTATTATTTTGGAATTTTCATTCCCTGCTTTTAGGTCTTCAGAGAGCATGTATTTATGCATCTCTCCATTCATTTGTAAATAATTAAATTCCAGTTTGGTGCCAGCCCCTGTGCAGCACCAGGGGTACAGAAGTGACTAACTTGCCCTCGAGTTTGGGAGGAAGTCACATAAATTTTAATGTTTATTCATTTTTGAGAGATAGAGACACAGCATGAACAGGGGAGGGGCAGAGAAAGAAGGAGACACAGAATCCAAAGCAGGCTCCAGGCTCGAGCTGTCAGCAGAGTCAGACATGGGGCTTGAACCCACGAACTGCAAGATTATGACCTGAGCCAAAGTTGGACACTTAACTGTGCCACCCAGGTGACCCTGGGAGGAAGTCATGTAAACAGCTCATTAAAGAACTCTATTAGTCAGGACTCTTGGTTTCCTTGTGATAGAAACTCAACTTCAAACAGTTTCAGGCATACGGAGGAATTTATTACATCAAGAAAAGAGGGGCAGTCAACATTTAGATTTGTTTTTTACATGAAAATCTGAATTTTTGGTCTTTTTTGTTTGTTTGTTTGTTTAATAGGGTATTCTAGAAAGACTGGCCTGTATTTCTGGAAGAAAACTATAAGCTGTAGCTGAGGAGTGGGTGTCCCTTATACATGGCACAAGTGCTTTCTCCTTGGCCCCAACCCATTTGCACTGTTTGCATATGTAATTATACTCAGCTCTGGTCATTCATTTGTGTTCCTTCTTTCTTCTTCTTAAGTATCTGAATTACTAGACCCTTGGATCAGAAGAAGGTCAAACTGGAGGTGGGAAGACCAGTTGGTAAGTTATTGCAACACTGTCTTCAAGAAAAGATGATAGCAAAGCAGATGGAGAGTCAAGAATAGTGGCAAGATATTTTGGTCATGGTGACAGAACTTGGTCACTGGAGGATTACATATTTTTACTTCTTCAAAAGTATTTTTGGAATCTTCTGGATTTATTTCCTTTATGTATTTATTTCACATGGTTTATAGAAATCTTTCAGACATTATGTATTATTTTTTCTTAAGAATAAACCAGGACCCTGGGGAAAATGTCAGGGGTGGTCCAGAGGGGGACTGGCTAAGCATCCTTCAAACAGTAAGTTGGTCCAGGCCCAGCTCCAGTCCAAGGAGACTTTCTAAGCGAAGTGTGGGCAGCTTTTCTGACTTAGTAAAGCAAAGTTAAGATCCAGAGACTCAGATATCAGGCACAGTACCAGGGGCTCAGGGAAGGACCCAATCAACAAGAATCAGAGGCCTTGGCTTTAAGGTCAGTAACAAGTCACAATCCATTGGAGTCTGAATAACTAACAGTCATGCTATGGTAAGGGTGTGTGTGTGTGTGTGTGTGTGTGTGTGTGTGTGTGTGTGAATTGAATTGACATTCTCTTTTCACTTATTCCTGCTCCCATTGACATGTTGGCCCCTTGTTCTACAACTTCTGCAATTCTCCTAGGACTATCTAATATAGACTTCAGCATTCCCACTACTTGGTTTCTAGAGACTATTTTCTCCCAATTTCTCTACTCTTGCTAGATTTGGATTCCCACTATTTTGTACACTTTCTGTTTCCCCCTGGTATATTGTCTCCTGGGATCTTGACTGGATCTTGGACCTGGAGGATTCCTAGAT
The DNA here is from genome assembly GCF_022079265.1 of Lynx rufus. Lineage (NCBI taxonomy): Eukaryota > Metazoa > Chordata > Mammalia > Carnivora > Felidae > Lynx > Lynx rufus. The sequence goes on from NW_025814823.1 coordinate 15,245,377, forward strand.
GTGGATCTGAGTAACTTTGCCTTGAGCAGGCAGAAAAGACTTCACGTAGGTTAAGGTGACATATGACGGGGGCTTTGAAGATGAGAAAAATTCAAGGTGGATATGAGAGAAGAGAAATGGTATTTTGAGGAAAGATGGGCATGGTTTATTTGGGAACTGTGAGAAGCTTAATGTCAGTGGAACAAATGGTGAGTAAAAAGTGGGGTCCAAATTTATTCTTCAGTGGGGCAATTTCTCTGTTTCCATCAGCCTTTTAGCATGAGCCAACGGAAGCTAAAAATGACTCTCCCTGGTTGATGTCCACAGCCACTAGAAAACAACTGTAGTATTAGAAGAGAATGTCTCAGTTCTGACACAAACAGACGGAAGAGTTTGTATTTTTCCTGAAGAGCTCTGGGAATCGAGAGGGCTCCCAAGATTTTTTATAATTCTTTCCAACTGTTTTCCAACTCTGTTGGTCAAAAATTTCCTCTTCTTTCCAACTAATATCTGATTTTTAAAAAATGTTTTAGGTAAAAAATTTCTAAAAAACTTAGAGTGTCCTGAAAGCATTTAAATATATACTTTAATTTCAGAACACTGGGAAATTATCAATAGTCACACAATCTTAATATACTCATTAACATTGTAGAGTATTTCTAGTCTTTATTGTATGCTCAATGATTTTTTTCTGAACTAAAATGAAATCTTTTTAATATGCAATATTTTTATCATTTGCATTCTTAAATTTTTATGTGCAAGTAATGTCCATATCTGAGGGGGAGAAAAAAACCTTTGGCTCTATTGTGCATTTTTTCTTAAGTATTTGGAGAAAAACTACTTGGATTTTTAAAGTTGGACTTCAGATAAGTCATGAGAAATGGTGTGATATTCCAAGTGGTTCAGAATATATCTAAAGCTTAATACCAATTTTTGTCAATTTTGGATTTTTAGGAGAGATTAACTAGAACTAGAATTTAATTTATCCTGGCTCTATCACCCACTATTTGTGTGATTTTGGACAAGTCATTTAACCTTTTGTGCCTCAGTTTTCTCATTATTGAAATGAAAATAATAATAATAATAAGAAGAAGAAGAAGAAGAAGAAGAAGAAAAACTGTAAGAATTTAGTAAATTAAAATAAAGTGTTTACAACAATGCCTAGCACTCAATAAGTATTCAATAAATGCTAGTTACACATATTTAAAAAACTTTTTACCTCAGACACCTCAGAAATTATTATGCGTTTACTGCCATTGCTGAAAGTAGTCAAGTCACAAAGTAAAAATTTGAATCTACTTTTCAATGGAAGAAGATTCAGAAATACTCTGAGTATTAAAATTTTAAATTATTTGTTAAAAATACATTAAGGTTTTCCTAATGTCTCCCCACTAGGGAGAAAGCTTTCACCTCAGTTGACAGAGTCAGAGAACCTTCTCCCTTCCCCATTAGTATGCAGGCAGGTTTCTAGCATTCTAATGGACTCTGACGAGACAAGGAACACATTCACGTTCTTTCACGTCCACATCGCCAAGAAATGAAATGTAGCAAAATCTAGCACCATCTCTTCATTAAATTTAGGAACAGAATTCATCCTTTAATTGAATTCTTATCTAATGACTCAGAGCTTTAAGTCAACCTGAGAACTTTAATTCTGAAGTTTATTATCTCTGTTAATTAGGACAGAAATCACAATTATCTCGTTCTTGTCTGCCTCCTTTCAACTTGTCCCTTATACACCACATCACTTCCCACATCCAATTATGTTTACTGTTGATTAATGAGAGTGAGCATTTTTTTCAGAGAAGGACACATTAGAGCTAGAGGTATAACTTATCCTTTCTTTCTCAGAGGATTGGTGATTTGGTTCTTGGGTTGATTGGGTTGAGAAGAAGCCACGGGAAGGTAAACAGCAGTGGTTTGGGGGTTCTAAAGGAGCTAGTGTTCAGGGAGAAGGTTGCACTCTGAGGGGAAACAAATGAGTTTACGTGACTCTACACCTCTCAGACCCCAGGTGATAACAGGAAGACCTTAAGTAGTGATGTTTCAGTGAAACTTTCCAGGGTTGGGTATAACTGGAAAAAAATACTGACAAGCAGAAAGTAAATCTGCACAAGGGACTGAAGAGAGGAAGCAAACTATATATCAAAATAAGTCTGCAGCCCAGAAATCCAGATTTATCACTTATACATTGAAAGGCTGAGCTATTCCTGGTCTCTCAGCATGTCAGTTTATTGCTACGTGCCACCTGGCACCAGGTCTTGGAAACTTGGGAATTTTGTTTAGGCAAAGTGTGTAAATGTTTTCCTGCCAGTATACATTTACAGTGCTAATCACAGCAGTGTTTCCTTAAGCTTTATCCTCTAAGACTATCAATTTGTGGAGTTTAATTGTCTCCTTAGATCTAGGACCCCACATTCTTCTTCCTGCATCCATCACACCATCTCTGAAGTAATGGAACTTTACCCAAATAATTCTTGCCTAGTTCTGCAGTGGTTGTGATAGCTGTACTTTGAGCTACTGAGAGACCAAGAGTATTTGTTATAAATGCTGATTTGTGAGTTCTGAGAAGTTATAGAAGGAACCAGAAGTCCTGAAGCTGACTTACGGTAACTCAAGTTACTCAGCTGCATTGTAAGATTGCCAAGCTGCACAGCATGGGGTTCTCTCTTCTCAGGTTCCCTTCTTTATCTGCTTCCATTCTGTCTTCAGAAAGCCCCTTCCCAAGACCTTAGGGGCAGCACTCTCCAAATTAACTTTCTGTGGCAGTGAAAATATTGTACATCAGCACTGCCCCATTGGAAACCACCAGCTACATGTGACTACTGAGAGCCTGCAATGTGGATAGTGTGACTAAGGGACCAACTTTTACAAGAAGTTTTATTGAAGTATAATTGGCACACAATAAATGACCCATACCTGACCATATAATTTTGATAATCTGATATATGAATACACACGTGAAAATATAACCTAATTAAGATAACGAACATATCCATCACCCACAAAAGTTTCCTTGTAAACTTTCAAATCCTCCCATCATCTCCTTTGCCTGTCTTCAGTTCACCACTAACCTGTTTAATAAACTAAGGGTTACTTTATATCTTTTAGAACTTTATGTAAATGGAGTAATAAAGTAGGTAACCCCCCACCCCCTTTTTTGGGGGGGGTCTGGCTTCTTTTTTTTAGATTCATCAATGTTGTAACATATATTAAGCATTAATTTATTTATATGGCAGAGCAGTATTCCATTGGTATCCATATGGAATGCATATCCATATGGTATGGATATACCATAGTTTGTCTGTTCACCTGTTGATAGACATCTGAGCTTTTTCCAGTGCCTGACTATTACATAGGAAGCCATAAACATTTAAGTACAAGTTGTTGGATGGACAGATGTTTTTACTTCTCTTGAGTAAAAGCCTAGGACTAGAACAGCTACATCACATAGTAGATACAGGTTTACATTTCAAAGAAACTGACAATCTGTTTTTTACCTGCTGTTGATGAGAGTTCCAGTCTCTTGAACACCTTAGTTGATGTGTGTAATCTTTTTAGTTTTGGCCATTCTAATAAATGTGTAATGGTATCTCATTGCCGCTTTAATTTGCATTTACCTAATGGATGATGGTGTTGAGTACCTTTTCATGTGTTTACTTGCCATTTGTATATCTTTGGTGAAATGTCTGTTTGGATCATTTTCCCATTTCTTCTGGGTTGTTTTCTTACTGTTAAGTTTTGAGGGTTCTTTATTCTGGATATAAGTACATTATCAGATATATGCTCTTCAACAATCTTAGTTATTAGTTGCATGAATTTTCATTTTTTAAGTATATTTTGAGGAACAGAAGTTTTTAATTTACAGAAAATTCAATTAAATGTTTTTAATGGATTGTGCTTTTATTGTTCTTAGAAATCCTTGCCCAACCTAAAGTTGCAAAGATTTTCTCCTATGCATTTTCTAGAAATTTTCAAGTTTTAGATTTCACATTTAGGTCTATAACCCATTTTATGTCAGTTTCCACATGGTGCAAGGTACAGATCCAAGTTCTTGTTTTTCTTTTTTAATTTGGATATCCAATTTTCCCATACCATTTGTTGGAAGACTATTCTTTCTCTACTGCATTGCTTTTGAAACTTTGTAAAAAATCAATTGTATATGTATATGTGGATTTATTTCTGGACCCTATTCTGTTTCATTGATTTATTTGCCTGTTATGCCAAAACCATGCTTTCTGATTATAGTAGCTTTGTAACAATTCTTGAAATCATGTATTGCTAGCTCTCCAACTTTGCTTTTCTTTTTCAATGTTGTTTGAATGATTATTCAACAATGCCTATTCTAAGTCATTTGCATTTCCACATGAATTTTAGAAAGTGTGTCAATTTCTATTTTTAAAAAGCCTCCTGAGATTTTTATTGTAATTTTGTTGACTCTATATAACAATCAACTTGATATATCAATATATATAATTATTATTAAGAATTTACATCTTAAATTTTAGCTTCCTGATACACAGATACAGTGTCACTCCATATATTTGGGTCCTCTTTATTTTCTTCTAGTAATAGTTTATAGGTTTCAGTGGATAGGTCATTCATATCTTTTGCCAGATTTATCTTTAATATTTTTTGATGAAATTGTAAGTAGCTTTTTACTTTTTATTTCAATTTTGGATTATTCATTGCTAGAATAGAAATATATTTATTTTTTGTAAATTGATCCTATATTCTGCAACAGTCTTTAGCCACTCCATTAGGTTTTCTGCATAGTCACATTTCTGCAAATCAAGGTAGTTTAATTCTTCCTTTCCAATCTTGATGTCTTTTATTTCTTTTTCTCATGTTATTTCAATGGCTAGAACCTTCAGTTCACCACTGAATAGAAGTAATGAGAGTAGAATTCTTGTCTTGTTCCTAATCTTAAGGGGAAATTTTTCAGTTTTTCTCCATTAAGTATGATACTAGTTTAAAATTTTTCACAAATGCCCCTTATAAGGATGAGAAAATTCCTTTCTATTCTTAGTTTCCTGACAGTTTTATTAGGAATGGTTATTAAATTTTGTCAAATGGTTTATATGCATCTACTGAGATAATCACATGCTTTTTTTTTTTTAGTTAATAATATATGAATTACATTGATTCTGAATGTTAAAATAAACCTCACTTGGTTATAATGGATTTTTAATGAATTTTACTTGCTAAATTTTGTTTAGAATTTTTGTGTCTGTGTTTCTGAGGGTTTTTTTTCCCCTGATTTCTTTCTTTCTTTTTTTCTTTCTTTCTTTAATTCTCTTTCTTTCTTTCTTTCTTTTTTTTTTCACCATTCCTACTCCTATTGTAGTAATTTGTGTCTCCTTTTTCCTGATCATTTTGGCTAAACATTCAACAATTTTATTGATCTTCCAGAAGAATCATTTGGTTTTATTGATTTTTTTCTTGTTTTGCTGCTTTAATCTCCAACTGTAACTGAATTTTTTCAGTTCTCCTTTCAGTTACATCAGTTCATGTATTTTGGAGCTCTGTTATTAGGTGCATAAACATTTACGATTTTTATGTCATCTTAATGAATTGACCATTTATTTTTTCTGAAAAGACGATTCTTATCTTTGATAATATTCTTTGTTCTCAAATCTACTTTATCTGATATTCCTGTAGCCTCCCTAGATTTCATTTGGTTAGTATTAGAATAATATATCTTTTCACATTCTTTTACTTAACTTGTCTGTGTCTATATATTTAAAGTGTTTTTCTTATAGATAGCATATAGTGAGGTCTTGCTGTTTTATTTTGGTAATCTTGGTAGCTTAGTTGGGATGTTCAGACCATTTCCATTGAGTGTAATTATAGATTTGTTTAGGAGTGCCTCTAATATTTTATTTATTTTCTATTTGTCTTATCTGTTTTTTGCTTCCTTTTTTTTTCTTTTTTTTTCCCTTTTTGGATTAGTTGCATGCATTTTTTTATTATTTCATTTTCTCTCCATTGTTGTCTTTTTTAAAAAAAATTTAATGTTTAGATTTGAAGGAGAGAGAGACAGAGTGTGAGTGGCGGAGGGGCAGAGAGAGGGAGACACAGAATCTGAAGCAGGCTCCAGGCTCTGAGCTGTCAGCACAGAGCCTAACGCAGGGCTTGAACATAGGAACCGCGAGATCATGACCTGAGCGGAGGTCCGTCGCTTAGCAGACTGAGCCACCCAGGTGCCCCTCCATTGATGTCTTAATAGTGGTTACTCTTTGTTTTGTTAATTTTTTTTTTTTTTTAGTTGTTGCCTTATAATCTATAGTACACATAGTTTACTTGTCACATTTTAGCCTCAGGTAAGATTATATGACTTATCACAATAGTAAGAGACTTAAAATAAAGCATACTTCCTTTATTCCACTCCTATATTTTGTGCTATTGTTGTCATACATTTTCAAACTATATATATTAACACTGCAGTGCCTCCTTATTATTTTTATTTAGAAAGCCAATTATCTTTAAGGATATTTAAATAGTAAGAAAAAACTTCCATATTTACTCCTGTAAATGTTCCAGATATTGGAGATAAAACAATGAGCAAAACAAACAAAAGTCCCTCACTTAATATTCTAATTGGGGGGAAAAGTCAATAAACAAATAAATCAGTAAAATACATAAAATGTGAGATGATAATAACTGCTCTGAAGTAGAATAACGCAGGAGGGGAAGTAGAGAGTTCTGGATGGCTGCAGTTTCTAATAGCGTGGTTTAGAAAGGCCCACCGAGGAGGTGATAGTTGTTTTTTCTTTTTTAAAAAAATTATTTTTGTTTGTTTTAAAGTTTATTTATTTTGAGAGAGAGAGAGAGAGAAAGAGAGAGAATCCCAAGGAGGCTCAGCACTGTTAGCACGGGGCCCAACACAGGGGTCGAACTCATGAACCATGAGATCATGACCTGAGCTAAAATCAAGAGTCAGAGGCTTAACAGACTGAGCCACCCAGGCGCCCCTGAGGAGGTATTTGAATAGAGGAATGAAGGAGTGAGGGAGCCACTCTTTCAGATGTTTGGGAAAGAACACTTCAGGTAGAAGGAACAGTAGGTGTAAATGCCCTCAGGCAGGAATGTACATGGCAGGTGTATGTGCGAGCAACAGCAAGGGAGCATTTCAGAGAGGCACAGCTTGGATCTTCCGAATGTGTAACAACAGGCTCTGATAACCTCATCATTCATCCTCTTACTATTATCATATATGCACTGTACAAAGTCTTTAACTTATATATAACTTTAGGTATTTATGGATTTGTTTTTTATACTGTGCTATTCTAAAAATGTCTATGTAATTTGTAACTGGACTTTTTGTCTTCTGTTTCTTTTCCCTTGAATACAACTATGAGAGTAATTTTCCTAAAACATTGTTTTCAGCATGTTCCTCTCTTTCTCAGGAACCTAGAACAGCTTCTTGAGTCAAATCCAAAGTTTTAATTTTGCTGGTCCTATGTCAACTGGTATGATTTTTCTTCACACAGCCTACCTCTATTGACGCTCTATATGTCATATTTATTCCCACCCATGCATAAGATCCTGCTGGTCCCCTTGCCTTGAGATCCTCTATTTCTCATTGCCAATTAATTTTCCACACATTCTTGTAGTCCAAACTCAAATATGCCTCACTTATTCATCCAAACAAAGCATTTATTGATTATCTTCCATACACCGGGCATAACGAAACTTTATGTGATTAACATCAGCCCCAAATGATTGTTGTTGTTGTTGTTTTTTTTTTTTCTGGACTCATACAGCAGTTTAAGCTATACAAAAGAACATTCATTGTATTTCATGACATACAATTTCTTATTAAATTTCTATTTTCAATACAACTTTTCTCCACAGGTAAGTTGTAAATTCCTCAAGGGAAGTAGCTTTGCCTTTTGTTACTTTGCATTTTCCACAGTGCATAGTATAGTAGAAACAAACTAAATATTTGTTCATAGACTGATTTAATTCCAAAGTGTTTTTAGAACCTGTCACAGCAATCCTCTGAAGGTCTTCTTTTTAAATTATATTCAATTACTCTCCTATCTTATTAAGTAAAAATGGCACCTTATGCAAAACTACGGTAAATTGAGAGTATTTTATTGGCCAGAGGTATCTTCCAAGTCTCTTATAATAGTGGAGGAAAGATGCGTCCTCTTTGTCTTTTCAATTGATGCTATTTTGATCTGCACAGAAAATACAGGACATCAACTGCTTTAACAGTGATAAATGTGGGCTACGGTAGATATAGTTGAGTGCTGTGCTCAAGATGAACCCATTCATCATGTGTCCCTCTCTGTGGGTGGGTGAACAGATCCCCAGGTCCCCATTGTTCATGATGGGACAAAGCATTTCTACCTCTTTCATAGTGCAGTATGTCTGCTGTTTAAATTTTCATGGCATCTGCGAGGTACTCACAAAACCGTGCCTTACAAGATGCAACTAAACGTATATGCTGCAACTAAACTCCAGCCACATTGGGCTCCTTTATGTTTCTCATCTATGTCAGGTTCTTTCCTATCCTTTCCCCTTTTAAATTTGCCATTCTGTCTGCTTGAAATGCTCCACTCTCAGTTCTGCAAAGGCTCATTTTCATTCTTCAACTCTCCGCTCAAATGCTGCCTCTTCCAGGCAGCCTCCCCTGACTACTTTTATGAAAAGAAGATGTCCTCCCCTGACCTCTACCAACACCCTGCACTGTTTTGTCACCACCTTGTTTTTTTCACAGTATTCATCCCACTATAGCCTAGCAGTGGTCCAGTGCTTGGTAGGCCCTCAGTAAAAAATTGTTGAATGAAAAAATAACTAACTTGTAAAAAGAGTCATCTGTTATTTAGCAGCATTGTTTATCATGCCATGACTCATACTAACAGTGAGGTACACAAACCACCTGTGCAGTGCTTGACTCTCAATTTGTAGCTTTAATAATTGCTATTGCTTTCATTCGTATCATAGGAGTAAAATAGTAAAATAAAATTAAAATAAGAAGTGCCCTAGCCATCCATATCACTATCCTGTCCTGTTTTTGCTCCCTAAATAGCCTTAGCTTTCCTTCTGACTAACTTCCCGGTTATCTCTTAGTTCTGTGTGTTTAACCCTGATTCAACTCATTTAATCTTTCTTTCATCCGCGGGGCAATGCTAGTGCGAGTCAGAATCTTTCGTTTGTGTTGTGCTTTGTGTGCAGAAAGCATTTGCATCTTTCGGACAGCTCTGTGAGTCGGGCAGAGTGATGCTTTCCTTGTATAGATAAGGAAGAGGTTCAAAAAAATAAGCGATTTAACTAAGGTCACATGGGTAGAAAATGAGAGTGAAGGCATAATGGGGAAAATGCTCTTGCTGCATCCACAAGTGTGATCTCACGGCACTCCGAAAGCCTTATTGTGTGTATCTTCCTGGTTGGTGACGGTGAGACCAGGCCACCCAGAAAGGGGGCTCCCATACTGTGTGAATGAACTCATCGTCCCCCTCCATGCACCTCATGCCTGCAGAGCTGGTGGTTACTTGAGAAAAGCAGACCTGCTCTCATGCCATCTGCTATGTCTGTTTGGTTTTCTGTCCTTCCCCGGCTGCCCTCTATTCCTTTTGTCAGTTGGCTTGCATTTCTCTGAAGTTAATTTTGGCATTCTGCCATCAGCCTATCTTTCTGGATGTTCTTTTATTATTAATTTAAGGGTACATAGTATTATATCAAAAGCTGTGCTTCCATATGGAAACAAAATTTGACTTAAAAAATAACTTCATATTTTTTGAGGCTTCATATTTTTTGAGTAAGGTTTTTGAGGCTTTTTCTAAGGCATAAAGAGAAAGAGAGAGGTCTAAGAGCATGCCCTATTTAAAAACAACAAATATATATATTTATATATTTAATATTAAATATATATTATATTTATACATATGTATATATATTTAGCTCACCAGGAAGATATATTATGTCTGTGATTGCACAGACATCCATATTTAATTGTCCTGGTCTATAGATGTCAACACTGGAGGTGTTAGTGAGAGAATGCTGAGTAGGACTGGAGGAATGTTTGCAGCCTGCTGAACCTGCCAGAAAAGGGACCCTGCGGCTCCTTTAATGCCTGCCAGAAACTGATGTGTGGAGGGGGGCTCTGCCTCCCAGGCCACGTAACTGCTGTGCCCAGAAATCACACGAGGGGCAACGAGCCGCACCCCCTTCACTGACTGGGTTCTCAAGTCAATCACCTTTCCTTTCTGGGTCTCAGTTTCCTCCCCTGAGGAAATATCATCACTGCCTACGCTGTTTGCCATAGTTGTGGGGAATCAAGTGGGAAACATATGAGAGACAGAATTTTGGCATTCGTTAAAATTTGTACAAGAACAGGTTTTCTTCATGGTATTAAGGCAGATATAGACTCTACTTCCTGCTAGTTCTGCTAATGACTTCAATGTGTCCTTTTGGTATTTCTTCAGCTCTGCCTTTTGATGGTCACTTATTTCAGCTCAGGATATGAGAGCTGCTTAAGGATCCTGCTCTCATCTGTTCCTTCCTATGTCTAGACTGGTGAGGCGGACTTGCATTAAATATAATTTTGGCCTTCCAGCAGCTGTTGAGGACATCATGGAATGAGACCTTACATTGCCTACAGATGTTAAATACTGCTTGCAGGTGACCCGGCAATTCTGTCCATGTCTCTAGTCTGCATACTAAGTCTCTCCATCAGTCAGAAGCAAGCGTGAAGGGTAATCTGTTTTGCTAAGGGTCCCGTAGGAATTTGCTGCTGCTGACATAAGAAAAAAGCAAAAAAGAAAGGCCAATTTACTTTCAGGCTTTTGCAAAGTAGCAGATGTTTCCCGTGCAAAACTAATATCATAGCAGCATGATATATTTGCACAGGATCATATGGTTTTAAAAAACAAACTTGTTTTAATAATTATACAAGGAATTGTGACTATATTCTCATTGAAAAAAAAGTCAAACAATAAAGAAATATATACAGGAAATGGCTTTCTCTGGGAAAAGAAAAAGAACTTCAGGTGATGTGGGAGGTGTTGGGTGAAGGAGGCTCTTCATTTTGCCTGTATATTGAAGTTTTGGTGTGTGTCCTTTCATAGTTTTTATAACCATTTGTATACATATATGTACAGATAAAAATATATGAGGAAAAAATCTTTAACATAAATGGAATCATACTAAACATATTGTTCAGCAACTTTTTTTACTTAGTATGACTTGAAGAGCTTTCTTTTTTTTTTTTTTTAAGTTTACTTATCTTGAGAGAGAGAGTGAGGGCAGAGGGGCAAGAGAGAGGGTGAGAGAGAGAGAGAGAGAGAGAGAGAGAATCCCAAAACAGGCTCCGGACTGTCAGTGCAGAGCCCAATGTGGGGCTTGAACTCACGAACCAGGAGATTGTGATCTGAGCTGAAATCAGGAGTCGGATGCTTAACTGACTGAGCCACCCATATGCCTCTTGAAGAGCTTTCTACCTATTACCAATACATTTGCTGCATTAAAAAATATATAGCTAAATGGTATCCCCAAGATATGCCACTAATTAATATCTATAGTATGCTGTTAATCACTTTCTTATATATGGAGATTTATTTTGAATTTTTTGATATAATAATGTTGCCATTAACATCCTCGTGCATACATCTTTCTGCACATGTACTTCTCACAGCAGGATAGAAAACTGGAAGGAAAATTGCTGAGTCAGACTTCAGTCAACTCTGAGACTCAGTTTCCTTTTTTATGAAATTGGTTTACTATCACCTACCCCAAGGGTCATTTTGAGGATTAAAAATTGAAATTAAATGTTTAAATTATAAGTGCAAGTTCATTCTCTTTATTAAAGTCGTTTTTAGGGGCGCCTGGGTGGCTCAGTAGGCTGAGCGTCTGACTCTCGATTTCGGCTCAGGTCATGATCTCACGGCTCATGGGACTGAGCCTCGCATCAGACTCTGTTCTGAGCATGGAGCCTGCTTGGGATTCTCCCTCTGCCTCTGCCCCTTTCTCATGCTGTCTCTCTCTCTAAAATAAAAACTAAAAAATAATAAAAAGTAAAGTCTTTAAAAAAATAATTTTAAAAATTTCCCCCCACTTTTCTCAGGACCCTTTTTATTTCTCTGTATTTGTTCTTCTCTATTAAGATGTCTGATGTGCAGGAGGATAAGTCAAACAACTACTGACATTCCTCTCCTCTGCCCTCAATTCCATCCTGTCTCTCTTGCGAAGATACAGAGTACTCTGAAGAATGTTGGGGCTCTGTATTAGTCTGTCCTCCCTTCTTCTGTTTTCTCTTTTCTTTGGTTAGCTTTCCTTTCCTTTCTTTTCATAAGCTACGTGGAGGCAGCCAGCTGGGTGACTGTCTATGTGAGGCTGGGGGGAAGCATGGCATGAGGGGTGGAGCCGCTGGGGTGTGGAGATGCCAGAACAAGACGAGAGATCGGGCAGGACCAGAGCAGAGTCTAGGAGCCAACTGTCAACTGGCATGCTGGAAGGTTGACATGGATGCTTTGAGCTTTGATGCCAAAGCACCAAATGGTTTGAATGAATCCCCTGTGAGGGCTCATAACCAGATTCTCAAGAACCTTAAGGAACAGCCTGGAGGGTGGTTGGGGCTGTGCTCAGGTTTGGCAGACAAGGGAGCAGCCTGGAACTGGGGCTTGGTCTCTACTTTGGTTGCCTCAAGCCCTGGTCGGCTCAGTTCTCAGGGGGCAAGCTTGGCCAAAGCTAAGTAAAGGAGAAGAACTAGTTTCTGGTGGGTTTTTTTTGTTTGTTTGTTTGTTTGTTTTCCACTTATTATTTATTTTTGAGAAAGCCAGAGAGAGTGCAAGCGGGGGAGGGGCAAAGAGAGGGGGAGAAATCTCAAGAAGGCTCTGCACTGTGAGTGCAGAGCCCTATGTGGGGCTCGAACTCATGAAACCTGAGCTGACATCAAGAGTCAGACGCTTAACTGACCCAGCCACCCAGGCGCCCCTAAGTTTCCACTTCTTGTATGTCATATTGTTTTGCAACATTCCAATATGTTAACCTGTTTAAAGTCCCCTGTTAAATGTGAGCATGTATGACACAGATTCTCCCCTTAAACATTTGTCTCTCTCTTGAAATTCATCGCATTCTCAATAGATCGTTTCTTAGCATCTTACATGTGTTTTGAAGGGAAGGATTAAAGCAAAACTGCAGCCTGTAGCCTCAGGCCACCTCCGTGTAAATGAGAACACTTGCACTGATGTTATAACTAGACGTATGGATTTGAAATAGCTCAAAAAGCTGACCTCTGATTCCAGGCCTTGGCACAGGCCCTGAGGCAGTGTATGTTAGACAGCAGGTTAAAACAGGCCCTGGTCCTTTCATCGTGGCACTCAGTGCTCTACATATGGATGCCCCTTAACCGCTGAGACAGGGAGGGAACAGGGACCTTCACTGAGACCTTTAAAGAGAGATGATTCGAGCTGCTACTAAGGAGCTTAGATGCTAGCACCTACTCCTAGCCTGTGTCTTCATACGACTGCTCGATTTTCTTTTCATTCATCTGTTCTAGTGTCTGAGTAGGCTAGTAACATCTCTATAGACTGGAAGTCCAGAAGGGAAGGACTTCATGGGGTCAGTTTGCCTTCCCCTGATGTGTTTACTAAACACTTTTCTGTATACTTTTCGGTATAGTGAGGAAGAGGAAACATGGCAGACGGAAGCTTAGCCCTTTGATCTCTCAATTCTTCCCTGAGAACCTGTGCAAATGAATCCATGCTGTTCATTATGCTCCACCAAGGAACACGATGAGCTGTTCTCTGAGGCCAGATTTTCAACCTACGATTCTCTGAGAATAGTTTCCATATTGTGGAAGAGATGACTAGCTGGTCCAATGAGTCAAGAAGGATAAAAGCACAACACATTTGGAAAAAAAAAAAAAAAAAAAGACATGGTTTGGTGGCTAAAGAATGAGAATCCAGCTTTTATCCTGGATATGACATTTCACTGAGTGTCTTAGGCATGCCATTTTATCTTATGTTACGGAAAACTTAGGAAATGTTACAGCTGCCTAGGTGCTTGGGTTGTTCCCAAGAGTTATGTCTTCAATATGCTTTGGCTTTTAATTCAGAGTATGGAATCACACAGCCACAAATGCTGATGTAAGTCTTTGGCTTTTCAATTGAATTTAGGAAACTTGAGACTTCCTCACATTTCGTTTCTATGCTAACCTCAGAAGCACATGGTATTCCTCTGCATCTCGTTCTGATCACACAAAGAACTCTCTTGACATTACCTCTGACTCTTTTGCCTCTTTTGTCCCAGGAAAACAAAGCTTTGAATCCCTTCCACTCCTGTCTCCTTCTTGTTTTATTTCAGTGTCTGTTTACAGACCAGTGTTTATACCCAGAGAATTCTGCCCCCATTTCCCCTCATAACTACCGCCCTTACCTATTATTGTCCCCCCCATGAGTACCCCCCTTACCTATAATTGTCTTATTCCTCTTTTCAGATTCCCTTCACTCATTTAAAACATTTACATTTACGGACTTAGGCATGAGTTCTTTCACCAGCCATGACAAAAATATCTTCCTTTGATTTCAGTACCTAGCACATTGCCCACCACATACTACCTGCTCTGTAAATATTATTTGAAAAAATGAATGAATACTTACTTGCTTCTTCACCAAAAGAACCTGATGATAAAATGTGAAACGTGAATGAGATATGCATGCTTGCTCATTGGGACAACAATGATACCACATCTAAGTGGAGTAGGACCCTCTGTTGTGCAAGAAGCATATTGTTGCTTGTCTGGAACACCCTCACCTCTACTCAAGGGCTCCCCAATTCCTCACCCCTGACCACTTCCTGCCAGTCTTTTAAAACTTGATTTAGGGGCGCCTGGGTGGCATAGTCGGTTAAGCGTCCGACTTCAGCCAGGTCACGATCTCGCGGTCCGTGAGTTCGAGCCCCGCGTCGGGCTCCGGGCTGATGGCTCAGAGCCTGGAGCCTGTTTCCGATTCTGTGTCTCCCTCTCTCTCTGCCCCTCCCCCGTTCATGCTCTGTCTCTCTCTGTCTCAAAAAAAAATAAATAAACGTTGAAAAAAAAAATTAAAAAAAAAAAAAAAAACTTGATTTAGGGCCACCCTTCAGAAGGCCCTCCCTAGCTGCCAGGGCTGAGTAGGGTTATGTGCTTCCAAAGCTTACAGTGAGTATCTCTGTGTATCTCTGTGTTAAGTTCTGTCTCTTTCCCCTCATCCCAGTAGACCAATGTACTCTTTCTTCATGGATCCCCAGTGCCTAGCAAGGGTCCTGGAACATGGAAAACAAGCAATGCAAGTTTGTGGAATAAACGAAGCTGGTAGGGATGACTTCTGAGAAGTGGGAGTGAGTGAGAAGGAAGATTCAAAGCCTTTTAGAAGAAGGACAAAGAGATTGGGAAATGCTTATCAGGATGTGAGTGAGACCACATCTAAAGGCCTTGAGAATTTTCAGGAGATGAGGGAGGCTCTCTCAAACAAAGTCCGAAACTGACAGGTGAGGGCTGAAGAGAGCACAGCCCATTTCTTTGGGTGACACTAGCATATGCTACCTTGGTGTTTCTTCTGTATTGGTCTTTCTGTCCCCACTACTTATTGCAGTGTGGAATTATCTTCTTTTTTCCTGCTTGTGAATGATCCACAATATCTTAAGCTCCCTCGGGCAGAAAAGAGCAATGTCCTGGAGTCGTATTATGCATAGTTCTGTGGGCCAGGTGCTCACCCAAGACCTGCTTCCTCCTTGACCAGTGTTTCCTGATTAGCTTCCTTTAGGGACGGGGGGGGGGGGGGAGGGGGAAGGGGGGGACATCTTTTGTAGGCATGGGACCTACATTCCAGAGGTAAGTTTTTCTGGCAAATGATTATTAGAAGTATGTTTGCTATGAATATTTTATAGTTAAAGCCCACAATTCTGTTCTCTAACAGGCAAAGGTTCAGGTGGCATGGCTTACATATATCCTGACTGGGCTGCCCCCTGACTTCCTTCTTTTAGCCTCAGTTTCTTTCTTGAGGAATCAAAGAGCCCTCAAGTAGGTGCTCAGGACCAAGGATGCTGTCAGGTGTCCACACTGGCTTCACAAAATACTTGCTTCATCCATCAGGGAGAGAGGCTGTATTTGACCACACAGGAACTCTATCACTTGAATATTCAGAGTGTACCTTCCTTTTGAGTTCATGAATGATTTAAAATTTTCATCTCATCTGTATATTAATTAGTAGCCAGTTTCCAAAAGCTTAAATGACAACCGGCTCAGGCATCCCATCCTCTGCGGCAGGCCTCTGAGAGAGCATGTTTCAAAGAAACTTGGTTTGGGTCCCCACTGACTTTTCTGACATTAAAAAAACAAAACAAAAACAAACAAAAAAAACCCCACAAACCTCCTCTCTGATTTTTTTTTTTTTAAGTTCAGGGGACTTGAAATGCTAGACACAGACTATAGGACTTAAAATTTTTAAAGGCATTCCAAAGCTTCTAAGAGACAAATCTTGCTTTGGAGTAGATGGTTCTTACTGTTCATAAACCACATATCCAGTCCTTAGTCACAGTCAGAATTAATTTGTATTAAAAAATACAAAGTCAAATATGAAGTCATGAAATAATCAATTCTCTTTCAACCTGTATTCTTGCTCCCTGTGTGAGACCCTGGGCTGTTTCCTTAGCACTGCTCCAGCCACTGTGGTCTTCACTAACTCAGAATGAAAATTTCTCTGGGGCTTCTCCTTACTGCTCTAAGAGTCTAATTATACCATGAGAAGCCAACGGTGCAGAATATCTGAGCTTGTGTTTCCTGACTTTGATGCCATGGAGAGAATTTGTATGTGTGGACACAAAGTTGGATTCATCTACATCAATAGTTCCCTAGGGGCCCACAATGAAGGTAGATGTGTGTGTGTGTGTGTGTGTGTGTGTGTGTGTGTAAGGGAGTGTTATGAGTACTATTTTCAAGACTTCAAAAAGCTTGATGGAAACAGCTCATGTGTGTGAAATCAAATTATACAGTCTAACTAAACAATGTGTTTCTTGGCTGTGGACTAGAATTCTATTTGGAGAAGTTGGATATAGAAAGGATGGGTACGTTTTCAAGCCAGAAAGATTTGGGTTCAACTTGCAGCTCAGTCATTTTCCCACTGTGTGACCTTATGCAAGTTATTAACCTCTCTGATTCTAAGTTTTCTCACTGGGCAAGTGGGAATAATACCCACCAGGCTGAAGAGTTGTGAGATTAAGTAGAATTCTATTTACATAATGTCCAGTACATAGTGGGCACTAAGCAAGTGGGAGTTATGGTTACTTTGGTGACCACTGTTCAAAACAGTACAGTAATGCATCACATTCTGATCAGAAGCTTCCATAACATATAGCACTACATTTTATTGTTCTGTTTGTTCTAGGTCCCTAGTTAAGAGATTTTCATAAATTATCTCACTGAATCCTCATACAAATTCCACAAGATAGACACTATTATTATCCTCATTTTCTGGAAAAGAAAATAAAAGCTTATGAAGATTTATAATTTTACCAATCACATAGGTAGTAAATAGTACAGTCAGTATTCAAATCCAGCTGGCCTGACTTCAGAACTCTTAGTCTTTTTTTTTTTTTTTTAATGTTTATTTATTTATTTTCAGAGAGAAAGGCATGAGTAGAGGAGGGCCGGAGACAGAGAGAAGGAAAGAGAGAATGTTAAGCAGGCTCTGCACAATTAGCACAGAGCCAGACACAGGGCTTGATTCCATGAACCATGAGATCATGACCTGAGCAAAAACCAAGAGTCAGATGCTTAACCTACTGAGCCACACAGGTGCCCCAGAACCAGTGGGGCACACTTAACCAGTGTGATTAACTGACATCCAGTCATACGTGTCTTTAGAAAATTACCAAAAATGGGGGGGGCAGCTATTGTTTCTTAATATATACAGTTTGTTATTTAAATTCTTTTAAACCATGAGGGCCACAAGGTAAAAAAAATAATGCAGTGGGTCTTAGGTGATGAAAAAGTTCTGAATGGCCGCGTTAGTAGAGCAGAAATGCTCTTGTCTCTAGAACAGTAATAGGCTGTGAAAAAAACCCGAGGCATAAAATGGGTTCAGAAAAAGTTTTCTGAAGGAGAGAAAAACAAGAGCAACAGAGCCTCCAATAAGTTTCACATTTGTAAACATGCTCTACGACATGGAAAGTGGGGCACCTTCTAAAACCAAAGCCCAAGATGTTCACCTACGGTAGTCAACTGTCAGCTGGGCTATTAACAAGCCACACATAAAATCACTAGGTGTTAAAGAAGCATAATGAAATTATTATTTGTTAAATACTCCACAGCCTGAAATGTATGGGTAATCAATGTACATGTAACTAAACATTTGGGGAAAGGAATTACTAATTGTCACCTTCTGTATTCCTGAATGATTCAATGGATTTCAGGATCACGGGGTCTCTCTCAATGTGATGAGCACTGTTCCAGGCTCTTGTTTTATTACAAATCTATAAGATTAGGTCATCATAACTGATATGCAAAGAGGCAGGCATTATTATTAATTTAAAATCACATTTACTGAGGTATTATTTATGTATAGTAAATAGCATTCAAGTGTAGATTTGATGGTTCTTGATAATTAGACACACCATCAAATTATTGTTACAATAAAGGTAATGTTTCCATCATTCCCAGATTTCTTGTGTCCCTTTGTGCTCCTTCTCTCTCTCCACTCCTGGCCATAGGTGACCACTGATCTACTTTCTGTCACTATAGGTTAGTTTGCATTTTCTAAAGTTTTATGTAAATGGAATCATACAATATGCATTCTCTTTTCTCTGGCTTTTTTTCAACCTAATTATTCTGAGATTCATTTACATTTATTGCTTATAACAAGAACTCATTCCTTTTTATTTTTTAGTAGTATTTTATGTATAGATATACTTTGTTGCTGTTGCTGTTATGAACACTCATGTATATGTCATTGCATGGACATTTGTTTTCATTTCTCTTGGGTAAATACCAGAGGAGTGTGGGTCACATGATAGGTGTATATTTAACATTTTAAGAGACTATCAAATGGTTTTCCAAAGTAGTGTTACCTTTTCTCTTCCTACCAGCCGTGCATGAGGTTTCCAGTTGCTGCACATCTCACTGATACTAGATACCATCAGTCTTAAATTTTAGCCAGTCTAGAAGGTGTGAAAGGTCTCTTGTGGTTTTAGTTTACATTTCCTCAATAACTGATGACGTTGAGAACTTTTTATGTGCTAGGTGGCTATTTATATATCTTCTTTGTAAAGTATCTGCTCAAATCTTTTGCATACTAAAAAAATTGAAGTGTTTGTCTTATTACTGAGTTGTAAGGGTTCTTTATATATTCTAGACACAAGTCTTTAAAATATATACATTTTGGAAAAAATGTAATATTTTATCCTACTCTGCAGCTTGTCTTTTTATTTTTAATCGTGTCTTTTGAGAAGCATATGATAATTTTAATAAAGTGCAATTTATGAACTTTTTCTTTTATAGTTCATGTTTTCTGTATTCTAACTAAGAAATCTTTCCCTTCTCCAAGATTATAAAGCTTTTCTTCTTTGTTTTCTTCTATGAGTTTTACAGTTTTAACTTTGACATTTCGGTTTGTGATTCATTTTTGATTTATTTTTTCTTTATTTGAGAGACAGACAGAGAGAGGACAAACGCATTCCTGTGTGTGAGTGGGGAGGCGGAGTGGGGAGGCAGAGGGAGAGCAAGAAACTCAAGCTCAGCATGGAGCCCGAGGCAGGGCTCAATCCCATGACCCTGGGATCATAATCTGACCTGAAATCAAGAGTCAGATGCTCAATCCACTGAGCCACCCAGTTGTCCCAATTTACTTTGTATGTATGTTATGAGGTATATTAGCTATCTATTGCTGCATAACAAATTACTCTGAAATTTAGCAGTTAAAACAATAAACATTTATTAACTCACACAGTTTCTAAGAGTCAGAAATCTGGGCCTGGCTTTGCTAGGTGATTCCAGCTCAGGCTTTCTTCTGAGGTTGCAGGCAAACTATTGGTCATGGCTGCAGTCATCAGAAGCCTGACCAGGACAGGAGGATGTGCTTTTAGGATGGCTCACTCATATGGCTATTGGCAGAGGGCCTCGGTTCCTCATCAAATAAGACTCTCTGCAGGGCTGTCTGGGTCCTTACAGCATTGCAGCTGACTTCCCCCAGAGCAAATGATCTAACCAAAAACGAGTGAGGAGGAAACCAATTTACCTTTTATAACCTAGTATTCAAAGTTCACACCATCATTCTCCTAATTCTGTTCATTAGAAGTTGAGTCTCTAAGTCCACTCCACACTCAAGGGAAGTGGAATTAATTTACATTTTCTAAGATGGAAGAGTACTAAAGAGTACCAATTTGTGGACATATTTTGAACTGCCCACATGAGGTAAGGCTTAAAGTTCATTTCTTTCTTTCCCATGTAGATATCCAGTTGTTCTACCATCATTTGTTGAAAAACTTCTCTTTTCCAGATGAATATCATTAATAGTTACAATTCAAATGCAAACTGAATTTTTTAAAAAACTTAAACCTGTAGCAAAAATTATTAAAAATAAAGTGTGTGTATGTATATACACACACACACATATATAAAGTTTATATATATGGAAAAATTCAAATGATGGCATTAATTTCTAATAATGTAATTTCTGCAAGTTTGCATTTTCACTTTACAGTTGCAGTAATTAATACAATATTGGGACATTAATGTTGAAAGACCTCAGAGACATTAGCTAATTTATCTCAGTTCTTTTATGGATATAGAGGCAGAAATGCTGGGAGATGAAATGCATGGCTGAGGACATAATACAACACAGAGGCAAATCTGAGAATATTAGCTATTTTGTCTCTAGGACCAGTAATCCTTCGGATATAGCAAAGTTGAAAAGTCCTTAGCATGTCTCTGAAACCATCACATCAAAGTCCATAAGAGGCACGTTTAATCTCACGTTATTAATTACATTCCTGTGAGGGTCAGTCTTGTTCCCTCCATTCGTTTCCTTATTCATTTGGTTTCACCCTCCCACCCATCCAGCCAGCCACTCACTTACTGTTTAATTCACAAATATTTGTTGAATATCTTCTATGGGCCAAGCATTGGTCCAAATGTTTGGGATCCAAATACCATAAGCACAATGTCTAGCTTTCTCCTAAGAGCACCGATGTATCATTTCTCTCTGAGATCAGTTTTTGGACTCCAAGGTCATCTGTCTACCAGGTCATCATTTAGTGTTATTAGTCTGCTTGGGTTGCCATAACAAAATAGCACAGACTGAGGGGCTTATACAACAAAAATGTATCTTCTCACAGCTCTGGAGGCTAGAAGTCCAAGATCAGGGTGTCAGCATGGTTGAGTGCCCTCTTCCTGGCTAGCAGATGGCTCCCTTCACACTGTGCCTTCAGAGGGAGGGGGGAGATCTCTTTTTCTATCCTCATAAGACCATTAATCCCATCAGGAGGACTCTACCCTCATAAACTCATCTAAAAATAATTACTTCCCCAAGGCCCTATCTCCAAATACCATCAGGTGGGGTGAAGGCTTCCACATATGAATTTCAGGTTGATACAAACATTTAGTCCATGGCACCCCACAACCAAAACCTCAGAAAAACAGTATTTCCTAGAATTATGAGGACTGCAAATGCATGCCAATACTGTATGTGAAAGAACTACAGAAAGAAGCCTTCTGTCACCAGCTTATACCAAACTTTGTAAAGAAATCTGCAAAAGAAAAAGCTAGGACTTTGGGGGATTAGTTACAGAATATATCACTTCTAGCTGGCATAACTGGGGTGAGCATCATCTGTGTTGAGTGCTTGAGTATGTGTTAGATATTTGAGTTACAAATCGGCGATTCATTCTGACACTGGAATTAAGGTGCTTTGGTCGGGGTGTGAGCATAAAAATTGCCCTGGTTTATGATGAAATTGTACTTTATGAAGCTTTATTCCATGCCTTTTATGATTCAGCTATCATCAAAGCATGGAGGGAAGAAGGCTTTGAGATATACCATATGAGAGCAGCTTCCCTCTGAACTCCTTTCCCTCAGACTGATGCTCGTAATTACCCTGGATGGGTATCCACTAACGAGACCCTCATGAAGCAATTAGATGTCATTTCTTCTTTCTCTCAGCTAATGTGAATAAAGAATATTAGTAAATCCCACCCATGGTTTTAGAAAAGAGAGGTTTATTTCCACAGTTGGTACAGTCCACTCATGGTATAAAGTCCATCAAATGGGGCTGCTGTTTGATGATACAGCTACCCTGTGATAAATACCATGGGCAGCTCGATGGAGGGCACAGAGACAGAGACCACTCTAGGGGAGGCTTAACCTGAGTTCTGCTATGAATGGAGGATGAAAATGAAAGTTAATTGGCTATACTGTCCATTCATAGCACTGGAAGGAAAAATGGAAATTAAGCGAATAGAAATAGAAAGTTTCAAACCTGATCTCTGGACCTGTATCCCAAGGATAGGAGTACAACTTTCATCCCAAAGGAGATGACTTTTGTGAGAATAGTTTGTGACATCCCTCATGGAAGGACAAGAGGTTTCTTAGTTATAAACAGAGACTAACTCTGGAAAGGAATCTGTCAAAGGGATACTGCTTCCTCACAGAACCATGGAGAAAAACCAGGCTTGAGGACGAAGTCACGAAAGAGACTGAAAGTCACACTGTGCACAGACTAGGTGAGAACACTGTTCTGCAGCTGTCAAGCATTTGATGGGGCAGCTTACACCCTGCTACCACTGGCCCTGGAGTTGGGGCACCTACTCCTACTGCCTCCGGAAGATTCTGAATTCTTTCTTCTTTGTCTTATGGCTCCCAAGTCAAAGGGAGCCATTCACTGACTGGCGAAGCCTAGGTTACCTGATTGTGCTTGACCACAAGGGAGGTTGGGAAGGTGAGTATACAGCATTTCAGCTTCCATGTGGAAGGTAAGCCCTGATTCTCTAAAATTTATATGGGATAGAGGAGGGGGATTCAGGAAACATAATACAGGTTCAGAAACTGGGCAACTCCCTTAACAAAAAAGTCATACTGATTTGAAAAGTTCTGAGAAACTTCACAGAAGACCATGGGGGAGGGGAAGAGGGGAAAAAAGCTACAGAGAAGGAAGGAGACAAACCATAACAGACCCTTAAATACTGAGAACTGAGGGCTGATGGGGGTAGGGGAGAGGGGAAAGTGGGTGATGAGCACTGAGGAGGGCACCTATTGGGATGAGCACTGGATGTTGTATGGAAACCAATTTGACAATATATTATATTATATTATATTATATTATATTATATTATATGTATGATAATACAACATATTAAAAGAAAGTTCTAGTTTCTGATGAAGAAGAAGAAAAAGGTAGTGGTGGTGTCTAAGTGCAGCTGATGACTTGGGGGGGACTAAGCAGCAGAAAATTCTTTCTCTGCCACAGAAAAGGATCTTAGAAGGACAGCGTTCAGTGGTTCTCAGCCTTGGCTTCAATTAGGATCACGCGGAGAGCTCTCCAAACCTACTCTTGCCAGGGCTCCATTCTAGACCGAGTCGAACTTCCTGAAGGCGAATTCTGTTTTAAAATCTCCCTAGTGATTCTAATGTGTGGGTAGGGTTGAGAACCACTGAATTACACCTAAGGCACCTGAGAAGAGAAACAGATGGGCCCTAAGAGATCATGGTGGGCAGATGCGGAAAGGAGCCCCTTTCAGAGTTCGGTATTTTTGTGATGTAGTGCTGCTGAGTAACAGGGGGAATCATCTTGTAACTCACCAGCACTTTTAAAGGCCTAACATGATGCAGGCATGGGAGGCTTTTTCAAATCGCAAAACATTGTTGCATGATTCGTAAAAGCTTCCTTCTCCAGGCAGTGGAGGGGTGGGGGTTAGCCGTGTAGGTTGAAACCCAGCTCTGGGAGCTGTGGGCTTGCAAACCAGAACCAAAGCCCCCCACCCAAACTCTTCTTCATTTGTCCCGGAATGACTCATTCTACTTGAAGCAGGCACGGGGGCGGAAAGTGAGCAAAAGCTGGTCTGGGCCTTACAAGAGATGCCCCAGTGTGCACAGCTGGGCAAAACCCTCCAAGCAGCCCAGGTAGCCCGTTCAGGAAACGCAGAGGAGAGGGAGGTAACAGCAGGGGAAGCCATCTCTAAGCTGAATGCCTTCGTGAATCACACAGACTTTCTGGCCCAGCACAGGCTTTGCCTCAGCCAGGAAAGATCTGGAATACCAAATGCCTCCAGATTTATTTAAGAACACTACCTGGGCAAGAAGGAGCTTTGGAATCAAAGTGAATTTCCACAGTGCTAAATTTACTCCATAGTTTCAGATGGAAGATGAAGGAAAGTAATTAAGCAAAGAATGTGTATCAAGGAGCCAAGCATTTTAATGAAAGAGCCAGTGGCAGCGAGGATCAATATTTGCCTTCCAAAGCAAATATTTCAGAGGAGATGTTTGGAGCAAGATGGGAGAGGCACTGAGCACAGCAAGCAGAGTGTGAACAGCCCTGCCCTGTGTGCTGAGATCCCTCATCAGTCTCTATTTGCTGGTTAGGAGCGTGATGGATGAAACCACGGCGTGCAAAGCTGCTGTCTCTGCCCTTTGCGCTGCCCCGTTAAGGTGGTTTGGATGTAACCTTGGAGGGTAGATTCTAAAGGGCAGTGAGCTGATCGATGTTCCCAATTCAGCTACCTGACAGCCACCGCCAGTGAAACCACCCAACTGCTCACGTGTCACTGACTGCTTGCATCCTCTTTTGAAATGTAACAATGGTGCTGGAATTAATAACGACAACAGAAGCCTTCCGAGTGCTGGTTTACATTTTTGGAGGAAACTCTTGGCTGCAAGAGGAAATTGAGAGAAAAAAAAAAAGACCACTAGGAAGATTAGTGGAAATGCATGGTAATAATTAGGCTGCAGAAATACAGAGAACTGAGGATTTCTAGACCTTTTAAACACCTCTTACCTGACAGTGACATTATTTAATTTCATAAATTTGAGGAGGAGAAATATACCTTCAAAGGGTAGATGATTTTCTTTGAGATCTATGGTATGGTTTGGATTTGGCACATAATTTAACACATATTTATTGATTGTTGACTATGCTATGTACTGTTGGTACAGGATGAACACTTCAAAGTCCCCATTCTTACAAAACTAATATTCTGTTAGGAAAGAGAGAAGCATAAAAAATTAACTTCAGGGATGCCTGGGTGGCTCAGTTGGTTGAGCGTCTGACTTCGGCTCGGGTCATGATCTCAAGGTTGGGTTCATGAATTTGAGCCCTGCACTGGGCTTGCTGCTGTAAGCGCAGACCCCGCCTCCAATCCTGTCTCCCTCGCTCTCTGCCCCTCCCCTGCTCACACGCTCGCATTCTCTCTCAAAAAAAAATAAAACATTAAAAAAAAAGTTAATTTCAATCAAACAGTTAGTGATAGGATTGAGGAAGCAGTGAGAGCTGAGAGCAAAGAGAAGATTGGGAAGTGGTGTGGCACAGGGGATACGTAAGCTGAAGTCTAACCTGATAACTTCTTTGAAGAAGGGAGGGAGTGACCTCTGGGCAGTGTGTGTGTGTGTGTGTACGGGGTGGTAAACTGCAAGTGGTTTGTTACTTATGCAGCCTAAAGTGCAAATCAGGAAGTATTAGTGTTTGGAGATGGAAGATTGAGGAAGGGGCACATCTCTGAGGGCTCTTCATGCTAAGCTAGGCAGTTGGAATCCTTCCTAGCACATCAGAGGATCTTAAAATTCATTTGCATTAATTAGAATCATTTAGCACCTGACAAACACTACCTCAGCCAGGTGATCAAGGTCAACACTACTAGCGAGAAATCACGTTGGCAGTACATACCCTTGGTACATGTGTTGAAAATGGCACTTTGTGGTCTTCCTCTCTAAAACCCATAACCCCCGCCTAATCATAAGAAAACACCAGAAAATTCCAGATTGAGAGACATTTGGCAAAACCCCTGACCAGTACTCTTAAACTGTCAACGTCATCAAAAACAAGGGGGGAAAAAAAAAGAATTACTTAGGATTTTGCCACTCCGGAATGTGTGCCCCAGACCAAGAAACTTGGCATAATGTAGGAGCCTATTAGAAATGCTGAATCTCATCCCCCATAACGACACAAGCAGAATATGCTTTTTTTTTTTTTTTAAGTGGCCTTCATGCCCAGTGAGGGACTTGAACTCACAACCCTGAGTTCAAGACTCCAGCGCTTAACTGAGTGAGCCACCCAGCTGCTCCAAAAGCAGAGTATGCAGAGGCGATCCCATATGTACAGCTATTTCACTGAAATAGCTTGTTGGAAAATGACTCTGTGATTCTCAGAGTTTGGTCCACTGGACTTGGGGTAAGGCCCTGGAGTCTGTTTCTAACAAGCATCCCAAATGATCGTGTTGCAGGTGGCCCAGGATTTTAAAGACCTATACCTAGGCCTTACCTAACCAGTAAAATCAGGACCTCCGATTGATGAAATCCAGGAATTGGTATTTTCTAAAGCTCCCTGGGTAAGGTATAGGTAAAATTGAGAACCACTGAATTAAAAGGTCATAACCAGGGATGTGACAGGGCCAGATTTGCATTCTTGATAATGTTTAAAAACAAAATTCAACTAAGTAAATGTAAAGATCTGACTGTTTTTGACCAACAGTTCCTGAACAGGGGCAAAGTCCCATGGAGCAAGCAAAAGGAGCTCTGAGAAACTGTACAAAGGGAAAGGTTTTTATGGGAAGGCAGGTAAGGGGAGGAAGAAGAGAAAAGAAAAGCAAAAGAGAAGAAGGGATTGTTTCAGACAAGGTCACTTTCCCTTAGGGGAAGGCAGGGAGTCTTATCAGGCAGATTATCTTACTAGTGCTGCTCAGAAAATTCCAGACTGATTGGTTTAAAATTCCACTCTTGGGAGAGGCTGAAACTGAAATTAGATTAGTATTAAGTTTTGGTGGGGGCTTAACATAAATAATCTATTTTGGGCCTGTTTCTTTTTATCAATAGATGTCTTTTTCCAAACGTTCACATCTATTATCTCAGTATTCCTTGATATTAGCACACGTGATATGGTGATTTCTAATAAGACGTGTATATTTGGTCTTTATCCACTGTCTCTGGCACACTAATCCTAAAGCCCTTGCAATTTCCTATATAGAGGTCATAGGGGCATCTTTGGTATAATATTTTGTTTTGTTCCTAGTTCCTCAAATAGCAGAAAAGTAAGGGTGAAATGGAAGTCTTTTGTTATTCATAACAAGCCCCTTTCCTTTTGTTTTTCCTTTTCTTTTTATTTATTTTTAAAATATTTCTTTTTTATTTTTTATTTTTTTTTTATTTTTATTTTTGGGACAGAGAGAGACAGAGCATGAACGGGGGAGGGGCAGAGAGAGAGGGAGACACAGAATCGGAAACAGGCTCCAGGCTCTGAGCCAACAGCCCAGAGCCTGACGCGGGGCTCGAACTCTCGGACCGCGAGATCGTGACCTGGCTGAAGTCGGACGCTTAACCGACTGCGCCACCCAGGCGCCCCTAAAATATTTCTTTTTGAGAGAGAGAAAGAGCGTGAGCAGGGGAAGGGCAGGAGGAGGCGGACAGAGGATCCTAAGTGGGCTCAGCGCTGTCAGCAGTGAGCCCCATGCGGGGCTCGAACTCATGTACCATGAACTGAGTTGAAGTTGGACACTAAACCAACTGAGCCACCCAGCCACCCCTCCTTTCTTTCTTTCCTTCTTTTTTTTAAGGTTTATTTTTTAGAGAGAGAGATATTGAGCATGCGAGCTGGGCAGGGGCAGGGGCACAGAGAATCCAAAGCAGACTCTGCACTGAGCAGGGAGCAGGGAGCCCAAGGCAGGGTTTGAACACACAAACCATGAGATCATGACCTGACAAGGCTCAACTGCCTGAGCCACTCAGGGGTCCCGATAGCAAGCCCCTTTCAACCACAGCTGAGTTCATGACTTTTCAAAAAGCCCCTAGGGATGAGGGAGGGGTGGTCACCAGAAGGACCAACCGTGTGATTAGAGGGTTGAAACTTTCAGCCTTCTGACCTCCAGGGAGGGGAGAAGGACTGGAGCTCAACTGAATCTCCAATGGCCAGTAAATCAATCAATCAAAGGAATGTAATGTAGCCTCAATAAAAGTCTCAAAAAGAGTGTCCATGATGGTAAACAGGTGGCGGTGCTCGGAGAGTGGTGCACCCAGACAGGATATGGAAACTCCATGTCATTCCTCACATGCTTGGCCCTATGCATCTCTTTCATGCAGGCTGTTGCTGAATTATATCCTTTTACAACAAACTAGTGCAGGGGTTCAGAAAGAGTCAACCAAAGATGTGTTGTTTGGTATGCTGGTTATTTTGAGCTGAAAACAACTAAGGAACAATTAAGACTCAGGAAGAAACTTTAACCTTCCACCTAAGAATTTAGATAGAAGATCTGCTCTAGGAAAAGAGTTATTACCATAAATAACTATGATTATAACATGAACTAGGTGTGGTATACAGGAAAAACCTAGCAAGGCCTGTTTGATCAAAGTCCTCTCTGTGTCCCATTGTTTCTGGATGGCCCAGAAAATATTTGTTTACTAAACATTTACTCTTTCCATTTTCCTGTGAATTGTCTTCCTTTCCTTTGAAGCTCCAGACCTCTACCTCATTCTTCCTACTTCAGGATGACATATATACTTCATTTTGCTTTTCTCTAGAATCTCATGGTTATATGGATTCCCTGTAAGTATGTAATTAATTTTTTTTTAAGTTTATCTATTTACTTTGAGAGAGAGAGAGGTAGGGAGGAGTTGGGGGCAGGGGTTGGGAGGAGCAGAGAGAGGGAGAGAGGGAGAGAGAATCTTCATGCTGCTTGGGGTCTGATATGGGGGTCTCACAAACCGTGAAATCCTGACCTAAGCCAAAAATAAGAGTCAGATCCTCAACCAAATGAGCCACCCAAGTGCCCCTATATGTAATTAAATTAGATTTTCTCCAGTTAATCTGTTTCATGTCAATTTAATTCTTAGACTAGCCAGAAGAACCTTAAAAGGTAAATTAAAACTACCCTCACCCCAACACAGTAATCTAGTAAGTAAAATACCTGAGTTCTGTGAGCCCCTTCTAGCAAACAAGTCAAACCTCAGGAGGGGTGGTAGGAACCTCTAATTTACAGCCCATTGGTCAGAGGCACAGGTGACAACCTGGACTTGCCACTGGAATCTAAAATATGTGTATTTGGGGCGTAGTCTTGTAGGACTGAACCCTCAAATTGTGGGGTCTGCACTAACTCCGCATAGATAGTGTCAGAATTGAGTTACCTTCTTGGACACAGCTAGTGTCCAGCTAGTGTCACAGAATCCTTAGTGTGGAAAAACTCCAACACATTTAGGAACCAGAAGTGTCAGAAGTGAAGTAGTTGTGTAGTAGAGTGTTGAGAAAACACACAGGGGACGACAGGAAGAGTTTTCCTTAATAGTGTGGAAATAATTCTATCAGGCTGCAAGATCTTGCCAAGAAAACTTACTAGTTATAAGGACATTAATTAGCTTCAAAAGGTGATTTCATATACCACCATTATCTGCAGTGATTCGAATTCTAAATAGAGATACAGGGGATAGCTCTGGGGACAACTGAAAAGTATTTCTAGGATTCCTATCCCACAAATGTTAGATCACTTGTCCTTTATATTCTCCAACTGAGGTATCATGAGTAGAATTCAGCCAGCCTCAGGATCAGTCCCATCTCTGCCAAGTCTGTGTGATTGGGGATGGGATTAACTACTGACTTCAGTTAATTCATCTCTAAGATGAGAATAATAAAACTTCATCACATTGTGTAGTTGTGAGAACAAAATAAAATTGTACGTGAGAAAATACATTATTAACTGTACAGTTCTCATAAAAGCAAGAATTCTAAGTATTATTATATGAAATAAGCAAAGTTCAAAAATACTATATAAAGGCCCTAACTCTAACAAAAATAACCCTGATGCTAAGAATTAAGATAACCACAAAGGCTTATGAAGTATCTGGTACTGGGCTAAGAACTTTACTCTCTTTGCCTTATTTAGTCCTTGGAATGACCTATTAAGGCAGTTCTTTTCATTACTCCCATTTTACTGAGAATATGAGTAGCTTACCCATGCTCACATAGCTAGGAATGGTGGAATGAGGATTTGAATCCAACTCTGTTTGATTCCAAATCCTACACATTTAAGCAATTTGCTATAATGTCTCCTTGGGTTTCATCTGAATTTACGCTTAATGTTTGGGATGTGTATACATCACTATATGAGCCTTCACTTGGGATAAATCTTGAATGGTAGTCCCACGTAACATTGGCTAAAACAAAAGCTTAGTCCGTAAATTCTATATCCAAGACTGGAAAGGCAGCTCTGACCACAGAAAGTCTGGCTGGGACGTGAGACCCAAAAGTCCATCAAAATAAGCAGAAAAGACCCCAAAATCTAGGCCCCTATTACTTCACACTACAGCTGATTACAAGTAATCTAAAAGCAATGACTATGCTATTTAATTCACCTAAGTACATTTATGGACAGACTTACTACTTACTGGCCTATTCTGAATGTTGGCAGGGAAACTAGAGTTTCAAGGACTAGAGGCCCATTAACAGCCAAGGAGCATGTCTCCAGAGCCAGAAGTCAGCCATGATCAGATCAGTGAGGGTGGGGAGGAAAGAGCTTGCCCACTCCCATGGAGCATGCAGAGGCTCTGACAGCAGGCCTGCAGAAAAATAGGATTCTAGGGACTGCCTAAGAGGGAGGTAGAGGTAGTCAATCAGACAAATAACACTAACATTCTCCTGTGGGGGGAAATAAATTATTCAGTTTGCACACTCCTTCAGACTTCAGCCAAACTGATACTTAAGCAACTCAGTTTTCATCTCTGGGAACAGCATAGCAATATAGAAGGACTATACTTATGGCTCTGGGGGTAACAGATGAGGCACCTGGGCTTCTCTGTTATGGTAATATGATAGATGCTGTCCCCGACGGCCGCCCTCAGAAGCAAATAGGGCAGCTGCTCTTTCCATGTTAATTAATCAGTCATTACATCTTCTATGCATTCCAACTAGGCACACTGCCATCATTGGTGTATGTACTGCTTTTCATACCCTGCCAGTTTGTTAACCACTGCTGGCCTCACCCATAGAGCATCTGATTCACATAGACTGACATAGGCCTTGAGAATTTGCATGTCTCTCAAGGTCCTAGGTGATGCTGATGCTGCTGGTCTGGGGACCACACTTTGAGAATCACTGGTGTAGTAGTTACTCTTCTGAAC
Organism: Lynx rufus; assembly: GCF_022079265.1. Taxonomy (NCBI): domain Eukaryota; kingdom Metazoa; phylum Chordata; class Mammalia; order Carnivora; family Felidae; genus Lynx; species Lynx rufus. Next base: position 15,276,638 of record NW_025814823.1, read on the forward strand.
TGCCGAGATGCCCTATGGGACTGAAGAACTTATTCCTCCAGCTTAAGGGGATGCTGCTTCCTACAGCTGCTCTCCCTCATGTCAGCCCCTCCAGGAATTGCCCATAGCTGAAGACAACTTCCTGGCCTAAGGTCATGCTCCTTCCCTGGGCAGCCTGCTTACAAGAATTGATAGATGCAGGGCCCTCTCACATCAGGGTGAAGACTCAGAAAGGCCATCCTAGTGTCAGAGTCCCTGAGGGGTTAATGACAGTCTTTGTCATAACTGCTCTGCAAATCCACTTTTCCCTGGGCTCATATTTCTGGCCACATAGGAGCTCCTTTATGACCACCCCCAAGAAAGGACAAAAAGCTGAGCTTGGTTCATGGACAGTGTTAAAAGATAAAATGAGGCATACTAAAAAATTTAAAGTTTATTTGAACAAAAACTGACCTAAATTGGGCAGAGCCAAATTGGAGCACTATACCAACAGGAGCCAGGGGAAAGACTTATACAGAGAAGATGCAGAGGCAAAGAGAGTAAATTGTTTGATTGGTTATAGCTTAAAGCCTAGTTCCTGTTTGTGAGTAGTATTCCTTAGGTTTCAGTTTTTTAACTTTCAGTAATTTACAGGCTTTGGTTTGGGTTTGCTATGTAGGCCATCAGAGCATTAGAGCCACTTCAGTCTAATGGTCTCCTTGTTTACTTAATTTAACAATGGGTTTGCTTGGTGGGAGGGAGCAAGACAAAAATCAAGCACAGGTGCAGAACTCCCACTCAGGGATTACCTGGAAGCACAGTGGCAAGGGGAAATCCTCCCAATGGACAGAATGCATTCACAAGAGCAAATTATATAGCCAAGCGCCAAGTCAAGTCAACGGGGAGGGCTGTAGGCTCTGCATCTATGGGAGGCCCTGAAAGATACACAACAGAGCCAGGTGCATGGTTTTATTACAGGACAGTAGTGAAGACTTGGGAACAAGCTAATCTATCACAGGTTGGATGGACAGTACATGAATATTTAAAAATATATATTTTTAATAGCGTATGGGAAGCATGGTGATGTAGATTTGTAGAGGGTTGTTACAGGGGTATGGGCACCTATCCCAGTCTGGAGTGATTAGCAGAATAAATTGCCAGAAAGCTTCTGGTAGGAAGACATGTCTGAAATAAAACATTAAGATTAACTCCAGGCAAATTAAGGTGGAGGATGGAGATCTGGGGAGGTCAGAGATGAGGTTAGAAAAATAGGGAGATGACTAGGTCATGCTGAATACTGAAACCCTCAAAAAGGAATTGGAAATTTGTTCTAAGACTTTGAAGAGCTATTGAGGGGTGTTACGTAAGGTTTGTGACTAGATATAGATTTAGAAGTAATTTTTCTATAAGCCATGTGGGGAATGCGTTGAAGAGGAAAGACTGGGGAAGAAATAGAGACACAAATTTGCAAGTTCTGGCAATGGTCCAGACAAGAGACAGAGCAGTAGGCCACCACCCTTAAGAGCTCAGACTTCCTGAGACAGACAGACTGGGTCTGAATCCCAGTTCTGCCATCAAGGTGTGGGACCATGGATGAGTTAGCCATACTAAACCTTGGTTTCCTCATCTGTAAAGCAAGTATAGTAACAGCACCTACTGATACAGTGTGTGATGATTAAACCAGCAAATGACTAGAAAGGGATTAGTTCAGTGTCTGGAACTAAGAAGCCCTTCTGTGTTAACTGTCATTATTATTCCTGGAGGGTGTGAACTAGTGTAGAAGTCAAAGGGCTTGAGAAGAGGGAAACTGCCACCTTCCAAGAATATACCTAATGTATACAAAAAGGAGATTAAAAGATCCTCCAGAGCATGAGTAAGGATTTAGAGTTGGTTCAGGGCCATAACCTAGCTCTGCTCTTAGGAACATCCATCTCTTGATTCAGTAATATTCCCTGAGCATTTACACTGTGCAATGCAGTGGGATTGAGTTGTTACATGTACATGAACACAAGACTCTTGTGCTAAGTGGTCTTCCCTCAGGGACTATGGTCTTGTAAACATCACTGGAGACAGATAGTACTTATTTAGCAATGTCTTCATTTCCATCAAGTGGGAGCTTTACTATCCTAATTCATGTTTTCTTGATAGTTAACAGAAAAGATAAATATATTTCTTCCTCCTTTTAAAATCATCTGTGGGAGGGTTGTAACTATTTGAAGATGTAAAGGTGTTGCTTGGTATTCAAAGCCTTATAGCTGTTTGTACTGACAGGTGGTTCAAATCTTAAAAGCAACCATAGAAGTAAATGCATTGAAGTGATCTGCTATTGATCTACATGCATTTGCAATGTCCAATCCATTTAAATTGCTCATGGCCCATTCATTGTAATCCTAAGTGGTTTTGCATTCTGTGTATGCAGGTACATTGTTGTTCCTTGGCTGTTGGGACTTGTAGAAAATAGACAGGCTGACATGATCTAGAGTAAAACCTTTCTCATTTTAGGAGGCTTTCTTACTATATACCTGCATGTTTGGTTCTGTAATCTTTCCACAGGGGCCAAGTGTTGCTCTCTGCTGGTACAAGTACGGATTCCTCTCTCTGTACTACAGGAATCTATAAGATGTTAATGATATCAAGTTTAATTGTAGGCACTAAAACCCTTCAATTACCATGTTACTTGCCTGTGATAATACATTATGTTACAACAATTCTATAACCACTAAGCTGGCTGGAACTGTGTAAAGTAGATTATATCTTAGCCCAACTTTCTTTCCCGGTGAAGAAGGGGTTTAGGAGACTAAGGGCAAATAGAAATGTCTTTAGCCTCTGCACATGCCATTCTCATGTGTGTGGTCATCCCAGCCTCCCACCCAGCTTTTTGAATTCTGCTTACCTGCAAAGCACTGCTTCTTTCTCTTCCTACAATACTCAATTAGACCATCTCTATGCTACAGAGGGAAAGTATGGAGGCAGAACAAGAGACCAGTGTGAAATGAACAAAGACCAACCTATAGTCATGGCTATTTATTCAGAGCTTGCTATAGTAAGAAAGTCAGCCATCACTGTTGCAGAGACACAAAGTCAGGCAGAAAAGTGGGAAAGCTTTATAGTGAAAAAAAGGGAAGGCTTCAGGTATGCCCTTATTGGAGGCTGCTGGCATGGGGAAGCTGTAAGTGGGCTAACTAGAAGTGCCTCATCCTATGTGATTGGTTAGGGTGCGTATTTGGCTTTCTCTGGTGGGTCCTAAACTGGGAGTAGGGACAAAAATTAGGGAAGTTTTCAGTGATTAATCAAGTTTTGGCTGTTTTGGGCCAATTGTTACAGAAGTTATGGTTAGGCTTCCTGGACTGTTGCTAGAGATAATGTCCTGACTTCCTACAAGTCTGACTTGCAGACAGTCTTCCTGGGCTGGTTACTGAATATCATGGGTTGTTTTTCTGGACTGATTGCTGCAGACTGTGAGTCAGAGTTCTGTTTTTACATATGGTCTAGCCATTGTCCATTTGTCCATTTAGTCTCTTAACAGGCAGGAAGCTCACATAAGGGCCCAAATGAATTACTGAGATCAGTGAGAATAGAGAGGAAGAAATAAAAGGACAGGATCTGGTGACAGGTGGGGGTGAGGGAAGACTTCAAAGACCAGGATAGTGGTTAAAACTCTATTGCTACCAGACTGCCTGGATATAAATTCCAGCTCTGCCAGTCACCTATTGAACATGAAGATAATAATAGTACCTACCATATAGTGTACTATTAGTGTTAAATATAAATTAAATTAGCTACTATATGTAAAGTGATTAGAATAGTCCTTGACCCAAAGTAAGTGTTAGCTGTTCTTAATACCCTGGAACAAGTCATTAGCTGACAGCCTGTCAGGAGGAAGAACAGGCTTTGAAGCAAACTTGTGAAATGGTTAGACCTCCTGGTGGTATTCAGGAGTGAGATTGTGTTTTTTTTTTTTTTTTTTTTTCCAGGATCTTGTACACACCTAAAGGCGCCACAGAGTGTGTGCTTGCTAAGGACTGAATGTTTGTAGATCCTCAATATTCATATGTTGAAGCCCCAAGTGTAATGGTATTTGGAGGAGAGGCCTTTGGGAGGTAATTAGGGTTAGTCAAAGTCATGAGGGCGGGCCTTCCATGGTGGGATTAGTGCCCTTAGAGACCAAAGAGCTTGCTCTCTCTCTCTGAATATGCACACCAAAGAAACGCCATATGAGGACATGACAAGAAGGTGGCCATCTGTAAACCAGAAAGTGGGCTATCACCAGACACTAGTATCTGCCAGCACCTTGATCTTGGACTTTCAGCTTCCAGAACTATTAGAAATAAATGTTTGTTGTTTAAGTCACATAGTCTATCATTTTTTTTTTAATAGCAGTTGAGCTAAGACAGTATTTTCTGCTGTTATGGTTATCTCCTTTAATTTTAATGGTTACTGTAGGGTCTGTGGTTTTTTGTTTTTTGTTCTTTTTCCTTCTCCCAAGGAATTAGTGACACTACTTCTCAGGCAACAGTATTATTGGTCTGAGAAACTAAATTGCCAGAACGATGAGTAAAATGTAAAATGAGTGAAAAAATAAAACGATTGACAATAGTAATCATAAAGATAACTTACTTGTGTTTAGTGCTTTACAGCATACATATTATTTTCTGTTAGTGATCTCAGGCAAATAAAAATAATTATTTTTGACTGCTAAGCATGCAGGGCATAGATACTAAATTACAAATTCATTCAACTCCCTCTGATACCTGTCTTTCAGTTAATTAGCATCCTAACACTTCAAATTTACACTGATTTTCTTGGCTGTCATTTCTAGGTAGAATCTGATATACTTTTCAAGTACAACTCATAAGCATATATTAATGCTAATGAGTTATTTACTAGCCTTGAATCTTATTAAAACACATTGTCTCACCTATATTTATTTGTTTACATAAGATCTACTTTGATGACATGAAAGGCAAAGATTCTGTGTAAACATGTACTTTCTTAAAGTACTATCTTTTACCTGTGCTGAAGGGGCAGGGATTTTTAGAAGACTTCTCCAAGAACAAAAGAGGTGGTGGGTGCCATTTCTCCACCCCCCAAACCTAGATAGCCCAACACCTGTTGGAACCAGTGGGAACAAATGTACTTTGCTAACATAACATACCCTGCCCCTGCATTCTTCTGCAGATCGGTCCCGTCCAACCTGCTCCACTTGGCAGGGGTCCCTCCAAAGTGGCTCCTGCCATATCTCATCCTGCAAGCAGCCCCTGCAGAGATCAGCACCACTCCAGTGTCACTCTTGCCGTGGGAAGAGGGGAAGATAACCATATACACTATAGATAAGCATATACACTTGTAGTCCCAGGTGAACCTTGTTACTGGCAGTGCAGAGAGAGTGCTCTGCTGATCAGTGTCTGCGAGCCTAGAAGAATGACTGGGGGCAGGCATCTGGTCTGACTGCCGCACCCCCCCCCCACCCACCCCCAAAAAAGGAAAGCCTGTCAGGGGACAACGTAGGAAGACTGCACGGTAGTTCAGTGCAAGCAAAGCCCCAGGAAAAGGGATGAGGGCAGTCGTGTGGTCTGACTACTGATACTGCCCAACTACAATGGTCCACAATGGCTCCAGACCAGCATCTTAACAGCAGAGGAACCAAACCTGACCCACAGGTCAAAGTGGGCCATTGCGGCCAACTGGACTGAAGGCAAATGAGGCTCAGCCACAACAGAAGGGTATGTGCCATCTACATAGGAGACACCCCTGCAGTGCTTCATTCTGATGAACTACAGCACACTACAGGACCAATTCCTTATAAGTCAGCTACTTGCAAGAGCAGGAGACAAAACTGACTCTCTTGAAACATAGAAACAAACAGAGATTAGACAAAATGAGGAAACAGAGGAATATGTTCTAAATGAAAGAACAGGACAAAATCACAGCAAAAAAAAAAGCTAAATAAAACAGAGATAAGTAATATGTCTAATAAAGAATTCAAAGTAATGGTCATAGGGGTGACTGGGTGGCTCAGTCAGTTAAGTGTCTGACTCTTGACTTCAGCTCAGGTCATGATCTCTTGGTTCATGAGTTCGACCCTGTGTCAGGCTCTGTGCTGACAGCATGGAACCTGCTTGAGTTTGTTTCCTTCCCCACTGTGCTCTCTCTCTCTCTCAAAAGTAAGTAAATAAACAACAACAACAACAGGGGTGCCTGACTGGCTCAGCGGGTTAAGTGTCCAACTTCGGCTCAGGTTGTGATCTTGCAGTTTGAGGGTTCAAGCCCTGTGTTGGGTTCTGTGCTGACAGTTCAGAGCCTGGAGCTTGCTTTAAACTCTATGTCTCTTTCTCTCTTCCCCTCCCCTATTTGTGTTCTGTGTGTGTTTCTCTCTCTCAAAAAAGGAATAAACATTAAAAAAATTAAAAACAACAACAACAACAACGAAGTAATGGTCTTAAAGATACTTACTGGACTTGAGAAAAGAGTGGAGGAACTCAGGGAAACCTTCAACAAAGAGGTACCAGAACTGGAGATTTAGAACTCAAAAAATGAAATAAAAAATACACTGCAGATTAGAGGAGGCAAAATAATGGGTCACAAGCTGGAAGACAGGGTAAAGGAAAGCAACCCAGCTGAACAACAAAAAATAAAAAGACTAATAAAAAATGAGAATAAGTTAAGGGAACTCAGTGATGTCATCAAGCATAACAACGTTTGCAATATGAATCCCAGAAGGAGAAGACAGGGAAAAAGGGGGCATAAAACTTATTTGAAGAAATAATAATTGAAAATTTTTCCTAATCTGGAGAAGGAAACAAACATCCAGATCCAAGAGCCACAAAAAGCCCCTAACAAAATTAAACCAAGGAAGTCCGCATCAAGACACACGATAATTAAAATGGCAAAAAGCAGTGATAAAGAGAGATTTTAAAAACAGCAAGAGAAAGGAAAACAGTTACTTGCAAGGGAAACCCCATAAGGCTGTCAACTGATTTTTTAACAGAAACTTTGCAGGCCAAAAAGTTGTGGCTGACATATTCAAAGTGCCAAAAGGAAAAAAAAAAACAAAAACAAAAAACAAACCAAACCAAACCAAACCAAAACAAAACCCTGTAATCAAGAATACTCTATCCAGCAAGACTATCATTCAGAATAGAAAAAGAGATAAAGAGCTTCCCAAATAAAAGTTTAAAAAGTTCATCACCACTAAACCAGCCTTGTAAGAAACATTAAAGGAAATTATTTCAATGGAGAGAAAAGGCTATGGGGAGCCTGGGTAGCTCAGTTGGTTAAGTGCCTGACTTCGGCTCAAGTCATGAGCCAACTCATGAGTCAACTCACAGTTTGTGAGTTTGAGCCCCACATCAGGTTCTGCACTGACAGTGCAGAGACTGCTTGGGATCCTCTGTCTCCCTCTCTCTCTGCCCTTCCCCTGCTTGCTCTCTCTCTCTCTCTCTCTTGAAAATACATAAACACTTAAAAAAAAAAAAACTCTTAAAAAAAAAAAGGAGGAAAGAAAATGCCATAATCAGGAACAACATTAGAAAAGGAAAAAAAAATTCACAGGTATATGCAAACAAACAAAACTAGCAGATTAATCACTTACAAAACCAGTATGTTGGTTAGAGCACAAAAACAGTAAAATCAATTATATCTGTAAAAATCAGTCAAGGGGTTCACAAAATAAAAGGATATAAAGTGTGAGAGACAAATAAAAACATAGAATGAAATATAGAGAACAAACTGGTGGCTACCAGAGGAGAGGTGGGTAGGAGAATGGTTGAAATAGGTGAAGGAGATTAAGACTATCCTTATCATGATAAGCACTGAGTAATGTGTAGAATTGTTGAATCACAATATTGTATACTTGAAACTAATATAACACTGTACATTAATTATGCAAGAATTAAAAGTAAAAAAATAAATTTTTTAAAAGGATGTAGGGGCACTTAGGTGGCTCAGTCGGTTAAGCGTCCAACTCTTGGTTTCAGCTCAGGTCATGGTCTCATGGTTTCATGAGTTTGAATCCCATGTCTTGGGATTCTTGGTCTCAGTCTCTGTCTCTGTCTGCCCCTATCCCACTCAAACTCTTTGTCTCTCAAAATAAATAAATAAGCTTTAAAAAATAAATAAAGGGCACCTGGTGGCTCAGTCGGTTAAGTGTCCAACTTCAGCTCAGGTCACGATCTCGCAGTTCGTGAGTTCGAGCCCTGTGTCGGGCTCTGTGCTGACAGCTCAGAGCCTGGAGCCTGCTTCAGATTCTGTGTCTCCCTCTCTCTCTGCCTCTCCCCTGCTCACATTCTGTTTCTCTCTCTCTCAAAAATAAATAAACATTTTAAAAAACTTAAAAAATTATGAATAAATAAATAAGATATAAAATATGACACCATACTTGGGGGGGGGAGTCAAACTTTAGTGCTTTTAGAATGGATTCAAACTTATTTTTAATTTTTTTTTTCAACGTTTATTTATTTTTGGGACAGAGAGAGACAGAGCATGAACGGGGGAGGGGCAGAGAGAGAGGGAGACACAGAATCAGAAACAGGCTCCAGGCTCCGAGCCATCAGCCCAGAGCCCGACGCGGGGCTCGAACTCACGGACCACGAGATCGTGACCTGGCTGAAGTCGGACGCTTAACCGACTGCACCACCCAGGCGCCCCTGGATTCAAACTTATATGGCCATCAACTTAATATGGACTGCTATATGCTCATTATATGAGCCTAATGGTAACCACAAATCAAAAACCTGTAATAGATACAAAAAAAAAAAAAAAAAAAAAAAAGAAAAAGAAAATCCTAGAAGGGTGCCTGAGTGGCTCAGTCAGTTGAGCATCTGACTTTGGCTCAGGTCGTGATCTCACCGTTTGTGGGTTCAAGCCCCATGTTGGGCTTTGTGCTGACAGTGGGGAGCCTGCTTTGGATTCTCTGTATTCCTCTCTCTGCCACTCCCCTACTCATTCTCTCTCTCTCAAAAATAAATAAACATTTAAAAAAAGAAAAGAAAATCCAAGCATATCACTATAAAAAGCCATCAAACCAGAAGGAAAGGAGAGAAAAAGAAGGAACAGAGAAGAACTACAAAAGCAACTATAACACAAGTACATACCTATCAATAATTACTTTGAATGTACATGGACTAAATGCTCCAATGAAAGACATAGGGTGATGGAAAGGATAAACATGCAAGACCCATCTATATGCTGCCTATGAGAAACTCACTTCAGACCTAAAGACGTATACAGACTGAAAGTGAAGGATCAGAAAAACACTTACAATGCAAATGCAAGCAAAAGAAAGCTGGAGTAGCAATACTTCTATCGGATGAAATAGATTTTAAAACAAAGACTGCAATGAAAGACAAAGGAGGAAACTCCATAATGATAAAGGAAATAATCCAACAAAACGATATAAAAATTATGAATATTTATGTATCCAGCATGAGAGCACCTAAATACATAAAGCAACTACTAACAGACATAAAGGAATAAATTTACAGTAATATGATAATAGTAGGAGACTTTAACATCCAACTTGGATGAATAGATCATCCAGACAGAAAGTGAACAAGGAAACAGTGGTTTCAAATGACATATTGGACCAGATGGATGTAACAAATATATTCAGAATAGTCCATCCCCAAACAGCAGAATACACATTCTTTTCAAGTGCACGTGGAACATTCTCCAGAACAAATCATATGTTAGATCACAAAACAAGTCTCAATGAATTAAAAAAGACTGAAATAATGTCGTGCTTCTTTTCTGACCACAATGGTAAGAAACAAGAAATCAATCACAAGAAAAAAATCTGAAATGAAATCCGGATAAAGAAGTGGTATATATGCACAATACACAGGGGCTAAATAACATGCTACTAAATAATGAATGGATCAACCAAGAAATCAAAGGGAAAAAAAATACATGATGAAAGAAATTAAAGATGACACAAACAAATGGAAAGATATTCTATATTCATGGATTAGAAAAACCAATATTGTTAAAATTTCCATACTACCCAAAGCAATCTACAGATTTAATGGAATCCCTATCAAAATATCAATAGCAGTATTCACAGAACTAGAACAAATAGCCAAAGCAATCTTGAAAAAGAAGAACAAAGCAGGAAGTAGCACAATTCTGAATTCAAGATACACTACAAAGCTTCAGAAATCAAAACAGTATGGTACTGGCACAAAAGCAGACACAATGAAACAAAACAGAGAGACCAGAAATAAACTTAATAAACTTTATGGTCAATTAACCTATGACAAAGAAGGTAAGAATATAAAATAGGAAAAAGACAGTCTCTTCAATAAATGGTATTGGGAAAACTGGGCAGCTACATGCAAAAGAATGAAACTGAATCACTTTCTTACACCATGCATAAGAATAAATTCAAAATGGATTAAAGACCTAGATGTGAGACCTGAAACCATAAAATTGCTAGTAAGAAACAGGCATTAATTTCTTTGTCATCAGCCATTGAAACAATTTTCCAGATATATCTCCTCTTGCAAAAGAAACAAAAAATTAAACTGCTGGGACTACATCAAAATAAAAAGCTTTTACATAGCAAAGGAAACCATCAACAGCACAAAAGGCAACCTAATGAGTGGGAGAAGATATTTCCAAGTGATATGTCCAATAAAGGGTTAATATCAAAAACATATGAAGAACTTATGCAACTCATTACCAAAAAACCCTAATAATCCAATTAAAAATGGGCAAAGGACCTGAATAGACATTTTTCCAAAGAATATATAAAGATGGACAACAGACACATGAAAAGAGACTCAACATCACTAATCATGCAAATTAAAATGACAATGCAATATAACTGCACCTGTCGAAATGACTGAAATCAAATTCACAAGAAATAACAAATGTTGGCAAGGATGTGGACATAAAGAAACCCTTATGCACCATTGGTAGGAATGCAAATTACTGGAGCCACTGTGGAAAACAGTATGGAGGTTCCTCAAAAAATGAGAAATAGAATAACCATATGATCCAGTAATTCCACTACTGGGTATTTACACAAAGAAAATGACAGCACTAATTCAAGAAGATACATGCATCCCTATCTTTATTGAAGCATCATTTACAATAGCTAAGATATGGAAGCAGGCCAAGTGTTCATCAGTAGATGAATGAATAAAGAAGTGGTATATAGGTACAACAGAATTACTCAGCCATAAAAAAGAATGAAACCTTGACATTTGCACCATGTATGGAGCTGGAGGGTATAAGAGGCTAAGTGAAATATAAGTCAGTCCGAGGAAGACAAATACAAGACAAATACCATATGATTTCACTCATGTGGAATTTAAGAAGCAAAACAAGTGAACAAACAAAGAGAGGGAAAAAACAGACTCTTAAATACAGAGAACAAAATGGTGGCTGCCAGAGGATAGGTGGGTAGGGAATGGGTGAAATAGATAAAGGGAATTAAAAGTACGCTTAGTTTTGATGAGCACTGAAAAATGTATAAAATTGTTCAATCAATATATTGTATACCTAAAATTAATATCATGCTGTATGTTAATTACACTTGAATGAATAAATAAATAAAGTTTAAAAAAAAGTACTATCTTCTTCCATCATTTTACTATAGATGAGAAAAGGCAAGGATGGAATCTTAAAATTCAAACCTTTTTATCCATGTGAATTGCAGTCTTTTATAGAAAAGAAATTCAAGAAGCCTGATAATTTATTCCATGCATGTATGGTTGAACTGTCATCCATAGTATGGATAGCCTTGCTCAGAAAATAAACAAACATTAAATGCTAGCTGGTGTTATTAATTTTCCCAACAGCCATAAACATACATTAAAGATGTAATGAGCAGGAATTTGTTTTACCATCATTATATAAAACAAGAAATACAGACCATTTAAAAAGGAGTTTAAATACTTACTGGATAAAGGCCAACACAGGCTCTGTTTATCCTTTGGAATTTCTATGTCAGGCGAAAGAACACAGGGCAACTAACCATTCAATTTGCTTTACTACTGATGAAAAGGAAGCAAGGAAAATTCTAAAAAAAAAATTTCCATGATGATTTAATACATTTGCAAAATACATATCATTCTTAACATGTCTTAAAAAATAATCCAATGCACCTGTGGTTTGAAAATGCTATATTTTCCAGAATGTTAACCAATAAATGAATGCAGTTAACTTGCCAGGCTATTTCACTAAGGAGTTTGATGACCTCTGTCTTTGACCTCCATTGTTGGACCCTTACCCAGTCATTAGGAGCCATTGTTTCTGTGATTAAAACCATCCAGCAAAGATAATTTCCTAATTAAAAAGAAATTTCCTGTGAAATGAATTCTTTTTTCATTTACAAATATGACAGAACCCTTAGATGGAAGCCTGTATGTGCAGGTATCTTAATAACAAAGCAAATGAATATTGCTTGAATCACTAGCTGGTTAAATGAATCTGCCCAATTCTGCTGCTCCTTTCATGGCTACCAGCAAAATTATCTGGTTTCTAAATGGATTTAAATTTCCAGCCAATAATCTTCAGGATGCCTTTACTTTGCTTCACAACATGAGAAACACTAATTTAGATGGAGTTGCTAGCTCCAGATAAAAGGAATGGCTTAGCTTTGTCACCCTTTGGTATTTTGCCCAAATTTGTAAGGTTTGTCCTTTTATTTATTTATTTTTTACTTTATTATTATTTTTTTAATAAGAAATTTATTGTCAAGTTGGTTTCCATACAACACCCAGTGCTCATCCCAACAGGTGCCCTCCTCAATGCCCATCACTCACTCAAGTCTTTGATTAAACCCCACATATATTTGGAGTTTCCAAGGATTTGCAACACTTTCTTCTCCATGTGTTTCCAGACATAGTTCTCTCCTTTCCCATGAATTTTTTCCTGCAGTCTGTCTTTAGTCCACAGTGAATGAGACTAAAAATTTGTGTCCTTTTGAGAAGCCTATGTTGAAATCCTCACCGGATAGGAGATGGTTTCAGGAGGGGGGCCTTTAGGAGGTGATTAGGTCTTGAGAGTGGAGCCCTCATGATGGGATTAGTGTACTTACAAAAGAAGCCCTAGACGAGCTCTTGTCTTGTCTGCCATGTGAGGTTCCAGTGGGAAGACAGTGGTCTAAGAAGTGGGCTCTCACCAGACACTGAAATCTGCTAGCGCCATGTTGTTCCAGGCCCCAGAACTGTGATAAATTTCCACCACTTATAAGCCACCCGGTCTCTGGCATTTTGTTACAGCAGCCCAGATGAACTAAGACATGGGTTGAGAAGAGATCTGGTAAAGATGTAATGGAAGCAGTTGATACTGTTGTCTTAGATAAGTTTCCTGAGCCGCTTGAGTTTTGCATTTCCAGTCTTTCCAGCTCCAGTATTCCATGAAAAATGAGAGAGCTTATCATACACAGGAAGGCCCATTCGGGCACACTGGAGTTTAATGAGTGTGCACAGCTTTACCAGACTTTCTATTAGACATATTTAGCCAAGCTTAACTTCAATAGCTGGAGTTTCTGATATAGCGTGATGGCCAACTGAAATTTAGAAAACATAAGCTTTACAAAAGTGATGGCACAGGACAAACTTCTACAAAGTGAACACCAATAACTGATAGTAACTTCAATTATTAAATTTCATGAGCCATGGAACTCAGCTTCCATCTAAATGTATTTTCTCATGACTGTTATTTTACATTGATTAGGTAGATAGATTGGGAGATAGATATAGAATGTGTGTACATGCAATCCAAAAGAATAACATTCAACCTCATCCAGCATCCTTTGCCTTTATCAGGAAGGGGTAAAACCATCAATAATCTGGGTAAATGACAAGAACCCTGGATTGGTGAAATTAGTGGATTAATGACCAACATTTTATTCTCCCATATCAGTAAACAACAGTTTGGTGCATATACCTTTCTCTTGATGTTAGAAAAGGCAGCTTGCTCAGGTAGCAAGAACCAAGACCCGGGGCACCTGGGTGGCTCATTTGGTTAAGTGTCCGACATCAGCTCAGGTCATGGTCTCACAATTTGTGAGTCTGAGCCCCACATAGGGATCTGTGCTGACAGCATGGAGTCTGCTTCAAATCCTCTGTCCCCCTCTCCGTCTGCCTCTGTCTGCTTGTTCTCTCTCTCTCTCTCTCTCTCTTTCTCTCTCTCTCTAATAAATGAATAAATAAACATTAAAAAAAAAAGAACCAACACCCTGAGACAGTATGACAAAGTGGTGACACAGGCTCTACCCACAGAAGACCAGAGTTTAAATCCCACTGCAGCCTCATATTAGCTGTTTATACTTGGCCTAGTAACTCGACCTTACCGCACTTCAGAGTTTTTTTTTTTTTTATCTTATCTGAAAAGTGGAGATATAAAAATGCCCATCTGTAAGATCATTCTGAGTATTAAATGAGACATTACTGCATAAGTAAGCAACCAAAAGATATTTGTTTTGAAAACGTGGATTCTAACCCTTATCTTCCCAAAACCATGTTATAAACAACTTACAATTGTGGCATCTTCTCTTGCCTGGCAGTCTGCAGAGGAGGGTACTCACACTTGCTTCAAGGGTAGCATGAGAGCCCCAGCAGAGAAGTTGGAATCTGAAGGGTGAGTATTAGTCGTGCATGAACATTATTTTCTAGGGAGCCATAAGCCAGGCAGCAGCTGGCTGATTCCTTCGTTTCCCCAGAAAAGGAGAAAAGTACAAAGGGTGGCCTTTTTGTGTCAGTTTTCTGGTAGGAGGACCTCACCAGAAATCTCACAGACATGGAGAATCAAGTTGGGCAGAGCCCAACAAAATGGTAGGCCACCTGACTTTCTTCCAATTGTCTTAACAGTCCATGCATGATGAATGAGTCCAACTAATGATAATGTCTCCCTTCTTAAGTTGCAAAATATGCAGAAATTTTAAAAAGGCAGAAAAGCAGATAGCAACTCTCAGGCTCTTCAACTTGAAGCAGCTGTTATGGCTTTCCAAACACTTTCCAAATGTTAATTTACTAATTGCTCTTATGTATTTATCCTCTTTCCAAGAGGTCTTGAAGTCAATAAATAGTGAAGTTGTACTCCTCTAATACAGGAAGATACAGATAAGCACAATCATAGTAAATTTGTGGCAGAGAGAAGAACATGTTTTGCTTTCCAATCCTTTCTGGTAAGTGCCAAAGACTGCTTCCCATGAGGAGAGACAATATCTACTCTCACATTTGGAAATAAGAAGATTGCATTTAGACCATTTGATAATAGTACTTTCAGCCCGTGCGCGCGCGCGCGCGCGCACACACACACACACACACTCCTCCTACTTGCCACTCTGGAGACTCGTAACTCATCTGGATTATTTGTTCTTGGAAGTAACTAAGCACAGAAAGGCAGAAGACATATCACAGGGACATGGATAAATACACCTAATTATAGACTGAGCTATTAGCATGACATGAATTGCTGTTTCTGAAAATGATCTGACAGGCTGCGAAAGCACCCCTGTCACCGGCTAGCCCGTCTGCTAGCAAACAGGGCTCTGCAAAGAGCAGTCCCTGCTATGACACTCTCCCCAGCTGGGTCTGTGGTTCTGTGCCTCAATGTCTTTGCTTTGCTCATGAGAATGAGTTCCATATTTCAAGTCACCCTCTTTCTCTCTCTCTCTTTTTTTTTTTTTATGGATCAAACATGCTACAGGCATCCTCATGCTTTCCTAGGTAATGTTGATGTTTCTCAGTTCACTTAGTCAATAGGAAAAACCCAGGTGGACACTGGCCAAATGCAGGGCCCCATAAATCGAAAGGCCTGGGCGCACCCTGCGTGGAGAATTTGTAAATCCACTCTGCAGCACCTCCTGCATAGGAGAGCTCTTTGTCCTTTATTTGTTTGGCCCTCACAATTCATTTAGATCAAATCAAACGCTGGTTTATGCCCAAATTCCCTGTGTCTAATGACTACCAAGTGAAACTTCATTTGTTTTCATTGGATTTTATTTTATAGCACGGAGACCAGTGAGTCATAAGATTTCCCTCCTCTGTTTACAAAGTACCAACCCCATCCAGGAAAAGAGGTAAATGACTCTGGTGCTCGGTCCAAGACCTGTAACAGATGCACATGGCGTACAGGATTTTTCACAAATGTGCAAGGGTGCTCAGCTTCTGGCTGAGTTTACTTGGAAAGAGGCTCTCTTAAAATATTTAGGGATAATTTTGGAAACAAATATGGAGCATGAAGAGTTGGTGGGAGTGGGGGTTACATCTGCAATAGGGATAGTATATACACTTTATTAATGTATTTTCTTTTTGCCTACCTGAGTTCTTCACCTTGGTCTTGGTTGACCCAAGGTTTCTATCTAAATGCAGGGGTGGGGAAGGGTTTGGGAAATACTACAGAAAGACTGCAGAGAGAAAGCTGGAGATAATATTTTACTGCTCCTATGCACATTAGTATTTTGCAACAGAGCAATAGCCCTGAAAACCAGGTAGCTGTCATGATAGAAAATTTGCTAAATGCCTTTACACATTTATTCTCACTCATCTTTAGTATGTCAACAGCCCTGCCTGAAAAACTCACACTGTTGGGTTTTCCTCAGGTGAGATGCTAACCCTTCTGACTTTGACAGCAATGTCAGCAGGCCCAGTAGCTAATGACATAAAACCTTCTTAGAATTTGGGCTTGGAGAGGGACAGGTTCACTAGATAAGAGACGATACCATTAACAACTCAGGAAAGATGACCACTTACGATGACCTCTTAGGATGTCTTCCTACCAATAAGTTAGTTATGCCATAGGGTCAGACAGAACAGAGTTCTCAGGTTTAACTTACCAGGCTACTGCCAGTGCCCACAGGCCATGGATGCCAAATTGATGGCGAGTGGACCAGCCAATCAGCCTGCTGTGACCGCAAGGTAACCCTGCAGCAGTCTAGGCTGGACCAAAGTTGTAGCAGACACTCAGGGGTCTAGAGATGGCTGGAGTCAAGGAGAAGCCACTACACCCAGGGAGTGCTTCTGGGCCTTGACCAAGCTAAGAGAGATCATGTCATAAGCTAATTTATCCAGTCTGGGGGCCAGCAGTCCCCATGAGGGACAGAAACATCACTTGGGAAGTAAGACTCTCAGGGCACCTGGGTGGCTCAGTTGGTTGGGCGTCCGACTTCAGCTCAGGTCATGATTTCACGGTTTGGGAGTTCAAGCCCTGCATCAGGTTCTGTGCCGACAGCTCGGAGCCTGGAGCGTGCTTCGGATTCTGTGTCTCCCTTTCTCTCTGCCCCTCCCCCGCTCATGCTCTGTCTCTGTCTCTCCCTCTCAAAAATAAATTAAAAAAGAAAAAAGGAAGTAAGACTCTCTTACACAAAATTGCACTCTATCTATCCTAGGGAGAGAAGCAGGGAAAGAGGGAGGGGGAGGGCTATCTCTCTAAGGAACTCATTATTTTTCCTAAAATGCCCAAAGATTAGCTGAAGGCATGCGCATGCACACATAATGGATCAGATTAAATTTAAACTGGATTGGACATTTAGTTAACAGCGCTCTTGCCAACCAGTGGGTAGAGGCTTGGAAGAAATGCTGGTTCAGAGTTCTGCTAAAGGGTTTGGCAAACAGGCAGAATTACACTCCTCATTTGCAAAAAAGATGCCACTATCTTTGGGACAAGCTGAGGCATTCTTCCTCTTTGCCAAATTTGAGTACCTCTGAAAGTGATTTTCATTTTTCTTTTCTTTTTTTTTTTTTTTTGTGATTTGCTTTTCATTTCTTTACTTTTCAACCTTTCTTTAAATTGTATTTACTTATTTACTTTTATGAATTCATCCTAAATCTTTTCAAGGAAAAAGAAAGTCATATATAGCCAAATATAAGCTTTACTATAAATAACCCAGGATGCTCTCTCAAGTTAGACAAGAGCTTGCACTTAGCTGGACTGTCGATTGGTTTGCTCAGAAGAAGCTTTGGGCTGAGTTTATTTGTGAAAGAGGGTCTTTTGAAATTTGTTTTGGAAATAAATATGGCATATGTGAAATGGGTGCTCACTTATGGAGCTTCAACAAGCAACCTCATGTAATTTGTTGCAAGATGACAGTGACATGTGTCCATGATGCCTGAGAGCATGATCTTGAGGTCCTGTAGGTTCTGGTCCTCTCCCTCCCTTGGAAGGAGGCCGTTACTCAGTTCAGAGTCAAAGGGACCTAATTTGATTATTAACCCCTCATCTCATTGCACTGATGCATTAATGAGATAATGCACATAAAATCAAACCTTCCACAAATGGAAACTGTTATAATTATAATCATTTTTTTTAATGTGGCAACTGATTATTGATGGAAAGTGATTTGAGTTTTACTCAAACAGCAAAAGTTGAAACAAGCAAAACTCTCTAGCCAACTTGCTTGTAAGCATCTATACTATTCTAGGGAACTCTTGGGGTCCCAGGCTCAGAAGTCCAGGAAGATGGCAGGCTTTATATCCACACACAAGACAGGGTGATGACAGAAGAATCATAATTGCCAGTGTTACTATGTATCTATGGGTGAATGTCTAAGCACTTTATGAGAACTATCTCACTTCATCTTCAGATTGAAGAGTCCCTTGGAGGACAGGAGAACTTCTGAGCTGCCAGAGAAAAAAAGCCCATGAATCCTATGTACCTATTAGGAGAAGGAGAGAACTCTACATCATGGATGAAGGCCAGAGAGAAAAGTGACAGGTTTAATTAAGAGCTTCCTTCACATAATCTAGATATGCCCGCATGTGTGTTTGCTTGTACCATACATAAAGACCATGTAATCACAGACAGAGAAGAGATCTGGGGGCGGGGAGGGGGGGGAAGGGGCATGTGGGGTGGTTTCTAATATCACTGTAAATAATCACTCACATTTGTATACCACTTTACAGTCTATAATACACTTTCATATACATAATCTCACCAGATACTCCAGCAAGAAGTGTTCCCACTTATAGGTCCTTTCTCTGTGTGGCACCAGTAGAAAGCAATTAGCATGTGCATGAAACTAACAGTTTATACTTCATTCTTCAAAGCTAATCATCTCCCAGTAGTTTTGTTTGTTCATTCGTTTTTATGTGAATTTTCTGTTCATTGTGAATAGAACTGGGGACAACAGGGGTTACGGCATATAAAAATGTCCTCAATACCTTTAAAATGCTAATACTTGTCCCTTGCGTAGGCTCTGCCCGAGACAGCACTCACATGTGCCAAAGCTTGTAAGCGAGTCACAAGACCTTACTTTAACATGACACTCACTTCGATAAAGGAAGCCCAAATAGACCCCAATTAAGAGTTTTCTTGTTGTTCTTCCAAGCTGTTTACAAATTCTAACAGGTTTTGGTCATGGATGATACTGGGTGGCTGTAACATATGCTGTTTTGCAAAGAGTGTGTACACGTGTGAAGCCACCAGCTTTCCACACACGGGTTACTCAGATGGCGAGGATCATGCTTTCACTTCCATCTGCTGGATCACCCTGATGTCAAGGATGTGCGGCTCTCCCAGCACTGCTCCTCTACCCCAAGCCAGTGGGAAGATTCTCTGGTTCTCAGCTACCCACTAAAATGCTTCCTTCCTTAGAAATTGTCTACTGATATCCTCCCACCCCCCGCCCATATCAGATTAATGACACGGCAATAAAAGATGTGAAGCAGTGATTATTTCACTGAGATTCAAAGGGAACAGCATACCCACAGAGCACCACTTCCTTTAAATTGGCAGATTTCCGCTTGGGGCTTCATTTGCCGAACACTGGTGTGGACAGAGGTGGCTGCCAGTATGAGCCAAGTTCCCATCATAGCCGACTGGTGGCAGTGGCACATCCCAGAGGCGACTCCAGCTGTGGCCGACTGTATGCTACCTACTGGGAAAGACCATGGCCTTTCAGAGAGCAGGCAGAGCTTTGTGGGACCCAATGCAATGCCGCCTTTCCCTCTTTCCATATTCCCCCACAAGTGCAATGCAGCGTTAGGGGTTCTCCCGCTCCCATGCACAGTTGTCCTGATTGATGTTTAAAAACAATATATGCAAATGTCTGTCTATCTAGCTATATGAATAGATGCATAAATACATGTATGAATCACAAAAATAATCCTGTCAAAAGTGAGACCATGAGCCATAATTAAAATCTCATGTTAAAAATTGTTGGTGCTGTTATTCTATTTTGGTTCCTAGCAAATGAAATATTTGCTCTTCTTACTTCTGCCCATTTTCACTGGAGCAAACGTACACCTCTTCCCAGGGGACAAGAAGGATAGCCTCTTAGATTCATACCTGCAGGTGTAGGTGGTGAGGTTTTCTCAGAGGGGAAGTAGAGGCACCGCATGGCATTGGCCAGGGACTTGGAGGGAAGAATTTTAAAGCCAAATGGTTCGTTCAGCTAGTTTCAATGTATTGGGAGGGGACATATAACCATCAGATCTAAAAGCTGATTTCCATGTGTTTATTCATTTGTTCACTCAATGCATATTTACTAAGAGGTTCTATATTCCCTCTGAGGACACAGACAAATCAGTGTGAGACATTTCCTCCCAAGTAACATATGATATCCGTGCAGGAAAGGATTCCTCTACCACCACCTTTAATTACCCACTTCGATGTGTTTCAGAGCATTTTCACATCACTCGTCCCCTTTGATCCCACTGAAACAGGCAAGGCTGGCATTATTCTCCTCACTGACAGGTGAGAAGACCAACGCCTATTTAGGCTGTGCTACAGATGCTGGTGGAGCTCCGGCACCAGAGCCACTCGCTAATTTTGTGACCCAGGGCAAGGTGTCTGACGGCTCTGAGCCTCGGTTTTCTTCTCTGTAAAAAGGGCATGGACAGGACCTGCCAATTTAATAAAATAATGTTTGTAAGGTGCTTGGCACCATGCCCAATACATAACAGGTGCTCAATAAACAGGGGCTGTTCTAAGATAGGTTCTTAGTTATTGCCACTGCTATAAGGATACTGTTATGAAGATGATGTGCCACATGGGACTGGCTCTCCTGATATTTTCTGAAGCAATGTCTAGCTCACTTTCAGCCTTTGGAGTCACCAATGGGTCTTGGTTGAGAGATGGTAAAGCAGGTTTAGTGGCAGGATCCTCACCCTTTTTTTTTTTTTTCAATCTACCCACCAACATACATGCATATGTGTGGATGTGTGCATGCGCACTCATACTCAGGCCCATCTCTAGCCTCAGTATCACCTCCACCCTTTTAGGCTATGGTAGAAACGGGGTCAGGTAACTTCGGAGAAGGTGCTGCGCTGTAGGAGGGCTGCCGAGAGCTGAGCGGTTGCTAGGTTACCATCCCCAGAGGCTGGTCTGCTTCAGCTCTCCAGGAGACTCCTGAGATTCAAGCTGATTCACAGTAATCCCTGCTGGTCAGCCCCTGGTCCTGAGGTCTTTGCTTTAAGGTCTCCCAGGAACAAGTATCCACACGAAAGCAGATTTGCTGTAAATGTGGGAGGCCTTACTAAACCTGATCCCTGTGGCCAGGCTGACTCCAGGTGGGAGAAGGAAGCCAGTGGGGCACAGAGGACAAAGGAAGGAGTCTCTGCATCTGCCTTTGTTTCCCGGCTCCCAGAAAAAGGCTGGAGATTAGTGGGCTATGCTTTGTAGGAGAAACAATTTCAGGGTTTTTAAAGTGAAAAGATATGAATGTGGATTGACAGGGGAAGGGGAAGGCCACTGGGAGTTGCTTTTCAGTCGTTTCTGTGAAAATAATGGTGATGAACGAGGTTGTGCTCATCGCCAGGGAGCCTTAGAGATGGCGGGAGAGAATTCCTGATGCAGTCTCCGTCAAGTGCTCAATTCTGAACCTAGCGACTGTATTTCACTCATTTGCTCAGAATTTGGCAAAGAAGCCATTTTCAGTCTCACTCGATAAATATTTACAGAGCACTTACTCTATGCCAGCTGTGGTGCTAGTTATAAGGATATAGTAGTGAGGGATACACCCAGGGACCTGTCCTCATGGAGATCACAGTCTAGTGGAAGATGGAAACTGAACCCTAATCAAAGTGTGATAAGCGTTATAAAAGGCAAGTATGCGGAAACACACCTGGCAGCAGCTGGAGAGACAGTATAGCTTTATTCATAGAGTGTAAGCTCTAGAGCCAGCGTGTCACCATGGGAACCCAGCTCTGCCACTTACGAATTATTTTTTTTTAATTTTCAAAGATTTATTTATTTATTTATTAAGAACTGGGGAGGGGAAGAGAGAGAGTGGGAGAGAGAATCCCAAGCAGGCTCCATGCTGTCGGCACAGAGCCAGATGCGGGGCTCGATCCCACGAACCGTGAGATCATGACCTGAGCTAAAATCAGGAGTCTGATGCTTACCGACTGAGCCACCCAGCCACCCCTGCAACTTATTAACTGTAACTTAGCCTTGCTTAGCCTCATCTGTAAAATGGAACGTTAATAGTAACATTTACTTCATAGCTTTTTTGCTGGGAGAGCTCAGTGGGCTAGTATGTCTATGAAACAATTCTATGAGTGTGTGACATATAGTAAATACCTAATTGGTACGAGTTATTATATGAATTCTTTCTTGGTCTTGTGGGTCATTCTTTAAAAACCATATCCGATTAACTCTTTGCAGGGTGTTAACTTTAGGGGAGAAGGATAAGCTACTGTCTGCCTTGGCTATAGCTAATTTTATCCCTGATAGTCTTCTTGAGGAATGGATTTGGGTTGATGTTGAGACAAAATCTCCAATTTCTATCTTTATGCACAAAGGAAGCAAAGCAGGTCCAGTTTTCTGAGGGTCAAGGAGGAAGTAGGTCTGTGAGTGCTGTCACTAGCTGGTGACAGTAGCTAGTTGGAAGTACAAACAGATTACAGGAGAGCAGAGGTATGAAGTCATTAGAATGAGCAAGTGTTAGGAGTGAGATTCCAGAGACTGGCCTCAAGGGTAGCACTGATTAAGTTCTCATCCTAAGTGTGACTGAAGGCCTTTTTCAGGGAGAATAAAGGTCAATTAATAAAGACTGGCAGAGTTTTAGGGCACTCACTGGGGGAGAACAAAGTGGTATTGACTCAGACTTAAAGCCAGATGAAGATGGGGTACCAGAAGCCACCCAACACTTTCCTGTCATTTCCCTATCAATGGAGAGAACAGAAATCTGCCCACATTTTATTCAAAAATCTTGTAAGACTTTAAAAGTCACATCAGAAATGTTTTCTGACAATGCAGCACCTTAGAACAAGGAGTTCAAGTGTTTCCTTTCACTCACAGAACCTCACACCAACCAGAAGAACCATTATTAAGATTAGAGCCCAAGCGTCAGGGCACCTGGGTGGCCCAGTCTGTTCAGGGTCCGGCTCTTGATTTTGTCTCAGGTCATGCAAGATTTCACGGTTTGAGTTTGAGCCCCGCATTGGGCTCTGCACTGACAGCGTGGAGCCTGCTTGGGATCCTCTTTCTACCTCTCCCTCTGGCCTCCCCTGCTCTCTCTCTCTCTCTCTTAAAAAATAAATAAACTAAAAAAAAAAAAAAAAAAGGATTAGAGCTCAATGTCAACTTTTGAATTCAAAGACCTTTCTTCTCTTTTTGTTTCCATGAATTAAAAATTCTGATGTTACCTTAGTTCAGACTGCTGTAACAACGTGCTATAGACTGGGTGCTTACACGACAAACATGTATTTCTTGAAGATCTGGAGGCTGGGAAGTCCAAGATCAAGACACCAGCAGATGTGGTATCTGGTGAGGTTCCACTTCTGGTTTCACAGATGTTGTTTTCTGCTTCTATCCCCACTTGCTGAAGAGAAGAGAGCAGCAAGCTCCCTTACTACTGTTAATAGGGCATTAATCCCATTAATGAGGGCTCCACCCTATGTCCTTATCTAAACATAATTACCTCCCAAAGGCCCATTTCCTAGGTGGCTTTTTTTTCTTTTAAGTTTTTGAATTCTACCTTGTCGAATTGTACCTTGAATTGTACCTTGTCCTATATTTGACATTTTTCAAAATAAAAAGCTAACAACAAAGTTAATGGTAAATGACTCATAGGATTTTTGAAGATATTCAACAAATATTTTAAGGTATGAGAAATTAATGTAGATATTATATCTGCCCATTGATAGATGAGTAGATCAGTAAACTGTGGTCCATCCAGACAATGCAAGAGTACTCAGCATTGACAAGGAAGGAGATTCTGACACCTGTTGCAACATGGATGAGCCTTGAGGACATTATGCAGAATGAAAGAAAGCAACCACAAAAAAGACAAATACCGTATGATTCCACATGAATTTCGAGGAGACACAAACATTTAGACCATAACAGATATATTCATTCAGAGGTCATTCAGAGTCTGAGTTTGGAAGGACCTTGGGAATGCCATTAATCCAAACCTTTTGTTTTACAGATGAGGCAAGTAGAGGTCCAGAGAAGGGGTGGCTTATCCAAAGCTCCACCTGGTAAATGTCAAGGCAAAGACTAGAACCCAGAGGCCATTCATTGTCTGCATCTGATTCTCATGTCTTGGGTGTTGTTTGCCATCCACAGGCTGGTTCTCTGGCCATTGCCAGGCTCCATGTTGCTTATCAGCAACTGGAAGGCAAGGATGATACCATGGGCTGATGTTTGCCATCAACAGATGGTTTCAGACTCACAGAGTTAGCACTCTTTGGGTGCTTTATTATTTTTTGGCTGCTAGATGGCTAATGGTGGACAATGTCTATGGCTGCATGGTTTTAGTAATTGGGCTTTCCCTTGATAGAGCTTTCCCCCTTCTTACATGCAGTTTCCTCACCCTGTAGCACTTCTCCCCAGAAAGGAGAGAAGCACTTCTCCTTCAGGTCCATGCAAATGCAGAGCCTGCCTTGGTTTTGCATCCAGGAAGACCCAATGTTCCTTCTTTTGTGTTTCATCTGCTGCTTAGATCTGTCCCTTGGGAGGTATGAATCTTATTATTCTGTTCTGTTTGTTTGTTTGTTTGTTTACTTCCATGTTTCCCCATTAGATCATATACTGCATGGGATCAGGGGCCACAACTTTTAATTTTGTTTCCCTGAAGCATGGTCTGTTGGCTGAAGGAAAGTTCATCCACCAGAGCAGGAGAGACAAAGGGTCTGGGCACTGGTTCAGAAAAGCAGATGAAATGGTAGAAGCATGTGGATGTTCTCT
Organism: Lynx rufus; assembly: GCF_022079265.1. NCBI lineage: Eukaryota > Metazoa > Chordata > Mammalia > Carnivora > Felidae > Lynx > Lynx rufus. The sequence goes on from NW_025814823.1 coordinate 15,301,682, forward strand.
TCTGGTTTCCTCTGTTTGCTCTGTGGAATAGAAAGCAGGATCTCCACCTAAGCGAAGATGGGGTAGGGGGAGGTCTGGAGGTCAGGGGAGAGAATAGAAGGTATGACACAGGGCAGGGATTAGACCAGGGAAATATAACAGTATCTCTAAGCAGCACCAGGGTCCACTTGAGGTTAACAGTCATAAGTTTCCAGTGAGACCATAGACAAGGCTGAATGTGTCCTCCAGATGTACTCATTAGTGCAGATGAAGATTCAGAGTTGATAGAGGGGTGTAGTTAACAAGGGTCAGAGTTTTGCCATGCGAGGGCCATAGTGGAGAGAGAGGCAAGGACACAGTGGAGTAATGCCAATGAGTCATTATAATGATGGATCACTCAGTCTCAGCTGGGAATCAAGGTAGGTAAGAAATGAGGATGGAAACAGTAGTCAGTCCACATGAGGGTCCAGCAGTTATTGAGATCAGCCTGCCACTGGGGAGACAGAGCAGATACCTGCAAGGAAACTCGAGAATGGCTGAAGGATTCACCCCGTGGAGGCTGCAGAGGAAACAAATGCTCCTCTTTAAATGCTGTCACTGAAGGCAATTCAAATGGTCTGGGGTCATATTTCAGGAAGGAGAAGAACTCCTGTAGGCACTTGCCTGAAGAGTATGAGGCTCTCCTTCTCTCCACATGCTTTGTTCACTCCTTTGTTCATTCCACAAATACCTACTGAAACCTAGTAGGTTAAAGTCCTGAGATGTGTTAGGGTAGATGAGTCACAGCAGGCAGGAGTGCCACCCTGGGGAAGAGGATGAGGAAGCTCACAAGAAGCCAGGCATCAGGCCAGGTGCTTTCTTGCATTAATTCCTTCGCTTTCCTCCAGGGTATTAGTCACCCTATTTTACAGATGAGGAAACTGAGGTCCAAGGAAGCTATGTTACATGCCAAAGTTCACACAGCAAGTATATGTGTGGGGTGCTTGGCCTCATACCCAGTTCTGTTAAACTCTTTGCACAAGAGAGATCTGGGCTACTGCATGGATAGCCCTATTCCACTGGAAATGGTCCCTGCCTTTATCCCATACATTCCTCCAAGTTTCAATATATATATATATATATATATATATATATATATATATATATATATATTTTGTAATCTTCCAAGATTCTGAAAGAGTGGCAGATCTAAATGGTTTAGAGAGATATACATCAGTGGTTTCCAAGAGCTGGGTTGTAGCATTGGTTTGTGACAACACTCAGAAAATAAAGAGAATGTAACATTCATGTATATAGGACAGAATGACTGCCTCTTGTGATGAGCTTTTCCTTTGACTTAGTAACACTTTGGTATTAAGATATCCTTTAGCTTAAGTCCTTTTTGGTATTAAAACATCCTCCTTATTATGATATGAGGGCAAACAGTAGATAGGTGTTTGTCAGTTTGCTTTGAGCAAGAGAAAGCAGAGAGGTAGGGTGAGAGAGAATCCCAGGCAGGCCCACACTGCCAGCGCAGAGCCCAATGCAGGGTTTGAACCCACGAACGGTGAGATCATGACCTGAGCCTAAATCAAGAGGCAGAGGCTCAACCGACTGAGCCACCCAGGTGCCTCTGTCAATTTGCTTGTTTTAATGTCCATACTAGGCAGAAGAAATAGTTGGTACTTTATTAGCCCTAAAATGTTTTCAGCCATTTTGCCAGTCCATGAAAACAGAAGTCTGGGAACCACATGTTTAGCGCAAACAGAGCTTGCGAGCCTTCCCTGAAGGGACCCAGCACTAGGGCCTGCAGGGGGAGGAGGTCTTTGCTTTGTGGCTTCTCTATCTTCCTTGAGTTGACAGAAGTCATGGAAAGACTCATACATAGGCTTGAGGACCATTCAGTTTTCCTTTGTGTGTACACAAATCCCGAGTTAGTTTTCTGTATCATTTACCTCACAAGCAGATTTGAAGTTAGCACACTCTCTCTATAGTCCCTGAGTCCTCTGAGGATGAAGTGTCCGCACAGCCTGACATCAGGGCAAAATCTCTCAGGCTGGGGCTTCCAGGAAGCTTCAAGGGAGGAGTGTGGAAATCAGAGCTCCCAGCAGCTGCTGCCTTCTGGGGACAATGAACACAGGCCCTCCCTTCCTATCAGTGCTTCGTTTCCTGATGGTGCCACACTGGATATGCCGCAAATGTTTCCTCAGTCCTGTGGTAACCATGAAGCAGACCCACAGCAACTAACTTGGACAGTGAGTGGCTCAATGTCAAGGAAACAATGTTTTCTTGGATCGGCTATGGCACATTACCTTAGTTTTGCCTGTTTGGAGAGCTCTCCATCATATCCTAATGAGTAAAGATGAAAAGATCAGAGGACGATGAATGGCTTCTGCTCAGATACAGCCACTGAGTAATGGCTGTCATGATGGTTTCCTTAAACCAAGTTGCAAAGGACACATAGATTGCTAAGCTTGAAAGAAAAGGGTTTGTCGTGTTTCAGTTTCGTCCTTTGTTTCTCTTTCATTCTCTCCATTAAAATCAGTGTCATCTTCTTCTCCCCCTTCCTTGTTTAATTTATAGACCTCTTTCCACTTAGGCTGGTCATCATACACAGTATAGTGTGGTGGTTCTGAGTATAGACAGGATCTGGATTTCTGGGATTCTCATACTGTCACCAGCACATACCCATGTTTTGATGTCGGGCATATGATTTAATCTCTCAGGGCACATTTTCTCATCTATAAAAGGGGATGATATTAGCATTCATTTCTCTGGTGTTGATGTGGGTATTAAATAAGAAAATGCCTGCAAAGCCTACCACAGAATAAACATGAGATAAATGTTAGCCATTATGATTATCTCTAAAAGTACAGAACACATGAGGAATGGGTTGCACTGACTCATGGCAGTAAGCGTTGATTGAACATACACAATTGTCTTGGTATTTGGGGGAGAACTGCAGAACTGCAGATGACGTCCTTACTCTCTTGTGTCATGTCACCTATTCCACTGGCTTTGGTTATTGTTGAAGGTGTGAGTTAATGCCTCCCGAGAGTCCTTCCTTGTGTTCTCGGTTGTGGGGACAACCTCTAGAATATTATCCCATCTTGATTTACTGTCCTGAATGTTCAGCCAGGCAGGTTTCCTGTTTTAGCGCCAAATTAGAGCTTTTGGGAAACCACTTTATATATCCAAGTAAAAAAAAAAACGTATCCAAGGGACCTGAAAAGAAACCAATTAGCTTTCAAAACTCTCTACTTTGTTCTATTGACAAAAACAGAAAATCTAACTGAATAAGTTTTTTTTTTTTTTCTACAATGCATGATCCTATCTTACAGAATAATTTGGTTCTCAGCTTGGACTCAGCAGCACTTGTTTCCCTTGGGACAGAAATGGTTGTCCTTAGAAGGGATGTTGTATTTGCTGAAAAGTAAATGTTGCTCTAACTCCGGTAGCACAGGAAGCCTAAGACACAAGAAAACATGTATCATGCTGGTGCTGTGAGGTGTTCAAGGGCTGAAATGAAATATATTTGGAAAGTTTTAGTGTAACAGGTGACCCTGAGCAGGAATGGCACTCCTAATGGGCATCCTCATTAACAGAATGGCTTACTAATTTGGAAACACTTCATTGCTTCAGTTTCATCTACAAATTTTACCAGGAGAGTTCATGTCATATTAAAGAAGTAGTTTTTCTTTTCATTAATTTAAAAACATAACATTTGTTCATGAATGCAAAAGGAGTCCGAATTTTAATTTGTCCTCAAATACTCAGTAGTGTGTCCATCTTTCAATAAATTGATTTTTAACTTTGTTTTAAAGCAAGATGATTTTCCTCTCATAAAATCATTGGGCACCCGGTGCTCTGATCGATAAGCTTCTACCATGAAGAAACACTTTCATTCCAAGGAAAGTGCAACAGCTTCACTTCAGTGAAGCCCCAATAAAACGATCCTTTCAACTGATACAAATTTTAGATTTGTTCTCTGATTTAAAAAACCTTTACAAGAAAAGAAAACCAGTGAAAAGATCAAGTAAACAAAATTTCAAACATTTTACCTTGAATTCTACATGGGTAAGGAGAGGCTTCTGTTTGTGATCCACAGGGAAGACTATAGGGCTTTTCTGATCAACCATGAAAATGAAATTCAACAAACCATGTGTTCTATCAGGGTTTAAACAAACACTAGGAACTCTGTAAAAAGTGCTAGTGTTTTAATTATGGTATACAGAAAGTCCCAAAGTTTTGTGAATTCTGTACCATGTATTTTTATTTGTAATTATATAAACATTAATGTGACCTAAATATTATAACTCGTTTTTCTTAATTTTTACTGTTTTGACAAGGATCAGCTTTCCTCATCCTTCAAAAACACCCTAGCCTTTATAAACAAAGATCTTTTTTTTAAACTTATTTTTTAAGTTTCATATAGCAAAATTTACTCTTTCTAGTGTATAGTTTTATGGGTGTTTGATAATATAGAGTCATGTATCCAACATGATAGAGATCAGTTTCATCACCTCCAAAAATTCCCTTTGCTGTCCCTTGGGAGTCAACTCCCCATGGCAACAACTGATCTATTTTCTGTCTGTATAGTTTTGCCTTTTCCAGAATGTCACTAAGTCATATAGTATGTAGTCTTTTGGGTCTGGCCTCTTTCACTTAGCAAAATGCTTCTGAGATTCATCCATGTTGTTCCATGTATGAATATTTCATATGTTGCCTTGCTAAGTAGTATTCCATTACATGTACATACCACAATTTGATTTTCCCTTCACCTGTTGATGGAAATTTGGGTGGTTTTTAGTTGTAGCCGGTTATGAATAAAGCTAATTATAAACATTCACATATGAGTTTTTATGTGAACATAAGTTTTTGTTTCCTTTAGGTAAATGCCCAGAAATAAGGACTACTGGTTCACTTGGTAACGGCATGTTTAACATGGTAATAAGATACTGCCAAACCATTTCCCAAGATAGCTGTACAATTTTGTATTCCCTCTAACTATATATGAGAATTCTGTTTGCTCTGCATCCTTGTCAGTGCTTGGCATTGTCAGTTTCTTTATACTTTAGGCTTTCTGATTGGAGTATGGTGGTATCTCATTGTAGTTTTAAGTTGTATTTCCCTGTGGCTAATGACACTGAGCATTTTTCCGTGTGTTTATTTGCCTTCTGTATATCTTCTTTGATGAAATATCTGTTCAGATTTTTTGTCTATTTTTAATGGGATTTTTGTTTTCCTATTGTTGAGTTTTGAGGGTTCTTTATATATTCTGGATACAAGTCTTTTGTCAGATATGTGATGAGCAAATATTTTCCTCCCAGTCTGTAGCTTGTTTTTTCATTTTATTGAAGTATTCTTTATAGAGAAGAAAGTTTTAATTTTGGTAAAGCAACTTTTGTTGCTTTTTTTCCCCTCTTTTATGTATGGATTATGCTTTTGGTGTTGCATAAAAACATTTTCCAACTCAAGGCAAGAATTTCTTTTTAATGTCAAAAAATTTTGCAATCCTCCAGAGAATTGCAGTTGAATCTTTAGTATCCACTAATTTAAAAAATACATGGCAATTGTATTAATCACTACAGGTTCTCTATGCTTTTGAAAAAATGATTATTTCTCTACTCTCATAGATTTGAATCTTCAGTTTCTTTTTTAAAATGTTTTTATTTATTTACTTTGGTGGGGGGAGGGACAGGGAGAGAGGGAGAGAGAGAATTCCAAGCAGGCTCCTTATTGTCAGTGCAGAGCCCACTGCGGGGCTGGAACCCACAAACCATGAGATCATGGCCCAAGCCAAAACCAGGACTCAAAAGCTCAACTGACTGAGCCACCCAGGCGCCCCTGAACCTTCAGTTTCATATGCAAATCCAGAACATTCATCATTCTAATTGTGAATGCCCCACTGGACCTCCTCCTGTCTCCTTGCGTCAGAATTTTTTGGTGGCAACACAGAATCAGGTTCTAGTCTGGCTTAAGTTTATCAGGAGTTCATAGCATCAGTGAGAAGGACAGAGAACAATACTTGAAAACAGGCAGTAATTAAGGTGGTTCTAGCAGTTTCAGGAACCTATAACTAAGGCTAATAAAATAGGATATTAGTCTTGCTCTGCCACTGGTATGCTCAGGTCACTGTGATTTTCATTAATTAACTCGTATTGTTTTCAGAGTTTTTGCTCATTGACTCAATGTTCAAATTCCAGACTAGAATGTGACAAATTACCTGGGTGGCTGTCCCTTTATTAGAATGTGGCAGTCAACTATAGAGGCCCAGGTATTAGTCTTATGTTGTAAAGTGGGGTCCTCGTATTAGACACCATGAGACCAGAAACGTCTTTTGTTCATTGAACCAGGAAGCCAGAAATTCTTATCAATGTTCAACACTGATCAAGAGCCTATCATTACGTGAGCAAGGATAATACAAGTACAATGCACTTGGTACACACCACGAAAATGCTCAAAATGTTGTGGTGCTTGGGGCACTCTGACTCGTCCCAGGAAAGTCAGGGTGGGGTTCATAGATGATGTGATATTTGGAAGGATAAGTAGGGGTTGCCAGAGGCAGAAGGGAAAGGAAAGGGATTTTAAGAAGAGAAGGATGAATAGGTTGTTGTAGCATGGGAAGAAGGGTAGAAGGACTGGATGGTTGGGGAGAAGGTTGGAATAACAAGACAGAGCCAACTGTAAGGTGCCTATCACCTATCAGCAAAATGGAGCAAAACCCCAATCTGTCCTCTTGGGGGTAGCACAGGGAGTGAAGCAATCACAGAAATTGCTACAGCACTAAGGGAGCTTAAATTTTCTTATGTGTTGTCCTTGAGATATAAAGAATGCTATTGTTTTGGTAATGTCTTCCTGTCAAAGTTCAGGATGGAATATCACAGAACAACAGAATAGATGTGACTTTAGATATTGTCCAGAGGTATCTAACTTCTTTATGTCTCAAAAAGAGGAACTAAACCCCAGAGAGGCGCACCCAAAGTCATCTACAGTAATGATGCAAGGTCTGCTCTGTGGCCATGGCTCAGTGTGGCCTGTATCAATCCCAAAGGCAGAGCTGAGTGCATATGAGAGTGCCTTACTTGAAGCTCCTGGCTCCCACTTTCCAAGAAATCCCAAAACAGGCTAAGGAGGACATTATGTCTAGGAGATATCTGCAAGGGAAGGGTTCTGAGGTCACATAAGTTGAGAAATGATGCATGCCCACTCTCTAGAGTACACTAACATATTAGAGATTCTAAGGAGACCACAATAAAGATACTTCCCGGTTTAGCTGTTTGACCCAGATTTCCCTGTTTATTTGCCTATAAGATCACAGTTTGCCTAACACCTATTAACATAAACAATGACTTGCTAATGGTCTGAGTCATGGTCCAGAATTGGGAGACAATGAATTTACAAACTAGAAGCAGAAGGCCTAGGTGGTTACCACTCCTGGAGAAAGAATGAAGCTCTCGAAAGTTTACATTTACTAGGCTCTAAAAGCGAGCAAAACTTCTCAGAATCCAAGCATAACTGATTAGTTTTCTTTTCCTTTTATGAAACAGATGGGAGATAAGTTACTAACAGAGTTCATATTGAATATACATGTATGAATTAATCAGGGCATAGCTGTGTAATTATACAAGATATTATTTGAGGCCATCTTCCATATGTACTTATGGCACACAGACTTTGCTCCTGTCACTTCATGTTGGAGGTGACTATGAGTAAGATACGGTGCCCCCAATAAGGAGCTCAGAGCCTGACATGCTCAGGTTCAACTGGAGAGAGGGTCATCATTTTATTGGTTCTAACGCCCATCTAAAACCCTGAAGAACCTAGGTTTCTGGAGAACCCAGGGCTCTTCTCCTGGCAAACATACTAGTCACAAGGCAGGAAAGAAACATCTAATATCAAGCAAAAAGCAATGAATGATAGAGTCTGAGGCCTTTCTTTCAAGGTTTCCAACGTCCTCCCAGTTTTGGCTCAAGCTCTCCTGCTTTCATCTGTGGGTCTCTCCTGTGGGTTTTGCTGCCCATTCTGCTGACAGGAGCTTCTCTCAGGTGAGTCTCTGGATGTAGCTTCCTGCCAGCACACCTCCTGGCTTGCTGCCTTCTTCATGCTGAGCATCCGTCTGGAGCTCTTCCTGGACTTTACCAAAAGAGTCTTGAAAGTCTCTCACTTCTAATGGAGCCACTGCCAAGCTTGTTCATAGGAACAAATGGCTAGATCAATGGCCTTCTCTTCCTATATCTGTTTGACTGAGTATCTGCCAGGCACTATGCTAGGTGGTGGATACAAAGCTGGATAAAACACTGCTCCTACCATTAAGGAATTCACGGTCTATGGGGAAGTAAGTCATATTCACATATCACTTAAGTTATCTGGCATGTTGGCATGTACTAACGTAGAGCTATAAACAGTATTATGGACACTGGACCTAATCTCAGAGCTACAGAGGGATGCCTTCTGCCTCCCATGCATTTTTCTCTGCTGGGACATGGATGTGAACCCGGCATACAGATGGTCACTGAAAGGCAAGACTTGTTTCCTTAAAGAGAAATAATGTCAGATTTAGATTTTCTTTATCCCTGATTTCACTGTCACAGACCCCATCCCCATTAAGGAGATTTCCTCCAGAGGCCTGGTGTTCTTTCAAACCCTAGAACAAGGTGGAATTCTGGCTTCAAAGGATCACATCTAGCTGTGTCTGAGGGTTGGCTTAGCTCTCTGGGTGCTTGCTTGTTCCTTCTCTTGAAGCACTAGGACAAAAACACTAATACTCTCAAATCCACCATTGTTTATATTGCAAAAAAGATTAAATAACATTCAGTGTAATTGCAGTATAAAATTCAGTTTTACAATGTGCTCTAAGTCTATAAAACAGTCATCAGAATACAGTGCTCAAGATACTATTAAAGTAATGAGTTTTTAAAAACAAACATCAGAAGCTACATATGCAAATGATTGTCATTCCCTTTTAAGATAGTTATGCTGGGCAGTTATAATCATTACAATTATGCTATCATAGTTTTATATTAATTTCACAGAAAAATCAATTTTACTTTTATAAATTTTTTTCCTATTTTTTGATGCAATGTTATTTACTATGATTATCCAACTTATTCCTCTGACTTTAAGTGACTTTTATTTTTTTTTCTAAAAATAAAGACTAATCTTAACAGATATAGTGCTTAAACTTCATCTGAAGCTGGTTTTTCCACTGTTCTTCAGATAAAGATCAAAATCCTTTGTGTTATTAAGTAGATTGCATTATTATTATTATTATTATTATTATTATTATTATTTTAAAGGGAATAAGTCTTTTTTTATTTTAAAGTTTATTTATTTTGAGAGAGAGAGCATGAGCAGGGGAGGGGCAGAGAGAGAGGGAGAGAGAAAATTCCAAGCAGCTCCATGCTTAGCACAGAACCCAATACAGGGCTCAATCTCACGACCACGAGATCACGACTTGAGCCAGCATCAAGAGTCCGAGGCTTAACTGACTGAGCCACCCAGACGCCCCTAAGTAGATTGTATTATTGTTACCAAATATTTGCTGTTCCTCCCATCCCACTGACATTTAGCTTAGCCGTGAAACTTGCTATGTCCGATGCAATGTGAGTAGAAGTGAATATGCCAGTTCCAGACAGATGATTTCAAAGCTCTATGGTAGCTCACCAAGGTTCTTTCCCTTTCCCTTTTAAGGCTGGTATGTCCCAGTTAGGAGTTGTTCCTTTGATACCAAATGAAGATGTGGTGCAGGGTCTCAATCACCTTCCTACGGATATGTGACATGAGCAGGAAATAACCTTTTATTGTTCTGAGTCATTAAAATTTGGGGGATATTTGTTATCACAGCATAATGTAGCCCACTGCTGACTGAGATACAAGCATAGAAGGACTTGTATCATCTGCTGCCTTCATTCTTCCCAAGCACATCTTTCTTTACTCTTCCTCTCTTCACAATTCTGATCCAATCCATACATTCTGACCCTCTCTATATTCCTTGAAAATTCCAAATTCCTTCCTGTTTGAGGGCCTTTACACATGCCATTTATTCTGCTTGGAATCTGATTTTTTTTTCCTGAATTCTACTGCTTTTCTTCTTCCTTCACATAGCAAATGTCTACTTATGCTTTAGGTCTCAGGGAAGCTTTCTTTACTTTCTCCAGAAAAAAGTGTAAAAATAGTTATTATGTTTTCCATACATTCAAAAACTGAGAGACATATAGAAAAAAGGACCCACATAGAATTTCTAGAAATGTAAGCTACAATGCGTGAAGTGAAAATATACCAAATAGCATCAACAATGGATTATCTATTGCAGAGTAAGAGGTTACTGAACAAGACAGAAAATCAGCAAGGGTATAAAAGAATTAAGCAATACTATCAACCAACTTGACTTAATTCATAGAACACAGTACCCAATAACAGCAGAATATACATTTTTTTCAAATACAAACAGAACATTTACCGAGATAGACCATATTCTAGGCCATACAACAGGTTAACCAATTTATAATAATTCAAGTCATATAAAATGTGTACTCTAACACAGGAATTAAATTAAAAATCAAAATAGAAAAATTCTAGAAAATCCCCAAATATGTTGAAACTAAATAACATATTTCTAAATAACCCGTAGGTCAAAGAATAAATCAAAAAAGAAATAAGAAACTATTCTGAACTGAATGAACATGAAAACACAACATATCAGATTTTGTGGAGTATTACTAAAGCAATACCCAGGGGGAAGTTTTAGTACCAAATACTTACATTGGAAAAGAAGAAATGCCTCAGATCAATGACTTCAGCATCCACTTTAAGAAATAAGGAAAAGAGGAGCAAATGAAAATCAAACTAAGCAAAAGGAAATAGTAAAGATCGGGGCGGCAGGGGTGGGGGGGGGAATCAATGAAATAAGAAATAGAAAAACCATAGAGAAAATCAATAGAATCAAATATTGATTTTTTTGAGGTGACTAAAATTGGTATAAACCTCTAGCCAGAGTGATTAGGAAAAAGAGAGAGAAGACACAGGTCACAAATGTCAGGAATGAAGGAGGTAACATCACTACAATTTCTACAGACATTAAAAGCATAATAAAGGAATATAATGAACAACCTTATGCCAGTAAACTTGAAAAGTTAGAGGAAACAAACAAATTCTGGAAGGATAAAAATCAGAAAAGCTCTCTCAAGAAGAAATATATAACCTAACTAGCTCTATTGTATATTGAATACAGGGAGGTTTTAATTAATCTACCCACAAAGAAGGGTGCAGGTCCATGTGAGAACACTGATGAGTTCTACCAAATATTTACAGAAGAAAAAAAATATCAATTTTATATGACATCTTCAGAAAACTGAAGAGAAAGGAATAACTACCAATTCATTCTATGAGGTCAGCATTACTCTGATACCAAAACTACATATATACATCACAAGAAAAAACTATAGGCCAATATCCCTCATGAACATAGATATAAAAATTATTTAAAATTTTTAACAAATCAAATCCAACAGAATATAAAAACTATGACCATGGGGTTTATGCTAGGCACCTAAGGTTGACTTATACAAAATCAAGTGATGTAATTCACCACATTAACTAGGAAACAAATTAACTAAGAAACAAAACAAAATTATATGATGATTTAAATAGACATAGAAAAAGCATTTGACAAAATCCAACATTCATTCCTCCCAGCAAATGTGGAATAAAAGTGAACTTCCTGACCCTGATAAAGGTCATCTATGAAAAACATAACAAGTAATATCATACTTAATGGTGAAAGACAGAATATTTTCCCAGTAAGATCAGGAATAAGAAAAAGATGGCCACTCTCATCATTTCTATTCAACATTGTACTGGAGGTTCTTGCCAGTACAATTAGGCAGGGGGAAAAAAAGGCATCCCTATGGGAAAGGAAGTAAAGCTTTTTGCAGCCAAAATGACCATATATATAAAACTCCAATGGAATTGACTAAAAAAGCTGCTAAAACTAGTAAGTGGGTTTAGCAATGTTAATGGATATGAGATCAATATACAGAAATCAATTATATTTCCATATAGTAGAGATAAAATATTGGAAATTAAAATTTCAAATATTTATAATAGCATCAATCAATATGAAATACTTAAGGATAAATCTGAAAAACAATGTGAATAATTTATACACTGAAAAATACAAAACATTGCAGAGAGAAATTAAAGATCTAAATAAATAGTTATGTTCTTGTTCAGAGGTCAGAAAAGTTAACTTTATAAAAATGTCAATTCTTCCCAAAGAATTCCCAAAGATTCCCAAAGAATCTATCTATAGATTCAATGCAATCTTCACCAAAATACCAGCAGGTTTTTTTGGGTAAAAATTGACAAGCCGATTCTAAAATTTGTATGCAGTGTGAAAAACCAAGAATAGCCAAAGAAATCTTGAAAAAAAAAATGTTGCAGGACTTGAAACTACCCGATTTCAAGACTTACTATAAAGCTACAGTAATTAAGGCACTGTGGTATTGACATAAGACTAATAAGTCAAACAAACATAACAGCATCCAGAAAGAGGCCCACACATATTTGAACAACTAATTTTCAATAGTGATGCCAAGACAATTCAGTGGAGAAAGTACTGCTTTTAACAAATGGTACTGGAACAACTGAATATCCATACGGAAAAAAAAATGAACTTCAATCCATAACTTGCACTATATACAAAAATTAACTCAACATGGATCATAAACCTAAATGTAACACCCAAAACTCTAAAACTTTTAGACAAAAACATAGAAGAAAAATATTTGTCATCTCGGATTAAACAAGAGTTTCTAGATAGGACAATAAAAGCACAATACATAAAACTTTAAAAATCAACAAATCTGACATTATTAAAATTGAAGTATTTATTCATCAAAAGATATATTAAGAGAATAAATGAGCAAATCACCTAGTGTGTAAGATATTTATAAAGCACATACCTGAGGCACCTGGGTGGCTCAGTCCGTTGAGCATACGACTTTGGGTCAGGTAATGATCTCATGGGTTTGAGTTCAAGCCCTGCATTAGGCTCGCTGCTGTCAGCACAGAGCCAGCTTCAGAGGCTCTGTCCTCCTCCTCTCTTTGTCCCTCCTCTGTTCATAAAATAACTCTGTCATAAAAATAAATAAAAACATTTTTAAAAAGCACATACTTGAAAATGATCTATATCCAGAATATATTTTTAAAAGCTCTAAAACTTCATCAAAAGAAAACAAACAACTCAATTGAAAAACTGGTAAAATTTCTGAACAGATTCTTCATCAAAGAGGATATACAGGTAGTAAATAAATAAGCACATGAAAAAATGCTTTGACATCCCACTAACCACTAGAAAATGCAAACAAAGCCCACAAGACACCATACACACTTATTGGAATGGCTAAAACTAAAACAACTGACCCTAACAATGACTGGCAAACATGCAGACCAAGTGGAATTCTCAAAAACTATTGGTGGAAATGCATAATAGCACAGCTACTTTGTAAACCAGCTTGGCAGTTTCTTATAAAATAAAAACACACTTAACAAATGACCCAACAATTCTACTCCTAGGTTTTTTCCAAAGGAAATGTAGACATACATTTATGCAAAGACCTATACACATTTTTATAGCAGCTTTATTTGCAATCATCAAAAAATGAAAATACCCAAATGTCCTTCAATGAATGAATTGTAAACAAATTGTGGTATATCCATAAAATAGACTACTACTCAGCAAGAAAAAGGAATTAACTATTGATATATGCAATAACAAGATAAGTCTCAAAATAATTACAATGGATTAAAGAAATTATGATGAGTTAAGCAAAAAAATGTATATACTGTATGATTCCATTTATATAAAACTTGAAAAAACACAAATTACTCTACAGTGACATTTAGCAAATCACTGGCTTCTTGGAGGGTTCAGTAAAGAAGTCAGTGGGAGGAAAGGAAATAGACAAACTAAGCTCTGTAAAGTAAAATTTCTATTTTTATTTTTTTATTTTTGTATTCCCAGTGCCTAGAATTGTGTTTAGCACAGAGTGTGTGTGTATAGATAGGTAGATATATAGATAGATATGTATTTTATTATAATATATAAATATTTAATATAAATATAAAAATATATATAATAAAATTTTTGAGAGAATAAATGTTCATGTACAGAAACATTCCTTGATTGGCATAATGATTAAGAGTATAAATTCTAAAATCAGATGCATGATTCTGGCCTGCAAGCTGTGCAAAACTGGGAGTGTAATTTAACCATAACATGCTTTTAAAAAAGCAATTATTAGGGAGGGAGAGGTGGGTGCATGATGGGTATTGAGGAGGGCACCTGTTGGGATGAGCACTGGGTGTTGTAATGGAAACCAATTTGACAACAAATTTCATAATAAAAAAATAAATAAAATAAAAAAGCAATTATTAAAAAGGAAAAAAATATTACCCACCTCTCACAGGTAATTATGAGGATTAAGTATGATAATTCATTTTTAAGTGCCTGGCCCAGGGTGGTTCAACATAAGAAAATCAATCAATATAATACATCACAGTAATAGAAAGAAGGAAAAAACTATATGATCCCAATTCTCACAGAAAAAAGCATTTGACAAAATTCAATTCCCTTTCATGATAAAAACACTCATAAAACTAGGAATAGAAGAGAACTTGCTCAACATGATAAAGGCCATACATGAAAAACTCGTAGCATGATATTCAATGGTAAAAGACTGAAATATTTTCCCCTAAGTGTAGAAACAAGAAAAGGATGCCTTGTTTTACCACTGCTATTCAACATGAAATTAGAAGTACTAGCCAAAGCAGTAGTCCTAGCCAAAGCAGTTAGGAAGGAAAAAAAAAAAAGACATCCAAATTGTAAAGAAAGAAGTAAAAATATTTCTATTGACAGATGACATAATCCTACATATAGAAAATACCAAAGAAGCCACAAAAAACTATGTGCACTAATAAATAGATTCAGCAAGGCTGCAGAGTACAAGATCAACATATAATCATTTGTCTTTCTATACACTGGGAATGATTAATTTGAAAAGAAAATTAAGAGAACAATTCCATTTATAATAGTATCCAAAAGAATAAAATACCTAGGAATAACTTTAACAAAGAGGTGAAAGTCTTATACATTGAAAACTACAAAGCACCACTGAAAGATATTAAGGAAGACTTAAATAAAAAGAAAGACAGCTCATGTTCATGAATTGAAACACTTAATATTATTAATATAAAAATCTACCCAAATTGATCTACAGACTCAAAGCAATCTCTATCA
Organism: Lynx rufus; assembly: GCF_022079265.1. Classification (NCBI taxonomy): domain Eukaryota; kingdom Metazoa; phylum Chordata; class Mammalia; order Carnivora; family Felidae; genus Lynx; species Lynx rufus. The sequence continues at coordinate 15,316,941 of NW_025814823.1, forward strand.
AAATCCCAACAGATTTTTGGGAGAGAAATGAAACTAATCCTCAAACTCGTATGGATTTGAAGGGGGCTCTGAATAGCCAAAACAATCTTGAAATAGAAAAAAGTTAGAAAACTCCATGGTGATTATGGAGCCTGCTCAAGATTCTCTCTCTCTCTCTCTCTCTCTCTCTCTCTCTCTCTCTCCCTCTGCCCCTCTTCCCCACTCATGCTCTCTCCCTAAAAGTAATAATAATTAATAATAATAAAGCAAAACACAAAGCTATAGTCACTAAAACAAGGTGGTATTGCATATAGACAAACAGTTCAATAGAATAGAATTAAGAGCCCAGAAATAAACCCATATATCCAGGTCAAATTAATTTTTGACAAGGATAGTGAGACCATACGATGGAGAAACAAGTTTCATCTACAAATGGTACTAGGACAACCAGCTATCCACATGCAAACAAATCCTTACCTCACACTACATACAAAAATTAACTCACAATGAATCATTAACAAAAATGCAAGAGCTAAAACTACAAAACTATTAGAAGAGAAGATAGGAGTATATCTTTATTATTTTGGGTTTGACAATGGATTCTCAGATATGATACCAAAATTGTAAGTGAGCAATAAAAGAAAAAATAGTAAGTTGGACTTTGTCTAAATTAAAAATTTTTGTGCATCAAAGGACATAAAGAAAGTGAAAAGACAATATACAGAACTGAGAAAATATCTGCAAATCATACAGCTGATAAGATTTAGTATCCAGAATATATTAAAAAACCTCTTACAACTCAATAATAAAAAAAGATAAAAACCTAATTAAAATTGGCAAGGGATTTAAACAGACATTTCTCCAGAGAATATATACAAATGGCCAACAAGCACATTAAAAGATTTTCAGCATCATAAGTCATTAGGGAAATGCAAATCAATATGACAAGAAACCACTCATACCCACAAGGGTGGTGATAACAAAAAAAAAAAAAAAAAAAAAGAGAGAGAGAGAGAAAGAAAGAAAGAAAGAAAATAACTAGTGTTATCAAGGATATAGAAAAATTGGAACACTAACACATCACTGATAGGGATGTAAAATGTTCCAGGTGCTGTGGAAAGCAGTTGGGAATTTCTGGGCACTTGTTGGGATGAGCACTGGGTGTTGTATGTAAGTGATGAATCACAGGAATCTACTCTTGAAACCAAGAGCACACAGTATACACTGTGTGTTAGCTAACTTGACAATAAAATATATTACAATAAAAATAAATAAATAAATAAATAAATAAATAAATAAGTAAAATAATGTACTTTATAATTAAAAAAAAAAGTTAAATGTAGAATTACCATATGATCCAATATGACCCAACAATTCTCTAAGGTATATACCCAAGAGAACTGAAAACAAGTACACAAACAAGCACAAATACATGCAAATTCATAATAGCACTATTTCCAATAGCCAAAAGCTGGGAAAAACACAAAAGTCCATTAGCAGATGAATGAAAAAACAAATCATGGCATACACATACAATGGAATACTATTTAGCCATAAAAAGGAATGAAGTGACTAATACATGCTACACCATGGATGAATCTCAAAACGTTATGCTAAGTGGAGGAAGCCAGATATGGAAGGCAGAATCCTACTGTGTGATTCCATTTATGTGACAAATTCAGAATTGGTAAGTCCATCAATAGGATGCAGACTTATCTGCCAGGAGCTGGGGCAGAAAAGAATTAGGAGTAACTGCTCAATGGTGCAGTTACCTTTTGAGGCAATGAAACAGTTTTGAACTGTTTTAGAACTAGATAGAGATGGAGGATAAACACAACATTGTGAATACATTAAATTCACTGAATTGTTTACTTTAAAACAGTTAATTTTATGTTACATGGATTTCACCTCACATTTTTTTTTTTAATTTTTTTTTTCAACGTTTATTTATTTTTGGGACAGAGAGAGACAGAGCATGAACGGGGCAGGGGCAGAGAGAGAGGGAGACACAGAATCGGAAACAGGCTCCAGGCTCTGAGCCATCAGCCCAGAGCCCGACGCGGGGCTCGAACTCACGGACCGCGAGATCGTGACCTGGCTGAAGTCGGACGCTTAACCGACTGCGCCACCCAGGCGCCCTTCACCTCACATTTTTAAAAAGTGTTTGACATAGTTCCTAACATGTTACAAGCACTAAAGAAAAGCTAACCATTAGAATTTTTTATTAAAGCCTTATTTATAATAACTGAAAATTAGAAGCAATATAAATATGGAACAATAGGAAATTATATTTAAAAAATTAAGGTACATCCACATGTTGAAATACTTTGCGGTCACTCAAAAACATATAAAGGATATTTAGTGATAATGGAAAATACTCAGTATGTTAAGTTCAATATTTATAACCAGAAAACCTCAGTAAGTATTATGTTTAAAAGCTTGTTCACCATGCTTTCATTCATCTCAAGTTTGATTTTAACTTTCCAAAAAGCCGAAATAGTCAATTTGTCAAGCTGTAACACTCAAAATCCACAACAATTCAAGATTAAATATACTTTTGTATCTTAGATTTAATTCAAGTCCAGAAGCCAAGACTTGGCATCTAATTTCCAGTTTGTACTTGAACTTGCTCTCAAGCTTTATTTCCTAGAATCCCCACTTCCTTTTAAGTACCACTCTATGTTCTGCCCACTCTCAACTGCAACCATTTCCTCTTTTTCTTCCCTACCAGAAATACCCCTTACTTTTCACTCCTGACCCTCTTATTTTATCCACTATACAGTGCTATTACTTCCTGGTGGGACCTTCTTTAATCCCAGCTGCAGGCTTTCTCTATTATGTCCACAGCTCTCTAGAGATCATGCAGACTTCTCATTTTGTCCAGTGTTGTGATTATTCCTGCACACGTTTTATTTCCCCTGACAGGCCGGGGGCTATGGCTCACTCATACTTATAATGACTAAGGCATCTGGCAGAGTGCTCCGCTCTGATCGTAGTAGGTATTCAACAAATGTTTATGAAATTGAATGGAATTTCTGGAACAGATGGGTAATGATTCAGATGTCAGGATATAATGCAAACTGTTTCCTGTAGCGCCTATGTTTAAACAGACAGTGCTCAGTTCTCTGCATTGTAAATGTTGCCACATGCCTATTCCATATAACATTCATCAACACTAAACTATAATGTCACAAAGACATGGAATGGGCCAACTGGGGATGATTTATACAATTTATAGACAGATCACCATTAGCATTTACCACTTTTCACTTCAAATCACCATCAAGATCCCCTTTCTTCTTTAGTGCACATACATACAGAGGGTTCTTTTCACTGTCACATAATCTGACCACCAGATTACTAGACACAATCAAGGTACCTTCCTTTGTATGGAATATAGAGGCTGCAATCCACAAATTCAGTATTAGTAACGCTCCTTGGTTTGCTTTATTGACTTTTCAGATTGACATTTGAATAATGAAAGGTCTCATTAGAGACTAGAAAGCTGTATTTTTTTTCTCGTATGTTAAATCTGTACAGAGCTAGATTAAGGGCAGACCAATGGGGCAGGTTTGCTGGGGTGCCAAAACAGTACTGTTAACAGTAGGTGCCTGTTAAGTCATGTTTCAGGTGAGTCTCGCTTGTCTTATTCCCTCTGAACCAGATAGCACCCTGTAGGTGAATCAATAATAGAAATAATAATAAATAGAATAATAGTAGTAGAGGCAGTAATAATGCAGTAGAAGTTATAATACTCCTCCTCAGCTGACCTACTTCTGTGCAAGTTGCATGTGTACCTACAAGAGACACCACCAGCCCCGATGCCAGCATGTTGACAATAGTATCTCACTTAATGCTGTTTACTGGAGATGAGGTATCTATTTCAACATCTGAAGTGAAAAACGTTCTTTAACTTTATTTATTTTTGAGAGAGAGAGAGAAAGAGAGAGAGAGAGAGAGAGAGAGCACACCAGGGAGGGGCAGAAAGAGAGGAAAATGAACGTCCCAAGCAGGCTCGGAGCTGTCAGCACAGAACTAGTCAGAAGGTTTGATCCCACAGACCTGAGCTGAGATCATGACCTTAGCTGAAATCAAGAGTGGGACGCTTAACTGACTGAGCCACCCAGGCACCCCTAAAGTGAAAAACTTTTAATATGCTTCCCAAGACATTCTTTGATTCCAAAGCTAGCAAAAGAAAACTGAAAAAAATTTTATTGGCAAGAGAACCAGAAAAAAATGTTTAAACATAATTTGAACTAGACTTTTTGCCTATAATCATGTGACCGCTACACTTAGTGAGCATGAGGGACTAATACTACAAAGAGGCAGGGGGTTCTAGGGAGCAAGTGTGTGGGCTCTCAAGGCAGACTGGTATAAATCAAATCCCATTTCTACCACTTGGTACAAACTGTGTGTCTTTTGGCATTTTACAAAACCTGGATCTCAATTTCACCATTTGGAAATTGGGGATAATAATGGTACCTACCACACTGGACTGTTGTGAGCACGAAATGAGATAAATCATATAAGGAATCAGTACTCAGCAAATAATAAGAACTCAGAAAATATTAGCCTCTTATTATATTTGATTGTGAACTGAAAAATTATGAAAGATAGCTCCAAATAAATTAAAATGTTATGTTCTGTATATTTAGTATAGCTTTTTCTTTTATGATAGAAAAGCAGTTTCTTTCTGCTCCACTAAATAAGTGTTAACCAAATATTTAAAGGATTTAATTTTTCTTAATGTTTATTTATTTTTGAGAGACAGAGACAGAGCATGAGCAGCAGAGGGGGAGAGAGAGAGAGAGGGAGACACAGAACTCACAGCAGGCTCCAGGCTCTGCACTGTCAGCACAGAGCCTGACACGGAGTTCGAACCCACGAACTGTGAGATCATGACCTGAGCCAAAGTAGGACGTTTCACCGTCTGAGTCACCCAGGAATCCCAGGATTTAAAATTTTTTAAAGGCACCAAATTGTTATCTTTCCTGAGGTACACACAATGCCTTAGTCTAACCCTGAATGTATACAGTTCAGCTCCCTGAAAAATAAATAAATATTAAAGGAAATTAAAGAAAGTACCTTGCCAAACAAAACAGCAATTCTGAACAATTTTGTATATTAAGTCAACATGACCTCCAACTTACTAAATCTCCAGCAGGCCATGCCATTTCATCTGCTGGAAATGACTAACCCCTAACAAAACAGGCCCTGTTCCACATTGTAGATACATTATTTTTCACTTCAATTCTTACCTGTTTATGACAGTGACTCTTTTTAAACCAAGGATCCCAGGCCCAGGCCCAGGCAATCCAGAAATCCAGCTCTTTGCTTGTTGTAGATCTCTTAAAGTGCTTTCTAAGACAACTCTCATGAGACCTGCACAGAAGAGGATACAAATTAGACTGTATAATTTCATTCCTAAATGTGTGCCTATGTCATTGTGGAGATGATTCATGGGTGCCCAGGTTTGTTTTAAAAGCCTGGGGGAGCAGAGGGTAAGGTGAAAGGACACTTCCAACACTGCCTGACTATGTGATCTTGGACCAATAACAACTGCTCAGTTTTCTCACCTGTCAAACCTGGATAACAATTTTAACTTACATATTTAGCATGAGGTTTAACTAAAATAATGTATATGAAATGTTTTTGAAACTGTTAAACTCATGAGTGTTAGTTACTCCCGGGGAGAGCATAGCTTTCTGACCATTTTCTCTCTCACCCTCCAACAGCCACATCCACACATCCACACAAACTAGCTCCAAACTTTCTCTCAAGGCTATGAATCTTTTTTTTTTTAATTTTTTTTTCAACGTTTATTTATTTTTGGGACAGAGAGAGACAGAGCATGAACGGGGCAGGGGCAGAGAGAGAGGGAGACACAGAATCGGAAACAGGCTCCAGGCTCCCAGCCATCAGCCCAGAGCCTGACGCGGGGCTCGAACTCACGGACCGCGAGATCGTGACCTGGCTGAAGTCGGACGCTTAACCGACTGCGCCACCCAGGCGCCCCAAGGCTATGAATCTTTTACCAGCACCCACATGACTTGACCTTCTGGCACCTTTAAAGGAGTTAGAATCCAAGACGGATGCATAAGAAGATGAGTTCATCCCCAGTTATCCTGGTCAAGATTTCTAGTATAAAAACAAATCTACCTCTTGGGTGTTTTGTTTGGATGATTTTAAAAAGGACTTATTGTAACTATCAACACTCTTCTTTTCCAGGGTACCAACCCAGAGAACAAATAATAAATGGGATCCAAAGTATTTATTTTATTTACCCCATAATCTCCTCAGGAGAACTCTGTGGAAAAGCAGGAGACATGGCTTCAGACCTGAAGTCATATTGGGGCTTCCTACTTCCTCGCCCACTGAATGAAAGACCCTTAGGCCCGTGGAGCAGGTGTAATTTGTCTTATGGCTCAGGCAAAATGGCTGCCAGCCTATTGCATGAGGAACACACAGAGGTATTCTGTGTTTTCCACACAGGTTAAGACAACATAGGAGAACCCAATTTTCCCATGATGAAGGCACACACGCGTCTTTGTGTATTTTCCCAGAAAGGAATGGATATGGGTTATGGCTGGCTGCCATATCTTCATTCTCCTCCCTGACATTCTATGAGGTGGGGCCCTGGCAGGATAAATGCTGGGACCATGGTTATAATCTGTGGCCATGGGACAGAGAAGCCCAGTAGGTTATCAATGCTTTATCACATATAATCACAGGAAAACTAAGGCTTTGAGAGTCTGTCTTTAAACACTCTTGACTGAATATAAGTATTTGAAAACAAAATCTTTTCAGTTTTAAACCTAAATTTCAAATATTTCCACTTCGGGTGAAAGGTACTATATTAGTCAGGGTTCTCCAAAACAAAACAAAACAAAACAAAACAAAAAAAACCTGGATCCGATTAGAGATTTTGGCAATTTCTAGCAATTCCCAAGATTGGCAGGGTGAGTTGGCAGGCTAGAGACCCAAGAGAGTCAGTGATTTAGTTCCAGTCTGAATCTGAAGGCCTGAAAACCAAGAGAGCCAGTGGTGTGGATCCAGTCCAAAGGCTAGTGTGCTCGAGAACTAGAACAAGCTGATGTCCCAGTTCAAAGACCACCAGGCATGAAGAATTTTCTCTCACTCCAGGGAGGGTCAGCCTTAGTGTTCTATTCAGACCTTCAACTGACTGATTGCTCAGTCTACCAATTCAAATGTTAATCTCAGCCGGTAACACCCTCACAGACACATCCAGAATAACGTTTGACGAAATGTCAGTCAACCTAACATATAAAATTAACTATCATAGATAATAATTAATATTTACAACTTAAATTTCTTATATAAGAGCCTTAAGTATTATGGCTCTATGAGCCTTACAAGTTTCTTACTTTTCATAATTTCTTATCACAAAATTGAGGAGAAACCACATGACTACCTACTTCTTAAGTTATTAAATGATCAAAGTAACTTTTCTCTTATTTTAATTATAGAAGTTTTTACATGTGCACTGTCTTACTTTTCTACTCGGCTAACTCTCTTTCCTTCAAAGAATACCTCTCACAGGAGCTGATGACTGAGTATTTGAACTTTTTTTTAATACTTTCTGCTCTGGATAATATTTCAGTGGGAGACCTGCAGGTACAGCAAGTTATTGCCCAAAAGCCTCATCAAAATTCTGAATACAATAAACTATTTTCAATGGGCTCTCAAGAGGTGATAATTAGCTTTCATTAAACATAATAAATATTAATGCAAGCCAGAAACAAAGTTCAGACAGAATTGTACTATACACATTAATAATGCAAAGGTTCAGTCTTTGGACTATGTGGAACTCCCTGAGAATGATGCCTGGTCTAAAACAACACTAAAGATCTCTGATTTATACAAAGAAAATTCCCTTTTCATGTGCCAGCACTAAAGACTGACTTCTCCTGAGTTTTGAATTCAAAAGTAATGAAGGCATGTTCCATGTACATATTTTGTTAAGTTTTTCTTTAAGCTCTGTGTCATATTTAAAAAAGAAAAAAAATTACATCACAACATCAGGGATTTGTATTAAACAATATCAGTGTCTAGGGATTTTAATAGCAATGTACAAGAATGCATTGAGCTAAGAAGGGATGGACATCAGCATTGACGATCATTCTCAGCAAACCTCATGTTAAAGCTTAATTTAAAAACTATCTAACTCACAATTAGTTATCACTGTACCAGGATGGTATATCCTAAGTGTTGATGAGGATGTGGAGGGACTGAAACTCCCCCAAGAATGCACTGTTTTTTCATTTGTTTGGTTTTTTGGTTTGTTTTTAATATAATTTATTGTCAAATTGGCTAACATACAGTGTGTAAAGTGTGCTCTTGGTTTTTGGGGTAGATCCCCGTGGTCCATCGCTTACATACAACACCCAGTGCTCATCCCAACAAGTGCCCTCCTCAATGCCCATCACCTATTTTCCCCTCTCCCCCACTTCCCATCCACCCTCAATTTCTTCTCTGTATTTAAGAGTCTCTTATGGTTTGCCTCCCTCCCTCTCTGTAACTAGTTCTTCCCCTTCCTTTCCCCCAGGGTCTTCTGTTAAGTTTCTCAAGACCCACATATGAGTGAAAACATGGTATCTGTCTTTCTCTGACTGACTTATTTCACTCAGCATAAGACCTTCCAGTTCCATCCATGTTGCTACAGATGGCAAGATTTCATTCTTTCTCACTGCCAAGTAGTATTCCATTGTATATATAAACCACATCTTCTTTATCCATTCATCAGTTGATGGGCATTTAGGCTCTTTCCATAATTTGGCTATTGTTGAAAGTGCTATTATAAACATTGGGATACATGTGCCCCTATGAATCAGCACTACTGTATCCTTTGGATAAATTCCTAGTAGTGCTATTGCTGGGTCACAGGGTAGTTCTATTTTTAATTTTTTGAGGAGCCTCCACACTGTTTTCCAGAGTGGCTGCACCAGTTTGCATTCCCACCAACAGTACAAGAGGGTTCCCATTTCTCTACATCCTTGCCAGCATCTGTAGCTTCCTGAGCTGTTCATTTTATCCACTCTGACTGGTGTGAGGTGGTATCTCAGTGTGGTTTTGATTTGTATTTCCCTGATGATGCGTGAGTTGAGCATCTTTTCATGTGTCTTTTGGCCATCTGAATGTCTTCTTTGGAAAGTGTCTATTCATGTCTTCTACTCATTTCTTCGCTGGATTATTTGTTTAAGGAAAGGCTGAACCCAGGAGCCTGGTTCTCTCCAGAATGGAAAGTCAGAGTGGAGGCTGGTCACCATTAGTTTGCCTTGAGTCAGACTGTTAGTAACTAATTGGAAAGTCCCTCACACCCCATCTATCTGAGGAGAGATAACTTAAGCTTTCAGGCTGTAAGCATGATTACTCAACAGAGGAGCATGACGTTTCTAATAATGTGCTCTGTTTACTTAAGTGCTATAATCTAAAAATGGATTCCACATTGAGAATTTATGTTGAAACATTTTTTTTTTTTTTTAAATCCAGTGGGAACTTTCAACAAATGATACTAGATATCTGTTTGGGAAAAAGTGAACCCTGATGCTTACTTCAAACAATACATGAAAATGAATTCAAGATGCATTGTACACCTAAATGTGATAAGTAAAACAACCAAACTTGCAGAAGAAAACATTGGAAAATACAATAATGACTCTGAGGTAGGCAAAGATTTTTTAAACAAGACATAAAAAGCAAAAATCAAAAGAAAAAAATAGATGAACTGCACTTCACCAAAATGAAAACTTACTGTTCATCAAAAGCCACCACTGAGAAAGTAAAAGGGCAAGCTTTAAACTGGAAGAAGAAGCTGTCTAATAGAGGAGGGGCACCTGGGTGGCTCAGTTGGTTGAGCGTCCAACTTTGGCCCAGGTCATGATCTTGCGGCTTGTGGGTTCAGGCCCCGTGTTGGGCTCTGTGCCGACAGCTCAGAGCCTGGAGCCTGTTTAGGGTTCTGTGTGTGTGTGTCTCTCTCTCTATGCCCCTCCCCTACTCACACTCTCTCTGTCCTTCAAAAGTAAATAAACATTAAAAAAATTTTAAAGAAATATGTCTAATAGAGGATTCACATCCAAAATGTATTTTAAAATAATACCACAAATCTATAAGGAAAAAGGCAAAAGACCTAACTTAAGATGGGTTAAATAAATTTAATTTTTTTAATCTTTATTTGTTTTTGAGAGAGAGAGTGTGAGTGGGCGAGGAACAGAGAGAGAGGGAGACACAGAATGTGAAGCAGGCTCCAGGCTCCGAGCTGTCAGGACAGAGCCCAACACGGGGCCCAAACCCACAAACCACAAGATCATGATCCCAGATCGTGACCCCAGCCGAAGTTGGACGCTCAACCGGCTGAGCCACCCAGGGGCCCCTGGGCTAAATAAATTTAAATCACAATTAGTTACCGCTGTTCAATAGAATGGCTACAATTAAAATGACTGACTACACCAAATTTTGGCAAGGATGTGGAGTAACTGGAACTCTCATATACCGCCCATTGGACTGTTAAAATGTTACAACACTTTGGAAAACAGTTTGGAGTTTCTTATAAAATTAAATATACACTACCATGTGACATGGTTTCAGCAATTCCACTCAAGTATTTAGCCAAGGGAAATAAAAACATATGTGTATACCAAGACATATCTACACAAATGTTCATAATAGTTCTATTCAGTCATTATTTATAGTAGCCAAAAAAAATTGGAAATAACCTGAATGTCTACCGACAAATAAATTAATAACCAAATGGTGGAACATCCATACAAGAGACTACTGTTCAGCAATAAAAAGGAATTAACTATATAGACACGCTTCAAAAATATGGTCAGTGAAAGAAGCCAGACACGAGAGTGCATACTATATAATTCTATTTATATAAAATTCTACAGCAAGTAAAGGTAATCTATTCTGACAGAAAGCAGATCGGTGTTTGGCTACAACTGTGCATGTGGACATAGATGACGGAACTTTTTGAGATGAGGGAAATGTTCTGTCTCTCGGTTGTGGTGGCAGTTACATAAGTGCATATATTTGTTGAAACTCCTCAAACTGTACACTCAAAATGAATGAGTTTTATTATATGTAAATTATATCTCATTAAAGTTGATTTATTTTTTATAAACTTGTCATTTGTAAATTGGCTAATGGCTTGAACAGGCACTTAACAAAAGATATCCAAATGGCCAATAAGCATATGAAATTATCCTGAATATCATTTCTCATCAAGGAAGTGCAAATTAAAACCACAATGAGATGCCACTACATACCCACCAAAATGGGCAAAATTTAAGCTTTTGACAAATTTTGGCTAGAATGTGACATACCTGGGATGCTCATACATTGCTAGTGGGAATATAAAATGGCACTTTGAAAAACTGTTTGGAAATTTCCACTAACACTAAACACTGCCTGCCCTAAGAACCAGCAATTCCACCAGTAGGTAGATACACGTGTAAGAGAAATAAATGCCAACGTCCACCCCAAGACAGACACAAGAATGTTCATAGTAGCCTTATTCATAGTAACCCCAAATGGGAAACAATGCAAATGTAAGTCAACAGAATGAATAAATAAGTTGTGGTATATTCTTACAATGAAATATTATACAATAATACAAATAAGTGAGCTACTGGTTAGCCACATGGATGAATCTCACAGACATATGTTGAATAATAGAACCTGAAACTATAATTTCTGTATGGTTCCATTTAGTTCAAGAACAGGCCAAATTAAAATTCTTCTCAAAGATGAGAAGTGAAAAACTAATTAATAATGACAGAAATCAGAACAGGGGTTACCTCTGGAGGGGGTTAGCCTGGGAAAGGACACAAGGAGATCTTCTGAGGTACTGAAAAAGTCTCAACTCTTGCTCTGAGGTGCTGGAAAAGTCCTGTATCTTACTCTTGGTAGGGTTACAGGACTGTATGCATATTTAAAAATACCATATATTTATCATTAGTGCACTTCACCATACGCATATTCTACACCAATTTAGAAAATTCATTGGGACTTCCTAATACTTGGGTGTCTTCTGAAATAAAAGTAAAGATACCACTAGTGACAGCAGGAAAGGTCACACCCTTTATTTTTTATTTATTTTTTATTTTTAAATTTTTTTTATTTTATTTTTTATTTTTTTTTAACATTTATTTATTTTTGAGACAGAGAGACAGAGCATGAACAGGGAGGGGCAGAGAGAGAGGGAGACACAGAATCTGAAACAGGCTCCAGGCTCTGAGCTGTCAGCACAGAGCCCGACGCGGGGCTTGAACTCACGGACCATGAGATCATGACTTGAGCCGAAGTCGGACGCTCAACCGACCGAGCCACCCAGGCGCCCCACCCTTAATTTTTTAATATGAGACTCTTTTTTTACTAAAGTGGTGCACAGTACACAAGGATATACAATACAAATTTATTTTTTTAATGAAACAAACTTTTATGTCAAATTTAGGTAGAAAGATTCTAAAGCAAAATTTTGGACTCCAAAAGTTCCTTGCAGTGACTAAAATTTGTTAAATATTTTCTTATTAAAACCATCTTGTTCCACTTATGCTCCTGCAACACTCTTCCTTTTTTTTTTTTTTTTTTTTTTTTTTACTTTTTTACCTTCATAGATTTCAAATATTTTCTTCAAGGTGACAGGCACCTTGCTCTGAAATAACTGGTTTCTCTCCAGGGAGGTGAAAGATCATTTTGTAAGCAAAGGCTGACAGATGTGAATAGCAATATTAACCTACAAAAAGATCATGGATATTTGGGAATTCAATCTCCAGTCTTGTTAAAACCTGACAGAGCCTGGGGAAGGAATGCAGATTGGAAGAGAACAGATTTCTGCCGATCAAGAAAACCAAAGGAAGAGCTCATGAATATTGATTCTGGACCTGCCTTCTCTCTACGGAGAGAAATGCAGACACAGTGCAATCCATATTACAGTGCCTAGATCCAGTCCAACAGCACGCTGCTGCTAGGTTATAAACAACTCATCAAACTGCAATCTACACGTATTTCTTCACTTTCATATAATGTTTCTGAGGATAGAAGCCATTTCACAAAATTGTTGATAGGCCCTATTCTGGGAACTTTAAATTAGAGCCCCAGCAAATTAGAGTCTGCTACATACAAAGTGCTCAAAAAATGCTTACTACAAAAACATGAACAGGGCAGAATCCCCAATCCAATCCATTTTGCAGGTGGAAGATGGTGGATGGAAATGATTCAGGAAGAGATAAATGGAAAGGGGACAGAGCAGAGTTGTTGACTGGTTATGAAACACATTTTTAAAAGCCTTTTAACTTTTTCATCATGTTATCAGAGTTCTTTTGCGGAAGAGGTAATCTGTCCCTAAAAAAAACGGCAGATCTCATAAATTAGAATTTTTGTCTTGTTCTTCCCAGGAAATGTACAATCTAATTGGTACTATATCCAGTTTACCAAGCACTGAGTTAGACATTTATCTTTAAAGATGCCTGCTGAATAGAAGCCAGTACTCAAACAGCACACATGGTGAGTGTTTCAAGGCATATTGTTGGTAATGAGTTATTAGCAACTTATTATGTTGAAAAAAACTCAATTGATTCACATCAAAAAGGAAGAAACCCTAGATGGAGATATTTACCATTATAAAAGAAAATACTCAAGTGGTCTCTCCGACTTCTGTGTTCAAAAACTGCCATTTGTTGTTCCCTATATTTAAGCAACCATCGTGTTTCAGAAGGTAAAGGGACAACAAGCCAATCTTGTGTTTTTTTAATTAAAAATTTTTTTAACGTTTATCTATTTTTGAGAGACAGAGACACAGAGCATGAGCTGGGGAGGGGCAGAGAGAGAGGGAGACACAGAATCCAAAGCAGGCTCCTGGCTCTAAGCTGTCAGCAGAAAGTCTGATGTAGGGCTTGAACTCACAAACAGGGAGATCATGACCTGAGCCAAAGTTGGACACTCAACCAACTGAGCCACCCAGGCGTCCCAGTCTTGTCTTTTTTGTACATAACTGCCTCTCAAATATTGGAAGACAGCTAATATGTCTCCCATTAAAACTTCCATAAGCCAAACACCGGATTCCTTGAATTGTCTCTTGAAGAATATTTCCCTTCTTGTCCTGGAGACTTTCAGTTTGTCAGTGTCCATCTTAAATTGGGGTGTCCAAAATTGAAAGCAATATTCCACCTTTAACCAGACCAGTGAAAAACCTGGTAGGATTGTATTTTCTGTAATTTGGACACATCACCCGCCTGTTAATGCAATTTTTTTTCACATAAACTGCTGCCAAACCACATCTCCCCATCTTGTACTTAGGCAGTCAAATTTTTAAAGGTAAATACAGAAGACAACATTTAGATTTTGCCTATCACTTCAACCTGTCAAGACTATTTTGAATCTTTATTTTATGATCAATCATATTCACTCCCTTTTCCAGCTTTCTGTCATATTCTAACTTGATAAGCATGTCTTCTATGTCTCAGCAAGTCACTGATAAAAAAATATCTAACAGTACAGAGCTCTGTAGTTTGACTTTAGAGGTGTCCCTCCAAATTCATGAACTTATCCACCAAATATTTCTGTGCACCTACTATGTACCAGAAACCATGTTTAAAAAAAATCTAGGGGTCCTTGGGTGGCTCAGTTGGTTAAGTGTCCAACTCTTGGTTTTGGCTTAGGTCATAATCTCACAGTGTCATTCATGAGTTTGAGCCCCGAGTCAAGCTCTGTGCTGGCAATGTGAAGCCTGCTTGGGATTCTCTCTCTCTCTCTCTCTCTCTCTCTCTCTCTGCCCCTCCCAAACTTGTGCTATCTTGTCTCTTCTCAAAATAAATAAATAAGCTTAAAAAATAAAAAAAAAATACATAAAATAAGTTCCCTGGGAAAAAAATGATTTCTGAGTTTAGGGAATTTTTTTCATTTAATAGATTATACACTACTATCAATGTTTTTAGGGTGAAAAATTTTAAGAAACAGTTATTCTGTGAAACTTTGATGTTTTTCCATTACATCACACACAAGAATATACTGAGAGACATGGTTGAGCAATTAATGACAACAGATATATTAGATATCTATACCTAGAATATTACCAAAAGTGGAAGTAAAATTATTTTGACCAACCTTATCTTAGTAAAACTGCACTGACCCTTAGTGATCCCCATATTGTTTGTAAAATGGGCAGCAAGTTTGATTCAGGATTAGAATTCTAGTTCCAGCACCTACCAGCTGTGTGACCTTGAACAAGGACTGATTTCTAGGCACCAAGTATCTTCATCTGCATTGTGGTAAGAGCAACAAATACATCACACAATTATTATGGAGATTTAATTACAAAAATACATAAATTTTCATTAAAAATGAGTTTTCTTTTTCCTAAAGGTCCATTCACCATTTGACAGTCTTTTTAATAATTTTTCCAGACCTCAACCTTGTTAAGTCTTTATTCTGAATTCAACCAATTCTAATTTCAACCATCTTTTGCAAGTAGGATGACATTTCTCCATCTCCAATGTTTTGGCCCTTCCCCATTCTCCATGATTGTGCTATTAGATCTGGCTGAGATCACACCTGTAGTTCCTTCTGGGCCCTGGGATATTCTTGTCTGGCTCTAGAAATGAGAATGCTTCTTCTAAGTCATCTTTCTACAACTCCTCAGTTATGGTGGGCTACAGTTTCTTTGTTGATTGTTTTTCTGCACTTTTCTATTTGAATTCCTCTCTCCTTTCCAAAGGAGAGTAAAATGAAAGTAAAAAAACCAGGAGCTAAGTAGTTCAACCTTCTTTCTGAGATCGACTAACTCAGAATAGTCATGCTAACTTTAAAAGCTTATGGATCTGTTAGCCTTGCTAACTCCAAAAGCAAATGGATCTATACTTATGGATTTGATTTCCAGCTACTTGTCAGGGAGTAAAGTCTCACCATTGGTGCCACCCAATGCTTTTCAAAAGTTTGGTTGAGAGAGATAATATTTGTAATGTTTTGCCTGAATGGTTTGTAATCCACCCATTTCTCTAATACTCTACACTTCCATCTCCCTGCCCCTCTCTGAAATTTTGTTTGCAT
The DNA here is from genome assembly GCF_022079265.1 of Lynx rufus. Lineage (NCBI taxonomy): Eukaryota > Metazoa > Chordata > Mammalia > Carnivora > Felidae > Lynx > Lynx rufus. The sequence goes on from NW_025814823.1 coordinate 15,332,988, forward strand.
GTTCTCAATTAACATTGTTCAGGTTTATCATATTTACATTCTATTCAGAGTATATAAGTTCCATAGTGATCAGTAATCATTTAACAACTAAACAAATTCATTGCTCATTATGAGCCCCCTCCTCCTACCCCTGTATTCCTGAGTTCTTCATTTAGAATCTTTTTCTTGTCTGGATTTCTTGTCAAGTTGTTTTTCCAAGACAAACCCATGTACTAAACTCTGAGATTCTTCTCTCCTGAGAAGACCTATATGTTTCCTTTATATTTAAATGATATCTTCATTTTGTATGATATTCTTTGTTCATACCAGCTTTCACATGTTCCACTGCTTTCACTATGGAAAAGTCTAAGGCCAGCCTTACTTATTTCTCCTATAGGGTAATTTCTTTCCTCCCTCCTGTTCCCTTTCTTCCTTCCTTCCTTCCTTCCTTCCTTCCTTCCTTCCTTCCTTCCTTCCTCTTTCTCCCTTTTCCTCCTTCTCCCTCTCTACCCCTTAATGGATGTATTAAGAATTCTTTCTTTACCCTTAAAGTTTAGTTTAGCCATGATATGTATCACTGCTGAACATACTGCATCAACATTTCCAGAATCTAGTAATATTCTGATCTATAAATTTTTCATTTGGGAAAATTATCTTGTATTTTATCTCTGAATATATCTTTTGTTCCTTTTTTTTTTTTTTTTGGCTTTTCTACTTCAAGGTTATCACTTATTTTTATGTAGGACACTCTGTATACTATATCTATCAGCTTCTTACTTGGTTTACTCTGTATTTTTTCATCTTAATTTATTGTGTATCTCAAGCCTCTCCTCTAATTGTCAGAATTTATTTTCCCAGCAATAGCACTACTAGGAATTTATCCAAAGGATATAGGAGTGCTGATTTATAGGGACACATGTACCCCAATGTTTATAGCAGCACTTTTAACAATAGCCAAACTATGGAAAGAGCCTAAATGTACATCAACTGATGAATGGATAAAGATATGGTTTATATATACAATGGCATACTACTTGGCAATGAGAAAGAATGAAATCCTGACATTTGCAGCAACGCAGATGGAACTGGAGGGTATTGCTAAGTGAAATAAGTCAGTCAGAGAAAGACATATGTTTTCACTCATATGTGGAACCTGAGAAACTTAATAGAAGACCATGGGGAAAGGAAGGAGAAGAAATGGTTACAGACAGAGAGGGAGGGAGGCAAACCATAAGAGACTCTTAAATACAGAGAACAAACTGATGGTTGATGGGGGGTGGGGGGAAAAGGGAAAATGGGCGATGGGCATTGACGAGGGCACACGTTGGGATGAGTACTGGGTGTTATATGTAAGCCATGAATCATGGGACTCTAATCCCAAAACCAAGAGCACACTGTATATATACACTGTATGTTAGCCAACTTGACAATAAATTATATTAAGAAAAAAAGAGAATTTAATTTCAATGGAGTCTATTCTCTCTCTTGGTGTTTTAATTTCATTTATTTGTCATTTTAATACTCTTATTTCCTTCGTTTTAAAATCTTTTCTTGATCTCATTCAGCTGTTTCAATATCCTTGTCTTTCAGCTTTTAGTGTTCTCATTAAGTTATTCTATAGTATGAAGCAATTATATTACATTTCCTCCTGTTCCTTAACTTGCATTTTTCCTAGGTCTAGTGCTATCTTTATATATTTATTATATATAATGTAATATGTAATTTATTATATATACTGTAATATATAATTTGTTATATATAATATAATATATAATTTTATATAATATATATATATAATTTAGCCATTGATGTTGCCATTCTGCATATTTGCTTTGCTGTTCCCTTCCATCCAGCTCATTTTAGAGTGATTCTGTCTAGTCATTCTATTGCTCTTGTCTCTTTTCCCATTCAATCCAACTAGAAATATTATCTACTTCCAACCTTCTGAGGGTTTAATGAATCATATTCTAACTACTTTTCTATAGTCTGAGGAAATGGTGAGAAGAAGAGAAACCATGGTTTGTATTCTTCTTTGATATTCTGTTAGAAGTTCTACACCTGAGTTTGTTGCACTTAATCTGAGAATGTATCTGATTTCCAAGTCGAATATCCTCAAAGTTTTCACTCTGGAGCTACAGTGCCTTTCTTTCCCTTAGAGAGAGTCTGCCCTCTATAATTTCATCTGTTTTTCTCTAGCTATTATTTCCATTATTCCTCATTCAAAAAAATAAAAAGATATAACAATATATATGCTCATTCAACTTCTTTCCAGATTTGGGGGTATATGTGTTTAATCTCAGCATTCTCTCAACATGTCAATGTGCCATCTGGAAAAGGAGGCAAGTTAGGAACCTAGCTGTATTGCCCTTCTACATTGTGCTCCAAAGTTTATATCTTTCCTTAGCTTCCAGGTTTTAAAGCTTATTTCATTAAGTTTCCCCACTCCTTGTTAGGATGCTGTTGGGGAATTTTAGTGTTGATAGTTTTTACTATATTTTGCTATATTTTGTTAGATATTGGGGAAGGAAAAATCTGGGGTGCCATTTCAACCCTGCATTGAATTGAAAGCCCAAAATGCTGTCTTTTTGAAAATGCACAACACAGATTTCTCTCCAGCCTCAGGAAAGGGATAGCTGCACTTCCAAGCAAAGGGTTTGTCTTTATTTCCTGGATTTGGAAAACTGAGTAAGGAATTATACTTGTCACTTAGAAACTAACTTGAGACCCATTTTTAGCAAAGTGAATAGGATTATAGCATATGTATTTTGGTACTTTCTGTATACCTGCCTTCAACTTATTTCCTTATCCTTATTTCCCTTTATTTTCTCACTTCTTAAAAGATCTTGCTGTACTCTAAGTGTCTTTGTAAATAACCTCAGAACCTTTATGGAAGAATGTGAAGTATAAGTTTATAAATAAACAGTTGGCACCAACATTCTCTCCAAGGTGATAGATCCATTTCCTTGTTCTCTTATCTTTGACAAAATTTTAAAAAAATGCTTTGTTGTTACCATCAGTATCCATTGGGAACTAAGGTTATGTTAGCTCTCCTGACATTAGTTTTAAGGCTGATGCCAAAATTATGTTTGTTCTTGATTGTGGGCCCTTCCTTCCATCTGCACTGAAATACAATTTGCTTCTGCTTCTCTTAAAATATCTGGTTCTCTTTGCATCCTAAAACAGCTTAAAGCTCCATAAGCAGCTTAGGTACAGGGTGGATACGATACCTGGATATTAATAAATTATCCAAAAATATTTGTAGCACAAAATTTTGAGACTTGAAATTACTGGTCTTTAAGAAGAAAAGCTAATATAAGTGTTTGATATGCCATCTGAAACCTTGGTAATAAATAGAACTAGAAAAATTTTTTAAAGTTTATTTATTTATTTTGAGAGAGAGAGAGAGCAAGAGCAAGTGAGCGCATAAGTAGGGGAGGGGCAGAGAGAGAGGGAGAGAGAGGGAATCCCAAGCAGGCTCTGCACTGCCAGCACAGAGCCCGATGTGGGGCTCAAACCCATGAACTGCAAGATCATGACCCACACCAAAATCAGGAGCTGGACACTTAACTGACTGAGCCACCCAGGCACCCCCAGAAAAAAATATTTAAAAATCCAACATTTGCTTTATCTTTTTTTTTTTTTTTTTTATTAAATTTTTTTTTTTTTCAACGTTTATGTATTTTTGGGACAGAGAGAGACAGAGCATGAACGGGGGAGGGGCAGAGAGAGAGGGAGACACAGAATGGGAAACAGGCTCCAGGCTCTGAGCCATCAGCCCAGAGCCCGACGCGGGGCTCGAACTCACGGACTGCGAGATCGTGACCTGGCTGAAGTCGGACGCTTAACCGACTGCGCCACCCAGGCGCCCCTGCTTTATCTTTTAAAAATAAAATAAAACATTGCAGAAAAAGTTGCAATCCCTCTGACCCTACCTACTCTTACCCCAGTCCCATCCTTGCTTCAAACTCTCATTATCATGACTTTGGTGAATTTATTTGTGTCAGTGTTTAACCATTTTGTATACATAAGCATGTCCCTAAATTTTACAAACCCACACACTAGGGTTTTCTTTCTGTTACTATGGATAGATTATTGTGCTCCAACCTAGGGTCAATCCACACCCTGAGCACTGGATCCACCATTCTTGCTTCATCAAGCATATCACTCCACCATGGGGCACCTGGGTGGCTCAACTGGTTAAGCAGCCAACTTTGGCTCAGGTTATGATCTCACAGTTTGTGAGTTCGAGCCCGGCATCAGCCTCTGTGTTGACAGCTTGGAGCCTGGAGCCTGCTTCAGAGTCTATGTCTCCTTCACTTTCTTCCCCTCCCCTGCTCTCTCTCTCTCTCTCTCAAGAATAAATAAACACTTAAAAATTTTTAAAAAAAGAGTATCACTCCACCAATTATTCCTTTGTCTTCAATGTCATCAGATTTTCCCTCTCCATTAAATCGTTCATTTCCAATGGCATACAAATGTGCTTAAACACTTCTATCTCAAAACAAGCCTCCTCTAACCTACATCCCTCCTCCAGCTCCCATCAAGTCCCTCTGTTCTCATATACTGCTCCTCAAGCTATATAAACACGTGTCTCCAATTCCTCTTCTTTCTCTCGTGCTCACTGTAGGTTTTCCTAGTCACCCCTCCACCAAAACAGCTCTTCTCAGTGGCAGCTCCCTGTTGCCAGATCTAGCCACCAATTATCAGTTCTTATTTTACTTAATCGAACTGAGTAATTTTACAGAGTTAGTTTTTGCTTTCTAAAAATCTTCTTCACTTGGCTTTCAAAACTCCACTCACTCTTAATTCTCTTCTTGTTTTACTGGCCTCACATTCTGTGTTTCCCCCAATCTGTAAACAATGGAACTCACAGGGCTCATTTTCTTCTCTTCTTTCTCAATACTTAATCACTAAGTGACCCTGCACAATTTCCTGGCATCATTACCATTGACACACCAATAACTCCCCAAATTTGTGCTTAACTATCCATTCCCATTTTTGTTTTCTGCCAGAAGTGAGAATCTCCTCTCAAAGCATTCCAGCACCAGATATCTAATAAGTTTCTTCTCCTGGGAGATATTCCTCTTGTTCTGGTCTTTTTGTTCCGGCTGTATTTCTCTGAAATCTGCTGTGTATTTTCACCCCAAGATCTCCTTTCATCTCTCTTCTGTCTTGGATTTCTCGTTTCATAGGCTACAAAGATTACATATTCTTGTTTTATGTTTCCACTTTCTTTTTTTTTTTTAAATATATATATATATATTTTTTTTATTTTTTTTTTTATTTTTGAGACAGAGAGAGACAGAGCATGAACAGGGGAGGGGCAGAGAGAGAGGGAGACACAGAATCGGAAACAGGCTCCAGGCTCCGAGCCATCAGCCCAGAGCCTGACGCGGGGCTCGAAATCACGGACCGCGAGATCGTGACCTGGCTGAAGTCGGACGCTTAACCGACTGCGCCACCCAGGCGCCCCATGTTTCCACTTTCATAGAGAACAGTCCCCAACTGCATTTGTAGGGAGGTAAAATGTTTGTGATCTTTCATGTTTGAATATACCTCCATTCTGACCTCACTTAGTTTGAATACTTGACCTAGCATAGATTTTAGTTAAGAAAGTGTGTTCATCAGAATGTTTTAAAAATTGCTTATTTTTTGGGGCGCCTGGGTGGCTCAGTCGGTTAAGTGGCCGACTTCGGCTCAGGTCACGATCTCACACTCCGTGAGTTCGAGCCCCGCGTCGGGCTCTGTGCTGACCACTCAGAGCCTGGAGCCTGTTTCAGATTCTGTGTCTCCCTCTCTCTCTGACCCTCCTCCGTTCATGCTCTGTCTCTCTCTGTCTCAAAAATAAATAAAACGTTAAAAAAAAATTTAAAAAAAATTGCTTATTTTTTAAGCTTCCAGTGTTGCTATTTTCCTTTGCGTATGACCTTTTTGGGGGGTAGTTTTTTAATCACTTTTTTTCCCTCTTTAGAAGCCTTATAATTTCTCCTTGAGCCCAGTTCTAAAATTTTATAATGCTATGTGTTGGTGTGGATCTTTATTCTGCCATTATGCTGGGCACTAGATGGGCTCTGTCAGTCTGGGGACATGTGTCTTCTTGTTCTGGAGAATGCTCTTTAATTATAATAATTAATTTCCTTTTCTTTCATTTTCTTTCCTTCTAGTTCTGGTACTATTATTCAGATGTTGGACCTTCCAGATTGGCCTCTAATTTTCTATATTTTTCATCTTTTTTATGTATTTTCTACTTTCTTAGAGATTCTCTTCTCTTATTTTTCAAACCTTGTATTTGACTTTTCATTTGTGTTATATTTTTAATTTCCAAGTGTTCGTTTTTGGTCTTCCAGTATTGTTTTTAAAGGAATTTTCACTCTGCTTCATGATTGCAATATTTTATCTAGTTTGTGTGTGTGTGTGTGTGTGTGTTAACATTTCTTCTCCAATCTTCTCCAATCTCCAATGCCTCTATTGTTTTAAATTTCCTTTTCTAGTTTTTGTTAGTTATTACTTGGGGGAGGGGAGGGAAGAATTTCCGCTTTTCGTGTCGGAAACTTTCCTCTGCTGGTGGTCAGTGGCTCTATCATCACACTCAAGAGTGGTGCAGTCAAAAGCTGATTGGAGCCTTTGAATAAATCAGTGAGTCTGCAGGTGATTTGACCAGACTGTTTTACTCTGGGACACACCAGTGTCAGTATCTTTAGATCTTTTCTTTCAGCAAGTCAGAACCCCTAGGGAACAATCTTCCAATTTCTGCTTTGAAGATGTAAACCTGGCTGCTGCAAGCTAGGGAGAGAAGGGGCCACTCTTATTTCAGAATGTGAATTTCACTTCTTCCCATTTCCAGTGTTGTACCTTTTCTTCAACTAGGCCTTGTGGCCCCCTAGTCCAGCATTCTTCTCGTTTACCTTCTCCAGAGTGTCAAACCTCTAGCCTTCCTCCAGGGTGAGGAAAGAGCCTTCTTCCAGTTACTAATATGGAATGGATTATGAAGATATATGAGCTCACTTAGACTTTCAACCACTCTTACCTTTTGGGCCCCCAAGTTTCCCTCTTCTTTCAGTAACTCACCATACCAATTAATTCCCAAGCCTTTCTGTGGTACCAAAATATTGTTGCTGTGTTCTTCTCTCCTTATTTCTTTGTCCTTGTGAGGTTTCTACATTTTTATCCTTAAATGTTTATTTATTTATTTTTGAGAGAGAGACAGCATGCACATGAGCAAGGGAGGGGCAGAGAAAGAGGGAGACAGAGGGTCCCAAGTAGGCTCCACACTGTCAGCTCACAGCTTGATGTGGGGCTTGAACTCACAAACCATGAGATCATGACTGAGCTGAAATCAAGAGGAGGATGCTTAACCAAGTGAGCCACCAAGGTGCCCCCCCCTTTTTTTAATGTTTATTATTTTTATCCTTTAAGTGTTATTTAGTGATATTTAGAGAGGCAGAGGAGGTAAACATGTGCCGTCATTCTGTTGTCTTATTGTTTATTAATTTTTTAATTATCTCCCACATAGATCTTTGTAATTTTGGTATAGAAAAAGGTTTTAATATTTTCTTTTATGAGTTTATGTATTTTTAAAGAAATATTACCTATCTCAGGCTTATAAAGATTTTTGTTTGTTTTCTTTTAATAGTTAAAATATTTTTACAGGTAGATTTTCTAATCCTCTGGAATTACTTTTTAAATATGGTGTGAGCATTTAAACTTTTTTTTTCCATATGAGAATCTAGTTGTCCCAATACCATCAGTAGAATGATTCCCCTTTCTTTCACTGATTTTTAATACTACCTGTGTTATATTAAAATTTTTCATATATGATTGGCTCTGTTTCTGACCTTTCTGAGCTCTGATTTTGATCTGTTTGTTTCTATATCACTATCACACTGTTTAATTTACTATAGTTATGCAATGAGTGTGATCTCTGGCAGGGCAAAACCCTCCTCCCTGCTTATTCTTTTTCTCAATTTCTCTTGGTTATTCTTAGATATTTACTATTCCACATGGATTTTAAAATCAGATATCAAAAAAGTGCCATATGATTTTCTGGAGTGAAGGTGATTTGAAATAGTACATCAATTTGTGGAAAACTGGTATCTTTATGATAATCAAGTTTTTGTATCTATAGAGAATACCTGCCCCCCCTCATTTATTTAGGTTTCCTCATTTTCATCAATATTAAGCTAAACCATACGAAGTTGCCGTACTTGATAATTTTTGACCTACAAAAAGGGAATTTCATTCAGTTCAATCTAACACCTTAAAAATCTCCCAGAAAGGGGACCCCTGGGTGGCTCGGTAGGTTAAGCGCCCAACTTTGACTCTGGTCATGATCTTGCAGTTTTTGCCTCATATCAGGGCTGTCAGCTCAGAGCTGGCTTCAGATCCTTTGTCCCCCTCTCTCTTCTGCCCCTCCCACACTCATGCTGTCTCTCTCTCTGTCTCTTAAAACAAACAAAATTCCATAGTTCTCTTATACTACTTCAGGTAGACTCTTTTGTGTTACTTTTATTTTTTTCCTTGTTCTTGGGAATAGGGTTTTTCTTATTATGCATTCTAATTGTTTACTAGGAGAGCTACTGATCTTTTTTATTTTTTTAATTGATCTTATAGCCAGCAACCTTCTAAACTATCTTGTTAGTTTTGATAACTGGTTCAGAGGTGAGAGCTTTCTTACTTTATTCTTTATTTTCTGGAAGAGTTTTATAAAAAAGAAATAATCATTGCAGACTTAATAAAATTCACCCATAAAATCATCTGATAGTGTAATTTTATTAAGGAGATTTTAATAATCAAAGGTTTTATTTATTCAATAGGTTTTCTATTTACTGAATGAATTTTTAATAATTCATATTTTTCTAAATGTTTTACATTTTATTAAAGTTTACAAAATCATGACATTAATTTGTTTATAATAGTCACAAATTTAAATCTACTCTATCTGTAGTTCTGTTACTTTATTGTTCTAAATTGTTTAACTTTTCTCTACTTTTCTAATTTTTTTAATTAAAAATTTTTTAATGTTTATTTTTTTTTTATTTTTGAGAGAGAGAGAGAGAGAGAGAGAGAGAGAGAGAGACAGAGCACGAGCAGGGGAGGGGCAGAGAGAGAGGCAGACACAGAATCCGAAGCAGGCTCCAGGCTCTGAGCTATCAGCACAGAGCCCAACAAGGGGCTGGAACCCACGAACTGTGAGATCATGACCTGAGCCAAAGTTGGACGCTTAACCAACAGAGCCACCCAGGCGTCCCCTTTTTTAATTTGTTTAATGTTTATTTATATTTGAGAGAGAGTGAGAGAGCACTCAAGCGGCAGAGGGCAGAGAGAAAGGGAGACAGAATCTGAAGCAGGCTCCAGGCTCCAAGCTGCTCCAGAACCCCAAGTGGAGTTTGAACTCATGAGCGGTGAGATCATGACCTGAGCCGAAGTCGGACACTTAACTGACTGAGCCATCCAGGCGCCCCAACTTTTCTCTACTTTTGTTCATCAGACTTGACAATATTCTTTTTTTTTTTTTTTTTAATATTCATTTGAGAGAGAATGCACACAAGCACAAGTGGGGAAAGAGTGGAGAAAGAGGGAGAGAGAATCCCAAGCAAGCTCTGAGCTATCCACACAGGCACAGGGTCTGATCACAAACCGTGAGAGCATGAACTGAGCTGGTATCAAGAGTCAGAGGCTTAACCGACTGAGCCACCTAGGTGCCCCAACAAAAGTCTATCCTATATGTCTTTTTAAAGAACTGGATTTTATTACGTTGTACCTAATTTGCTTATTTTTAAAAAATTAAATGCATTTTTTTGCTTTTAGTTTTCTAATTATTTTAATTTATTTAGGTTTAATTCTCAATTCTTAATTTCCACTTCCTTGAGTTGAACACAGATTATTTTTCAAGCTTTCTCTTTTTAAAATTAATACATGTACATATGAAAAGTTTCATTTAAATACTGCTTTATCTGCATTCCATGAACCATTAATACGCATTTTTGTTGTTCACCTCTAAAGATTTATATTTAATCCATGAATTGATTACTGGAATTCTGAACATTCTCTTTAAAGTTGGTATCTAATTTTATTGTACTGTTTATCAGGGAATGTGGTCTGAATGATATCAAATGTTTGCAGTGTGTTGAATCATCCTTTGGGACACAGCTATAAACAATTTTTATAACTGTTTCAGGTGTCCTTGAGAAGAATGTATATCTCTATTTCTTGGGCAGAGTTCTATGTATCTATTACATCAAGACTGTTTATAGTACCATTCAAATCTAATATACTCATACCATATATATATATATATTTTGTTTTTTGCTTAGCCTTTTATGTTCCAAGAAAGGTGTGTTAAAATATTCTACAATTATCATTGATTTATTCATTTCTCTTTGTGATTTTCTCAGTGTTTGCTTCACATATTTTGTGGCTCAGTTATTAAGGATTAGAATGGTTTCTTGATGGATTAGTCTTTTTATTAACATGAAATGTCTTCCTTTGTCCATATTAATGCAATTTGCTGGAAGTTCTACTTGGACAAGTATTAATTTCTCTACACCAGTTTTCTTGGGTTAGTATTTCCCTGCTATTATCTTTATCATATTTTTATTTTCAACCCATTCTTTGGTGCCATTGTGTTTCATAAAACTGATTTTGTTCTTTCATCAATTTGAGAGTCTTTTAATTTTAATAAGTGAGCTTAATTCATTTGTATTAGTTTTGGTTACTGAAGTGTTTAGACTCATTTTATCATTTTTACCTTCACTTTCATAGTGACCATGAGTTCTCTTTGCTTTTTACTTATTTCCTCTGGTCAGTGAATTGTTACAATCTAACAACTTAGATCATTTTTTTCAATTATGGATAATTTTCAGCCTTTATCCCTTCAAGTGCTTCCTTTCTGCCATATTCATTTTTACCTATTTCTAGGTTTCCTACTAATTATACTAGAACTTTTGATCTATCTACCATCTGTCTTATTTTATCTTCCATATTTTCTATCACTTAACTTCTCTGTATTGTGCTCTTTGGTTTTGTCCTGTTAGGTAGATTTTTCTCAACTGTATTAAATCCACTCCTCATCATGTATATTCCCTTTTTAAAAATTTTATTGAAATTTTCAAGATTTCCAATGGTGGTTTTTGTTTATATCTGCATGTTTGTGCTGCATAGCCTTTGTTTTTCATTGGAAGGATGCTACCAGCTTTTTAAAATATCTTTAGGTGCAGTTTCAGCACGCACATTTTATAATCTTTTTTGAACTTCATTATTTCTGTTTCCATGGGAATTAATTCTCCCATTTGTTACATCAGTTGACTACCTCTCTTAATGATGCATTTCCTCATGCATTTATCACTTTTGTCGAGATCTCTTACAGAAGAGCTTTCCTTCTCATGCAAACTCCTCATTTCATGTGTTTTTGTTTTTCTGTTTTTCAGTTGCCTCGGGAAGGCCCTCCAGGTTGAATGGACACAAACTAATCTTTAGCTGGAGGCTTGTAGGCTTTATCTACATGAGGAAAACTATTTTGGATGTCATGTCCACATACCATCTTGACTAAGGTGTTCTCATGATTGCTTCTCTTTTCTTTCAAGGTCACAGGAAAGTGGCATATTGTTGTCATGTCCTGGAGTTCCAAATAAAATTACTTCAGGTCATTTCACTGTTAGTAGAGTTATCTGGCACCCACCTTCATTCTGGTCTTTGGCCATAAAAGGGTTATAGCCATTAACAATTTCTGTGAACCTTGTAACATTCAAATCCATTTTCTGCATCTATGTACTCTTTTCTGTGAGTCCCATTTCTAATCCCCACTATGCCCTCTTTTGTGTTCCTGGGACATGGAAATTCTTCTATTATCCCTTGTAAACAGAAATATTTAAATATATTTAACATATTTCACATTTAATTTGTACATTAATTAATAAAGTATTAGGTATATTTTAATATTTAAAAAATATATTTCAGGGGCGCCTAGGTGGCTAAGTCAGTTGGGCATCTGACTTTGGCTCAGGCCATGATCTTGCGGTTCATGGGTTCAAGCCCCAAATCGGGCTCTGTTCTGACATCTCAGAGCCTGGAGCCTGCTTTAGATTCTGTGTCTCTGTCTCTCTCTGCCCCTCCCCTGCCTGCACTCTGTCTCTCTCTCTCTCAAAAATAAATAAACATTAAAAATAATAATAATAATTAAAAAATAAAAATATATATTTCATTCAAATTTCTGTTCTTTCAGAGCAAAAGATGGATGATTTTGTAGTGACTCACTCAGCTGTATTAATTGATGTCCAAATCCACTTACCAAATCTTTCCATTAAGAGTATTATATTTACCAAATTGTTCCTGTTTACAATGATAAGAAGAAGCCACTTTTGAATAAGAACAAAGCTCCAACAAAGCAAAAGTGAAAACAAACAAAAAGAAAGACCTGAAGAATCACCATTGTATTTTTGTTCTTTGTAATTTTGAAATATCATAAGAATAAGACCATATGATATGAAATAGGATAAGAATAAGAATAGTAATTTCTTTTTTTCCCATACTGGACACTATTAAATACAGTTTTTTTTTCATGAATATTTTCAAATAGCCTTCTTTATGGCATACTGTCAAAGTAATTAAAGCAATGGATATAATCCTAGTACTTTGAAAGTATTCTTCACTTGCTAATAACTGGATATAGATCTATAGTTATTTGATTGGTTTTTGTCAAGAATATTTTCTCCTTACTCTAAAACTTCATATATATGTACTCAGGGAAGTTTTGCTTGGAACATCACAACTCCTTCCTGCAATAAAAGTTTTGCTACAGAATGTGTTTAGTGTACACACATACCACAATTCTCCTGTGAACTTTTTCTGAACTTTACAGTGGATGATAGTGCATAAGGTAGCTCTGATCTTAATAAAAAATAGGTTGAAAATTCTTAATTTTCTTGCCTCATGACTTGCTTACATAAAAAATTTTTTAAAAAATCTCATCCTTAAAATTTAGATATTTTGGTTTAAATACATTTATAATTGAGTTTCATGGTTTAAATTTTAAGCACAGAGCAGAATAAAAATCTATGACTCAACAAAGGATCTATAGAGTAATCCTTATTTGTTTTACTGAATATTACTGATTTATGTCTATTTATGAGTTCCCAGAGATAAAGTGAGATTCTAAAAATGGTGTGAGGCCTTTCATTTATTATCTTTTTAAAGTCTGCAGACTCTGAAGTAATAACCTATCTTTCATTTCTAGTATTGATGATTAGTGTTCTTTCTCTTTATTGGTTCAGCTAAGCATTTGTTGAAATTAATCTTTTCAATAAACTATAATTTGACTTTGTTAATTTTCTCTTTTGCTTATTTCTACTTATTTTTTTTTTTTAAGTTTTGTCCCTATCTTTATTATTTCCTCTGTTTGGTTTACTTTTGGTTTAATTTTTTCTTCTCTAACTTCTTAAGGTGTTGGCAACCTTAGATGACTTATTTTATATTTTTCTTTTTTTTTAAGTTTTTATTTATTTTGAGAGAGACAGAAACAGCATAAGTGGGGGAGGGGCAGAGAGAGAAGGAGAGAAAGACTCTCAAGCAGGCTCTGCACTGTCATCTCAGAGCCTGATGTGGGGCTCAAACTCACGAAACCATGAGATCATGACCTAAGCTGAAACCAAGAGTTGGATGCTTAACTGACTAAGCCACCCAGGCACCCCATGTTTTTTTAAATATAGGCACTTAAAACTATTTTCCCTTTAACTCATTTCTTTAGCTGCATTCTACATATTTTGATAGGTTACATTACCATTATCTTTCAACGCAAAATATTTTCTAATTTCTCTTATATTTCTTCTTTGATCCATGAATAATTTAGAAAGGTTCTTTTTAATTCCCAAATATTTATAATTTCCTCTGAAATAAGATTATTCTTGCTGACTTATTTCTGATTTATTGATTTGTTTCAGACAATCTACTTTATAGGATTTTAAATTTTTTTAACTTATTGAAATTTGTTTAATGCCACAACGTATAGTCGGTATGAAGAATGTACTTTGAAAAGAAGTGTATTTTGAAGTTCTATAAATGATGTTCTGTAAATCTCAATTAGATTATGGGAATTGATAGTGTTAAAATCTTCTATGTCTACTGAATCTTCTTAAAGTCCAGATGTTGTATTAATTGATAAGAAAGGAGTCTTGAATATAATACTACGTGGAATCATCTCTTTTTCCCTTTATTCTGTCTATTTTTGCTTTAAGTATTGTGAAGCTATGTTAATAGGCCCAGGCACATTATAATGTCTACTAATGATCTATCCCTTTTCTCATAATGAAATATCCCTCTTCATCTCTGCTGATATTCTTTGTCTGGAAGTTTATTTTATCTGATATGAATATAGCTACTCCAGCTTTCTTATGCTTACTTTGTGCATAGTATGTATTTTTCCATCCAATTATTTTCAACCTAGCTGTGTCTTTCTATTTAAAGTACTTCTTTTATGAGCGGCATGTATCATAGTCTTGCTTCTGTCCATGCTGACAGTCTCTGTCTTTTAATTATAGTGTTTTATATCACTAACACTTAATGTAATTATTGATATGGCTTGGATTTAGGTCTACCACTTTATTATTTGTTTTTTTTGTTTGTCCCTTCTGTTTTCCTTCCTTTTCTTTTAGATTATTTGAATATTTTAAAATATTCCTGCAATGAACTAAATGTGTTCTTCCAAAATTCATACGTTGAAGCCTTGATCCCCCTGTGACGATAATATTTGGAGATAAGACCTTTGGGGGCAATTAGGTCATGAGAGTGGAGTCTTTATGATGGGATAAGTGCCCTTATAAGAGGCACTAGAGAGATGATCTCTCTCTTGGCTGAGACAGCTGTTTATAAATGAGGAAAAGTGCTCTCACAAGACACCAAATTTGCCGGCAAAATTGATCTTGGACTTCCCAGTCTCCAGAGCTATAATAAATAAATGTTTCCTGCTTAAACCACCCAGTCTATGTTATGTTTGTTTGTGACCTGAACTAAGATGATATTATACCTTACCTATCAGATCTTTATACTTCTTTGACTCTTCTATTATTGTTTCTTTTAGTGTTTGTCTAGGGATTATAATACACACGCCAAACCTTTCATAGTCTACTAAGAACATGGTTCCAGTTCCTGTAATATGTAGAAATACTGCAACTACATAGGGCCCTTTAACCTCCCCAGCCTCAGATGTCTTTTATGAGTCTATTGTCATATGCATCATATCTACAAACACTAAAAACTTCATAAGACAATGTTATAATTTTTGTTTTAAACAGTCATATGTATTTTTAGAGAATTCAAGAAAAAAAGTTACTTATATTTACTCATATTAAATATTATAAATATTTATTATATTTGCAATTTCTGATGTTCTTCATTTCTAAAGATCCAGATTTACTTCTGGTACCATTTCCCTTCAGCCCGAAGAATTCCTTTAGCATTTCTTTTAGGCTAGGTTTGCTGTTCTTCATCATAAGATTCTAATGGGTGATTACATTGGAAAGCAAAAATCTATGCTAGAGATTTTTTTTCTTCTAAAATGTACTAAGTGTAAGCAAAATGCTAAATATAGTGCTATAGTTATTTTCATTTTTTAATACTATTTACTTTTATTTTTATTTATTTCTGAGAGACACAGCATGAGCGGGGGAGGGGCAGAGAGAGAGGAAGCCACAGAATCCGAAGTAGGCTCCAGGCTCTGAGCTGTCAGCAGAGCCTGACGTGGGGCTCATACTCACAGCCATGAGATCATGACCTGAGCTGAAGTCCAACGTTTAACAGACTGAACAACCCAGGTGCCCCAGTTATTTTAAATCTTTAAAATATTTATTTATTTTTGAAAGCGAGTGTGAGCAAGGGAGGGGCAGAGAGAGAGGAGAGAGAGAATCCCAAGTAGGCTTTGTCAGTGCAAAGCCCTACATGGGGCTCAAACCCATGAACCATGAGATCATGACCTGAGCCAAAGTCAGACACTCAACCAACTGAGCTACCCAGCTGCCCCAGTGCTATAGCTATTTTAATGTTACATAATTGGTTGTCTTTAGGAGATGCTACATGATGAAGACGCAGGTGCAACCACCTGAAACAGGAAAATCTGAAGCTTGGCCCATGCACAGGTAGCATTTAGCAATCACCCATAACACTGACAGATGCCTATGATACATTTTCTGATGCTACTCTGAGGCAAAAGTACACTGACTTCTAGGTGGTATTTTATCAGTATATTAAAATGTAAAGGAGTCAAGAAAGTTGGGGAAACAACAGGTTATAGGTTATAGTTGGGGTTATACCAGGTCACACCAAAAGACAAAGTGCTAAAATAAGGCAGAATGGAGATAGAAACATCTTTATTCATACCATAAGGTGGCATAAAAGCCAAAATTATGGGCCCTGAAAATTAATGTACGACAAAGCTTAATATATCATTCAATGATGCTATCAATATCCCCTGTATATGCCCTACTTTCTCAGCTAGGCTGAGAATGAAGAAAAAATAAGCATATGTCCACACAAAGACTTGTATATAAATGTTTAGAGCAGCTTTACTTGTAATAGCCAGAAACTGGAGGGGACCCAGTCATATACACTGTACCTAATATATATCAACAGGTGAATGGATAACAAATTGTTGGTACATATATGAAATATTAACATATAATATATATTATAAGGGATATTATTAAGAATGCTTTTTTAGTGAACAACTTTTATTTAGTCTTAGCATTTAGTTTAGTTTTCATAGGAAAAAAAGCTTTTGGGGTGCCTGGGTGGCTCAGTCGGTTAAGCGTCCAACTTCAGCTTAGGTCATGATCTTGCAGTCTGCGAGTTTGAACCCCATGTCAGGCTCTGTGCTGACAACTCAGGGCCTGGAGCCTGCTTCAGATTCTGTGTCTCCCTCTGTCAGCCCTCCCTCACTCACGCTCTGTCTCTGTCTCTCTAAAAAATAAATAAACATTAAAAAAAAGAAAAGAAAAAAAGCTTTTTATTCACTCATATTAAATACAGGCTTATATATTATTTAATTAAATCATGAATAACATGACCAGTAACATCACTATGAGTAGATTTTGGAGGAAACATAACTGACTTATGTTGAGCATAGAATTCAACAAGTGGAAGTGAGAATGTACAAGCCTCCTAGGTGCTCTGCAGGAAGTAGGCATCAGTCAGTAAGTTTTACAGAAGAAAGAGACTCGGCTAACCTGGCAAGCTGGCTAAATGGCGGTCAGTTGAGAGAGCCTTTGCTGTACTGCTAAATTGCCCTTGAGAAAGTAGTACAGGTTTATACTTTCACAATGAGATTAAGAAAGTCCTCATTTCTTACAACCACTAACTGTTTTTTAAATCTTTGGCTATTTTTAAATAGTTGAAAATAATATCCCACTGTTATTTCAATTTGCATTACTTAGATTCCTAGTGGTCATTTTTAGTACTTGTCGGCCATTTCCTGTACATTTGGGACATGTTGCTTGTTCACAGCAAGACATCTTGCGGCTTCTGCACCTCCTGGTGGGGCCGTAGGCAATGGCAGCTATAAAAAAACAGGGGTGAAAAAAGGCCTGGAGTGTCTCTGTGACTTAGACATTGTAAAGCTCAGTAGTCAATCGTGCAAGTTTGTATAATTTTCTTTCACTTTATAATGTATTAACTCTAGGACAGCTGATAAAAAAATCATTATTTAAACTTGGACTCTGTACTAATTTTAAGTTCTAAACTAAAAAAAAAAAAAATGAGGTCTCTCGCATGTTCCAGTTTTCTTATCCTGAAGCCTGTCATTATTCTATTATTATGAGTGTTTGCGGAGGAGAGGAGGAAAAATAGGTTACAGTTATCTCACATTTACTCTTTATAAACGGTAATTAGAAAGGTTTCATGGTTATGCTTTCAGCGTACCTAATCCATTTCTTCCTCACAAAGCTTTTAAACTGCACAGTCAGGAGTGGCTTCTAACTGGTGCACAAATAAAATCAAAATAAAAATGCAGATTGAGCTATCAGCTACTTAATACCAATAATCCTAGCAGTGCAGAACAGCAGGTGAATAATGATAGAGCCCAAAACTGGCAGAAAAGGAAAAACAAGCTATATGTAATTCATCAAACTTTCCAGGATTCTTGACAACAAATCAATTCACTCTCTCAAATATTTTCTTGAGGGCTTATTTTCTTCAAGTCACTGAGGAATTAAAAAAAAAAAATCCTGTCCTTAAGTATATAATTTAATTTTTATACTGTATGTAAAGACTGATATATCATTTTCTAGTAGCATCTTGGAGGTACAACATGTTACCATTCAGTATATGGATATTTTTGGGTATTATAAAATACAGTGTATTAACAGAAAAATTGAGGTATAGTAAGGCTGAGAGATCAAGGAGATGCTTGCCATTGAAAAGACAGTTTGTTATTCACAGTTCTCAAGAGAAGGGGGCATGCTACACCATAGTGGGCCCCACAGGGAAGCACTGGGGTTGGTCAGAAAACAGAGAGAGGGAAGAACTGTGGGCAAGAGCCTTTACTGTGGTTTCCACGAGAAGGAACAGGTGACACAAGGAAAGCAGTTTAATACTGGCTAGTTTGAGTAATTTCAGCAGGCTCTGGGGTACAGAGGCTGTCAGTACTTGCCTGGTACCTAGCCTTGAGGTGACAAGACAAGGAAGATACTGGCCCAGTGTGAGAGCCAATAGAGGAGATGGTTGGGGTGCAGTCTCTTGATTCATTGGTTTCTATTTTAAAACCATGCTTTAAGGCCAGTTGTTCACTATCTCTAGGAATCAGCTCACCCTGGGAGGCGTAGCCCCTCTGGGGTCAATGAAACCCCCTATGTATAAACATCAGAATACAGAAAATAAAAGACAGAGCTAATACAGTGGGTGTTCAGTATTCATAATCCCACTCAGCTCTGTGTGACTTTGCAGTTCAGCCAGTTATTCCAAGCACAAGTTAGATTTCCACATTTCAGTGTGTGCACTATTTACTCAGCCCTCTGGGTCTTAGAGATGCAAACGAAAGCTTTCTGTTTACTTAAGAAGATGGATAAAAACAATAGCAGCTCTGGAACAAAAGTTAATTCTCTACATTTTCATGATACTACCCTTGCTCTAGAGAGTAGAAATTGCATAAAATAGAATATCATTGACATGAATGCTTGAGATACATTCAGAAAACCACACTTAACGTGCAGCAGAAAAGAGATGGGAGAATCTTCACATTATCTATCATTTGCTTTTCACCACTAATTTCAAGTAAAATCATAAGCATTTCAAGAAACGCACAGGAATATTAATCTCAGGATTCACATGGTCCACAGTAGACGCATTAGACTACAGAGAATCTTAACACCCAAGAGAGAAGCTTGACAATTCCCCTTTCACCTCAGACCAAATACATGTCACTTGGGTCACAACCTATTTCCAGGAGTGTTGTCTGAAACTCTGCCTTGTGGGGAAGGTGGCTGGGGTGGGAATGGGGTGGGTGATCCAAGCGGGCATACTGCCTCATTTGTAGCCAGGCCCTCAGAATGGAGTCTCAACAAAGTAAGCTCTGTTTCAATAGCGAGGCTTCAGGAGTTTTGAAGTTACATCTTGCCATCTTGGTCATGCTTTTACGTGACAGAAGATAAAAGAGCTGGATTTTAGAAGAGGAGTGGCACTGGGATACCCTCCCCAGAGGCTCACAGAGCTGACACGTGACCAGTGGCTTTTTGAAATCCCTGACTTATGAATGCCAACCAGATCCAAATGTGGCTCTGGTAACTGTGGTTACAGGATTGGGAGAAATGAAAAAAAAAAAAAAGAAAGAAAATACTGTGACAAGACAAACTAGGTTGCCTTATTCAAGTGAGAAAAAGAATTATAAATTTCCTATAATTTGCAACATCACATGGTGGGCTGCCCTGTGCAATGGAAAGGGGGAATCTGACATATTAGGGAGGTTGGAAACATGGTTCCTCTCTTCTGAGTGATGTGGTACAGATTCCAAATAGGGGAAAACCTGTCTAGTAAATAAAAAACTGAGACCTAGATAATTTCCTCCCTATTTGTTAACTTCCAACAATAGGCAGAACGCTACCGCCTCCATGATGTGGAGGGAACAAAGGCTCATGGAGGTTAATGACAGACTCAAGGTCAAGTGCCCAACAAGAAAGGCAAACAGATCTCATTTCAGATCACAGAATCTTTTCACTACATCTTCATTGCCCTCCTGGCCATTAGTTAGCCTATTAGAAATACCATTCCACTAGGAAGCAGAGGGTAATGCCAACTGAGATATTTAACACCCAAAGCCAGCATACTGAGAAAATATCCTAGAATTTATGAAACAATATCTATACTGATGAAAGGACAGGGCTTAAGAAAGCAACATTTAACAAGAAATATAGAGCTTGGGCAACTTCTGTTAGCAAAGGATTAAAAAAATATTTATGGAGGATTTAAAAATATACCAGATAGAATGAAAACTCCGCTATTGGAATAAAGGGTCTCTTTATATAATGATGCGACAGTAATTAGTTACCTTTCAATTCTCGTTCCAATACAGTTCTCAATCTTCCTCTTTATAGATTTTACAAAAAGCAAGAAAATTCACAGTAAAGTCAATTATTGGTCATGAAGTTAATAGGCTCGTTTCTTTATCTTTGGTCTTATAAAACAGTGAACAGAATGGTAAAATACATGGCTAAGGCTTGAAGTCTGAGTTTACAAATTCCTTTTACATTTTTTCTTTTTTTCTAATCTTTTTGTTTCAGCCACAAAGATATTCTTTTTGCAATACCCTCACTATCTCAAGAACCTATACATTCTTGTGGCTGAGAAAAATCCACACAGCCCATCATAATGGAAGAGGATGCACAACTGGTGGTTAAGAGATAAATTTTGAAATGCACACATATTTTGAAATGTACAGTCCTCCTCCTCCACTCACCCAGGCTCCTTCAGCCACATCACAGGCAAGCAACACTGCTGTCTTAGGTCACCATTTGAAATCCTAATATAAAAGGCAAAATACAACTTTAAAATGTTTTCTGGATTTTCTCTGCCTTCCCCCCCCCCACAATTTTTGAGGATTTAATTCTGACAGGGGAATATAATGGAAGAACTGACTACGGTTGAGCACATCTAGGAAATACATTTTGCAGAATCCAATCTTCGCAGAGATTACATGGCTCAATTCTTTTTCATCAATCATCTTATTCATTTAAAAATTTTTCTAAATTGGGGCACCTGGGTGGCTCAGTAGGTTGAGCGTCTGACTTCAGCTTGGGTCATGATCTCATGGTTCGTGGATTCGCGCCCTGTGTTGGGCTCTGTGCTGACAGCTCAGAGCCTGGAGCCTGCTTCAGATTCTGTGTGTCCCTCTCTCTCTGCCCCTCCCCTGCTCATGCTCTCTCTCTCTCTTTTTCAAAAATAAATAAACATTAATTTTTTTTAAATTTTCTAAATTGGCCTATTTGTCTTCTTTTTACTCTAAACTACTCTAAAATTCTTAAGTTTTAAGTATTTATATTAGCATTTTTGTTCTCATATTCAAAATATGAAAGTCTTGAGATTTATTACAGAAAAAAAAACTGGTAAAAGCTAGACAGCACACAAAAATACTACCACAGAATGCAGACTCATACTCTGAGAAAATCTGTGAGGGCTCAAAGGTATATTATTTAAGCCTCCTATACTGGAAAAAAAAATTCTCTTGTTATTTGAAGACAGTCCTTAAAGGACTCAGAAATCAAGAAAGAAAATTGATAAATTAAGGCAGACAAAAAAGGGGTCCTAAAAAAGTATGATTAAAATTTTGGGGAGAAAGTATACATTCAGTGTCAAGGACGATGCCCTAGCTTCTTTAGATTATTATAGAATTACTTAACAGGATGGCTCGAGGCTTTTGTAGCTAGAATAGATTTCCAGACAGTATGTTGTAAGAAACCATGCTATTCTGGCACATACAAGGACCAGATGATCTGTTAAGTCTTCCCACCATTTAACTTCTCTAATACCATGATGTGCAGGTGTATAAAACCCTTATATAAACTTCTGGGCATTGCAAGGTATTCTGAAAGAAGGAGGAGAGAGAAGAGCTCCATTGATCTCAAGGAAACTCGTGTCTGCACATATTTCAACACCAAAGCAATTTCTAGCTTTATGCCAAAATGGATTAGGTTTTAGTCACATCTATAAATTCTCTGAAGAGGCTGAGGATTATAGTGGTTTAGAGTCCTTTAAAATTACTGAGAGCAGAAACAGATTGGAGGGGGAAAAAAAAAGAAAGAAAAGAAAAGGTAGATCATTCTGGGAAAAGGGTCTTTGGCCACCACAGCCCCTAGGGCTCTGACTCAGTCCCTCTGGCCAGGCAGGTGATGAAACTGGTGCTAGTGGGTTGGCTGCAAATTAATTCTACATTATTCCATACACAGATCTGATCTCGTATATATTTTTTCCTGCATTTGTGGAAAAAAGACATCATTTTCTGAAAACCTGTTTACAGCAAATCAAGAGTAATCCAAATACATTTTTAAATTACACAAATAAAAATAATCAGATTCACCCTAATGCCCCAAATCATTTTGGGCTCTCTAAGAAGATGAAGGCCTTATCCATTTCAGGGCTGGACTTGACTTTGCTGTCTCGTCGTAAATCCTTTTGCAATGACCCATCCAGAAATCACTTTTGCGTCTGAAATCTCAGTACTTGGGCTTATTCTTCTAAGATCATCAGGCTATTGGTAAGCTCTTTAACTGTCTCAACATTTAGCTTTTGAAAATCACTTTTAAATCACCCATCACCACTGATTATGAAGGAACACAGAAAGGGGCCTGGCCTGACCTCAGGTCAGTGTCGAAGCTGTAAGGGGTCAGGTCAGGCCAATAGCCCTGCAGACTCTAATCTCAGAAGGTTATTTCTATAATTTTTTTATGTTTTTATTTTATTTTTGAGAGAGAGACGCACACAGCGAGAGCAGGGAAGGGGCAGAGAGAGATGGAGACAGAATCCGAAGCAGGCTCCAGGCTCTGAGCTGTCAGCGCAGAGCCCGACGTGGGGCTCAAACTCACAGACTGCAAGATCATGACCTGAGCCAAAGTTGGATGCCCAACCGACTGAGCCACCCAAGCACCCCAACGGAAGGTTATTTCTTTAAAGCCAATTCTACAGACGTCATTTTGGACAGATCTTGAGTTCCCTCATCTCTATTTTTTTTAATAGACTTGGGATGTAAAGGTAAAACAGGCTAAATGCTTGACTTATATTGGGATAATACCAATGGAGGTAGCTATATAGATGATTATTTCAAACTGAGGTCTTTTTCCAAGTGCATAATTTAAAAATAATGACATGGGCATGTCCCATGTCTCTAAAGTAAGGGTAAATACATATATTTCAGGGAAGTCATGAACCCACTGAAATTGCACTTAAAATTTTACACATATTGACTATGTGCAATTTTCATCAAAAACTCAAAGAGCTCTCTAGCTCCAAACAGAGTTAAGAACCACTGCTCTGAGGGACCAGTAGCTTCCCAAACAAATAATGGTATCATTTAATTCCGTTCTGCAAATAATAACTGAGTCATCTCTTTGCTGGATACTTTGCTACCTAGTGAAGACACAAACGTGAATAGGAAGGGAAAGTAGTTTATTAAACTCCTCCTGCATGTCACACCCACGCCCATGGCATTTCTTATACTCATCTTCTTTAGTGCTCACACAAGTCTTAGGGATTAATTATAATTATATGGAATAATTTGTAGATATGGAAGTCACCTGCCTGAAGTCATAAAGTGTAAGAGGTGGAGCAAGGACTCAAAATTAACTTGATCTGAATCGTCCATGCTTGCTGGATCCACCCTGACTTTCTGATGATATAATACCAGGCAGAACAAACGCACTAAGTGCTGAATAAATGCAAGCAACCTGCCACTTCCAAAAAGATCTCTTTTTCCCACCCTTTTCTAGAGTGCCTTTACCACTCTAATCACAGTCATTATATGTTTCCTCTGGATGAAGGCAACAGTGCTGATTTTTTTAAATTATTAAAGCATATATATCTTTTTTTTAATTTACATCCAAATTAGTTAGCATATAGTGCAACAGTGATTTCAGTAGATTCCTTAGTGCCCCTTACCCATTTAGCCCATCCCCCGCTCCCATACCCCTCCAGTAACCCTCTGTTTGTTTTCCATATTTATGAGTCTCTTCTGTTTTGTCCCCCTCCCTGTTTTTATATGATTTTTGTTTCCCTTCCCTTATGTTCATCTGTTTTGTCTCTTAAAGTCCTCATATGGGGGCGCCTGGGTGGCGCGGTCGGTTAAGCGTCCGACTTCAGCCGGGTCACGATCTCGCGGTCCGTGAGTTCGAGCCCCGCGTCAGGCTCTGGGCTGATGGCTCAGAGCCTGGAGCCTGTTTCCGATTCTGTGTCTCCCTCTCTCTGCCCCTCCCCCGTTCATGCTCTGTCTCTCTCTGTCCCAAAAAAAAAAAAAAAAAAAAAAAAAAAAGTCTTCATATGAGTGAAGTCATATGATATTTGTCTTTCTCTGACTGACTGATTTCACTTAGCGTAATACCCTCCAGTTCCATCCACGTAGTTGCAAATGGCAAAATTTCATTCCGTTTGACTGCTGAGTAATACTCCATTGTGTGTATATAACACATCTTCTTTATCCATTCATCCATCGATGGACATTTGGGCTCTTTTCATACTTTGGCTATTGTTGATAGTGCTGCTATAAACATGGGGGTGCATGTGTCCCTTTGAAACAGCACATCTGTATCCCTTGGATACATGCCTAGTAGTGCAATTGCTGGATTGTGGGGTAGTTCTACTTTTAGTTTTTTGAGGAACCTTCATACTGTTTTCAGAGTGGCTGCACCAGCTTGCATTCATAACAGTGCCTTTTTTATGTGGTTTCTCTGTTTCCACCCTTGCTGGGTCTAGGGCTGTTCTCCACATAGAAGCCAAGGCGATCTTTCTAACATATCATGTCACATCCTGGCCTAAAACCTGCAGTGAGTTCCTACTGAGGATAGTAGGGATCATTTATTATTATTACCCTTAGACCAGGCAAGCAAGATCCTCAGAGTGCCCCTACAGTTTGGGGTGCCTTTCCCAAAAGTTTGTAAGAACCCCACAAATTCCCGAGACCAGTGGGGGCCAACAGACATCAGGGTGGGATGATCCTAGCCCAGAGACTTATGTGGGCACTGGTCCCATTTTCTCTCCCTTGGGAGTATTCTCCAACAGGCCTACATGATTGTCCTGAGCTGGCGCTGACCAGATTCCAGAAGCGGGGACCTGGGGTGACAGGATCCTCCCACTGGTCAATATGTTTTTTCTTCTAAGAGATCTTGCAAGACTGGATTGCCAGAATGGTGCTGGCATGCTGATTTGGGGGTGACACTCACATGGGACATAGGACAGGTCTAGGGCTGTGTGGCTTAAAACAACACAAATTTATTATCTTGTAGTTCTATAAGTCAGAAGTCTAAAAAGTTCACAGGGCTGCACTCCTTTGGAGGCTCTAAGAAAGAATCTGTTTTCTTGCTTTTTTCAGCTTGTAGAGTCTACCTATATTACTTGACATGAGGTCTTTTCCTCCATCTTCTAACCAGGAGTAGCATAGCGGCTTCTCTCCTATTGATCTCCTTCCCTCTTTAGGACCTGTGTGATTACATCAGGTCCACTTGGATAATCCAGGATCATCTCCATATTTCAAGATCCTTAACTTATTCACATCTGCAAAGTCCCGTTTGCAATATAAAGTAACACGGTCACAAATTATGAGTATTAGGATGTGGACATCTGTGGAAGGCTATTATTCAATTTACCACAACTCTGTACTACCTACAGTCCACTGCCCACCCCTGTGGTCAGGCTCATGTGAGGAGGTCAGCCCCTGCCTATTCGTGTTCACACCAAGGTACTGCTTCTGGTCCATAGCACCTGAGGACAGTGGGGTTGGTGACAGTTGTCCTTTGCTCTGTCAGTCACTCTAAAGATAATAGCTTAGTCATCAATCTCCAACCTACCTCTGTGCAAGAACTATGTGTGTAGCTCTGACACAGCTCTATGGTGGCATTCTCTTAGGCTGCTTCACTAAAGTGAATTGTTTCGAAACTTACCAGATTACCTCCTCGCCTCCCAAAATACTACTAATAATAATTCATAGTACTAAACACCTAATTTGAAAAGAAAAATCATAAAGCTTTTTAGAAGAGACTATAAGATGTATCTCTATGACTTTGAGATGGGGAGAAGTTGCTTATACAAGACACAAATATCACTCACTGTGGGGAATAGCTACTCAATTTGACATAAGAACATATCCTCATTGAGAGGCCATAAAAGGATTGAAAAGATAAGCCATAGAGTAGGAGAAGATTCTTGCAACATGTATAATAGACAAAGGATTAGTTTGCAGAATATATAAAGATTTGTATAAAAGAGAAAGAACAGATGACCCAATTTTTTAAAATATCCAAAATTCTTGAACCGGTTCTTCACCTGAAAGGATTCTCAGTAATCATTTACATAAAAATGTACTCAACCTCATCAGTAATCAGGCAAACCCAAATTAATACCACAAGAGGACACCATAACATACTTACGAAATTAGCAAATATAAAAAAATATCTGAAAACATTTGATGTTTGTGTTTGTGTGAATGTAGACCATCAGATACTCTTATTTACTGCTGGTGGGAAGGTAAATGGGAACCACCACTTTGGAAAACAGAGTGGTGTTATCTAGTAAACTGCAAGACAGAAAGACAATATAACCCAGTTATTCCATGTTAGGTTTATTCTCTGGAGATACATGTGTTTATGTGCAGGACAATACATGCATATTGTATGCATATGTATGCTCATAGTAGCTTAGTTTGTAATTTCCCCAAATGAGAAACAACCTAAATGTCCATTAATAGAATGGACATATAATAATACACCCAGTGGGACACTATACAACAATAAAAATGCTCAGTCACTCATGCCATTCAACATCTATTGAACTTCTTTATTCTAGGCACTGAGGCAGGAAGTCAAAATAAATTAAAACAGGCCCTCTCCTAGAAAAAGCATCTGGGTGTGGGGTGGGGAGGGAAGCAAACAAAAACTTACAATTCACTGTGATATTAGTGAAGCACTACCCTCAAAAAGAATGCTTTGTAGATTTACCACACCATATCTTTTCCTCCCTCTTCTGGCTAGAAATAAATAAATAAATAAAAAAACAAACAAACAAATAAATAAATAAAATTGCCTTTCTGTTCATTTTTCTCTTTGAAATTAAAACCGAATCAAGCTGAGGAGATATACATATAGTATACTGGGGGAAAGAAAATGGTAAATTACAACAGCAAGAACAAATGCTAATGGCTTAAATCCCATGGACTTTCAGAGTAATTTCGATGTTGTCTAATGACCAGACATAACCATGCCTCTCTGGAGCAACTGCTTGGCATTTAATCTTATGGGTTCTGTAAACTGTGAAACTAATCAGGTCTCTTATGAAATGGATTCTAGATGATTAGAATTAAATTTGTGTCCACCCCACAAGCACAGATAATGCATTTTTATAAGTCGTATTCCTTGACCTCTGTTCTTCCCTCTTCCTTCTCATCTCCTTATAATGTACCTCATTGCATTCTATTACTTACATTTTATGTGTAAAGGCCGGAATAAATCCTTTCTGGAGAAGCTAGGGGATGGATGAATGAGGATAGGATAAGATAAAATAGGATAAGATAACTGTCTCATCTCTCTTAAAGAACCAGCAGGTGTTTTAAGGGAGGAGATTATGTATTATTCATCTCTATTTCCCAGCACAAAGCCAGACACAGAGTTGGTGTTTTAGTCAGCTTTCCCTAGATTATGCTGCAGGATAAATAAGCTCAAAATCTCAATAGTTTAAACAACAAATATTTATTTCTTATTTATGGTAAATGTGCTCTTCAGGTCAGCCGGGCCCTGCTAGGCTTGGCACCGTGTGTCTTCTCATTCTGGCATCTTGGCTAAAGAAGCCAAGACTAAGACATAGAACCAGCAGCCAGCTTCAGCCACGCCAAGCAACGGCATTTAAATCTTCTGTTCGATCACGGCAAAGGTCATGGTGACTGGTAACTCCCATTGGTCAAAGCATGCCAGTGGAGAGTAATTGTGAACTGCTGGTGTTCAATAAATGTTTGCTAAATGAGTGTTGCAATCATTACTGTGGTAGTTTCGCTACCTCACAATACATGGTGAGGTTCCTGAGCCATGAGCATCTGCTGTCGGGTAAACACCCTCTCCCCTGCCCCTGGAGTTGTCTTACAGAATATGAGGTCCAGAAGGATGATTCCAGACAGTTAGTTAGAGCAAAGTATTTTCTCTATTCCCTCATAGCTCAATGAGCAGAACCAATGAAAAGTGAGACAGAGGAGTTCACTGGCAAATTAATTCTTCATCTTTTAGAACAAACTTCAGTGTGCATAAGAATCACCTGGGGAGCTTGTTAAAAAATATAGATTTCCACTGATATTGAATCTGAGACCGGGAACTTATAC